>NC_079312.1:68291959-69533866 GCF_029931775.1 Euleptes europaea
ATGCAAAACACTACCTCCTCAGGATCTAAATGGAACAGCTCCTGCTCATATCTATCATATCTAAGCCACATAGAACTTTGCACGTGGCTTTTGCTTATACTTTCTATTATTTTCTTTCCAAAATGTAGAACCAATTCCTGGAAAAAGTCTGCTAGCAAATTTATCCCCATCCCTTTGGTACAACATACCTGAGTTTGGATTCTATTAAGCCCTCTGAACCAGAGGATTTGTCCACGTCGAAGTTCTCGCTCTGCATGATCAATTTCTTCTACATCTTCATTCAGTTCCTCTTCAGGAGCCTCTGTCTTTTCTGTCAGCCCTCCTGCTTCCTTTAAAAATTTTAACCTACTTGTTGGGATAGTTGCAATCACCTGAAAAAATAAATGTTTAAAAAGCTGTGAAAATGAACACTGCATGAATAGACAGAATATGAAAATCCAATTCTTGCTATGAAAACAACAAACCATATGTTTAATTTTATTTAAGACATATACTGTCATTTGTGGAGGAACTCTTACCAGCCCAAATCCCTTTCAAACCTGAAGGATTCTTCCGCATAGATAGATGGGCAACCAGATATTCTAAATAAGAGCTTTCTGAACATGCACTCAAATTTAGATCTCAAGTGAAGGCTAGAAATTTACAGATGCAATATTGGTTCTTAGCACCTGCATGCCCCTTAACATCAAGGATCCTTAAACTTGATCAGGAGATACCTCCAGGAGGAACCAAGGAGTCACTGGTTCCCCTGTAAAAATATTTCATTCCACTCCTTCTGGTGCTCCACTTATCTGATAATAAAAGCAGCATCACTCCATGAAGCACACCAAATTAGTCATCAACCGATCACAGTAGATTAGTATTTGAGTTTGAATCAAAGATTCTAACACCTGTGAATAGTTTAATATTTAAAAAGCCTGCTTTCCTCTTTCAAGTAAGAGAGTACATTCGACTATTCTGTTAACGGTTAAGCATAAGTATTCTTTCAAATACAGGGGTTTGGACTAGATGACCCTAGAGGTCCCTTCCAACTCTTATGTTTCTATGAATCTATATACGTCTCCCTTTTATAGACTTCCCATACAAAGCCTTTGTTATTTTCCACCCAGCTCTTGCCAGCACTTTAGATCTGTGATTCCTTCAACTAACTTCTACTCCTAATAATTACTACATGGGGGTTCCACATCAGCCAAGGTTAGAGATGGAAAGGAGCAAGCTTGCATATAAAACAAAGAGTAATTTAGGTAGACTCTTCCTTTAAAATTCCAGAATTAGCAATTTCAGAAAATCCCTTTTTAACTGTAGAAAAAAATGGTTCTTAATTCCTGTTACTCTTCTAATCATACAACTCACTAATGACATTTGCATTAAAAGCTTGGTATTAGAGGCTATGGAAGTCATGACATTACTATGAATTGGGTTTACTCTTAAGTCTACCTCTGCAACCTAAACTCTTTACTACTTCAAAACTAACAGAATATTTTACAGCATTCATACAATTCCATAGTAGATTTAAACTACATTTAATGAAATGTTTAACCATGGTCAGCAAACTCCATAACCTTTCCCACTTTCTGTTCAAAAGCTGGTAGGATGCCAGCCACAAAGAGCCTCAAGAATCTCTTGTGGTCCCATGGGCTAAGGCTCCCCCGGGGAAGACTAACCCAATGAAAATTCATACCACATTCTTTTTGGGTAATTAATTGGACACAGCTTTATTGATTACAACAGAACAGAGCATTGGCGAAACATGGGGGCAGATCCAGGGATTGGAAAGCCACCCTGTTGTCCGATGATTGAAAGCATCGAGAAACCCCAAATCCCATTGATTTGGAAAGCACTGGAGTAGCTCTAAAATGACCCTGCCAGGACACAGATCCTGTCCGAGGCCCACACAACCTGGGAGTGGAGTACCCAAAGCCAGCTCCCGAGCTGGGCAACGATGATGTGCTCCCTCCCAAGATCCCTTATGGGGATCTCCCGACAATGGGAAGGAAAAGCACCTCTTCCTGTCTGGATCAGTCCCCATGCCAAACCGCCCACAGCTGTGCCAGAAAGAATAACAAACAGTAAATACAGGGATGGGCGGGTGGGTCTCCTTGCCATCCGGTCGCAAAAGAGGTCAGGGCCGGGCGGCTCCCCCTTAAATATGTGCAGGAGGGGCTTTAGAACCCCGTCGCCCTGACGTCCTCTCTCCACGCGGCCTCTTGTGCCGTGGGGATCAAAGATCTCGTGAGAAGGGCAAGGCCGAGACCTCGCCCCCCCCTCAAGACCTGCCCCTCTTGCAAGACTTTTTTTCCCCTCCGGGAGCCCCCCGGAAGGCCACAACACGCGACCCGCTGATTCAGGTCACCCTTCTTTTGTTAAACTTTAACAGACATAGTATCTATCTTTTTGGAATCAGTAAATCCCCATTCTTCTTCATAGTATGTACTCTAGTTGGTTATAATAGTAGACATGTTCAAATCAACAACACCCCAGATGCGCAGGTAAGCTACCAGTGTCTCCAAAATCTTGATAAAGAATTTGCAACTAATTTCAGGGCACTTGAAACGACTTCCTTAACCTGTAATGTTCTATATCACAAAGTCAACGCTTGAAATTTCTGCTAGTGAGTCATACATAATATGCACACTATGCTCTCAATTGTGCTGAATAAAAATGAGGAACCTGCAAGGTAGGCTGCAGATAAGGAGTTTTTCATAGACATATTTTTAGATATTTACCTTTACCTGAAGATGCAAAACCATACTCTTATACATAACCACTGCCGCTACGACGAAATACTGACCAAAATCTTCCATAACCTCAGCACTATTGTCTCAGGAGGTTATAAAATTTGGGGGCTATTTGGAGTGCAATCTTAAACAGAATCCCACCCCCAAGCCCACTGATTAGATGACTGAATAAATCAGGAAAAGGAACGGTGGAAGCTTCAGTAAATTCACTGACACTACTAAGGGAAAGAAAAACAATTTTCTTCCTTCACCCATTCCTATTTGAAATAAGGATACTTGATCTACCATGAACAAAATGGTGTGGTGTAGTAACATTTTCCCAAAAAATGTTTTTTTTAAGTAAGAAGAAAGAAAATCTCCTTTAACCCTAAATTTGTTAGGGAAACAAAACATTAGTTGTTAAGCTGGTGATTAATTGGTATTCCTGTTAACATTAATCCAAAGTACACTACTATGTGCCACTGAGATAAAGACTAAGCAAGATGGGTGGATTTCCTTCCTCTTGATGATATAATTATTGATTTAGCCCCCCAACAGTGGGGTGAGATGTACCACAAGCAGTCAGGGGCTATAATGCAAAGTCTGACTAAATAATATCAATCAGACTTCATGGAAAGCCTATCAACATAATCATCATTCAAGTTTATGCCCCAACTACAGATGCTGAAGAGGAGGAAATTGAAAGCTTTTAGGTAAGCATCCAGGAAGAAATTGATCACACATCTAAACAAGATGTGCTGATAATCATAAGCAACTGGAATGCAAAAGTAGGAAACAAAGCAGAATCAAATATTGTTGGAAGATTTGGGCTAGGAGAATGACATGAAGCAGGAGAGTGACTCGTAGAATTCTGTGAACATGGATATGCCACAGCATCTGATTGTTTTGATGTGCAACTCCAGACAAAAGGCTACTGTTAGAACAGACTATGGAGAAACAGAATGGTTTCCAATTGGCAAAGTTGTCAGAGATGTATGTTATCTCCTTGGCTGTATGCTGAACATATCATAAGGAGTGTTGGATTAGATTTAGATGGTGGGTTGAAAATTGGTGGAAGGAAAACTAATAATATGAGATATACAGATGACACCACATTACTGGCAGAAAATAGTGAAGACTCGAAATGACTACTGCTGAAAACGCCAAAGCAGGATTACAGCTGAACATCAAGAAGACAAAATTAATGACTACTGAGGAATTAAATAACTTTAAATTTGATGATGAAGAAATTGAAATTGTTAAAGATTTTCTATTTCGTACCTCTGTCATCACCCAAAAGGGAGACTTCAGCTAAGAAATGAGAAAGAGATTGAGATTGGGAAGAGCAGCCATGAAGGAGCTAGAAGGATGTGTTGCTGGTGACCAAGATAATTCATACTATAGTATTCCTTATTACTATGTATGAGTTTGCAAGTTGGACAACTAAGAAAACTGACAGAAGAAAGTTGATTCATTTGAAATGTGGTGTTGGAGGACAGTTTTATGAATACCGTGGGCAGCCAAAAAGACAAATCAGTGGGTTCTAGATCAAATCAAGCCTGAACTCTCCCTAGAAGCTAAAATGACCAAATTGAGGCTGTTGTAGTTAGACATATTATGAGAAGACAACAGTCACTGGAAAAGACAATAATGCTAGGGAAAGCTGAAGGCAGCAGGAAAAGAGGAACATCAGGATGCTCTTTAAATATATTAATTAATACCCAATTATATTTAAAAGTCATTCAAAAATATTGGCTGTCTCTGCAGAACTGTGATGCTTTCATAATAATCATGTATCTAATAATAGTTCTAGACAGCTAGGAAATCATCATAGTCACAATTACAGATAGATTTATGCTGAAGTGAGCCATTCTTATTGTTGGCTAGGCAGCAAGGAAAACAATCCTGTGCAGTCCAACAGGCAACAATGGGAACCACACACAGAAATAAAGGATCTGGGATCGTGCCCTGAAGTATATTTCAAACCTGTAACATTTTCAGGTTTGCCATGACCTGGATAGCCCAGGTCAGGTTTGCATTTGCCCTGACCTGGATAGCCCAGGCTAGCCTGATCTTGTCACATCTCAGAAGCTAAGCAGGGTTGACACTGGCAAGTATTTGGATGGGAGACCTCCAAAGAATACCAGGCAATGGCAAACCACCTCTGAACATCTCTTGCCTTGAAAACCCCACCAGCAGTCGCCATAAGTCAGATATACTTGATGGTAAAAAACAACAACAAACATTTTCAGGCATGTGCTTGGTTTTGCATTATTTCATTTAATATCAATGGCAAAAAAACAGAACAACATTTAAAGTTATAAGCAGTTGCAAAAAAAACCCCTCCATTAAAAGAGCAGAAATCCTTAATTTAGAAATCTATTGTTACCTCTGTATTTAATACGGTGATTGGTGCTTACCTGCCCCCACACAAGTTCACCCAGTCCAATAAATACACACCACATCCACTGGTCAAGTTGTAAAGGAGAACAGCTAAAAGGTTTTCCACCAAACTGTATGATTACTATCTACAGAAGGAAAATAGCAAGAGAAATAAAAGATACCATTACTAACCTTTAGAAAGAAAAAGAGGAGGGTATAAGAACTTTTTTTATGTTGTTCCATGGGCGCTAGCATTTTTTTTTATAAACATGAATATTTTTGCTAATTATTTTACCCTGATCCTTGGAAGATATTAGTACACAAATTGCGCAATGAGTTATGAACAGATGAAATTGCCCATGTATCCTGAAGACTTTGATTCCACTGAAGAAAATTATATCTAAATCCCAAATAAACCAATGATGCAAGTAAGTCATGACTAACTTATTTCCAACTGCTTTCAATGTGACTTGGCCAACATAGGAAGGCCTATGATGGAAGCCTTCTTATGGACAATACCATATCTACTCTGCAACTATATTATGCTAAGGAAAAACGTCAGCATAATTGCTTCAAACGGAGCCCAGCCATATTTTACTTACTATATTCTGGTTTTGAATGTACTACTGCTGTTAATACGACATTCACTCTGTTTTGACAACATAGTTAACAACTAAACTTAAAATCCATTAAAACATAATGAAATCTGCTCAGTTATGTGGACAAGACATGGGTTAACGGAGACTGTGGTAATTGATAAAACTGTAAAATAAGGATGGGACAGAAAGACCAGATATGAGGATACAGACAAACTGAAATTATAGAAATTCAGGCAATTCTTTGTTAAAGAAACATATCTTTTCAGGAAGAAGCTGAAGTGGTTAAGGATACAGCATGGGGCACTACTTCATCGTAGAGAACAGAGTGACAAAAAGGAGACAGGAAAAAATATAAAATGGGTACAACAGGAGACTAGCCCTGGTGGAATGAAAAACATAATACAAGTCTGTTCAGGGCACAGAGAAATGGGAAAGGGTAGATAATAGAATTAGGAGCAGAGACCTAAACAGCCTTAGATACAAAGCCCAGAACATCAGTGCTGTCATCAAGCTGGCCAGCTGGGGGGTGTGGGGCATGCAGATCTTCAAAGACAACAGGTGGCTGAGCGGAAGGTGGCTCAACCTTGGGGTGATGCTGGTTAACTGAGTGTTTTGGATAATCAAGTGCTAGATAACATTTTTGCTGTATAAACACGTCACCAGAATATGGAAGAAGCCATAATCAATGCAGTGCTAGGAGCAAAAGTGTTGAAAACAAAGAGCACCCATAGAGAAAGCATAATAAAAAGGTAAGGACATCACACAGATACAGAAATATATTATTACTTATGATTATTATTTGCTTCTTTTATAGGCCACCTTTCTCACTGAGAGGTAAATTATACTATTAAAAACAATACAATAAGAGCATACAAGCAACAATAAAATAAAACTGGATTACAAACTTAAAGAATACATTAAAAAGTATACTACATACACACACACCCCAAAAAAAACAGTATAATGTTGAGTATTAAGAAAGTCATATATCTAATTCCAAATTGGGCCATAAAGTACGGATCAATACAGCTTCAAAATGAAGCTAGGGAGAACTCTGAAATTGGAGAAAAAATACATTGGTTGCTTAAAACTCGTCAAAATAATAAAAACAGTGCCTGTAGCTTCAAGACAAAGATTTCCACTGAGTTCTCAAAGACTATTCTGGAGGTTCCTAAGCAATCACAACAATATTGCTGAGCTTTCCAAGGCATGGTTTCTGTAAAGCAAAGTCATGGGATAGGGATTTGGAGACCAGAACAGCTCTAGAAAGGATCCTGTTCCTCTCCCTTGACATAGGGGGCTTGCCAGACACAGGTCTGGTGGTGACCACTAATGACTCATTACCCACATCACTCAGCCTGGCTGCGGCAACCACTCTGCAACTGAGTCCAACCGTGGCGGCCACCACAGAACTAGGGCAAGCTTGGCACCTGGTAGTGGTCCCTGCACAACCATGTCAGGTCCAGCCTGGAAGCTACTGCACCACTTGGCCAGACTTTTCCTGGAGGAAGGTTGCTGTGGGGGGGGCGGGGGAGAGAAAGCTCAAGAAACAGAAGTGTGTGTGTGTGTTTGTGTAAAGTGCTGTAAAGTCAGTTTTGCAGGGGAAAATGTGAAATATATAAAAAAAGAATACACAGCGGGGGTGGGGTACAAAAACCAAAAAAATGATGAAAATAGAGCCCATACCTTGGTGTACCTTGTGAGGTAGGTGGAGGTGAGAGAGTTCTGAGAGAACTGTGACTGGCCCAAGGTCACCCAACAGGCATCATGTGGAGGAGAAAGGAATCGAACCCGTTTCTCCTGATTAGAGTCCACCACTCTTAACCACTATATCACACCGGCTCACAGAATATTGAAGAACAAAATCAAAATAGCTGCCTTAATCATGAGCATTTGATTAATATATTTATGGCTAGCATCACAATCCCTGACCTGGATAGCCCAGGCTAGCCTGATATCGTCAGATTGCAGAAGCACAGCAGGGTTGGCCCTGGTTAGTATTTGGATGGGAGACCATCAAGGAATAGGGTCTTTATGCAGAGGAAGGCAATGGCAAAACACCTCTGAACAGCTCTTGCCTTGAAAACCCTACAGGGTCATCAAGGCTGCGACTTTATGGCAAAGAAAAAAAAGCATTACAATACATTTGGAAATCCACAGAATATCATTCTGGAGGGATAAGGCCTTACAGCAGAATGAGTAAATAATACTTTGCTGTGTTAGCATATATAATGATTACCTGCACACCAAATGTCCCCAGTACAATAGTGCAAAATATAGGATTTCTAAAGATGCCATCAAAAACATTCCTTTCACCATGGATCTTGCGTGCATTGATTTCATTAAACAGCTGCATCATAACAAACGTATTGAAGATGATGGTGTAATGCTCAGAAGGTGGAGAGTGGAGTGGTGCATTTCTGCCATTGTCAATCCTGAATATTTTTTCACCTGATCATAAACAGAAAGCAGAAAATAAATTCAAAAAACATTTAGCACACCTTGTATTTCAATTTGCCATCTACTTATATTCATAAATTCTTTCCAGAGCACAAATCACAGCACCATGTCAACAAGATAATGATGTTTCTGACGATTAATAAGTTGGAAAAAAACCAACTGATTGGGGGCAAAGCCCTCTTTGCTCAAATCATCTGAGCTTCTAATTACAAGCTTTCTCCACACACACACACACAAGAAGAGATCAGCTTTTTTGAGAGTCCTAAATTGGCTCATAATGTGTTGTCACATGCATGTTCTTTAAATATCACTTCAAATTGTAATACATTTTGTAATTATCTAAACCATTGTGCTGTGCTCCATTTTCTGCCCTTTTCTGCTAAAGCATGGTTGGCTTGTGGCTCAGAAAGAATTTTTTCTCCAAATGGTCATACAAAATAAATTTAAGTCAATTATAGCTGACAGTAAGAAAAGAGAGTTTCTTACAGAGGACAAGTAAAGGGTTAAGCTAATAACTTTCTAAGTATGCACCAACAGTGGCTACCAGCCTCAGCTGCTGAGTCTATGGATTGCAAAGAGTGTCTGTGCAAAAGTGGAAAAGTGAAATACTCTCATTATTAATTACAAAAGGAATCAATTTCAGTTGTTATTATTATTAGCAATTAAAATTTATATTGCAAAGCTCATATCAAAAGCAGTTTTGGATAGGTAATAAAGTATCAAAAGTTCCACTGCTTTTATGAAAACTCCCAGGGCACACAGACTAGATCTCTGGATTATGCCCAATGTTTAGAACACTAATCTAGTTCACAATTGTTTGGCAATATGGGACCCCATTTTGAGTTCCACTTCCAAGTAGAAATATGGCATGCAACTCATTTGAAATCAATTGGTATACAGTACTTACCTCTGAAACTTGTGAAGGGAGATTGTATCTACAGTTACAATCTAAACAGAAAATATTGGGGGATGAAAGTTAACTGAGCTTACCAACAAAGAGGAGGGTAAAAATGAGAGTGAGCTGGTATACAGCATGGCCCAGAATGTTCTTCATCATGGTGCGTGAGATAAGAGCCTTGTTTCTGCCATATGGTTTCCTTAACAACAAGGATTCTGTGGGAGGTTCCGTTGCCAGAGCAAGAGAGGCAAAGGTGTCCATAATCAGATTGACCCATAGCATCTGTACAGCTTTCAATGGAGAATCCTTAATAGAGAGAATATAGAACGAAAAATCTCCATATCAGCATGGTGTGGTGGTTAAGAGTGTCACACTAGAATCTGGGAGACCCAGGTTCAAATCTCATTCTCCTACAAAACTCACTGGTGACTTTGGGCATGTCACTCTCTCTCAGCCTGCCCTATCTCACAGGATAGTTGTTGAGGAGGGAAGAACAATGTTGTACGCTTCTTTTGGTCCCTACTGGGGAGAAAAGAAGGGCATACAAATCTAAAATTATCTATACTATTTATTTATTACAATTATCAATAATTTCTGTAGAACCTTTCTGCTTACCAAGTTCTTTAAAATTCTAATTTCATTTTTTAATCCTCACAATAACCTTGCTGTGAAGTTAAGAATGTGCCTTTTTTTAGTAAAACTTCATTACCAAGCAGGTAATCAAAACTGGGCCTGCCACTTCCAAAGCCAACCTTTCATTCATTTCACCATATTAAATGCCACACACACACACTTAAATCAGGCGTAAGTTTTTACTATATTACTGACAGAGATTGATGCTTCATTTATATGTTGCGACCCTCGCTCGGAGAGATCAGAGAAACAATTGTTTGTCACACCGTGTGCTGGGTACAATGGCTGAAAACGTCTTACCAACTAACATCTCCACACTAGCACTACACATCCCCGGCAACAGCTGCTCTTGATATGAAGACACTGCCTGGTGGGGCTCTCTATTTGGCACTTCAGTTTAGTACTACATTGGCCCTTAGTGCTAAAGAGAAACAAGCTTGTCACAACACAACAGACTTGCTATAAAATCGAAAATCCCAGTATCCTGGGCAACCTGGCAGACCTTATTATAGTAAGAATTTCAGACAACCACTAGAAGGAGCTCTTGCCTCACTAAATCTGATAGGAAGAAGGCTGAAGTCACGCACTGCTTCAGAACGGGCCGTTCTTTTTTTTCTTTTTTTAAAGAACTTAATTCAGATCTAAGTTGACGAAATAAATCCTATTAACATATATCCATTCAGTTATTTAAATAGTGGTTTCTTCTCAGTATCTTTCCTTCAGTAAGGAACTATAATGATTTATCAGCTGAACAAGATTGCATCTGTCCTTCCCTTCTGGGGAGGTAATTTAAAAGCTGGGCATGGCCAAAGACTTGCAGCCATGGCTTTACATGGGCCATAGTAGTGGTACCAGCACGAGACTGGGGTGCTCTTGTGGCTTATTTCCATCTCTACGGCACATTGGGAGCTCACATGGTTGGATGCTTTTATTTAAATTGTATTTTGTTTTGTTGTGTGCCTCATTTTGTAAGCTGCTTTGTGGAGTAAAAATATTTCAATAAATAAGTAAAATGAATCAGAAGACTTGCATATAAACCATCCTGAGGTAACTTTTAAAATTCACTTGTGTGGCTACTTCATGTTTCTTTGCCTTCAACCTACCACTGGTAATCCTAACAATAGTGTTCCTTGTTAAAACATAACAATTAATTTAAGTAGTGAAAGTCATATCAGTAGTGAACCACAACACTGAATGCCAATAAATAATGTTGTTGATGCTTGAAATAAAGTTGTGCCTTTCATCCAAACTGTAACTTACATCCAATTGTACATCCATACTGTACATCCATACTAAAATAAATGTTCCCTCAGTATGTCATTCTGTAGGCAGCCTCCTATTACATGGCATTTTTAATCGGAAAAAAACATTCAAAGACAGAATCTACAGCTTGCTACCTAAACAGGGGCAGTCTATTCCAACACCTCAGGGCTCTGACACATCATTCCCACATCGTTGTCTTGCATGTGTTAAACATGCCTTGAAGCTAGCTGGATTTTTGCCAGGCAACAATACCAAACACGGAACTAGTGCTGCTTCGCTTTAGCTTGTTAGCTCAGCACAAGATGCTGCTGCTGTTAAACCAGCATAAGCCACTGTTTACTTCTGCACGGTTTTAGAACATCAGCTCACCAGTCCTGTAACAACTTTCTCATTTCATATCTTAATTCTGCTACCCCAAAGGCTGTGTATTACACGGTTAGCAACTATGCAGATGCTCAAACAACTCCGGTGCCTGAGATATCTGTTTAACAGGAACACTGGTATCATCCTTCAGAAACAATGTAACTGAGAGCATAATAAGTGTGAGACCGTGCTTTCTGTGCCTGAAGGTCAAAGAGATATTTAGAATGAAAGCCAAGCTCTAGCAAGACATTATGTACTGCACCTACATGTTTAAAGTCTGAACATGGCCTGTAAGGCTGCCATTTGTTGTTTCTCCTGAATGACAAAAAAGCCAGACATTTTTGCCCCTTCAGTGAGCAACTCAACATGCATACAGTCTTGCAAAGGAAAAGGCTGACATGCAAAAGGCTTGCATTGCCTTTGGTAGCAAATGGAAGTTAAAAATCATTTTCATGTGGCATTCAAGGAAATGTGTTGCAAAAATTACAGTACAATCATAAACAAAGTTGCATCCTTCTAAGACACTTGAAGTCAACGGCTTAGAATGGTGTAGCTCTAATTAGGGCTGCATGTAGTGTTTCCCCCCCAAACTAACTGCTTAAAATGTTCGTCCCTTCCCTCTGTTCTCTTCCTGAGCGAAATCTGTATTTGTAGCTATATTAAAAAAAAACCTGTTGTACAAGCATCAGTGAAAACCCAAGGGACCTCCAGTACATAACGGAAAGCCAGTTTCTTATTTTGATCATCCTCTAAATTACGATGTATAATTGGCAGCCATCACTTTTGGCACGGCAATGCGGGTCTCACTGTTTCACAGTGCCAATCGCCCTACGTTGCTAAGGTGCCTCCAATAATTATCTGTCATCTACTGCGCTACACAGTTCAGTCAAGTGTAAAATCTCATTCTAAAACCAAGCCTAAGCATTAAACACACATTAGTTTTGGCACCTGGCAGAATGGAATTTCCACTGCCGCTGTCCCTCATTTCTGATTAGTTCCTAAGAAGCTAAAAGACATGCATCTGAATCTGAATTTAGCCTCCTATTAAAGATGCAACTCAGCTACACGGCACAAGAGCTGAAAGGTGAGATGCTACGTTAGTGTATTCTCACAGTCTGTGACTCACTAACTACATGGCAGAAGAATCTTTTTTGTTTGGGTAGCTAATGGGGGGGGGATTCACATGGCCCCCAAGAAAATGTGCTGATGTTGTGATTCACCTAAAATCAACATTTCACAGATTAAAAAAAAAAATCAAAACCTTCGAAGCAAAAAAGAGAGGGATCCTATTTTTTTAAGAAGATTATCTTTACTTTGGAAATCAGGTTGGCTCAGAGAAGGGCGGTAGCACATCATTGTTCCTCCAGATATATAGTCACAGTTACATTCCATATTGGGGTTTGTTTTAACCCTAAGATTTCTCCCATTTCCATAGATGGGAAATTGCAGTGGCAGGCTGTAATCTATACGCTGCTATGACACTTACTGGTTAACCTAATGTCACTTGCTATCATTCAACCTAACCTAACGTCACTTGCTATCATTCAACCCACCTTTCAGACTTCTGGAGTTAACATGGAGAAGGAGAGAGCCATATATGCCACCCTGAGCTCCTGAGAGGATAGCGTGGAAGAAAATATTGTTGATAGGTAGTCATAATATATCTCATAGGGTCACCAGCCTACAGGTGGGGCCTAGAGATCTCCCAGAATTACATTTTCTCTCCAGACTACAGAGGTCAGTTTCCCAGAGAAAAATGGCTGCTTTGGAGAGCGGACTCTATGGCATTATACCCCACTGAGTTCCCTCTCCAGAACCCACCCTCCACAAACTCACCACCAAATCTCTAGGCTTTTCCCAACCTAGAGCTAGCCACCCTACACACAGCCTTTTGAGATACTTTATGTTGAAAACACTATTATTGAAGAATATGTAATTGATACATTAGATTTATAATAGAAGTGTTGATTCTACTGTGTGTGTGTGTAAAGTGTCATCACGTTGCAGTCAACTTATAGTGACCCCTAGTGGGGTTTCCAAGGCAAGTGATTAAGGAGAGGTGGTTTGCCATTGCCTTCCACTGCAGAGTCTTCCTTGGAGGTTTCCCTTCCAAGTACTGACCCCGCTTAGCTTCTGAGGTCTGTCGAGACTGGGCACTACTATACTATTCCATATCCTGCTGATTCTGTTATATCCTTATTAATATAACATTTCCTTTTGTTTCCAGGTATTTTAAATTAAATTAGTTTAAAGATGGGCTTATAACTGGCGGACAATATTCTGTTTTATTCTCTGAGTGATCATGCTGTTTGTAGTCTTGGATGTTTTATTCCTGCATCCTTCCTCTTTCCTTCTCCTCTGATTACTTATGAAAAAGGAACTGAAAACATTATGGGCTGAGATACATTGATCCTATTAACAAAGACACATGGACTTGTACAATGGTGGCAAATTCCTTTGCTTTTAAAATATGTATTGTGTTCAGGGATGCTGAGAAGTTTGATCTGAATAGGACTTAACTTGATTGAACTCTTTGCTTTCATATGAGTCAGAATCTTTCGCTGGATCATTTCTGTGGTAAAGTCCAACTTGAATGCTGTGTGGCATAGCAAGTTGCATCCTTTTTAGCAGCTTTAACATTTAAAACTAGTTAGATGCATGGGAAAGGGAACAAATTACAACTGCTCTGAAGCCATTTGAGATTGTGAATGTGTAAATTTGTTTTAACCCTAAGATTTCTCCCATTTCCATAGATGGAAAATTCCTCACTTACTAGAAAGGAACCTTAGGATTCAACACACTGTATTTTTATGCTTACACTGAGGATTCTGTTTGATATGCAATGGGTATGCAGAGAGCCAGTGTGGTGTAGTTGTTAAGGTGTCAGTCTGGAACCTGGGAAACCCAGGTTCAAATCTCCACTCGTGCCATGGAAGTTTGCTGGGTGACCTTGGGCCAGTCTCAGCCCTGACCCTGGCTAGTATTTGGATGTGATATTTCCAAGGGATAACAGGGTCTTGATGTGGAGGTAGGCAACCATCTCCAAACATCTCTTGCCTCGAAAACTCCAAGGGCGCCATAAGTCAGCTGTGATTTGATGGCACAAAATAAAATAAAAAATGCAGTGGGTATCAATAGGATGCAGAGTACACACGCACATATTTCATTGATTTCAATGGGAATTATCCAGAACAGGATTATGGAAAATAATCTACACTTTACTAATATATAGCACAAATGCAAATAAATATTTATAACTCCATAGGTCTGCGGGATTCATTCTTCAATAGTCAATTATACCTTATATAGTTATAAATATTTTAGTAATGTTTATTTTAACATACTAATTGATCAAAATGACAGCATTGTACTATAAATTTAGGTACCTAAATCCAGTATTCAAGTGAACAATACAACGCAAAATGAATCACATCAATAAAAGTATACGGCTTCTTTGACAAGATTCTGCAACTATGAAGCCCAGAGCACAGAGCTATTAATCAAAAGGCAAGCAGTTATGTTATGTATCTATCCTTCTGTACCTGATTCTCCCAGTCATTTGCCTGTCAGTAGTAATGAGAACTGCATGCCAGAGAAGATCATCACAGGACTCAGTGCACTCTTGCTTCCTTCCCCTTTCCCACTGGCCCCTGATTGGCAAGTTCTGAAGAGGACTGAATGTCTGCATGGACCTCCCATTGAAAAAGTTGTAGATTATGCACTGCAGTGCTCCTGCAACCAATGCCCCACCAGGCAGATCCTTTCTCACATGTTCAGATGCACAGGGGAAGTGAGGGTAGGGATGAGCTGCACCCACTAACATAATAACAAAAGCATGCTGCAAGCGTATCTTGGAACTTTCCAAAGGCTAAAGGCAAGATCCTCTGTTTGTTCTCTGTAATATTTCTCTCCCAACAGCTACTTAAAAGTATAAATAAGAAGGCAAGTCAGTTTAGTGTGCCATACATCCTATGTGAATATGCTTTCTGGAATGCACAGAACTGTGGCTGCCTTGTTTCTGTTTGTGGTTCAAAGAAATACTACCGACTGGTAAAAACGTGAGCCTGCCCAGTGAACAGGTTTCCCCTTATATCTGGTTCTATTTTAATGCAATAATTAACACAAGCAGCTTGAGTTTTCCCAGCTCAGAAGAACCACAGGTCTGCCATTGAACCCAAACCGTGGGAAGAAATAAATAGTTACAACCTTTGAACAGTTTGAAAAATTTAGAAGAGTAAATTGGGAGGAGTTCCAGCTTTGTGGCTTCTAATACAGACAGCCTCGGGTTTCACTTGACCATACCATGATGACAAGGTAAACTTATTCTTTACAGAATAAATAATGACTTATTCATTATTTTCCTCACAGAGGCTGAATTTTCCTGTTGCTCCAGAGTGAATGATACATACTATGGGAATATCAGTGCTATTCAAAGATATTCCACCTCCTATTTTAGCATTATTCATCCAAGTTCATGCATGTGTATATTTCTTTGTCAAATATTTCCTATTTTTTAATTATTTAGAAAGCCAACCCGGTTATCAGATGAGAATAAATAATTTCAAAAGAGCTTTATAATAGAACCTATTTCTGGTCAGATGCACAGTTCAGTTTATTGATATAGCGATTGCCAGCAAAAGAGAATAATCATACATTAAATACACTATAAATAGAAAATAAACAATTACTAAAACCCCAGATAAAATATTCTCTCCCTAAAAGAATGGCCAAATTTTTAAATAATTTAGGATTTAAAATTATTGACTCTACCCTACCAGCTTTATAATAGAACCTATTTCTAGGCCAGTTGGTCACATTGTAAGCAATTCCCAAACTCATTCTGAGAAGTAATTATTAATTCCCTGAAATATTATCAGAGAAAAAATATATTGTTTTCTTTGTGTTTTTAGACTCCTGATTCAGTGCAAAGCCACAACAATCCAAGAGCTGGGGTGTAATCTCTAGCCAAACACAGTAGCCTCTAATAATGCCACTCCAGGGATTGCCATTTTCTGCCACTTCTATAGAATTAAAAATCTCTGTTGTGGTTCCCACTTTATGGAATGGCCTCCCTGACCAGGTTAGGAAGACTCACACTCTCCTGGCTTTCCACAAACTATGCAAAATGGAATTATTCAAGAGGTCCAGGCGAGCCTGATCTCGTCAGATCTCAGAAGCTAAGCAGGGTCAGCCCTGGTTAGTATTTGGATGGGAGACCATCAAGGAATACCAGGGTTGCTGTGCAGAGGAAGGCACTGGCAAACCACCTCTGTTAGTCTCTTGCCATGAAAACACCAAAAGGGGTCGCCATAAGTCGGCTGCGACTTGAAGGCACTTTACACACACAAACAGGTCCGTACTGTCATGAAATGGTCAGAAAGTCAGAAACAAACAACTTATGCAAATGAATTGAACTCGGCTGGGAGAAGATGTTAAAAAGAAGTTTTGAAATGGTTGTCTATGGTGCCTTTTGTATGTATGTCCATCTCAAGTCTATTAATCTGCAGAAGACACAGCAGCCAAAACAATGGTTGCTTCCAATTCGTTCCTTCAGAATTCTAGTTCAAGTCAGGTCAAATTCAGGTATGTAGCTAACACAATTGGAAAGGGGTCCTTATATTAGGTAGCATCCACAAAGGTCCCCACAGTATCAGCGACTACACTACCGTTAGTCACAGGATTGGTTTCTATGTACCCAGTGCTGATTCTCATCTATTTATCTTATATACTCAGCCTTACCTGGGTAATGCAAGCACCAGTGAAAGCAACGATGACGGCCACCACATTTACTGTAAGCTGAAACTGCAGGAACTTGGAGATGCTGTCGTAGACGTTACGCCCCCACATTACAGCTTTCACAATACTACTAAAATTGTCGTCTGTTAGGATAATATCGGATGCTTCTTTTGCCACGTCAGTTCCTGCGATACCCTGAAAAATGTGGAGGCGATGGCAAGGAAAACTTATTAGCACAACAAGGGGGAGACATTAAAACCTGTCCAGATGAAAGAATAACACCACTTGTTGCCCAGCTGCCTTGGGATCACCCTTGTGTCTATTCTCCTGAAGACCCAGCTAACTAAGTAATAATCAGGAAAAGAAGACCTGAAACAACAGCAGATTGAGGGAACATCAGAAAAGCCATGCTGGATCAGACCAAGGCCTATCAAGTCCAGCAGTCTGTTCACACAGTGGCCAACCAGGTGCCTTTAGGAAGCCCACAAACAAGACAACTGCAGCAGCATCCTGCCTGTGTTCCACGGCACCTAATGTAATATAATTTTTACTAGTACCATGAAGGGACAATGGAGCAGGCTTGCAACAAAAATGAACATTTTTATCATAAAAGATCATCTGGGTAATATTTGCCCCCAAGAAAGCATCACTTTTGACTTCAAAATAAAAGTAGGTGACTATTCCGCTTAACCCCAAAAATGAGCATGTTCTGAGATATACCATCGCAAAGCCAACATCTGCTTTCTTAAGCGCTGGTCCATCATTAGTTCCATCGCCAGTTACTGCTACAACCTGCCTCTGCTCCACTTGCGTGCTGTCAATAATACCTGCAAAATATTGCAACACATTTTAAGCAGTTGGGTGGTTTAAATAAGATTTCATAAGCTGGTGCTTCTATTTGCTAATTCAAAGGGACATAAGCATGACTATAAGTAGACAACTTTTTTACATTCCTTAAAGTGATGTATATCTGGCCACATGTTAAGACCTACAACCTGCCGTTCAAGGCAATGATTCTCTGCAACTGGCCTCCCATTAGCAGCACTCTTTGCATCCACAACTCAGATAAACTGGTACTCCTCAAGATGTGCTTTTCTTTTTCAGGAGATCAGCACGCTAGCGCAAGTCACAGGCGCGGCACAGTCTCACCGGCAGCATTTTACCGGTGCAAGGGCTTGCGCTGGCATCAAAAAAGGCGTTCCCGGGGGCGGAGCTGGCTTTAGTCAACTCCCAAAACCCTTTCAGCCCAGGAACAGCCCCTTTAGCCAGAGCCAAGTTATGCCTGCAAAAAGGCAGGCATAGCCCTGTAAAACTCTATGGAGGAGTTTCGCAGGGTTTTGTTAAAATTACCTTTTTGCCTTCCTTTTTTGGGCTGAGAAGCCACTCAGGAGGCAGTGTGGCTGTGCTCTTAAACAACACCCCCCTTAGAATTGTGCAATTAGTCCATTGAAGTCAAGCTGACAAACAACATGTAGGTTGGTAAACCTGTGTTCGGATTAACATACTAGTTTTCAATTTATGTGTGTGTGTTTATTTATTTATTTGCCTTGGAGAGCATTCCATTATAAAGCTTCTCATCAGAAATCCAAAATACTGTATTTGAGAAATCTGGGTTCATCAATGTACCTACTGTTTGTGGGAACAAGGCTTTATGGGGGTCAGAGCAAAATTTAGTCTCCAACCTCCAGCTTTTTAGTAATTTGAAAAACATATCAATTATAAACACAGCAATAAAGCTGATGCAATCTGAGGCTGTCCTTTATTGAGAGATTCATCATCCAAAATACTCAGATAATGTTAAGATAATAAAAGGTCCAAGTCTGTACATATGTCAATATTTATATATGGAGGCTATACTGGAAACAAAATATTTATTTCAATTAATTAGTATTCAAATGGTGCTCACACAGACCACACACCTGCAAACCCAGAACCAAATCCGGAACACTACTTTAAACTAACTAGCATCTGGAGTTGAGATGCCATTATCGATGCTAAATGAATTCAACACAGTAAAGAGAGGAATGCTAATTATACAGAACTACTCCCTTAAACTGAAATAAAATATGAAAATGACTCATGGTAAATCATACGTGCCCTTATACTAGCAAAAAATATACAATATGAAATCTGAAAATCTCTCCTCTAAGCAAACAGGGTCCCCAAGGTAGCAAACATAAACACATTAAAACATTTCAACATTAAGCAGCATTTAAAATAATACGTAAAATAATTCAATAAAATATAACTATCAAAAGGTTTGTTTCATGATTGTACGTTTTATCCCTAAAGCACATCGAAGATAAGAGCCCAATTTGTCCTACAAACAATACATTTGGTCAAAAGAATTTAATGTTTCAAATAATTTTGTGTAACTTTCAAGGGCACTTGGAATACAAAAGCAAGCGAGGCTCCAACGCAATAAAAAGGTCTACTTCTAGTACACAGGCATTTTGGTTCCCTGTGTCTTGTCCTTACCGCAACTGTAACTAGTTATATAAGACATTCAAGGCTGCATTATTTTTGTCACAATTGTACACTGCACAGACAATCAATCTTCTTTATATTCCAGTGTTTACTATTCTCCAACTCTATTGACTTTGTCTTCTCCACAAAGATTTTCATCATAATGTATATTCTTTGAATGAGCAGCCCCAGAGGATTTAGTTACTTTGGTTTAGAAGCCTCCAAAATGTTTAACTCCACGAAGGAAATTTCCATAGTTGACTGAAGGACTATGTAGTCCAGTCTGAAAGGTGCTTTAACTGCACAAAAACTTAAACAACATTTCCAATGGTAGAATAATAACAAGTTGGCCTCTTAGGAACATAATATTTTACAACATATTGGTTTCACAGAAACGCAAAAAGGACAAAAATTGTATCTGTGACTGCTAATATGGAAAATGTTATGAATTGCTGCTAATTTGTAGATCAACTTATATATACAGTGAGGGGGGAAAGTATTTGATCCCCTGCTGAATTTGCCCGTTTGCCCTCTGATGAAGAAATGACCAGTCCATAATTTTAATGGTAGGTTTATTGTAGCTGTGAGAGACAGAATAACAACAGGAAAACCCCCAGAAACCCAGAAGACAAAAGTCAGAGATTGATGTGCATTATAATGAGTGAAATAAGTATTTGATCCCTTTGCAAAAGATGACTTAGTACTTGGTGGCAAAACCCCTGTTGGCAATTACAGAGGACAGACGTTTCTTGTAGGTTGCCACCAGGTTTGCACACATCTCAGGAGGTATTTTGTCCCACTCCTCTTTGCAGATCCTCTCCAAGTCAGTAAGGCTGATGTGTAGCTACTCGAACCTTCAGCTCCCTCCACAGATTTTCGATGGGATTAATGTCTGGAGACTGGCTAGGCCACTCCAGGACCTTAATGTGCTCACCCAAGGTGCTCACCCAAGATTTGACGATACATGGTCCCGTCCATCGTCCCTTCGATGCGGTGAAGGTGTCCTGTCCCCTTAGCAGAAAAACACCCCCAAAGCATAATATGTCCCCCTCCATGTTTGATGGTGGGGATGGTGTTCTTGGGGTCGTAGGCAGCATTCCTCCTCCTCCAAACATGGCAAGTTGAATTGAGGCGAAAGAGCTCGATTTTGGTCTCATCTGACCACAACACTTTCACCCAGTTCTCCTCTGGGTCATTCAGATGTGCATTGGCAAACTGCAGACAGGCCTGTACATGTGCTGTCTTGAGCAAGGGGACCTTGCGGGCTCTGCAAGATCTCAGTCCTTCACGGCGTAGTGTGTTACCAACTGTTTTCATGGTGACTATGGTCCCAGCTGCCCTGAGATCATTGACAAGTTCCCTCTGTGTAGTTCTGGGCTGCTTCATCACCGTTCTCATGATCATTGCAACTCCACGAGATGAGATCTTGCATGGAGCCCCAGACCAAGGGAGGTTGACAGTTAGGGTTAGGGTTGTCACCTTCTCACCAAGCTGCTTGGCAATAGTCTTGTAGCCCAGTCCAGCCTTGTGCAGGTCTACAATCTTGTCCCTGACATCCTTGGACAGCTCTTTGGTCTTGGTCATGGTGGCTAGTTTGGAATCTGATGGATTGATTGCTTCTGTCGACAGCAGAACCCTAACCCCAACCCTAATCTGGCTGGTTGATAGGGGATCAAATACTTATTTCACTCATTATAATGCACATCAATCTCTGACTTTTGTCTTCTGGGTTTCTGGGGGTTTTCCTGTTGTTATTCTGTCTCTCACAGCTACAATAAACCTACCATTAAAATTATGGACTGGTCATTTCTTCATCAGAGGGCAAACGGCCAAATTTAGCAGGGGATCAAATACTTTTTTCCCTCACTGTACTTTACATAGTGAACTTAAAAAGTCTCATGACATCTAACAAATTGATAGTGACATGGGTTTTCATTGATTGGTTGTGATTGTTATTAAGCACCCCAAACCATTTCAAAGTCTCCCTATCTCGGATTCTTGAAGAGAGATTGAACAGGCTCATTAATCCTTCCCCATTTTTTTCTTTCTTTGCCTGACACTCAGCTGCTGCCAACATTCCATCCCGTCTGAAGTACCTTGAGTTCTCATCAGGCTGTTTCAGGCTGTTTCTCAAAACAAAATGTTAGTAATTTTACAATGTCATTTTTTCTTCTGCAGGAAGTCTCCCAAGTAATTATAAACCCTCTCTTTGTCTGTGGGTGGCCCACGGGAAGTTAAATGCCCTTAGAAGAAGGTACATACACGAAGTCAGATATCAAGATAATTCAATGCATACTGATAATGTGAATTTACCTTTTACCAAAGTGTGCTTATCAGTGGGAGATGAACGAGCCAGGACACGAAGTTTTGGCCAGATCTTGTCAATTCGTTCCTGCTCAATCTGAAAATAATAATGATAGATTTGTCAGTCTTTCAGAAACTGCTACATATTCCAGTTGCTTTTGGAAGAAATATCAGCTTGCAAGTTAAAATATTTTTCCTGGTACCCCCTTTTTTCCCTCCAGGGCTTGTAAAGTCCAATGATTCCCAGAGTTCTCTGCTTTACTCATTCATAATTATGTTTCTCTCCCCTTCTGTCACTCATTCTCAGGCATTATTATTATAAGTAATATATATTTATTGACCAAATACACACACACACATTGTGGCACTGTAGATTCAAAATGAGTGTTATACAAAACACATTAATTCCAAATAAATCCTCCCAAAATATAGTATCATGTATCACTGTAGGTACACTGAGAACCATCTCTTGCAAGTCAAGGAATCGCATGAACAAAATGCCACTAGCAAAGAGGAGGAGTTTCACCAAAGGGCGAAAACACATGGTCGCTTTAGCCTCCTTTATTCTCTGTTTCAGCCAGGATTCAGCCAGGATTGAAAGCATGTGTTTCGCCGATTGTGCCTTCGATCCTGGCTGAATCCTGGCTGAAACAGGGAATAGCGGAGGCTAAAGCGACCATCCGTTTTCGCCCAAAGTCTCCTTTTGTACTGCGTCCTACATGACAAATGGCATTTTGTTCAATAGGGCTGTCAGGGTCTGTTGCTGTTGGGTCTCAGTCCAGGGCTGTCTCACTTGCCAACTCCAGGGTTGCTTTTAGTTGGCCAAGTGCTCCAGGATAGACTCTCAGGATAGAGCAAGAAGAGGGGGTTCCTCTTCACCCAATTTCCCCACTCTGCTCTGCCATCTACCTATTCTTAACTGCTTTGGAATGGGTCTAGCTGTTCCTCCCTGGCTGCTCCTGGGCACACTCTTTAAATGCTTCCCCAAGGGAGAGCCAACCCTGGGCCCAGCCAATTCTCCCTCCTCAATCCTGTTGCTTTCTTTTATTTATTTACCTCAATATTTGTAGGTCCACTTTTCTTCCAGAAAACTGGGAGCCTTAACGCACCTTTTACCTACTACACATTATCACCGTGCTCGAACTGCACAGTTTGGCCCCTCCGCATCTTGACTTTTCCCTGCTGTATTGTTTCTCCCTGGGGAGAGTCGCATAATCCATGACATGGAAGTGCGACAAGCTTCCCCACTCTTAATTCCCCCCCTTTTTAACCCGATCTTCTGGTGACTGCCGCCCTGCGCAAGGAAAAGGGGTGCTTGGTACAAACAGCCAGCATTTCAGCGTTGTACTGTTGCTGTAAAACATTCCTCCTTCCCTTGAGAGAGGCAGGAGCATGATCTTAGAGTGTAAATACTTTCCTTTACCCATGAATTTCTCTCTCTCGCTGTGCTAGCAGAGCCGGGGGAGGGAAGTCCTTCTCAATTTCAAAGGGCTCCAAGGCAGGCGGTTCTTGGGCTCAAGCTTGTGTGTGAAAGGTGAAATTCCCCAGACCAAACAACAGGGTTTGCTGTGGCCGTTTGGAGCGTGAAATGCTAATTCCAGGGAAAGTTTCAGAGGAGTGGGGTAGAGAAGCGTGTGTGTGCAACTTTAGGAAACGCAGCCCTGCTAAATGCAACGGAATTTTATTCCCTTTATTCCTGTGGGGGGGATTGGGAGGGGAGGAGGGCTACACAGCTGACTACAGAGGGGCGGAGAGATATGCAACGTTTTAAAGGTATACGCTCCTCAGGGTAAAACAACCCTGAAACGGAGGAAGTGGAAACATCGTGCTATAAGCGTATGTTGAAAACACAGACATTTGGCGCTTTCAAATCATTTCCAGGACCATAGAGTGCGATCAGACAAAGATAAGACATTTGTTTAAACGTTGTTTATGCTTAGTGCGTTAGGCCGTTGGAACTCAAGGCAGATAGCAACAATAAAACAAACACAATATACTGTAAACTAACAAGATTAAAAGCCAGAAAAGGCTCAACAGTAGAGTCCAATGGAGAGCACTGACTTTCAAGGACATCCCAAGAATGTAAAAGAACTCATCTAGAGGAGCATTTGACACCACAAAGCATTTGACACCACAAACAGCAATCAGAAAAAGGGCACCATACAAGATAGACACGTTGGATTTCATTCTCCATTGCGTAATTGTATTATTTATATATATATATCTCATATAATGGTATCATTTACATTCCATGATTCTGTGTTTAGCTTACCTCTCCTTTCTCATTTCGGATCCTTCGGTTGAACTCCTTTCCCTCAATACAGAGGAAATCTTCTCCAGGATGAATGATTCCGCACTTTATGGCAATGGCACGAGCTGTATTGATATTGTCTCCGGTGACCATTCGGACTGTAATTCCAGCTCGCTGGCACTTTCTTATAGCTTCCGGCACCTAATAAACCAGTTAATTGGATTGGAAAAAATGTATTAAAAATAAACAGATCGAATTCTTATCATAATATTTCCAAACGAGTATTTTGGAATGCCAAAAATAGCAGTATGGGTAACACAGCACCGAGATGAGGTTTTAAACTTCTTCATTATGATCTTGAAGTGGCATCATAGTCAGTACTATTGGTAAAGTCATTCTTACTGAACAACAGCATAGATTTGCAGACAGAATGGCATGATGTCATGACAGAAAATAGCCAACTTTCTCTAGCAAAGTCTGCTAGCCTTGTAAGATTACATCTCATGTCACACTGAAAAAGTATTTATTATTATGTATCGAAACATTTATAACCCACCTTTTCACCCATTTTTGGGTATCAATCCCAAAATGTCATACAATATCAGAACAAATGGACATACACACACCTTACTTGGCTTATCATGCCCCTTCAAAAGCATGATCTTGAAATTTTACCAACCCTGCTCAGAAACATTATATGCATTATCACCAAAAATGCACAGAATGCATAATGGACAAAGAGCCATGGCTGGTATGTACTTAATACTAAAGCCTAAAAAAGATAATATTTATATTGCATTTATATATAGTATAGTTTCTCTGTGTTTTTCACTTCTTGGCTTTGATAACTGTTGCAGTTGTTCCCTTTTTGCTTGATTGAGCAACACTTCCTCCTCCAACTTAAAAGGCATTTTAAAAGCACCCCCCCCCAGTAATGTGTTACATCTTGTGTTGAGACTTGCTCCTTTGGTGAGCTTTGTTATGATAGCAGAAATGCCTGTAGCTGTCTGTTAATGGCTGCTGAGAAGCTCCGATCCAGATAAATTTACACATGCACATTCTCAAATGGTTTCATAGCAGTTGTAATTTGTTCCCTTTCCCATGCATCTAACTAGTTTAAAACGTTAAAGCTGCTAAAAAGGATGCAACTTGCTATGCCACACAGCATTCAAGTTGGACTTTACCACAGAAATGATCCAGCGAAAGATTCTGACTCAAATGAAAGCAAAGAGTACAATCAGGTAAAGTCCTATTCAGATCTAAATTCTCAGCATCCCTGAACACAATACATATTTTAAAAGCAAAGGAACTTGCCACCAATGTACAAGTCCATGTGTCTTTGTTAAAAGGATCAGTGTATCTCAGCCCATAATGTTTTCAGTTCCTTTTTCATAAGTAATCAGAGGAGAAGGAAAGAGGAAGGATGAAGGAATAAAACATCCAAGACTACAAACAGCATGATCACTCAGAGAATAAAACAGAATATTGTCCGCCAGTTATGAGCCCATCTTTAAACTAATTTAATTTAAAATACCTGTAAACAAAAGGAAATGTTATATTAATAAGGATATAATAGAATCAACAGGATATGGGATGATATAGTAGAGCCCAGTCTCGACAGACCTCAGATGCTAAGCGGGGTCAGTACTTGGAAGGGAGACCTCCAAGGAAGACTCTGCAGTGGAAGGCAATGGCAAACCACCTCTCCTTAATCACTTGATTGGAAACCCCACTAGGGGTCGCTATAAGCTGACTGCAACTTGATGACACTTTACACACACACACAATAGAATCAACACTTCTATTATAAATCTAATGTATCAATTACATATTCTTCAATAATAGTGTTTTCAACATAAAGTATCTCAAAAGGCTGTGTGTAGCTGTGGCTAGCTCTAGATTGGGAAATGCCTAGAGATTTGGTGGTGAGTTTGTGGAGGGTGGGTTCTGGAGAGGGAACTCAGTGGGGTATAATGCCATAGAGTCCGCTCTCCAAAGCAGCCATTTTTCTCTGGGAAACTGACCTCTGTAGTCTGGAGAGAAAATGTAATTCTGGGAGATCTCTAGGCCCCACCTGTAGGCTGGCGACTCTATGAGATATATTATGACTACCTATCAACAATATTTTCTTCCACACTATCCGCTCAGGGTGGCATATATGGCTCTCTCCTTCTCCATGTTAACTTCAGAAGTCTGAAAGGTGGGTTAGGTTGAATGATAGCAAGTGACGGTAGGTTAACCAGTAAGCGTCATAGCAGAGTATAGATTACAGCCTGCCACTGCAGTCCTAAACAGGGTAATATAATTCACTTCAACAGACAAAGAAAGGTACAACTTTGCTTAGAATTGTACTGGGGGTTTTCTAATTGTAGTTCAATACTCTGACCAATATACCACACTGACTGTGAAAATAGATGCCTTCATTAACTCTCAAATGGCTTTTAGAGGTATTCTAATGATTGCACCAAATAATTCAAATGCCAAATTACCACTTTATATTAAAATAAAAATCTCATTCTTGCATGAACTGTAGGGCTCCCCAACTGAAAATCTAACTAAAATGATACCGTGAATCAGTTGAAATAACTTAATATTCATTTTCCATTTCAAAAAGGATAATAATTCTACACAAGCAACAGGCCATTTCAGGACATAGTCTTATTTATTTATTTGATGTTTGACCTGCCCTTTCCCAAACAGAGTCAGGCTCAGGGTGGCTGACACCCAAGGCAACAGTTTCTAATAACATTCTCGTTAAAATACAAACACCAAAATAGTAGATAAATATTATTAAAACCTATAACACATCTCAACAGTTCAACAGACGAAAACCCCAAAATCCAATGATGCCTTTAAAATTGGTACTGTGGCATCATAGGTGAAGATACAGAATTAACCAGTATAGAAATACAAGGGATGGGCAGGTAGTCAGGCCTTTCAGACATCCAGCAACAATTTATTACTATAACTTAGGTTTTTAAAAGAGATCATTTGTTTCATGTCTTCAGATGTGAAAATAAACTACACTTTTCTAAGTAGCAGAGGACTTTCTGATGGTGTTATCCTGGACAGACTGCCAATCCGCTGGCTTCCTCCATTTATCTTTACAACACCCATCCTGTGGGACCGGTTACACTAAGAGAGGGTGACTGGCCCAAGGCCACCCAGTGAGATTCCATGGCACAGTGGGGATTTGAACCTGCTCAGTTCCTATTTTTTTCTCCGTCTTCTCTTGCAGGGGAAACAGTGCTCAACATGGCAAAAACAGAACACATGATGAGGGAAGGGAGTTGCAGCCTAGAATCGGCATAGGGGTACCAGTTCTTCCCTGTTGGTGAGAATTAAGTCAAAGACAGCAGACCCCTTGTTTCCCTCTCCACTTTCTGGACAATGAAGTTGTCAGCAAGGCAAGTCAGGAAATTATTTGCCTTTTCATGTTTAGCAGTGTTAGACTTACAACAGATATCTGGGTAATTAAAATCTTCCATGACCACTGTGTCCTGTCTCTTTGAGAATGTTGTAAACTGTTCTAGGAGTGTCTCATCCAAGTCCTCTGCCTGACTTAGTGGTCTATAGCAGACCCTTCACCATAATATCACTATAGTTTCAGTGATGCCTGTTAGGTCATAGGACTTCAAGTTCCTCCTGTTTGTTTCCCATACTCTATGCATTAGCATAGAGACATCTGAATCCATGGTTTATGCGCCATGGTTTATTACTTACATGCAAATTAATGTTTTGTTGCATATATGCCACACCCCACAAATCTTTAGTGTTCATATCTCCAGTGAATGGCATCATACTAGGCTCTGAATTTTTGTGTTGCTCCCCGAAAGGATTTAGTTTAAAGCCCTCCTTATCAGGTTTTCAAGGCTCTTACCAAACACGTGAGGTGCAAACCATTTCCCGATAGAAGAGCTTCATCACCAAAGTATAAGCCATGCTCCAAAAACCCAAACCTTTCCTGCTGACACCGTCTTCGTAGCCAGTCATTAATTTTCAGTATTCTTCTTTCCATTCCTAACCCATGGCCTTCAACAGGAAGAACTAACAAAAACACAACCTGTGTTCCCAGGTCCTTCACCTGTTTACCCAGAGCTGCATAGTCTCTTTTAATACGTTCTGGGCTGTGCCACTGGCAGTCTGATTGGTTTGCTCACTCTTTAAACACATGGTTACCAAGCAGCAAGTAGCAACAAGTGATCAGTGGGTGGGGGAAATAGGACTCCTGTTGGGCTATATTATAACGTGCATGAAGTTGCCCTGCACTGTACTGCTTGAATATTGGGAAAGTAACCCACCAAACAGACTCAAACTGCTTGACGAAAAATTGGCTCCCTCCTTTTGACCAGTAAGCAGAACACGAGTGGTACCATTGCATATTGAAGCATCCCTAGATAATTTTAGTAGATCAATATATTGTAGTAGAATTGATTTTAAACTCTTATTTTATATATTGTTATGCTTTGCATATCATGTGAGCTGCCTGTTTTTAGAGGGGAAAGGATATAAATATTTTGAATAAATAAATAGGGCTAACAGCTGCATACAATAGTTCTGAAATTGCTGAAATAACATATTTAGAGTGCATTCCTGGGGGGGGTGAAGCTCCATAGGAGCTGGTGTGACCCTGCGCCAGTGTAAGTGCCCATTTAACCCGGGTTAATGGGCAGTTACGCCATCCTGTGTGGCACAAATCTGTGCTCCCAGGTCCTTCACCTGTTTACCCAGAGCCGCATAGTCTATTTTAATACATTCTGGGCTGTGCCAGGCAGGATCACTTGTACCCACATGAATGAGCAAAAAAAGGATAATAATCTGTGGGCTTCATGAGTCTCTCTGGCTTTTCTGTCACATCCTCGATCCGTGCACCAGAAACCTATTAGCAATGTAGATCACTGATATTTTTTTTAAAAAGATGTTTGCTTGATAAGACTTGTAAGAATTTATAATCTAATGCAAAAGGCTATACTATAGTGGCTACAACTAAATATGTTATCAGGCAAGAAAGGTTTCTAACACTGCATTTATTAGCACTGAGATATTTAGCACAATCCTATGCAGAATTACTCTAGTTTAAGCCCACTGAAGTCAATTGTGGAAACTATAGTACTAGCTCAAAAGTAATAATACACAAGCAACTATGCAAACATATATTATGGAACACATAACATCTACAAGTAAGTGAACACGCAGGTGAATATCAATACAATAAGTGAACAAACAAGTCCAAAAGAGGACCACTGAACAAAAGAGTCTCTTCAAAGGTAAATATGGATTCTTATCTTTGTTTCTTCTTCGAGCCTTGACTCACAGAAGGTTGAAGATGGAACAATAAACAGTAACGCCGTCCAGATGTCATCAAGAGTTTTCACTGCAAAATTGCAGCTTCATCAGCTAACATCTTCATAAATATTAAATAACTTATCTTAGTAGATGCAATAATAGCAAACTTATGCAGAAAAGTGAGTTCGTTCTAACTGCGCCAGAGGGCAGCTACAGCCATTTGGAGCAGAGGAGCAGCCCTCTGGTGCAGTTAGAACGAACTCACTTTTCTGCATAAGTTTGCTATTATTGCATCTACTAAGATAAGTTATTTAATATTTATGAAGATGTTAGCTGATGAAGCTGCAATTTTGCAGTGAAAACGCTTGATGACATCCGGCCGGTGTTACTGTTTATTGTTCCATCTTCAACCTTCCTTGAGTCAAGGCTCGAAGAAGAAACAAAGATAAGAATCCATATTTACCTTTGAAGAGACTCTTTTGTTCAGTGGTCCTCTTTTGGACTTGTTTGTTCACTTATTGTATTGATATTCACCTGCGTGTTCACTTACTTGTAGATGTTATATGTGTTCCATAATATATGTTTGCATAGTTGCTTGTGTATTATTACTTTTGAGCTAGTACTATAGTTTCCACAACTATCCATTTAGTACTTGTGCACATTTCTTTCACACTGAAGTCAATTAGCTGAGACCAGAGTAATTCTGCATAGAATTGCACTGCCAGAAACAAAAATATTCAGCATAATTTTATACAGGTTAAGTTCTCCATAGAACACAAGAACTTTAGCTTTACAGCATGGGATGTAATTTTCACTCTGCTGAATGCCTTGGTTTCCGAATATTGTTGAAGATAATCCTATGAAAATACTAAGAACCCATTAAAAGCACACTGCAGAGGATTGCATCAGAGAAATATGGTGATTCATATTGACTAGATTGGGCACAGGGCCTAACGACAACAACAGATTGCTACCATATGCAAGTGGTAGATAATAGTTAGGATAAAATGATTAGTAATGATATCTTAGCAGGGGGTTCATGAGAGAAACTATTGCTGTGCTGTCACATCCATATTCACATTATATCTGCCCATGAGTTTCTCAAGTGCATCATTCTTTTTAAAATGAACTTAGTTCACTGAGATTTGAGGAAGAAGATGATTCTGGGCAGGTCTGACTTATGTGTACTACTGTCACCCTGTTTATATAAACCTACATGCATTCAGTACATTCAAGCATGCACGTGGAGATAAAAAATATCTTTGAATACACTTACACAGACACACATGGAAGCACTGTCAGTTCAAACAACCATCTTGAACTTAATGGTGCAACTTGCTGGAAGAAGCCACATATGACAGTAATGTTGGCAATGGCAGAGAATGCATCAGGGGCTGCTAAGGACAGGCCTTCTTTCTCTGCTGTGTCTGTTCCTTTTAGAAATCACTTTAATCCCCAATAGGACCACTAATGCAGCTTTCCAACAGAAAGAACTAAATTTCCAATGTGATCAATGGATCACTCCTATTTTAATGAAACTACCTGCTTCTGAAACAGGTGATAAAATAGTCCCCTTTTTGCTGGTGGATAGAGATCCAAGTATAACACTGACGGTGGCCAAGTATCTCTCCACCCTATTTTCCTTAAAGAAATTTAAAAAAAGCCCCTCCCTATTAACTACTGAGGACCTGTGGGTCATGGGAGCTTGAAAAGGAAAGGTGAAAGAACTAAATTGTTTTCAATGTAGACAGGCCTATGTGCCTACATGATCGCCTAGCAGAATCAAAAAGGAATACCATTTCAGTGATGCCTCTGATTCGATTCCTTTTCCTGTAAAGTAGCTGATTATAAAAGTCCTTTAGCTACTGAGGAAAGGACATAATGATACTAGTAGAGCTCTGGCCGAATTTGTTACTATATTATTCTGGGGGGAAACAGTGAGGGCACTGAGACACAGTAAGGAGGAAGGGGAGACTGGAAACACAAACTCAAGGATATCCCTGAGCCCGTAATGACTCTTAGCTGGTTTGGCATCAGAAACAATGGGAATATACTTTCCATTCTTCTCAGTGTCCCTACTAGGGATATAGGAAGTATGGGAACTATATTTCCCATAGCCAGGATACTGATGTAAGTATGATTTGTAGAGTCACATCACAGCTGTAGTCCTTCCACTGCCAATAAGTTTTAGGAAAGGTGATAGTGGGAGGGGGCTCATTTTAGGGCTGTGACGTCACTGGGATTGCAAGAAGAGATATTGGACTCACCATCCCCATCCAATCATTGTCACTTCTTTACAAGACATTACAAGCAACTGTATTAAGAAGCCTTCTATTGACCAAGGCAGGCCACAGAATCAGCAGTAAATCTGCATTCAGCAGCAAGGACTCGTTTAGCATTTTTGATCTTATTTCAACCTGGTTGCTGCCCACCACTCAACTGTAGGTCACTTAAGTAGAACAATTATGAAGTGGATGAACAAACAATCAAGATGGACCCCAATAGTCTGTGTGAAAGAAAGTGTCATAGATGGTAACTTAGGGTTAAAAATGAAAAATAAGGGTTATTATAGAGTGAAGGACATATTAGATCACCAAGGAAATTTGAAACCTTTTCAGAGAGTATTAGATGAAGTGGGCCAAAGACATTGGCTGGGACTGAGGGGACTATATGAAGCAGTAAAACAAGGAAGATGGGGAGAATGTATGAAAAGAGAGGACAATGAATTGGAAGAATTAATAAAGAGTGAAGCATATATTAGAAAAGGATTAGCAGGGAAAATACACAGAATGATGATAAGAGATAAAGAATTTATGATTAGAATAATACAGGCAAAATGGGCAAAAGAAACCACAATATCAACACAAATGGTGAATAAAATGATGAAGGGTATTAAAATGTTGAAGATAGATAGATATAAAGAATTGGAAAGGAAAATAATGCTGAAGTGGTACAGAATACCGGCCCAAATAGCACATATGATCAAAGGAATGAGACTGAATTGTTGGCATTGTAACGCAAAAGAGGGGTGGTTCTCACATTTGTGGTGGGAGTGCCCAAGGGTAATAGAATTTTGGAACGAAATATTTAGTAAAATTAGAGAATTGTTTAAGATTAGACTTCAAGTAACTGTAGACCTGATGTTTATGGGAATAATGGGTTGTGAGAAGGTAGAAAAGAGTGAACAAGAGATGTTTAAAGCGATGATATTAGCGGCTCATGCAGTTATAGCTTTTGGATGAAAGATAAAACAAAGTGGACTATGAACAGGTGGAATAATTATGTGTTCGAATATGTGCAAACAGATGTATTGGGATACTTAAAACAACAGACGATGGGAGAAACAGAAGAAATGGAACTGAAGACTAAGTGGAACCCATACATTAATTGGGTGAAAAGAGAAGCCAACGAAGAGACTTTAGTAAAACTAAAAAGGCTATGCTTATGGCTGAAAATATGATATTATGGATTGGTCCGTGGGGGGGAGGGAAAGGGGGAAATTTGTATTGGAAGAAGGAAAGTGTAAATTGTAATTATAAAGGTATGGAGATGTAAAATGACCTCCAATGCAATAAAATATATATATTTTTTAAAAAAAACTTAAGTAGAACAACTCTCCGCAGAGTTCTAATGATTTTCACCACACCATTAGAACCTGGCAAAGGTAGAAAGAGGGAACAGATGTGATGTGTGATGGAATCACAAAAATTGCATGAGAAGCTTGACACGGAGTAGTCATCCGCGTGATGCAGATTCCACACAATTGTGTTGCGCGTGGCAAACTCTATGCTGCTGCATTTTTATATCATATAAAATACCCCTAAATTAACATATGGCTTGCGAACATTTTTAACTGCTATCAAAATCTTTTATAAATTATAATAGAGAAAAGCTGCTGCACACATGTCTGAATTCCAGCTTCTGTTGCCAGAAATCGGTGTGTGTGTGTCTGTGTGTGTGTGTGGGGGGGGGTATTCAACCATTTAGCAAAAATTAGAATTTGTTGTACACCATCTCTTCAATAGACCATTTCACTTAACTTGGTTAATTTATCTACCCACTCAACTTTATCCAGTTTTTTATAATCATATTTCTGACACTTCTCCATTTCTTTTGCAATGCAGTACTGACAGAAGACCTGATTCACATACATGGTTGTGTATGCATTTCTGTTTTCTTTCAGCATTCAAAGGACAATTTTCCTGACAACAATGCACATTACTTACTGAAATGGAATGTCACAAAGGCAACTTTTCTGAAAACTAAATTAAATGGATCGCTGAAAAGCCTTTTGGAGCATGCCTTCAAGCAAATACACATCTGGTTAAATTAAAATGAAGATCTGTACTCTCAGTAATTATTATTAAAAAAACAATTAAAATAATATTTGTGGTTTAACCAAAAAAGAATTTATGTTTACATTTGAAACTGCCACACAACATTTCAAATAGCAGACAAATCACTCCTTGGCTGATGCGGGAAGCCTGAAGTTGATGAGGCTTTTATTTCATCCAGTTATGCCAGACACATAATAGAATGGAAAAATATATGTAAGATGGGCCTTTTATAATTACCTACTGTTTCTTTATAGTCTATTACCAGTAATGAGGTCCCACATCATCATAGCAAGTGTACCCATTCATGTCTTGTAATAAACAAGATCCCCAAGGGAACATCAATAAACAATGCACCAAAGCAAGTCACTCGACACTACTCTGGGGCTTGAAGAAATACATGGGCGGGGGACTATTCACCAATGACTATTCAGAGCTCATTCCTGAGCCCTGCAGTGGCCGGAGACAGTGCGGCTGCAGTGTGTCCAAGGAAGTTTTGTGGCCGCTGCAAGATGAAATAGGGGCATTTTTAAAATAACTTTTTTTAAAGGGGGGGGGGAAACCCCATAGAGAAAAACGATGCTGCGCCAACAAAAACTTGGTGCAGCACTGCTGAGACATAAGGGGGCATTCTCACCTCAATTCTCAATTTGACTCAATCCTTCAATAGAAGGTCTAGATCAGGTAACCACTACATATCTTCCACAGTGAAGACAGGAACAGAGAATTCATTCAGCTTAATCGCTGTGTCTTCCTTCAGCAATCATTTCACTTTTGTGTCCTCCAGCCATCCACCTCTCTCAAACGTTTGTTTGCTTCACTGTCAATGTGAACTGGCTTTGCCTTCCTTGTTGGCTAAACTTTTGCTTTTTAAAGGAAGCCTTCTTGCCTTTTACAGGTGCCTTGACTTTGCTGGTTAACCAAGTCGTTATCCTCTTAGTTTTGTTAATTTCCTAAATTGTGGTATACATTCTACCTGACTACCAGTTATTATAGATCACACAGCTTCCATGCATTCCAAAGAAATTTGACTTTTTTTACCTTCCCCATTTCAACTTCTTTTTGTCTAATCTCTAATTTCTGAGAAGTTTCCTCTCCACGCAAATGAAATCTAGTCATGTTGGAATGTTTGGACAACTTTCCATGTATTAAATGCTGAATTTAATAGTACTACGGACACTGTTTGTTACTACTTCAATAACGCTTACATCTTGTACGAAGTTGTGAGCATCACTGAAGATCAGGGTCATGCCTCTTCTAACTGTATACCCAGCTAATTGTTCCAAGGCACAGTCATTTAAGGGTCTAAGGTACATAAGAACATAAGAAAGGTAATGCTGGATCAGACCAAGGTCCATCAAGTCCAGCAGTCTGTTCACACAGTGGCCAACCAGGTGCCTCTAGGAAGCCCAAAAACAAGAAAACTACAGCAGCATTGTCCTGCCTGTGTTACAAAGCACCTAATATAATAGGTATGCTCATCTGATCCTGGAGAAAATAGGTATGCATCATGACTAGTATCCATGTTTACTAGCAGCGATGAATACCCCTCTCATCCATGAACACGTCCATTCCCCTCTTAAAGCCTTCCAAGTTGGCAGCCATCACCACATCCTGGGGCAGGGAATTCCACAATTTAACTATGTGTTTTATGAAGAAATACTTCCTTTTATCAGTTTTGAATCCCTCACCCCCCAGCTTCAGCAGATGATCCCGTGCTCTAGTATTATGAGAGAGGAAGAAAACCTTCTCCCTGTCCACTCTCTCTATACCATGCATAATTTTCTAGACCTCTATCATGTCTCCCCTTAACTGCCTTCTTTCCAAGCTAAACAGCTCTAAGCATTTTAACCACTCCTCATAGAGCAGTACACCTTTCCACGTTCTTTTGCTTTTTTTGGGAGGGGGGGAGTGAGAATTGTAATTGAGGTAAGGATGTATGAACTCATTGCATACAGAAAAGACAAATGTACACCACCAATAACTAAAACTGTAACCCTAAATCCTCTCATTAGAGAGCTGACTCCCATTTAATTTAATTTATTGCTGAGCAAACATGCTGAAGACCCTGTAGGATATATCAAAACTAGAAGAATTTTGAAAGTGCTGACAGAAGTATAGTAGTTGCTGAAGAAAAAATTCAGTGGTGTAATGAAACTAATCCAGGAAGATAATTTCAGAGGGCAGCTATGTTCGTCTGCAGTAGATTTGAGTCCAGTAGTAAATTAGAGATTAGAGATTGCAAATGAATTCTCAATTTTTCTCAACTGGTTGGACTAAATTTCAAAAGTGAGTCACACAATTTTGTAGTCCATGCAAGTGTTTTCGCATTCTGATCCTAAAATTTATTTGAAAATATTCCTTATTGATTTCATACTTAACATTGCTCTGGATCAAATTGATTAAGATCTAGGCTTAGGTCTAGCATACCTCAGGTCTTACAGGATCTTCTATGCCAACCACACAAATACAGGTCAGGTCAGTCAAAATATCATTTTCATTATCCCAGTCTGGCTCAGGGTTGTTGGAGAAGTCTCGAAATGCAACACAGATGGTTCTTAGTCCTTCAGAGGCCATGGGTTCAATCACCTTCTTTACCATCTCATCCCTGTCACGGGGTCTAAAGATGCGAGGCTCACCTGCTGCATTAAGGATCTTGGAACACCTGGAAAGAAAGTACATCAACAATTGGATAGCCATGAAAGAAACTGCTGATCAAGGAACAGCAATGAGATCAAGATTTTAGCATGTATGTTATATATGCTGTATTTTGTATGAAAGAATTAACTAGAACATTGGTTGCCACTTTCTTAAGCCAAATGGCTAACGGAATACCACTTAACATTTCTTAATTAAAAGAAACCTATTTGTCATCTAGAGAGCCAGCGTGGTGCAGTGGTTAACAGCGGTGAACTCTAATCTGGAGAACTGGGTTTGATTCCCCACTCCTTCACATGAGCAGCAGATTTTAATCTGTTGAACCGGGTTGATTTCCCCACTCCTACACATGAAGCCAGCTGGGTAACCTTGGGCTAGTCACGGTTTGATTCTCCTTAAAAAAAGGTAGAGAAAATTGGCATATAAAAACCAACTCTTCTTCTATTTACAAATAAGAATTTGGAGGGAGAATTGCCAACTGTTGCCTGAATGCATGCTAAAGTAGCCTATCCCTTCAAAGACTCAGGGGTGCAACTGTTGGGTTTGAAGGGCTTGGTTTAGACCCTCAAGAAGCCCCAAGACTTACCCATTGTCCTTAAGAAAATTTCAGTCAATAAAGTTCTCAATCAATAAAACTGAGAACAACCACAGTGATCTCATACATACAATAACAACCAATAAAAATATTGTTGTACATTTAGAATATTAAAAAGTGTGATATTAAAGATTATTAATAATAATCAAATTCTGAGCAAGGTTAACAGAAAACTGACAAACAACTGTGGCTATTATCTACCAGGAAGTTCTCCTACACAGCACCATGTAAATGAATGGTACCACTATAAAACTGTTAATAGCTACCACTCAATTCAAATTGGACTTACAGAGAAGATGAATTGTGCCCCTAGGACAGCACATGAAGGTTTTGTGCTATTTTCTTGCTGAACATTTGAAGAGTTTAGCATTTGCATGTTTGGAGTAGTAACTTTGGAGTAGTTTAAATTAATATTATAATAAAAACTGGATCATAAGCACACAAACTTTAGTGTAGAAGTGTTCAGTGCAGATGCTGTATACATACTTCTTTAGGACAATTTCTGAAGCTCCTTTGCTGTACATTCGGAAGTTACCATCTGGTAACTGAATGACAGTGCTCATTGACTTTCTCACAGAGTTAAATGTATACACTTTGTACAGCTTCTCTTCAGGGATTTGATTCCGGATCGGTTGATAATCCTGCTTTAGGTCCAAGACATACCCCAATAAGCCGCATTCTGTCTTGTTGCCAACCTGACGAGGTAGACCACCTTCCATTTCTGGTGGCTAAGGAAAAAGACAGAATTGGATTTCAAACCTTTCCTCATGTCCAACAGTACACCGTACTGATGTAAAGTAAATGTTACATGCAGTTGTATATTCCTTTTTCCTAACTTTTTTGTGTGTGTAAATGTAAACAGACATGTCATGGAAGCCTACAACTGAGTGCTACACTGGCAGGGACAGGCATTTGACCTTTTCCCCCTGGACTGTTTTTTCCCCCATTCAAAACTGCTCCCTCCAATTGTTTTTCACCTTGATGGAGATAAAATATTGGAACCTCTTTTCCTTCCTATACAGAGAGAAAATTTTTTTTTGGGGGGGTGTGACTCAGTAAAAAAATGGCCTGAGGCTAAAGGGTTCAATAATCCCTCCCTGCCAGATTACTGCTCAAGACTGTAGCTATTGTTTTCTTTAAAAAAAATAAAAGACGGGAAGTATTATACAACTGCATGTAACACATAGCTCTTACCTTAGAGAGCTGTAATAAGTTCTGAAGCCATCACACAACCTGAATTAAAAACCTTTGAACCAAAATGCAGTTATCCAGTTTTAAAAGGTTACTCAGAATTTTGCCAGAGCAGCTCTGATTTAGATCAACCGCAAACCAAAAGTTTCCTGATCAAAGGCTGCCAGTGGATCATCTAGGGTAAGCCACTATTTCTCAAACTTTAGTTCCCCATCTGTAATGTGGGGACAACAATAATGGCCCATTTAGTTATTTGCTTTATTTATAATCCACCTTTCTCACAGAGATTCAAGGCAGATAAAATTCAAGGCAGAAGCATTATAAAACATATAAAAACACTGTAATAAGAACGGATTAGTAAGACAGAAAGCAATTCAATAAAAACAGTATAAGAAATGACATAAGAAATGCAAAAACTGGATTAGAAAAAACGGAAAACTTAGTAAAAGCAAGAAATGCATACAATAAACCATTCAATATACCATTTTAGTGGGTTGTTTTAAGGAATACCGAGACAGTCACAGCTTATCAAAAGTGCTTTGAGTACTGTTGAATGCTAAGTCTATTTTTCTCCTTTCTTGCCCTTCAGCGAGTTAAGGGGTCATTTAAATACATCTTTTAAATCAATATATTTTTCTTACAATGTTTAAATACAAGATCATTTACAAGCAACCTGGGGAAATGTGACTACAGATATAAGAGACGGTGCTTAGCTTTGGTCAATATAGTAATGTAGCCAGTGTGGTGTAGTGGTTAAGAGCGATGGTTTGAAGTGGTGGACTCTAATCTGGAGAACTGGGTTTGATTCCCCACTCCTCCACATGAGCGGCGGAGGCTAATCTGGTGAACTGGATTTGTTTCTCCACTCCTACACATGAAGCCTGCTGGGTGACCTTGGGCTAGTCACACTCTCTCAGCCTCACCTACCTCACAGGGTGTCTGTTGTGGGGAGGAGAAGGGAAGGTGATTGTATGCCGGTTTGATTCTTCCTTAAATGGTAGAGAAAGTTGGCATATAAAAACCAACTCTTCTTCTTCTCCAACTATAACAGTGCATTCCTGAGCTTTCAGCATGGGGGAACAGTGGGGAGGAGGTGCCACTGGGGCATCTCCTAACCTGTTTCCCCAGCACCGAAAACTTAAAAAAAAAAAAAGGCTTTTAAACTTTTAAGTAGGGCTTTTCGTCCCATAGAGAAAAGCAGGTGCAGCTCTTCTTGCTGCCGGTGTACCTGGGGCAAAAGGGGACAGGAGGCTGCCTAAAGGCAGCTCCGCCCCCTGGCCCACCCCGGGAACGCCTCCCAGAACACACCCCAGAATGCCGGGGCGGGCTTTTACACCGGTTGGACGCGGGCGGAAGGCTCCGTCAGCATCCGGGCCTCCCTGACGGCGTTGAGGCCACTAACGCTGGTGTAAGTAGCCCAGACGCCAGCGTGGGGGCCCATAATACCGGCGCAGCGCCTTCGTCTCCTAAGGTCTTTCATGAGTTGGTTTTTATATGCTGACTTTCTCTATCACTTAAGGGAGACTCAAACCAGCTTACAATCACCTTCCCATCCCCTCCCCACAACAGACACCCTGTGAGGTAAGTGGGGCCGAGAGAGTGTGACTAGCCCAAGGTCACCCAGCTGGCTTCGTGTGTAGGAGTGGGGAAACAAATCCAGTTCACCAGATTAGCCTCCGCTGCTCATGTGGAAGAGTGGGGAATCAAACCCGGTTCTCCAGATAAGAGACCATCACTACAAACCACTACACCACGCTGGTTCCTCTAGTTGTTCCACTGAAGACCAGTTGTTCCACTGCAGACCAAAATGGCTACTCTCTGAAACTATAGGTCAATTACACTTGATATTTTCTTCTGAAAAAAAAAAAAACTGCAGTGGAAGGAAGAATGAATGCAGAACCGGTTGTGCTGGATCAAACCTTCACTCTAATCCAAGGTAATTATCATGGGGGGGGGGAAGCCTATCCTACTTTTCTTTCATAGAGGATGCCAAAGATGCTTGAATATACTAGAGAGAGGCTTTGTCTGGAAACAGGCATGTTGACAATTGAGGCAAGAATTACCTTAGCCTCTAGCTCACTTTGGTTGAAGGTACATGAGGCCTCAGAAGGTCTTTTACCCTTGCTTAGGCTGGAACAGTTTATATCTAGATGGTGGACGCACTCAACTGAAAGAATGGAAATTCTTGGCTTCTCTCCTCAATCTCTTTTGGAGCTTAATCGAGAGCAAGCGAAGTCTCTAGTGAAGCCAAGGATAGGTGACATCAAAAGACAAACAGAGCTTAGGAGATCCCCAGTTTATCTAGCTCCTATCAGAACTTGCTACCGACTGGTCCCAGCTGAATATTTATCTACTCTAGAGCTGAATAAGCAAAGGATAGCTTTAACCCTTGCGAGATAATCAGTTTTACCCTCAGCATTATTGGAGAGAAATTGCCCTTGGGGAAACTGAAAATACTAGCCATGTCTTTCTCAGATGCAGTTATTATGAAGGTATTCGGCAGAAGTTGATTTATCTTATCATTAATTCAAGGGAGCTCAGCACAGAGGAAGAGGAAATGAAATTTCTTCTGTAGGAAGGGGACTCTTTCTGTCTTGCTCAAGCAGCCGAATTCTGCATCATGGCAATTAAGACCTGTTTGGAAAGGACTAATAACATTAAGGATGGTATTGGTTAATTTTAACTGGTAAATTTGTGATTTAAAATGTTTAAATCCTTTTAATTTTAAATTTTTGATATTTCCTAGACAAAGAGGTTATTTTACTTCTTTTAGGTTGGTAACATGGCTGGAGTGTTCTGGTGAATGCTGTTAAATAATTTCATTAATACTAGAGGGGGTAGCTGAGGCTAAGATCTGATGCTCCCCCCCACACACTTTTGGTTTACCCCTGGGGGGTGAGGGAGCGCTGGATCTTAGCCTTGGCTGCCTTCAGTTTTAATTATATTTAATCAAATTAATGATAAATCATCATATAAAAAAAATGGCAGAAGGTGTCCAGAGATACCTTTCCAGTATCAATGGCTTCCTGGGGCTTCGTGGAGGGCATGGCTGAAGGCTGGCTGGAGGAGAAGTGGGAGGAAGAAACATGAGAATGGGGGAGTGTGGGGGCGTGGGTGTAGACACCTGCACTTTGGCTTATGCACAGTAATGGCAACAATTTGACCAGAATTGATCTTGGAGAAGAACTAAGAATTGCATTAAAAGTGCATCAGGAAGACCCAGAGAGTGTAGGGTGGGCGTGAGGTCAACTCTGAGGGACAGAAAACTCATGCATAACTCCAAGGAACAACCGAGTCAGTCCAGGGGTGAATGTGAGTCTAAGTACCCATGCATAAAAGACCTTAGTAGTGTATCCTGATGTGGACTCTTCCCTAATGATTTATCCTGAATTTATGTGAGGACTCCTATCCTGAAGTTTCTGTTTTGCTACAGTTATAATAAACCAAGCCGAGCTTTATCTGTGTCAGATTAGAATATCCTGCCATCATGAGTGTACCAACACCTAAAGAGGGGCTGTAATAGACATGAACTGCACAATTAAATGCTTGTTTATACACATATAAAACAGACAGAGTCTCCATAGTGCTTAATTAGAACTGCCCAAATAATCTAAAGCAAATATCATAACTTAAAGCTACTTTAAAATGTTCACATGGAAGTAAGTAACTGAGGAAGATATTTATCGTATTTTTTGCTCCATAAGATGCACTTTTTTCCTCCTCAAAAGTGAGGGGAAATGTCTGTGCGTCTTATGGAGCGAATGTGTATGAATCCGGCCCTGGGGAGAAGGGCAAAGCTGTCTAGGCAGCGCAGAGCAGTTTAACCTCCCCCCTCCCCCCGCGCTTCCTGGTCCTGAGGCTCAGCTGTTGGGCGGGAGTCCCGGGAAGGGGGGCGGTGGGTCTTTAAACTGCTCTGCGCTGCCTGCCCAGGCAGCACAGAGCAGTTTAACCTCCCCCCGCGCTTCCCAGTCCCGAGGCTCAGCTGTTGGGCGGGGACCCGCCCAACAGCTGAGCCTTGGGACCGGGAAGCGCGGGTGTGTGTGCGGAGGTTAAACTGCTCTGCACTGCTTGGGATGGCAGCGGTGAGGAGTTTAAAGACCCCCCCCCATGGGCTTCCAGGGAGTCCCTAGAAGCCAGGCGGGGGGGGGGGTCTTGAAAGTGCTCTGCGTTGCCTGGGATGTCAGCATGGAGAACTTTCAAGACTCCCCGCCCGGCTTCCAGGGACTCTGCTTTAAAGCCTCCTCTAAAAACTTGTTTTCCTCCTCTAACAACTAGGTGCATCTTATGGTCAGGTGTGTCTTATGGAGTGAAAAATACGGTATTTGCTTAGAAAAGTTGTATGCTGCCTTTTCAGAGACTTGCCTTATAATTATTTGGAAGCAAGTTAGGCAGTTATTATCTGTACTTAACATATCCCCTATCAGAATTATTATTAAAGAGTAAGAAGCCATATGATGAACACACTGGTGATAATAGTTGCAGCTTCTCACTTGCTGTCCTACTTACTAGCTAAAGATTCAATAATTCATCATTTATGTTTAAAACCAAAAAGGTTTAGTCAAATGTTTTTAAAACAACTAAAATGTGTTATCCCTTACTGGTATCCTCTAAAATCTCATCTGAGAAGTTTTCAAGTTGTTTAGAAAACAAACGTTGAATGCAGTTCAACACCGACAATGAAGAGAAAACAGGCTTTCGTGTATGCAATTCATGCAGTTACCTAATCTGCTGATCAGTGTGCACTGATCCACAATTTACCACAGCCTTGAACAGAGGCAGCCCATTCCTAAGGGGTGTGTGTGGATCAGCGGCGGCCAGGAGCGGTGCAGCCACACCGCCTCCTCAGAGGCTTCTTGGCCGCCATGGGAGGGGGGGAAGCACTTTTTAAAAAAGTAAACAATGAAAAATGGGGGAAATGCCCCACTGCCATGAAAGGTGGTGTTCCTGGGGCGAAAGGGGCTAGGAAGCTGACTTAGCTCCGCTTCTTGGAATGCCCCCCTTCTAGTTTAGGTCCTGGTGGGGTGGCTGTGGGGGCGGAGGCCTGCTCCACACTGGAACGCAATGGCAAACCACTTCTGAACGTCTCTTGCCTTGAAAACTCTATGGGCTCGCTATAAGTCGGCTGCAACTTGGTAGAAAACAACATTTAATTAGTGGACCCAAGTCATGACCCTGATACAAAATATAATTCACTTACTGTGCAAAACTGCCCAAAAGGCAGAGGGAAATGAAACTCTATCACCACAGTTACAGTGCAGCTGCAAACCTGTTTGACTGCTGAACAGCTTTGCAGCAGCACTGTACCCTTTTCAGTCAGATAGCAGGAAGGTAAGGAGATCTAAAGTTCAGCTCATGACCAACTGCGGTTGTAGAAAATGGTATGTTGCCTGCCAAGCATGTGAACCTCATGAAATCCTATCACACACACATGCACACGCACACACACTGCTACTTGCAGCACTCTCTAAAATCAGGACAATGTTCCTGTGACCACTTCTAATGACCCACTACACAAGACTAGAGCAATGAAAAATAAGGTCTACAATCTAGCAATGGCTAACCGTGCTTTATCCAATATGATAATACTGTGTTGATAGAAAAATGCAGGATGCCCTGATTAATACTCAGGGAGTCCCTGATCTTAGAGAAAACATTATTTCCTGGAAATAGAACCATCAACTCCACATTATTGCATATTCTGAGTTGGGCCATAAAAAGTTTGGGATCATGTGCCTTAATTTGATAGGATTGCAAGGCACCACACGTGGCGGCTCAAAACCAATTTCAGGCTATGTCAAAGTGAAACCCTCCCAGTTGGGACTCAGGAGAGGAAGGTCTGATACACTGTGAGAAAGGGGTGCAAGTTAAGAACCGGGGAACAGGGGAGGGGAGTGGTCTGCCTTGACAAGCCTTTATTTCAAAGCTCCAGTGCGCTTGTGTCCATTCTATGCAGGGAAATGTTAAGGTAACACCAGTGACTGTACAACTTAGTCTCATGTTTTTATTTCCTTTCTTAGTTCTGATATAGTGTTTCCGGGGCTGTTGTGCGCAAATGAACTGAGACTGTATTTTAGTAGATAAAGATCTCAGACTGTGTTTGAAAGGTCTCACCTAGGGTACCTGGCTGCTTCTCCACACACAGACCATACACTCTTGACTGGGCTACAGTTAGTTTCTGGCCAGGGAGAAGGAGGTGAGAAGCAGCAGGCATACATACCCCAGCCATGAGAGAAAGGCAGAGCTTGAGAGGTAGCACTGTTCCATACAGCAGGAAGGGAGGGGCAAGGGGGAAATCCCAGACCTCTCATATAAACACACACAACCTTCCTTTTTGCCTCTTGGGTACTCATGGGCAAGGGGAAGGAGGGCACAGGAGTAATAGAAGCAAGGATCAGTGGGCAGAATGAAGCTGGAGCATGGGTTCATGAAAAAGGGACAATCTTTCAAATGGGTGGCTTAAAGGTCAGAAAGGCTTTAAAGCATCTTCAATTGAACCCAGAAACAAATAAGCAACCAAGTGTTATAGATTCCCAACAGTGGGGTCTAGTCACTCAGACTGCTGCATTTTGAACTACACTGAAAGTTTTGAGCTGGCTTTAAGAGCAGTCCCATTTAGACCACATTATAGTCGTCCAGCCAGATCAAGAAAGCTGAGTCTGAAAAGGCAAATACTTTCTCTATATGCTGAAACAAGAAGAAAGTGCTCATTGGAATTGGATGCTATCAATATGCAGATGATGCCCAGCTCTCTTTCTCTCAAGCCAAACCTCCTGGTGATATGGTAGCGGTCTTTAGACACTGCCTGACTGCTGTGGACAAAAGGCCAAAACAGAACAAACTGAAACTGAACCCAGACAAGACAGAAGTGGTACTGGTTGGGAAGGTAGTGCTCTTGAAGGACACTGTGCTTCCTACTTTCAATGGGGTTCAGCTGATTCTTGCTGACTCAGCTGAGAGCCATGGGGGTTATTCCTGCTGGAGAAGCAAGTTAATGCAGCTACCAAAAAGCTTTCTTCCAAAACAGTCTAGCCCACAAGATGGGCCCCTTACCTTGACACAGCCAATCTGGCCACCCGGATCCACGCCATGGTAATGCTGACACTAGACTACTGCAATGCACTCTACACAGGTCTCCCTCAAAGTCACCTCAGACACTCCAGTTGATGCAGAATGCCACATCTAGGTAATTATCGGGAACTAGGTAGACCATGCATAACTACTATTCTGCAGTCACTCCACTGGTTGCCCAGAAGTTACTGGCTACCACATGGAAAGCCCTTCATGGCCTTGGTTCCTCAAATCTGCAGGACCACTTCTCTCCCTGTACTACGCAATGACAGTTTCACTCATCTGAGCAGGGCCTTCTGCAGGTGCCAACTTAAGAATGGGAAAGCTCAACAAATGCCCGTACATTCCCTGCTGTGGCCCCCACCTTATGGAATGGCCTGCCTGATAAGATGAGGAAGGCTCCCACTCTCCTGCCTTACTGCATACTATACAAAACTGAAATATTCAGGGCTCCCCCTCCCCACAGAGTTGCATTGTTTTGAAATGGTTCAGATCCTTTGGTAAAGGGATAGGGACTGTAGCCTGTACTGGCTGTAGTCATGTACTGGCTGTTGCTACAAGTATGCTTCTACTCTATAATTTCTGCATAATTTAATGTGTCATGTTTAAATGTTTATTCTTTGTTTTAGCTTGGTTTCAGATTTCTACTTGCTTTCAGAAACCCTACTGCATTGTTTCTTGGATGTCCCATCCTGTAGATAACATTGACTTACACTGTTCAATCCATCTTGAGTTTCAATGAGAAAGGCAGACTATAAATAATATAAATAAATAAGCAAATAAATAAACAACTGGAAATCAGAAGTCTCTCGTATAGTGTGTATAGTTATTTTTACACACACACACACACACACACACAAATAACACAGTCAAACAATACTAGATGCTTTGTGAAACGCTGATTGCACTATCCTGTCCTATTGGGGAGGAATATATTGAGGCTATCCACTGAACAACCACAAAGTGGTTGTAAACAGCTCAACAGTCCATCAAAGAACAGGCTGCCTGATCACAACTGGCAAACAGGATGTGAGCTGAACCAGCAGGTGCTCAAGTATTCCTACTTTTATGTTGTTCATTAGAAATATGAAAATTTATGATCAGAAGTCAATTCTGTAGAACTACACACTACTACTGCATGGTTCTGGGGTTTAGTACTTTGTGCCCTTTCTCCTGCAATTCATGTTTTAAGGCCTAAGCTGTTTATCTGAAATAAGTAACTTTCTGGAAAAAGCGCATAAATAGCTGATACCATTACTGTGAATTGCAATGAATATCAGTTCAACTACATTTGTCCTGGGGGGGGGGGAGACGGTAATCAATGGCAACGTAGCTCCAGTGTCTTGAGTTAATCATGTAGTCAAGTAGCAATACTATAAAGGGTTTCTTATCCTGGCAAATGTAAGCTCTCAACCCCATATTTGCTGAGGTAACACAAATGCTGAAGTAAGATGGTCTGAGCAGGAAAGAAACAGAAATGAATTCTGCCATGTTAAGCACTCAACTTGCTGAGTCTTTTGTGAGTGTCCTTCTGCCTGTACACTTACCCCACAACAGAAAATATAAGTTAAAACCCCCATGCTCTTAACATTATGCGTGGCTCTACACTGCTCCTCTTTAGTCAAAAGATAATAAAGAAGCAATATGATCACTGCTCTCTTTGTCTAATATATGAAAGCCATGAGGGTAAATTTACATGCAGCACTATTTACAGTTAAAATAGGGTTGGCTCCAACCAGCATTTCTGCTACTGAAAAAGGAAGGAGGGTCCCTTTGACCCCCCACAAAGACTATGGTGAGGATCATATAATCTGCATGGACAAAACACCATGTGCATGGGGGCTGTGGGAAGAAGAACTAGGAAAGATGGAGCAAAAATGTTGGCTGGATCTAATCCACAGATCTGAATACAGTTAAGAGAGCAAAGAAATTCCTTCTGAAAACCCATCTGTATTGTAATTTGAAGTACGTCACACTGAAATCAGGGTGAAGGAAACAGTAAAGCAAGGTCTTGACAAGTTGTTTGATCACACATGACCTGGATGTTTGCCCCCATATACCACAATCAACATGAAAAAATCAATTGGTGCGAAAAGGTTTAAGTGAATAATGGTCACTTCCAGCTAATATCTTCAGTAGCAAAGTTGTGGTCGTGAGCTGTAGATAGTATATTATTTTAGGAATAAAGCAGTACCAAATTCGGAGAAATTGAACCATGATCAATGAAAGTTTGACTGCTTTCCATCAATAAAAGCATACTGTTCGTGCAAACAAAAGATAATTTATATGTTGACAAATGTTACTCTTGTTTTTAAAGCATAAATTGTATGAATGGCGGGGAGGGGTGGAGATCACACATGCTATGACCTCTCCTGAATTATGTTGATTTTAAAGGTTAAAATGGAGCCCCCATACAACCTTACATGATCAGGAACACTGAAAAACCAGAGAGAAGCCAGCATTCAAAGAAGTGTGGCAGTCAGAAGTGACGAGAACATGCACTATTACTGTTCATCCCCTATATGAATTTTGATACCATTTGCATTTACTGCCCACTTTCCTTCTCTGACAATGCTGCACATTTTTCTGTAACTCCAAAGTTTGCTGCAGTAAACAGTATACTCTTGAGGGTTGGGACTGATGTCATTCATTGCTTTAGCCCAGTTGCCAAGCAAAACCTGAACACAAACAGTACCATTCCAATACAGCTTCCATCTTTAGGCATACTGGGATACCTTCCATCTTCGGACACAGGCCAGCCTAGCTTTTGGCTTGGGTGCACAATGAGGTTATTTATGAAGCTTCATCAACAATTTCTACCTTCCTCATGTTTTAGAGGCCACCAGGTAAAATAGGCAAAAGTCTGGCATTCGATGCTATCAATATGCAGATGACACACAGTCCTACCTCTCAGTTTCACTAGCATGCCCAGTAACTGTCCGTGCTGGAGGCAAATGAACTATCACAGAATCAGACAAGTCTAAAATAAGGAATCTTGACAATTCCCTGCAAACATTATAAATGATATCAGCCTCCATTCACCATCCAAGTTCAGAGGCTTGGGTATTCCTGGATCTGCCACTGCGACCCAGTGCTGGTTAGTAATCCACAAACTCCCATTGGGTTGATTTGAAATGGGTTTGTCTAACATGAGCTGTTTTATCAAAATACTGCAAAATTTCCTGAGTCCATTCTGAAATTCAGAAAGCCCTAACATTCTTGCAGTGATGTCATCAAGAGTGTAATGTATCTCCCCTCAACCACTGTGAGATCTCCAAGCTTCCCAGTCCCCATTACCCACAAGCCTTGTCCCACTGCTCATTTGATTGAGATTGCCTGCTGAGCTCTGAAAACTGTATATCAAGTCCAAACAGGGCCAAAAGCAGCTGTTGCATCAACCCCTGGCTTAATTCATATTCTAACAATAGCATGAACAGGTATCTTCTTCCTGCAAACAATATTCTGTGGGCTATAACATCAGAGCAAAAGCTAACAGAATAAGATAATATAAGAAAAACTTAATATTATAATAAGTGGATGAAACCAGCATCATATATAACAACAGTTCCTAAACAAAAATGTTGTAATGTTTGAATTCTCAGTTCTTTGTAGTCCATCCTATTCTTTGACATTGTGAAAGCCACATGTGATGCAAACTAAAACACCATGTTTCTTAAATTTCACTTAATTCCTTCTTGACTCTGATACAGCTCTTCCAATGGTACAGGCTTCTCTAGGATGTTGGGTGCTCTAAGTTATTTAAATGTTTGACAACCAATGCATTCCTGCACAAAGGCAGTCAAATGAAATACTAATAATAGTTGAAACACGGAGCACCCACAAAATTAGAAATGCCTATTCATTCCCGAGCAGCGCTGTTCATTGCCCATCATTTCAGTTATTCAAGGAATCGTTCTGAAATAGAAAACAATTGAATTTCAATTGGCTGTTTGTTACTGTTTCATCTGGTAAAACCTTCAGCATTTTATCTGCCATTACCCTCCACCGTCTACAAAGCAGTTGACTCCTGCTTTGTGTGCCTACTCTATGTGAGGTGACGGCATTCAGGATGAGGAAGAGGGCCTTCTCGACAAATGATCCAGCCTTTATAAGGACAGTCCTGCAGACTGTGGGTTCAGTAATAGAGTTTGGCAGCCAGGTGGAGTCAGTCACATCATCAAGCCTTCTGGGAGCATTCTGGGAACTGGCTGAAGCTAAGATATGGCATCGGGACATTTCTGGATGGATGAAGGGGTAGAGGAGAGGAGCAAGCCAGGGGAGGGCATTGGAAGGGTAGTCTATTTATGGAGAATCTACAGATGGCAAAGGAGAAAGAAGTATCCCTGCTCAGGCAGTGTGAAAGAATAGAAGATATGGAAAGGAAGAGCAACAAGGTGGTGCATCCTCCTCCCCTCTTCAGTCTGAGGCCTTGCAGGTCCTCCACTGCAGGGACAATCATGGCAGAGCAAGGACAACGTGGCTTTGGTCAGGGGGAGCATCACACTGGTTTTAATTACTGCAAGGCTCTTCAAGTTTAGCAGAAAGAGCATGGAAAAATAATGAATAAATAAGACTAAATATGAAAATGTTCTTGTGGGATGTAGTGGTGTAGTGGTTAAGAGCTGTGGTTTGGTGCGGTGGAGTCTGATCTGGAGAACCGGGTTTGATTCCCCACTCCTCCACACGAGCGGCGGAGGCTTATCTGGTGAGCTGGATTTGTTTCCCCACTACTCCACATGACGCCAGTTGGATGACCTTGGGCTAATCACATTCTCTCAGCCTAGGGTGTCTGTTGTGGGGAGGGGAAGGGGAGGTGATTATAAGCCGGTTTGATTCTTCCTTAAGTGGTGAAGAAAGTCAGCATATAAAAACCAACTTCCTCATATTGCCTAGACTACAGTTTAAGGCATGCCATAACACACCTCTCTTAAGTAGAGAAAATAATGGAGGGTTTCTATCTCATAGAGACATAATTGCTTTTTCACAATAAATTCTCATGAATCATCATTTGTGTATACTTCACTTTCAGTCTGCACCAAACCGACATTTCAGTGTTTGCTCTGTCTCTTTTTAAAAAATTAACACTTTTATACAGGGAAAAACACGTGTATAACCTATTTTTTTACTAATATAATTTATTCATGGCCTCTTACATAATCCTAAAGATAACGTTCTACATCTGAGGTGAAACTGGGTAGTGAGAGAACAGAGATATTATTTATTTTTATTTTATTTTATTGGATTTATATCCTGCCCTTTCCCTGTCAAGGCATATTTCACCTTCTTCACAATGTGCCCTTTTATTGGTGATTTTTCACACCCCTTTGCAGAAGGCTGAAAAACGTTTGGGGAAGATACTATTCTAGAAAAGAGATATTACACTCGTGCTGTGAAAGCAATTGTGACAACATTCCATCTCCCATTCTTTAACTTGGGTCCTAAGCAATGTTTCTGCTTGCACTGTGGGGGTGGTTCTCTTGCATATCATTTTCATCTGGTTCCCAGAGCTTCTGTTCATTCAAGAACAGCATCTTGCTATAAGCCAAAGAACACCTATTGCCAGAGGAAACTGCTGCAAGGCAGAGGACAGTTTTCCCACCGCAGCGCGAGCAGCAGCATGATGGAGGATCCAAGTCGCTATGTACAGAATGAAATGCAAATCCCAATACAAATCTATGTAAGTTCCTCTGAACCCTAAACAAGTCACAAATAATTATGCGCTACAAGAGCTGGACCAGGGCAAAAGTCTTGGCATGTGGCACTAGTGGGCAGTGAACCCACATGAACACATGAAGCTGCCTTATACTGAATCAGATTCTTGGTTCAGCAAAGAGGCTCTCTGGGGTCTCAGGTTGAGGTCTTTCACATCACCTACTTGCCTAGTTCTTTCAACTGGAGATGCCCGGCATTGAACCTGAGGCCTTCTGCATGCCAAGCAGATGCTCTACCACTGAGGCACAGCCCCTCCCCTCCCACCAAGGCGCACATTCCATCAAACCCGCCCCCCCCAGACACACACACACTTCAGAGTGAGAAAAATGATCTTCCCTTGCCTACAATGATTTTATTATGCAGGCAAATCCAATTTTTATTTTATTATACAGGCAAATCCAATTAGCTAGGTAGTGCTATTACATCAGGTATAGTCACTATGTGATCTATAACAATCGCACATTAGTAGCAATATACCCAAACTGTTTACAGGACAAAGAATACAAGGAAATTGAGTGTGTGTATGTGTGGGGAGGGGAGTTAAAGGCTTTATCTTGTTGAAAGAATGCAAGGAAATTGAGTATGTGTACGTGTGGAGAGGGGAGTTAAAGGCTTTATCTTGTTGAAAATTGTTGTTACAAAGTGCTAGTAATATAAGAGACATAAAATAATAGTATTTTAAAATGTTCAGATGCACTGACGTTTTCATCAAACTTTTGCTCTTATTTTGGCTACCACTGTGATCACCTTAATGTTTTTTTCTTTAAAAACTGGATAATAAATTCCATAGCATCAACAAAGATAATCAAAATGAATGCAATTCTTCCCCTCCTTTAAATTGCCCGGAAGCAAAACCCACTTACCAGAACCTTTGAAGTATAAGCACTGTTGATGGCAATGGAATTAACCAGCAACTCCAGAGTTTTGGCTGGAATGGAATCTGGGTCAGGGATCTCTTTGTAGTGGACATCTCCAACATAGGCTTGTACTACAGTCATTCGGTTGGTTGTTAAAGTCCCTGTCTTATCAGAGCAGATGGCTGTAGCATTACCCATAGTCTCACATGCGTCCAAATGACGGACCAAATTGTTGTCTTTCATCATTTTCTGATGGGAAAAAAACATAAAACGTATTTTAGTAAAGAAGGTATAGTAGTAAGCACATAACGATTCCTGGATTTTAAATGTGATATCCATTAGCAATTCATCAAAATAACATTTGGCTTTGTAAAGCATACTCAGTCGTATCAGATATGCATTTCAACATACTTCCTCTAAGGTAGCTATTGAGAGCCAGCACGGTGTAGTGGTTGAGAGCGATGAACTCTAGTCTGGAGAATTTGGTTTGATTCCCCACTCCTCCACTCTACTCTGGAGAACCAGGTTTGATTCCCCATTCCTCCACATGAAGCCTGTTGGGTGACCTTGGACTAGTCACAGTTGTCTCGGAACTTTCTCAGCCCCACCTACCTAACAAGGTACATCAAGCTATGGGCGCTACTTTTATCATTTTTGGGCTTTTGAATCTCCCCCAATGTATTGTCGAAGGCTTTCACTGTCAGAGTTCATTGGTTCTTGTAGGTTATCCGGGCTGTGTATGGTTTGAAGCGGTGGACTCTAATCTGGAGAACTGGGTTTGATTCCCCACTCCTCCACATGAGCGGCGGAGGCTAATCTGGTGAACTGGATTTGTTTCTCCACTCCTACACATGAAGCCAGCTGGGTGACCTTGGGCTACTCAGACTCTCTCAGCCCCACCTAACTCACAGGGTGTCTGTTGTGGGGAGGGGAAGGGAAGATGATTGTAAGCCGGTTTGATTCATCCATAAGTGGTAGAGAAAGTTGGCATATAAAAACCAACTCTTCTTCCTCCTCCTCCTCTTCATCATCATTATCATCATTATCATCATTATCAAATTGGGGGAATTTAAACCTCAATTTTTTTTAATTTGTCAGATTTTTTTGCATACCTGGAGATTATCCCAAGTTTGCGGAAAAATCAGTTTAGTGTCACTGTGGTCCCAATCTCCATATTTAGGTATCTGCAGATGTGGGTCATATGTCACTATTAGATGTATAGATTATTGTAGTTCAGGGTTAGCTGACAATGAAAATGTGCAGATGGTACAGTGCAGAACAGGGATATTCTTCCCACACCCTATCCTGTATAGAAAACTTTTGGTGGATTTGTATGTCCAGAATATGATAAACTCTCAGTAGCTTGAACAGGCCAACACCCCCCTCCCATGATTAGTTTAACTGATGGCCAAACTCCTCAACATTCTGTGGTTTCTGAAAAGCAATGAGCATACTCAGTCACTATCAGACTATTTTTGGTGGAAAGGGAGTTATTACTTTTTTATTTAATTTACAAATCACTGCCAATTATGTAGAAACCACTGACTGTCTCCAAGTGGGCTTGCTTCTCTGCCTTATTGTCAGATCCTGTCCATGTGCTATAAGAGGGAAAAGTTTGCTTCCCATCTTTCATTTAAACAGTATTAGGCATGTGAAGAATTTCAAACTTTAAACAAAAATGTCATCGCATGCTGTTCACACCTTGTCAAATGATAAATCCATTGTGAAAACTCACCCACCACTAGCAAAGAAAATTAGAGGAATTGTTTTTTCATGAAGAAATTGAAAGACTTGTTTCCATTCACCTTGGTTCTGAGATTGGCTTGACTTACCTTTACAGAGTAAGCAAGGGAAATAGTGACAGCAAGAGGAAGTCCTTCTGGGACAGCAACTACAAGCACAGTCACACCAATGATGAAGAACTTCACAAAATACTGAACATAGACTGGAGTGCATTCAGGCAGCCATGGTTTCTTGTTGACTACAAAGGTGTCAATACAGAAGAAGAGTACTAAAATGATGACTGTGATGGCAGACATCACCAAACCTGAAACAGGAATGAAAATTAATCCTTTACTGAACTATTTTTTTAAAAAAATATTGTGATGTAAAGACAATCTTTTCTCTCTCTCTTATATATATATATTTTTTACAAAAAATATGATAAAATATCTTGGCACTAAAATTAATGTGATGGTAGGAGATCTGTCAAAAGACCTTCTCAGTTTTTCTTGAGGGAAAGAGTCTCTATATGGACCACTGATTTGGATCACAATCACAGTATGGGAGAAAGAGAAGAGGTTTAAATTTCCTACAGAAAGCAGAGAGTAGGAATAAATGGACAGTTATTGCAATGGAGTCAAGAGGGCAGTGGGGTCCCACAAGAATCGGTATTAGGGCCAGTACTGTTTAATTTGATCGCTAATGATCTGAAATTGGGGCTGAGCAGTACAGTAGCCAAGTTTGCAAATGATGCCCAAATAATTCAGGATGGTGGTAATTGTGGCAAATTGTGAAGAGCCGCAGGAAGAGCTCTCTAAATTGGGTGAGTGTGGGCAACCACGCAGCAAAAAAGTTCAGCGTGAGTGTCAGGTGATGCATATCGGAACAAAAAATGCTCATTTTAATTATATGCTGAAAGGGACTGAGCTGGCTGAGGATGACACTAAAAGAAATCTAGCGGTTGTTGTTGGAAGTTCAATGAAAATGTTGACCCAGAGTGCGGGTCAACAGGTTGCGGGACAGCAAACTCCACATCAGGAATTATTAGGAAAGTGACTGAAAATAAAGTGGCCGCATATTATAATGCCCTTGTATAAAACTATGGAGGGGCCTCATTTGGAATACTGTGTGTAGAACTGGTCGGTGTACCTCAAAAATGACATTGCAGAACTGGAAAAAAAAATACCAAGGAGGGCAAACATTAGATGGTTTGAGTATCTTTCCTATAAGGAACAGCAATTTTCAGTCAAGAAAAAAGACGGCTAAGGAGATACAAGATAAAGGTTTATAAAAGTATGCATGGATTGGAGAAAGAGGACAGAAGGAGCTTTTTCTCCCTTTCCCATAATACTAGAATTCAGGGAAATAGGTTCAGAACATACAGCAGGAAATACTACTTTACTCAATGAGTAATTCAATGGGAATTCACTGCCAGTGGAGATAATGATGACCGTGACCTTCCATATCCGGAGGCAGCAAATCTCTGAATACCAGCCGCTGGTGAGGGCCCTGGCATCAATGCCCTCTTCACCCACTAGGACAACTGGTTAGGTGCTGAGTGAATCAGGATACTGGACTAGATGGACCACTGGACTGATCCAGCAGGCTCATCTTATGTACAGTACAATTATGCCAGCTGTTAACTGTCTCTCCACCCCATCCCATCGCAATGATGCTATTAGCCCTGGAAAGAAAAAATAGGATGACTTCCAGGGCTCCTAACCCTGGAAATGAAATATTTGATCAGCAATGGTTAAACTCTTCTCCCCTGCACCTCTGCCTCAAACTGAATCAAGACACAACATGTGCCTCCGGATCCCAGCCCACAGGCATTACTTTCTAGTGTTCATCTTCTCCCCACCCGCTCCGAATTTCACCATATCTAAGGAATGTGGCCATTGTTATATACATATGTCTAAATCATACAGATCTTGCTGCCAATAAATCTGAACTCTTCCAAGCGTGCTCCTCCTAGGCTTTTATATTACATGCACACCATACCTGCTTTGCCTATCTGGACAGCCAATTTTGTCAGCTTCCCCTGGAGGACAGATTTCTCTTTCTTATGCATGTTAGCTTTCCTCTTGTCTTTGTCATCTCCTTCTCCCCCTTCTGCACTCTTCAGGGGCTGCATCTCCATCGCAGCAGCACCATCTTGTTGTTTGGCTGGCAGAGCAGGGGGGGAAATGTTATTTAAGAACTTTAATTTACTGTCACTTCTATCTTTTAATTTAGAAAACAAGATTTCTGGAGAATTTCAGCATTAATTAGTTCCATTGATGCTGGGAGGTCTTGTAATACTTGGAAAAATTAACAACATGGATTATTTTGGACAGGATTCTAAACACCTATCCAGTCTTCACAGCACAAAGTGTTTTGGAAATAACACAGAAAGAACTGTTTTGGTGTCTCCATTTGCAAGGCAAAAGTTTGCGGGCAGTGAGTAAAAGCTGAGAAAAGAAAACAACTACAGCTGAGGAGAAAAAGTGGCAAAGGGGAGCGAGAAAGCTGATATGGGAGGGTTAGAAAAAAGCAGAACAGAAGGAAGCGGTGACAGCAGAGAGGGGCAAGAAAGAAAGAAGTGATATAGCAGGGGATGACATTTCTCTTTCCCTGCGACTCAGGTTCCTCTCTTGTCAAATCTAAAACGGTACTGTGGCTAGTGGCTATCTTACACCTATTTTGAAGCAACAGAAATAGGACTTCCAAAGTGTTTTTCGTAATGGACACTCTAGGATATTTTTGAGATAGAGCATAATCAACACAGCCTAGAAGCAGCAGTCCTGTGTGAAGAAGTATGTCTGCTATCAAATCCCTATAAAGCAGCATGGTGTCAGTACCCAGTATGAGTAACAATCCAGCGTGGTGTAGTGGTTAGGATGTCAGGCTAGGATGTGGTAAACTTAGGTATGAATCCCCACTCTGCCGTGGACGCTTGCTCATTAACTTTGAGCCAGTCACACATTGCTGACCTAATGGGGGTGCTGCACCTGAGCAGCAACCAGGTCCCACGTGCCAACAAAACCCGTTCCCCCTGCAGCTCCCTGGGCCCCCATTGGCCTGTTTAAAATCTGGGTGGAGCAAAGCAGCGCGGGCGGAAACACAGGCTGCCACAGGTTCTGTGCTTCCTGCTTCTCCTGCGCTCGCTGCAATTTCGCGGAGGCAGGGGAAGGTCCCGCTGCAGGCTCCCAGCCGCCCGCCGCCCCGCCTGAGGCTACCGCTTGACCCCGCCGCCTGCAGAGCAGGCTCGGGCCCCACTTCCAGCCCAGGCCACCAAATCAGGCCTTTCCGGTGAGTCGAGGCCCGCTATTCTCAGCCTAACCTAACTCCCAGCGTTGTTGTAAGGACAAAATGGAGGAGAGGAGTCCAATGTAAGATGTTTTAGGTCTCCGTTTGGGATAAAGGTGGGGTATAAATGAAGTAAATAACTTAAAGCACCATAGGGAAGAAAAGAAGTGAAGAGAGGAATTCTCCTATGCCTACACCTATGCCCCCACCCATTTTAATCCGTCCTCACAGAGTACGTACAAAATTTGAGCAAGCCCTTCTGGTAGAAAAATGACTAATTAAAAGCAGCTTTGGAAGAACCACCCTTGGTTTTACAGAAAATTAGCAGGATCTGGATTGGGTCCTGCCATCCCTTCGGCATAATTGTACTCTAATAATTCACTTTAGCATGCCCTAATTCATAATCCATTCAGAGACTTTTGAAGTTCTGACACTGCTGTCCTAAGCAGTTCTACCCTTCTTAGCCCACTGACTTCAAAAGAATTAGAAAAGTGTACTCCTTAGGGAGGCACTGCTAATCTCTTTATAAATTGTGTGATGGCCAGAAAATAACAATTACAAGCACCAATGTTGCCATGGTATGAGAACGAAACAAAACACAGAGACAAGGCAAAGACAAGTGTTGAAATATTGACTGTAAGTTTGCAACACTGTAGGTGCCTCCCATTTTCCAGGCATCTCTCTCACATACTTCTTAGCAAAACGATGCAGCGATAACAAGAAACAAGCTAAAGGATACAAAAAACTGCAGACTTCTCCTGTGTAATCCCGATTGCAATGGACAGGAGAATGGTGCTGCACAACTCAATTTAATGGGGTGGCTCAGGGGGCATGTTCAGTGAACTCTGCTCATAGTATATTAAGGAGTTTACTGGACAAGTTCAAAAGGACACCATCGTAGCTGTTCCCTGAAGAATACTTAAAAACCAATCAATTTAGCTTTTCCCAAGCAGAACTGAAAGTGTTATTTCCAATACTGTGCCATCTAACCAAAACTTTAAGCATTTGTGTTTTGTATTTTCTGCTGCTCTCATATCTATGCATTTCAGAAATAAATGAAGACGTGTTGAGATTTTCAATAGTGTTGAGATTTTCAATAGCACTGACATTCTTTCTGCAAAGCAAAACATGTCAAAACACTGCCATCTGACAACTGAAGTAGACATAAATAAGTGGGGAAATAGGGAGGAGAGTGATATTATTTAGCATAGAAAATAATCCATCCTGATCTATAATTTGCAGAGGAAATAAGTACAGTTAGATTTAACAGAAGACAAAAACATGTTTAGTAGCTAAACAGCAATTTTACTCCAAATATTGTGTCTTCATGGGGGAGAACCACACATGCAGCTTCTTCTACAGTCACTCTCACATGGAACTGATAATAATCGAGATGACTTTAAATGGCAGATCATCTTGCATGTTCCACTGTGTAGGAGCTGCACTACAGACATTGCAAACATCTCTGGTTAGGTGTTTGATTCTCCCCCGTATGCTCACATAACCTTCTACATTTCAACTTTAAAAAAGGTAAAGATCCCCTGTGCAAGCACCGGGCCGTTCCTGACCCATGGGGTGACGTCACATCCCGATGTTTTCTAGGCAGACTTTGTTCATGGGGTGGTTTGCCAGTGCCTTCCCCAGTCATCTTCCCTTTACTTCCAGCAAGCTGGGTCCTCATTTTACCTACCTCGGAAGGATGGAAGGCTGAGTCAACCTTGAGCCGGCTACCTGAAACCAACTTCCATTGGGATCGAACTCAGGTCGTGAGCAGAGCTTGGACTGCAGGAAAGCTAACCACTCTGCACCATGAGGCTCTTTTACATTTCAACTTACATGTATTAAAACTGCACTGAAATATCTACTGTATTTTAAAAATATGCCTTCATAACCATGACTGATCATGGAATACATGGTGGTCGAGCATGGAATAGACAGTGCCAACTGCACATCCTGTCCTGGTATTGGACAGTCATGACCATCACAGTACTCTGAGAAGGCATAATACAGAAGATGAGAAGCACAGAAGTAGCAGTAAATCTGTAAGCCCAATTCCCTGAAATGAGCATGATGGTGTAATCGGTTGAAACATGCTGGAAAAAACTGTGATGGCCCCAGAGTGTTGAAGCCATATCAGCACATTATGGCCTTACACTCCAGCTTCAGTGAGGCAAACAATGGCATGCACAACGTATCTGTCATGTAAATATGCATATATTCCATATATATATGTGTGTGTGTATGTGGTGTGTTTGTGTATGCATATATCTATGTATGTATATACATACATACACACAAGCGAAAAATCCACAAGGACCTGGGGGGCATCTTATTTTCCCTCCCCCATTATTTCCTCTTTCCTTACCTGAAACCCCTATAGCCTCTCCCCTTTTCCTGCTTCCTTTTCTCCTTCACACCAATCAGCCAACCTACCTTTATCTGCCCCACTGTCTTCAACATTTTCCTTCTTTCCTCCTCTTGGCAGCCTCTATCTGGGAAAACTATGGCCCAATTGTGTGGTGCCAGCTGCTGGGCTAGGCCCAGTTGTGGGGTGCCAGCCCCATTGCACTCAGCTGTGCAATGGGGAACCAGCAAGGACTTGCAGGGTGCGCCTCACTTTTCTGCTGTATTCCCTTTCCCACACTGATTCCTCTTTCCCTCCTCATGGCATTCCCCATATCCTCAACTTTCCCCACTACTTTCCTGCCTACGTACATACCAATCTTTTACCTGCCCCCCATCTTCAGTTATATTTATTATTTATTTATTTCATGCAGGCATGGAGCTGGGGGAAGCAGTGCCTGGGGCGTGGGGGGAGGAAGTGTGCCATGTGTTCATATGCACACTCTGGAGTCAGGGAATGGAGAAAAATCCAATGAGAGGGAGAGCAGAGAGGGAGAGTAGCGGCTGGTACGAGCTGAGGGTCAGCGAGTGGCGTGTACACCAGCCAGGCCACAGGCGGGCAGTTACACCCATGCCGCAGCAGCACTCCTTCCCATGTCCGCACTCCCCATTCCCACACTGGTGCCCTCCCTCTCCTTGTGCCAGGGGCATGTGCCCCTGCCAGAACCCCCCAAGATCTGGCCCTGATTTCTTGTATAACTTGCCTTTCTCCACAATGGGGACCCAAAGCAGCATACTCACAACAGTCCTGTTTGGTAAGTTAGGCTGAGAAAGTATGACTGGCTCAAGGTCACACTGTGAGCTTCCATGGCAGAGTATGGATTTGCACCTGGGTCTTCCAGATACTAATTTGAAACTCTAAGTACTATACCACACGTTTTCCTGGGGTGGCTGCTGTTGAACAGTAGTAAGCAACCAGTGTTGTTTGAGTCATGCAAGTTGTGGTAGCAAGTCGCATGGTGGTTGCTGATGGACCTGGCCGCAATGTGTAGGGTTGCCAAGTGCCAGGTGGTGGTGGGTAAACTACCGCCAATCCACCGGGCTGCTGGCAACCAGCTGAGGGCTGGCAGGCACCCCGTGCATGTGCGCACATGTGACACACCTATGTCAATTCAGAGTTTACCCTGAAGCGACGTGGACGCTCTAGCAAGATTGAGAGAGCGTCCCCATTACTTCCGAGTAAACCGGAAGTGATGTAGGCGCGTCAGCGTGTGGGTGCATCGAGCCAGGCGCGTGCCCGCACCGCACGCCCCAGAAAACCTCCCCCCAATCGACCAATGGGATCTGGTAAGCCTAGCGATGAGTCCTCCCTTAAAGACCAAATCAGCCCTGAAAAAGGCCCTGCCCCCTCTCCCTGTCTTTTAGTGACAGAAACCAAATCTTGAAGGTTGGCAATACTGCTCTGGTTGCCTAGTGCTGATCACTGAGGGCATTCTTTTTTAAAGCTACAGGTGCCATTTTCTATTAATTTGTAGAGTTTTAAGCCCCCCCTTTTTAAGATTTCAGATTTTTCTGCCAACCTGGGGTGCTTTTCCAGTTTGAAGAAAGATCTGTCTTGTCTGTTCATGACTCCAATCTCTATATTCAAGTGTCCACAGATTTGGCCACATTGTGAATTAGAAACACTGATGATATGGAGCAACAAGTCACCGAGTTCCTGCAGAAGATGATGTCCTCTGCTGGACTGTTTCTTTGCCTTAGAAATGTATAGCATTTACTGTTGTTTTCAACCCATATTTTTTTCCAGACTCCAAGATTATTACTTTATCTGTTGAACTAAATTCAAGAACATTTTAAAAAATCTACCTAATATGAAAGGAGGTTACCTTTGCTCTGGCTGTTCTCCATATTTCCATCCTGCATTTTGCCTATATGATAAAAAATGTAGCAGACAACAAAGAACAGACAGTAAAAAATCAGTACAAGAGACAGAACATGATGAGGGGGTGGGGCTTTAAATAAAATAAAAAGGGCCCCAATGTCATGAGCATGTTCTAAATAAAGTTCATGGCAAACTGTTATGGTGTATTCATACGCATGAAAACACTTCCTGATCACAAAGTTTATCATTTTACTACTCTGTTACAGAAACAATGAAGCCAGTGGTCTTCAGATACTGTACTTTAAAGAAATACTTCTGGTATTGACTTGCCTGCTCTGAAACCCCTTGGTATTGCATAGGATTCTGCAATGACTCGTAGGGCACACCCTCAGCTCACACAGGGCAATAGCTAAGCTTCTTTGCCATCACGTTTATTTATGAATTTATAAGCCCCTTTTCTACTTTTAGAAGTCTTCAGAGCAGTGCACTATAAATCAGTTTAAAACATATGTAACAGTAAACAGACAAGAAGTAAAGCAAACAGAAGCAGCAGAAAATATAAAACGGAGCAATCACAGAGTCAGCTAAAAATAAAAGAGCAAAAATACCAATCCACAAAATCTGGGCACCACTTCAGATAAATTAATTCAAGCCTCTATTCTATATCAATACTGTTTTAAAAAAAATTCTACAGTTATTTTGACAGATTGGCAAGATTTTTCATATTCTATTACATCAAATGGGGGGGGGGAGGAATCATGGTGAAATAACCAACTGGGAAAGTGAGCTAGTGCTGTTCTACTGTGTATTGTTTATAATATTGCTGTCTGTTATACTTTTGTCTTCACTTCTGATGTAATGGATGCAACTGTAACTGCTGTCATGGTCATGATTTCTTAATTTTTCTCTGTATTGTTTCTTTTATACACACCTATAAAAACTTAAAAAGAAACAGAGGCCCTTAAAGTTTAAAGGGCTGATGCTCCACCAACAGCATATGATTAAGATTTTTTAAAAAACACTCCTACTCTGAAATCACCCCAATTTTTTAAAGGGGAAGCAGAACTACACATCCATTCCTTTTCAGGAATGTAACTTGAGATAGGTGTGGCTGAATGCACTCATACAAGCACTATGTGCACACTCAGGCTTTTGGACGAGTACGCTAATCTCTGCCATGATTTATTGCAGATGACAAGTTTATAGAACGATCTGGTCTACAATTCTATGGCGGTTGCCAGCAATTATGCGTATGTTCAAGACTGACAACATTTATAAGATATCCTATTTCTCTGTAATTCCAAAGAATTATTGCAAAAAAAAAAAATCTGTCAACCCAAGTTGCTTTCCCTTGCACAGCAGCCATGGGGAAAAGCATTTGGGACATTCCAAGGAGCCTGATTCAGCTCGAAACAGTGGTGTGAGGGAAGGAGGGGCTCCTGCCTTCTTCTCCACGGTGTTTACCCATACAAAAATGGCCCCAGCAGAAAGTTATTAGCACAACTTTGGAGCTACACATGCTTGAAATATTCCACATGCATTCGTGTTTCTACCTGCAGAGTACCCCGAGCTGGACCAGGACTGAAATACTGAATTGGAGTAAGGGATATTCAAATAAATTTATTATCCTCAAAGCATTTTTAAACTAGATCAGCCTGTCAAATAAGAAACATATTTCTATTTATTTTTGTCTGTGTAAACCCACTCAAATGTTTTAACAGGATCTAAAAATTACAATACCAAATGTTCAATTTTAACGCATTTGCCTGGGAAAATCTGCTGCTAAACATAACGCTTGCTGCAAAATTCACCAAATACAGATAGAAATTCTGAATTGGGCACACAGAAATCCAGTCATTTAGGATTAATTGCTGAGTTTGCTAAAAGTTGTTTGGTGTGTTTCTGTTGGAGGGAACTGCACATTGCATATCAATGTATCACAGACATGAGTTTTGACAAGATACTTGATCATAAGGACATATGTAAGGGCAGCAATTTCCTTGTAGCCCCCGATATTTTAGCAACTATCTCTGAAATAACACCCACTTTTGGAAACCTGCAGACAGAACTATGAGTGTTGCTGTGCCTACAGAACAGAGTTTTTTTTGTCTCTTCATTCTCATTGCCACTACCTGTAATTTGCGACTCGCTGAGCATAATTGTCTTGGGATCAGTAGGAACAGTGTGGAATGTGGCATGGGGGCCTTTGGTGGGACCTGCCAGAAATCACCTCCCTTTTTATGTGGGCAGTATTGCCTTTCTCCTGACATTGTGGTGTGTATGTGTGGATATGGCCCATTCTTCATAATTAGCATTTTATTCAGTTTGTATTCATTATATAATCTTGACCTCAGACTCAGCATTTTTGCAGTAGACCCAGATTGATACAATCTTGCTAATTTATAGAAAGAATGCTGTAGAGAGTTTATTATTTATTTATTTATTTGGATTTCAGCCTATCCTTTCTTCAAGGAGCCCAGGATGTTCATCATCCACCACCTTATAGTGCAATGTACTACAACACTGTGAGCTAGGTAAAGCTGAGAAAGAGTGGCTCTCCAAAGTCTTCCATGCGAACATGATGGTAGAGTGTAAATTTGAATCCAGTCACTGGTCCTAGTCACTTTGAACTACAATACCATACTGGCATTTTTTAAATGATTGCGTTTATGAATGAAAAGAGTTAATACTCATAGCTCTCACAAACAAATTCTAGTTCATTCAGTTATATTACTTTTACCAGGGGCCACTGTGCCTTGACACAGGATAGCTTTTTCATCTCAAACTGGCAACCAGCAGATGTCAGGGGATGGGGACATGGGGGGGAGAGGCACCATCAGCAATAATGTGATGTAACTTCTTTGGAAAACCCAGAAGTGACATCACATCTCTCTAGGAGCCAGCAAGGTGTAGTGGTGGTTTGGAGCGGTGGACTCTGATCTGGAGAACCGGGTTTGATTCCCCACTCCTCTACATGAGTGGCGGAGGCTAATCTGGTGAACTGGGTTTGCTTCCCCACTCCCATACACGAAGCCTGCTGGGTTACCTTGGCCTAGTCACAGCTCTTAGAGGTCTCTCGGCCCCACCTACCTCACAGGGTGTCTGTTATGGGGAGGGGAAGGGAAGGTGATTGTAAGCCAGTTTGATTCTTCCTTAAGTGGTAGAGAAAGTCGGGATAAAAACCAACTCTTCTTCTTCTTCTAGGAATCACTGGAAACTCTATGGTAAAACCATATGGTTTCTGGAGATTCCCAGAGAGGACTGATGTTTTCCTCATGGTGATTTTTAAAAAATATCTCCTGGCTGCCAGTCTGAGCAGGAAGAGAGAGTTGCCATCGGGAGATCTCCTGCCATAGTGAGAGACTTGACAACCCCCAAACCTATATTTGTATTAGTTGTTTAAAAATGCTCTTGACATATAATATTTGGACTTGACAGACTGGATAGTATGTAGTTACTTGGGATTTTATATGAATCACTGTGTTCTTCTCGAATAAAGCAGAAGACGAATGTTCCTTCTAGCCTCAACTGACTGATGGTGACCCCATCAAGAGGGCATTCAAGGCAAGAGACTAACAGAGGTGGTTTGCTATTGCCTTCCTACACTCAGCAACTGCAGTCTTCTCTGGTGGTCTCCCATCAAAGTAGTGACTGTGTCCAATCCTAATTAGATTTTTGCCAATATATATTTATATAACTTTCATAATACAATCTTATCTCCATGCAACAGAGATTTTCCCTATAATGCTCACTAAGTGTCTAGATATGCCTTAAATATTTAACACCTACCAGATGGTATTTGAACAGTATTAAGCAGTATTTGTTTCCACAGACACTATTTTTTGCAATATTTTCATCAAAAGACTGCTTTTGTCTTTGGCATTTTTCAGTCAAATCTCTCCCATTCTTAATCCATCCATCCTGTTATCAGTCCTCCAGGCAACTGTACAGGAGTGGACAAATCTGCCAAAATGTGCAGGTTTTCTTTGACCATGCTGGACCCCAAAACAGGCACAATATGGATTGTCCAGGAATTAATGCCACAGCCACCATAAGACAATGTCTCTCTTTTAGGACAGACGTTTCAGCATACTCATTTTTCCTGGTGTAAGAAGTAGACTGTAAAGGCGTTATCATTAACTGCTGATATGTACAGGAAATAATTATAAGATTTTACCGGTATATAGTTACCCAAAGAGACCATGCATAATGTAAATGGAATGCAGATTTCTGAGACCACTGGGTCAATGGATTACTGTTGTGTCTTTTGTTGCAAATTACTGCAGGTTAAATTACATTCTGAATACACAGAATGCAAGTACTGTTGGCTTAGGTTTATACAACAGAAGAAGTTCTGATGAAAACCAATTCACTGACTCACAGTGGCAGTAGTGCACAGACCAGTTCAATTCTCAAATCTTAACAATGGACACTTCTGAACTTACTAGTTATCTTTTCTCAGAATTTCCAATATAATTTATATTGCTATGGCAATGCAAAGTTCAGCCTTGTTTGTTCGGCACTTTAAACTTCAGATATGTGTGTTTTAGCAGTTTTCTGCTGAGGTCAATCACATCTATATTAGTTGTCTTAGTGCTGATATTCAGAGTTGCCTGTTGGGGTGACTGTGGCAATTTTAAGGATGCTGTGAATTTCTCAGTGGACCTGTTTGGCAGATGAACTTACCTTGTTCACCACTTACAACCAGAATGTGAGGTGATTGGATTGCATCAAACAACTCAAATGGCTGCTGGACAAGTTTGTAGCTCTATGCTAGTCAGAACTGAGCCACAGATGATGAGGGAATCAGCTGTTAGGTTCTTATTCAACCCCTCACCAAAATAGCTGGTGGGGGGGAGGAGAAGAAGCAGACTCACAGCTAACCCTCCATTATCTCCCAGGATAGGTATACATGGACGTTGAAAAGAGAGCTGTTCTCTCCCATCCAAGATGAGAAGGAAAGATGCAATTCTTTTAATCTCTGCATTGCAAAAGATGGAGTTCATTCGTCCCCTCCCTCTGCCACACAAGCCAGGTGTGGAGAGAAGCAATGCTTCTGAGCTCCCCACTACAAAAGTGAGAGCAGCAAAATTTCCTCAATATCAGATCAGAAGCCAGCACCCAGATGATCCCTCATCAGCTTAGTATCAGCTTCCGACTGCTGCAAGTAGCCTGTTCCTGTGAATACACATGAACAGGCTGCAAACAGCTGAACAGCTCATTGATTAATTGGCTGCCTGCTCACCCCTGGCAAAGGGAAGTGAGCTGAACTGGCAGGAGTTTAAGCATCTCCGGGCAATTTCCCCTGGTCCCCCACAAACCAAGGGATTCTTTGCTCCCATTCCTATGTGTACCGTTGGCTGCACTCCCACCAAATTGATCACCAGGGTTATTGGCTATTTGTTTGAGGTTTTCATTAAAAAGTAGAAATGGAGTGCTAGTGTGTAAGGTAATACTTATTCTTATGATGTAGAGGTGTCAATAATAAGACCCATCCCTAACCATAACGAAGGAAATATTACACATGTGAAATAAAATAGATACTAATTTGAGGCTTGATTTTTTAAAGCCCTGATTTGGCATACAGTCAGGAGAAGTTAATGAATTATTTTTACTCTTGGATCAAACTTAGACTGCCAGTAAACTATATACTCAGGATACTGCAAGGAAATGGTCTGCTTACCCAGCTAGGATACACTTCAACTGTAAGAGAACCTAAACCAATAATATTAAGGTAAAATCTTTCTTATTGACTGGGCCTCAATAGAGATAAGATTGGTGAGGGAGGCTTATGATGAGCTCAGGCCGCTCTGGTTACAGACTTCATTATAAGTAGAGAAGGAACATGGAAAACTATAAGGAGAAATTCTGTGGCAGAGCAGGCAGCTTGTCATTACAGAATGAACTCCAGCACCTGGGAAACAGTTCATGTAGTAAGTAATGCCAGCTAAGATTTTCAGGCAAGGCGCTACTAGAGAATAATTTCCTATGGCAGTTAACAAAGTAAAGGTCTAGGAATATTGTGAGGCCAGGCCTTAAAGGATCTTCTTCCCTTGAGGACTGTGCTCACCCCACTCCTAGCACTTCCTAAATAAGTTGTAGAGAAGACCAGTGGGCCACAACCAGAAGATCTATGATGCTCTGAGTCCAGGAAGCTGGTAGAAGAAAGAAGCTGTGCCAGAAGAGGTTTTGGGTTTGGAGGAAGTATTCAGGAGAAGCACAGCCCTATTCCTTTTCCCTTTTGGCTTTGTGTGTGGGGTGGGGGAATCATATGCAATTCCCTTTGCAGGAGCCCCAACATCAGACCTGTCTATTAACCCCTTATATTCATCTATCCTTCCAGACCTCACCTTGCTTTTCACCTTAGAATTCTTTTGCTACCTATGTTTGCTGCCTATTAAAGTACAGGTAACAAAACATAAAGGAAAAAAAGCAAGATGATAACAGCCAAACAGGACCTCTGTTTTATACTGGTGCACTGGATTTGACAAGTTACACTTGAATAATGATTTTGACAAAAATATGCATGTCACTGTAAGCACAGAAATGACTCTGCAGCGCATATTATTACCCCCAGAGTCCTAATTTCCAAAACAGAAATTAGTTGTTCAGAAACTGTCTGGAACTAAAGCTAAAAATACTTCATGAAAAACCATTCTGTGATCCATTAAAGAACTGAGACACACACCTATTTTAAAGCCTTAGTAATGATTCCCTTAAAAAAATAAAAAATAAAACAAAGCCATATCAAAAAGCTTTTCTGGATCAAGACCAGGATTTTTTTTTCAATAGATGATGGAGGCACCTTACCAAGATTGCATTCTTTGTTTATAAGGGACCTTGTGCACACTAGGACAGACCAATTTCAAGCCATGCAGCCCACATAGAGGGAGACTGTCTTGGTTTGTAGTAGTGCAAACTTTCACAAAGACTGAGTATGTATATTGGCCAAGATTCCATCAATTACAGGTTATGTAAGCCTAACAGCAGTTTAGAATTGTTTGCCTCAAAAAGCAGCCCTCTTGCCTCACGGCAAAACTGTTTTCCAAGTTAACGGAAATTTCAAAAGGAATTTGGACATGACTTACAGGCCAGCTGTTCAAAGGCAAAGTTTAAAACAGTAAGCTGCTTGTGTAAATCTAAGCAGTTATTTGGCTTATGCCCCAAATTCGAGCTTGGCTTATTCTCCCAGACAATACCCCCCTCCACCAGTTAAGTCTCTTTCTTACCTCCATCTTTTGAATTCTCTTTACATTGGCATTGTTCCCAAAGGCACCTCATCCACTGGGGAGTTCTCTTGCGGAAGCCCCATTGCAACGAACTGAAGCTGCGAAAGAACACATTGTGCTCTTATATGGTTCCCATTCATTCCGACGGGGCTTGTGCAGAAAAGCTCTCCCAAAGTATCCATGTGTAAGAATGGCAGATAAGACTGTTATTCTGCTGAACAGGAAACATCCATAGGCATGTCAGCCTTCATCACTCCAGAAAATACAATATTACAGATTTGGGGGAGGGGTTTCAATTGTTTATGTGTGGGTATATTATAAATAGGATAAACATTATATAACATCCATATTTATCACTACTAATGGTGCCCAAAATAAACCATTACATAAATCCTAAAAGCATGAAAAATAATATAACAGATATTGTAGTACTTTAAAAAGCAAGTGTCCTATTCAAACATGAGCTAAAAGCCACCCATATACATGTACTACAAATGTATCTCCTTAAGAGGCATTTTATAGAATGGGCATGCTAAGAAATGGAGTGAAGAAACTGGCCTAAGACACATCCAATGTTTCAAAATAGAACTTATAATTTGGAAATGTATGAATCCATATCCAAGCACATGCACAAGAGGACATGGGAAAATTTGCTGTTTGATATGAATCTGCTGCTCTGCTCAGTGCTGACTTGGGAAAAAAATTGTGGGAAAGCAGCACACCAGCACTACAATGATACTGGTTGTTTTTAAGCCAGATTCCCGACCCCAGAAAAACTGTTTCCCAAAGCTACGTGGAAACCGTGAATGCTTATGAGAGTGCCACACTGGAAGAGTACAATGAAAAACAACGTTCAAAATCATGCTTTCTTTGAAAGATACATGAAAAAGCATGGCAGCAACAGTTTGACGCTGAAAAACTTGTGAGTGTGTGTGTGGGGTAAACGGATTTAACTTAATAAACTTGTTGATTGCTTATGACAGTTTAAATCAACTAGGTTTTTTTCGTTTGTTTTTTTAAAATCCTTAATCCTGCTTGTTTTCTCCCCATTTTTGCTTCAACAAGAAGCAATGATTTGACTTGCTAGTGGGATTTGTGGCGCCTCTTATAAGCTGCAGTACAATAAGAGCTCTCACAGGGTAATCACATGCACATACAACATCTGTGCAGTTCATAAGAGAAATAGGGAAGCTTATATAGTTAGGAGAGAAATCCATCAAATAAAAACAAGCTAGGTATTCTTAACGTACCATTGACTAAGCTGGCATTTGCATTATCAGTGGCATTTGCACCTGCTGCCCCATCTGTAGTTGAAGGAGGATGGAAGGAAGGATGGGAAGAATCTACTGAGTAATAATGAATAAAAGAAAAAAGGATAAATCATAATAATATGAACAATTTTACATGACAGAAACAATAACATTTATGGACTAATGTGGCTTTTGGGGGAGTTCTTTCTGAAAATTGTTTTAAAGTAAGCAACAGAATGTCTAAAAATGTATGTTATTACAAGAATGTTACAAAAGTGGGAAACAAAAACTCATACATGAAATATTATAAAAGGAAATGTGAAAGACATTTAACAGAGTTAACAGAGTTTGGTGAGAACTGACTTTACACAGTACTATGTACTTCTAAATCTGTGCTCTTCTATGCAGGCATTCTTAAATCCCCTTGTTGTTGTTTTAAATAAGTATTTTAATTGAAGAAAAAAATAAGGTTTAAGTAGCTGCATTTCCAAAAACCATCTTAGTTTCTTAAGATAATCCATATATTACGATTTTGAGAATGAAACTACTTTACGTATGCATCTAAAAAGTGCCTATTTAATAACTTTTCATTCGTTTTAAAAGGAATAAAGCACATTTTCCAATGTTACATGTAAGTGCAACTTGCGAAGCCCAATGATATAACCATGCCACATTTGGCTATCTGCAATACATTCAGTTCAAGGCCTACAATACATTCAGTTTAAGGCCTTTCTTGTTACCAATATGCTGGGGTTTTTTTTGGATGGTGACAGAAAAGGGAAGCAAATCACACTGTTAATTGTCAGTAGTTTTCCTCACAAAAGGGAATAGGTCAGTCAAGTAGTTCCTTCACATCAGGAGCAAGAAAATTCCTGGCAGATTTTGTTGTTGATTGATTGAGCTGATCTGGGCCAGAGCTGAGTGAATAGTCCACAATGAATAACAGATCTGAAGTAGTTTTCTTTTCTTTTTTTTACCAATTTTTTGCAGCACAAAACATTTCAAGCTGAGTTTGAGCTGAACATTCCAAACATTTTAGAGGGGTTTTTTTCCTTCAGATTTTGGAATTGTGCTTTTGCGGAAAATAGCAGTTTGTTGACCTCAGTTCCAACTGAGGTCATACTACCTTAACTAGTATGCATACTACCTTAACTAGTATGCATGTTTCTCATGAGTAAGAAAGCATGTGAATGTGTATGATTCTTCTACCTGCTTGTGTGTCATGTGTTTATAGCAAAAGAACATAGGGGATAGAGTTCATTGCAGCACTTGGACCAATGAAATCCAGTTCTGAATTTCAGCTGATAGTCAGAGCAAATTTGTAGAAGTCTGTTGTTAAATCTACACTATTCGTTGGTTAGCTAAGATGTTATAAAAGAAAACAATAGCCAAAATTCTTGGGACTTTAGACATATTTTTCACCACCACCCCCCAAATTAGAAACCACTTTTGAATAGGGTTGCCAACCTCCAGGTAGTAGCTGGAGATCTCCTGCTATTACAACGGATCTCCAGCCAATAGAGATCAGTTCACCTAGAGAAAATGGCCGCTTTGGCAACTGGACTCTATGCCATTGAAGTCCCTCCCCTCCCCAAACCCTGCCCTCCTCAGGCTCCACCCCGAAAAGCTCCCGTCAGTGGCAAAGAGGAACCTGGCAACCCAACTTTTGAAGCACAGAGGAGTTCAAAGGGAAAAGTTTAAAAAATCCCACTGTGCTTGCTCAGGCCCTTGAACATGCTTCAAGTAGCTGTTTGAATCCAGGTAAATTTGTAGTAAATTTTAAATCCCCTGTAGCACCAAAGGAATTATAATGATACTGTCCTGTTTATTTAAACAGATTTTCAGCATACATTTGGACATTCACAGTAATTGTATTAAAATATAAGTGATATACTGTAACATTGCAACCAAACTTGAAATGTACTGTTCTGAAGAATTTAAAACAGTATAGACAGAATGACCACACAGAAAGGGGTCACACACAGTCCAATCATAATCTCCTTTATTGTTTCAATTATTCCAAATACAAGTTTGCTTTGTTTTCTGACCGTTCATTCAGGTCTAGTTTGCACCACCATTTGCAGGAGAACCCAGGTAAAAGCTTCAGCCTTTCCTTTCTTACTCTACCTGGAAGCTGATGTCCATCCTCCCTTTTGATACCTGCATAATGATTTTTACAAAATGTTAATGAGGGAGAAAGGCATACATCGAGAGAAGGCTGACATGCAAACATTTATCACTGGTAGGGTTTCAGAAAGCTTCAAGCATATACACAATACATGTATGACGCTTGTGCCAATAACTCAGGGATGTAATCCAATGAGCATTGTTGCTAAGTAATCACAGTCTGCAGCACTGCGCCTCATGATGGAATCCTGCATAAGCCCTATTGAAAGGAAAAGAACATGCACAGCAACAGGGCTTGGGAAACTGCAGCTCCATGACGCCTGTCTTAAACCACAGGAGTCTTACTAGAACGACTGTGCAGCAGAAATTTTTGAAAGCATTTTGTTAGATGCTTTGTTGGATGTGTCATGACATTTTATGAAAGTTATATGACAAATGCAGCCCCTTTTGACTTAACAGTTGACAGTTCAGACAGTCAGGTTGTCTCTTTTTTAAACAAAAAAATATGTAGGAAGAAGGAACTAAATATCGTTTCAAGAAAGAGGATATATTTGCAGGGTTAAGAGCATTATTTTCTAACAGAAAAGCAGGCACAAACTGTAGACAGTGATGTGCTGTCTAAAAATAGCCAGCCAGTGTTTTTTTCTTTTCCACACAATACCTGCTCAAACCAAATTAACAGTAACTATAATGCTTTGAGTCATCCATTGCTGATATCTAACACAATAGATGTTAATCCCCAGTGATCATATTGGTGTCATTTGTCAGCAAAAAACAGAGGATAGTAGCCTGAGTGAAGCCTCAGCAGCTTCAATCAAACCTAAAGCTCAATATATATGGATGGAAAATAATGTACAAAAAATTCCACTTATCAGGTCTAAAATCAGATGGGATATTCTATACATAAATAAAACTGGCTATACATTTTTGGCCATCCCTTTTTTACACTCTACATTAAAAAGCCCTGAAAACTAGCCTGGCTAGGAGAAAAATAGCCCAAGAATGGGACATGTGCTATTGAAAACCATACTGTGAATAACTACAGTAAACTTGTCTGCAATACTTAAGTATGTGCTTAGGTTTAATATAATTCCATGTGAGGAGATAAATACTCTGTGAGTTTTACAATTATATACATAATTATAACAAACCTGTGTTCAACTGTGTATGCACTGTAGAATTCCAACATACCAAGTCAGGCCAATGGTCCATCTCAATTGGCACTGTTGCTTTACAGGGCCTCAGGCAGAGATTTCCAAAATCTCTTACCTAGGGTTGCAAGGCCTGGCCTGGCAATCAGCAGAAGACTGGGTGGTGGGGAGGCAGCCATCAGTGATGGTGTGACCATAGTTTCCAGCTATTTCTAAAGAGGCATGATGTCACTTCCAGGTTTTCCCCATAATTGACATCAGAGCCATCTGTGGTAGCAGGAAAAGGAGCTACGGAGACTCCTATCTGAGATAGAAGATTTAACTTAAGACACGAACAGACTGAACCTGAGACTTCCTTAAGCTCCTTCAGATTTCTAACATGATTTTTAGAGCATGAGGGACTGAAGGTAAGTCTTACTAAGGACACAGATGTGGCGCATTACACTCTACTCTGGACTGAAACCAAAGGAGATTGCATCTTACTATGATTTACATTATGAACCATACACACACAAAAAGATACTAGATTTTGTGCAAAAGTAAAGAAATAAATTTTTCAAAAGAGTTTGTAAGCCATTCCTCTCCTAGTGAAGTATGTTGTAATAAAGGGAACAAACTTTTCAATTTATTTAAATGAGAAATACAGGAAGATTACTTGACTCAACTACAGATAAAGATTTATGGATGTAAACCTTGAACAGAAGCCTATTATTGGTTCTCCAGTGCTTATAATCTAGGAATGTTTCCCCCCACCCCAGGCTTTGTCATTTATTACTGTTAAAAACGCAAAAGGTTTGGGTGTGTGGCACTGAAAATGACATAGTAGTTGCCTGACACCAAAACTGCTTTCCAGCCAAGAAATATTTCTCATAGTAAACATCCTCAGACAGATGACCTGTAGGCAGTGGGTTGGATCCTAAGACTGTCTTCCTCTATATGAGGAGTCTTTCTTCTGGAGCATGATTTCTCTTTTAGTAGAGGGGAATTGTGGGATCCAACCCAGTGTTTACGAAGTCCTGCATCGACTACAAAATTAGACATTATCATTCAGTTTACTGGAATGGTACTGTTTATTGTATCAGCAAACCTTTAATGGGTATTATTTACTGGCTAGCGTTAAATAGATTGCCCCTGCTTAAATATAACTGGTGAAGGACAAAATATAGAACAGACTTTTTTAAAGAACAATTGTAAGAAATGTGATGATGTATAAAGTTAGAATTTGCCAAGAATCAGAGATATATAAAATGAAAAATTGATTCCACAAAAGAGTTCAGCTGGAGCAGTTAGAGTGAAGCTGATTCAGGCACTTTCTTTCTCTTTTTACAATGCATATACTGTTTGAAATATCAGATACAATTTGACTCAGGGAAGCCTTGGTGCTCCCAGGTGAGGACTCGTAAGTGGGTAGAACTGGATTGGCTTCAATTCAAGTGCTTTTATGAAAGAAGCACATGTGCATACATGATCAGTGATGATTTTTATAAGGGAAGATTTAGAGATGTGGTCAGACTTGTACCTTTCTTATCCTTCTTCTCCTCTTCTTCACCGGCACCTAGTAGAGTGAAGATGATCCCTGTTTGAGAATTAACTCCCACAGCAGTAACAATCATTCTTCCTGAGCCTTCCATAACATGGGTACCTAAAAGATTTAAAATACAGACATCAGTAACTTGCTTGTTAGTAATTAGTAATTTGTATTTTACTTAAGAGCAATGGTACAAAGAATTAAAAAGAATAGTTAAGTAGGCGATAAACTGCTATTCTAAGGCTATGATCTGATTTTAAATTAAGCATTGCTTAAGATCATGGAAATCAAATTAAGCATTGCTTAAGATCATGGAAATCAATAAGATTATGGGAAAATGCTGAAGAGTTCACTAGTTTGTGGCCTAACTTAACTGTTAGAGAGGCTGACAGAACAAGCTGTGAGCCAGGAAATCCATGTTTAAAATCTAAGACAAGGACCCACCGGGGGGGGGGGGGATTCAGATGCTATGATAAACCACAGATAGTTGAACAAACCATAGTTAATGTGATGAATGTTTAAAAACAAATACCAGAGTCTGCTTGGAAATCCTGGTTTGACTGCTTCCAGTAAGAGCCAAGTGAAGCAGGAACAGCAAGGTTCCCCCCCCCCCCCGCTCTGCAGCGGTGACTCTGTGCCCTGAGGCAGCGCAACTAAACAAGCTGGGAGTCCTGCACTCAGACATAATGACTATGCAGATTTACTATACACCAGAATTCACAAGCTGGAGTTTAATGCTGGTCAAGAATCCTGTTCACAGCTCTCCTACTCCTCAGGTTAGTCAGGTAACCAACATTTGACTATTACGCTGAACTGCGGTTTAGTGTGATGTATGAATGCAGCCTAGGTGTCCTGAAACAAACCACCATCCCTCAGCCATCTGCAACACTGGCATGTTAACTATAAAGGTGTTCCAAGGAATGCTGACACAATGTATGTGAATTGACTTGAATATTATGTAAGAGATGAGAGCCAGCCAGTGGTTAAGAGCAGCATCTGGAGAACTGGGTTTGATTCTCAGTTCCTCCAAATGAAACCTGCTGGGCCAGACACAGTTCTCTCAGAACTCTCTCAGCCCACACAGAGGCAGGCAATGGTAAACCACCTCCAAATGTCTCTTGCCTTGAAAAATTTACAAAAAATAATATTGTCTGCAGTAGGGAGAGGAAACGGCTATCATGGGGCAAATGGCTGCTGTGTGAGTGGAAACACTGAGAGGTGCATGAATGCACCACAATGCTGCAAGGAAGCAAGAAAAAAGCCTTTCCAACAGCATTGAACTTGGGTCAAATAGCCTATACGAAAACACCAAAAGTGAGAAAGATGCCGCTGCCACAGCAATGCAATAGGCAGCAGAAAGATATGCTTTGGCTATCAGTATCTCAACAAAGCAGGGATTCTCTGTCTCTGTCTTCCTGCACTGTGTTGTGAAGATAGTTGCATTGTCCCTCGCAATGCAACATGCAGCAAGACTATAAACCTTGGCTGGTTGTCTCAGCAAAGCATTTCCTCCCGTCTACCCTTGATACAAAGTACAAACAATTTTGCCATGGTCATGTGTTACATTGGCAGGAGCAAAAGTCTTCACCAAGTAGGTTTAATCCTAATTCAGTTACTTTCATTGCCTTTTCCCATTCATAAGATTAAGAGATACTTGGTCTGAATCCTGTGTGCACTTACTTGGAAATAAGCCCTGGTGAGTTCATCAGGAAAACATGTGTGTCCATGTACAATAAAAATGTATTTTGATTTTCAACCCATATTTAATTTAGGCCAAACAACATACTTTAATTTAGGCCAAACAACACACTTCAATACTTTAAGGCAGGATGGTGCTGCTGCAGTCGTCTTGTTTGTGGCTTCCTAGAGGCACCTGGTTGGCCACTGTGTGAACAGACTGCTGGACTTGATGGGCCTTGGTCTGATCCAGCAGGGCTTTTCTTATGTTCTTATTTTCTTATGTTCTTATGTAACGCCTCTAGTCTAAGGCATTGTCTAAAGTAGTGATAAAATATTTTCTGAGATTGTGTCCAGCCTTAAAGCTAACATAGCTAATTTTAGAAATAGCATACTGTTTAAATGATACTAAAGTGAGGTGTACATTTTTAATGTACCCATTAATAATATATTATCCTTGCGAACATAGTTTCTTCTACTTCTGTGTACCAAAAAAACAAAAACAACCAATAACTATTCCACCACACTGATGCAAACAAAGCAATGCTTGTGGAAGCAAACTTTCCTGTCCTCTCACTGCAGCACTCAAACAACCCCAGGAACAACATGAAGGTACTGGGAAATATGCCATGGAAGCAGAGGCAATCTTAATGATTCTGGGGTGCAAGTCAAAATTGAAGGATGGGGGAGGGGCAGAATCATTAGGTGCAGCCCCCTGTCTACCCACCACACAGCTGACTGCCCCCAGCTGCTGCCTGAGTGAAGCTGCCATGACTCCAGAGCCACAAATCAGAACAGACATTAATTGTACCAAATTCAATGTGTGTGTGGGTGCCTTATACAAAACTATCTGCTTTATAAGAAAAAAAAATATTTCCAGAGAATTAGCAACTAGGGTTGGGAGATCATGTCAGAATGTGAGGAAAGAGAAATCAATTGCTAAGTTGTCCAAAAATACCAGGTATCAATAATCTCTTCTTATAATTTAGATCTGGACATCCACGTATCAGTTAAGGCAGTAAGGGGCCCTATAGGCCATGTAGTCCAACCCCCCTGCTCAATGCAAGATCATCCTAAAGCAGCCCTGAAAAGTGTTCGTCCAGTCACTGCTTGAAGACCGCCAGAAAGGAGGAGCTCACCACCTCCTTAGAAGTTTAGAGGCTCCTCTAACAGAGTCCAGTGAGCTGCGGTACATCACATATGTTTACGCATTTGTGGCAAGGACGTAAAGCAACCCTTCTGCTAACAAGAAGACATTTTAGGCCCATTTATTTCACAGAGGAAAAAAACCTATGATTTCCAAAATTAAGTTTACTAAAATGGAGAACAGGCATATGAAAGCAGAGGGGAAATTAACATTTCTCATTTTGAGGCCCTAAGGAGCAGCCCAGCCCTGGTTAGTATTTGGATGGGAGACCACCAAGGAATACCAGGGTTGCTGTGCAGAGGAAGGCACTGGCAAACCACCTCTGTTAGTCTCTTGCCATGAAAACCCCAAAAGGGGTCGCCATAAGTCTGCTGCGACTTGACGGCACTTTACACACACACACAAGGAGCAGCCACAATAGCTAGTAAACATAAATTTCTACCTGCAAATATAACATACAAGTAAAATGATCAGTGAAACAAAACTACTACAAAAAATACATTAAAATCAAGGATGTATTCAAGCAAACGTTATCTTAGTGCTCTGTGAAATCAAAAGAACACAGAGCCTCTTACACTGGAAGCTTGCTCTTATGCTCTTTCTGTTTAGCAAGAAGTGCATACTGGAACATTTACTGCCAGAGAACCAAGAGTGGGTTTGAGTTGTTTTTCTCCAGGCAACGACTGACCTGATTCCTTAATATAGCTGCATGTTTATTTTAGAAAACTAATAAAGACTGTATGACCATGAGGTCTTTTTGCTTCTTAACATACTAATATCTCTTTATTTCAGGTTCATGCTCTATTTTGGTGTGCATGTATAGGTTTGGATCAGATCAAGCACTAAATCCAGAACTATACATTAAATCTGCTTCAGAAACAGAACAAGGCCTAATTCTTAGGAAAGTGGTGAACCTAGGTCTGTGCTCTGCCTAGCATTGTCAGGCCTCTGCCCACAACTCCCCAGGAGATTTTTGGGCAAGGGAGGGTCACAGCTGACCTGGAGTGAGGTCACTTCCAGACAATGCCTAGGAATCCCCCCAAATTTCCAAGGTAAAAAACATAAAGATTGGAGGGATTCTTAGCGCTTAACCCAAAAGTTACATTACTGCTGGGTCAGATGCCACGCCTCCCCTTTTCCCCTCACTACAAACATTGGCAGCAAAGTGCAGCTGCAGGGCATCATCCACTGCCAAGTGGGCACTTGGTAAACCTAGCTGCATCATCTCAGACTGCAAAATGAAAGCTCACATAACTGTATCTTGCTCCATACCAAAACAACAACAACAACCCTCTACCCAGAAAGCTAGACGTTACATGGGAAGCCAGCTGTCAAACTTTGCTGCCTGAGAGTCCATTTTTCAGTGTAGAGTGACCTTTTTTTTTTAAGTTGAGAAATATTCAGTCATTGTGAGCCCTCACCTTCACTCTGATTTTTCGTGATTTCCTTCACCCCACACAGGGTTGCCAGCCAAGCACTGGCAACTGACAAGAGGTTTATGGGACAGGGACATAGAAACTGGTATCGTGGTGATGCTGGGATGTCATTTCTGGCGCAAACCTGGAATTGGCGTCATCATGTTGGTACATCACCGTGACACCAGTATCCATGTCCCTGTCCCTAAACCTCTTATCAGACACCTGGGCTGCAGGGCGGATGGGCTGCTCCCCCCTACACTCACAGCAGTCTCCAATCCCCCATGCCATTCCTTGGAGCTTGGGGACTCCCAGGAATAGCCTGGGGAAGGAATCAAAGGTCTCTCACAGAAGTGAGGAATAGGACAAAATTGCTTCCCTCCTTGAACAGGCAGAAATTCTAAGAGGGACCCTAGTCCTAATTGGTTCTGAGGCCCAACTGTGGGCACCATTATAAATCAGAGGTTCTTTCTTTTCCAGTAACCAGGATTCTAAATCATGATTCAGTCCTGGTATAGAATATTAGTTACCAGCAACGAGTCAATCAAGGAGTCAATCAACAATTATCATACAAGGATAGGAGAAGCTGCCTTGAGAGAGACCATTGTTCATCCCGCTCATTACTGACTATTCTAATTAGCAGCAGCTTCTACAGAGTGTCATGGCAACATCAGCAAATTGCAATTAGGTGTCATATTTGATGAACCAAACTCGGCCTTTGAGTTTTTGTCCTTGTGAATGAAGTGGAGAAAATAAGAAGGGCAATCTTTGGCGTACCAACCACTTGCGGTTGTTTTTGCAAGCCTAGGGAACCATTCCATTTGTCAACAGCTCCTAGTGGCAGGTCTCTTACTGAACATATGAAGATACTTTACATTGAGATAGACTACTGAGTCATCCAGCTGAGTTTTTTTGTTCTGACGGGCAGCTGCTTCCCAGCATGGTATCGCAGTTAGCATGACGTACTAGAAGCTGGGGGAGCCTGGTTCAGATCCCCAGTCTGCTATAAATTATGGGACCAGACACTCTCTCTCAGCCTAGCCAATCACATGGGGTTGTTGTTGAAACAAAATGTGGGAGGGGAATGTTGTAAGCTGTGTTGAATCCCCAGGGGCGAAAGTATCTAAATACACAAATAAATAAATGATTTCAGGCAGAAAGTGATCTGGGGAGGGGCTGTGGCTCAGTGGTAGAGCATCTGCTTGGCATGCGGAAGGTCCCAGGTTCAATCCCTGGCATTTCCAGTTAAAGGGACTAGGCTAGCAGGCGATGTGAAAGACCTCTACCTGAGACCCTGGAGAGCTGCTGCCAGTCTGAGTAGACAATACTGTCTTTGATGGACGAAGGATCTGAAGTATAAGGCAGCTTCATGTGTTCATGTGCTCCCAATATCCGGAAGCTGTGTTCCATTTACTGAAAACGTCAGGGATCAACCCTGGGATCTAATGCATGTAAAGAACCTTCTTGAAATGTCTTCCGTGCTTCCTAATTATGGCTTCTGTCTGCTCACCGTGACTGACCACTCCAATAGTATGTTTTTTATATAAAGTTGACAGTATAGGCCAAAACACTTTGAATGAATGCTATCCTGCCATGCTGAAGTGAATGGAAAAACTCCATTGATTCTAATGGTTCTGGATGGTGCCTTAGGCAGCAATTGTAAGTACATTTACTTGGGAACAAGTTGTCCTCAAATGAACAGAATAAATATGTTTGGGCTTATCAGTCAGCCAACAGAATGAAAGGCATAATTATTAGCCCTATTTGATTTCCCCCCTTGCCATCACTATATATACTAAGTTTTTAAATGCTTTATAATATGTAACCATTAATTAATCTAACTATAAAATGCTTGCACTGCTCCTTAAAATAAAGCACTACTTATTTTACTCTTGATTAAATGATAATTTAAAGGCTAACAATAATATTGTGGAATGAATGTTTATGGGACAGAGTCCACTTTGTCAGGGACATGAAGTGATATCTTCAGTGGACTGGACATTGGATCCTACTGAGTGCACTACAGGCTAAATATAGAGGAGAGGCTGCTTACTTCAGTATCAAATGTATAGCAATATAGCTCTCCTCTATTTTACTTGCCCTGACCTGGATGGCCCAGGCTAGCCTGATCTCGTCAGATCTCAGAAGCTAAGCAGGGTCAGCCCTGGTTAGTATTTGGATGGAAGACCACCAAGGAATACCAGGGCTGCTGTGCAGAGGAAGGCACTGGCAAACCACCTCTGTTCGTCTCTTGCCATGAAAACCCCCCAAAAGGGGTCGCCATAAGTCGGCTGCGACTTGAAGGCACTTTACATACACACACTATTTTACTTTCCAAAGTGTTTTTAACTGTTTGATACACATGGAAACAAAGCACTTGCTTTTGTTAGGTTACTTCCTGCCAGTGTAGTGTCTCAAAAGTATTATTAAAAACATCAGCAATATTACTTATCTTAAAATTACATTATTTTTCCTCTCATTAAATAGGATATAGTTTTAGAGGCAGCAAAACACGCTATAGTGGTGGTTTTCTCCTGAAGTATATTTCTTGTTCTTCATATTCCCCCTTACAACTGAGCTGATAAACTATTGGGGATTCCATTTGTATCACTTTGTAACTATTCTTAGCAATCACAAGATTAAATAAAAAGCTTGCTTTTCCACTCCAGTACATGACTCAGGAATAGCCAACACAAGACAGCAGCCAAAGAAGGCATTTAATCCATCCTAGTGGTTTATGCCAAAGAAACAGATCACAAGAAGAAGAATCTGAAAATGAGAAAACAACCTAATATATCTCAATGCACACCCTGCAACAGGCATACAAAACTGTAGCTTTAAAAAGAAAGTAATTTTAGCTACACTCTTTGCTGCCATCAACAGGAGCGGTATGATACCTGATGCTTGGACAAATGCTATAGTTGTTCCCATATTTAAAAAAGGTGATTGCCAGCTCCCTAGTAATTATCGGACAATTAGTCTTTTATCCATTATTGGGAAGCTGTATGCAAGATACCTGGCTAACAAACTTAAACTATGGATAGTAAATCAGAAAATTTTAGGAGCTGAACAAGCTGGATTTTGTCATGGGAAGTCAACCCTAGACCATTGTATTGTTCTAAGTCATCTGGTGAATAAATATAGGAAAATATAGGTCCTCCCTTACTTGCTGCCTTTTTAGATCTGAAGGGCGCCTTTGACTCGGTACCCAGAGATATTTTATGGAAGAAATTTAGCAATCTGGGGATTGAGACGAGATTGCTCTTTTTGATTAGGAAACTTCACATGTCAGGTTAGGTGTTCCAAGGAGGGTGACTTAACCTCTAAGATCCCAATTAATGTTGGAGTCAAACAAGGGTGTATTTTGGCTCCTTTACTTTTTAATCTCTTTTTAAATGATTTAGCCCCGTTTCTGAAAGGTATCGATGGACATAGCCCCAAATTAGGAATGGTCCATGTACCGATCCTCTTATATCCAGATGATGCGGTGCTTCTTTCCCTTACGGAAATAGGGTCGAAAAGGCAAATATCACACTTTCTGGAATATTGTGATATGAACAAATTAATTCTAAATTTTGATAAATCAACAATTATTGTTTTTGGAAAGAAGTGGAAACTGGCTAAATGGTATTTTAAGGGGTGAGAAGCGGAGCAGGTAAAATATTTTAAATATTTGGGAGTATATTTTCACTCTAATAGTAGCTGGGTTCCTCATATCAGGGAAGCGGTAAAAGCGACGAATTAATGTCCTTGTGATTATAAGGTTCTTCTACTCTAAAGGAAATCAATTTATTCTGTCAGCCATTAGGGTGTTCAATTACAAAACATGTGCTAAATTGCTGTATGGAAGCCCCATTTGGATCTCAGCTTTTAATAAATCAGTAGAAAGGGTTCAATCTAATTTGTTAAGGAAAATATTAGGGCTCCCAGCTTGCGTGTCTTATGCTGCTATTTGTTTGGAGACAAACCATAGACGACTGGAGTCAAAAACATGGCTTATAACAATTAAATTCTGGCTGCGATTACATTTTAGAAGTAGCAGTAATCTCCTTATTGCGAATATGCTCTCTGAAACAGAAACATCTGAATGGTTCTCTTATATTGAGAAAAAAATTACAGCATTGGGGCTCAGTGTTGAGGATATGGTGCTTCTCTCTGACAGAGCTGCATACGCCTTGATTAAGCAAAGGATCATCGATGTTGAGATGCAAGAATTCAGAAGTTTAGCCTCTGGTAGATGTTCACCACTATGTTGGGGGTTAATAAACTCTCTCCCAGAGTACTTCTCCAGTCTTACTGCTCCCCATCTTCGGAGAGCTTATATGCTAGCCCGTTTTAATGTTCCCCCTTCTGCCATTCTGTTTGGGAGATACAAGAAAATTCCACACTCCGCTAAAGTGTGTAAATGTGTTACTGGGGAGATAGAAAGTATTGACCATATTCTTTTGTACTGTCCATTTTATTGCGAAATTCGTGCTGCCCTTTTAGATCCTTTTCAATCAAACTATGCTAATCAAGCCGACGATAGTAAGATTAACTTGTTGTTATCCTCCCGAAGTTCTGACATTATTGAATCTGTAGCCAAATTTCTGGGTGAGGTAATTAAGAGGCGAGGTAAAATGATGTATAGTGGCTAGGTTTACTCTTTTTGATTGTCCTTGGTATGCCAATAAAGGTACTGAAACAAAAAGAAAGTAAGCATGCATTTCCCAATTTAGGTTGTCTGATCAACAGGAAAACATTAATTTTCAGAGAAGGTGAATGCGACATCGGAAATTTCTGCAACAAGACAGCAACTTATCTTACAGCTGTTGTCTATTACCTGTCCCCCACAATATATAATCTAGGTCTTTCCACATTATCAACACAACTACCTGCAACTTTGTCTGCTTTTGTAGAGTTAAACCTCGCTAAGCCAAATGACTTCAGTGGAAGGGTGCAGTTCTGCTTAGGATGGCACTGCCAGATTCAGCAGTAGGTTGAACCACAAAGTACTTTTTGCAAGACAGGGCACCCCCTAAAAACTAGCCTGGCCAATTGAGGACGAAAAGCAGGAGGGTACAGTCTCAGAATTGGCTACATGAAAAATCAGGTGTTTTGAGTTAGGTGAAAGAGATGATGATGATAGTGATGATGATGACAGCAATGATAATGAGGTTATTATACCCTTGGCTTCCCTAAGTTTGTGAGGACAAACCAACTCTTATTTGTCCAGGCACCTCTATCGTGGAGAACTGGAGGCTTTCTGAACAAGTAAACTTTCAATAAGAAAGCAGTGATAAATTCATTCTTTAGTTCACCATGAAGTGAATTAAGCAAGAGATAATAAAGCAGTCAGAGAAAACCTTTACAGAAGGCAAAATATTTAATTGAATTCACCTTACCAGAAAGCAACATTGGATCTTTGTCAACAGATTTGCGGACTTGATCTGACTCTCCAGTTAAAGAGCTTTCATCAATCTTAAGGTCATTTCCTTGAATAAATATCCCATCAGAAGGTAGGAGGTCACCTATTTTTAAAAAAAATAAAATTGTGGAAAAATAACATGGATTTAAGTGATAATGCAAGAATTTAAAAATTTATCACAGTCATGAACATATGATTGTCAAAACACATTATAGTAATTAATAGTAAAGTTAGATCCATTTCACACATTTGCTCCAAAGGAGCAGTCCTAATCTTTACTGGGTCCTGCAATATCCATAATCTCCCAGGTAGCACTTTATATTTCTCCATGCCAACATATGTGTGTATGTGTGTGTGCGTGTGTAAAGTGCCATCAAGTCGTAGCTGACTTACGGTGACTTTGTAGGGCATTTAAGGCATGAGACTTAAAGAGGAGGTTTGTCATTGCCTTCCTCTGCATAGCGACCCTGTTATTCCTTGGTGGTGTCACATGCAATTACTAAACAGGGCCAACTCTGCTTAGCTTCTGAGATCTGACAAGATTAGGCTAGCCTGTGTCATCCAGGTCAGGGCTGCAAACTCATGCCAAGGGAAAATTAAAGCTGTTTGTATGGAGAAAAATATATTCTGTGTGCCACCCCTTGGTAACTTAGAGAAGAACGATAATCTGCACCACCATTTGTTGTAATTCATTACAAAGCCTCCTGAGATTTCCCACTAAACAAAAATGGATTATTTTTTTTGCATGCCTTCCAGGTTTAAGTTTCTCAAAAAAACAACAACTATGGTCGTTTATGCATGGGTACTTTCACTCATGTTCGCCCCCGGTCTGTCTCTGTTGTTCCTTGGAGTTATGCATGAGTTTTCTCATTAGAGATGACCTCACTGCCAGCCCTCACAAATCCCAGGACTTCCCGTTCCTCTGTTAACCCGATTCTTCCCTCTCCCCTGAGCTCAGCCAAGGTGAAATCCCCGTGCATAAGGCAAAGCGCAGGACACGCAAGCTTGGTTTCTCTCACAGCCAATTACAAAGCAGTGTGTAAAGAGGCAGGGATTCAAATGCTTCCTGCTTCCCAGGAGCTCTTTCTGAGCAGAAGAAAGACTTTTTAAAACAGAGGCTTGAATTTCTCCCACCCCTCCTTTCAGATTGCTTCACTTTTTGTTCTTAAAATGCTTTTTAATGCAGCAATTGGATTTGGGGGGGGGGTTCTCTCACAGTGAGCTCTACAAAGTAAGCCAATTACAAAGCAGCATTTAAAAAGGCGGGGGCTTGATTTGAGCTTAGAGACTGCTGGTGCATAGATTCCCAACAGGAAAGTGTGGGTCCAGCGAGCAAGGAACCTCAGGTAAAACTCTCATGCATAAATGACCTATATCTGCTCAACATATTATCGTTCCAATGCGTGATTGACTCAGAGGCATCAGAGGCTGAGCTGGAACAGCTGGCCGCTCCTCCTGGAAATGCAGGGGACAAGCTGTCTGAACTGGCTGCTGGATTCAAGGGGCCATTAGATGCTTCAACGACTAGTCAGGTTGAGGGATTCCAGCTGCCCTCGGAGGCCAGAGGGGCAGAGACAGCTGAAAATTTAGAATAGGAAATCTCCCCCATGAATCTCTGGAGAGAGAAACAGTGAAAGCTGCTTAGTGAAAAGAGACACTCGGCAAGGTTGCAGAGACATAAAGATATTGCAGTGGCTGAAGATGACAGTGAGTGATATCAGGACCAACCTCACTGATAACTGACCAGACTTAAGGTGAGGCAAAGCGCAGCTGCAATGTGGATGCAATGTACTGAACTCTGACCTCAGCCACGCTCCACTCCGGTTACTCTCTTGCCTGACTTCGACCTTGGACTGATTAACGACCGCTACAACTGACTTACCTGTGACCCCGACCTTGGACTAATTACTGACGACCCTTGCCACCTAGCCTCTGATAAGTACAAGACTCCGGCCTGACTTCTGGATTGTTTACTGGACTTTAGATTACTCCGCTGACTCTCTTGTTGAGTGCAGCTGCCAGGCTGCAGAAGTCTCAGCTTCTGTTCCCTCCTCCGCTCCTTGCCATGCCCGCTCTCAGCTCCCTCTGCACCGTGTTGCAATAGCAGCCCTGCCCACCTGACCGGCCAGTACATCCAATACTGATGATACATGAGCCATTTCCAGTAGTTTTACCCATGGTCAGGAATGTAGTCATGTGTCCTGATCAAGATTAGTGTGAGATAACGTGCATAAATTTGGGGACATTGCTGGAGGAAGTCAGTTCAAGTAGGCAAAGGAATGTGTATGGACTGGCTCTGTCTATTGAGATGAATGGGAAAGCGGTTTCCGTTCTTGGAAGTGTACTGTGTCGTCATCAGAAGATCACTGCTTTAAGGCATTATAGCTCTGCTCTACAATAAGAAACAAGGTAAATAAATAAGGCTGCCCCTATACTTACAGAAAATAGGAGATTTGAAGCACTCCTGATTCTCCCCAGTCAGTTTCCCTCATGCACATGTCTTTCACAATCAGCTCCTCAATCCCTTTTGTACCCATCCAAACTCCAGTATCACCATCTACAAACTTTGTGAAACTATTTGTACTAGTTTTAACAATGCTGGGCAATTGCCTATTTCCTGGCATCTGTGAATTATCTACAAATATGTAACTGAATGACAGTAAAATGCAGTCCTCCCTGAATCTCCTTATGTCAACACTATCTTTTTCACAGTGGAATTGAATCACGGGAATACCATCACAAATAACACATTAGATGGTATAGTTTGTTTTTCTCGATGTGCTGAAAGCATTCATCTTTCACTATTTCAGATTATTTTGTCACTTCTTCACTGCTGCAATGGTTATTCCCTGTTGAATTATTCAACAAGCCATAAAAGCAGCTCCAGAGATCCACAGACATATTTTTAAAAATGTACACAACAAAACTTACCATATTTGATCTGTGCAATGTCACCAACTACTATCTCTGCTACTGGGATTTGAATAACTTGTGCACCCCGGACCACAGTAAACTTCTGTTCTTGCTCAATACGACTCTGAAGTCCACGAAATTGCTTCTCTTTGCTCCAGTCATTAAAGGCAGTGACCAGTACCACGCAAATAACAGAGAGCAGGATGGCAGCACCTTCAATCCAGCCAGCTTCTGCCTCCCCCTCATCTTCAGCTCCTGCTGCTGCAGCAGCACAACCTTTTGAAACACAAAACAGCAGGTCGCTTTTTATTTTAGTTTTAGACATTCGTATGGATTTAAACATAAAGTAATACCTGCTATAATGCTGTGAATATGTTCCTGCCTGGAAATGGAATGCTGTGTAAAACAGTGCTACAGGGAACAATAACACCACTGTTCTGATGGAGCTATGTCACAGCATCTTCAATGGGGGGGGGGTCACTACGTTATGCCCCTTCCCCTTGTTAGTGCTTAAAGCAGCAAGGTCTGGGTCTTGGGATGCACATGGGGGTGGGGAGGCTTTTAATCATGCAGTTAAGAAGGATGGCAGGCAGGATGGCAGGGATGCATTGGCAAGGAGCAACAGCAGTTTATTCCACGTGGCCAGTAGAATTCTGTTCTCCAGTGCCTGTGCTCTTTGGCAGCCCTGCTGGCTGGCCCAATCAAGCTGCAGAGCTGCCACTTGGCCCCAGAGCCCCTCTTCCCTACCCAAAATGAAGAGCACATTGTGTGAGGTAAGACAATAATGTGCCATCACTTACAATACAGACATAGGATATAATACAATGATATACTACATACAGCAACTGATAAACACAAACACACAGATTATCCAACTTTTCTTCAGTATTTTGAACAAAAGGAAATTTGTGAGTAGTAAGAAGCAGATATGTGAATGTGTTCACTGATCCTAGACCTCCTGCCAGCAAGCCTCATTGACCAGTGCTGCTCCAAGCGGTGGCCAGATAAATGTTTTTAAGTGACACCACTAACATCTCTACATCACTTCTGGGTAAAGTCACCTGGAAGTGACATAGTGCAGCTCTAGGAAACAGGAAACTCTATGGTAAAGCCATAGATGTAGCAATGTCAGAGACATTAGCAACATCATATGCACCCCATGTTCCCAACCCCAGCCATCTCACTGGTTACCAGACTCAGCCTAATAACCTTAATTGTTGCCTCCCCTCACTGATATGTATTTTGCCCCCTGAAATCCTCTAACCTTCCTAAGTAAGAGGTGTAGATGAGTACATTCATTTTGATATGAAGGCAGGGTCTACTGATTAAAGAGAGGAATTTATCCAGGTACTTTCAAGAGGAAACAGCCTGGCAGCATGAATGATCTAGAGGAACATTAATCAAGGCTCTTTTGTGTAACCCTTCAAAGTTCCTCACCCTATGGCCATAAGTAATGGCACAAGTTTGCAGGCTAATAACCAAGGTTCCTAGGACCTCCCTCACAATACAAACTACCTGGGTAATTCATTTCAAGCCCTCTATTTCCATAGCTGGTTCCCCTCCAGAACCTTCTTCCATCACCATGAGCATGAAATCACTGGGCCCTCCTCATGAAATCAGGCAGAGTATGTTTTTCTTTTCCCCATTCTACTTCCCTTTTCCAATCTAACACTCCACATCTTCCTACCTACACCCAACTCTTTGTTGCTCCAATACCCATCAGTCTGGCTTACCGTCAGTTGGCCTTCCATAGCATCACCACCTAACTAGGGACTCATTCCCTTTTATTCCAAAACCCATTCACCCATATAGCCCTTCATACCTTCTAGTCCCTTTCTGGGCAACCCCACACCTATATTCATCTTGGCTGACCTGGCCATGCTGATCTATACCACATTAAGCTTGAGACTTGATTACTGTAATGTGTTGGGCTACCCTTGAAGACTCCTTGCAAACGTCACCTGTTGTGAACTATATTACACCTGTTCTGAGAACACTGCACTGACTACCCGTTTCCAAGCACAATTCAATTTTCCCTTTAAACCATTTTACAGATTGAGTCCCTCATATCTGCAAGATGCCTCTACCTGTATACTCCCCAGGGACAGATTCCCTCCCAGTCAAGGCCTACTATTAGCTCCCCTCACTCATGCAGTCAATTATTTTTAAAAACAATAAATTCCCACCCCACTTTCTTTACAGGTGAACAGCAAGTTACTTGTCTTTTCTTCTCCAGACTAACAGCAGCTGGTATAAATTATACTGGGGAACAGTGTTTGTGTGTGTGTGGTGGGGGAAGCCTCACCACCACTTGCCAGTTGATTTAAGGAATATTACATCCTTTGATAGAGTTGCTAACCTCCAGGGGGAGGGGGAGCTCGACATCTCCCAAAACTATAACTGACCTTTATAGAGATCTGTTCCCCTGGAGGAAATGACAGCTTTGGAGGGTATGGCATTATATCCCACTGAGTTCCTTCCCTTCCCCAAACTCCACCCTCTGCAGGCTTCACCATCAAATCTCCAGGAATTTCCCAACCCAGAGTTGGCAACCTTAACCTGTGGGCCAAATACGGCTTTTACTTCCATTTTAACCAATCTGCTGCCTGTATATATACAACCATGTTAGGGTTGCCAGCTCTGGGTTGGGAAATACTTGGAGATTTTAGGGGTGGTGCCTGAGGAGGACAGGATTTGGAAGGACTTCAATGCCATAAAGTCCAATTGCCAAAGGAGACATTTTCTCCCGGGGAACTGATCTCTGTCTCCTGAAGATCAGTTGTAACAGCGGGAAATCTCCAGCCACCACCGGGAGGCTGGCAACCCTACACCATGTATAAGCAAAATGTTTGTCTCTGTTTCTAGCTTGTAAAGCGTAAGAGAGAACAGTAACAAGTAAACAAATTCTATAGCTGCTTATATAGAATCACGTCAACGCCCACATCAATCCATTGAGCTAGTTATATGAATGGTATAAATGTAAACAACACTTTGAAAGGAAAGACCTATAAGTACAATCTTCTTTTGTGGCAAGTTAATGGTAAATCTCCTTGTCACTTATATGACTAATGTGGCCAATAAGATTTCTGATTACTACTAACCATCATCATTACTATTTTTTTCAATCTAGTATACCAGTAAAATTATGCATATTTTGAGTTCAGCTTTTGATTAGATAATATCTGAGCATACATCCCTACTGGAAGTCAGAAAACATGCTGCAGTTTCAGTTATGATTAATGAATTGTTATTGTTTGGGGAGCAAAACTGTTGCGATCATTTCTATCAAACTTTTAGCAGCCATATTAATCTCAGCAATTAAAAATCCATTTTGCAGTTGGCCCAATTAAAGCAGGATTCAAATCGCATTTTATAAACAATCTACTGATCAATCCATCAATACTTGCAGCTCTTAAGTCAAACTCACTTCTGCAACTCAGTTCCAAGAGCCAGCTTCTCAATTACCATCAACTAAAAGAGCCTCATGACTATCTGGGTGCCATCCCACCAAACATGCAGTGTCAGCTGCTTCAAGGCATGAACCACCTGCTAACCACAAGCCCTACTGGGCAATGGCTTTTCCCACTTTTCTGGAACATGGAAAGGGGGCCACATTGGGGAGATGTGGCTCAGAAGATTCATAGGAGAGATGTGAAAGAACCACAGGTGGCTCTTAAACGACATGGTTAGTTACCTTTGTAAAATTTCATTTTAGTAAGCGATATTTAATATTTATTTATTTATGTTGTAGCTTCCAGCCCACCCGCCCCGGCCGAAGCCAGGCTCAGGGCAGATCACATCATTTACAACTTACATTAACACTACTAAAGCTTAAAACTGCAAAATCCCAATTAAAATCTAACAAACTCCCAAGATGGCGCTCAGATTCCAATCATATTGGCCAATACAAGCAGGCAGGTGCCCCTTCAGATCAATCCAGCATGTCGCACAGGAAGGAGGGGTAGGGAGGCCAGCAGATGTAATATCCGCGACTGCCCTAGACTATTTGGATTACAGCTTTACTTACTATCTTCATTATAAAGTGCATCTTTAAGTCGCCTGCACCCATTTGAGAGTTGGCGGCACAGGATTACAGTCTTATTTATTTTCCCCGCTACGAAGTGCATCTCTCCCCACCACGAAGTGCATCTTCAAGTCGCCGGCACCCGTTTTTCATTGTGAACTGAGGGCTACATGGGTGCACTCTTAACGGGGTGCTCATCGTATTTTGTTTTGGTATTGGTGGGCTCAGCCAAATGTAACTTCATTGTGTGATGTTTAGTTCTTTGTACATAATTAGCCTAGATTTTAGGATATAGATGTGAGACATAAGTAACTTTATTCTATAAAGTGAATTGGCATATTTCAGTGGTCTGCGTTGCTGATATATTTTTCCTTGTTTTGCTAACCTCCAGGTACTAGCTGACTCTATGGCATTGAAGTCCCTCCCCTCCCCATATCTCATCCTCAGGCTCCACCCCAAAAAACCTCCCATCGGTGGTGAAGAGGCAACCCTCCCCTGATGTCATAATATTCTATTATTTATAAAATATTTTCTCCCTATTGGTTCTTGTAGGTTATCCGGGCTGTGTAACCGTGGTCTTGGAATTTTCTTTCCTGACGTTTCGCCAGCAACTGTGGCAGGCATCTTCAGAGGATTAACACTGAAGGACAGTGTCTCTCCACTGTCCTTCAGTGTTACTACTCTGAAGATGCCTGCCACAGTTGCTGGCGAAACGTCAGGAAAGAAAATTCCAAGACCACGGTTACACAGCCCGGATAACCTACAAGAACCAATGAACTCTGACCGTGAAAGCCTTCGACAATATTTTCTCCCTACATTGTGTAAGCTTTGCACCAGGTAAGATATTCTGGGTGTGTGAAAAAATTAATTGTGGAATATTTATTTTGGAAAATTTGGATTTGGTTATCCAAGGTAACACAAGACATACACACCCAATAAAACCTCTCCTTAAATTCAAAATTAGTGCCACAAGAAGACAATACTGTGTCCCCGAGGACAACTCAGGGATGCCACAACCATTTAATCTCACGATTTGGGTTGCTTTAAAAATGTTGTGGGGGCATCCTGCTCAGGAACAAGACATGGGGGGAGGCTCTGGAAAAAAATGAAAAATGGCTCTGGAAAAATGGCATCAGGGGCACAGGAGCCCTTCCTTTCCCCCATGGTGTGGTCCCAAGCACAGTCAGGCCCCTGAGCATTTATAAAGCCACAGAAATCCTGAGGTAAAATGGCTACGGCATCCCCAGGTTGTCCCTGGGGGCGCCATATTGTTAAGTTGTGCCCTGAGGCAACAAGATTAGCCATTTTTTTTGGTTATTCACCACCAAATAAATAAATAAATAAATAAATAAATAAATAAAAATAATATATATGTCTACGGGCACTTTTACGTTTTATTCTCTATTGACCAGTTAAGGGATATATCTGACATTTTGTCAAATTCACATATTATTGGTTATTCAATAATGGAGTTCCTAGTGGATTGTGAAGCTTCTGGTGAATATATTTGATTGCTGTTGTTGTTATTAAAATTAATTTTTAGTTTGGATTTCTTTACCGGTATTTATATACTTGTGAAGCCTGTTCACTTAACCCTTTTGATTACCTTAACAGTTTAATTTTAACCCAGTTTTTATCTGTTTCTGCTCTGACTCTCTGAAGTGATGTAAGGATAGCAGTTTTTAAACAGCATTTACATCTAGTTATGAATCATATGTGAAGTGCTTTTTCTGTTTCAAACTGCACTACTTTTTCTGGCACAATATTTTTTTAAATGGGCCAACTTTTGTGATATACCAATATAGTGATACACAGGGCTGCCATCTCTGGGTTGGGGAATACCTTGAGATTTTGGGGGTGGTGCTTGGGGAGGAGTGGGTTTAGGGAGAGGAGGAACCTCAGCAGGGTATATTGCCATAGAGTCCACCTTCCAAAGCAGCCATTCTTTCCAGGGGTACTGATCTTTGGAGATCAATTGTAATAGCAGGAGATCTCTGGGTGTCACCTGGTGGTTGGCAACCCCAGCAATACAATGATATATTTAAAATCTGTATCAATTAAAAAAATGGAAAAGAACAGACTAGAAATGGGTGAAAAAAACAAAAGAAGCTGCACATACAGAAGGGCTGCAGATATTTCAAACCATACGCTGCAGGCAATCAGAAATGCAGAAAACACTTAAAACAGGAAAAAAGTTTAAAACAAACAAACAAACAAAAAACTGGCTACACTCTGCATTATAAAAGGTACAAAAACGGCTTTGTGTGGATGGTAAAGAAAAAAAATCCCTTTGTGTGAATGGTTAAAAAAAAATCCTTTAACACCCAGAAGCCAAAATAATTGTGCCTGAAATGGTTTTAAAAAATCAGCACTCAGCAGCCAAAACAGTTTACATAGGTGGTGTGAAAGTGCACTATGTAGCTGTCAAACTACACCACAAGTAAATACTTATCCAATATTCATTCTTTCGACACAATTACTCTTCTGTCCCAAAAATCTCTTATCGAAAAATACTATATAGTTAAAACCAAAAAATCAAAATGTTCCCCCCCCCCAAAAAAATCTTAACATGAACAACAACAATTTGCTAATGATGAAGGGGGCTTTCCATGGTGCTGCCTAATACATTGGTACAGCCTTATGAGACTGCTTCACTTTTTTTAAAAATTGAATGGACTCTGAGTGCCAATTTGGTGGGTGAATCTCATAATACGCATTTTAATATTGTCAAACTGAGAATAATAATTTACAGATTCTGTATACTGATACATTAACAGTGATGTCCAGGCATGTCTAACTACTTTCATATTAAAGAAATCCTGGGCATCAGCTACAGGTGATCTCAAACTGTGGCTTTCCAGGATCTGGACTGGAACCTTGATCTCCGAACCACTGTTTTTTAGTTAAAATATCCAGGAGTCTTGAGATACCCTATAGACTCACAAATTTTATTGTAGCTAGGGCTGTGCGTATCGGTAAACCCAAACTGAAAATAAACCCGAAAATAGCCATTTCGGCTTTTCTGGTTTCAGTTTCATTCCAATATTAAAAACTGGGAAGCTGAACAAAGCTGGGTAGGCGATTCCCAAATAGCCAAATAGATATTTGGCTTTTTCGGGTTTTGGCTATTCACCTTTGCTCAGATGCATGGCTCTGTGCCTTCTCCCATTTTTCTATCTTTGACTGGTTTTGTTACAACCCCATAGTTGGGGCCCTTATGAGGTAGGGGTTGTGTAATCAGAACCAACTGGGTCTGACAAACTTTCCAGGTACATCACCCAACAGAAAACTAATCTGCATAGCAGATGGGTCAATTAAAAGGCGGGACTTACCCAGTCTGGAGGGATACACGCACCAGCTTTAACAGCTGCTGATTGGGCTTCTGAAGAAGACTCCCTCACCCGCGTGGATGAGCAATCGCCTTCAGAAGAGCTGCCTTCACTGAGACTTTAGCTGGCTCCAATATCACCACACACACCCTTATGAAAACTTGCTCTCAAATTGAAGGTCACCCTGAGTAGTGGCTTCGTTTATCTGCATCATGACTATCTCTTGAAATCAGATTTTTTATGACTATATTACAAGACTGTTCACAGGATATCACTTGCCACCCAAAGAAATGATTTCTGTGCCTTATTTGTCTTGCACTTAAGCAGTTTTCCTCAGTCTGGAAGCTAATTTGCATAGACATCATAGAAAGCGAACCAGATACGAACGGAGCCCCCAGACTCAGAGCTGCTAGCCTGCCAATTGGCTCTTTCAGCCAGATCTCGGCAACGCTGACCTTCTGAACTTGAAAACCAATTGACAAGCTCGGCTCTCACAAATGCCTGGATGGGGGAAACCCCTTTGCCGGCACATAAAACTGGACCTCTTGTCCCAAATTTCACCAAACTTTGGTGTCCATCTAAAGAGAGTCCCTTGCAGCTACACTGCAAATTTGGTGATTCTACCTCGGAAAACGCCCCCCTACCCCCCGAGCCTTGAAAATAAATTCCATAGAATATAACGGACCCGAATTTTTTGGGGAAACCCGGAAATAAAGCTGAATACCCATTCATAGAAATTTGGGATAGTTTTACTGTCTTTTTGGCTTGCCATATCACTCCCTGCTGTGACTGGTGACAGACCCTTCGATTCCTTCTCTATAAATTCACCTTTTGTGTTAACAAGTCATCTGTGTCACAAAGCAACTCCTACCCTTTCTCCAGCCATTCCTGCTACAGTCTCTGATCCTGCAAGCTTTCCCATATCCCTCTCCTGTCCTGCTGCCACTACTTGCTCTTCTCTTGGCACCTGTTTTATTGACCTGAGCTGCCTTTTCAGACTTACCTTAACTTTCCTGTCTAGGACAAGAAAGGACTGGTCTTATTATAAACATCCAAATCTTTTCTGTATCCTAGGCAGGCCCCGCAGAGAGGCTTGGGAGCACTCCAGGGCATGACAAGAGCAAATTAAGATATTTGACTTCTGGTTCAAATAGCAATTTTAACTGTTTCTATCTCTTAATGTTTATAAATGAGTTGAGTGACCCATTTTATTTGAATCCAGTGACAACATTTTGAACCCTGCTTTTAAGTGAGCATATTAAGAATCAGGCTGCAAAGCACCTTCCTGACAACCTCACCTGGGGCCTGGCTCCTCTATCTGCACTAGGCTCCTCTGTAAAGAGTAGAGATTAGAACCCAGTACCTTATTTCTGACAATGTCTCTCCTCTATTACCTCTGCACAGGAGAAGAACACAAGAGGAATACTGCTAGATCCATTTAACCCATTCTATTTATATCCATTTGACTGAGTATTCTCTTTGGCACAGTGACCAGACAGATGCCGTAGGAAGCCGACACACAGGCCATCAAGGCAACAGCCCTCTCCTGCTGTTGCCCCCCAGCCGCCATGGGATTCTCATGGTCTCCTTTACAGTCCTGCAACAGAGGTTTATGGTAAGGAGAGGCAATGTTCCAGTGAGTGTAAAACGGTTTGAAGCACAGTTTGTCTTCTAACTCTATGATGTGAACTGGAGTGGGAAATCAATGTAAGGTAGCAGACCAAGATATAAGAAGGAATCACAAAAAGTTTCCAAGTCTTCTGTTTCCATTAAATTACTGCTGCTTCAAAATTAAGAAAACTGAGAGAAAGGACAATGAGTTAATGTATTGCTCTTAAAACAAGAGTAGTGTGATCTAGGAGGTTCTGCAGATAATATCAGCTTGAACATATTAATGCTTATCCCTGAAGCTTCCTACTGCTTGCCACTCAGATTGCCTGGGGCTGAAGACACAGTTAACCGCCCCTCCAAAAAAGCACCCTAGAAAAATTGCTTTAAGGGAAGATTTCTGGAAAGTATCCCAAAATATATCAGAAAAAAGGACATCATAAGATGTGAAAAAATACAGGAACACAAAGCAACGGCTGCATAGTAAAGGATATATCTAATTCCAGACATTTGTCAACACCAGAAATAAAGAGCTGGATCTGCTTATCTGTTTGATAGAGTACAATCTTCTGTCGTATGTATCCTCTTACCACAGAGCTAGTCACTAACAGTGCAATCCTAAACACAGTTAATGGGTTTAAAAGGGTGTAACGCTGCTTAGGATTGCACTGTAAAATACTCCAGTATTGCATGAATGCAGTACTGTGTTTGAATGCATTTCAGACAAGGGTACTGCACAGGACTAACTGGCATCAATTTCAAACATATTGTTTTAAACATATTTTAAACCATTCATAGTGTCTTAATACTTCTGAGTGACTGGCCAGTCATACAGCCAATTTAACAATATGAAAACATGAGTGCCAGGATTCAGCACTATTGCTCCAAGAAAAAATAAATGCTGCTTAATTTTCACATTTAACTATTACAGTCTGGCATTATTTAAATATATCGTTGTCCTTTGATTGCAATTGAGAAAGAGGAGAAGGTATTAAAAATCCCTTTATGATTACTTAGCCTTTCCTTTATTTTATTTTTTTAATATTTGGCCACAGGAAAAATGACCTCTGAGTTTCTCATTTTGATGCCTGTCTTTTAGGAATGTTATTTAACCCTGTTTATTCTGGATATTATGAAATCTCACCTGTGTGATTTGGCCTGCATGCATACTGAATGGAATGTAATTCAATATTAGTGTAAATTAATTGTTCAACTACAAGTAATATGCATCAATTCAGGGGAGATAATCAAAGAATTAATTTTACATTTGCTATCTGCAATTGTAAGCATTTCTTTTCTGAGTGAAATGTGTTTGCTTTTAAGAGCACATGAAGCTATTCTAACCAGTACCATATAACTAATTCCTTTGAATGACCACACCACGTGGACCAAGAAATCTGTGAAGTCTGCACAGAAATCCCAGGTTTGCACAAAAATATATATCAAAATTTTAAAATTGGAGATAAAAACACCCCCAAAGCAATGCTGCCCCCCAAAACCCCTACTTTAGCCATGCCTAGCAATAGAATATGCCACTAAAAGGCGTTTGTTGGTTGGTTTTTTAAGTGTCAGGATTAATTAACATAGCTGCTGATATTACTGTAGATTCTCATGCTGGTTCAGGCCGCTCTACGACTTGCTGGCTTTGAGGCATTGTGAGGAAAGTTACATAGGTGTTGAAGGTAAGGCAGAGTACAAGTACGAATAGAATAAGAGATATCCACCATGAGGCATAGCTTAACTTATGGCAAAGTGAACTCAAGTCAGATGACCCGTGACTCCCAATCAGAGTTGTTACCAGGGAGAAGTCTCTGGATGGTTCAAACTGGTTTGGGCCGGGATAATGTTCTCAGGAAAAAGGAGTGATATCATCCCCCCTCCCATCTTCCCACAGATGCGCAGAGTCACCCAATTAGGCTGGTATGCAATACTGTCCTTGAACACGCTATCTGCTGGGGTAACAAGCTGCAGGTGTTGCTTGTTAGCAACGAACTCTGCTAGGCCTCTGGGAACTGCAAAAGCAGACTAAGCATACAAAATGGAGAATAACCTGATGTCAAGTTGATGTCAAGAACAAAATGGTTCTTCTGTCTTCACACTGTGCCTGCTTTTCCCCTTGCTGCAGCTAAAAGTTGCCATGAAGGGAGCATTTTTTATCAGGAAAATTGTTTAGTCATAATCCATATCCTGTGTGAACAAGGATGGAAGCTGGATTAGATGGATGAGTGGTCTGATCCAGCAGGGCTCATATGTTTTTATCCCATGCAAGAACTAAACACAGAGTCGTTTTAGTGCCAAATAATATGCTCGGAGATGCACACACAGATCTCCAGCATCACATTTAGGTAAAGGTAGTCCCTGTGCAAGCACCGGGTCATTACTGATCCATGGGGTGATGTCACATCACGACGTTTACTAGGCAGACTTTGTTTACAGGGTGGTTTGCCAGTGCCTTCCCCAGTCGCCTACACTGCTGGGTACTCATTTTACCAACCTTAGATGGATGGAAGGCTGAGTCAACCTGGAGCTAAAGAATACCTGCTGACATGAGTGGATTAAACTGAGTGGGCCTGAGAGTGGAACTCTCTTCTGCGCATTACTATTTGGCAAGTTGTCAAATATCGTTGCAAAAGTTATAACTAAACCTCTGGTATATAAGTTCAGCAAACATAAAAAGGGTATGGAAGAGGCCACTGTTACAGAACTATTCTGTAAGTATCAAGGATCTCTCTTCAATTATTCTAGCATAAAAAAGAAATGGCAGCACATCCCAAATGCTCAGGAAAGTTGAAATACACAGTATACTACCATCATGGCACAATGCTGGACTTTAAACTCCTGGAAGCTCAGCCTAGTTTCTCTTGAAGCCTCTACACTCCAAAAGAAGCAACAGCATGAAAGGTAAAAATTGAGGTCAGAGGAGGTAATAAGCTATCACTCTTTCAAACGTTCTGCTTCAGCACAGAAGCAGAAGTGAATGGAAATTCGCAGCATTCACTCAGTCCTAATAAAAGCAAGGCTATTAAGCCTGCTAGTGTTTGAAGTGTCATGTCTTCAGCCACTACATAAAAGCTCTTCCTACTGCTCTCATTCCACAGGAACAGTTACATCAAAGAAGCTCAGGAGATGCCACTGTCCCAATTTGAGAAGTGACATGTTAGACTCTAACGGAGAATTAAGATCAACATTACTGTACCATACATTGCAGCACAGTAGTTCTCACTTTCATCACTTTCACCTCTGAATATGAATTACCATTTTAATATACTGTGTAACATTTTACTTTGTATCTGATCATTGTCTCTTTTCTGGGGGAAACGTGAATGGAGCACAGCCAGGTGCCTGAGCCAGCGTGGTGTAGTGGTTAATAACGGTGGTTTGGAGCAGCGGAGTCTAATCTGGAGAACCAGGTTTGATTCCCCACTCCTCCACATGAGCGGTGGAGGCTAATCTGGTGAACTGGATTTGTTTCCCCACTCCTACACAGGAAGCCAGCTGGGTGACCTTGGGCAAGTCATTCTCTCTCAGCCTCACCTACCTCACAGGGTGTCTGTTGTGGGGGAAGGGAAGGTGATTGTAAGCAGGTTTGATTCTCCCTTAAGTGGCAGAGAAAGTTGGCATATAAAAACCAACTCCTCTTCTTCTTTGCAAGCAGAAGGGCTCAGGTGCAATCTTTAGGCACTCTAGTTAAAGGATCTCAAGTAACAAATCTAGAAAGGACCTCTGGAAGCGTTCAGCCAGCACAAGCAGGCAACACTGGGCTAGATGAGTAAAAAGTCCAATATGTCAGTTCCACATGCACATTTATTATTGAGCAACCAGTGTGCCCAGTATTTTATAGAGAAGAACATAGGCAAACCGTGACATATTCCTGCCAGGTTACATTGGTGATTATTAGCAGGATCTAAAGAACCAATACATTGAACAAATAAAGTACCCCCAATGCTTTCAAACAAATGAAGCCAATATAGTATAATGGTTAGGGTATTGGACTAGGATCTGGGAAACCCAGGTTCAAATCTGCCATGAAATTTGTTGGATGACTTTTGGCCAGTCACACTCTGTCTCAGCCTAACCCGTTTCACAGGGTTGTTGAAGTATAAAATGGAGGAGGGGAGTCTGATGTTTACTGGAAGGGCATGATAAAAATATACTAAACAAATATTTCCCCCATTTTAACCCCTATTTTTTTCACACATGGAAGTTTAATGGTGCAATCCTAAGCACATATGCTCAGAAGTAAATCCCATTAAGGTAAGTGGGACTGACTCCTTAGGAAGTGTGCTTAGAATTTCAGCCTAAATCACTGCTATGGAAACAACTAAAATATTAGAAGGAACAAGAGGGAACCCACAAAGACTTGTGGAAGACATCTCATTCCCCCCTCCCTCACTATTTCCTCTTTCCCAAACCTGAAGGTCCCCATAGCTTCTCTCCTTTTCCTGCTTCCTTCTCTCCTTCTAGAGTTGTCAACCTTCAGCTGGGGCCTGGAGATCTCCTACAATCACAACGGATCTTCCATCTACAGAGATCAGTTCCCCCTTAGAGTTACCAGCTCCAGGTTGGGAAATTCTGGGAGATGTGGGGGTGGAGCCATGGGAGGGCAAAGTTTGTGGAGGAAAGTGACGTCAGAAGGGTATAAAGCCATAAAGTCCACCATCTGAAGCTGACTCTGGCAGCTCAGGAGAAACTGAGGGCAGGGGGAGCAGCCGCACCTGAGCACGTGACATGGGAACGTCCATGTGGTTCTGGCGTGCTGCACCCCCATGCAGCTTAAGCTGGAAAAACCTCTGATATCAGGCCTGTCCACGTGCAGTCCCCACCCTGGCCACCTGGATCCACACCATAGTAACAAAGAGACTAGACTACTATAATGTACACTACATTGGTCTCTCCTCAAAATCAACTTACAAACTCTGTTCCAGAATGCTGCACCTTGATTATTAACAGGAGCTAGATGGAGCATGCATATTACTCCCATTGTGTAGATGCTTCATTGGCTGCCCATCTGTTACTGGGCTCAGTTTAAGGTATTGGCTATCACATACAAAGTCCTCCATGGCCTTGGCCCCTCTTATTTGTGGGAGCACCCCTCGCTCTATGCTCCACACTATCAACTTCACTCATGTCATCAGGGGCTTCTGCAGGTGCCAACCTGCAAATGGGTTAAATCAACAACTGCCCATACATGTTCTTTCTTCACTGTGGCTCCCACCTTGTGGAATGGCCTGCCCAAGGAGGTCAGGAAAGCTTCCACGCTCCTGGCTTTCCGCAAACTGTGCACAACTGAACAATTCAAGAGGCCTTTTCTGTGAAGGGAATAGGGATGCATTGTACAAAATGGTTCCAAAACTTACTTGGAGAAATGACTAGGGACGGTGGTCTCTACTGCTGTGTATAGCTTATTGTAAGTAGGATTCGATTAAGTAATCTCTGTACCACTTAATGCATCATGCTAATACTTAGGCAATGCTTTGGGGGGTTTTCTGGTGGTTTCAGACTTCTAAAACCCTAATGCATTGGTTACTGAGTGTCCAATTTTGTGGATTGTACTGACTCACTATATGTCATCTGCCTTGAGCCCCTTTGAGAAAGGTGGACTATGAATAACATAAAAACAAACAAACAAACAAATAAATATTCTGATTAAACATGACTGGACTACACAGCTGAAACCCTCAATGCACGGAACTGAAACTTCTGCTGAAATCACCATTCTGAAAAGGAAGCATAGAAATATCCTTACATAAATACATAATGAGCTGAGTTACACCATTCTAAGCCCATTGACCTCAATGCATTTAGAAGGCTGTAACTGGCTTAGAATAGCTCTGTATCTATCTCTTATACAGGCCTGTAGACGGTTATAAGTAGTTTAAACATATTGACTTCTAGAAATCACCTGTTTCTGATATCATAATGCCCTATTAAGCATCATTAGAAGTCTCTCTCTTTTTGTCTAATTGCAAACAAATGCACACAATTTTTACTGCATGAAATTCTATGTTTGAATGTGCGAAGGGGAAAAATGGACTTGAAATCTATGCAAGCTGTCAATTCAAATTGATGCAAATTTATTTCAGTGAACATTTTTTGTCAATATAGGCATAATAGAACCTGCTGCCAAAGTGTAACTTAAAACATTAATTCAAAATGTGGGAAAATAAACTTTTTAGAATACATTTCAACAGTTAATGTCAGGTGGGAGGGATATTGGGAAAGGCATGTATATAAACAATCCTGAGGAATGTTTTTCTTCATATAGTGTATAGAGCAAGCCATTCGTGAACAAAATAAATTTTACTATCTTTATAAAGGAAAAATAGGTAAAGAATCTTATAAGTATGTACACATATGTATTAGGCAAGGAGTTATTTCATATGCAGGAAGGGGATGGGAGAACAAAGGGCCTGTAAAAATATAGCCAAGACATTAAAATATGGAACGTAATCTTTGAGCTACATTTATTTATGTATCTACTAAGGAGTTCATGTTATTTCATATAGCATTATTTTAATATCTATTCCCTCAGAGATGACTCTAGAAAAAAAATTAACTGTCAATTTAAATAGAGATGTTATAATATTCTAAAATCTCAAATCAGGTCTTCCACTGAAACTATGATTTATTCACAAGTAAACATGATGGGATTGTTCTCTATCTATCTATCTATCTATCTATCTATCTATCTATCTATCTATCTATCTATCTATCTATCTATCTATCAAGATAATCTTGTTTAAATAACAGCCACTTTCTACAGATCTTGAAGAACTGTTCCATTCCATGGTTAATTTTCTGAAACCTTCCGTTCTTATAGCTCAGCCAACTGTTATGCCATCAATCTTTTTTTAAAAGACCTTTTGTGGTCATACTATACTAATAGGTGAAGTGATCACCTCCCAGAAATAAAAGTGGATAGTTCCAGATGTGACAGTTGGCTGTCACTGGCACCTGATCCTGTAGAATGGTAAAAGACATGGTGCTTCAAACAGCATCTTGCTCTGTCATGGTTAAAATATGATACAGTGCCAGATCCATTTCAAAAAGCATACTTTTTCAGCTTTATAGACATCTTTCCTTGGCTATGGAACTAGGCAAGCTAGATGTTACACAGAAAAGTGTGGGCTCTGGGCTTAACTGGAGCCCTGTTTGCTGGCCAGTGGGGGGAGGAGGGAGGCTGAGGCCAAGGCAGGTCCTGCCAGGCTTGAATGGTGGCGCGGCTCAGGGGAAACAGCTGAAGAAGCTGGTGCGGTTGAATGAGCTCCCTGGCATTCATCCCCTTCCTTTCCTGTGGAAAAGGATAGCCCACACCCACCTAAGAGGATGTACTCGGGCACCCTCCCACCAGAGGAAATGAGGAACCTCCCCATCCTCCAGGTCCAGCAGCTCTAGTGAGAGCAGCACAAGCTGTAGACCAGTGGTTCCCAACCTTTTTTTGACCAGGGACCACTAGGACTTTTTTGTTCGGTGCAGGGACCCCAAGGTTCAAAATAAAAATTCCGAGAATTTGAAAATAAACTTTAATCATAACTGTTAGTTAAACATTAAACTTAGAATAATATTTGAATATATATTTTTATAATAGAGAACTTTTAATTTGGTAATATTAATTTACTATGGGTTTATAACTTTGTTTTGCGGACCTTAATTTAGTTGGTTCTCGTAGGTTATCCGGGCTGTGTAACCGTGGTCTTGGTATTTTCTTTCCTGACGTTTCGCCAGCAGCTGATGCCGGCCACAGCTGCTGGCGAAACGTCAGGAAAGAAAATACCAAGACCACGGTTACACAGCCCGGATAACCTACGAGAACCAATGAACTCTGACCGTGAAAGCCTTCGACAATATCTTAATTTAGTTCTCGCGGACCCCTGGGGGTCCACGGACCCCCGGTTGGGAACCAGTGCTGTAGAAGGAGGCAGCGGTGGGCAGGGCAAAAAAAGGGTTGTAAGACACGATCAAAGGACAAGATGGGACGGAGCACCAAGGAAGAGTTAGACAGCGCAGGAATGGCAGGTGAGTCTTCCTCTTTGGCACCTCAGGAAATTACTGGTGGGTGGCTGCCCATGTGCCAGGACTCCCTGCTTGGGTGCTCAGGAAAAGGGCAGCTGGAGGTCAGGCAGCCACCAGAGGCTGTCTGGGCCGCAGGATAGGCAATGGCAAACTCACCCCTCACCTCTACCTTTGGGGTTGAGGAGAACCCTCCTGGGATCCACCTCCCCCACAAATTGAGGGAGTAAATTTTGGATGAGCTCTATGTGGACCTTTTTCTTTTCTGAGGCCAGAGGCAGATGAGAGGAGGAGCTCCCGTTTCTCAAAAAAAGAAAGAAGGAAAAAAGGGAGGCAGGCGATCGTACATTTAACAATTGGACAATGGGTTCTGCTGTTTTTATGAGGGTGGTTCAGTAAGCCTGCCCTGACCGTAGCTGGCACCTGACTAACCACCTAGCTAACGTGATTCATGCACGTGCCTTAGCTGGTGACTCAGCAGCTATGGACTATGACGAGGCGTTTCATAAGTGAGCATTTCATAGCAAGAGGGCTAGATGGGACCTGATCAACTATAAGTGCTGGTGAGTGTTAGTTGGCTCACATATCAGGGGAAAATCTGACCCTGTCGGGACTGGCCCCTGGGGGAGCCACAGGGACCCATCCTGCATAATTTGTTGGGAGTTCAGTCAAGAAAAATGCCAAAGGGTGAAATGCAAGTTTGAGCACAGTTGTGAGATCAGCTCCAGCCATCACCTCAGGTCATCCTGCTCACGTAATTTCAGTGGCCAGCTGCCCTTTCAGAAATACCTCCACCATCACCACCCGCAAGGAGTGAGGGTCCATGGACACCACCACTTCTGGGAAATAATCTGCAGTCCCAGGGAGAGGGGTGCTGACCACCACTCCCATCCGGAGGGAGCCCTGCTACTCTCTCAGGTCCATGGCAAAATACATTTGGGAGGGCTTCGCTGATGGTTAGTGCATACTCTTCTTTGGTCACACATACCCATGGATGTGGGGAGCCTAAAATCTCCCAGAGATATGCCAGAGGTTGTGGCTGCTAAGATAGCCAAGGAATGCACTGCTGGGTGTGTAGTGGGCCACTTTAGCGCTCACCCCATCCCCAAAGTCAGCATCTCCCCCCACCCCCGGGGTAGTCCCTAAGAAGACACTAGGGGAGTATTGCCTCATTCATCACCTTTCCTGCCCCAGGGGTTCTTCAGTCAATGAGGCAATTTCCCCGGAATTATGTTCAGTAAATTACACTTCTTTCGATCATGCCATCTGCCTAGTTAGAGTGTGCGACCCCGGGGCCCTGATGGTGAAGTGTGACATTCAGTCAGCCTTCCGGCTGTTACCCATTCACCCATAGGATTTATGTCTGCTGGGTTTCAGGTCCTGGGAGTAATTTTTATTATTGTTACATTTTAAAAAATTAAAAATAAATTAAAAAGGACAGTTCCCCTCTAATCAGGTACCAATTTGCCAGCATCTTCAGGATGGGCCTGGCAGCGCTTGGCATCTTACCCAGGGAGTTTGGACCCCATTCTTTCAGGTTTGGAGCCACCACCACTGCAGTAGGCTTAGTTTCTCCTGTCTCACATATCCAGGCTATTGGCAGATGTACATCAGGTGTACATCAGGCCGCACCACGGCACTCTATGGCTTGTCTTTTTAGTTTCAGCTCATCAGCAGTGGGTTTGGATATGTGTGTCTGGATATGAGGGCACATCATTGTGCACTGGGCTGGAGTTTATGCTGCATCTACCGGCTGGGTCAGGCACCTGGGGCTGGATGGATCCACATGCATCTCATGGGTTGGCATACAAGGTATGTACTGGGATGTACTTGTACCCACAGTTCTTCAGCAAAAACAGCAGCATGGACCTCCAGATGCCCTAGTGATTCAGTTGGGCGAGAACAACCTTGGCATACAAAAGGGCAAGGATCTGGCTCTAGGAGCAATGGCAGATTTACGGTCTATCTCTGCCAGGTTCCCTGGCACCATCATCTTCTGGTCTGACATGCTGGAGAGGTGTTCTTGGTGCAGGGTTGCTTGCCCAGAAAAGAAGGCTGTGGCCAGACAAGTCAAGAATGCCGTTGGTAAGGTGTTGTGGTGCTCGGGGGGTGGGGGGGAGCTCATGATCCACCAACCAGACATTTCATTTTGGCTGAAGGCACTGTTTCAGCCAGACAGCATCCACTTTTCACCTTGGGGGCAAGATACATGACTACACAGCATCCGACACAGCCTACGGGATTGGTTGAGCTGTAAGTGCTTTGGAGGGAGCCGGGTGGGTCCAATGTGGTCCCCACCTATCTCATGTGGTGGTGTCTGCATGGGGCCAGATCCATTTTGGGGGGAAAGACAGCCTGTGCACCCCTTTTCCCCTCCTTTGAGCACCCCATTTAAGGGATTTTGGGGAGAAGACTTGCAGGGGACAGGCCTAGCTAAGGGGCTGTCAGGGCAGGCTCTCTCCAAGAGGCACGGGAAGTCACACAGTAGCCTAAGCCCAAGTAGAATCCCATATATTCTGGCTTCCCAAGCTACTACCCAGCAGGCAGGCTGGGAGTAGAAGGTTTACACATTGGTTGTCAGGTGGGTCGGCCAATAACATGGATCCGATGCCACTACGCTACACCAAAGCTCTCTCAACTGTAACTAATAAAAGTCACAGCCGTTTACATTCCAATAATGTGTCCTTGTCATTTGTATGCTTGTTGGGGGGCTTCGTTGCCGTCCCTTCCCTCCCTTTTTGACTCTGGGTCTGCAAAGACTTTCTTCAATAAAGGAAGTCTTTTTTTTCTATTAGAACAATTCATTCTCCATTTCTCCTTTGGAAAAAAATTAGCAGAAGAGAGTCTTAGGATTCAGCTTAGCTACAGGCAGTCATAGGATACTATGGACCTCTGTGCTGTAGCTGGCATAAGAGCACTACTGATTAGCAAATTAGCAGTTATAGATGCAAGGTGATTCATGCACAGAAACGGGCATATATGTTAATGAATTGCTTTTATTGAGCTTTGCATGTAATGGGAGCAAGGAGTTATAGAGAAGCCACATAGACCACCTGAGTCAAATGCACGTATCTATTAACAGATTGTAAACACTATCAGATTTAAGAAACCAATCAGGAGCTATGAGAAGGGGAAATAATTTAACCCCCCCTTCCTCTGTCACAGAATCATACTGTCACAGCCAAACCACTGCTCATGTGTTCATTAGGATACTCCTGTAGTCCAGGAATCAAAACTGTCATGAAAATCTGTACAGTAACTGTATGTATATTCTCTTCTTCTATGCTAAGATAACAATAACATTAATATGAGGTATAAAAACTAATAACTGACTAGTAATACTAGTCCATGGGGATTTATATCAAACAGACATATACAGTTAATAAAAACGGAGTAAACCGACAGAAGTTGCTAAGGATGCTTTCTGCTGATATAAAACTTTACAAAGGAATAAGAATGACAAAATTGCATCACTATGTAGTCATCCCAAACAATGAAAGAACATCCAAAGGAAAAAGCACATAGCAATCAAAATAGATTCCCAAATAAGAGCTTAGTAGTACATGCACAGATGAGCAGAGAAAGTGTGTGTGTGTGTGTGTGTATAAGAGGGGGGGAAAGAGAGAATTTTAAAGGTAGGGTGAGGAAGAGTCATTAAGGACAGTAGTAGAATGGAAGGAGGGCTGGAGACAATTACAGTGCATTCTTGACTTCTGAGGATGAAAGTCCTCAGGAGGCCAGGAAAGGGCTGTGCTGGTGATGGGGGCCGCACGGGCCACTTATGGTGGGCTATTTACGCCACCATAAGTGGCCCGAATGCCAGTGGAGAGGCCTCAACGCCGGTGTCCTGGCACTGCCATAGCAGCAGCACTCTGGGACGCCGACGTCCCACTGGCGTAAAGGCCCACACAGGCATCCTGGGGGGCGTTCCAAGGGGCGGGGCTGCCTGTAGGCCTTTCGCCCCAAGTACACCGGTAGGGAGAAAAGCGAGGCTGCACCTGCTTTTTAGGAGGCATAGCCTCGCTATTCTCAATGGGGTGGAAAGCCCCCTTTTAAAAGAAAAAAAGCCTTTAAAAGGCTTTTTTTGAGCTTTCGGTGGCTGTGGAATGGCTTAAGAGGCGCCACAGTCGGGCCTCCTTCCCACCATCCCTGGCGGCCAAAAGCGCAGGAATGGGCTGTAACTTTGCCAACCTCTGTACCATCCATGCACTAAGTGCAAGTATGTTTGAAAGCTATTTGACAATGGCCTAACAATTTCATGAATTGTGACTTTTCTCTTTAAAGGGTAAAACAGGCAGGTAAAAGTGAATGTGGTGTAGGATCTGGGAGAGACTGCTCCTCTCGTGAACTTATTTGGTCATGAAAACTTCAGGAGTGACCTTGGTCAGTCACTCTTAGCCTCTCAGCCAGCTATCTCACAGGGTTGTTGTGAAGGTGAAAGGTAAGGGAGAACGAAGAGCAGAATAAAAATGCATGATAGACAGTGACACCAAATAAAAATTTAAAAAATATTGGGATTATACTTGTTTACCACAAAGAAAATAAGCTTTGTGGAAGACAAAAAATAAATTACACAGGTTTTAGGATTTGCTAACATTAATTGATAAATTGCTAATCCACTTCCTGTATTTTGTATCAAACATATTTTAGGGTGTATCTCTTGGCAGTAAGTGCAGAACACATATGAAAAGGGATGGATCTATCATTTAAACATACATTTCCACTGAAGTATAGAATCAAGAAAATTTCCTCAAATTAAACATTTATGGAAAACACACAAAATTAGACAAAGAACAGCACACAAAGCTCACATTGTTCCCTACAATACACAACAATACAGCCAAAGCTTAAATTAATAGGATTTAATAAAGGGGAACAGTTTTACCTTCATTTGCCTCTCCAGGAGGATGATAAAATGAGAGCCCAAGAGATATGATGGCTGCGATTTCCAAGATGATAAGAGTCACATCCTGTAATGCTTCCCAGACTAACTGCAAGAAAGTTTTTGGCTTCTTTGGAGGTATAAAGTTTTTCCCAAAAATTAGCTTTCTTTTATCTAAGTCAGCAGCAGTGCCAGGTAATCCTATAAATAAAGGAAACATAAATGGTTTAATGGTGACTGCCAAGTAGGCTTATTTTATTTATTTATTTATTTAATTCAATTTATACCCCACCCTCCCCCCACAAAACCAGGCTAAAGGAGGCTTCCAACAACAATATAGTCATAGTAACTTACAAGGATCTGAAATTTAACAACACTCTACATTAATGATAAAGTAACTTCTGGTCAACAATAAAAGCATTTCTAATTAAAACTCAACATTTTGTTCCTTCTATCTCTAAACAATATGGCACCCGCAATGTTGTGGTTAGCTGTAAACTTTGGGAGGGGGGATAAAAAGTGGGAGATCAAAAAAGACTGGTCAGGGACCATGTTTATTGGTAGGGTCCAGCAAAGAAGGTAAAAGGGAGAGGAGGAGAGGAAAAAGGGGGAAGGAAAGGAAAGAAAGGGGAAGGGGGGAAGGGGAGGAGGAAGAAGAGGGAGGAAGAAAGGGGAAGAGGGAGGCCAGCCTGTGTATAAACTGTAGCTATCCTCAACCATAGGCCTGGCAGAACATCTCCATCTTACAGGCCCTGCGGAACTGAGCTAAATCCCTCAGGGACTGGGTCTCACTAGATAGAGAGTTCCACCAGGCTGGAGCCAGAGCCAAAAAGGCCCTGGCCCTGGTCAAGAATAGCCGGATAACTTTGGGACCTCAGAGCATAATGCTCTATGGGGGGTATATCGGGAGAGGTGGTTCCACAGATACAAGGGTCCTATACCATTTAGGTCTTTAAAGGTCAATGCCCAAACCTTGAACCCAATCCGGTACTCAATCTAGAGCCAGTGCAGCTGATGGAGGACAGGTTGTAATTTTCAAAGTAACTTCAAGGGAAGCCCTACATAGAGTAAGTTACAGTAGTCTAACCTGGAGGTGATTGTTGCATGAATCACTGTGGCTAGATCAGAGCGGGCCAGGTAGGGGGCCAACTGCTGGACATCATGGACATGGAAAATGCTGTCCTGGCAATGTTTGTGACCTGGGCCTCAAATGGCAGGGAGCATCCAGAGTCACCTCCAGACTCCTAACAGAAGAAGATGGTATTAGCTAAACTCTGTCAAGAGTGGGAAATTGGACTCCCTAGTCTGGACCACTCCAACCCAGCCACAGGACCTCTGTCTTTGCTGGGTTTAATTTTAGGCAACTTTGTTTTAGCCATTTCACTATGGCACCCAGACATCAGCCACTTTTCTGGGACAGTGCCCAGCCAGCCATCAACAGATACAGATGGATGTCATCCATGTATAGATGACATCCCAGCCCAAACTCCTAACTAGCTGGATGAGGGGGACGCATGCAGATGTTAAAAAGCATTGGGGAGAGAATCTCCCCTTGCGAGACACCACATACCAAAGTAGTAGCAATAGAATTCATATAGTAAACTTGCTTGTGGCCTTCAGTGCCATCTTATAGGATCTCATGACCATTCTATAAGATGATCTTGCAGCTTCATCACGAGTACGCAGCTTTAGTAGTCTAAGCTCCCGTTTCTTTTCCCTTAGTACCAATTTGGAACAGTGGTGAAGAGGATGTCAGGGGGGAATCCTATTGATGGCTTCAGAAAGACGGGGATGTCAGTCTTCTGTCAGCACATCTAATGAGTCACTGGGGGTGATATTGGATCCGGCAGAGCATTTTGGAAACCAACTTGATGCGTGAGTCTCCATAGGCGAGCATAAATCTGCTCTCCACCTATGCAGGGAAGGAGTGGGAGGCCCAGATGAGATTTCACAGCAAAGTGGTCCAACCAAGGCACTCTATCAACAGAGGTCCAACCATGGCACTCTATCAACAGAGACTGGGCCCACGTCCATACCCGCCACAAAGATCAAATCCAGTGTCTTGCTTGCTTGGTGTGTGGGACCGGATACAACCTGGTAGAGTCCCAGTGTTGTCATGGTTGACAGTAGATCTGAAGCGACTGAAGAAGAAGGGGCAGCATCAGCACCTCAAGGCCCAGTTAGACACCTCTATCAGACTTGGCAGGGTATCTGCTGGTACACTAGGCGGTCTGTATACCAGCAAGATAGCCATACTCTTCTCTGCATCCCACACTATGTCCCCACAAAATGTAGCCCCAACACAACTGCATTTTCAAAACAAATTTCATCCTAATGCATTTCCGGCTTATTGGACCTCTATTCTCTTCTTGGCAAAACCAGATGTGGCTAACCTATTCAAAACATAGACTTTTAAAATGTTTACTGAAACACTGGCCATTATTGATTACACGTTTCTCTAAAATATTATTTTTACTGAAGTATAAAGTGAGTTTACAGAGAGAGTAATACACCATACATAATCTTAGAAAATAAAATTCTTTCAGTATTATAAAACACTGAAACAACAATTAGGCAAGTGGATTAAAGGAAAGCCACTGGAGATGATACTGTAAATACTGAAAAGACTATCATTATTTGACACACCCTTTTTAAGCATGCAAAATGATTTGCAACATGATTCATTCTCACATTTCATACTGTGAAATACGTTGTTATTATTATCCCATTGACAGATGAGGAACTGATTAAAAACAATTTGTACCAAAGGATATTCAGTATATTCTTGGCTGGGAAAAGGCTTAAGCAAACCAGTGTACATCCCAGAATAAGATCTCATCAGCCCATAGTTCACAACAACAGAAGTCATTCAGGGCCTGGTTCAGATCCTGATTGCAATGTAGAGTGAGAAAAGATTTAATCTCCCCCCACCTTACAGTATTGGCAATCAAAATCCCCAGCACCAGGTTTTTATTAGACCAGAAAGGGGTAAATGGTCAACCTACAACTATGTGAAGTAGTATTAATTGTTTCGTGGAGAATTCTCATGTTAAAAAAAAAATCTATCTTCCAATCTAATTACGAGATTCTCCCCTGGCTCCATCACGCATATTTTTATATCTGAGCTCTTCAAATCCATCTTAGTTGAATCCCATCAACCCTTTCCCAACCTTCCTATTGCACAGGTAGTGATGTCAACCTCCAGGTAGGGCTTGGAGATCTTCAGAATCACTACTGATTTCCAGGTGACAAAGACCAGTTCCCCTGGAGAAAACGGCTGCTTTAGAGGATGAACTGCATGGCATTATATGCTGCTGAGGTCCCTCCCTTTTCAGGAATTTCCCAGCTCTGAGTTGGCAACCATAGGTCAGTGGTACATTCTGTGTCCTGTTCCTAGTAGTGGCAGAAATACTTCCCCTCCCCACAGAGCTAATCAGACCCCCTTCTGATCTTCTAAATGTCAATGTATGTAGCAGTGAAGATCTAAGACAGAGGAAAAGAGAAAAAAAATGGCTGTGACATTCAAAAGCTGTATGTTTCTTAACTTCTCTGGTGGGCCCTCCCATATATACCAGCCTGTCCTGAGAGCAATTTAATAAGCAATGGAGGTAGTAGAGCAGAACGAGGGTAACAAGATAGCTTTGCTATACAACTATATGAGATATTTCCATGCTCCTCTCCCAAACACAAACACACCTTCGTCCCATATTACATTGACAGTTTAGCACCACCTGCTCATACCTTAACATTATTATGCTTAGACTCAGCCTCTCAAGCCCATCCTGTACTTCAAATGCTACTCCATGGTCAAAGGGTGGCAAAAAAGGTGACCATTCACCAAATGATATTAAATAATAAAGCTTTCCATTTTAGTATCTCTGCTTTTAATATTTAACTTTCTGGACAGCATATTTTGCTCATAAAAAGCAAGTCCTGATATGATGAACTAGTTCTATTTTTAAAAGTTCTATCAGTAATTTACCTAAAACTAGAAAGGAGGAATTCTTTGTACAGTAGGACATGCACATGGTACAACCATTTAATAGGGATTACTAGCATCTGCATGGCTATATCCTCAATACAGCTGTGTTGACATTATGTGTGAGGATGAAATATTATGAGTACTTTGAAATATTTAAAACAATTCCTGCAGGAGAGCGAGGGACAGGCACAGGCAGAGGAGAGAGCCGGAGGAGTAGCCGGCCTAGACGAAGGCCGGGGCGGGGGGTGCCAGACACCAGAGGCAGCGCCGCCGTGCCACAGGCAGCACCGCCGCTAGAGGCTTTCGTTGTGGGCGAGGAGAGCGGAGCAGCTACACACCATACCTTTTTTGTGGCAGCGGTGTGAAGACCCCAAGAGCTAGTTGTGCCGGGCACACGAGTGCTCCTTCTTCTGCACCAGTGAGCCGGGTCAGGCTGCTGGTGCTTTTGCCCTGTGGGCAAGTGTGCCGCCACTCGCTACCTTGGCTGGGGGGAGTTTAGATTCCGGGAGCAGTCGGGCGCCTGCTAGTCAAGACACACACAAAAACCCCTCCTGTCTAAGAGAGATGCCTCCAAAAAAGAAACCCTCTCCTTTGAAACAAAGGCTTTCACACCCTCATACAAGGGGCCAGGCGGGAGCCACACAACAGTCTTGGGCCCTGTCTACCATAAGGGCTGCTACTGCCAGCGCAGACATGCACAGGGCTTGGGAGGCCGGGATCCCTCGGCTCTACGCCTCACCAGGCCGGGGGGCGGCCCATGGAGGAGGACAGGCTGGGGGCCAGCAGGATGGCAAAGGGCTTGGGCGAGCAATTCACTCCAGGCCCAGCAGTTCACCAAGCTACTCTGCAGGGGCTGACCGAGGTGGTCGGGCGACTGTCTGAGGAGGTCGGGCTGCTTCACTCCCAGCAGTCGATGGCAGGCACTGAGCCAAGCGGAAGCTCTCCAGTACGTCGCCCTGCTGCCAAGTCTTCGGCCAGGCAACAGCACCAGCGCAATTCAACCTCGTCCGAGTTGTCTGACGAGGGCAGACACGGGCGGAGGTCCAACCAGAGACGGGCATCCCGGAAAGGACGGCGGGGAAAGAGACCCAGGCGGCATCTGGCTGATGCAACGGATAGCTCCAGTTCTTCTGGTGAGAGCTCCTCGGGATCAGACTCCACTGATCAGCAGGGGGATTACTGGTTGGCAGCCGCTTATGTACCTGGCTTGCCTACATGGGCTTTACGTAGAAGAAGGTTGTCCAGGCGTGGTAGTGGGGGGGCCATTCTCAGAGAGGTTTGGGAGGGGGGCAGGGACGAAGGATACCTAGCCCTGCCACCCCCATTTGACGATGATGAGGATCCCCCGGGTATTCACCTTCCCGTAGGTTACAAGAGGACGTCCTCAATGGTTATTACGTCGACCTCTTCTCCCTGGTGAAACCGGAGGTGGAGGAAGGCCACAGGTCCAGGTCCGCTTCAAAAGGCAAGAAGTTGGAAAAAGGGAATAGTAATAACAGGAATTTTGAAAAATGGTTGGCTGGCTACACCATATTCATGGGGGTTGTTGCTTCCGCATACCCCGAAAGAGGGTGGCATTTGGCCAATCATCTCGCAAACGTTTTAAGGGCCCGTTCATTAGCAGGGGACTAGGCGGCCTTAGACTACGACGAGGCCTTTAGAAAAAGGGCATCACAAAATGAGAGCGCATGATGGGACCTCATAAACGACAAGCTCTGGCTTGTCAATGTGGGGCCCCATATCAAGGGGGAAATCAATGCGGGACGCTCTAGTCAACGGAGGTCCTCTCGCAGGGATAGCGCACGGTGCATCTGCTGGGACTATGGGCAGGGGAAGTTCCAGATGACCAAATGCAGGTTCAAACATTGTTGTGAGACATGCTATAGTCCCCATCCCAGAATGCACTGTCCACGGGAAAATTCCAGCTCGCGGTCCTTTCGTGGGAACAGACCCCCCCCCCGCAAGAAAAGAGGGGGGCAGCAGCAACATGGGTGGAAAGTAAGGTAGCAAAGTTAGACAGCCTGGCTTGCACACCTATTAAGAGAGATCTACTGGCCAGGCTTCTTGCTTGCTACCCAGCCAGGGCCGAAGCCAGATTTTTGTGGGAAGGGTTCACCAGAGGTTTCCGCATCCCTTTCAGTGGCCCTAGGATTCCCATGCAGTCAGGAAACCTAAAATTTGCCATCGATATGCCTGAAATAGTACAAGAAAAAATAGCCAAGGAGTGTTTAGCAGGGCGCATCGCCGGTCCATTCGATTCCCCACCAATATCAAATTTGAGGGTTTCACCTTTGGGGGTTGTGCCCAAAAAGGCCCCAGGCGAATATCGCCTTATTCATCATTTATCCCATCCGAGGGGCTCGTCAGTAAATGACGCAATTCCCGCTGAATTGTGCTCTGTGCGGTATGCATCCGTTGATGACGCAGTGAACATCGTAAGATCATGCGGCCCCAGCACTAAGATGGTCAAGTGCGACATACAATCGGCGTTTCGCCTTCTTCCAGTTCACTTGGATGGCATTTGTCTTTTGGGTCTCCTTTTCCAAGGAAGCTGGTACATGGACAAATCAATGCCCATGGGCTGCTCTGTGGCCTGTGCGGCATTTGAGAAGTTCAGTACCTTCTTGGAGTGGGCAGTCATCGAACGCTCAGGAATGCAAACTGTGACACTATTTAGACAATTTTTTATTTGTGGGGCCTGCGGTCTCGAACAACTGCGAACATCTGTTGGCCTCTTTCACATCACTGGCTACAGAGCTCGGCGTCCCGCTTGCAAAAGAAAAAACCGAGGGCCCCGCTCCTAAGTTAGTGTATTTGGGCACAGAGACAGATTCGGAAGTGGGAACTTCCAGGCTCCCTGATAAAAAATTGGAAGCCCTTAAAGAACTTTTGAAGCTTCTACTACATAAGAAGAAATGCACCCTATGCGAGATGCAGTCCGTCGTAGGGCACCTCAATTTCACGTGTAGGGTCGTATCTCCTGGGAGGGCATTCTGTGCCCGTTTGGCACGGTCCACAGCCAGTTGTCGAGCCCCTCATCACAAGATCCGCCTTACTTGCGGCCTAAAGGAGGACATCACCATCTGGCTCGCTTTTCTGACAGGCTTTAATGGGATGTTTATTTGGCAGGAGCACCTTGACATGAGTGGGGACCTACAGGTTCACTCAGATGCATCAGGCAGCATTGGGTTCGGTCTATTCTTTGCAGGAAAATGGTGCGCACAAACATGGCCCAGCAGCTGGGCCACCTCAGGGATTGTCAGGGACCTGACCTTTCTAGAATTTTTTCCCTTGGTCGTAGCCATCATGATCTGTCAGGTTCATTTCAAGAATAAGAAGGTAAATTTTGGTGCGATAACCAAGCCGTAGTACAGATAATTAATAAACAGACATCGAAGTCCACGCGTGTCATGCAGCTAGTGCGCCATTTTGTTTTAACGTCTCTCTCTGCCAATATTGGGTTTACGGCTAGGCATGTACCGGGGTTGAATAATAACATCGCGGACGCATTGTCTTGCTCACAGCTGGACAGATTCAGGAGCCTTGCCCCAGGAGCAGAGGCCCTCCCCGAGACGTTCCCCACGGAGCTCTGGGCCCTTGGTGACGAGTGATCTTACAAGGGGTTTTTGATTCCGCTTCTAAATCTACATTTCAGTCGTATGTATCTGCTGTTAAAAAAAAATTCTCATTCACGGCTGGCATCAGGGGGCCGAGTGACTGGCCAGTCGCCTATGACTCGGTCCTACAATATTTAGCATTTTTGAGAGAGTCTGGTTTCGCTGCAAGAACCATTGGGCAACATATGGCCGCCATATCCTTCTTCATGAAGGCCTATGGGTTTGAGGACCCTTGCGGTTCATTCGTTGCCTGCCGGGCAGCGGCTGGATGGCGGTGATCGGCACCCAGCATCCCGGACAATCGCAGGCCAGTTACAGTTCGCATTTTAGCGCAGTTAATTAACAGTTTACAGGCCGTTTGTCAGTCCAATTTCGAGATCCGTTTGTTTAAAGCCGCATTTGCCTTTTACGGTGCTCTTCGGATCGGCGAATTGGTGGCAGCTTCTTCGGCCAACAAGAGTGGGCAGTCTCTCCAGGTCCACGATGTAACAATTTCACGGGGACAGCTCAGGGTAAGAGTCCGGCGCTCAAAAACAAATCAAAGAGGAAAGGGTGCAGGGCTGCACTTGTACGCAGCTCGAGGGTCCGAACCATGCCCAGTACAGGCCGTATCTCAGTATCTTCATCGCTGGCCCCAGAAGACAGGTGTCCTTTTTATACACAAAAATGGGTCATACCTGACACGGTTCCAGTTCGTACAAGTTTTCCGTATGTTGTCGAAGGCTTTCACGGTCAGAGTTCATTGGTTCTTGTGGGTTATCCGGGCTGTGTAACCGTGGTCTTGGTATTTTCTTTCCTGACGTTTCGCCAGCAGCTGTGGCAGGCATCTTCAGAGGAGTAACACTGAAGGACAGTATCTCTCAGTGTCAAGTGTGTAGGAAGAGTAATATAAAGTCAGAAAGGGGTTGGGTTGAGCTGAATCATTGTCCTGCAAAAAGTATCAAAGGTAATGTGCTAAACATTGTCCTGTAAGTATCAAGATAATGTGCTAATGAGGGTGTGGTATGTTAATATGGAACCATTGTATCCTGAAGTGATCTGTTAATGTGTGGAATCCAAAGCTAATCTGCATGGCTATTGTGGACTGCAGTCTTTGTTAGTCTGGAGGTTTTCAGGACAGGAAGCCAAGCCTTATTCATTCTTAAACTCTCTTTTCTGTTAAAGTTGTGCTTATGTTTATGAATTTCAATAGCTTCTCTGTGCAATCTGACAAAATAGTTGGTAGAATTGTCCAGTCTTTCAGTGTCTTGAAATAAGACCCTGTGTCCTGTTTGTGTCAGTCCATGTTCAGCCACTGCTGATTTCTCAGGTTGGCCAAGTCTGCAGTATCTTTCATGTTCTTTTATCCTTGTTTGTATGCTGCATTTTGTTGTCCCAATGTAAACTTGTTCACAGCTGCAAGGTATACGATATACTCCTGTAGAGGTGAGGGGGTCTCTTTTGTCTTTTGCTGATCGTAGCATCTGTTGTATTTTCTTGGTGGGTTTAAGCACTGTATATAAAGGGTATATATGCCCACACCTAGAGCAAAACACGCTTTTGTTTCTCCCTTCCTTTGAGTTTCAGCTCGGTGCATACCGCAAATCTGGATTGTGGGACACAGTATTGTGCATTGGGCAGGACGGTATGTGTGGGCATCCAATTGGGGTGTCATCTGGGACTCGAAGGACAAGTAGCAATCCGCTGGATTGGGCGGCGCGGCATGAGATGGACAGCTCTGGTACCCCCGTTGCTCCAGCAGTCTCAAAAGCCCGAGATCCCAGATATTTGTTAATTCAGCTTGGAGAAAATGACTCAGGCTATCGAAAGGGTAAGAATTTATCTGAAGCAGCCTGCCAGGATCTGCAGGCCATGGCCGGCCGGCGGCCCAAAACAGTGTTTGGCTGGTCTGACCTGCTGGCGCGGCAACACTGGAGTAGGAGAACCCCAGCACAAACCCTGGCGCGACAATTGGAAGTCACAAGGCGCAAGGTCACCAATACGGTGCGGCGGGCAGTCGTCTCTCTGGGAGGTTTCATTGTGAGACATTGGGACATTTCCCACCATCAAACGGCTATGTTTTGGCCAGACGGAATCCACTTAACCGATTGGGGGATGGATACATGGCTGCACAGCATTCGGAGCGGAATAAAAGCTTGGCTACAGCTGTAGGCGCGCTGGCGGTAGCTGGGTGGCGGAGGCCGCCCAGCTTTGTGGTGGATTAGGCAATGGGGCTGAATGGGTTTGTTGGGGGAAGCGGCCTGCGTGCCCCTTCACTCCCTTTCGGGGACCCCAATAAGGGGTTTTGGATGAGGCCACGGGGTGATATGCCAGCTCGGGGCGTTAGGTTTGGCCTCTACCCAAGTGGCGGGGGAACACCACGTGGCACAAGCCCAGGTGCATTCCCAGGGCCGCCAACCCTTGGTATCCCCAGCAGGCTTGCTGAGGGTTAATGCTCACATCAGTTCGCATGGGGTTGGCTGATGCACCATCCAGCCCCTCATGCCACGCCAATGCGTTGTTTGTCACCGCTGTTGCCAAGAAATAAAGTTGTGGCCATGTTTTTCCAATACATAAAACTCTTTCCCAAATAAATTGTTGAGTTAATTCTTGTGTTTTTCAAGCATGGGGAAAAGGTTTAATACCTCTTCGGCACACAGCCCTGGGACAGCAAATTAAATCCACTGAAGTCTTTGATGTGTATGCCAGGGATTTCACTGGAACGATACCTTTCAGTGCTGCTACTACACTCTCCCCCACATTCTCTCTTTAGCACAGAAACAAATGCCATAATATAATTATTTGTCACTTTCTTTAGATACCAAACAGTTCGTGGCATAGTGAACAAAAACAAAAACCAGCTAAATCTTCCACGTTACGTGAAAAAGAGGGTCATAAACAACTCCACAGTCACAAATTTTTGGTAACCCAAACAAAAACAACTTCTTGTGGCATTACAGTCAATGCGATAAGACAGCATTCCCTTTCCCTCATAGATGGAAAAAAACAAGAGCAGCTGCTAGTAAGCACACTGTGTTTTAAAGCTGTTTAGGAACATGACTTGAAAATGATGAGTATGGATGTTTGCCCAAAAGCATAACTGAGTAACCATACATTGTTATTTTTTTTAAAAAAAGAAAATGCTTATATCATCAATCTTATCTAAAAGACACTGCATAGCACAAAACAATACCGTGGGTTATTCTGCAGTACTGGCATGAGGTCATGACACCTCCAAGGTAGTGCAAGAATGGTGGGACTTACAGGAATGAATAGATAAGTGCAGCGAAAATGGAAAAGGTAATAACAAAATTAAAAGGCTAACAATGTGGTGACTGTCACCGAGACAAACAGTAAAATGTAACATCACAGGCAGAAAGCATTAACCATGGTGGGGATCTAAAATTTTATTTGAAATGTGCCCAAAGGTATGTTACGTTTTTTTTTAAATCCCCATATGACATTAAAAAAACCAGAGTTTTAAACTACTACATTCCCCAAAACACTGGGTTTGCCACTGGGTGAGTGTGCGCACACATGCGCTGCTGCTGTTTGAAAAACACAGGCCAGCTCTAGTGCTGAATTTTCAAGTAAAATTTTCATATTCAAGTGAGAAAGACAGTGGGATTCAAGGACAGGGATTACACAGAGTATTATTTATTTGGAAATTTAAACCCAGGATTCAAAAAACACAGCTAGAGGGCAAAACATAAAGCACAGAGCACCTTAAAATTAATCTTAAACGTATCTTGTTAGAATATAAAACAATGTGTTGTCGTTGTTGCTTTCTTTAACCAGGCCTTCTTCAAGTTTTCCCTGAGCTTCAAGCTCATTTGGGTCAAGGTTGGAGCTTCCTTGAGTTTGGTCAGACAATCTTTAGGAACATATAGCTCTCTTATTCTAAAAGTGTGGCAGCTTCTCTGAGCCTCACTCTGTAAGACTGACTAGTACTGGAACCCCATCTTCTAGGTGTCAAGCCCCACAGAGCGCCCACTGGTCCCTCACCCCACCACAAATGAAAGCCATAGACATTAGCTGTGGGTTAAACTAAGGTTTATTTTTTAAAGCTGAACTGCAATTGGCAATTCAACCAGCCCTAGTCAGTAAAGGCACCCCAAGAGGCTACCCCCAATGGGTCTGCCAGCCTACGGGCAGTCCCACCCTGGCTCCAAGAAGTAATTCAACTGCTCTTTGCTTATCCTTGCCTCCACACCAATGTTGTACTGCAAAGTGCTATAATGGAGCATCCCTGTGCATATACCAGCATTTATTTCACCACAGATATTAGAGAAGTTCTTTGCACACAGGGCTTCAGATTGTGCCCACCCATTACAAATCATCAGGACAAACAAGATTAAAATACAAATTAACATTAAAATTTAGGCCCAGTTAACCCAAGACCATTTATTTTTCTGGAATTTTATTTAGAAAATGTCTATGTCAACACTCCAGAAACCTGCTCCATGATGCTTTCACATGATTATCAGTCTAAGATTTTATCTGATCACTGTTGTAACTTGATATGATTAGGCTCCATAAGCCATATAACTGACATACTTGGCAGTTAGCCTGATTCAGAGCTATTTTCAAAATGTGTTTTACTGCAACTGATTTGTAGATTTAGTTATACAAGCTTACATCACTAATTGTGTTTCTAACTGTACATTTTTAAAGAAATTTGCAAGACTTCAGCAATGAAATGAGGTTGCTGCAGAGAGGGACTGATGGGAAACTTCCTTTCAAAACTCAGTTGCAAATATCAGCTCCACCCCAGAACAACCAACTAGAAGCTACCTACTGAGAACATTGCTCCCTGCCAGTGACAGAACAGCAGGCAGCAGAGATATCCAGTGTATATCCTCATATTTAAATGTACCACCTCACATGCTCACTTGTTGCAACAGGCTTGTAGACTTTTGATAAAGCACAAAAAAGGCAACTTCTCATCTCTGCTATTAACAATAATGAGACACAAACTTGCTGCAAGCTGGTTAATGGTAGTCTTTCTGCAGTGTCTAACATACCATTGTGTACTGCTCCTAGGATTTGGGAATAGAACTTTATCTTTGGAATATCTCCTGGTCTGAATTTAGAGAGGGGTTCTCATAAAACTCCTGAAACTGCTTCATGGCTCCTGGTTCTTCCATAGATAGAAGGCGTCTATCCTTCTAAGCTGAGGTACTGTCAATGCCAGGAGGGCTCCTGTGTTTTTCATGCATGGGGACACGCGTAAAATACAAACTGGTCGTACATGCATACAGTAGTTTAGTTCTGTAACTTAAGAGTCACATGAACACATGAAGATACTTTATATTGAATCAGACCATTGATCCATGAAAGTCAGTATTGTCTAGTCAGACTTCCCACCAACTACCTGGTCCTTTTAACTGGAGGTGCCGGGGATTGAACCCAGGGCCTTCTGCATGCCAAGCAGATGCTCTACCACTGAGCCATGGCCCCTCCTCAAAGGTGGCAGAGGTGTGTTGCTGTATAGCCTATGAATCTGCTCTTCCTGTGCTCCGTACAATTTTACCATTAATCAGAACAGTTTTCCTAAGGCAGCTAGCTCCTACATTATCCCCTCTAATTTGGTTTGGTTTGGTAATGAGTCTCTAGGCAAAAAAAAAAAATTCCACTCAGAAATCAGAGGAGAAGCACTTCATCATCCAGGGGCGTTCAATAACAGACTTAAAGTTTGCAGTGCTTCAGCAGAAAACTCTCACAAGGAAAAGCTGCTGAGCTGGAATTTATCTTCAGATCTGATACAATCAGCCTTGGATTTAGTAGGGACATGAGATGGTGCTTTCAGCAGCGTGATAACCATCTGGAAGGAAGAACAATTACTTTCTGTAGCGAGATAAATTAGTTCTTCCTTACATATTTCTGTACACTATTTAGATTACTCTTACTTTGTCACTTTGCAAACAAGTAGCCCACACCCATTCTTGTTTACTTTTTTGACCTGATCTTATTTTCATCTGCAATTCGCAGTGCAGCTTAAGACACCTTGTCCTAGGAAATTCTGACCTTTCTTTGTAATCACCCCCCTCCTCCTTGTCCTTCTGCTGTTTGTAACTCTGAGTATAAATCTCTCAGCCAACTGAATTTAACACTTAATATATCCAATGAAATTGACTCTGGGTAATGAAAGCTTATGCCCCAATACATCTGTTAGTCTTTAAAATGTTACAATCACAACACTCTGTTGTTTTATTTTCCTTAGGAGATTACACAGCTCTAGTTAGAGGCAGCCTAGCTAGTATGGTCTAGTAGTTTAGAGCAGTGGTTCTCAACCTTTTTCCGACCGTGGCCCCCTTCCGACCTTGTTTCCTTCCTCTGGCCCCCCTGTCCTACCGGTAGAAAGGTAGCTATTTAAATGTTTTTTTTGTAAATAGCCAAGGAACAAAGAAGCATAAGCAGCCACACAAAATGCACACATGCAGTTCTTTTACTGCTGTGTGTGTGTGTGTGAGTGTGTGCCTGTAGCCTGCTAGAGGGGGGTTTCTGACTGGTTCTCTTTGTTGTTTTATCTAGCTGTAGCTGGCTGAAGGTAATTGCTGTGCTGTTGATTGCTGAGGGTGCTGAGACTATTTAAACAGGTTCTGCTTGCTCTTGCCCTGGGGCTCTTAGCCTGGGGGTCTGTAATATATATTTTTTATGTGCTGAGTGTTTTACTTCTTCAAGGAGGAAGCCTTGAAAGAAGGTTTGCCAGGGGAACTATCAGAGTAGCCTAGGAAAGAAACTTCAGATATGGATCACAGCATTGTGGCTAGTGAGGGAGCCGAGGCAGTAACATGCAAGGTCTGTGGCATGTTTGTCTTTTTACCTGACGGTAACATTAATTACACTTGCAGCAAGTGTAAGTTGGTAGCCCTGCTGGAGGAGAAGATAAAGGGTCTTGAGGCACGCTTGTCCACACTCCATTTTTTAAAGCAAGGTGAAGAGTTCATGGACAGAACTCATGAAGCTCTCTTTAGCGAGCAACAGGAGCAGGAGAGTAAGGAATCTGAACAAATGGAGGTACAAACAACACAGGAGGAGGATGCATGGAAGAATGTGGCCCACAGGAGTAGGAAAATCAGGACACATCCTGATCTTCTCTTGCTCAGCAATCTGTTCCAGGATCTCCCAACAGATACTGATTCTGGACCACTGGAACAAGAGCTATCCCCCCAAAGTGTGAAAGAAATTCCTCAGGCTCCTGCGCATGAGAGGACTCGATTTTCCGCCCCACAATTTAGGAAGAGGCGTGTTCTCGTAATTGGGGATTCCCTCCTGAGAGGGGTGGAGTCTAAAGTATGCCGACCTGACTTGTTGTCCCGAGAGGTCTGCTGTTTACTGGGTGCACGCATCCAGGATGTGACGGAAAGGGTAGGAAGACTCATCAAGCCCACAGATTATTACCCTTTCTTACTTGTTCATGTGGGAACAAATGATATTGCCCGGCACAGCCCAGAACGTATTAAAAGACACTACATGGCTCTGGGTGAGAAGGTGAAGGACTTGGGGGTGCAGGTTGTGTTTTCATCAGTTCTGCCTGTTAAAGGTCATGGCTTAGGGAGGGAAAGACGAATACTCCAAATTAATGACTGGCTGCGTAGGTGGTGTCGTCAAGAAAGGTTTGGATTTCTGGACCATGGCTTATGCTTTCGAGAAGAAGTTCTTCTGTCGAGGGATGGTTTACACCTCACGAGGGTAGGAAAAAATGTGTTTGGTGAGAGCCTTGCAAACCTGATCAGGAGGGCTTTAAACTAAATCCTATGGGGGAGCGAAACAACAATTTAAAGCCTTGTATGCTGACAATACTTGGAGATGAGAACAATAAAGATTTGCAGGGAGTGGCATGTATGCAAGGAAACATAAACTCACAGGTAAGTACAGAAACAAAAACCACGGGGCACATAAACCACGGATTCCGATGTCTGTACACTAATGCGCAGAGTCTGGGAAACTAGCAGGAAGAACTCGAAGCCCTAATACAGGAAGGGAATTTTGACCTAATAGGCATTTCTGAAACTTGGTGGGATGACACTCGTGATTGGAATATTAAGATTGAGGGGTACAACTTGTTTAAAAGGGATAGACTGATAAGGAAGGGGGGAGGAGTAGCACTGTATGTCAAAGATGTGTACACTTGTGAAGAAGTACATGAATCTGAGCATGGTAGTGCAGTCGAGACACTATGGGTAAACATAAATGGAATAAGAAATAATCGTGATATTCTCATGGGGGTCTGCTATTGACGGCCAAACCAGGCAGAGGACTTAGATGGGACACTCCTAGACCAGATCACAAAGTTCTCAAAGAGACGGGACATGGTGGTCATGGGAGATTTTAATTACCCGGATATCTGTTGGAAGTCCAACGCTGCTAAAAATGCAAGATCCAATAAATTCCTGAGTTGTCTTGCTGACAACTTCCTATTCCAGAAGGTGGACAGGGAAACAAGGGGGTGTGCTGTCGTAGACTTGATTCTCACCAACAGGGAAGAACTGGTCGATGAGGTTAAAGTAGTAGGCACCCTGGGTAGTAGTGACCACATACTCTTGGAATTTACAATCTTGGGGAGAGGAAAACCTGTACGTAGTCAGACATGTAGGTTGGACTTCAAAAGAGCAAATTTTAACAAACTTAAACTTATGCTAGATAGAATCCCATGGTCAGAAATACTTGAGAAGGGAGTTCAAGAAGGGTGGGTGTTTCTTAAAAATAAAATATTGAAGGCACAATCCCAAACCATTCCTATGAGAAGGAAAAATGGGAGGAGCCTAAAGAGGCCAGGGTGGCTCCATAAACAGCTTTTTAAAGAGTTGAGAAATAAAAAAGACTCATTTAGGAAGTGGAAGGAGGGCCTTATAACCAAAGAGGACTATAAGCAAATAACTAGTGCTTGTAGGGAGAGTGTTAGGAAAGCTAAAGTTCAGTATGAACTTAGGCTAGCAAGAGATGCTAAACGCAACAAAAAAGGGTTCTTTTCCTATGTACAGAGTAAGAGTAAGAACAAGGACAAGATAAGCCCATTGCATGGACCAGAAAGTGAAATTGTAACAGGAGATGAAGAGAGGGCAGAACTCCTCAATTCCTACTTTTCCTCAGTTTTTTCTCGTGAGGGAAGTGGTGCTCAGCATGGCATAAACAGAACATGTGATGAGGGAAGGGATTTGCAGCCTAGAATTGGCATTAGGGTAGTGCACAACACCTGGTTTCTTTAAATGAAACAAAATCCTCTGGGCCAGACGAATTGCACCCAAGGGTACTCAAAGAACATGAACATGTAATTTCGGAACCTCTGTCCATTATTTTTGAAAAGTCTTGGCAAACAGGTGAGGTGCCACACGATTGGAGGCGGGCAAATGTTGTCCCCATCTTCAAGAAGGGGAAAAAGGAGGATCCGGGTAACTACTGACCCATCAGCTTGACTTCTATACCAGGAAAAGTGTTCGAACAAATCATCAAACAGTCCGTCCTTGAGCATTTAGAAAGGATGTATCTGATCACTAAGAGCCAGCATGGGTTTCTCAAGAATAAGTCATGTCAGACTAATCTTATCTCTTTTTGAGAAAGTTACTACCTTGCTGGATCAGAGGAATGCTGTAGACATAGTTTATCTAGATTTCAGTAAGGCTTTTGATAAGGTTCCACATAGTATTCTAGTTGACAAACTGGGAAAATGTGGGTTAGATCCTATTATTGTTAGATGGATCTGCAACTGGTTGACAGATCGTACCCAAAGAGTGCTAGTTAATGGTTTCTCGTCCACTTGGAGAGAAGTGACTAGTGGAGTTCCTCAGGGATCTGTGCTGGGCCCTGTGTTGTTCAACTTCTTTATAAATGATTTGGATGAAGGAATAGAGGGGATACTTATTAAATCTGCAGATGATACTATATTTGGAGGGGTAGCAAATACGGTAGAAGACAGAGCCAAGATGCAGGATGATCTTGACAGGCTGGAGAAATGGGCTAGAACTAATAAAATGCACTTCAACAAAGACAAATGTAAAGTTCTGCATCTAGGTAGGAAAAATCAAATGCATAATTATAGGATGGGGGAGACTTGTTTGAGCAGTAGTGTGTGCGAAAAGGATCTAGGGGTCTTAGTAGACCAAACACTGAACATGAGACAGCAGTGTGATGCAGTAGCTAAAAAGGCAAATGCGATCTTGGGCTGTATCAACAGAAGTATAGAGTCCAGATCACGCGACGGGATGATATCACTTTATTCTGTTTTGGTTAGACCTCACCTAGAGTACTATGTTCACTTTTGGGCACCACAATTTAAGAAGGATGTAGATAAGCTGGAACGTATCCAGAGGCGGACAACAAAGATGGTGAGGGGTCTGGAGACCAAGTCCTATGAGGAAAGGTTGACATTAGGAAGAATTTTCTAACAGTTAGAGCGGTTCCTCAGTGGAACAGGCTTCCTAGGGAGGTGGTAAGCTCTCCTTCCCTGGAGGTTTTTAAGAAGAGGTTAGATGGCCATCTGTCAGCAATGCTGATTCTGTGACCTTAGTCAGATGATAGGAGGGAGGGCATCTTGGCCATCTTCTGGTCAGTAGGGGTGTGGAGGGGGGAGGTAGTTGTGAATTTCCTGCATTGGGCAGGGGGTTGGACTTGATGGCCCTGGTAGTCCCTTCCAACTCTATGATTCTATGATTCTTATTGGGAAACTGAAATTTACAAAAAATACCCACAAAAAGGGAATACAACACGCTAATAAACAACAATGTTCACATACAAGGGAGAACAAAGCCTCTACCACTGTTACACAAGATTACAGCGATACAAAAATCCACAGTTGCAAACGATGCATAGAAGTGCAATGAAGAAAGTCATGTGTTAGGTTTTCAGTCCACTGAAGGTACAATTTGTATTCCAAAACGAAACCTGTGTTTAGATACAGAGTCAGCACGTGGTCTATTTTCTTCACTTCTCTGTTTTCTTTTTTCTTTTCTCGGTCTGTTTTCTTCACTTCTCACTTCCCTCTGTGGCCCCCTAATCTTGTGCCGTGGCCCCTCATTTATGCAGTTTTCACCTGTGGCCCCCTTGGAATATCCTGGGGGCCCCCGGGGGGGCCATATGGCCCCAGGTTGAGAACCACTGGTTTAGAGTGTCAGAATGGTGAGATCTACATTCTATCTCCTTGCTGCTAAGAAGGTCGTTGGGGGACCTTGGACCAATCTCTCTGGCCCCTTTCAAACTGCCCTTATAATCCAGTTGAGCAGCAGGTTCCTAATGGATTTTTTGTGTCAATTCAGACACAACCAGTTCTGCTCCTGGTTGCTAATGGGTTTTTTGTACCTGTTCAGATAAAGCCCCTTGCATCCTGTTGGCATTTACAGGGCTCTGCCGCTTTTTATGAAAACTGCTTTCTCCCATTTTCAGTTCTTTCTTACACTTCTGAATAGCTCCAGTGTGTTGTCTGAATAGTCTGGAGTGCTTTCAAAAGGACCACTATTGTCCTGCCTTTTGGGGAGTGGCATGTTCTTTTTTGGCTTTTTAAAAAACATTCCAAGATTTGTACTGAAGTGTTATAGTGCTACAGCAGCACCCTTGACATGCCTGTTGCTGTAGCCAGAAAAGATTGTGCCACCAAAAAAGGCAAGAGAAAACAATAGTGGCACTGTTTGAACTGGCCAGAGCACTTTAGAGATGGCTCATAGATGGATTCAAATGAGCTATATGAATGCCCATCTCTGTATCACTTTACTCCGAAATGGGCCAACAACAGATGACATCTGGTTTAGAATGGTAACCTGAAAGGGGCCTCTGTCTCTGGGCTTTTCTGCATGCTCAACACTTCTGATTTTCTTAAGAATATAAGATCATAAGAAAAGCCATGCTGGATCAGACCAAGGCCCAATCAAGTCCAGCAGTCTGTTCACACAGTGGCCAACCAGGTGCCTCTAGGAAGCCCACAAACAAGACAACTGCAGCAGCATTGTCCTGCCTGTGTTCCAAAGCACCTAATATAATAGGCATGCTCCTTTGGTCCTGGAGAGAATAGGCATGCATCATGATTAGTATTCATTTTTACTAGCAGCCATGAATAGCCCTCTCCTCCATGAAATGTCCACTCCCCTCTAAAAGCCTTCCAAGTTGGCAGCCATCACCACATCCTGGGGCAGGGAATTCCACAACTTAACTATGTGTTGTGTGAAGAAATACTTCCTTTTATCAGTTTTGAATCTCTCACCCTCCAGCTTCAGCAGATGACCCCAAATTCTAGTATTATGAGAGAGGGAGAAAAGCTTCTCCCTGTCCACTCTCTCTAAACCCTGCATAATTTTATAGATCTCTATCATGTCTCCCCTTAACCAGGGAGCATCACAATCGGATCTTGGCTGCATCGCAATCAGTTTGGGCACAGTTCTTCCACATGTCTGCTCTCCCTTTGCATTTTTACAGCTGTGGGGTCAGTTTATTTTCTTCCACATGTGCCTTCAATAATGAGGATTTTCAAGGGATGGTGCTGTCATCATCGGTGGTGTCATTGGTGGCGTCATAGCATCCACCTTTGTTTAAAAGAATGGCACTAAAATATCAATGTCTTGCTATAGTGTTTTAAGAATAGGCTTGGCAGATTCCCTCAATTCCCAGCTTTCATTTTAAAAAGGCAAATCTCTAGTGCCTTCCCTTGTGGAGATATGAGGGAAAAGGCATATCTCTGTGAGGGAAGATGCTAAAGACTTACTGGTTTGGTTTTGTTTTTCCCAGGGAAAGCTTGGAATTCAGAGAACCAACTAAGCCTATTGTTACAACACAAAAGCGATATATTGATATTTTAATGTCTTTTTTAAAAAAGAAAGAAAAAGAAACCACTCGTCTTTAGGGTGGGGGGAGGCGAGGGAATGGTTTGACCACCATAGTCCAATCATTGAAAAGTGGGCTGGATGATGGGAGTGGACAGGACAATGAAAACCAAATGGAAACATTATGTATCATGACTAGGGAAAAGGCAACTCAACATCAGTTTCCAGAAAAAGGGTGGGGTAAAAGTAGTCTCAAAAGAAATGGGAGTCTCAAAAGAAAAACTGAAAACTAGAGTCACAAAAATTCATGCGGAAATCAGGGGATAAGACAAAGCAGTAAGGGCCAGAACCAATGGAAAAAAACCTGTGCAAAAAAGCCCTCTCTCCCTCTCCAAACCTAACCTGATGGCTGCACTGAGGACAGAATCGAGGATGAGGAAACCAAGTACATCATCCTGAGCTCCTTGGGAAAAGGGTGGGAATAAAGGTGTGATGTGATAACAGCATAGTAATGGCTGAACCTATTTGGTGCCATCTTTCTGTTCTCAATTAACAGCCACATTAACTTAACCCCCCTTATGCCGCTGCAACAGTCCTTCTCCCACAATTCATCATAATTCCTTCTTTCTCCTTCATCTGCTATCCTGCCATGCACTCAGTCACTTAACAGCAAATTCATACAACTTTTAAAAGTTGCAGCTGCCATGCAACAGGCTGTATAGTGATGCTCCTGAGCTCAAGGATACAGTAACAGTGTGTCTTAACCTGAACCACCATTATTCATTTACAGCTTCAGTGTCATTGAAGGATAAACATTATTTATTAATGCAGCCCTGTAAGCCTGACTCGGCATCATCTATAAAGAAGCCAACATCTGAACAAAAATTCATAAACATTTCAAGAATATTATGGATATTCTGCCCCATTCTGATTACTACCCTACTGGTTAAACAAATCTATGGGGAACAGGTCAATTAATGTCTAAGCCACAATGATTAATTGGAACCTCCATGCTGAGAGACAGCAGCCTTCAGAATACCAGTGCTGGAGGGTCTCTATGCCCTCCCTTCTGGGATCATGTGTTTGACATACTGAACAAAATAGGATGCAGGACTAGATGGATCACTAGTTTGATCCAGTATACCTGATCATATTTTGTTAATGAGGGAAAGCCTCCTCTGGACACTTAGTTCTGCTTACTCCACTGGATTTAATAGAACAGCCAGTACACACAAGGTACCCTTGTGTACCTCTGAGTACACACTGATCTCTGGTTTGAGATAACAGCCCACAGTGCTTGATTACGCAGCAGGTTGTAAATCTTACTGAAATCAATGACACTTACGTCTATGTAACTGGATGCTAGACTGCAGCCATTATTGTTAATAAAGTGACAGTGCCTTCATGTTTTAATTACTCTAACACCTAGTGTGTTCTTTTTCAGTTGTTAAGTCAGGCAAATGTTCACTTTACTATTGCCATGGGAAACATCAGATCCTCTGATTCATCAACCCAGAGATTTAAAGATGTGCCTAAACACATGTATGACATTTTTCTTGATGTGGTTACGATAATGATAAATGGATTTGCTCTCACTTTAGAAGGTGAAACTAAGAGTGAAATTCTAAAGGGGTGTAGTTAGGAAACGCCTAAGGAGGAGGCAGTTGTGCCACCTCCTCAGCAGCTTGTGGCTGGGCGCAGCAATCCAAAAAAGCTATTTTGACAAAAACTCTCCATAGAGTTTCATGGGGCTACACCTGCCTTTCTGCAGGTGTACAGTATATACTCGCGTATAAGCCGAGTTTTTCAGCCCAAAAAAAGGGCTGAAAAAGCCGGCCTCGGCTTATACGCGGGTCAATACGGTAGGGGAGGGGAGGGGGGAGGGGGAGGAGGGAAATTACCGCCGCCGCCATTGCCGCCGCCACCGCTGCCGGGCCCATGCGGCTTCCCCCGGCCAGGAGCGCCCTGTGAGGGCCTCCTGCAGCCGCTGCAAGGCCGCGCGGCGGCCGCCGCTGGGCGCGCCCGGCTCCCCCCGCCCTGGAAGGGCCGGGGGAAGCCTGCTGCCAGGTGCGCCTGGCTCCCCCTGCCCTGGAAGCCTCCTGTGGGCGGGCCGCCGCCGCCGCCACCGCCTTCGCCGGGAGCCCTGTCAGGTAAGCCTGCGGGGGGAGGGGGAGGTTATAAGCCGACCCTCGGCTTATACGCGGGTGCCTAATTTTTCCCCATTTTTGGGGAGAAATTAGGCACCTCGGCTTATACGCGGGTCGGCTTATACATGGGTATATACGGTAAATAAAAGGGGGTGTTCCCAGGCAGAAAGGGTCCACCCCCGGAATGCCCCCTTGCATGAGCCCTTGCACCAGGAAATCACTGCCAGCAAGGCTGAGACGAACCCGCAGCTCACACTGCTGTGCTGCTCCCAAGAGCCGGCGTAAGTGCATCTGGCACTTATGCTGCCGCAGGGGTTACACTGGCTCCTAAGAGCTTTCAGCCCCCCTCCTGTTAGGATTGCTCTGCTCATATTATTTAATCATATAAAATGTCAGCTGAGTACTCCAATAGTCATCTAGGTCCTCAGGCCACCCCAGAAAATTGAAAAACTCACTTTCATACCCGGAGAAAAGATGCCAAAAGTCCAAGGGAAAGAAGCAGCTTGAAGGATGAAATAATTGTCAACGTTAGTTAAAAAGAAAAATGAGGTTTCCAGGTACCCTTGAAAGAAAGCTTAGCTTAAAAGCAAACAACCATGGTTTGGTAAGATCATTTCAGGTTCCAGCCACAAGATATGGTCAGTGTTTGTGACAACAAAGAAGAAATATTACAGATGACATAAAGGGATTTTCTTAAGCTAAATGTCTAACACAGGGGTCCTAAACATTTTGTGCCTGCAAGCACATTTGGAATTCTGACATAGCTTGGTGGGTGCAACAACAAAATGGCTGCCACAGGAGGTGCAGCCAGTCACAAAATGATTACCACAGCTTAACTTCAGTAACACACTGCAGATCCTTGTGCTGTGGTAGCATTTGCAAACAAAACAACATTTTAAAGACTTACCTGGCCCCTCCCACTTCCTAAAAACACTTGACTAGCACCAGAAAAGGTGTTTGTGGGCACCATGGTGACCATGGGCACCATGTTGGGGATCCCTGGTCTAACACATCCAACAGAGCAAGTAAGTCTTCTTGAGTTCATTATAAGCACAAAAAAACTCATCTCCTGATAGGGTTGCCAACTGCCAGGAAGTGGTTATGGAAATAGACAGCACTTATGGCATATACTGACTCATAATCAATATTGCTTAAACATATTTTATCAGACTGTAACAAACATGCAACATCTGAGTAACATTTTCTCTACAGCTCATAGCAACAAAAGTTACACTTTAACTGTTTGAATTTCAAAATTGCCAGGTAGACTCAATTTTTCTTTATGTTTCAAAAGTTCTCCAAAGGTATGAAGATTCTTCCACGGATGCAAAAAAATAGGTTTCCCAAAGGTAGTCCTATTTCGCAAGGCTTTATCAATTTCGGCAGTCCCGCGATGTTGAGTTCTAACTGCCAGGTAGTAGCAGGAGATCTCCTGTTAATTCAACTGATCTCCAGCCAATAGAGATCAGATCACCTGGAGAAAAATGGCCACTTTGGCAATTGAACTCTATGGCATTGAAGCCCCTCCCCTCCCCAAACCCTGCCCTCCTCAAGCTCCATCCCAAAAATCTCCCACCCGTGGCAAAGGGGGACCTGGCAACTCTATCTCCTGAATCCCAACATATCTGTAAGCAAATATTCAACCAGTTTTTGAGTTAATTGGGATACTAACTCAATCTCAAGTCACAGTTAGCTTTGTCCCACAAAAATATCAGTCAAGGAAGCAAGAGTTTCTTCTCTCCAGTAAAATCATCATCATCAACCTTTATTGCTCATTGACAGAGTCTTAAGCATTTACATTGTACAAGGGAAACAGTTTTGCAAAAACAGCCTGATCCCATTTAAGCTCAGCACAGAATAGTTTTTTAAATTTAAAGAGGATTTTTTTGATAAAATGCTCTTCGAGGAAAAATCTATATAAAGGTAGTTTTCTATTTATGAAACATTTTAGTCCGTTTATTAATAATGAAATAAAGATTAGTTTTAATTATGTACCATGAGGCTGTATATTTATGCAATGTTTACATTTTTTGGTAAATGAATTCCATTAATTCATTCACAATGTCATGCTCTTCCAAAGGTTTCTGTAAGATTATTTTGGGCAGTTTTTCTACCTAGAAGATATTATTACAGTTGCTTGGTTTTGCAGTTCTCAAAACTGTGGATTTGTGTCTGCAGAGATAACAGGCCTTTTCTTCACAGCAAAAATGTTATAAAATAAACATACAGCGTTGAGAAAAAGACCTTAATCCCATTGCTCCTTTTAATCCTAATTATCACAGCTTTTAATAGTTGCTGAATTAGGACTTACCAAAGTACATACTTGAAGTATTTTGAATTGCCAAATATTCTGATTGCCAACTGCCTTTCAAATTTGCTTTTTGTCTTGCCCTCAATATTTCCCTTTGTAGTAATAAAAGGTAACCCTTTCAAAATAATGGTGTCATTATTTAAGGGAAAATACCACACCCATCTGCAATCTGTATATACAAAGGTTCACATCCCAAGAGGCCCAGCATTAGGGGTTCATGTGTAAATGGCCACATATGTGCTCCCCCAGGGGCTCAGGATAACCAAACATTATTGCACTGTTATAATCGGCATTCATTGTAATAATCAGAACATACAGTTGTTTACTGTATATTATAAAAATTGGAGGATAACATTACATCAGTAGCTTTGAAAGAAGAAAACAAAAAGCAAATTTCAGCCCATTTTATTAACTTGTCTTATGCATTCTTCTTCACAAATAAAACTCCTTAAGACTGAAAGAGAATAAATGGCTCACGGTCTTAAATCTTACATATATATATATATCAGACTGCCACTTATATCCTTGGCTTGTCCTTAAGAAAACTGTGTTCAGCAATGACTCACCCATTTCCAGTACTCGTTTAGCTGTCATAAAACTGAACAGAGTGACATAAAATTAATCATACAGGGAACTCTCTATGTGCCAGGGACAGCTTCAGGAATCTGACAGCAATAACAACAAAAGATAGGGGAAGCAAGGACTGATCAATCAAAAATTATGGGAATTAAAAAAATGGCATATTTTTTTCTCAAACATGAATCAATTTCCACTTCAATTTAAATACCAGATAACCAGAAACATTACAATACTAACAGATTTTCTTTTCACAAATCAAAGTGATTTATTATAAATATTTATGCCATAGTGATGTGTTCTGTCTCTCATAAATACAAGATTCAGTAAACAATGGCCAATGACTTCATCTTAACCTGTTTATTCCTGGCCAACTCCGCAGAAATACCCTCACCTGCAACTATTTCATTTTTGTTTCCATTTTAACAAGATTTTTGTTACTATTTTAGACACCAAGACCTTTGTGGTTAAATTAGGGGTGGGCATTACAAAATTCCCAAGCCAAAGATATACATGGTTTGTGTTGTTACAGTGATTTTCCAGATCAGGAATATAAATCCGGGATTCTTGGGAATTACAAACCCTCCTGGTCTAAATAATCTCTCTGTGTGTGCTTTTTAGTTCAGGTGCTTAGCAGCAATGCAACACGATCTTGTGTTTTTCTTTGATTCTACTGATTTCTTGAGCAATGGCATTTCTCTCTTCCAATTATATTATTGCAAGGAAGGAGTATAGAGCTCTCCCAGGAAATTGCCTTTGGAGACAAGCCACAGAGAGTCATAGTTCTTTTTACCTCCCTCATTCATGGGGGAAGAGCCCTTTTTCTTTGCAAATATGATGGCTGGAGGCACCTTGTTCAGGAGCCCATACAATTGGACCCCTTGCTCCAATTCACTTGAAACTGGGAAGTTCTTTAGTGGACAGCCAGCACTAGCTCCATGGCAATTTTGGTGTCCTTTGGTTTAAAAACAGCTACTCCACCCACCCACCCCATTGTCCCCAACAGGGAATAATAGCAGAGCTCTGGGACAGAACAGGATGGGGTGGGGAGGTATTATGCAAAGGAAGCATTCCTCACTTTGTGAAAGGAAACAAACAACAGACCACAACAAGGAAGGATGGCAAACACTGAGTTTTCAGCAGAAATGTAAAAAAAATTGTCAATCGATCACTGTAAGAGTAGAAACATAAAATGAATAAAGTTTTATTTTAAAACATGCTGATAGCTGGCATTGTTTTTCCCCAATAGGAGTCAGTGGAGAGACGTTTGCCTGTTACAAGAGACAACTACTTCAGCACTTTGTAAAACTGAGCCCCTTGGTCCAATTGGCTTGAAACTCCTAGAGGAAAGGTAACTTATAGACCCTTCATTCCAACTTCCTGCTCAATGCAGGAAATCCAAAGCTAGATCACTTCTGACAGACAGCTCTCCAGGCTTTGCCTGAAGATCTTGAGGGAGCCAATGAGATAACTTGCTGCTATGTTTTTTGTTGAGGGGAATTGGTGCTAAAGTGCTGCTGGTTTTATTGGCTGTTTGAGGACTGCTGTCATGGGGATGCTTTTATTACTACTGGGGATAGTTTTACTATGCTGTTTCATTGGTGTTATATTCGTTGTAATTTTTATTTTTTGTTGATTGATCAAAGCAAATCTCTGAAGAGAGGGCATACAATTTTTCTAATTAAATACAGAATCAAGTGCCTCTGAAAGTTCATAAACACGTTTCTCTTGGGCAAAGCTCAATGTTTTATCAACACCTGCAAAATCAGTTTGATCTGTGGCTAAGATGGTTCAGAAAGCTCTTGAACACATGTAGCACAGGTCATGACAGCTCTACGTTATTGCCTCCAAGCCTCTGATGAGCTATTGTTTATAAACTGCCTTAAAGACTCTAACTGTATGTTCCTGAACATTTTCCAGCAACAAAAATGACTTGCTTTTTAATGGAAAAGTTATCTTTTCAGGATCCTGCACCAAACATCTGCATTAGCAAATTATACAGAAAATGTTGAGGTCAAAGTCAAGGATCTGAATAATACTAATATTGTTTTCACACTTTGTTACAGGTTTTTAACTTGGCCAGTTTATGCTTTAGACACATGTGTTGTTCTGTAATCCGCACTGGACAATAGCAATGCCTGTGCATTAGATAAAATACATATCAGCAAAAGGTTCTGAAAGATTAATGTAAATCTCCACTGGCTACACCCAGATTTCAGGAGTTTGATGTTTGGGGAGCTTTCTAAACAAAAGAATATGTGCCTTAACCAAGTTCTTGACTTCCGCACAACTGTTTCATGAACACACTTCTATTATTGGATTAGATGAGTTTGCCCAATATTACAGCTATCAAACTAACAGTGTCCTAAGTAGAGTTATACCTTTCTAAGTCCATTCATTTCCTTACTTCATCTATGCCATGCCTTTCTCCTGAATGAGGAGTCAAAGTGACTTGCATTGTTTTCCTTTCCTACATTTTATTCTCACAACAACCCTGGTACTATGGCACAGAGGGGATCTGAACCTGGATCTCCCAGATCCTAGTCCTTAGGACAGCACTGCAAGAATACTCAGCTTTGTTTGCACTTTCCTAATTTCTTACTCATTTTGATTTTTTCCCAGCACTCCTTTTCTTATCACTCTGCTACTTTGTTCTGTTCTCAATATAGCCTTGTCCTACTCAGCTGAATTCCTCTGTTTTCCCATGGCCATCATCTCTGTCTTGTCCCCAATTGCTTACTGTGTTCCGGCTCTCTAGCTCGCAGTACAACTTAATGCCTGATCCTTATGCTTCTTGCCTGACCCATAAGATTTTATTCTCTTTGAGCCTGCTGCGTCATTCTAACTTATTCAGTGACTTCTCCCATACTTTCAATTACAGCATCAGTGTCAGAATGAGCAAGCTGCTGCACAAATATGCTCTAAAATTACTCTTAAAAGTTCTTAAAACCATATTACAAACATATAAAATGATTCTAGAAGATAGCACTGAAGACGGTTTTCTCTATGACTATTCTGCTTTTTACAGACTAAAAGACAAAAAGTTCTGTAATGCTTGCAATTGTTGGTATTTTTGGTTGCTTTGCTTAACAGTTTTCTAGTCTGGGAGCATTCTGTTTGGCTCAATCCTGACTCTTTTATTGAGAGGTTTTCTTCCTATGATGTACAGGGTTGCAAAAAACAGAACAGAATCCTTTTCAACTGTAACACACTTTTGACCACAAATGACTTCCACACATCACAGTCAATAGACTGAAATAACCAGAACAGAAAATTAACTGTCCTTTTGCAAAAACTACTGACATCATAACAAAAGACATTCCTTCAACTTTCAAGAGCGTAATATGCTTGAGCACTTGTAATTTCATCCATCTACAAGAAACCATATAGGATGTAACATGCTAATAATGCAATGATATATCTGTGACCATTGGTAGTGTCAATGGATGGTGTTCATTTCCATTCTAGGAGTAATTTCAGACACACATTAAAAAAAACCCTCACCACGGCAGTCAAGGTCAAGCTGACCTGCACTAGAGCCTAACAATGAACACTGAAGAAGCCTTTCACATTGTGCTTTTCAAAGGTTTTTTCTTCTTCTTGCCTGTTATGGTCTTTATTTATTTGCATAATTTCTGGGTCAAAACTTCTTTACCTTTTGGTAGGGCTTACAACTACATAAGCCCACTTCATCTACTGGTGTGTTGGCTTTATGGTTTGTTCTTAAGGGTCGAGGTCAGAGGCAGCCAAATTTATTGAACTTCTGAGCCACAAATTAAAATCTTCAGAGGTTTGAGAGCCACAAGATATGCACAAGGCATGCTTTGGTGGTGTTGTTGTTTTGGTTAATTCTCCAATTTAAAAAAAAAATCAAAATCATATGGTATCACAACTAATTCAGCCTTGTCTCTTCTCAGCAAGTGCACAATGCATCAAATTTTAGAAATAATGATTAACTGAGTCCCTGTTTTATAAAAGGAAGGGGGGAAAGGAGAAAACTGGGGAGTTCTCTTAACTCATGAGGTGGGAGGAAGGTATAAAATTATTCAATTATGAAACAGATTGTTAAAAGTTTAGTACTGGAAACCTTGCCCTTCTTACTGGTGGTTTGGCAGTCAAGATGGAGAGCAACCTGTTCCTGCTTACGTACTTCTGGGGAAGGAACAATGGGCCACCTAGACTAACCAATAAAGCTTTCATGATCTACAGTGCTTGGTTCCCCTCCTGAAGCTGCACTTATTAGGAGTAACACTTATTAGGAGTAAGGCTCATTGCACACAATGGGTCTAACTTCTCAGCACACATGCTCAGGAGTGGACTGTAATTCGTTTTCTAAGAATACATGCATAGATTCAAGCTAGAAAGCAAAGGGTTGTTGAAATTGAAAATATTTAACTGCTGAGGAGCCCCATGGCACAGTGGTAAGCTGCAGTACTGCATTCCAAGCTCTGCTCACAACCTGAGTCCGATCCCGACGGAAGTTGGTTTCAGGTAGCCGGCTCAGGGTTGACTCAGCCTTCCATCCTTCCGAGGTCGGTAAAATGAGTACCCACCTTGCTGGGGGTAAAGGGAAGATGACTGGGGAAGGCACTGGCAAACCACCCCGCAAACAAAGTCTGCCTTGGAAACATTGGGATGTGACGTCACCCCATGGGTCAGGAATGACCTGGTGCTTGCACAGGGGACCTTTTCCTTTAAACATTCATAAGATCATGCTGTGTCAATTTTTTTCCTCTCTTTGCAGAGCTGATCTTCCTTTTTCACAGGGAGCAACCATGGGGGGGGGGTGAGCTCCAAGCTGGGAGCGCAGCTGGAGTCAAGGTCGAGTAGCTCAGCAGTTTGTTATGACGGCCCGGCCAATAGCTGTAATCTTTCATGGGAACCAGAGTCAGCCTGGTGTCTAACAGTGCCTTTCTGATGTATAACTGACGTATATGTTTCAACCTGCCCGCCTTTCCCCACTTGAGTCCTCGTCCCTTTTCCTGTAAGTTGCTGCCTTTCACCTTATGCTTCCCAAATAAATGGCTTCTTAGACAACTCTGTTTGGATGTTCGGTTGTTTGGGATTTGACAGGTGGACTCAAACCTTACAGGGTGGAGGAAGAAGAGGAGGAGGAGAAGGAGGAGGAGGAGGTGGAGGAGGAAGAAGGAGAAGAAGGAAGAGGAGAAGGAGAAAGAGGAGGAGGGGGGAAGGAAGAGGAGAAGGAGAGTAGGTTTTTATATGCCAACTTTTTCTACCACTTGAAGAATCAAACCGCCTTACAATCACCTTCCCTTCCCTACAACAGACACTCTGTGGGGTAGGTGGGGCTGAGAGAGCTCTAAGAGAGCTGTGACTAGCCCAAGGTCACCCAGCTGGCTTCATGTGGAGGAGTGGGGAATCAAACCTGGTTCTCCAGATTAGAGCCCGCCACTCCTAACCACCACTCTTAACCACTACACCATGCTGGCTCTTTGATGCTGTAATTGCGGAGGTTAGGGCAAGCGTCATCCCTTAAAAAGAAGTCAAGCAAGAAGGTTAACCAGGCAGAACTGGGTCACAAAAACCTGGAGGCCCTTACTGGGACCCATAAGCTGTCCGCGAAACAACTTCGGTGGGCTGACTTCTTTTCCCAATTTTGTTTCGTACTCAAGCATGTCCTTGGTAAGCAGAATGCACTTGCGGACGCTCTCTCCACTCCCCCAGTATCCTACCAAAGTTGACCATCCCACGGTCTCCTTATTCACCCCGGCGCAAAGGGGTGTCCTACCCACTCTGGCCGTCCAAACCAGGTCGCAGACCCAACGTCAGTCCCACACTGGGGGGGGAGGGTGTCCAAAAACCAAACCCAGCTCCCTCGCCCATCTCACCCACCCCCGGCGCCCGTACACTCGGACGAGCCGCCCTCTCCTCCGATTCCCTCTCCGATTCGGCAGCCAGCCTCGTCCACCTCGCCGAATAAGATGGATTTGCCTGATTCCTTCCTGGACTCGCTCTGTGCCCTCTGCAAGGCTGAGCTCTCCGCTCACACTCTCCCCCCTTCCCTTTTGTAACGTGGTGGTTACTGGTACAGAGACTCCAAACTGTACGTGCCCAAAGAATTGCGGAGGGAAGTCTTAAAACTAGCCCATGGAGCTAAAACGGCGGGGCACTTTGGATTCTTAAAGACCCTTCACTTATTGCGCAGGCAGTTCTGGTGGACGGGAATGTGTACTGATGTGGACTCCTTCTTTCGAGGTTGCCCAACTTGTGCCACTGTCAAACATTCTCAGGGGAAACCCCCCGGACTCTTGCAACCATTGGAAATCCCCTCTAGACCCTGGGAGGTTATTGCAATGGATTTTATGACTGACCTCCCTCTTAGAGAGGGCAAAACCGTTTTATGGGTTGTTACCGATCTTTTCTCCAAACAGGTACACCTCATCCCGTGCGCAAGTATTCCCTCCGCCCTGAAATTGGCCCGCCTCTTTGTGTCACATGTCTTCCGTCTACATTCCTTCCCGCGGAAGATAGTGAGCGACCGCGGGGGCACCTATGTGGCTAAATTTTGGAAAGCTTTCCTTAAATTGGTGGGGGTGGAGCAAGGTCTCTCCAGTGCTTTCCATCCCCAGACTGACGGGCAAACTGAACGTGTCAATGCTGTGTTGGAATGTTACCTTCGTTGTTATGTCAATTATCACCAAGATAATTGGGTTGAATCATTGCCTTTTGCTGAATATGCCTACAACAATGCTGTTCACCAGTCCAGAGGTTTCTGTCCGTTTCAAGCAGTGTATGGTCAAGATTTTGGTCCTATCACCCAACTTGATGTCTCCAGGGGGGAGGGTGATATGGATGTGGCAACATGGGTAGAAGCAATTCACACCACCTGGCCCTGGCTAGTTAAAAATTTGAAACGTAAATACAAAGCTCAAGCTGACAAGCATCGGTCTCCTAGCCAGGACTATAAAGTGGGTGACTTAGTCTACCTGTCTACCAAGAACCTTCGATCCACCCGTCCTTGTGACAAACTTAGTGCCAAATATGTGGGGCCTTACCCCATTTCTCGTATCATCAACCCAGTTACAGTGGAACTCTCTCTACCAAAGGCACTAAGGCGTGTCCATCCAGCTTTCCATGTAAGCCTTCTGAAACCTCACACTTCCTCCCCAGAGTGGCACCCCGACCCGCTTCCAGAGCAACCGGTGATGGTGGGGGGGAGGAACATTTTGAAGTTGCTAAGATCCTGGACTCTCGCATTCGCCACGGCCCCTCCAGTATCTCGTTCGTTGGAGGCACTTCCCCCCTGCCTATGACGAATGGGTACGCGCCCGCGACGTTGCCGCCCCTCAGCTAGTACATGCCTTTCACTCCGCCTACTCCCACAAGCCAGCCCCCTTTCAGGGCGGGAGGGGGCCCTGGAGCGGGCCTGTTCTCAACGCTTCTTGACTCTCTGGGTTGTTTTGAATTTCTCGCAGCTTCGCACAGCTGCTTTGCCTTGCTCGTCTCAGCCAAGGACTGTTGATCTAACGAACATTTTATCTCGGACATTCCTTCTAGCTCCTCTCCCGTGGGAGAAGGAGTTGCCATGCCAACCTACACTATCTGCTATGCTGATATATGTTACTGAATTAGACCAGCCAGCCATTCCTGGCTTAGTTTTATGCAAGCTCTGTTTTACCTGCATGATTTCCAATAAAGTCAACTTGCCTTAGGACCTCCTGCCTGGGTTGTTGCTTTTGGGGATTCTACGGACCAAGAGCTTACAATTCTCTCTGGTGTAAGCAAAGAGGCTCTTGAAGATTGTCATGAGCCTTCAAGTGAACTTAGTGGAGAGGTCAGTTACAATCTGGGTACATTTTTTTCAGCACGTGATTTCTAGCATTAAAGAGGTACATCCAATTCTCTGGCTTTAAGGTCATATGTACTGCTACATCAAACATACACATTTTTTTTTCTTGGCTGGCAAGAAGGAACTTATCGATTTTTCCATCTGAAACTGCTTGTCAGTTTTACAGACTCACTATCAAGGCAAATTCACTGTCTAAGTGATGAACCAGTATCTTAAAAATTGCTGGGCAGCTTACTAGTTTGCTGAGTCTTGGAAACAGCTCAGGAGACAGCTACAACGGAAGTACTTGGGCAACAAAAGCTTGTAGATTTTACAAAATCTCACATTAAGATCTTGGATTAGAGACAGAGCTCACCTCAAAACTGGTTTCAGGAAAACACAGCTATTTGTGGGTGTGTGGGCATGATAAATAGCTCTTTTATCTCAAAGCCCAATTTTGAGCTTTTAATTCTCAGAATCCCTCTTCTGCCCAATACTTTCCATCAAAAAGCATGATTTCCTCCCCTCCTGCTGCAGCCCCAAATACCCCTCAAAATACTGCTCTTAAAGGAAATGGGAGCTCTAAGAATAGCACAGAGTAGTCAGAGGCCTGCAGCAGGAGGCAGGAACTGGCAAAATTCATCCACCTCTTCTGTCAGTGGAATTTTTTCACTGAATCCAATCCTGAGATGTGCTGGTTTTAGGAAAACACAGCTATTTGCGGATCAGCGAAGTAGACAGCCTATCAGCAGATAGTTAATTGAGCAGTGGGTGGGAATGGTGATCCATCTAGTCCAGCATGCTATATCATGTTGCACTGTAGGTTTTATGAAGCAAGTAGAATGAAGCTTATTTCTCCAATAATAAAGCGATGGCATGGAATTACTGATGCCGAAACTATTATTTGAGACAAACCCAGAGTTTATATTGAATTGTGCTAGATTTTTAGCTATAGCCCTTAACATTCACAAAGATAAAGTGGTGATCTAAATGAAGGGCTACCTAGTAAAGATAACTTTACTTAGGTGATTTGTTGGGCTTTATATGTGTATTTTATATTTATAGTCAGCTTTAAATTTTATTGTGGGGTGTTGTATCCCATCCAGAGGTTTACTGCCTGTGAATGTGGAAATTCCCTTTAGTCACAGTAGCCACAGATAGAACTATCCCCCATGAATCTGTCTAATCTCCTTTTAAAACTGCCTACACCTGTGGCCATCGCTACATCTTGTGGCAGCGAATTCCACATCTGATGATCTTGAAGGCTCATTTTCACAACAGCAATCCATGGTTTGTTGTTATATGTGAATGCAGGTTATTGCTGAGGTAGATCTGTATTTGACTCTCATAGATCTAAGTCCAAATCCCTATCCGCCACATTTTTTGTGTTCAAATTAAATTTTTATTATACATCATTATTAATTTTCCGGCAGAAACCCTATCTCACTTTAAACGCTTGATTTCTTCTGGGGAACATATGTTATGCAATATTTAATATTTGAAATAAAATGCTGAAGAGGCAAATTGAGCTTAATTATTTAGTTTCTGATACATAGCTGTCTTTTAAAACTTCAATGTCTCACTGCAGATCTAAAAGAGCTCTCTATAAATAAGCTATGATCTTGGAAGCCATAACAAAAATTTATGCATAGCACAAAAAGTACAGCACTACAGTACTTCAACAAGCATATGACAAAACAATGATCGTACATAGAGCCAAAGTACTGATGAATTAAAATTGCTGCCTAAAGGAAAGAGGAAGGACTCAAAACTCTTGCAGAATTCCATGGTATTTTTCGGTAATAATTTGAGCACTAATGATTAAAAGACAATTACAGCAACAGTAAGACAATTTGTGCTTGTCTACCACATACCTGTCCTATCATTAGTATAAACTGGATGTGTTCTGAGGTAATGAAATAAACCTCCTGAGAGAAGAGACTAATTATGCAGAGTATATAATATGATGCTGTCAGGTTAATCTCTGTAAATAGAAACAGCCTCAGTATGTTGATGAATTAGACAGAATTTATAGCGAAAGTAAGCCTAACTTCAGTGGATTTGTTCTAATCTATGGAAATTTGAGGGCCTGGTTTTCAACTAAGCTTGCATCGACCACTAAAGAAACTGTTCCAGAGTTGATTCCTCTCTAACACTAACTATGTTTAGTGACTCAGGTGCTGGTTTGTTTGTTTATTTGTTTATGTATTGTTAAAAAGCTGCTCTAGTTCACACCCATGCTTCGGTGTAATCAGCCCCCCCCCCAATTGTCTTCAGTGTCAGAAAACACATGTGAAACACTGGTGCAGTGGCTAGAATAGGACCAGTGAAACCTAGACTCAACTTTCCACCTGCCCTGCAATTTACTGGGTGAGTTTGGGCCAACCATTCTTTCTCAGCCTAATCTATTCACAGGATAAAACCAGGAGGGGAGAACCATGTACACCACCCCAAACTCCTTACAGAAAAGGTGGAAATAAATAGTCATTTGATTATTATATAATATATAGTTTGTTATCCGATACAAAAAGGAAAAGGGTAACACTGCCATCTGGAAAAAAAATCATTGTGTACATTGGAGACCTACAAAGGTTTAGACTATGACCATTAGCTTTATTTATTTTGCCTTAGAGCCAACTCTTTTTCAGAAAATTCCTGGAGATTTAGGGGTGAATCCTAGGGAGGGCGAGATTTGGGGAGGGGAGGGACCTCAGCAGGGTATAATGCCATAGAGTCCACCATCCAATAGAACAGTTTTCTCCATGAGAACTAATCTCTGTAATCTGGGGATCAGTTGTAGTTCTGGGAGATCTCCAGGTGCACACCTTCCTGGGGAGGTTCTTCCATAATCATGGGTCTGCCACTGGAAAGGCCCTCTCTCGTGTACCCACTAAACAAGCTTCTTGGATTTATGAGACAGTCAGGATGGCCGCTCCCTGCGATCTTAATTTCCAGGCAGGAAGATGGTCCTTCAGATACCCTGGTCCCAAACTATGTAGAGCTTTAAAGGTCATACCTTGAATTGGGCTTGGGAATGGATCGATATTCAGTGCAATCGCTGTGGTATCAGGGTCACATGCTCCCAATAGCTGGCTGTGACAAGCAGTCTAGCTGCAGTGGTCTGCACTAGCTGCAGCTTCCGAACACTTGTCAAGAGTAGCCCCAAGTAGCAATACTCCAGTATAGATATAACTATGGCATAGATCACTGTGGCTAGATCTGACTGAACCCGGAACAGCTACAGCTGATGCACCAGCCAAAGCTGGGAAAAAGCTGTGTTGAGTACCTCTCCCAAGCTGTGAACCTAGCTTTTCAAGGGGACTATAAACCCTGGTCTGCCTTTCTACTAACCCTGAGAACCTGTGTCTTGTCAGGATTAAATTTCAGCTTGTTCACCCTCATCCAGCCCATTATTGACTCACAAAACAATACAAAATCCTAGTAACTAAAAACCATGCCAATGAAAATAATTCAGGGCATAACAGGAGCAGGACTCTAAAGAGGCAACATAGAAATATTCTAAATAAATAAGTAAAACAAATAAACAATATTCCTAAAACAGTCCTCAGACTAGGAACAGACCATAGAACTTCTAAAAATATGGAACCCCTTAGTAAAAAGACTAGGTAAAGAGAAACATTTTGGCCTGGATTCTAAAAGAAGGTGCCAGGCAAACGTCATGGGGGAAGGAATTCCATAGGCAAGGTGCCTCCACGCAAAAAGCCCTGTTTTTGGTTGCCACTCACCTTACCTCTGCAGGTAGAGACACAGAGAGCAGGGCTTGAGAAAAGGACCTGAACTGGTAAAGGTAAGGTAAAGGTAAAGGTCCCCTGTGAAAGCACCGGGTCATTCTTGACCCATGGGGTAATGTCACATCCTGACATTTTCTAGGCAGACTTTGTGTACGGGGTGGTTTGCCAGTGCCTTCCCCAGTCATCTTCCCTTTACCCCCAGCAAGCTGGGTACTCATTTTACTGACCTCGGAAGGATGGAAGGCTGAGTCAACCTTGAGCTGGCTACCTGAAACCAACTTCCGTCGGGATCGAACTCAGGTCGTGAGCAGAGCTTTGGACTGCATTACTGCAGCTTACCACTCTGTGCCACGGGGCTCCTCTGAATTGGTAGGCTGGACAATATGGATGAATAACATGGTCTTCATTTGTCTTTCAACTTTGATTCTATGGGGCTTCTACAGTCCCATCAAGGATCACAGATCTTCCCAGAGTCCATTCTGTCGCCAGGAAAGTTTTATTTCTGGAGTTGTGAGACCTGTGTTGAATAACATTCATAAAGGTCAGGAGACTGTAGTGGGGAAGGGGTGAAATTTGTCCCCTCTTCCTCTTCCATCAGAGGAGTTCTACTCATAGAACAGGAAGCAGGCAGCAATTTTACCCCCTCCCCCTGAAGCTTCCTGACCCACCTGACTATTAGTTCACAAAGGTCGTGCGACCCTGGGAATAAACTTTCCTAGGATTAGAAAGGATCATGGAGGGGACAACATCTCTGTGACCACAGATTATGGCATTCATCCCATGGTCTACTGCTAGGGTTGCCAGGTCCCTCTTTGCAACCGGCGGTAGGTTTTTGGGTGGAGCCTGAGGAGGGCGGGGTTTGGAGAGGGGAGGGACTTCAATGCCACAGAATCCAATTGCCAAAGCGGCCATTTTCTCCAGGTGAACTGATCTCTATCAGCTGAAAATCGGTTGTAATAGCAGGAGATTTCCTGCTAGTACCTGGAGGTTGGCAACTCTATCTACTGCACAATAAGAAATTTTGGGCCCAAGAATATATCCTTTAATAAAGGGCAAATCTGACAGCTTCATATGCTTGCTCAGTCCTGCAGCATTGTTATTTATACTAATAGACATTCTCACTGAGTTTCCTCCATGATGATTTAACATAAATAAAATTTTAAAACATCAATTGAAATTTAAAAATGCATATATACTCTAATAAAACCTAAAAGCACCAATAAAATTCAATATAACTATAATATTAGCAGTAAAAAGAGATGCGAAGGCCTGGGACACACCAGAAAAAATAGGTAACAAATCTTTTTCCCCAGGAATTCCCCCCATCTTTCTCTCTATCTCTCTCTCTCACACACACACACAGAGGAAATTTGGGGGCACACTGGGGGAAAAAACCCACCTCCGATAAAATATTTTCTCTTTTTTAACTAAGGAAAACCTTGCCTTAAAAATGCATGTCATTCATTCCAAATGTATAAAATGAAAAAGTCTGAAAACTTCCTCAGGCATTCAGTGTTTTCAATGTTATAAATATCCAAATATGCTAGTAGATCTATCTATTGTGGCATGCAAGAGTGTTTCTGTACAAATAATACATTTTTTTTGTTTACTACATAATTTGTTTTCCACTTTCATTACTTTTTGTATCTCAAATGGCAAAAAATAAAATGCATGTGTTATGGTCACATAAGGTGCAGCAGCTTGTAACTCTTTATTAAGTATACTTGCTATTTTTCTTACAGAAAATGAAGACATTTATACTTTTATATTCCATGAATATGCAAAACAGTTACTTTTTATGTTAACGAAATTATAAATTATGCATTTTATGTTGTTAAATCAGTAAGGCAAGTTTAGGTTCGATGTATTACATATATTTCATTTTCCTCCCAGAAAAAATCGCTTTTTCATGGCTTTAAATTCTCCAGAAATTTTACATTTCTAGCAGAAATAAATCAAAATAACAGCTAGTAAATGTTAAGAAACATGGACTTGCAGAACACAAGCAAATCCCTAAGCAAAGGCCTCAGTTAACTGGCAATACCCTGTGTAAAGACAGACAAATGCAGCACCAGGCATGGAAGAGAATTCTGCAACCAATATTGAGAAGTTTTGTCACCAGTGACCACCTACTTCACTTCTGAAGATGATGACAGAGATGACGACATAGGGTTGCCAGCTCTGGGTTGGGAAATAACTGGGGATTTTTGGAGTGGAGCCTGCGGAAGGCAGGGTTTGGGGAGGGGAGGGACCTCAGTGGGGTACAATGCTATACAGTCCACCCTCAAAGCAGCCATTTTCTCCAGGGGAACTGATCTCTATTCTCTAGCTAGAGATCTCCAGGCCCCACCTATATAGAAAGCAGGGCCTTTCAAAGAGCTTAGGAGATAACTGGCTGACAGAAAAGAAAGCTGATGCTCATCTTATTGGTTCTATATTGTGTAGGCATTTAAAGATAATAACCAGCACTTTGAGTTGGGCCCACAAACCAGTGAAATTCTCTCAAAACTGGCCAGAAAAAAACCCTGACAAAATGAAGCTCCTGAATGACTTGCAAGGCTTGCCAGGCCCTGTAGCTCCACCGGCGGGAGCTTTCTGGGGGTGTGGCTGTAGCGCGTGCGCCTGGTGCGATGTGAACACTCTAGCAATCTCAGGCAAAACTCTATAGTTTCCATAGAGTTTTCTCCAAGATTCCCAGAGCGTCTGCGTCACTTTCGGGTTTACCCAAAAGTGACGTGTGCGCGCGCGTGCATGCCCACAGTGCTTGCCGGCCATCAGCTCGCCGGTGGACAGCCTGGTGGACTGGCGGGATTTTACCCTCCACCACCGGGCACTTGGCAACCCTACTTACAAGTAATCTTCCTGTTGTTTTGTACTAGCTGTGTCACATAGAGTGCGCTGCAGTGATCTAATCTGGCCGAATCATGAATACCAAGGAAAGGTTGCAGTTGATGCACAAACTGAAGTTAGCTAATGGCAATATCTGCCACAGAAGAGACTATATTTGTAATCATGGATCTAATACTACCTCAAGTGGAATACTTGCTCTTTCCGTCCAGGCTGATTCCTACTCTATTTGTATGTACTATTGATAGGGTTGCCAACCTCCAGGTACTAGCTGGAGATCTCCTGCTATTACAACTGATCTCCGCAGATAGAGAGCAGTTCCCTTGGAGAAAATGGCTGCTATGGCAATTGGCAAATGGCATTGAAGTCCCTCCCCGCTCCAAACCCCTCTCCTCAGGCTCCACCCCCAAAATCTCCAGGTATTTCCTAACCCGGAACTGGCAACCCTAACTATTGACAAATAGTATCTCCATCTTGTCTGAACTGAGCTTCTGTTTGTTGGCTGTCATCTAGTCTGTTACCACCTTCAGATACTCATTAAGGATGTGTGTGTGTTAAGTGCCGTCAAGTCGCTTCCGACTCATGGCGACCCTATGAATGAAAGTCCTCCAAAATGTCCTATCTTTGACAGCCCTGCTCAGATCCTGAAATTGAAGGCTGTGGCTTCCTTTATTGAGTCATCATTAAGGATATCCAAACATAAATAGAACTGAGTGGGGATGAGGTTAGCAGGGATTTTTTGGCTATGGGTCGGGACCTCAAGCTGAGGGAGGGAAACTGTGCCTTGAGGCAGCCTGAGGGTGAGAGAGGTGAAATAATGGGAAATACATTTTTAAATTATTTTTATTTTATTTTTTTAGTGGAAGAGCAGTGGCAAGGCACTTTCTGTCAGGATTTTTGGTTGTTGAGGGTGGAAAAGAAGAGTATCTAAAAGATGATATATATAAAAAATAGGAAAATAGAGATGAGTATTATTACAAGATCTTAATACTATGGTGTATGCCTTGGTAACATTTAAATTATATTACTGCAATACCCTCAACATGGGGCTGTCCTTGAAGGAAGTCCAGAAGTTACACCTGGTACAGAATGCTGTGGCCAGAATGCTGACCTGAGTGGATCATAGGGACCTTATCACTCCATTCTTTTTCTATCTACACTACCTCCCAGTTTGCGTTTGGGCCCAATTTGAGGTGGTGGTACTGACCTTTAAATACCTATATGGTTCTGGGCCAGCATACATCAAGGGCAGCCTTCTACGAAATGAACCTACCCGTCCACTCTGGTCATGTTTAGACGCACTGTTTCAGATGCCCCCACCATCTGAGACCAGACAACGGGCAACCTGAGAAAGGGCCTTCTTTGTCGTGGTGCCAAATCTTTGGAACTCTCTTGCCAAGGAGAGTCATCTCTCTCCCTCTATTATTGTCTTCTGCCAGCTAGTGCAGACATCTTTCTTTTGTTTGGCTTTCCTTCACTAATGGTAATTAGCCCTTCTCTCTGTTTGTGTATTTTTATGTGTTTATATGTTTTGATTGTTTTAAATATTATATATTTAAAACATTTAAAATACACACACATATACATACGTATATATGTATTTTAAATGCTTTTTAATGATTGAAATGTTTTAATGTTCACTGCCTTGGGGACCCTGAATTGGGAGAAAAGGCGGCACAGAAATGTTTTAAATAAATAAATATTTATGACACATCATACCAAATCTTTGGATAAATTCTGCCAGAAGTTTCATGTAGATGATGCAGAAGTCTCATTTTGTTAAACAGCATGGGTGCAAGATGGAACTTTGCAGGACACCACAGTGCAAGGAATAAAAAAAGAGAGTCCCAACACCATTTTCTAGTACTGATCAACCAGACACCAGGAACACGAAACCATAGTGCCCTCAATACCCTTGTAAGCCCAGTTTGTGGGCCTGGCTTTTGCTGGGGAGGGCAGGCAGTAAGAATGATGAAATAAATAGTGGCAAATAGCTGGGGTTTCGCTCCATTCATGCAGCACTATTCAGTGTCTTGCTCCCACAGACGGGAAGGAGCCTCGGTGAGGGAGAATGATGCTGGTTGGATTCAGGTACCGCAGACCTTGTTTATTGTTGTTCTTCTGGCAAGTGCCTCCAGAGGACACCCAACTACCTACCTCCTCCTTGGTTACATTGGCCACTCTTATGGAGGCAGCTCTGGAGCTGCGAAGGCCTAGAACACCCTCCTGGCTCTTCACAAGAAAGCCCTCTGTGAAGGAAAGCCCCACCCTCCCTAATAGGAGACTTTCTGTCCGTTCTCATTGGTGAGCCACAGTTCGCAGGGGGAGGGAGCATCTGAGCCACCCACAGCTGTCCCTGCCAGCTGAAGAGACGGAGACCACATGGGTTGGAGTGGACTGTGCAGTGTTTGCCATTGCCACACCCACAAAAAAGGTGCACCACAACTCAAACTCTGCACTGCTCTCCCCTGTGGCTGGTGATGCCTCACTTCTAATGTGAGAATGAACCATGTTGGCCAGATCTACGGCATACAGAGGGCTCTGGCTGCACAGGATTATGTCCAGGGGCTTAAATCCTTTTTTTAAATCATATATCATCAAATGGTTGTGCTATGTAGATGGTGTCTTCTTGTTGTTGGAGGGTAATCGGAATTGGCTGTTAGACTTCCATAAATGAACTGACGTCCAGGACAAAAATATTAAATTTGTACTACTATAGGGATGCCAGCTTCCAGGTGGGACCTAGGGGGGACCCCCACCCCCGAAATTACAGCTCATTTCCTGAATACAGAGATCCATTCCCCTGGAGAAAATGGTTGCTTTGGAGGGTGGTCTCTATGGCATCGCATCCCACAGAGGTCCCTGTCCTTCCTAGGATCCACCCACAAATGTCCACAAGTTTCCCAACCTGGATCTGGTGACCCTACTCCCCATCCCCCTCCAGTGGCCAGGAGGGACCTGGCAACCTTACTACATGATGATAATAGACAGATCCATTTCTCAGATGTGATAGTGAGCAAGGAGAATGGTTAGAACTATACAGGTCTATAAAAAATCTACAGACAAAACTTCTCTCCTAAAATATGACAGCCAAAATCCAAAAACATGTGAAGAACAATTTGCCTTACAGTCAGAAGACTTAGGAGAAACTGTGCCAAATTGGATGATTTTCAAAAAGAGGCATCATTTTTAGTTGACAATTTATTTGGGGGGGGGGATCTCCACAACAAGTTCTGCAGTTCAGTCTATTCCAAGGCCTTTTCATCCAAGAGGAGAAATCTATTATTCAGACAGAAGAAAAGGTGACCTTGGGAGGCTTACTTGCAGCTTGACTTTTAACCATGTCTGAGTCAGTCTTACGAAAGGCAAATACAGGAATTGGAACAATTTGGAAGGCATTCCTACGTGTGACAAAAAAGCAGTTCTCTCTTTTAAGAGAACATTTAATCTGAGAGATCAACTGACATAGAGTAACACCTCTCTTTCTATCAGCACACAATAGACTTTACCGGGAACTAGTCTTTCCTGGTTGCATTTTTCCTGTGGGAGTTGCATGTATTGTTAATGTACTTTTAGTATGAAAAAAATTATAAATCCTATAAATAACAAAAATACATACTCAAGAACTTTACTACATGCAGCTCCAATCGAGTAAAAATTAAAAGAGAAATTTGGAGACAGTAATGAGGAACGGGTTAATAAATTTAAACCCAAATTTAAATTCATACCGTCCTCTAGTAGCCATTTCATTGCAACTTTTCATGACGTGGTGAGTCGTGATATTGACAAGATGGAACACCAAAAGATGCACAGGAGAAACAACTTGTCCAGGGACGATTGGAATATATTATGCAAATAGCTAATCAGCAAGATATAGTGATTAAACCGGCTGATAAGGGAGGAGCAATTGTGATATTGTCACATGAGGATTATCACTATGAGGTACTACGCCAACTTAACAATGCACATTTTTATCAACGACTCAGCCATGATCCTATAGAAGAAATACAATTAGTAATTCAGACAGTAGTCAATGAAGCACTAGCTTCGGACTATATTTCTAAAGAAACTGCTGAATACCTTATGAATGCTTTTCCTAAAACACCAAAGTTTTATGTTCTTCCTAAGATTCATAAAACGTTACGTCCACCACCGGGAAGACCTATAGTGGCAGGTATCTCCTCTGTTTTGGAACCCCTGGCCAAATATCTTGAATTTTTTCTCCATTATTTCACTTTAAGAACCCCTGCATACGTTAAGGATACTAGACATTTTATTTCACGTATAGAACAAATGACTGTCCCTTTAACAGCAGTGCTCTGCACTCTTGATGTTAATGCCTTGTACACCAATGTCCCTACGGAGGCGGTACGCACTATTGTTGCTGACTTGCTAGATTCACGACAAAATTTACAACCTCCTACCCACTTCCTACTCAATCTGTTGGATATTGTAATGGAAAGGAATTACTTTATGTATGACAACGACTTCTTTTTACAAATACACGGAGTCGCCATGGGGAGCGCATGCGTGCCCTCGCTGGCCAATATCTATATGGTGGCATTTGAGCACGCGCATATATTGGCAAATAATCCCTTTAGTGATCAGATTTTTTTTATGTCAGATATGTTGATGATGTTTGCCTAGCGATGCAAAATGAACAATGCTTTATTCAGTTCAACCAATGGATCAACCAACAAGATCCAAACATTCAACTCAGTGGGACATGTGATTCCAATGAAATTCCATTCTTAGTTGTAACTGTGTATAAGAAACATGACGGTACTCTGGGAGTCCGCCCTTATAAAAAACCTTTGGCACAAAATGCTTTATTGCACTATGACTCTTTCCATCCGTCCCACTTAAAGGATAATCTACCATATAGCCAGCTGCTTCGCTTAAAAAGAAATTCTACAGAGAAGTCTGACTTCATACAAGCAGCTCAAAGACTTAATTATGATTTTCAACAACGTGGCTACCCAAAGCACATTATTGAAAATGCTATGATAAAAACTAAAAGCAAACCTAGACATGAATTATTTACAGAATCACCAGTACAACCAGAAACACGGATCACATGTGTCCTGCAGTATACTTCAATGTCTTTTTTAATTAGTAAAATCATTCGGAAACACTGGCACTTAGTGCAACAGTTACCTGGTTGCCAAATACCACCGCGCATTGCATATAAGCGCACGAGGTCTTTTAGAGATATTCTGGTACATAACATTCCACGTCCACTGTCATCCTCACACCTACCAAAGGGTAACTTTAAATGTGGATCATGTCAAAGTTGTAAATTTATGTTGACAGTCCGTGAGATTACAATCCCGTGACTGGTCGAACTTTCACCATTGATAGCTTTAACAACTGTGATTCTCGGTGCCTGATTTATGTAATTAGATGTGCCTGCCCTCTTTGGTACATTGGCAAAACCCAAAGGCCAATTAAATATCGCATTAGTGAGCACAGGTCCAGGGTTCGAAACCGGACCTTAGAAGCTCCTCTGACACCACACTTCTTAGAAAAGAACCATACTGACGAAGAGTTGTCATTTTTTGTTCTATGGCGTTTTACTAGTGTCAACAGGTATGATAAGTCTGATGTAGAACTTATACTAAGACACCAAGAATCTAAATATATCCATTTATTTGACTCTGTATATCCCAAGGGACTCAATACATCACTGGACTTAGCATGCTATCTGTAATATACTGTAATCAATGTGTGTATTATTATGGCTCTCTGTACCTTTAAACCACAATGCTTCTGCCTAGGCGGATCATGTGACCTAGCTCTTAAAAAAGAGATTGTAACATGGCTACTTTGCCAACGCGAAAGCCAGTTACTAACAGCTCGCGTGTAAGTACTTTACAAATTTACATTATATTTTATTATTTTGGTACTTTATAACCTGTTAATTTTGGTTCCTCTGTAAGCCGCTTTTGCACTGTATAAGTTTATGATTTGTCTCATGTAGTGGTCGCTGAGGAAGGCTTTTTATAAGCCGAAACAGAAAGACTACCGGACTTCTGTATAAATGGAAACATAATCAACCATACCTCTTGAACCTCCTCAACCTATGGGTCTTACAGTCAAAAGGACTTTGAACCTTGACTCAATGGACTCTGATTTTTTGTTACTGTTTGCTTAAAATAGCTTATTTGTTAAGTGAATTTGATGTTGCTAATAGTGTATATGAGAATTGAATAACACTATTTCAATTATTTAAGTTTTGCAATAGTTGCTGTGTTTCATAGTTGCTAACTACTGTACAGCACGCTAACTTTTGTCTGCCAATCTCCAGGTGGTGGCTGGAGATCTCCCGCTATTACAACTGATCTCCATGCAACAGAGATCAGTTCACCTGGAGAAAATGGCTGCTTTGGAAGGTGGACTCTATGGTATTATACCCTATTGAAGTTCCTCCTCTCCCCAAACCCCACCTTCCTCAGACTCTACCCCCAAATCTCCAGGTATTTCCCTAACTGAAGCTGGTAACCCTAGACCATTCCGAGACTAGCTAGACATTCATCATGATAAATGGTCACTCAGAAAAGAAGCTGAATGGATTTTGAGACTGAGAACCTTGGTTCCTTATGAGTTAAATGAGGACCTGATTTTTTGCAGTTAGATAACAAACCTGCTGCATTCTGCTTTCTTTCTATGTGAGTTCAGCAGCTATAGGAAAAGTGCTGGAGATAAACATATTTAGACGTCACTTCTATTTTTTTTTTCAAATCCATTGCTCCATGAATTATTATATAATATTTTATGTCTGGGATATATGATCCCAATATGGCTGCAATGCTGAAGGGCCCCCCCGAAGCTCCTTAGGAGCCAGCTTGACCCTGTGCTGGCGTAAGTGCCCCTTTTACCCAGGATAAGGGGCATTTATGGCATCCCGGGGGCAAACTCGCCAGTGTCAGGGAGCTGCAGAGCTGCAACAGCCACCGCCTACAGCGCAGCCGCGCCAGCAAGGAATTCCCGGGGGTGGAGCTGCTTCTAGTCAGCTTCTTAATCCCTACACCGCGGGAACACCGCCTCACACTGCGCTGTTGCTGCGCCACCTTTTTAGGTGGCACAGCCCCATTGATGGCAATGGGGACATTTTCTTTTTAATTATTTGTTTAATGTTTTAATTTTCTTTTCAGAAGCCTCTCAGGAGGCAGCGCATCTGTGCCGCTCCTAGCCGCCATGGATCTACCCTCTTTTATTGGACAAAGTTCTATATTGCTTTGCTAGGGTGTAAATGCTTTACTATCTGCAATTTGATATTTATAGACATTTAGATTTTTCAGTTTATGCAAAGTTCTCATTCATGCTCATTTATTAACGTTTCTTCTAATTTATTTTTAATATTTAATATTTTGATTGTTTTAATATAATAATATTAATGTTCCTTCTATATCATGTTTCAGATCTCTTGAAGAAGTAGCCTGTGAAATGAGTAGGGGCTTTTATAGTATCCATATAAAATGTTCACCTTCCCACTGCACCATCACTTTTGGGCTTGCCTTCTTTCAATCTGGTAATAAAAACCATCAAGCAGTTTAAGAGTATCAACAGAGTTGTAACCCCTTTGTCTCCTTTATGAATGTCATCAGTCAGGGCAATAAAGGCAAAAAACCTGCCAGATACTAGGTTTCATGAGATTCATTCATGAAAAATCTGGAATTGAATAACCACCATCCATTTGAGCAGCCTGCCCAAGAAGTCTCATTTTACTTTGCTGTGTTGGAGCCCAACTCCCATGAGGGGTAGAGCTGACCTGCTAGGGGTCCAGCTTCTTCCCGGTCAGTAGCCATTTTCTGATCAAGGCAGAAACTCTGTTAACCACTCAGCTGTGGATAAACAATTAGGGTTGCCAGGTCCCTCTTCGCCATTGGTGGGAGGTCTTTGGGGTGGAGCCTGAGGAGGTCGGGGGGAGGGGAGGGACTTCAATGCCATAGAGCCCAATTGCCAAAGCAACTATTCTTCCAGGTGAACTGATCTCTATCGGCTGGAGATCAGTTGTAAAAGCAGGAGATCTTCTGCTATTACCTGGAGGTTGGCAACCCTATAAACAATACAGAAATGGGCCAGCAGATTAACAGGAAACAGGAGGAAAAACAAGGAAGGAAGGGTTAAAATAGGGCTATATGAGGCTATTATTTAATTGACTCTCCAACTCTTGGCGGGGGAGAGGCCTACCTTACCACAAAAGATTTGAAATTATGGAGAGTCCGCTCCCTCTTTAGGCTGGACTTCAAAAGCCAGAGACCGATGAGAATAGATTGGTCTTGGCTCCAGGAAGCAAAGAAGCTGGCCAGGGGGAAAGGAGAATGTTGGGGTGAACCTTGAACCCCATCTCCTTTTCAGAGCTGAGGACATAAAATGAGTGGGCAAACAGCCTTGTTGAGAAGAGCCCAAGCACACCCGTGACATTCTGTATTCTAAGTAGCACATGCTTAAGAGCCAGCGTGGTGTAGTGGTTAATAGTGATGGTTTGCAGCGGTGGACTCTGATCTGGAGAAGCAGGTTTGATTCCCCACTCCTCCACATGAGCGGCGGATGCTAATCTGGTGAACTGGATTTGTTTCCCCACTTCTATACATGACGCCAGCTGGGTGACCTTGGGCTAGTCACACTCTCTCAGCCCCACCTACCTCACAGGTTGTCTGTTGTGGGGAGAGGAAGGGAAGGTGATTGTAAGCCATTTTGAGTCTTCCTTAAGTGGTGGAGAAAGTTGGCATATAAAAGCCAACTCTTCTTCTTCTTAAGGACCACATATGTAGTTTTAAAACCAAATATCCACAAGTACATCTTTGTCTACACTGCCTCAAGGGAGCATTAAATAGTCTTATAAAGAGCAGTCTGTTATACAGCATTAGGAAAACAAAGATAATTACATGTTTAAAATTAAAATTTCATTGAAGGTATTATGGTGATGACTGGGGAAATTGCTCAAAAAGTAATACGGCTGTTTTAGTACCCATACAAAGAGAATCTTTGCCATTGTTCTGCCAAGATTCACAGCAGTCACAGATACATTTAGCTCACTGGAGAATTCATCACTGCGGTACAGCTGTTTTCTCAGCAAGAGGAAAGTGTCGACCTCCCGGGGAGTCTTAATTAAATAAAAGGCAATTTTAGAAGGTGGGAGGAGTATTGTTAAGTCATCAGCCTTACTATTTGTATGTTACTTTGTGTTTACTGACTTTGCTATGATTATCTTTACAAATTACATCTCAAAAAAAAAAAAACCTAGAAGCAGCTGTAGCACATCTGCTTTAAATTGCATTTTTTCTAAATATAAAGCCAGGGTTAACATATTATATTATCCTGAGATAAGGATCCCAATGTATTCAGTACCAGCTCCACAAATAATGACCTCAGAGGCCCCTACCTGAGGCTACCCGAGCTCACACAACTCCCACCTCTGTCCTCTGACTATAGTCAACGTAGCTAATCCTCCTTTCCTCCTTGCTACTCCAGGGATCTTTAAACACAACATGCCTTGCATAATACAAGAAAATTCATAATGATTTTTCCATGCTCCCTTGTTTGATCTCTTATGTTATTCACAGATCACCACAAATGTCTGTGGAGCTGTGAGTATTCATTTATTCTGGTATGACAGAGGAACAAACTAAAAAAAAAAAGTTGTACAGCCATACTGGAACATCCAAATCCAGAAAGAAAGAAATCTGGGTAACACCTTTCATAGTAGGTCCAACCACATGGACACAAAACAGCTGTTTTCAAACTCTGACTGTTCACTTCTCTTCCAGTCAATTGTCAGTTCTAAACTCTCAGAATTCTAACTGCCACTTTCAGAATTCTATTCGAACACCCTGTCAATCATGGGGGTTCCATGACCAGGACATAAAATGAAGCTGTCTGTCACAGCAGGTAAGGGAGAATCATGTCAGCCAGAGATATTGTTGAATGTTTTTACTACAGCCAACTACCCAGCAGAATATTAAAGTATCTTAGTTGATCAGTTTGAGAATACTATAGGTTCCCATATGGCACCACTGGCTGATTACAAAAAAAAACATGAAGTTGAAGTCTTGACAATCTATCATGGGCAAACTATGGGAGCAGTTATTCACAATAATCTTACAACTCATAATGTTATTTTGAATTTCAAGACGCTTCCTGCCTGCGGATTGCCAAATAGCTCACTCTGACCCCTCTGTCACTACAAGTAAACAGTCAGAGTTGCTCAGGAGACAGAGGAAGATATTTGGCAGTCTCAGGAGTAGGCAGTGTTTCACACTGGGCATATGCAGGCATTTGGCCTGAAAAAAGATATCTGGCATGCCAAGAAAGCAAGCAACATTATACAATACTAGGGTTGTGCAAAAAAAAAAAAAAATTATCCCAGTAAATTTCGGGTTTGGGTTTATTGGGCCCATTTTTTTTCAGTAAACCCGGAATAAGCCGAATACCCATACTGGTAAATATCAGCATTTGGCTTATTTCTGGGTTTACCGAAAAATTCGGGTCCATTATAGTCTATAGGGATTTTTTTTCAAAGCTCTTGTGAGGGCATTTTTGGAGGTACAGTCACCAAATTTGCAGCATGGCTGCAAGAGACTCTCCTTAGACAGTTTTTTAAAAAACCCTTATGCTTGATCCATATCAACCCACTGAATGGTTGGTCAGACCAAGTTGTCTCCAATTACATGACGCCGACCTCAAAAGGACCCCAACTATGGGGCCCTAACAAAACCAGTCCAAAAAAAGATAGAAAAATGGGAGAAAGCACACAGCAGTACTTCTGAGCGAATCCAAACAGCCGTACCCAAAAAAGCTTAATAATAATAATAATAATAACAATAATAACATCATTATAAATATAATATAATTATATATGTATTACTACTCTTATTATTATTATTATTATTATTATTATTATTATTATTATTATTATTATTATTATTATTAGGCTTTTTTGGGAATCGACTATTTGGCTTTGGGGAGATTCCCAGGTTTTGGCGTTTGGTAAACCCAAAACACGAGTATTGCTGAAATGGCTAATTTCTGGTTTATCTTCAGTTCCAGTTTATCAGATATGCACAACCCCATACAATACCCTTGGGCAACCAGGTAGAACTAAAAAGAGAGCACAAAAAGAGACTAGGAACATAGGGTGCTAGATGACTGAGAGGGCATAGCTGGAATTTAGCATTCCCAGGAAAACAGGCAACAGAACAGAGAGTGTAGAGCTGGCATTTGAGGGCCCATGCCTTCAGCATGTAAATCTGGTATTATTTGGTTGAAAAACAGCCAGTTCAGTCACCTGAAAATGTCCCTCCTTCCTCACATTGTAAAAGGAAATAACTACAACAAGGAAGGATGGCAAGCACAGAGTTCTCAGCTGAAAGGCAAACAAAATGTCCATTGGTCACGAAGAGTAGGAAATGAAATTAATGGAGTGCCATTCTCCCCCCAATAGGAGTTAGTGGAAAGAAATGCACCTGCATTGAGAGGCATCTACTTTGGATGTCTGTACAAGTCAACCACATAAGAACATAAGAAAGGCCCTGCTGGATAAGACCAAGGCCCATCAAGTCCAGCAGTCTGTTCACACAGTGGCCAACCAGGTGCCTCTAAGAAGCCACAAACAAGACGACTGCAGCAGCACCATCCTGCCTGTGTTCCACAGCACCTAATATAATAGGCATGCTCCTCTGATATTAGAGAGAATAGGTATGCAGCATGACTAGTATCCATTCTAACTAATAGCCATGCATACCCCTTTCCTCCATGAATATGTCCACTCCCCTCTTAAAGCCCTCCCAGCTGGCAGCCATCACCACATCCTGGGGCAGGTAGTTCCACAGCTTAACTATGTGTTGTGTGAAAAAATACTTCCTTTTATCTGTTTTGAACCCCCTTGGTTCAAATCACTTGAAACTTGAGAGATCCTAAGATTAGAGGGAGGACTATATTCTGTGCAAATTTGGTGCCATTATCTTTATAAACAGCTGCCCCAGACCTTCCAATAGATTCCCCACTGAAAGTAATGGACATCTGGAACCCAAATAAACAACAAGGATTTTAATCCAGAACCAGTAATGGCCTACATTAAATTATGTAATTACAGTAATTTTTACCCCAAACTCTAGATACGAAATTATGATTTTTTTTTCTCAGCATACACCCCTATAGGAAACCATAGTAACAAAATTTGACAGAAAATTGTACTCCTTTTTTGCACAAGTTGCATTTAAATGGTGCACAAACACTGTAGAAATTGCATACACTGAAAAATTGTGTCGAAGAAAAAATGAAAACGGGAAATTTACCAAAAAAAATATACAGCATGGAATTTGTTTTCCTGACTGTTCACAACAATTAAAAGATTTAGAATTTTTTTGGCTTTACTTGTATACTACTTTGATGACATTTTAAGCAACAGCCTATAAATCTTTCCCGGCCTCTGCTAATTTCCTTGTGGTAAAAATCTCTATACAATTTGTTGGGAGATTAAGATGTTTGGCTTTCTGTGGTAAATTAACACTTGGTAAATAGCTGTCTGTATTCCTTTCACCCCAAATGGGTTCCCTTGCCAGGTCTGAACAGTATTAATTAGAAATAAGATTGTTATAAACATATTGTATGCCAAGCACTCGGCATATTCATAAGCACACTTCCTCATGCCAACTCTCTGCCTTGCTCAAGTATAAAAATACAAACTGTAAATGAGTTAATGAGAATAGAAAATAATAAAGAATACAACAGTCAATACGGATTTCAATGGATTGAAATACTGGCTTGGAGCTACCTTAAAACCCTGTTTTTCAGTCTAAGAACATATTTACATGGGAACAAAATGAAGAAAAAGAAGATTTGACAAAATTGGGATAGTAGAGATTTTGTTTGATCACTGATTTTTGGCATTTAATATTAGCATAATGAGTAGAAAGAAGACTCAAATGAAATGAAAACTTATTTTGCACTGTTATATAATGAGAAAGAATGAAGTTTTTCATAAGCTGTTTCCTTTTCATCCTGGCTAACTATACAACAGCTGCTCTACCAGGTGGTGTTTTATATCCTCTTAAAACCCAATAACCAAGGGACATTTGTGACACAATGTTTTCTCCTCAGGAATGGTTTTGGAATCATTCCTGTAAGGATTATATGTGTGGAAAATACAGGGCTGGAAATGAAAACCAAAGAAAGGTCTATGACTAGGACAAAAGAGCCCTAGTAGGACCTCTCAGAAATGCTTCCTGGTGCAAAATCCATAAATATTTGCAGGTTTAAAATTATTTTCTCCACATGTATTCCTCCAGAAATATCATGTCCATTCATGTGTGTTGCAATAGTTATAATGTCGGGCTAGGACCCCAGTTTGAATTCCCACTCTGCCATGGACGCTTGCTGGGTGACCTTGAGCCTGTCACGCAAGCTCTGCCCAACTTTCCTCACAGGGTTGTTGTGAGAATAAAATGAATAAAAGGAGAATGATGTAAGCCACTTTGGTCCCTCACTGGGGTGAAAAACAGGCTATAAATTAAATCAACCAATCAATACAACACAGAGCTGTGAGAAAACTATTATATCTGAAGAATCAGTACCAAATAACAACTCAAGAGAAGTATGCAGAAGTACCACAACACTTTGGTCCACATTTCAGACATTCATTTATATCAGAAACTGCTACATAGAACCCATAGGGGATTACTCTAATAAACCTGTTGGGGTGGTGGTTGTACCTCTAGACCTATAGGTTTTTGGTTCCCTCTTCCTTGTTTATTAGAGTAATCTCCTGTACTACTAGAGGCAGCCTAGCAGTTCATCTACATTGGGCTGCAGAAGGGACATAGCTGACTACCAAAAGAGTAAGGTTTGTCCTCCAGATACACATTTATCTATATTCATGTATTTGTAAAGTTACAGATGAGCTGGATTTTTAAATATGTATAGGCAAGGCACTGTGTGTGCATGTGGGAGGAAATAATGTGCTTGGAGAGTCACTGTGAGTCAGAGGAGATATCTCTAGGCTACACAGACCAATGGTCAGACTTGGTATAAGGCAGCTTCATATGTTCAGTATTTACAATGGATATCATTAGCATCACTGGTCTTCTTGTTCCCCATTAGAGATTTCTCAATGCTACCAAAAATTTTGTACGTTCTTAGGGCGCCAACTCTGAGTTTGGAAATTCCTAAAGATTTGGGAATGGAACCTTGGGAGGGTGGGAGGGTAGAGTTTAGGGAGGAGAGAGACCTCAGCAGGGTGTAATGCCATACAGGGTGTAATGCCATACACCCTCCAAATCAGCCATGTTCTCTGGGGGAACTGATCCCTGTTGTCTGGAGATCAGTTGTAATTCCAGAAGATCTCCAGGCCTTACCTGGAGGCGGGCAACCCTACTCTTGATGTGATAGTGATCATCTGTGTGGTAAATAGGTGTAACTTAATGATTCTGGGTGCACTGCCTTGAAAAGTAAAATATGCAGAGTGGTCCTAAAACAAACTGAAGTCAATAGAAGAAAAGAATGCTTTACTTCAGTCTTTTACTTTGGAACTTCATGTAACTGTTAACATGATTCAACACATTCCTAACTAGGCTAACATATATTTAACTTGCTGATACAATTATTGGGGGGGAATTCTTTCCACTATCTACTTATTTAGCAAATTACAGGAAATATCCATCTTGTTTGTTAAAAAAATAACTGTAGGATATTTATAAAATGGATCTCATCACTGCTGCCATCTTCTTTAAATCTTTAGACAAAGGCGATAATCTGACAGATAAAATTAAAATTAGCAAAATGTCTTGCTCTGCATGCACTCTATTAAGGGATCGGTAACAAAGCAGTCATCAGAATGTGAAACGTAAGGAAAGTGCTATATGCATGGAACTGCAGGACACAAAACTACTGATAAGCAACAACCAACATGTAAACCTGAAGAGAAATGTCACCTTGTCCAAGCAATCAAATGATCTCCAGGATAACCAGCTCAGACTGACTTACAAAATAAGTCTTTCAGTTAGGGTTGCCAGGTTCCCCTACCAACTGGCAAGGGATGGGGGTGGCTTACCAGCTGCAGAGGGAAGCTGGGGCCATTGTGACAATGTCTCTTCTGGAAGTGACGTCATCATGATGGTGACGTTGAGAGAGATGCTCTGGTATTTTGGCAAAAACTCTATGGTAGTAGCTAGTTTTACCATAGAGTTTTGCCCAAATATCAAAGCCTCTCTCTTGATGTCACTGATGTCATCCTGTTGGTGATGTCAAGGCCTAGGCCTATTATTTTAAGCCCAGTAAGAGCCCCACCAGCAATCTGGACAGCTCTGGGAGGAGGGGCCCAAAGTGGGGGATCCCCTGCTCCCAGCAGGGATCTGGCAATCTTACTTTCAGTGCATAGTTTTCTAGGCAGAAGATAAAGCTAAGGCCTAGGAAAATTAAAAGTCTAGTTCTCACCAAGTCTGAGCTGTAACATTTCAGAAGATCACAACTGAATATTCCTTCCTTCCCAAATGCTATTTAACTCCCATCCATTGTAAAGGGTGAACACAAAGGAGCAGCTTTTGCTGGCAGCCTATGGAGGACAGCTGATTGGCATCAGCATGGGCATGTGCCTGGTGTGGGAGGTGACATAGGAGGAGATACCATCATACTGTTCCTCCCTCTTTGATCCACCTCCACACAAGAAACTGCTTATCAGGGAGAAGGAATCTGCCTTAGCTTTTTATGAGTAGGGAATTTTTTTTTAAAGATCATTCAATCTCGCAAACCTTGTCTGCTGTTTGAAGTAGTGCAGAGCCCAAACACAAATCTGTCACATCAGCTTGACTGATCCATGACTGGATTTCCCAATGTTTTCTTTTAAAAATTTTAAAAACCAATCATGGGAGAATTTTGATCCGAGCCAGAGCACTTGGGAGGGACACTTTCCCCCCAAGGAGATGCTATTAGGGAGAAAAAACAGGTACAATTCATGCTTCTTTTTATGTTTCCCAATTTTCTACGGAGCACTGTGCAGTAGCATGCCCAGTTTGCCACAACTTCCACTTTCTTCAGTTCATTTGTGCCTTTTCTCCTCCTTTACATCTGCAATTATATCTGTGAATTCACAAAACAATATTCAAAACATAAGCACATTTAATAAGACTATACTCATTTCAAGGTTTTTGAGTTTGATGTTTTATCAATGTGCAGGCATGGATGTGGACATCAGTAAAACAGGTAATGAAACACTTCTTAGTGCAATCATATGTATAATCACAATTCCATTTGTCCCAGTTTTATTAATATAAATTAATGTTGATAATGCAGGATAAGAAAATATATATAATAATGAGCTGAAGAAACTGAAAGCTGCAGCAAATTGCTCATGTTTCAGAAGTTTCCCTACTTATACAGGAATTAAAGCAAAGTGAACATAGCAGAATTTTGCAACAAGAAAAGAACTATAAAAATCCACTCTTCCCTGATGCTAAGAAGACACACATACTTACACACTGTGATCTATAAAAGGAGGTCTATATATGGGAACCCAAAATTCATTGACTATCCCTGAGTCAAAAGCCTGGATCCAATGGAGCAGGTCCATGCATGGGGGGGGGGATTTTCAGTGATGTGCCACTGCCACAGCAGATTTTAGAGTTGTATTTCAGAGCTGTATCGTTGCTTGTGTTTTATATTTTGTTACTTGTTGCTACTGAAGATTTGTCTTATTTTTGTTGTAAACCTCGTATCAGATCTTTTTGTTGTAAAAGGGCAGAATATAAATAAATTATCATCATCATCATCTTGGACTCATCCTTCGGGCTGTTACTGGGTGTCCCCTGTCTTCCGCAAGCAGCATTTCAGGGGCATTTGGGACTGTATCAGAAGAGGGTGGGAAAGTCAAAATCCATGGACACAAATCCCATCCATGGAAACCTTATAGTGGATCCAAGCAAGAAATACACACACACACATATGTACCCTCCGCAACAAACCATGCAGTAATTGTGTAAAAGAAAATCTGGCTGTCATTTTGAAATAAAGAATATAAAGAATAGTACTTATAAAAATGTCAATAAAAAGATCTCAAAGAGTTTATCACTTAATACTTCAACTAAATCAAGCCATACTACACATTGTAAACTTTCCCTGAGTGATAGTTTCTGATAAGCAACTGAGGTTTTATTTCGTTAACCATACATGTATTGCTGATTAAGGATACTACTTGCAGTTCCATAAGATATAAGGGGCTAGTAAAACCATCTAATTCCTTCTTCTCCTTGTAAGAACCATGCATCAGCAGAGATAGAGCTGGCTGAAAGTGCATCTCTCTAATAAGAAGAGTGTACAAAACAATGCCTGAACATTTACACAAGAGCACCGCAGCCTCCTGTGGTGTGTGTGACTTGCAATTGCCACAGTCGCCCTACTCCCTTTGCCGTAAAGGAAAATGTTTGCAGTATGTAGGCCAAGGCTGCCTCCCCAACCCACATACAAGGCTGTTAATTATTCAAGACTTCCTTTTCTCCAGGCATCCCTTTCAAAGTCTAACATCGCACAGATCTGATAGCAGTCATCTCAGCCCCCTCAGGTACACTCATCTATAATTTATCATTCAGAATTTCAGTTGACTGCAGATTTACACTGACAATGAGGAGCATTTATCAACTTCCTCTTCTTGAACAAAAGCACAGGACAGAAAGAGCACACACAAACACACGCATCTCGTGTTTGCACAGACTTGACCATCCATATACTGGGAGCACAATGTTGCTCAGTGTGCTAGGTATAAAAATGGCAAGTTTTTAAAAGTATGGAATTAAAAATCATTACTGTTAGAGCAAATGAGTTTGGCCATCTCTTCAGAACACACTGTGACATCTGATTCCCACAATACCTGACTCATACAGAGTTACAGTGCCGTCCTAAGCAGGCTCCCACCTTTCTAAGTGTAATCAACGGGCTTGTGTGTGTGTTAAGTGCCGTCAAGTCGCTTCCGACTCATGGCGACCCTATGAATGAAAGTCCTCCAAAATGTCCGATCTTTGACAGCCTTGCTCAGATCTTGCAAATTGAAGGCTGTGGCTTCCTTTATTGAGTCAATCCATCTCTTGTTGGGTCTTCCTCTTTTCCTGCTGCCCTCAACTTTTCCTATCATGACGGTTTTTTCCAGTGACTCTTGTCGTCTCATGACGTGACCAAAATACGACAGCCTCAGTTTAGTCATTTTAGCTTCTAAGGTCAGTTCAGGCTTGATTTGATCTATAACCCACTGATTTGTTTTTTTGGCAGTCCACGGAATCCGTAACACTCTCCTCCAACACCACATTTCAAAGGAATCTATTTTCTTCCTATCAGCTTTCTTCACTGTCCAGCTTTCACACCCATACATAGTAATAGGGAATATGATGGCATGAATTAATGTAGTCTTGGTGGCCAGAGTCACATCCTTACACTTCAAAATCTTTTCTAGCTCCTTCATGGCTGTCCTTCCCAGTCTCAATCTCCTTCTAATTTCTTGGCTGCAGTCTCCCTTTTGGTTGATGGTGGAGCCAAGGAAAAGAAAGTCTTGAACCATTTCAATTTCTTCATTGTCAACCTTAAAGTTGTGTAATTCTCCTGTAGTCATTACTTTTGTTTTCTTGATGTTCAGCTGTAGTCCTGCTTTGGCACTTTCTCTTTTAACTTTCAGCAATAGTTGTTTCAAATCTTCACTATTTTCTGCCAATAATGTAGTGTCATCAGCATATCTCAAATTATTAATGTTCCTCCCTCCAATTTTCAATCCAACTTCATCTAAATCTAATCCAGCTTTCCTAATTATATGTTCTGCATATAGATTGAAGAGATAGGGAGATAAAATACATCCTTGTCTGACACCTTTGCCAATTGGAAACCATTCCGTTTCTCCATATTCTGTTCTAACTGAGGCCTCTTGTCCAGAGTACAGGTTGCGCATCAAAACGATCAGATGTAGTGGCACACCCATTTCCTTTAAAACCAGCCATAGCTTTTCATGATCCACACAGTCAAAAGCTTTGCTGTAATCTATGAAACACACGCTGATTTTCTTCTGAAATTCTCTCGTACGCTCCAGTAACCAGCGTATATTTGCAATATGATCTCTAGTGCCTCTTCCTTTTCTGAAACCAGCTTGAACATCAGGCATTTCTCGTTCCATATATGGTAACAGCCTTTGCTGTAAGATTTTGAGCATCACTTTACTTGCATGAGAAATTAATGCAATGGTCCAATAGTTGTTGCAATCTTTGATGTCTCCTTTCTTGGGAATTGGAATGTAAATGGATTGTTTCCAGTCTGTGGGCCATTGTTTTGTTTTCCGTATCTGTTGGCATATTCTTGTCAAGATTTTGATGGACTCCGTTTCAGTGGCTTGGAATAGCTCTATTGATATCCCATCTGCTCCTGGTGATTTGTTTCTCCCGATTGCTCTCAATGCAGCTTTCACTTCACTTTCTAAAACTGTAGGTTCTTCTTCAAAAGATTCTTCTTGGAAAGAATCTTTTATCCTTTCATCTCTTCTGTATAGTTCTTCAGTGTATTGTTCCCACCTTTTCTTTATTTTGTTCTGTTCAGTTAATGTATTTCCATGCTGATCTTTCAGCATGCCTAACCGTGCTTTAAATTTCCCTTTGATTTCTTGGATCTTGTGGAATAGATCTCTCGTTCTTCCTTTTTTGTTGTTCTCTTCTATTTCTTTACACTGGTTATTATAATAGGTCTCTTTGTCTCTACGTGCTAGTCGCTGGAATGTTGCACTTAGACTTTTGATTCTATTTCTGTCACCTTCTACTTTTGCTTCTCGTCTATCTCTGGCAATTTTAAGAGTTTCCTCAGACATCCATCGAGGTTTTTCTTTTCTTTTGGCCACAGGAATAGTCTTTGCACATTCTTCCTTGATAATATCTCTAGTTTCCACCAATAGTTCTTCAGGTTTACATTCACTTGAACTTAGTAATGCAAATCTGTTCCTTACATGGTCTTTAAACTCTTCCGGAATATTGCTTAGATTGTATTTTGGTGCTATGAATGTTTTGGTGTTTTTCTTAAGCTTTATCTTTATTTTCGATATTAGCAATTCATGATCTGTACCGCAGTCGGCTCCTGGTCTTATTTTGGCCGAGAGAATACAGCTTCTCCATCTTCTGCTTCCAATTATATAATCTATTTGATTTCTATACTGGCCGTCTGGTGATGTCCATGTATACAATCGTCTATTTGGTTGCCTGAAACATGTGTTTGCAATGAACAGATAGTTGTCTTCACAGAATTCTATGAGGCGTTCTCCTGCTTCATTCCGTGCTCCTAGCCCGAATCTGCCAACAACATTTGATTCTGCTTTGTTTCCTACTTTTGCGTTCCAATCACCTATGATTATCAGCATATCTTGTTTAGGTGTGTGATCAATTTCTTCCTGAACACTGGCATAAAAACTTTCAATTTCTTCCTCATCAGCATCTGTAGTTGGGGCATAAACTTGAAGGATGCTTATGTTGATAGGCTTTCCCTGAAGTCTGATTGATATTATTCGGTCAGACTTTGCATTATAGCTCCTGACTGCCTTTGCTACATCTTGCCTCACTATTAAAGCAACTCCGTTTCTTCTCTTTTTGTCATTCCCAGAATAAAACACTTTGTAATTTTCTGATTGAAAATGTCCTAATCCAGTCCACTTTAATTCACTTATTCCCAGGACTGAAATGTCCATACGTTCCATTTCTTGTTTAACAATTTCAAGCTTACCCTGATTCATGCTTCTCACATTCCATGTTCCTATTTTATGCGTCGAACAGCTTCGGACTTTCCTTTTGCATCTATTCATGTCAACCACTGAACGTCCTTTCGGCTTTAGTCCAATCGCATCATTAAGAACAGCGCTACTCGTACTTGTCCTCTGCTCTACCCCAGTAGCAGATTGAGTGCCATCCGACCTGGGGGTCCCATCTTCCAGCACTATATCTTTTTTCATTTTGGTTTGTCTCATCATAGGGTTTTCAAGGTAAAGGTTGGTCAGAAGTGGTTTACCAGTGCCTTCTTCTGCGCAGTACTAACCAGAGTTAGCCGTAGTGGCACTGCCGTTGTCTACGAAAGATCTTCCGCCAGTGTCACCTTCCACTACTGCTGCTGCCCAGTAGCTAACCTTCAGGGATTCCTCTACCCCCATCCCCATTGGAACTGCCTGTTCTCTTCTGCGGATGTGGCCATTGATCCCTTAAGGGGGTGGATGCATCTTCGTCTGGTGTCTCAGCTGTGACCATTCTGTCTTGAGTGACTCTGCTAGGAGTTTAGTCTCTTGATAAGAGTCTAGACCCCTTACGGTATTGCTCTCAGCTTCCCTGACACTCACAAACCCCCTCACCACGTTAAGGTGTGCATCCAGAAGGGGGAATCAACGGGCTTAGAAGGGTGAAATTCTGCTTAGGAGGACACTATAGTTACCAAACAGGTAACTACTTGAACAAGCAGCCTAAGAGCAGCAACAAAAATGTTGATGGTCTCTAATGTGTTACTGGAAACTAGCTCTTCTATAAATGGTCAGGAACATATTAGAAACATCACAACCTCAACAATACATAAACATTTATTTCTTTATTTCTTATTGATGTTTGGATTTTCTACCACAGGGCTTTCAAGGTTTTAATCTCTCTTTCTTCCGGAATCCCAGCTAGCTATTGCATCTTAAAATATATTTTGAACTATTTCTTTCCAAGGACAAAAAGTATATCATGGTGATAATCATAATATACATTCAGAAAACTTTATTTAATTTAGAGTGCGTAGATGTACAGGTAAAGCAATGCTTGCACCTCGCCAAAGCCATTCATATTTGAAAATCAAGCCATAAGAGTTTGGGGGCAGTTTTCTAAAGATGCTTGCCAGGACCAGGAAGCAGCCCCAAGCAGTGCCCTCAGCCCCAGCACTACTGCCCAGGTCACCCTGATCACGCCACCCACTTCCCCACTCGTGAGGAAGAGCACATGGGTGTCAGATCCACTGCGCCGGGATCCACTCCTTCCCTCCAGCTTTGCAGTGGGAGCAACAGCTTGACCAGCCTACCTTCCCCCACCCTCACCTCTAGGACAGAGAGAGGGAGGTACAACAGGTGGCTGCCAATTCCACCCCACTCCTTTCCTCTGGCTTCCTGGAGGCAGGCTTGCCCAGCCTGCCTTCCCCCACCCCCACAAATGAACATAGGGAAGAAGAGCAGAGAGGTGGCAGCTCCACGCAGCCCCTCTCTCCGTTTGATGGCAGCTTGGAGCACAGCAGCTCACCCCAGCATTCCTTCCCCCACTCTGTCCCCATGAAGGAGGGAGGCAAGAAGAGCCAAGCGGAGACACCTGCCTTTCCAACACTCACTCATTCTATTTTTGCACTCTTCCTCCCTCCCTTGTTGTAATGTAGGATTAACTAGTTGTATTTGAGCCAGGTAGACATATTTCTCCCATGAGCCAAAACTACCTGGGATGTAAGGGTGGGAGGACTGCCTACTCTGCACCACAGAAATTGATGTCTAGTTTAACTAATCATATTTTAATAGATCACAATTGGCTGGTTCAATGTGGATGAGGAGGTGGCAAAGATCAATTATCTTGGTGAGCATTCTGAGGTAGCACCTGTAGGGTTAAGGAGGCTTCCTCAGATCAGCTGCTTAGGACTGATTCACCTTTTGTGTCTAACTGACTCACCCACCCAATGGTGTTGGACTCTGGGGGCAATGACATAGAAATGCTTCCCTATGCACAATTAACCTGTGGCTGATGAACCCAAAGCAGTTTTTATAACTGCTATGGGGTTTTGAGAAATGTACACTGACCATACAAAGCGTTAGAGGGGGAGGCTGCGTCTCAGCCATTTAAACACAGAGTTATACCTGTACTAAAAGAAGGGTAGGTGGAGAGATATCAGTTCATTTTTAAAGTTTGCTCCCAGTTGCATAAACTGTTATTTAAATATAATATTTAATATAGTATATAATATAAAGTTTTTTGTGGCCCAGTTTTTTTCAATATCTCTGCATCTTGCTGTATGAAAAACTACTTACCATTTACTATCTGGTGCCTGGTGTCATGCTTAGCACTTCAGTTTCCTGAGTCATTTCAGGTTTTAATTTTTTTTTTCACTTGGCATTAGGTGGAGAAGACTGATAGTTCTGTGACTGATAGTCTGTTGTAATTTGCTGATTTGTGACAATAATAAAATAGTTTGGGATGCAGGAAAAGCAAAATATTGTCGAAGGCTTTCACGGTCAGAGTTCATTGGTTCTTGTAGGTTATCCGGGCTGTGTGACCGTGGTCTTGGTATTTTCTTTCCTGACTTTTTGCCAGCAGCTGTGGCAGGCATCTTCAGAGGAGTAACACTGAAGGACAGTGTCTCTCAGTGTCAAGTGTGTAGGAAGAGTAATATATACCGTATATACTCGTGTATAAGCCGAGTTTTTCAGCCCAAAAAAAGGGCTGAAAAAGCTGGCCTCGGCTTATACGCGGGTCAATACGGTAGAGGAGGGAGGGAGGGAGGAGGGAGGAGGGAGGGGGGAACTTACCACCGCCGCCGCCATTGCCGCCATTGCCGCCAGGCGCACCCGGCTCCCCCCAGCCAGGAGCGCCCTGGAGGGGCCTCCTGCGGCCACGGGAAGGCCGCGCCTCCGCCGCCACCTGGCGCGCCCGGCTCCCCCCCGGCTAGGAGCGCCCTGGAAGGGCCTCCTGTGGCCGCAGGAAGGCTGTGCCTCCGCCACCGCCAGGCGCGCCCAGCTCCCCCCGGCCAGGAGCGCCCTGGAAGGGCCTCCTGTGGCCGCGGGAAAGCCGCACCTTTGCCGCCGCCGGGCGCGCCCGGCTCCCCCTGGCCAGGAGCACCCTGGAGGGGCCTCCTGTGGCCGTGGGAAGGCCACACCTCCGCCGCCGCTGGGCACACCCGGCTCCCCTTGGCCAGGAGCGCCCGCCGCCGCCGCCTTCGCTGGGCCTGGAGCGGCCTAGGAGCGGCCTGTGGGGCCTCCTGGGCCACAGGGGGGGGCCCCGCTGCCGCCGCCTGCCTGCGCACCTGGAAAAGGTAAGCCTGTGGGGGGAAGGGGTTATAAGCCAACCCTCGGCTTATACGCGGGTGCCTAATTTTTCCCCATTTTTGGGGAGAAATTAGGCACCTCGGCTTATATGCGGGTCGGCTTATACATGGGTATATATGGTAGTCAGAAAGGGGATTCAGCTCAAACCCTACCCCTTTCTGACTATATATTACTCTTCCTACACACGTGACACTGAGAGACACTGTCCTTCAGTGTTGCTCCTCTGAAGATGCCTGACACAGCTGCTGGCGAAACGTAAGGAAAGAAAATACCAAGACCACGGTCACACAGCCCGGATAACCTGCAGGAAAAGCAGTTTGCCCATTTTTAAATAACGAGCAGTGACCAGCATTTCGACACCAAGCCCAAGGCATAGGTGGCAATGAATGAATTTCAGAATACCCTTATATTTGAGGCAGGGTTACTTAAGAACAAACCTATACTGCAGGCATGCAAACTGAACATACCTGTATAGTTTAAAGTATCCTCCTGTAGTTCTGTTGACAGAAGAGGGATGTGGGGCGATGTCGCCCAATTTTTCCTCTTCGTCATAGCCACCCAACCCACCCAGATTTTTGTCTGTTATTGTTCCATTTCCCCCATCAGTGCCATTTCAGGGGCCAGAGAAAATTGCTCAGGGAACGGGAAGGTAGAAAAGGATACATCTCCGCCAATGGAACATCCGTAGGACACTACCTAATGTTTTGTTCTTTTAGATTTTGACTGATTTATTCCAAGTATTAGTGTGATGTCTGGTTCTAAGATGCCGGGAGTCTCAAACTAGAGTTACCAGACCTCCTAATACAGCAGGAGGCCTCTCAGTAACTACCTTTGATGCTTGCTGGTGCAGGGCCCCAGAATAACCATATTACTGCTGGGTTAAACCAGAAGTGACAATGAACACTCTGGGATTCTGCAAAAACTCTATAGTAAAACCACAGAATGCTAGAGTGTCCATGGTGTTGTGCTGACATCCATTCTGGGGGCAGAGAGAATGACATCAATATCATTGGCGATTGTCGAAGGCTTTCACGGTCAGAGTTCATTGGTTCTTGTAGGTTATCCGGGCTATGTAACCGTGGTCTTGGAATTTTCTTTCCTGACGTTTCGCCAGCAACTGTGGCAGGCATCTTCAGAGTAGTAACACTGAAGGACAGTGTCTCTCAGTGTCAAGGGTGTAGGAAGAGTAATATATAGTCAGGACAATGATTAGCACATTACTTTTGCAGGACAATACTCAGCTCAAACCCAACCCCTTTCTGACTATATATTACTCTTCCTACACCCTTGACACTGAGAGACACTGTCCTTCAGTGTTACTACTCTGAAGATGCCTGCCACAGTTGCTGGCGAAACGTCAGAAAAGAAAATTCCAAGACCACGGTTACACAGCCCGGATAACCTACAAGAATCATTGGCAATGTTGTTACATCGCCATAAGGGTCTCCCACCCAGTAAGTCTCCCACTGATTGCCAAGCTAGGCCTGACAACCCTATTTCAAACCAAAGAAGGGTTGCCAGGTCCCTCTTCGCCACAAGCAGGAGGGCTTTGGGTCAGAACCTGAGGAGAGAGGGGTTTGGGGAGGGGAGGGACTTCAATGCCATACAGTCCAACTGCCAAAGCGGCCTTTTTCTCCAGGGGAGCTGATCGCTATCAGCTGGAGATTAGTTGCAATAGCAGATCTCCAGCTAATACCTGGAGGTTGGCAACCCTAAACCCTAGACTCTGCTAGCCAGGGCCCAGCATTTCTCTCCCTGCATCCCTACATCCACAGGCAAGCCAATTTATCTTAGTCTGAAGAAGTGAGCCACAGTGCTTTCCTACAACTGGCATTCTGGGTACTGCAGCCTGTGTCTGCCCACCACAGGCATGTGACTGGGAGTTCTGCCGAGCAGGAAATTGGCAACCATGCTACTTGCCTCTGGCCCTGTTTTGGCTTCCTGGCCTTTGAGCAGGGCCAGCAGCAGCATACCCTCAGGTGGGGCAGCTGCCAGGACCCAGGACTTCAGGTGAGACCAACTGCCACTGCCATTGCCCCACCCAGACAGTGGTGGCGTTCCTGGCAGCAGCACCCCTAGCTACATTCACTGGTCAGTGCTGTCGGGGAAAGGGTGTGCAGGCGGTGAAGGCAACTGAGAATGAAGCATGGGAGGGCTTGCAAGAGGAACAAGGAAACACAAACAATGGGGGCATGCAGGTGCTGGGGGTGAAAGAAGAGTACCAGGCCCTGGTAGTGGGCAGATGGGGCTGCTGGGCACTATCTGACCAGGGCCACCCCCCCAAAAGCCTGGAACTAGCCCTACCTGTGAGGATGGTTCAATCAAACCCAGCGCCAGCTCTTCCTAACACTACTGAATGAATTTATGGCTTAATACATTGTTAGATGAATCATGACAGCTGAGGCTATAAAATGGAAGTGAACAAGCTATAAACAGCTGGCCTCTAAATAACTGTAGAATGACACATCAACGGTTTTTCTAGGCCATTTCTGTACAGACAGAATGTTTAGAATCTACAACTTTAGAATCAGGCATAGCATTTTCAGAATTCCTTGTCTTCATGCTCTTAGACCAGTTGGGTTTTGTTTCCATACACTCATTTCCTTTGGCTTTCATAAATGTAAACTCTGCATCCTAATATTTACACTCATTTCAAGCCTAAGAGCATCTTGTTATGTATTCTGAACAACCTTATGTGAACATCCTTTTTTAGCTTACGTTTTCTCAGAACATCAGCATTTTGGTGTATCCCTAGTAGGCTTTCCTTATGAGAAATGGGGGGGGGGGGCTTTGAGAAACTAAACATTGCAAAGAGTAATACTTTCCTAGTAAATTAAAGTGTGCTTTCTTGTAAATTAAATTTCTGTATAATTATGTATGTGGGGGTTATGGCCCTTCTGCTTGTTCAGCTTACATTTGAACCTGAGTATTTATATGACTTCTGTAATTCTTACATGATTGTTTCTAACATTTAAATGTTTACATTTTCATATATGGGCTGTGTGTTTATGTGTGTGAGAGAAATGTCTTTACAATGCCAGAACATCATGTTGATGTTCTAGCTTAGCTAGTTAAAAAAAAACCTTCTGTTGATCTATACATTATCAATACAGTTGAAACTGTAAGCATTTGAGTGTTCTGCCATTTCTTATCCCTTGGCCAACAGGCTGAGAACAGTTTTATCAGCAGGTTTTGGAAATATAGCTTGTTTCTGAAATTCCTTGTGCTGAGGGTCATTTGAAGTGTGAGCAGTTAAAGAAGTGAAACAAGAAGTGAAGCAGGCAGCCTTTCAGAAGGAGTAACCAAACAGACAGTGCTGTGGACTAGGGCTGTTGATTCGGTTCGGCCCGAACCGAAAAACAGCCGAATTCCTCCCGATTCGGCGGTTTTTCGGTTCGGACGAACCGAACCCAAAAAAGGGGGGAACCGAGGAGCCGAACTGGCCGAGTTCAGGGTGTTCCCGAATGAATTCTGCCAACTCGGGCCCTTTAAACAAATCTGTGCCTTCCAGCTCCCGGCCGGGAGGCACAGATCTATTTAAAGGGCACCCGGCGCGCCTCCAGGGAGCTTCCCTGGAGGCGCGCGGGATGCCTTCAAAGAGATCTGTGCCTCCCAGTGCCTCCCGGCTGGGAGGCGCAGATCTCTTTGAAGGCACCCCGCAAGCCTCCAGGGAAGCTACCTGGAGGTGCGCCGGGTGCCCTTTAACCTCCGTATATGGCCCGCAACATCATTGGCAGTGGCCCCCGGACTCTCCCGCAGAAGCCGCTGCCATTGCTGCCGCTGGAGCATGCGCAGCCGGGCGGGCGGGAGAGTGGGGAACGGGGAACAGAAGCCAAGCGCCCACGCTCAGCATGGCTGGCGACTTCTCCGGCACCCTCTGGGCCTGTGCGGGTGGAGGGGCATGGCTGGTGGGTGGGCACGAAGGAGGCGCCCACTGCCCCACCCTGCTCACCTCTCACAAGCCTGCCGCCGCCGCGTCCCGCCACCGCATCCCCTCCTCGGGGCAGGCAGGCAGGCCGGGTGGGAGATTCCCCCACCCAGGCAGGGGGCTTAGGGGCCTGGGCAAGCCAGCCAGGCAGGCAGGCAGAGAGGGGCGCTGAGCTAGGCTGGGCTCCCTCCCTCCTTCCCTCTGTGCTAGACGGGCCTCCTTTCCGCTGGAGCTCCACTCTGAAAGGGGTGGGTGGAGACAGTGGCGGCGAGGCCCAGCTGGGTGGGGGATCCTCCTCCTCCTGCTGCTGCTGCTCACCCCGGACACATGGGAGGCGGCGGGGCCCAGCCCTGTCCACAGGCGAAGGGAGCGGCAGCAGGGCTGGTGGCTGGTGAGCCGCGGGGCGGGAAGTCAAGCGGAGGCTCCAGAGCACGGAGGCACTGGGGCGCCTCCTTCCCCTCCCTCGCTGGTGGCGGGCCCAGCTGGGCAGGGGCAGCTGTCAGCGGGGCAGGACGCCGAGCCTCCGCGGGAAGGGAAGGGTCTCCTGGCGACCATGTGCTGAGGGCTATTCTGCGCGCGCCCCTTCTCTGCTGTGGAGGGGCGTGTGTGTGTGTGTGTGTGAGAGAGAGAGAGAGAGAGACAGAGACAGAGAGAGAGAAGCGGGAAGGCTTTCCTGTCTCTGGCCATTCATGCATGGGAGATTTTGCCTCGGATCTGCCGCTCTGTAGATGCACATTTTCCCCATCCAAATTCTCAAAACTCATCAGTAAGTCCCCATGCAGAGTTTTGAGAATCCAGATGGGGAAAGTGTACATCTGGAGAGAGGCAAATCCAAGGCAAAACCTCCCATGCATAAATGGCCTTTCTTTCTCTGTCTCCCTCCCTCCTTTTCTTTCCCTATTTTTCTTTCTTTCTTTCTCTCCCTCGCTCCCTTTCTCTTTCTTTCTTTCTTTCTTTCTTTCTCTCCCTCCCTTCCTCCCTTCCCTTTCTCCACCCCTTTCCTTCTTTCCTTCCTTCCTTCTTTCCCTCCCTCCAGCAGCTTCTCCTGCGCCCTCTGGGTCTGTGCAGGCGGAGGGGTGTGCAGTCCTATTCCACCTTTGAAGTGCCCTCAAGCCATCCTCCAAACACCTTTCCATTTGTCTTGATATGTAGAGAGAAAACAGTAAGGAACTAGGGTTGCCAATCTCCAGGTACTGGGGAGAAAAAAGGCACCTCTGTACTAATACCACGAGGTTAGGAAAACAGTACAGGATGATATATATACACAAAGTGCAAATTTTATAAGCTACTAATCTTTTAAAAACTTACTGTTCCCAGCCTCCTAAGCAAGAAGAACCTATTGCATTTGAACCTGGCATCTTTTGCAACCTAGTATTGCCTCTAGATAAAGAAACTGGCATCTTAAATGTATTGGAGGGGATCTTAATATTCCAAATACATGATTGAAACAATTTCTTATCCTTTAAATAGTGTGTATTAATTTTTGAACACTGAGGGCCTACGTTTTCTGTTATATCACATCAAGTCTCATTTCCACATTACTGATGGAATTTACTACTCATTAAGAGAGCTGGAATTACTTCCCTACAGTGTTCCCTCCACAGTTTTCCCTCAGCATTCATTGATCACATTCATTTGTGAGCCAGCATGATGTAGTGATTGAGAGTGGTGGACTCTAATATGGAGAACTGGGTTTGATTCCCCACTCCCTCACATGAGTGGAGGATGGTAATCTGGTGAACCAGGTTGGTTTCCCCACTCCTACACATGAAGCCAGCTGGGTGACCTTGGGCTAGTCACAGAACTCTCTCAGCCCCACTTACCTCACAAGGTATCTGTTGTGGGAGGAAGGGAAGGAGATTGTAAGACGGTTTGATTCTCCTTAAAAAGTAGAGAAAATCAGCATATATAAACCAACTCTTCTTAGTGCTTGATGTACATAAACATCACCTCTGTTTTCAAATCACTTTGCCTTTGTTTGTTCAATTCACCTACTGACCAGAAGTCCCTTTTCAGTTGTTTAGAAAACAAACAAAATAGGCTAAATCACTTCCTGTTTTTAAAAATGAAAACTAGGATAAAGTGACAATTTAGACTTGAAAAATTTTCTACTATCTGCTTTTTTGACCATTAGAACTTTGTACTACCTTCCCCAGAGCTTGCAACTATAGGAATATCTATCAGGTTCTCTGCAAAAGCCTAAAAATGTATACATTTGCCTGTGCACAGTAATGTACACATTTTTGTCAAAAATGAACCTGTTGCTGAGTAGCTGATAAACTAAACATACTGCTTGATATTTTAAATAAAAGAGAATAGAATATGAGCTCTAAAATTACAGGAAATAAAATTAAGGCTGTTATCCCGTTAACATTATCTATTTATTTACATTATTATAGTACACCTTTCTCACGGAGACTCAAAGCAGATTACAAAGTGTAAGTCAGTGCAGTTCACATTCCAAGTTCCCACCAAAGCCTGAACACAGCATGTGTTTGAAATCCTAAAATCCCCCAGAGCATTCTGGAATTCAGTAGGAATCATGAGCTTCTGTGGGCTGACCATTTTAATTAGGCTCCCTTGCCTGTGGGGTGTTGGGACCACCCTTGCCTTAAGTAGGAAGTGGCCATTCCATGGTTCAGGACAAATATTCAACCATGAAACCAGACCTTGCCTCAAAGACACAGTGCATAAGATTAAGTCCAAGGTGTAGCCTCTTTCATGTGTAGGGCCTGTCACAATTTGAGAAAGTCCCATGGCAGTCAAAGAAACTATAAAGACCTGGGCTGGCCCCAACACGGTATTGAATGTTGAAATCCTTCAGAATAAAATGTTCCATTGTACACAGTGCCATTTACTTCTGAATATGTGCAGCAAGGACTGAGTTAATAGACTGACGAATTCAAGCGTGTAGCTCAGAAAATATTTTACAGAAACATAGTACTTCTGCCTGTTTGTTTCTCTTCTGCCTTCCTAGGCCTTTACTCTAAAGTTGTGAAACCCTGTACCAAACAAAGAAACATGGCACCAAATCAGATAAACACATTTGGTAATGCTTTCGTGTTAAAGTTGTGTACTAGAATTTAGAAGAGGAGAGTTAATTTACCAGCTTTGAGATAGACTCCATGTGTGTCCGTGGCCAGATCATTTGATAACTCTCCACGCTACTAAATTAAAAATACCAAGTGAAGATAATATCAGACTCTGCCTCACGGCTGTTGTAAAAATAGAAGCACTATAGTAAGGATGGCATCAAATATATCAATTCATTTAAATAGATCAATGCAAATGCTTTATAACGGAATGAAAATAATGTGTGCCCCCATTATTTATCTTGAATTTACAGAACTGTTGCTAGATTTTGAATTTTTGGTACTATTGTAAATCAGGTCAACACTGATGTTACTTTATTTGAAACAATCTCAAGTTTCATCTTGAGGGAGCCAGTGTGACTGGAGTGCCGAACTTGAGAAACCTGAGTTCAGAGTCTACCACATCCTGACGTTCATCGGCTAGACCAGGGAAAATCATTATCTTTCTGCGCAGCCTACAAATGGTTGTTGTGTGAATACAACCAGATAACCCCTTCTTCATTGCAAGAAGAATGGAACAGGCATGTGATTGGTCAGAGGATTTTAAACTATGTTGGAGGGAACTCTGATTTCTTGGAAATTTAGCATGGACTCTTCATTGAGACCTCAACAGAAGGGGTTGTGGCTCCATGGTACAAGTCATGCTTTGCATGCAAAAATACTGCAGTTAAAAGGACCTTAGGTGGAAGCCACAGTGAAAGACCATTCTCAGCATCAGACTCTGGATAGGCGAGTAGCGCCCTCTATGCTTCCGGAGTGATCTCGTGCAAATCGCGCCCCGTCGGTATCTCCCCCCAACCCCACCCAATGCTCTGCACTCTGGGAGGGATTCCCCCCCCCGCGCCCCACTGCCGCCGCCCTCCCCTCCTTCCTTGGCCGGCTGGGTGAGGCGGCATCGGCGGCAGCGCACGGGGCACGCAGCCCGCTCCTGCCCAGCGCGAGGCGGAGCCTGCCTCTCCCCCCACCTTGCAGCAGCAGCCTGCGCGGCCGGCCACCACCTCTCCCCGCCGCCTCTGATCCCTCCCAGCCGGAGAGAGAGAGAGAGAGAGAGAGAGAGAGAGAGAGGAGGGGAGGCCAGGGGAGGGGGGCGCTGCCTCCCACTCGCCTGCTGGCTCCTTCCCAGGCCGGCTGGGCGAGGTGGCGGCGGGAGCGCTTAGGGCGCGCAGCCCGCTCATGCCCAGCGTGAGGCGGAGCCTGCCTCTTCCCCCACCTTGCAGCAGCAGCCTGGGTGGCCGGCCACCGCCTCTCCCTGCTGCCTCTGATCCCTCCCCACTGGAGAGAGAGAGAGAGAGAGAGAGAGAGAGAGAGAGAGAGAGAGAGAGAGAGGAGGGGAGGCCGGGGGAGGGGGCGCTGCCTCCTGCTCGCCTGTTGGCTCCTTCCCGGGCCGGCTGGGCGAGGCGGCAACGGCGGGAGCGCACGGGGCTCGCAACCCGCTCCAGCCCAGCGTGAGGCGGAGCCTGCCTCTCCCCCCACCTTGCAGCAGCAGCCTGGGCGTCCAGCTACCACCTCTCCCCGCCGCCTCTGATCCCTCCCTGCCGGAGAGAGAGAGAGAGAGAGAGAGAGAGAGAGAGAGAGAAGGGGAGGCCGGGGGAGGGGGGCGCCACCTCCCGCTCGCCTGCTGGCTCCTCCCGCCTGGGGCGCGCTGGAGCCCGGCGGGAGCCCGGCGCCTCTGCCTGGCTGGGCGCAGGGACGCAGAGGAGCCGCTCAGCCGACGGACGGGGGGTGGGGAGGTGGGGAGCCGCACTCAAGGGGCCAAAGAGCCGCATGCGGCTTGGGAGCCGCAGTTTGCCGAACACTGAACTAGGTAAATGATCAATTCTGTGTACATAATATGCTTGAGAAGAGTAATAGTGGTCAGTCTTCCTTCAAGGACAGCCCTTATGCAATATGCTGCCACAAAGGAGTTCTGAGTAAGGTTTAGAGCAAAGCTTCTTAAACTGTGGGTCACATACTGAATGTGAGGGTAGCAAAAAATTTGCTTTCGTCTTTAATAAATGGTAAAATTATATGTATACCAAAGAATTATTTTAAAATAAATTTATTATCAGTGAATGTTTGATTTGTATACCTATTTTATATACCTGGGGTCACGTAAAAATTTATTGGGTGAAAAGGGGTCACAAGTGGAACAAGTATGAGAAGCCCTGGTCTAGAGCAGCGGTACACAACACGTAGCTGTTTCAGGGCCCCACCAAGCATTTTCAGAAAGTGGGTGGGCCAAGTAGGGCTTGTTCTGATTCCCGTGAAAAAAATGTTCTAGCAGAGGCTGCAGCAACCACAGCACAAGTCTCTTCATTGAGCAATGGAAGCTGTCCTGGCCTTTATCCTCATTCCCACCCATTGGGAGGGGGTTAATTTGGTGGGGGGAAACCTTCTTCCTGTTCCCAAGCCTGCTGCCTCAAATAGCTGCTGCAGACAGGAGGCAAGAACAAAATGGCCAGCTAGAACAGACATTCCCACTGATAGCTGATGGCATACGCCTGCCCCTCCACCGCTTGCCTGGGGACAAAAGGAGCCTAGCTACCTTGGGGGGCACAGTAAGGCCGTTCTCTCCCACCACCACCCCCAGCAGACAGTCGGCTTCTTTTCCTCCTGAGTCACAGTGTCTGGGAGGAAAGGAGGCTAACTAGATTGAAGGGAGAGGGTAAATAGGATAGGCTGTAAATATTTGAAATAAAATGTGAAATAAAAGTCTGTGGTTTTATGGTTGGCTCAGCCTCTTCTAGCAGCCATTTTGTGCTTGCACCCACCACCCCATGTCACAAACACATAGGTGCCAAAGGTTGGGGACCCCTAGTCTAAGGCAAAGCTTGACAAATCTCAGGTGCCAGAGTGCTAGGGTAACCTTGAAATTGCACTGTGGTGTCTAATATTTTCATCAGCCATTTATTGTAAATAACTGATATTTCTCAGTAAAAGTACAAAACCTATTTGGGTGATGGACAGAGGTCAGCTTTTTTGTGATGACAACCAGGGTTATCTCTTATTTATTTATATTTTACAGTTCTTTTGTTATAGCTTTAAAAAATGACAAGCAACTGTGAATAGTTTAGGATTAGGTTTTGTGGTAACAATAATTAGAAAGTGTGATCATTATAATATAAAACTCTGAATGCTAAAAAAAAAAGTCTGGCACCTACATTTTGGTAGCGGCTCCTAAAGCCCAAGAAAAGTTGTCAAGGCCCATTCTAGAGTACACTCTTAGGGCCATACTACATTTTAAAAAGCATATAAGTCCACCACAGGGACTCACAGTCACACTGGAACAAAGAGTGTCCTGTGGAAATTCCACCTAAAAAGTATAGTGGGGGCCCAATTCAGTTGATAACCACAGCACAGCCTTCTCTCTGCACCAAATAGGGTTGCCAGCTCTGAGTTGTGAAATACCTGGAGATTTGGGGGGAGGGCTGGGTTTGGGGAGGAGAGGGACTTCAATGGGGTATAAAGCCATCGAGTCCAACTGTCCAAAGTGGCCATTTTCTCCAGGTGAACTGATCTTGGTCACCTGGAGATCAGTTGAAATCCCAGGACATCTCCAACCACAACCTGGAGGTTGGCAGCTCTAATCCCAAGAGAAAACAGGCCTTGCCTCTGCAGTGTTTTAAATGAAGTTCCTATCGGGAACTTGCAGCTCCGAACTGCCTGAAAGTCCCCATTATTAGCTTGTATACTTCGCAACTTGTATTTTGGCCCTTGGTCCACACAGGGCAGTTATGAGGTCCAAATAAACATGTTTTAAGTTACCTGACTACAGATGCTCTAAATGGATTATGCAGAAACCAGAGTCAATGTAGAAAGTGGTCTCTGAATGTAGGAAGTTCTATATTATAACCATGAAGAATGGAATTTTATATATATGCAGCCATAACTTCCTTATAACTTAATACTAAATAATTACAATACACTTGCCAATAATATTAGCTTCTGATATGTTTGGTTGATGTGGAAAAATATCATGGAAAAATATCATGAATTCATTGTTTGCTAGCTCAGTTTATTTATTTAAACAAATGGGAAACATATCAGGCATTCCCCGCTGAAAGTGCTGGAGCTATTTGTAATTCTGCCTTAATTAGTTGCTAGTTTATTAAAAACGATATCAATTATCTGCAGAAAAAATGCTGAAAGCATTATACTGAGTAGCACTGATTCTACTCAGATAGTCAGGGGATAGCCCATTTCTAACCTAACAAAGGCCACAGAAATTCACCTAGAATTCTTTCTAACTCTGTTTCTTTCTGAAGATTGCACTTATTATAGCAAAGCTCTTCTTTTCCCACTATATGTCAACCACACCTTTTCCTTACTGCTTCCAAGACAGATGTCTGTATGCAGACATAATGGATATTCATCTGGAACCTGCAACTGGTGGAGATTCCTAGTCCAGGAATGCTTGCATACACACATTTTCACCTTCAGATTTTACGTAAAAGGTTTGTACGCTTGGGAAATGCAGTACTCCGACTTTTCCATAATGTGTGATACAACCCTATGTATATGCAACCTTAAGCTACAAAATTTGACTACAAGATACATTTCCAATAGCTGGTAAAAGTGGCTGCCAAACTCACTCATCTTTCCATTCGTAAGTCATAAGGAGGTTGAGGAACAGAGAGAGGTGGTCTGCCTGAATAGATCAAGCAAGCATGCATAGACAAACTCTCAAAACGCAAACAGCACCTAGCCAATCCAGAACTCATTTGTTAAAGGAATGAAAGGCCCACTGTTCATGGTGTAGCTCAAGAAAATAAAGTACCCAGTATTTGCTATTGTCACGGTCTCTGACATAATTATGGTATTCTGTGAACATGTGCAGAATTAATTCCATATAGAGCTAGTACACATGCAAACTGAGCCACTGCAAAGGTTTGTATGCCGAAAAGCCTGTGTAATGCAAACAGGCTAACAGAATTCTCTCAAGGTCAGCTCAATCAAGAGCTAACTAACTAGGTCACTCTGATCTTGTCCTTTAAGGGGGAAGAGCAGAGCACCTTTCCTTATCTATTAATAAGATGTAACTAAAATCACCTTTCTGACTCAGCTGCCAGATGTCAGAATCTCAAAAGCAGAACACTTTTGCCCTTCTCAAGGTCTCAAGATATCTTAATGTACTAAGAGTGCATTAATAGCTTAAACTGTGCTTTTTATAACTTAAAGGCATTAAAGGTTCCTGCAGTCCTATCAAGTAATATGCTTTTTTGCCTTCTGTAATCTGCTCAAGGCTGTGTATTACTAACAGATGTTCACAAAGTGACAATGTAAACAATAATTGTGTTTTATGATTTATACAGTTAAATATTGTGCTACAGATTTCTAAGTAGTCTCATTTAATGCGTATTGTCCTAACGAAGAGATGGTATAAAAATTATGTATATAATGTGATCATGAAGCTCAGAAATGAGTGTTTATACTTTAAGCAAAATAGACTGAAAGGAAGCCCGTATATGGTCGTGGAGAGCTGAGCAGCTGCTACTAAAACATTACTGCACTGCTCATCATATCTGATAGAGGGAATAAAAGGTATCCTTCTTGATGGATAAGAAAGTGGGGATAAAAGATTTCTCTTCACTCTTAATGAGTCTAGAAACAGTATAAATACAGCTACAGTTAGCCCAGAGTTTTAGAACCTTCCAAAAGGCTCTCAGAAAAGGCTGAATGGTATGTATGGTTTAAATACTTTACTCTACTTTGTGAATTAGATACTTTGAACTGAATCAGAATAATTTGACTGTTATATTTTATAAGTTGGATTTTGAAACTGAATAGTATGTAAGACTTGCTTGCTTTTACTGCATACATTGTACATACATACATTGTATTTTTATAAGAGTTTTTATAGAAGTGTTAAAGACTTGATAATCTGCATTTATACATATTTTACTAGAAGTATATCAATAAAAAGACTTGCTTTTTAAAAGTAAGTAAAGTTGTTGAGTCCTGCTTAATCAATGACTGGCTGAATAAGATACCTTCACTTCTCAGTAAGTAAAACATTCTAAGAGCCTGTCATCTGAACAGCACGACCAGCTTCACTATCAGCTTCATATGCTTTCCATTTTAGAAACTGTCCATGTGAAAGGCAGAATGTGATGTAACTGGTTGTGATAAATACCAATTAACAGGACTAAGCAATCCTTGTCGCTCATCAGCAAATAAATTGGAATAAACGTATTTTTCCAAATAATTTCATATTTTCAAATAATGAATATCATCAAGCATGCCCACTTCTATTCATCACCATATGAAATATTTAAAATGAAAGTCAAAAGAGAACAGCATATCATTCTGAAATGTAGCATTTAAAACTAAATAGGAACAGACCACTTCTGAACAAAAAAAAAGGTCTCTTCATATGCCCATCTCTAAGGTACAAAATAAGCAGAAGTCTACCTAGTGGCACATGAAGGACTTTTAAAAATCACATGCTGTTGTCTTGTGTCCTTGTCTGGGAGGAGCCGGGGCAAACACTGGGGTTATATTTACCAAAGAGGACCCACTGAATCAATAAATGTAGCTGTGACAGAAACATCTCTCATATAAGAAATACAGGAATGTAGCGGTTGGAGGATACTAGATTTTTGCATGCTAATGAGGAACAAGCTATTGCTCTAGGAATGTTAAGAGCGTTTAAAAACACTGAAAGGGTTAACATTATTCAAGGTGTTATCCACAGATCATTTTATTACATCACGCTAGAAGTTGTCTAAGAAAAAAAACTAGAGAAATATGTTTATACTTCTGCACTATTTCTGTAACTTTATAATGGAAGTTTTTGTTTTATTGTTTGTATGAATTATTCTGATTATAAAAACTGCTCACAAAAATTCCAAAAACCAAAAAATGGAGGACGATCTATCACTACCCTCTGCAGAACACTAATTCAATGTGAAATGGCTGCCTAAATGTGGCAGACCATACTGACGTGCAAAATTTATCTGTGTGTTTGTGCGTGCACAGAGAGCAGTACTGCTAGGCAGACATTTGGGAACAGATGGCCAAGAGTTTTTATTTTCCTTAAAAGGAATAATAAGGTGGATGGTGTGTGGATGCAGTTTTTGTCAATGCTTTCATAACAGTATGAACATTGCTGGTTGGACAACCAATATCTATTCGACAAATCCTGCTTCTGATTATGGAATTTTATATTTTGATGATGAAATTGGCATTATAGAATATATTTATTAGATTATTAATAAAAATATTCTTGTCCTTAACCAAAGTGGAGTGTTGTTTTTTTCAGAGGTAAACTGTCAAAATAATGTACTAATTAATTAGCAGATTTTTGCTTCCAATACATCTGGCATGGGCAAGAAATGAGAGACGTGCTTGCAATTAAAAAGAAAATTTCTTTTGGCGCATTAGTTTTATGCCTTATGTGCAAAACTATTACCTGCCAAAGAAGTGTTTATCAAGAGTTTAGGATGACAACAATTCAGCAACTGTTAAGCACAGCACATAATATGACACATGGGTATGGTTTTATTTGGCCTATACAGCTAGGAATTTTTGGCATTCCACATACTTGCCCAGTCCTGATCAACAGAATAATTTGCCCACATTCTTAGCTGGTGCTAAAAAAAAGCGAGTGGCCTTAAACCTACAAGAAAAGGCCCAAAAGCACCCATTATATAGCTATGAACTTGTCATAAATAATAGGATTGGACTTTCAACATCCTATTAGCATAGAGAACATAATCCAGAGAATCCCGCTTTCAATTAAACAACATATAGGACAGGTATCCAAGGGAGAATGCCATGTAAAGCTGTTAAGTAAGAAATCATTAGCAAATGACTTGCATTCAACCGACGATACAAATAGCTAATTCTCTATAGCTGCTTTCATAGAGGGGTAAAGAACCCTGCCACCGATGCAGCAGCAAGCAATATGGAGGCAGACAGGAACAGCATGTAAATACCCTGTTCCCATGCTGCTCACTGCTGTTCCTCCGATGCCTTTCCTCCAACTCCTTCCCCTTTCCCTATCACGCCAGTACAAAATTTCAGACACAGAGGCTTTTTTGTAGGAACCCCTTGCAGGCTGGAAATGCCTTCTATCCTTTTACTTTCCCTACTGAGTTGAGCTGCAATGTGCAGCACAGCAAGGAAATGGAAGAAAGCCCCTGAAAAGGTTAAAGGGGGTGGATGGCACACAATAGTGAGGTGCCACATACCATTTAAAAAGCAGGACTTAGCACCATCTGCCCTCCCCTGTGGTGACTACAGGCGGAGCATCCAGATGGATCCATAGCCACCCTGCACCACCACCACCCCAAAAAGCCAGAGGGGAGAAGATCTGGTTCTCTTTAGATTAAAGAGGCAAACCCTAGAAACACAAGGAGTCATCCTCAGAATGAGCACAGAAAGAATCATGTGGATTTAATCTGGGGTCTTCCTGTATTCCATGTGGGATAAAAACACCTGTGGAATCAGCCTGTGAAAAACAATGGTCTACTTTAAGTTGTTGGGGGTTTTTTTTACTATTCATTTTGCTAAGCATGTTAACTGTGGTAGTAGAAAAGTGCAAGAGTCCAGTAGTACCTTAAAGACTAACAAAAATATTTTCTGGCAGGGTATGAGCTTTCGTGAGCCACAGCTCACTTCTTCAGAAACAGCTAGAATGTGAATCCATCTGTCTTTAACAGTATGTAAATGTGAATAGCAGGCGTGATGGGATTAGGCGTGGTATGCAGAAGAGTCTGTAATGTCCAGGGGAGAGATGGGTGTGGAGAAAGCAGCATTGGTAATGAGACATGAATGCAAGGTCTTTAATTGGCTCATTACCAATGCTGATTTCTCCACACCCATCTCTCCCCTGGACATCACAGACTCTTCTGCATACCACACCTAATCCCATCACGCCTGCTATTCACATTTACATACTGTTAACATTTACATACTAATGCTTGTCTGAATTCACTCTCCTCTACTTAAAGACAGATGGATTCACATTCTAGCTGCATCTGAAGAAGTGAGCTGTGGCTCACGAAAGCTCATACCCTGCCAGAAAATATTTTTGTTAGTCTTTAAGGTGCTACTGGACTCTTGCTCTTTTCTACTACTGCAGACAGACTAACACGGCTACCCACTGCGAATTACCTGTTAACTGTGGTTCATCCTCATGCTGATTATATATTGTATTCATTTGATTGTATCTTGTATTCATTTAGAAAGGTAAAGGTAGTTCCCTGTGCAAGCACCAGGTCATTCCTGACCTATGGAGTGAAATCACATCCCGATGTTTACTAGGCAGACTGCGTTTGCCAGTGCCTTCCCCATGCATATACACTTCGCCCCCCAGCAAGCTGGGTACACATTTTACTGACCACGGAAGGATGGAAGGCTGAGTCAACCTTGAGCCGGCTACCTGAAACCCACTTCCATCGGGATCGAACTCAGGTCATAAGCAGAGCTTGGACTGCAGTACTGCATCTTACCATCCTGCACCACAGAGCTCTCTCTGCATTCATTTACACTCTACATATTCATGAGACACACCTCGTATCACTTTGAATTTGGGCCTCACTTTGTCCCCATTTCTCTCTCCGCCCCCGCCCCCCCCCCAGTATTTACTCAGTATTTCATGGACAAATATTTTGGGATGCCCTGAAGCAGTAACTGAAGGTTCTTAAAAGAACTTTGGTCAGTTAAGTACCGTATTTTTCGCTCTATAAGAAGCACTTTTTTCCTCCTCAAAAGTGAGGGGAAATGTCAGTGCATCTTATAGAGCGAATGCAACGCCGCCCGCCCCGGGAGCCGGCTGGGACGCCACCAGCTGGGGCTGGGAGGCCCCTCCCAGCCACCCAGCGCAGGGCAGAGCAGTTTAACCTCCTCCCCCCCCCCCCCCCGCTTCCCGGTCTCGAGGCTCAGCTGCTGGGCGGATCCTCGGAACGGGAAGCGGGGGGGGTCTTTAAACTGCTCTGTGCTTCCCCCAAGCCCCGCTGTGCGCACGCTCTGATCTCTCAGCGCGTGCACACAGTGGGGCTTTGAAGGCTTCAGCCTCCCTTTCCAGGCTGCAAGCCTGACTGGTCCCAATCCGGCTTGCAGTCTGGAAAGGGAGACTGGAGCCTTCCCCCAAGCCCTGCATGCTCTGATCTCTCAGAGCGTGCACACAGTGGGGCTTTGAAGGCTTCAGCCTCCCTTTCCAGGCTGCAAGCCTGACTGGTCCCAATCCGGCTTGCAGTCTGGAAAGGGAGGCTGGAGCCTTCCCCCACTGGTCCCAATCGGGCTTACAGCCTGGAAAGGGAGGCTGGAGCCTTCCTCCTAGCCCTGCTGTGCGCACGCTCCACAGAGCAGGACTAGGAAACTGGAAGTGGAGTGCAGTAATCCCTCCACCCAGCCCTGGCCATAATAACCTCTCAGCTGTTGGTCGGGAAGCGCGGGGTGTGTGTGTGCGGAGGTTAAACTGCTCTGCGCTGCAGGCAGCGCAGAGCAGTTTAAACCACCACCGCCCCCCTTCCCGGGAGTCCCGGGAAGGGGGGCAGTGGGAAAGAGAAGGAAAAAGGAGGAAAAAGAAGAGAAATATATTTTCTTAAAGACCCAGTGGGTCTTTAAAAAATATTTTTTTCCTTCTTTTTCCTCCTTTAAAAACTAGGTGCGTCTTATGGTCAGGTGCGTCTTATAGAGTGAAAAATACGGTACATGGTAACTCAGAAGGTGGGCTGATCAGGAGGGGAGGTGGGCTTATCAGGATTGGATGAAACAAGTTAAAGATGTTCAGGTATGTGATGTTCCAAAGGAAGGAATTCCTCTGATTCTTTGTAGAGACATCAGGCATCACTGCAGGATTCCTTTCCTCACCTAATTTAGGAGCCAGGTCCTAGCTATTATGGAATCTGTTCTTTCCAAATGTCTACTCTTTTGCTTCTGTATCCACTCCAACATTTCAGTGATAGCACTCATGAGGGTTGGAAACAAACTGTCCAGCCAAGCATTGGAAAACTTTGGGTCTTGGGTGTGCTGAGTAGACAGGATTCAGTGCTTCATGAAACATGAGTCACCTTCATTTTATTCATCTTAATTGAGGTAGAACCTCTGCTTTAAGATTGGAAGCTTCAGAAGCATAGAGAAGATATCTGGGCCTCAGACAGCCATCCTTTGGTCATAGCTGCTTACATGCGATTGCTACTGCCAACAGAGTTCCGTACAAAGGCATTTACTCTAAGCAGGTAATTTAATAATGAAGTAGCCACACTTGCAAATGTTGTATTAGCATACTGTCTGTATCTCATTACTTCTCCATTTTAGCCATGGCAGCTGCTAAGCATGGAATGCATACAAGGGGGAGAACAGCTGAATAAGAAAATGCAAGAGAGATGTTGTTACTATTGTGCTACAAGCAGAAATAGATTTGTCTTTTCAAGTCATTTTACACTGTTAGACGCTCAACCATTGATAGCAGCAGAAGCAGGTCCTCTGGAAAACTAGAACAATGTGCAGAACTGCCAGAATCTCATCATAAAACATGCCACACTTTGATGTCACCTTTAAACAGGATTAACATCAGGAATTAAAAATAACATCTATGTACAGAGGAGGAAAAAAACCTGATTTGCCCTTAAGAGGCCTCTGTGCGTTGCTAATTCTAAAACAGTTACTCGCACTAGGAAAAGCTATTTTTAATCATTTCAAACACTTGCTGACATTACTTCATGCAAATTACTTTAAAGATCTGAGGCTGAATCAGAGAAGCTTAGAGTCTCATAAAATGGCTGTTTAACATTCATATGCCATAGGTGTTGTTACAAAGGCCTTTATGCTACTTTCCCTCTTTTATTGGGGCATTTAACCATAAATGGGTAAGTGGAAGCCTGTGCATGGAAGTAAAATATATGAATGCTTTCTAGTCCACTAATGTGCAGGATAAGATACCTTTTCTTTTTTTAGTTCTGCTATCTGATATTTCACAGGCAAACAGGACACTCCAGACACATGAGCTCAAAGGGGATGAATAGACCATTCAAAAACAAAACACAAACAGCTAATCTCTCCGTACACAGACTCATTAAAGTCAACACAGCTACACCAACCAAAGCACAATGTGACAACAGTGTACATTCTTCTTCATACAATGTCTTATGAGAACATGGTTGTACAGCAACATTCATTTGGATATATACCATTTAATTGTCAGAGTTTAGGGCATGTATACTATGTGATTGTTTGAACACGTGCTAATAAATCCACATCGGGAGTTCAACATAGTAATCCACAAGGCAAATTTCTAAAGATGGTCAGGTGCAAAACCACATCCAGCTTCACTTGTGCTTCTGCGCCACTCATGCTGTTATTGCCTTTGTCAAAATCAAACTATCAGCTGACATTATATTCATCTAATACATGTCCAAGATACATCAGAAAGCTGCCAGATTTCTTTTACTTCGTTTTAAGGAACAAGCCAGCATGGCTCAAATACTATATTTATGTTTCATTTGCACATAAATTGGTCAGAGGAGAGGTTCTTAAAGCTCCCTTTAAGGTCAAGAATTCCAAACTCTTTTTTATGAGATAAAATATTCTTTTGGTAGTATGGACGCTTTATTGTTTTGGAGTACAGCCCTATTTGTGTTTCAAGGGCTGTCTTGCATTTACAAAAAGAGAACTGATACAGTTCTTTCCTTAACTGACTCCCCTCTGTCTTTCATCTGAGTCATTAACCTATTGAAGAAAAATATGTGGTAGGCCTTGGGAAGCCTACAGTCCCTTGCAACAAATACATTTCATCCCCAACACAACTATTATGTGTCTGTGTGCATGCATTTTTCTTATTCTTCCTTCCCCAGCTAGTTCCCCTGCCCCTAAAGCTATTTTGGTCTGAACTGAGTAGCGAGGCACACTGTTCTTTGGTCTGTTTCAAATGTACACAATTAAATCAAAGAGCAGGTCACCTCTCTCAGAATATGTTTGTACGTGGAGAACTTGCAAACTCAGGAGGTTAATAAAACAATGGAACAAAAGGACAAGTTGTTTCTGTACTTCACTGTCAGCATTCAGGGAGTATATCAAGACCAAGACATATGAAACAACGCAGTACACAGTGCACTATGCGACTTTTCTTGGAAAAGAAAAGGGAAAAGGCAGTAAATGCATGATTTCTAGGCATTGAAAACTATGGATGTTCACTGTGCCAGTTTTTGAAACAGCCTTTTTCATTTATGGCTGGAGTTGGTTCCATTTTTCTCCCTTTCAAAAACATCTCAATGTGTACTCAGTAGGGAATTTGGCCAATAAATGTGTGTGCTACATTACACAACAAGAGCTTCTGATTAGATCTTACTTCCAGCACGATTTTTCTGAGATGACTATTTGGGCTAGTTCAGAAAGCAGCTTCCACCATGGGCAACTGGTCTATAGCACTAAATGCAAAAAATGGGAGGAAAAGGGATCAAAAGAAAAAGGTACTGATGAGCTCAGGAACGTCATGCAACGACTGATATTTTCCTTTGTGCCGATTGCATTAATTCAGTATGATATCTGAACCAGTAGAGCATGGGAATCCGCACCATTGCTGTGTTGCTTACTGGTGAAACACATTCTTGGTGCAGAAATGAAACACAAGCAATTTCCTCTTCCATTAATCCAGCAGTGGCTAGTACAGCAATGAACTGTTCATGACTCTCTGCATCCAATGCAGGATGACCAAAGGGGAGAGGAATTCCCTTTCTTACCAGCAAGTGCTAGAAGACAGAAGCGGATGTAGGGAGAGTCCAGTCAGCTTTGTGTAAGCAAACAGCAGCTGACTGGCTAGTCGTTCTGGTTGATGTGCAAATGTAGAGTTGAAACTGACACGAGGTTTCAAACCCTATCAATTTAACTTTTACATGAACAGACTTTTCCTGACTCACTGCCGAGATGGGGAGAAGCCTTGGGAGTTTTGGGCAGTTGTTTCTGTCTTTTACTCAAATCTGTGACCTTATGTAATACATGCATCCATTTTTCCCCATATGCAGCATGTGCAAAATTTTACACAACCAGCAGCTAACACTCCCCCCCCCCCAAGGGAAATTAAATCAGATAGAACTGAGGATTGGTGATACTTGCCTACACCAGCAGGACTGCAGTGTCTCCATCAGAATCAAAGACGCTATCTTTACCTCAGCATCCCAACTTACCAAACTGCTGTTACTGAGAAAATATGTGTGAGGCACGTTGCGCCCCAAAGGGCTGTATTAATAGTAAGCACTATTGTGTTTTTAAGGTTTCCCAGCAACTTTAAAAATCCAAAGATAAACACAATCCAATACTAATGCAGCGAATATGAAACATCCCACCCACTCAAATGGCACCTGAAGTCTGTTTTTCAAAAGCTTTCACTTTTGAAAATATTACACACAGAGAGGCAAGTAAGGTAATAACCGAATAGGAAGAAACCATTCCACATCATTACATAAATAAATAAACATTCACATTAGAGAACTTCTGGCTGTCTCATGTAACAAGGTAAGAGACTCCTTGTAGTTTCTCCTTCCCTACGTTTCCATTTTCTTTTCAGGAAAGAAACACAAGTTCCTTAAAGAAAATTCATTGGTGTGTAGTCTTATATAGCCAAAGAAAAGATGAGCCTGTATATATATTTAAAATCCCCATGAAGAAATTCTCAGTGTGCCAAATGGGCTTTACTGCAAGGGCATGTACGCAAGAAAGCCAGGGGTAAGTGATGTAACAATACAATGGTACAGAATAAAGCACACTGTGTGCACTTAAGTTTTTAACATCTTGAAAAAATGTATAAGGCCTTCCATTCATATGGAACTTGATTTCATTTAAAATGATATTTTCTGCCATACAAAACAAACTATGGAACCTTGCCAGATGTTACCTGCATCTGCCAGGACAGAGAACTAGTTCTCCTGTTAAATGAGGAAAATCGTCTCCCTTATTAATGTTGAATTAATATTTGCAAATATTCCTAATTTGGCAAGTTCATTTTAAAAATGAAATTTCAAAATTCAAATTTATATTTTTATTGTGAAATCATTTTTACCTCCAAATTTGAAATCTGAATGATTTAGGGTTTGTTTATTTGTGTGTGTGTGTAAAGTACCGTCAAGTCGCAGACGACTTATGGCGACCCCTATTGGGGTTTTCATGGCAAGAGACTAACAGAGGTGGTTTGCCAGTGCCTTCCTCTGCACAGCAACCCTGGTATTCCCTGGTGGTCTCCCAACCAAATACTAACCAGGGCTGATCCTGCTTAGCTTCTGAGATCTGACGAGATCAGGCTACCCTTGGCCATCCAGGTCAGGTCTTGTTTATTTACCGCTCATTTATTTTCATAGTCTTCAATTATGGAATTGTAATTACTATCAATTATCTAATTTGTATTGCATGTTATACATCAAATTGCAACAAATATATCAAATACCATCAGAAAAAAAGGATATTGCTGGACAACTATCAAATGCTGGCAGTTAAATACTAAAACGCCAATGACCACATAGTTTGAAATATGACATACCAGGAGTTTTTAATCCTCCTTCTAGGAACCCTTTGGAAGCTTATTAGGAATCCCTCAAAGAAAGGTACAACTAAAGAGAATTTGCCCACTAGTACTTATCTCCTTGTAAAGGTGGATGTTGTGTATCCTCTAGGATCACAGTGGGAAATGGTGAGGCCCCACACTGTGTAAACTGAGAATATATACCCCAGAATCCTCTACAACATACAGAAACCTTGGAAAACATGCAGAGGGTTCTTGATAGATATCTATGAGGAGAGTTACCTAGAAGTTAAGAAGTTGATAGGCCACTATATATACCATTATCAGTCGCCCAGAATGTTTCCCCCTGTCATAATATGTATTTATAATCAGAGAAACTCCCATTTGACAATACATGGCAGGCATATGATGAAGTGGGCGACAATGTGGCAAATGAAGATCAATTTAGCTAAGTGCAAGATGACACACTCCAGAGCAAAAACCTCTTAACTTCAACTATATGGCTAATGGGATCTCAACTGACAGACACTGAAAGGAAAAGAAATCTTGGGGCTGTAGTGGACAGTTCATTTAAAATGTTGGCTTGGGGTTCATTGAAAATGTTGGCTTGCAGTAAGAATGGCAAACTCCATTATGAGGATTATCAGGAAAGGCATTTAAAATAAAACAGCCGCTATTGTAATGCTCTTGAATATATCTATGGTGCAGCTTCACTTGGAATACTGTGTACAGTTCTAACTGCTACATCGAAAAAAAGTATGACAGAGCTTGGAAAAATGCAGAAGAGTTTACATTCAACGTTACAAGTCTACTTTGACAAAGACTCATTATCACTAATGTATACTTAAAGAGAAACATGGGCCATCCTAATACTTTTTAAATAGCAATTTGTTAAGATGGTTATTTCCTCAATGGGAACTTCATTCACACAATTGCCAATTTAATTGTTAGAAACATAATGGAAACTTTACTCTCAAGTTACATGAGCTAACAAGGAAAAAGTAATTTACCCAATGCTGTGGCAGTGATTCTTTATTGCATTTAAACTTAGCTACCTATGTATACTGAACTTTTTGCCCTCCCTAGCAGGTTGAGCAAATGGTTCTCTCTCTGTAGAAGTACATGTCTGCTCTCTGACTCCTTGGTGAATTTTATGGCTCTCTTCCCTGGGAAAACAAGTGGCTGTCACGATCCCAGGAATTCCCAAGTGCGTTTCAAAGTACTTTACATCGGAATTCCCAAGTGCGTTTCAAAGTACTTTACATCGGAATTCCCAAGTGCATTTCAAAGTACTTTACATCCCCAAGGCATGACAAATCAGTAAATATTATGTGCCAGGTCTAAAATTGAACATGCACTAGAAAGTTAGTACAGCTATTTGAAAAGTAGAGTGGTGTAGTGGTGGCCAAGAATGCCTTCATCAGCTGGTTCTGGTTTGCCTTCTTAGACTCAGCTGATCTGGCCATGCTGATGTATGTTTTTGTAACCTCATGGTTGGACAACTGCAATGTACTCTACATTGGACTGCCCTTGAAGACAACCCCAAAATGCAGCTGGTTCAGAATGTTACAATCCGATTATTGTCCAGGGTTAGCTGATGAGAATATATCACGCAATCTTAAAACAGCTACGCTGGCTGCCAGTCTGTTTTCAGGTCCTATTGAAGGTGTTACTATGATCTTTTAATAGGGTATAAACTGCAGGTTTATATGTATGGGTGTGAAAGCTGGACAGTGAAGAAAGCTGATAGGAAGAAAATAGATCCCTTTGAAATGTGGTGTTGGAGGAGAGTGTTACGGATTCTGTGGACTGCCAAAAAAACAAATCAGTAGGTTATAGATCAAATCAAGCCTGAACTGACCCTAGAAGCTAAAATGACTAAACTGAGGGTATCATATTTTGGTCACGTCATGAGACAACACTGGAAAAAACAGTCATGCTAGGAAAAGCTGAGGGCAGCAGGAAAAGAGGAAGACCCAACAAGAGATGGATTGACTCAATAAAGGAAGCCACAGCCTTCAATTTGCAAGATCTGAGCAAAGCTGTCAAAGATAGGACATTTTGGAGGACTTTCATTCATGGTTCAAAAGAAATGTCTGAAGTCACTACAATGTTGTGCTTAAGTCATAAATAAAAGTTAACTTCTTGTTTAGCATTGTGGGCTGGATGTGTATGGTCTAAGGGAAAACACACATATTAAGATCTCAGTCTATATGAATATATATTAGGAGATGGGTAAACGGTGGAGACATGTGACTGAAGTAGCATTTGAGTCCCAACCCCAATAGCTCTGTGAAGAGAATTGAATGATTATGGTTGTTGAACACGGTATGTTTGTTTGTCAAATACATTTACCACAAAATCTGAGGCATCAATTCTTAATTCCACCAGCATCACTGTAACACCCGAAAGATTAATAGTACATAGATTCAAGACCCTTACCTCAAATGCAGATTACCTTTGAACTACTTGCTATAACAGACTAACCTGAACCTGAATAGCCTGTTCTGTTAAGCAGGATTATGTTTCTTCATTGTTGCCTCGTCTGTAAATAATGCAATACAGAATTCTTCTGAAACTGGGCTACGACTGTGCTGTCCACTGCCATAAAATTGTGCAATTGAAAAATTCATAGTAGTGGATTTGCTAAACATAGCAATAGTAATTGGATATTTCCATGTAGCACTGAACACTATATTCAGTGCACAGCATGGTATAGTGAGTGTAGTGGTAAGAGTGTTGAAGTGGAATCTGAACGACCTGGGTTCAAATCTCCACTTGGCCATTAAAAGCTTCCTGGGTGATCGTAGACCAATCACTCTTTCTCAGCCTGAACTCCCTCACAGGACTGTAGTAAGGGTAAAACAGAGAAAGGAGAACCAGGTTTGCCACACTGATCTCCTTGGAGGAAGGTTGGGTATAAATACAGTTTAAATCCCTGCTGGTATGAATGGCAAATATGTTTTATAATACAATCCCACATCTGTCATAGAATAAAATTTATGTGCCACAAAGCCATTTCTGATGCATAGGTGATTTTCCCTGTGTTCAAGTCATGCACTGTAACTTACAGTGAAGTTACACTACATACAAAATAGGTACATTAGCTTTACAAGTTTAAAATATTAATTACATTTTAGTAATGACACAGTCAGTAGATTATCCAGCAATGAATTTTTAAGCAGAAAACAGAGTTTACGTTATTATTAAAAATCTTTCTCTTTTTAAAGCTGCAATTCTATAATAGCTAGAGAATAAATTCAATAGCGCTTATTGTTCTAAGTAAATATGCATGAAATATGGATTGGGCCACAAGAGATTTGTATCTATTAAATTCATATTACACATTATTAAAGTTGTTTCTATAGTACTTCAGAAAACCACTAATTACACAAATACTTGTGCAGTTTCACACTAAGCAAAATTTGTTGATTCGCACACATTTCCTTTTTATTAGGCTGCAATTTTAAGAACCCTTTTCTGGGAGTAATGCCCATTGAATAAAATGGGACTTGCTTCTGAGTAGGGCTGGTTAGGATTGTTTCCTAAGTCTGACACGGCTTTCCTAAGCACATGTAAGTGGAATGAAGTTGCATTATAACTGAACATGCATGTTCCCAATCATAACTCTTGCTAGAATTCCCAACAGCTTCATTAGCCCACTCCACACAAATATAATATATTCTCCCCCCAATCTAAATTTATCCTCGCACCAGCAGCCTACCTCCGTTATTTAGTGATAAACAGATATAGAAGGGCCTTTACCCTGGTTATGTGGGCAGCCCTTCTCTCTGCAATGCTAGAGGGGAAATTTAAGAAGATACCTAGGGCGGAGAGATTCTGCCCCTGTAAATCCAGGGATTTAGGAACTAGTGAGCATGTCCTTCTATACTGTAATTTTTATACAATACCTCGCTCTAAGTTTACTGAGCCCCATATACTGAGAATGGGACCCCACAAGGAAAGAGAAAAGATCGAAAAGCTCCTACAAGGTGATAACCCCTTTATTACCTCTCAGGTCACAAAACTTTGTATGGCAGCATTGGAAATACGTCGTCATAGAGTATTCTCTTAGCCCAAATGGTAGAGGTAATCTGGTTGATATTTTAAGTGAATTAAGACGGACTGTAAACTGTTGTCTATAATTTTATCTGGCTAAGGGCCGTCTATAATTTTATCTGGCTAAGGGCCGTAAATAAACAATCTGAATCTGAATATAATATATTCTGTGATGTCTGGGTCAAGAGTTAATCAACAAACAAACAAAAAAAGGTTTTAAGACCAGAGTGTATACAGGCAGGATTATTATTTGTTTTGCTTTCCTAATTTGTCAAGCAAGCAGTCTGTCAAATGAGTAAGAAAGTAACTTTTAAAAAAACAGATTAAAGGATTCCTGTATTGAAAAGCTAAAATAAAAAGGTCATAATCAAGGTTTTATGCTGACCTTAAATAAAATATAACTTATATTGTGTGCCTTGCATTTAAATGGGACACTCCAGATACAGTGTCCAAAGGGATTTATAGAGAAAGGATCTTGTGTGGCGGCTCTCAAACTACGATGCAGCGTTTCAAGTATCTACAGCAAATTCTGATACAAAGACAGAGATGACATGCAAAAAAAGAAGCCATAATTGCAGGAGAGTAACATGAATAAGATGTAAACAGGAAAACACTGAACAATAAAATAAGGTACAAGATAATTTAATAGAATCTCTGTATGGGTTTTTCTCATATGTTCCTCTCAAAATAAACCTGCTTTGACGATCAAATTAGCATATTTAACAACTTTATAAGAGCCCGCACTATTTTTGTACTCTCACTCTACCCAAGCATTCACAGCTTTCTATATTTGTCTCATTCTGCTTCTCTCTCTTTCTTGAAAGGTTTCTTCATAGCTCTCTGGGCATTAAAAAAATGAACTTTGCTTCATGAGGGATGCTAGCATTGAAGCTTAAACTCCAAAGGAAATGCTTACCTTCTGTTGGCGATGTCTTCAAGTGTCTGCAGAGGCCCTCTGTGTCTCCGTAGGTCTCTTTAATTTTTACCACTGCTTCTGTTCCTCGAAGTTCCATGAGAGAACGCAGGTCCTCAAGTGTGCACCCAAACTCTCCTTCATGGTTGGCCTCATTTCTTTGGTTCTTTGAATAAAAATCGCTGTTTGTCATGTCACCCATTGCTGCCGATGGTATTGCTCAGCTCCGTGCGTTATATACAACTTGAAAATCGGCAAGGGTGGAAACACAAGGTCCAGCCTAGACTATAGAAGGAATCCACTTTATGCTTCCAGAAATCAAAGTTGAGAAAACAGCTAATGGCTGAAGTGTCTCCGACCACGTCGTAGTCTGCAGGATGGTGGCCTTCAAGGTTGCAGGCCAGTTCCAGTCCATTCACTGTTTCCCATTATGTTGCACCCTTGCTGTTGGCATCTACATGGTCATCTTTTCCTTCAGACCTTAAGGAACAAATAGAAAGGCTGTATTAGAAGACTAAGGTTTAACCAGTTATCCCCATGTCTCAGTCCAGCGGAGCTTTCTTACAGGAGCCTTAACAAAGAACGTTTTTCAGCAGCCCACAAAAGGTGTTGCAAAGTGCTAGCCTCAGCTGGCTCCACAGATTGTCACCCAGCTCTCCGTGTCACCCACGAGGCTCCTTCCAGCTTCAGCAGCAACTGCTGCAGCCCTTACTTTAATCAAGTCCCAAGAGCACCAGCTAAATGAGATGGCTCGTGAATATTAATAAGCCAGCCATCAGTCCAACGGCCTCAGTGTGCCTCTGGTAGAGCTCTTGTGCATACTGCTCTATCAATCTTTCATCCAGCAGGAAAAAAAACCTCCCCATAAAGGCTAGAAAGTAGTAAAAATTAATTGAACGCTATTACGTATGCTTAAATCCTTAGACACACGATTTTTCCGTGCAAGAAAAGTAAAACTGGGAAAAGGGGCATTTTCATTTCCAATCCTGAATATATCTAAATAAAGTAGGTTTTGCAACTCTAGCATCCTATGAAGATAAATGCAAGCGTAAGGAGAAAGATTAAAAAAACACCTGAGTGCTTTAGGCTAAACAGTGTGTCCTCTGTGTCAGACAAATAGGAAAAGTTGCTCTCCTTCAGCACCACCTGTTATCTGACTCACTAGCACATTTGATACCCTCAGAGCGAGAGCAGAATATTCATTGCAAATTCCAAATAGCCAAAGAAATGTACCCCTTGACAGGGCTTTAATGTGCAACATGCAGACATAAATATAAATGATGAGAGAGAGAGAAAAACATTACTTAGCATATTTTATAATTCTGTTTCTCAGACACAGACACTAATGAGCCCTGTATAAATATGCTGAAGCAAGCTATTATATTTTCCACTGAGAGTTTAACTGAGATTAAGTGGTTCTGTTTTGCTTTAAGTGGGTTACTACAGCTTGAAAAACCCATAGCCTTTCAAAAGCTTTTGTTATTTCACATGGTTAACACCGATCTTTTCAGATGTTAAAATGGACTCCTGGATAATGGATGATAAACCCAATGTCAGACATCAGGGCATCTTGGTTTGAGAAAGCATCTAGAGATGTATTGCAACCCACTGGGAAATCTCTATAACTAATTTTGGACTCCTGGCCCAATTAAACACATTACTGTAGAAATTTCCGTAGAAAATTCACTTGTGGAACAGAAAGACACTTGATTGCGCATGTGCACTGGCTGCCTACTGCTTCATCTTTATTGATACCCAAATGTTATTGCACTGCCTAATGGGTTTCGTAATTAAGCAGTCTCTCTTTCCACTTCCTTCAACCTGCTGACAGCAAGAATGTGTGAAAAACTTGTTGGGGAATAAATGTTTATGATTTTAATGGGTGGTTTTGCTTGGGAAGTTAAAGTGTAGGTTTGGACAAGTCCATAGGAACCATCTTGGAACAGAGGTTTAAAATATTATGAGAATCTAGAATATTCTTGTTGCAGCAATAATTAATACATCTTCAAAATTAAATAGATTTGAATATAGTTGTTGGTAAGGCTGCCTGCAATTTCATAACAACTTCAGATCTCAGCCTGAATAGTGACGAAACTCAGCTGCAGCTCTAGAGGATTATGTCATTAACACTTCAGTTGGACAGTGACAGGAACCATTCCCTCAGACGGTAGAATTCACAGTGCTTCAAAGCTGTTCTATTAATTGATTCTACCACAAATGTCAGTGCAAAGCTAGAATCTTGCTGCATCACTGGTCCATGGAAAAAACTCACGAGTAGTCTTTTCCTTCACCAACAAAGATCTATTGAGCTATGAGGCCACCAGCAGGCATTTGGAATTTGAATGGTTTCTTTAAATGCACTCCTGATCTTCCTAAAGTTGCTGATGTCAGCTGGCCAAGTAAAGACTTAAAGCTGGAAGTTATCATAGAATATTTTTCTACAGAATCTTAACATACAGCGTACTCAAGCAAGAACACTTCCTTTGACTCACACTTCCATCAATTTGTATGAATATTTGTTCCAGCTCTTGTAAATACCACTGTCATTTTTGTCAGCCAATGATGCTGTTTTCCCCGAATACAACCAAATAGTTTGCCTGTTTAATATTCTATTCAACCTCCAATTAAATATTAACCTACAAAAAAAGCAGATTGTCTAGTTGCAAAACTACATACCTCTTATTAATGTTTATGCACTAGATGGAATTCACTTAATGGCAAACCACAGGGAAATAACATCTCTTGTGTTTTTGGAAGACAGATTGTAACATACTGAAAGCAATGAGCATGACTAGCATTATCCACTGATAATGCAGCGTTATAATCCCATGGAACAAGATACACAAGTTTCATTCGATCCTGAAATCTCTTTTATGAAAAGTCTAGGACCTCTGCCAAGGTGCCTAACAGTTTGCGGTGACTGAAACCAACACTACCCTAGACTCTTGCTCAGTGATTAGCACAATCGCTTCCCGTAAGAAAGGGGACCTAAAACAAGGGACCAGAATCTGACAAGACTCCAGCAGAGCTTTGGCATTCTAGAATATAGAGATTTTAAGAAACTGATGCACAATTACCCTCATTTGATTCACATACAAAAGGATCAGAAAAATGTCTGATTGCTTCAGTTAAGCTTTGAGGCTTGGACACATTACTGAAGTGTTAGAGGGTCTTTACTTTCGGATGGAATGAGTAGCCACGTTCAACTGAAGATTGGGAAGTGTAATTGGGCTAATTACAATCTTGCTTGGACTGTGTTTTCAGCTTGCTACATCTGTAGGCTAGCATTGAAACAAACCATGAAATGAATTTGGTGAAGCAAAGTGGGGTTTATACTTGGTGCTTATTCCAAATAGCAGCTTCCCATTTTGCTCTGCAGTTGCATTTTAAACTACAGGGAGTTTTAAAAGCAGCTTGTACTATGTTGTGGGATTTAAATGAAAAAATGCCGGACATTCAACTTTCCTAATGAAAGGCTAAGTTGTTCATTATTCATAAACTTATTTTTATTTTGGTTATTCCTGCTTTTATCCCTGGAAATAAAGCCAAAGAAATAATGAATCAGTTTATTGCTCTCTTGGAATTCTGAAAGTCTAGTCCAGACTGCTTTGCATCTGTTAGTGCATGAAACTCCCTTATACTGAGTCAGACCATTGGTTTATCAAGGTTAGGGCATGGTTTCAGGCAGAAGACTTTCACATCTTCAACTTCCAGATCCTTTTAGCTGAAGATGGAACCTTAGACCTTCCGCATGCGAAGCAGATACTCTCCCACTGAGCTGCAGCCCCTCCCCTGCCTTATTCTGTTTGTGAAGTTACTTGTGGGAAATATCACTGACCCTACTCCCCTAGTCCATATCAGCAAAAATAAGGAATCCTGATTTCGCCATTCTTTCATGCCCTGTCTATTTAGAAGCAAGCTCTTCAGCAAAAGGAGTCTGTCATTATGTATTTTCGCAGTGTCTAGCAAATGACCTCCAATCTCAGCCGAGGCCTCTAAGCACTATTCTGGTACAGCAAATAATGATTTCTTTTCAGCCTATCTTCTTTTGCCTGAAATTGCCCTGTCACAGCTCGCCAGCAGGCTGCACTTAAAGGGAAGATGATGTACATTAAAACACAAAAGGATGCCAATAAGAAGAAAATTAAAGAGGTCCTGCAAATCTATGTTAATAGTAGACCCTCAATATTGAGACACTTCTGTATAAACAAAAGAGATTCAGGTTTTTCATTTCAAATAACATTATGCTACTGAAGTCTAAAGTCAAAAAGAATACAGATTGTCAACATATATAATTATGAACTGATGAAGGGCTTAATGGGAACAGAGAATGCTCATATCTCAGCTCTAATATATCTGACTATGGGGTACTGGAAATGGACAGTTCCTAGGATGCAAGGGGCCAGTTGTCTAGTTTATGGTTTCAATTAATCAAATGTATTAAACAATACAAGGGCAGTAGCTCAGTCTAGAAAAATATCTTCTACTGCACAACAAGTCTGTTGTATGGCTGAGAGTTTCCCAAAGTTCTTGACCTCAAATTAAATGTAATTTAAAATATGTCAGGACAAGATACAGAGTCTCCAGCTATTCAATTCCATGCTGACAATCTCCTCTTAGAATCATAGAATTGGAAGGGACCACCAGGGCCATCAAGTCCAACCCCCTGCACAATGCAGGAAATTCACAACTACCTCCCCCCTCCACACTCCTAGTGACCAGAAGATGGCCAAGATGCCCTCCCTCTCATTATCTGCCTAAGGTCACAGAATCAGCATTGCTGACAGATGGCCATATAACCTCTTCTTAAAAACCTCCAGGGAAGGTTCTTGAAGAAGAGTGCTGGATGTAGATGTTTTTTGGAGCACCTAGTCACCATCAATAATTTGAAGCCCTGGGGGGCTAGTTTTCATCCTGGGCATGGCAGTGTGACTGGCCTTGTGGCTTCAGTTGGGAAAAAAGTTTACACTTGGAGATATATAGGAGAATTGCATTCTACAGATCCTGAAAGACCTCTCCGAGGATTTAAATGATACTGATCCTAAAATATTGATAGAGCTGAGGCAGAAGTGCCCCTAAAAACCTTTGGTTTTGAGCTTTCTCCGTTGGGGGATCCTGTAAGGTACATGCTGTACTCCTACCATGGTTCAATGTTTACATGAACAGGTAGATAAGGGGTGTCGAACATAAGGCCCAACGGCCAGAACATAAGGCCCATGAGCCAGCCAAGGCAGCTGCCACCACCCCACTCTGGACTGGTGAGGCATGGCCTGGCCCGACCAAGTGACATTTATGTCATATCCGGCCCTTGTAACAATTGAGTTTGACAACCCCTGAGGTAGATGGTTGCAGAGGTTTTAGATGTTATCATTATGTCACCGTTTATGTTGCTTCCTAATCAATCAGTGTTCTAGTTCCAGAAAGGTCTGGATCTTCTTTAGAGGAAGCTACACTGAGAACCTCTTCATGAATCCCTACATATATGTCAAGAGTCATGCCTATTTCTGTTCAAGTGTATCTATCGCCAAGAGTCATGCCAAGTGTCATGCTTATTTCTGTTCAAGTGTATCCAGTGGGTTTGTTTCTCTGAGATGTTCCAGCTGTCAGGAGTCATAACAGGTAGGCTCTTGACATGAGTTTGGCCCATTACTGTTCAAGTATTATCCTTTGGTTTTGTTTCTTTGAACTGTTCAAGCTATCCCCGCTCCTTGCCTCCCGCCCCCTGCTCTGACCTTGAGTCTCTAGCAGGCAACTTCAGTGTTTTGGCTTGCTCACTCTCTACTCCTGCTAGGCACCGTTATCTCCTACTTCCCAGGCCGCTTGGTTTTGCACCTGGGATGACTCAATGCTTAAAGTTATGCTTTGTAGTTTAGTTTGTCATTAGCAGCTTTGAACCTATGGATCGCTCATGCTGTTATCTGCGGCTCCTGAATAAACGTTTACCTGCTTTAGGCCTGCCTGTCTGAGCGAGTGACTTTTTGGGATTGCCAAGGTTGGCTGGAGAACCTCACAATATCAACTTGGAGAGTATGATTTCTTACAGCATCCATTTGAGAATATTTGAGCACAAACTAGGTATGTGCTAATCAAACCACACTCATTTCAATACAGTATATGCTCAGGTATTTAATAATTTATTCTAAGATTCCCCTAATCTGAGATTTAAAACACTTCTCCAAGGACTAACTATAATTTAGTACATTGTCCCAAGTGTCAGGAGCGGGCCTGTTCGGCTCCTCGGCTCCTCTGAGGTGTTATGACTTTCTCGTGGCTTCTTGCAGCTGCCTCGCTTTGTTGTTCTAACAGACACTTTATCTCGTGCATTCCTCTCCCGTGGGAAACTGAGTTACTATGCCAACCTGCCATATCAGCTATGCTAATATATATTACTGATTTGCGCCAGCCAGCCATTCTTGGCTTAGTTAGTTTGCAAGCACTGTTAACCCATTTGATTTTTCCAATAAAGTCAACTTGCCTTAGCTACCTGTCTGGGTTGTTGCTTTTGGGGATTCTTCGGGCCAAGGGCTTACACCAAGCTTAAAAGCTATCCTAAGAACATAGATCTGATATTTACTGACAACAGATAAACAGTACACATTTTTCACCTACAATCGATGTACCAAATTAGGTTGTCTGTGCTGAAAACAAATGTGGGTTCTGCACCTAGGGATACTTGAGCACCTGTTCGATTCACATCCTGCTTTCCTGTTGCAAAGATGGTGTGGATTGTTCAACAAGCAGTTTTGGTTGCTTGCAAGCAGCTTGAACCTTTGCACTCGATTACTTTCCAGAAATACAAAGTGAACATAAGGCCCACCTATCACTACCACCTCACCACATTCTACCACCAATTATTTAGAATGAACAATGGCAGTAAGTAATATATAAACAAGCAGTGCATTTTTTCTTTAAAAAAACCTCTTACAGCTTGGTCTTCACCTATGTCTGTGTAATGTTAACAACCAGATCTGCAGCCATTTGCCCATGAACATTTTCACAAAGTCCCATGGGAGTCAACGTTTCCCGCTCTCTGAAATTAATTACCTGAACCAGCAATTTATGACCCTGGGGGAAATCAACTTAACCTACTATGCAGGTACCAAGGTTGCCACAAGGCATAAGGAAATGAAACGTCACCACCACAGCTACTATGAAGCCACAAAATGTTTTGACATACCACTTTAAAAAAAATTAACTCGGCTTACAATCACCTTCCCTTCCCCTCCCCACAACAGACACCCTGTGAGGTAGGCTGAGAGTGTGTGACTAGCCCAAGGTCACTCAGCTGGCTTCATGTGTAGGAGTGGGGAAACAAATCCAGTTCACCAGATTAGTGTGGAGGAGTGGGGAATCAAACTCAGTTCTTCAGATCAGAGTCCACCGCTACTTTTAGAGTTGTACAGGTGCAAGACAAGGAGATCCAAGGATCATCTCATGACTATATACAAAATATTCTGCTCTTCTCTTAATATGGAATTCAGTTCCAAAAATGTAGTCATGACTGTCATAGATGCTTTGAAAATAGATTAAACAGATTCATAGAAGATAGCCATAGATAATTCTTAGGCCAAAATGGGTAGGGAAGCCTATGTTTAGAGACTATGTATTTCTTAATACAAGTTGATGGGAGAGGCTTTGGACTCAATACCTTGCGACATAGCACCTGACTGGAAAACACAATAGTGGACTAAATGGACCATTAGTCTAATCCAGAAAGGCTCTCCTTATGTTTTTATTTTAAAGGTGCCTCAAGAGAAGCCTTGTATATATGACAGAACTGCATACAGAGCTGTCAGAGAATACCAACTCTGCCCATCCAACTGATGCCTGGTCCAGAAGAAGGGAGGTGCTAACACTAGCACTGGGGTCCAGCAGCTGGGGTGATTCTTACCTGATTATTACCCAGGTGTTGAGAGGGGAGCTTGGGCAGTGGCTGCAGTGGCAGCTGAACATCTAGGAGCCAGCCTGTTGCTGAGCTGGAATGGCCCTTAAATCTCTGCCTGACACATAGCTGGATGATGGTGGGTGGAGCCTGTGGCTCAGTGGAGACATGGAAAAGTGGTCATTTAAATTCTTGCCCAAGACAACAGGCCAAGAAAGGGCTAAGGCAAGAATGGACTGTTCAGTGTCAGGATAATCTCTGGAAGGCTAACCACCTACAGCCCAGAGTATCTGAAGAAATGACCTGTGACTCACGAAATCTCAGAAATTTTGTTAGTCTTTAAGGTGCTACTGGATTCTTGTTCTTTTCTTCTGCTACAGGCAGACTAACAGAGTAACCCATTGTGATACTCCTACACTCATTCATTCATTAACCTTTAATAGGCATTAGTTCAAAAGACATCTTGTAATACTCCTACAGCCTAGGAAGAGCTAGGTTCAGGAGTGGGACTTTGAAGCTCCCAGGCAAGGTGAAAGTGATTAGCTGCAGCCTCTCAAGGTATGAGGTCACAGCAAGAGGGCAGATGGTGGACCAAATCCAGCCTGGGTAATGGGACTGTTTTTTTTTTGTTTGTTTGTTTTTAAGTACCTGGAAGCCAGCCTACAAGGACATGCCAGACCTTATGTCTTGAAGCAGGAAGAATTAAGGTTTGGGGAGGAAAACGTGGGTGCCTCTCCTATCACATCTGAGGCAAAGTGATGCATGTGTTTAGGTGCTCAGATTAAAGTTGGAGCCACTGTCCACCCTTCCCACAAGACACAATGTGCATAGAGAGGGATCATGAGAGACCACACGGCTTTTACCCTCACAACTGAACATGTTACCCCCATCACACACGCATTCAGCATACTTTCCTGCGATCAAGAATGGTCCTCACTGTGGGAATGGATCCTCCACATGTAAACCTGTACCTATATGGGTGCTGTGGCCACAAGGTAGTGGGCAGTGCCAGTATTCTCACTCATGCTATCTTCTATGGACACACTGGCCCTGCACATACATCAGTATATCAGGAATCCAAAACAGACTGGCTACTGAGTAATATATACCTAATTTATCCAATCCAATGTACAAGGAATGAAAGTATTGAATTCTTTGTGAGTATTACAACCTTATCAGTCTGTCAGATGGTTGCCTCTCAGCTGTTGCCAAAAATGGTTTCAAGTCCTCCTTTTCCTGAAGAGAACTTTTGCAATTCAAAATGATAGATGTCTGGTTGAGCTTTTCAGCAAAGAGACAAACTAATAAAGACACACACCAAGAAGATACAAGGTCCTCCTGCCATGCTAATAGGCCTTTTGAAACTCTGTCAGAAACTGAAACTGACCACAGTAGGTTAACAAGTAAAACAAGTAGAATGCAGTGCCCGCAGATGTAAGCTTTTGGGAGAGATAACGAGTGGAAGGGGATTTTGTACCGAAGTACATCAACAGTATGTAACACTTGCTTTTAATTATTGTTATGGGTTTAAGAACAGAGAAAAGAAATTCCACAGTTGCTCACACAGAAATGTATCTGAAAGTTATCACTGACTAAAACAGTTTTGTCTCAGTTAAAAATATTGAATGTCTAATTTTTTGGCTCCCAAGGTCATTATTTTTAAGTAGTATAGTAAATAACTGCCTACTTAGCATAATAAGACTTTTGTGGCTGTACAGATTTTTAATTCTTAGGTTATAAAGAATTCCTAAAAGTGACACTAATGAAGAAAAATCAGAAATAAATAAAAATGTGGGGGGGGGGGAGTGAGGTTAAGAACATAAGACCCTAAGAAGAACCCTGCTTGATAAGACATAGCATTTCCCACTGGTGGCTGGCACCCAGATGGAAAAGAGGGTGGGAATATGACAAGGCACCATCAGAGCAACAGCATGATGTCACTTCTGCGGAAAACTAGAAGTGGTCACACAGCTCTAGAAGTCCATGGAAACTCTATGGTAAAAACAGAGTTTCCAGCAGTTCCTAGAGAAGCATGACATCGCACTGACAAGATTTTTAAAATTAATGTTCATCCCACCCACTGACAGAACACTGGTAGGAACCAGGGGTTGTAGGCAGAAGGTCTCCCACCATATCAGAAGACCTGGTAAACCTAATCAGACTAGTGGTCCATGAAATCCAACATTCTGTCCCACACAGTGGCCAACCAGTTACTCTACAGGGTGGTATTCAGAGGTTTAGTGCCTTGAAGAGCAGGTGCCCTTAAGTCACCATGGCTAGTAGCCACTGATAGACCTGTCCTCCATGAATCTGTCTAATCCCCTCACATGAAGCATAGGTGTATCATTTTTACTGGCTTGGTCAAAGGGCATTTTCACCTGTGTCACTTAAAATGTCTGATACCGAATCATCTTATTTCCGTATGCATATGAATGTGTTTAACACAACACAGAAAATGAGATATTTTACAATGGAATGTATATTGTAATCAGAGGAAGTTATGCATTGTAACTACAGACAAAAATAATACAAAACTATCCTTAATGCAATATGTCAAAATGCACTTAGGATCAAGCAATATAGGAACTATTTTTTTCCACACACAAAAAAGATCAGCTTTGACTTGACAGGAAACTACCAACACTAGAACAACAATGAGGAAAGGAAAAGTAAGCAGTAGAAGGGAAAGTTGCTGTAACATGCTATGGACTTGGTGCAGAAATATCATATCAGGTGGGCCACAGGACAAATATAAACTTCCGTAGCCATAATATAAACTGCCATAGCCATGAGAGTGTATTGTAGATGCTGAAAGCTACAAAAACTCTTGGCAGGCACAAGGCCCAGAAAAGCACGGCATTCTTTTGGCAGAACTTTCAATGGGATTCTTTTTTCAATTACAGCTATTAAACAGTACAGTATCTTGTAAACCCCCAGAGGAGAAATGTGGAAATATAAAATCAGCTCTGCCAAGTACAATTCTCTTGTGTTTTGAGAAGTTAGATGGTTTTGGAACTTGCTATTTGCAAAACCTTTCAACACTCTGATATCCTGGCACAATTAAGGCACAATTAAAGAAATTCTATAGTTTTATGAAACAACCAGAAACAACCAGTCCAATGGATTTAGAAGGGTATATTTAGGATTACATAATAAATAGCAGATACAGAGCCTAAGCCAATGATTTTGGTATACTAGCGGCATGTAACTGGAAGCAGAACACTCTTCCCTCCTGCTGAATGTGAAAGACATGTAGCAACTGAGCATTTGAACCAGCACAGGCCAAGGACAGACTGATTGAATAGGTAGGCAGTATGGAAACATTGTGGAGAAAAATAGATCTAAAAGATCAGTAATATGTGAAAAGCCTCTAAAACATAAGTTGGAATGAAATAAAATTGACTGTGGTATTAAATTAACAATAACAGCATATGTTATACTTCATGAAACCAACATCTTTGGAAGTGATATCCCATGATTAGGTTTGGTGCATAGGTGAAAGATTGATTAGAACAGTTAAACAAATAAAAGCTAAGTAAATAAATTGTATAAATTAGAGCTGAGGTAATCTAAAACCATAATTCAGACTACTTTTCATTGACCAATCAGAAGAAGATGCCACCCGGGGGGGTCCCACAAAAAAATGCATTAAAAGGCCAGAATTTGAGCAAAAATAGCCAAGACTGGACCCAGTAATAGCAAAGCTTGGCCAGATTCCATGAAACTACACCATTTAATGCAGCCCCTGCTCTTCTTTCACCTTCATCTTTCTCTTTTCTTCTCCCTCTGCATTTCCTCTTTCAGTCTATAGGGATCTAGTCTGCCCAGCAACAGACTATGGTTTCCCTAATCAGAAAAACTTCTGAACATCAACAATGAAATGAACTACAGTATTATTACTGTTGTACGGAGTGGTTTGGAGAAATGGCATCATATAACACTTCCTACTCTCATAGGTATCTGATGAAGGGAGAACACCCCTTTTCCTGCTTCTTGTTATCATCCGGCCAATATTGCTGCCTTGATATACTCCTACTCAGCTAGGACTGCAGATGGGTGAACATATGAAGCTGCCTTCTACTGAATCAGACCCTTGGTCCATCAAAGTCAGTATTGTCTACTCAGACTGGCAGCGGCTCTCCAGGGTTTCAGGAAGAGGTCTTTCACATCACCTACTTGCCTATTCCCTTTAACTGGAGATGAACCTGGGACCTTCTGCATGCCAAGCAGATGGTTATGAATCGAGCTGACAGAAACAAAACTCGCTTCCTATACCCAACACAGATGCTCTACCATTGAGCCCAGCCTAAATATATACCTAAAAACACCTTATCCGCATTTTCAGTTATATTCAGGTATCTGCGGTATTCAGAACTTTTGAAAATACTGGGACCTAGTTCCTGTATTTCTGGATGTATTTGGGAACATCCAGGCTGGTATTTTAAGGATCCCTGGGCTGGTTTTCCCCTTTAACAGGTTTCCCAGGCAACAGGAAAAAGAAGGGAGGCATCTCTCCCAGTCCAAGGAAGTCAGTTCCCAGCCAGTGCAAGCAGACACAGGGCCAATCAGAGCTGTGACTCTGGCCGCCTCCTTCTACCTCCATCATTTGTGGGGGTGGGGCCTATTTCCAGGGCCATTTTTCCCCTCTCAGACCTTACCTCTGCAAGTAGGATGGCTGGGGGCCCCTTGTTAAGGGGCAAGAATTGGATCCCTTGGATCATCAAGCATGCAAACCCCATATTAAGAGGGAGTCAATCAGAGGGCCATTTCCCCCAAGGACTTCGAAGCCTCTCCCCTGATAATTTGATCATAACAAATGACCAAGATCTCCAAGACAATAAATAATGGGCCAATTCTGACAATTTCCCCCTTATCTTAATGAATAGACAGGAAGGCTTCTGCCCTTCCATAATAATGTCAAACCACAGATACTCATCTATCTAACTTCCAGATCTCCCCAAGGGAATATTTCTGATACTTTCAATGCAAAAAGGGAAGTCTCTCCTCTACAATATAAACAAAGACTTTCTTTTCAACCTAGCTCGTCTCTGGAGAGATTGAATTTTCATCAATCTCACATTCCAAAGCCAACACCCCTTCCACTTCTAACACTTAGCAAAAGAATATAAAAAGTTACCCCTCAGCCCCAATTTTTGCAGCCAGGTTGGACTCCTCCAGTTATCCCAACTTCGTGATTGGCTTTCTGCTCCTTCTATCATTCCATTAACCTGCCTTGCTGCACCTTCTTCCCACCTGGTTAATTTCAAGCCTCCAAAACTGCCTTCTTGCTGCCAAGGAATTCTCCCTTCTTTCCTAGACCAGGCTTGGTTTTCCCCTTTCAGTTTTCCGCGTATAGGTAGGTAGCTTATTTGGGAAAGTTTTTGACTGTTTTTCTAATGCATTTTTCCTTTCTGTAGATCCCCATTTCACCTTGCAAACTGCTTAAACTTATTTCTTTTCTGTTAATTAAATAAAAACCTCTTTTGTATAAGAGAGCTTATTCCTCCTCATTCTTTCGAGTGCTGGTCTGAATCTGGACATATGGTTAGGATTAGGGCTGTTGAAAAAAATTCGGTAAAGTCTGGCTTCGGCAAAATTCAGCCCTTTTAAATTCGGGACATGCCAAAGTCCGAACTCCTCCGCTTCGGATCCGCGAAATTCAGCGCAAGATCCGGAGCTCGGGGGAAAATTCGGCCGGGTCTTTGAAGTGCTGGGCGCCTCCTGCCCAGGCGGTGCCCACCACTTCAAACCGAGAGTCAGGAAGGGGACGGGGGTCTTTAAAGCCCCCCCCGCGGGTCTTCACGGGCTTCCATGAAGGCGCACGGGGGGCTCTTTAAACAGATCTGTTTAAAGCGCCCCCTGCGCGCCTTCAGGGAAGACCCGTGAAGGCGAGCGGGGGGGTCTTTAAAGGCGGGAAAAGGCAGGTTCAGGAACACCGAACCTGCCGAATTTATTCGGCGATCGCCCCAAATTTGCTGAATTCCGGGCATTTTCCCACCTTTTTTCAGTTCGGTTCCATCCGAACTGAAAACTCCCGAATTGCGGAAAATTCGGCTGTTTTTTCAGTTCGGATGAACCGAATCAACAGCCCTAGTTAGGATCTCAAATACATATATTTAATATCCCGAAGTGTTTGCTCCATACTAGCACATTATGAGACCTTCGTGTGTGTAGCAATTTGGGTAACAAAGTTACAAATTAGTAGAATGGCCTGAGGCCCCAATGAATTCAATTAGCACTACCAAGCATCAGCAGCATATAAGATTAGTGTATCTCTGAAAGAGAAACACCAGCTCTGAAGAAAAAAGTTTCACCCTCAAGCTGGATAGTGCTATTAGCTCCCTCTACAGCAGGATTTCCTGCTTGGGGAGATGAGGAGAATGACTTATGAAACTTGTGTATTGCTAGTTGTAGGCTGGTGTCTCTGCTCTTTTAGAGTATGTTTTCTAATAATAGAATGAAAATATAGAAGTGTTGGGAGGCATGGTATTTATTTATACCCCGCTTTTCTCCCCAATGACATTCCAAAGTGACTTATAACATTGTTCTCCCCTCCTTATTTGATCATTAAGAATAGCAACCCTGTGAATTAGATTAGGCTGAGGGAGTATGACTGACCTAAGGTCAAGCAGACAGCTTCCATAACAGAGTGGAGATTAAACCTGGTTCTCCCATAGGGTTGCCAGGTCCCTCTTCTCAATTGGCGGGAGATTTTGGGGGTGGAGCCTGAGGAAGGAGGGGTTTGGGGAGGGGAGGGACTTCAATGCCATAGAGTTCAATTGCCAAAGTGGCCATTTTTCTCCATCTGATCTCTATCAGCTGGAGATCAGTTGAATTAGCAGGAGATCTCCTGCTACTACCTGGCAGTTGGCAACCCTGTTCTCCCAGATGCTGACCACTACAGCATGCTAGTCATTAGTATGTGACTAGGACCCAGCTTCAAGTCACCAGACCCTGCTTTTTCTACCCTGGGCTGGTGCCTAACTGTGAACAAGTAGCTGAGAGAGAATAAACTGAAATTATTGAAACTGAATCCTCCTTGGCCAGAGATTATACTGTGCAGTAAAATTTCTGTTTTGGAGAGGATCTTGCTTCCTACCTGAGATGAGGTCTACCAAAACTGGATCCAGTTTGGTTTATGAGAAACAAAATGCATTTTAGCAACTATGTTTGGCCCATGTTTACTTCTTTATGGTGACTGCTGATCTGGCCAAACTGATCCAAATGACAGTAACTTCAAAGCTTGCCTTTAAAGACAATTCAGAAGCTACAATTGGCTCAAAAAGTGGCTGACTGCTAGGACTGGTTGCCTATTGGTTTCAGAGTCCAATTCAAGGTGTGGTGCTTATCTTTATTCATTTAATAAATAAATTCTGTCTAGTTATCCTTTTGATTCTTCAAAAGCTGTACATAAATTGCATAACCATCACATAAGAGATATGTTTTCAGAAATGGACAGCCCCTAATGGGGAGAGTTAGCCAAAATGTAATGCAACTTTAATAGTGTCATCTACCATCTCTTGATTATTTTTTGAGACAACTTCCCATTCTCTCCACCCCTCTTAAATGACAGCTTAATCCAAATTGAATTCCAGGTCTCAATAGGAATTTTTACGTTAATGTTATTTTCCCATTATTTTGTCCACCTTGAATCTATTACCCATGAACTTCATTGGGTGCCCACAAATTCTAGTATTTTGGAAGAGGGAGAAAAAATTTCCTCTATCTTCCCCATGCATAATAATATCAGTGATGTTAATTTTGTTATACATCACATCCCAGAATGGCAATAGAGTTGAAAGAATTGACCCTGGTTATAGGTCTACGCATTTTCAGAGAAAATTGAGTTTTACTGTTTAAATATTTCTAAGGAAGATTGAATACATTTGCAAAAAGTAGGTAGACTAGCTTTACAGGAAAAGATCATCAAATATCTGGGGGTACAGATCTTTTAAAATTCATCACTGTTTAAGTTTAAGTTATCCTTTGATCAAATTAGAAATTATTTTAAATGTTGGTGGATTCTGAATTTATCCTACTTGGGTAAAATAGCAACAATTTTTTAAAAATCCCCCCTTCAGAATTTACTCTTATCAGTTTTAGTAATTTAGCTCAACAGAAAATGGCAAGATAAAAACACCAATGTCTTTTGCTGGAGTATGAGAAATTATAACATCAGTAAATAGTTAAAACGCACAGAGTTAAAACAAAGAGTTTGAGAAAACAATAAGATGTTCTGTGTTTGAAAGATTTAACTTCAAAGAATGAGCAGTACAGTCATGAAGAAATAGTACAAAGACAAGATGAAAGATTAACAGAAGAACAGGACAAAATGGAGATCGAAAAGGCTAAATGAAAGGAATGAGAATATCTAAATGCTGAATACTGATAAAGAATAAAAAACCTAAGAGGGCTAAGCAAATCCAGCAGACTGAAGAAAATAAGGTGACAGAGAAAAAGAGATCTATTAATGGAAATATGATATGTACAATTAAGGAGAAAGCAAAAGCAAAGCAAAACAAAGATAGCCATTGTACAAAGAAGAAAGAATTATCAACAGGAACATACATCAAGAAAAAAAGAAAAACAGTAATGCTGTTCAGAAAGATAAAAAGTTACTTAAAAAATGCAAGAACGGAAAACAAATTTGCAAGATTTTCCACACTGATAATCTTACCTATGCAGTTAATTCAGCCACTGGCCAAAAGGGGCACTAAACCTTTAATATCACTTTTAATCCTGCTACTAAATTTGGTCATTTCCAAGACTCATGTTGCTATTCCTTCTTCATATTTTAAACATAATTTAAAATGATTAAGAGCAACATAAAAATATTATTTTCCTCACAGGTTAAGTGCAGATATTTTGTCTTTTTTCTCACATTTCAAACTACCAGTTAATGGTAAATAGTCTTTTTTTTTTTAACATGAAGGAAATATAGCAGTTAAAAAGAAGAACTATGGCTGGATTCTTCTGTATTCTGGATATATGAATTAAAAAGAGCATTAAAAGTACATCCAACCAATACATTAGGAGGGGACCTACGTATTACAGTATTGCCTATAATAAAACAGTTCTGGGAGCAGCACTTATTGGGAGTTGTATTATGAAAGAACAGGAAGTTTCAGGAAGACTAAGAAGTGGCATAGAAGGTGAACTGTCTGCACCTGGATGGATTCTAAAGGTATGCAGCATTTTGAACAAGATTTACCAGTGTAATCCTGAACAGTGTTTTTCCCTTCTATGCACACTGACTAGAAGGGTGCACAAGGGTTGCCAGTCGAGCACTATCAATTTGCAGGAGGTTTAAGGAGCAAATAGGCACGAACCTGGAAGCGACAACATCACATTGGCTCAACAATCTAAGATTCCACCACAGCAGAGCATGCCAGGAGCGACATTGTGGTGTAGCCACAACATTTAGCCTGACTACTTCCACTCCACTGCTTCACCAAGCAGCAGTGTGCAGCCACCACTACAAGGAGGCAAGCGTAATTCTAGTTTTGTCCATCAACTTTGTTGGAACTTCCATTGTGTCTCAGCTCCCGAATTTGTTGTCCCATCATCTAACATATTGATGCTGCCATCATTGAAAATCTGTTGCTACTTTAATAATTGCTTTCTTCTTTCCACAGTGAGCCTTCCCCATTTATATTGGAACGTCCCCTGACCAAATTCGGATTCACAGAACCAAATTACACATGACACTGGAATTCCACGATGGTAATTTGGCACTAAAAAACTACTGTAGAAGTCCTTGATACTTTTTTTGCATATGTTCCAGGGAAATGAGAGATGTCATTTCTACTAGCGAAAGTGTCCTCCCCTGGGCAGCTTTAAACACTGATAGTGAAAAAGACAGGCATGATGCAGGCAACTGTCTGTCCTTGAGGGGCATGAAGCAACTGGGGAGAGGGGAGATCTGCTTCCCACAGTATCATAACCCTGATTTAGATCGGGCATCCCTGTGGCTGAATTTTGGGACCAAATTATTCTGATGGTCCTATCAGGGTGAGAGTGTCTCATATTCTGAGCGTAGGCACTTGCACTGCAATATCCAAAGCAGATTTCAAATAAGCCCATAAAGCTTGTAATTTGCTGCTCATAAGTTTCCCTTCAGATACTAGAGCAGAAGAGCAAAAGTGGAAAGAAGTAAACTCCTCATACCTCTCCTTGCTAAATTGCTAGTGCTTATTTCAACATCTGAAATCAGTAATAAATTAATGCATATTTGTCAACTAGCATACATTGATGCTGGTCTCCTTTCAAAGCCTGAAACAAGGTGCTAAGCATTATCACACTGCACTAACACAGAAAAGTCAGGAATTGATTGCAGGTATAACTCAGATTTTTCAGATTATGGGTATTATTGCAGAACAAATGTATAATCGCATTTTTGGTTTATCCTGTTTCCTGAAATCACAAAGGTCAGAAAGTCTAAATTTCAGATTGGGGAGACTATGGGTTGGACCATACTATTCTGCTCAATTAAATGCAGAGCATGGGCAAGCAGATGTAAAGGGGTCCACTCCTCCCTGTCCTGATGAATTTGTCCCCTTCAGGGAACTGCTTGGCCTCAGATAGAAAGGGGGAGGAATTTAAGCAGCATGGGCAATCCTCCTTTCCCCTTCGGGAGTATAAAGCTGTTATTTTCACACAGGCTTGGCTCCTAGCCCATTTTAAAGGCAGTAGTGGTGGCAACGCGCATCCCATCCACCTCCAGTGGTCATAATAAAAAAATTCTCTCACAAGTGGATAACAGCCTACTTAACCAAGGCTACCCCAAGTCTGGTAACAGCCACCCTTGCCTTACCATTGGCTGGTCACAGTGAGGACCAGCCAATGGACCAGCCCCAGTCTGCAGAGCCCCTTAAAAAGGTTGGCCATAACTGAAGCCATCTGAGCCAGCAGTGACTCTCCTTCTGACCTACAATTGATGCTAGTTGGCAACAGGGCCTTTCCATCCCTCAACAGGAGCCTTTCGCTGAAGGAAGTGCTTCTTCTGCTTCTTCTACTTCATACTTAGGGAGCTAGTGCTATATGTTTTATACATCATATATCTAATTCCAATCCATGCCATAGAGCCGTGTTGGTGACCCATTGTCAGGCTGCTATCTCGGTTTCGTTATTGCCTCTGTCTCTGCGCTGTACTGTCTGGCCCTCAAGGTCGCATACCTAGGCCTGGGATTCATCCCTAACTTCGCCCAGGTGGCTCTACCCATTACGGACCTACTGAAAACTAAGGGAAAAGTAAGCTCGGCTGCCTTGCCCTCCGCAAAAATCCCTATGCAACGTGGGGCCCTACCTATGCTGGCTGTGCAAACCCCCCGGGGGTGATCTGCAAGTGGGTGCTTTGGTTTACCTTTCCACCAAAAATCTCCGTTCCACCCGTCCGTGCCATAAGCTCAGTGCTAAATTCATTGGCCCTTTCCCCATCACCCGGGTCATAAACCCTGTCACGGTGGAACTGGCTCTCCCCAAATCCTTGAGGCGTGTGCATCCTGTTTTCCACATTAGCCTCCTCAAACCCCATGTTGCTTCTCCACAGTGGCATCCGGATCCACCTCCTGCGCAACCCATCATGGTGGGGGGGGAGGAACACTTCGAAGTCTCCAAGATCCTTGACTCCCGTGTTCACCATGGCAACCTGCAGTATTTAGTCCGTTGGAAACATTTCCCCCCTGCCTATGACGAATGGGTGCGCGCACGGGATGTCTCCGCCCCCGACCTCGTCAACGCCTTTCACATTGCTTACCCGGATAAGCCAGCCCCCTTGCGAACTGGGAGGGGGCCTTGAGGGGAGCAGAATGTCAGGCTGCTATCTCGGTTTCGTTATTGCCTCTGTCTCTGCGCTGTACTGTCTGGCCCTCAAGGTCGCATACCTAGGCCTGGGAACTCAGCTCCTGGGAAACTGTATTCAGCCTATGCTTGTAATCTCCCGCCTTTTCTGCCTTATATTATCTCCCAGCTAGTGAGTCTCTCATAGCTGTCATTTTATTCGTTTGCACTGTATGCCTATTTGACCAGTAAAAACCATCTGTTTGGACTCTATATGACTTTGTGGTGATTTCTGGTTCTGTGGGCCAAGGGCTGACACCCATGGCACGCGTGCCAGAGTTGGCACTTAGAGCCCTCTCTGTGGGCACGCGTGGGTAACTTGAGGAGCCATTGCGTCTGCCTTGGTTTGGAGAATGGAGTGGCTCCAACGCTCCCCCAACGGCCAGCCTCTTCCTCCCTGGCCTCTGCGCTCCTGAAGGCATATCTAGGCCAGGCCCCTCTCAGCTCTGCCCCCTCCCGAGCCTCCCGTCCTGCACTTCCGGGGCTCCAAAAGGCCTCCCCGGTCAGCATCTGAGCCCCTCGCTCTCTCTCAGCTGAGCTGCGGCCGCGGCTCAGCTGTTCGTCGGCGCCCGCTTGACTCTCCGGCTCTGCCCCACCCGTCTCCACCTCGGACGGGTGAGGCTGTGGCCGAGCGCCTTGCCACGGCGCGGTTCCCAGCGGCAGCGTCTCTTGGGCTCCGCCGCCCCTGTGCCGTGTTGCCACGGCGTCTGGCTCTTCCCTTCCCGGCCATGATGCCGGATCCTCCTGGGCTGCCGCGGTCGGTGGGGAATTCGGCTTCATCCCTTTGGCCAGTGAGAGGACAGGTCCCCCCCCCCCAGAAACCAGCTCGAGATGGGAGGGTAGGGTTGCCAGATCCAGGTTGGAAAACTCCTGGAGACAACACAAAATGCTACAGCACTGTTTCCCTTCCATCTCCTTCATAGCTATCTACTACATTTTTATGCCACCCTTCCTCCAAAGGTATTAGGGCGGCATTCATTGTTCTCCCTTTTTATCCTCGTAAACAACCCTGTGGGGCAGGAGAGGCTGAGAAAAAAGTAATCGGTCCCAAAGTCACCTAGCAAGTTTTCATAGATGAGGGGGGATTTGAACTCAGGTGTCAGTCTAAGATCAAGGAGACTTGTATCCAACCAGCCAGGCAGGGACATTTCTCCATGTTCTTCTCTGTTCCTGCATCCCCTTTCGACCCCTGGAATGATCATTCCTCGGGTCACAGGATCCATGCAGAGGAACAACCATGCACCTTAGATGGGACGGAGGAACAAGGGGAACAAATTGACCCCAGAGTGCAGAAGAGGAAGGAGGAATAATTTCACCCCTCTTTTTTCATTCTTAACTCCAGCCACCTAAAACTGTATCTTGCTCCTGTGGGTCCTGCAGCTCTGGGATTTATTTTTCTGGGGGAACAGAAAGGGCTGCAGTAACAGAGAGGACTGCTGAAAACTACCACCTTCTGTGCACCATTGACTCTTATTATGACTGCTGCCTATCCAGGCATTAAATGTTCCTGAATGTATGGCAGCAGCTCATCCATAAAGAGTATGACTAGTAAAAATGATTGTGTGAGTAAATGTTCTATTTAATATTCTTTAGCAATAAGTAGTGAGTGAAGTAGATTCCTTTGAAATGTGGTGTTGGAGGAGAGTGCTATGGATACCGTTGAATGCCAAAAAAAACAAACCAGTGGGTTATAGATCAAATCAAGACTGAACTGACCTCAGTTTCCAAGATCTGAGCAAGGCTGTCAAAGATAGGACATTTTGTAGGACTTTGATTCATAGGGTCGCCATGAGTCAGGGGGAACTTTGTATTGGCTGCTGTCCATAGGAACCAATCTGGGCTCCTGCTAATGGGAAAATGAGAGCTTGTATGGATGATCGAGGTCTGCACGCCTCCTGTGTATGGGAAATCTGGCAACACCTCCACTTCATCTTATTTATGCAAATTCCCCAAGAAGGGAATATCCATTTCTTTAGTGTCAACTAATAAGTGTTTGCTATGTTTGGTATAGGGATTGGGTGCTTCATTTTTTAAAAATTTTGTTCAAAAGCATGCCAAATGCAAACTTTTACCTTTCAATAAAAAGTTGTTTGTATCATTGAAAGCTCTGTTATTGTGTTTTTCTTTTCAGACAAAAGATGTTAATGTATTAGTTGTTTTTTCTAAACTAAAACCTCAGTATTCAGGTTAAATTGCCGTGTTGGCACTTTGTGATAAATAAGTGGGTTTTGGGTTGCAGTTTGGGCACTCGGTCTCTAAAAGGTTCGCCATCACTGCCATAGAGGATATAATCAATAGATCTACAAAATGGAGCTAGGGACAGATACAGGAGAAGAAGCACCCAATTTGCAGAAAAACCTGAAATCTTAAAAAAAAAAATCAAAGAATTAAAATTCATAAAATAATAGATCCAATGTCTGTAGCATTAAGAAAAAGTGGCCCACTAAGTTCTCAGTGGCCATTTTGGAAGTTGCTAGGCAACCAAAACAGTATTGCTGAGCTTTCCAAGTCTTGGTTTTTGTAAAGCAAAACCACGTGAGAGAGCTGGGGTGGACCTGGAGACCAAAACATCACAGGAAAAGATTCCAACACCCTCCCCTGTCATCTCCCTTAATGGAGGAGGACTCACTGCCAATCATCAGAGACTCACTACCCAGGCCACCAGGCAAGTTGGCTCGGTTTTTCCAGGGAAAAACAGCCAGAGTGGAGGGAAAGATTAAGATGGGCAGATATAGGTTGGCTGATGCATGGGAAGGAAAGAAGACAGGAAGTGAAGAAGACAGCAGTAAAGGGGAGAGGCTATGGAAGGAAAAGGATATGAGATACCTCCCACAACCTTGTCAGTCCCCTACTTCTACAAATCTATCCCTCAAACCTCCTTCATACATGCTGAAATAGTCTAGAAATACGAAAAATTGGGAAATTAGACTTTACTGATGTAGTAGTTGTTTCTTTAAAAAGTAGCCAGGAACAGTAGCTTTTATAATATATTGAGTATATTAGTATTTTTCAAGAAACATGTAGTTTTTGTTTTTTAGGCAACATTTGGAAAACTTCTTAAGCTTTCTATTTTTATCGGGGTGCATTCAAATTACCAATAGCATTCAACAAAATGCTGTTACAAAACCACTGATGTAAGGTATAATTTTTCCTCAAGTGCATTATTTTACCCATTATCTCTGAAGAACAAGATGGTAAAACAGCAACATACCTCAACCTCACTATGAACCATTAAGCTATAAAATCGGCACAACAAAAGTCTCTACCAACACTATATGAATGCATAAAAAATAAGGTGACTGTTGGCTTACGTACCATACTTGAATGACACCTTAATTGAGTCCAACACTTTAAAAAAAAAAAGGACACACACAGTTATCATTGCTTCCATCTGGTTGTTCAGCTTATGTCCCTTCATGAAGCAATTGAGTTATTGAGCTGAAGCCGGTTTTTTAAAGTATATAGTTTGCCACACATCAGTTACAGTTAGTCTTTTTCAAGGTCAATGGTTCCATATTTCATGGCAGTGAGAATGGTTTGTAAACAATAGCCTCATTTCATCCCTCTCTCCGAGAGCTTGAACCATTAAAAAATAAACCCTATGTGGTAGTTAGGAAGATGGAAGATGGAAGACCATTTTAATAAGATCATAGAATCATAGAGTTGGAAGGGGCCATACAGGCCATCTAGTCCAACCCCATGCTTAATGCGGGGTCAGCCTAGAGCATCCTTGACAAGGCTTGCCCAGCCTTCTGCTTAAAGACTGCCAGTTAAGGGGAGCTCACCACCTCCATAGGTAGCTGATTCCACTGTAGAACAATTCTCACTGTAAAAATTTTTTTGCCTAATATCCAGCTGGTACCTTCCAGCTAGTACTTTTCTGCCCGCAATTTAAACCCATTATTGCGAGTCCTATCCTCTGCTGCCAACAGGAACAGCTCCTTGCTCTAAGTGACATCTCTGATCATCCTTGTCGCTCTCCCCTGCTGTTGTAAGACTCCACTTTATACATGAATTCTGATTCATTAACCTGAGCTATCTTATGTCAAGTATAATTTCAACTGGGCCTAGTGGATCACAGAAAACATGTTTACAATTAGGATGAGACAGCAAGGTAGACTTCCCCTGACTATGGAAGATCCACTGACTTAGCAATTGGTAATAATCTCTTTTCCTTTCTGTAAATGTATTGAAATGTATTAGGACAGCAAGGGAATAGCTTGTTGCTGGGCAGGATATCTCTGTGTGTGTATGCCTGTGTGCTAAGGAATTGGGGCAAGAGTCATGGAGGGTTACAGTAAACCATAACAAGAACTGGGTGAAACTGTTACTCTGCTGCCGCCTCGATGTCTGGAGTGCTATCAGCCTACCCTGAATGTTGATGGGTTGTCATATCTTGAATTTGGATAAATATCCCTTCCTCAGTATGATCGGGGCTCAGAGATTTCTGCCCATTAGGGCCTCTGAGTCAGCAGCTGCAAATAAACTGTTTTCTTGAAATAACGATCTCAGGTCTCTCTCTCCCCCCACGAACCCTTGTTTACCACATCATTTCTGGTGCCGTGAGTCGTGAAGGGGGGAGAGATGGGGTGTTGCCCCCTCTTACCCACCCGGCTCGGGGTGCTGGGCCAGGGTGCCTTTGAGTCCTTTCTGCCGGCACGACCTTTTTGGTCGAGAGAGTTACGCATGGACACCCTAGCCTCACTCACCCTGGTAGGGTGTCGTTGGAACCCAACAGGATCGCAAGAACCAGCCCAGCACCTCCGGAGGAGATCACGGAAGGCAGGTGAGAAAAGGAAAGGGTTTTTTAGTTCAGTTCTGGTGCCCTCTGCAATCAGAGGAAGAAAAGTCTGATCAACTTTTACGGTCCTGCCCTAGTACAGCCATCAGGTTTGGCTGGAAACTGCAGAGACCTCTGTCAGGAAAAGGTTTGGAAATGGTGGGTGGCGTGTGAGAGTGAGTGAGTGATTTTGTGTTTGATTGAAGGGATTGATTGTGTGAGAGACTGTTGTGGAACACTTTTGCATACATTTGTACACATTTTGGGAGGAATGGGTGGAAAGAAAGCTCTGTAGTGACACCTCCGTGGGTGCCACGCAACTTTCCAAAGGTCTATCAGAATGTGGCCCTTCGTATTTTTTGTGAACTGGACTGTGTTGCATATAGGATTGGCTGGTCCAAAGGTAGTGTGTTATAGTTATTTCAACTGATTGTTCTCAGTCACAGACTGAGGGCACACCAATAACTGTCTTGTGTGATTTGCATTGTACAATAGTGGTGTAAAGCAATTGGTAAATGTCAGAAGTGTTGAGCTTGGTATTTACTGGGGAAGGGTTTCTCCGTTTGAATCAGGTCTCGTATATTGATGGGTGGAGTGACTCTGTTACAAGAAAGTTGCCAAAATCTGCTTTTTGTGAGAATTAGTGCCGTGTCATGGTTTTATGACCCACTCCTCCAAAGCCGGCCGGAGGAAAAGCAAGTCCCCACGCAGTGCGGCCCCTGCTGCCCCTATCTCCGGGCAGCGCCCGTATGCCTCCCCAACGCCACATCAGCCCTGTCCGTGCAGTTAGTCCCGGCTCCCCATGCCGTGCCAATGCTGTCTGTGCCTCCAGAATAAACAGCCCTCTCCTACCCTTTTAACATACTGGAGAAGAAGAATGTCTATTAAGCTTGTACCCAGCCGGAACGTCAGTCAGGAATTTTGTTAGATCAACCATGCCCAAGAAGGTTGCTCCAACGCTCCGGTTTTAAACCACATCAAGGACCATAATAAAAAAAATCTGCTCTGCTTCAAGGTTTTCAAACAGGAACATTATGTGCAATTGCAACATCTACATGAAACGCTACATATAGATTTACTTTGCAAAAGTAATTTATCCACCTTTGCATTTACATATCCCCAACTTGTGATGTTAGCATGAAGAAATGTGGATATCACTGTTCAAATAAAGCAACAAGATACATACATGCCTGGCTTTGTGTTGACATAGCTGAAACCACTGAAAGCATGCTTCATCCTAACTTCATGCCACATGAAGCTGACTGCTAGAAACTTCATTTAAAAAGGTTGATATGCCCCTGTTGACACAATTGGGCTGGGCCTAATTTAATTTAATTATGGAAATAGTGGCATTCGATTTCTCAGTGCTAGTTTTAAATTAAACTCTTCCTTAAGAAGTTAGATGTCCTTGGGATGATCCTATTTAACATCAGTGAGATAGTTTCACCGAAGCCAGTTTGCAAAATATTTCCACTGAACACAATGGCCCAAGGCTATCTGCAGTAAATTTAATGCCAGGAAGCAAATGGAAGCTGTGATTCCCCACGCCTAGTCCAACACCTTAGGCATTGCAATATTAGTCACTTATGTGTCTGTACAGTGGTAGGCACATAAAGGTTTTCAGGGTTGCAGAGACAGCAACCAATGATTCCAGAAATAATCATGAATAAATGTTATTAGTTACTTTCACAGAATATACAGTATGATCCTAATATTTTTTTTCCACTGTGACCTCTCTGCTGTCAAAGACATAGTATTTCCATATTAAACAGTATTAAAAAAAAAAACCCAGCTTTCTGCTCATTCCCTGTTTTTTCCATTCTTATCCATGGTAAAACCAATGCATCAAAAATTGCTGTGGCTCCTGTTCATCCATTTAGTCAACCAACTTTATCTTAATTTAAAATCTAATGGAACCGCCTTTTCTACCTCTACACCATTGAAGGTGCAGTGTACTTTTTAAACTGGAGGCTCTTGGAATAATACAATCAACTACCCATTTCAAATACAGAACAGATTCCTGTTCTAATACCAAAGCATTGTCACACAATTAGAACTGCCAGTATCTAGGTGCATCTAAAGAAGGCCAGCCGAGGGGGCAGGGGCAATCCATGCACGCAGCGTGATGCCATCATTTCCAGGTTTCACCTTGAGATGCCAGCATTGCGCTGGACACTCTAGCACATTCCTCTAAAAACTCTATGGAAACCATAGAGTTTCGGGGGAGTGCTAGAGTGTTGCTGGCATTTTGGGGTAAACCCAGAAGTGACAGCATTGCGCTGCACGCACGGATCACCCCCCCAATCTGGCCTACTTCCGCCTGCTGGTCAGCTGAGGAACAGCGGGCAGCCTGGTGAGTTGGCGGGCAATTGCCCACCACCAGCGGGCAGTTGGGAACCCTATTGTTTGGGCAGGTGTTAATGCAGTGACAAGTAACATAGTGCCAGACTGCCTGAGGACCTAAACCAATATACCTCACCAGGCAGCTTCAGAAACGGGTTTTCAAGTCTACACACCACAACCACTCTGAATCTACCCTGTTCAACAATGTTTATTCACTCACTTAAATAGCCCTCACTGGCCAAACTAGACAACACTGTGTCCCAAAGTCCTCCATTTAGAGCTTGATTTTCAGCTTTTCAGAATGCCACAGGAGCCTGATCCCTCTGGGGAATGGGGCATAGGAAGGTCAGGGACTCCTGTTACATTCCACACTCAAGTCTGGAATTTGCCTGTAGCCTACACAAGGAAAAAGAAGCCTTAATGTTCTTGCCTTGCCATTTCCCTATGAACCAATTATATTTCCATTACCAAGAATCCTGGTGGAAATTGCATTTGCTAATGGAACATTTAACCTTGGTGGTATCATGTGCAATGAATAGCCAGAAAAATGAAGAACTGACGCTGCCTTTTGTCTTTCCTAGAGCTGACCATTCAATAATTTAGATTCCATTTGTTTCCCCCAATGGGGACCCAAAGCAGCAAACATTCTCCCCTCTTCCATTTTATCCTCACAAGATGCCTGTCAGATAAATTAAGCTGGGCGTAGGTGTCCCAAGGTATGTGGCAGAATTCCCTAATTTGAAGCTGGGTTTCCCAGATCTCAGTCCAACACTCTAACCATCAACCAAGCAACAGTATTTAATCTATTCCTTATTTTTCCAACTGGTTTGATTATTTTCTATGACATACTTTCGAACTCATTAATCAAATCAGGCCGAGATTTAAATCTTGAGAATTGACAGATGTTACATCACAATATTTTTAGCACATCGTTCTCAGTGAATATTTGATGGCAGCCACTGATTGTTAAATTACAGGTTTAAATCCTTGAGAATGCCGGCTGAAGTCTACTTGAATGCGTAATGAAAAGTTCATAGCTCAAAGGAATGTGGCTGTGGAGAAAGTAATGCTGGTACAGCAAGTGCATTGACATAGGAGATATTTCTCACTGCTGGCAAGCCACACTAACGTGTTGGAGCATGCTGACTGAAGCTGCAGTTGACCTCAAAGAAAGCAATATGAGACTCAACCGTGAGAACTGGGAAACCCTAAAATTCAGAGGGTCCCTCTGAGAGAAAACATTAGGTCATCCAATCTTATCTCTGTTTCAGAAAAATAATCCACCTTCACAATTTATTTTCCAGTGATTTCCCGTACTTGGCACTGAGACAGGATTTTTCAAATAAGCTTGCAGACGCATAATCCTTATACTAGGCACAAACAAAGGTTCAAACCACTTCCACTTCCAAAATGGTTTCTAGAACTTGAGATATTGTCATTTGCCAAAAAGTTAATGCATTATATACGAGTATCACAAAATAGACTTATTCAGAAATGGTTAATGTTTACCCTGCTTTTGATTTCAATGTTAAATTTCAGTATAATTTCACACCATATGCATTATTATGCTCCATTTAAACATTTTTAAGGAACATTTATTTTCTTAAAACTCAGTTTTTTAAAAAAAACAGGTACTGCCAATAGCCCTATATTAAAGTTGATGGAAGTCTAAATAGTTATTTCAAGGAGAGCAGAATAATGCAGTACTAGGGAAACCATCATCGGTCCATACCTCCACTTTGCAGGATGCTTATTTTACACAGTGTTTCCCAACCTCTGGGTCAGGACCAAAAAGAGAGTCACAAAGTTTCTGAAAATGGGTTGTGGGGGCCAGCTCTCCCTAATAGCTGCCCCTGCCCTTTCCTCTCTTCTGTATTTCAGAAACCAAGATATCTGACTCTGGCCATGCCATACATTATGTACTATTTTTTTCTTCTTCACTGCATATACATGTTGTTCTAGTAAAATGTGTCTTGATGGTTACCAGAGTGGGTTTCTTAAAATTTCAGAGGGGATTGGGGGAGAAATGGAAAAGGAGAGGGTGGTCAAAGGCTGGAATGTAACCTCCATATGCAAAGGCTGTGTATGCTGGAATGCCCTTAATTGGGGTTCATAGTGGGGGCAGCTGCATCCTTCGTGTGATGGTTTTTGATTTCTCAAAACCATCTGGTTAGCTACTGTAGAAAATGGAACGCTGACCTAGATGGGTGCCAAGGCCATAGTTTGCCTAAGGCATCAAAAATCCTTAGGCCAATACTGGATGGGTCACCATACCAAGTTGATTTGGACTTGTGCGTCGCCATACCAAAAAGGATTGAGAACCGCTGATCTAGGTAAGTTTGTACGTTCCAGCTTAGTCTTCCCCCTTCATATATGAAATACGTCTACGTTCCTCAGTAGGGCTAACTAGCCCACCAGTGGGGGTAAATGATCCCCTGCCCCACCACTGCTCTAAACAGAAGTGGGAGGAGAAAAATAAAATTTAAAAAATGGCCCATCTGCTGACACTGTGATGTCCCTTCCATGAAAACCCTGCAATGATGTTACAGTTCTCTAGGAATTGGCCAAAAATCTATGATAAAGTCACAGCATTTTCAGCGATTCCTCAAGATGCCTGATGTCACTGTTGGGGTGAAACCCAGAAGTTTTCAGCCAGACCTAGCCAGGCATGACATCATCCAGATATATCCAGAAGTGACATCACACTGTCAGCTAAAAACCACCACTCCCTCCCTGACCTCCCCAGTGTCCCACTGGTTGCCTGGCCAGACCTCACAACCCTACTTATAGGCTATTGGACCACTGCAGAGAGACATGGAATAAGGGAATCCTACACCAGTAGCTAGGATAATCAAGGGCTAACAGTATTTATTTTACAGCAATAGAAAGATTGGCAGAGGCCAAGGGTTTAGCTCATTCCATAATTAACCACAGTACAGGCAACCAATTAGATACAGAAGAGTCAGGCCTCTTTTGTCTGTTCATGTCTGTACTCCAGGCAAGGCCACCCTGCCTCTGAAGCCTGGGCTGTCAAACTGTACACTACCCAGGCTCCTTCTTGCCAAGCATCTACCAGTGCTTGAGGAAAGTGTGTGATGTCCATGTGATCTTTGGGTCAAGGAAAACAGCACCCCTCAAGGAGTTCCAGTTCCATGAAGGCACCATAGACCACAGTTGGGGGAGTTTGGGCAGCATTTCCCTCATAGGCACTTTGAGAATATTTCCTTTAATGTGCATTTGATAAGACCTTACCTCTTTAGTTCCCCCAAAGTCAGCTAAATCAGGCTAATATGGTAAAAACAGCCACTAACCTAGCAAGCAGAATAGCCAAGAGATACTGTTTGTGTGGAAACTGTGTTCCATTAAAACTCATGCTGCAGGTAACTTTCGTAACTTCTGCAATGGATACTTGGCAAGTTCAGCAACAAATCTGCATAACCAGTCAACACATACTGCAATAAAATTTAAAATTAGATTATTGTGTAACATGTCACAGTTAACGTATGCAACACTACATTTATCAATACAATCCCATCAGCATTACAACACTAGAGACAAACTGTTAAATTCCTTATGACCAAACAGAATTAGCATCAACACCTAGTTTTTTTAACCACAATTGTGGCATTTTTGCCTTTAACTGGAATATAACTACTTCAGGAATATAAAACATCCCTGCGAAGTACATACTGATTTTTATAACATAGACTACCCCTGTGAAGTCATGAACAAAAGTCTAATATTAATGCTGATTTATAACAAAGAGATAAAACATAAATCTCTAAAGGGTAGCTAATCCTAGAAGTCAAGCCATATATAAAACAATACAGGTCTGATGAAGCGAAAGCTAAATGTGTTAAGGACCAATTAATTTAAGGATAAGTAATTTAAGCATGATTTAATCATATTCTCAAAGTTAATGAAAAGAATGGTACTTGGAAAAATCTGATTTTGGGTAGATTCTGTCCTTAGTATTTTCATTTTGAATCCCTTTAAGCAGGATGTGTTCATTGTGTTTAACAAACATGCTGTACAGAGAGACTTTTAAATTCTAGGTGTGCCAAATTTATTTAACAGGATTGGGACAGGCATAAATTCAACAGGAGATTTTTCTAAAATTTACATACTAAAATATTATGCCTATTGGATTTGAGAAGCCTCACCTAAATGTTGCAGATATTTTAGTTTGTCATTCCTACAAATATTACATTAGAGTTTTTTCCTTTCCTTTTAACCAGTCATGACTAACACATTGGTTCAAGGTAAAAAGAACATCACTCTTGAAAGCTTTTACCCTGAAAATCTTGTTGGTCTCTGAGGTGCTACTGATACTCGAATCTAGCTATTCTACTACGGACTAACCCAGCTACCCTCTGAAACTACCGGTATCTTTAAAAAAAAAAAAAAAAGGAAGTATGTAATCCTTATACCACATTGCTTTTTAACAGAAGGTGCCCAAAATTCCAGATCTAAACACATCGTGAAAGGAGTTTAGAAAGTCATTTCAATAATTTGTCAAGGTATCTGAGAAAAAAACAACCCGGGGCCTTGAGAAATTACAGCAGGGAAAAACAACTGGGAAATGCCATACCACAGTCCAAACTGTCTCCTATCGGGATTCTCTAAGGCAGGGGTCCTCAAACTATGGCCCGAGGGCCGGATCCGGCCCGTCAGGGTCCTGAAACCGGCCCCGTCCTCCCTCTGGAGCCGCCGCCGCCACACCCGTCCCTTCCCCAAACTAAGGCAGCCGTTCGCCGTCTAAAGCGTCACCGGCAGCAGTGGAGCGGCGACACCCGCGCCGACCCAGGAGCCGCCACCGCCACCTGTGTGCCTTCCCCACCGCAGCTGCCCTGAAGAGCCGCCGCCGCCTTCCTTTCCCCAGGCGCGTGCGCAGCTCGGGCTACGTGAGGTGCCGCCTTGGACTGCAATGTGCCCCTCGCCGCCGCTGCTCCTCCTGCCGCAGCCGCAGCCGCAGCCCTGAAAGAGCCATGCTGGGCTGGAAGACGAACATCCCGTCTGCCTGAAAGCGAAGCAGGAGTGAGGAGAGCGGGCGGGCGAGCGAGCGCCGGGGCCCCCACGCGGGGGGCTTAGGTGGCGGCGCCTTCGGGGAGGGGAGGGCTGAGAGACCCCCGTCTCCCGCCGCCCTTCCCCCTTCCCCTCAGGTGCTCTTTGCCAAGCAGGGGGCCAGCCCAGCCCGCCTCCCGCTCCAGGAGGGGGGAAAGGAGGGTGTGCGGCGGCAGGGGGGGTCTCTCAGCCCAGCGAAGGGGGGAGTGTCAGCCATGGAGAGGCACCTGGTGGAGGGGCGGCACGTCCTCCTGCCGCAAGTTAACTTTTCTTTGCCTGGGTGCCTGGCTGCCTTCCCGTTTGGGCGGGGGGGCGGCCCCCAACAGTGTTTGAGGGACAGTGAACTGGCCCCATTTAAAAAGTTTGACCAGCCCACTTCTCTTCCCCTCTCCCCCCTCCCCTTTAACTTGCACTCTGCTGTTCTTTACGTTCTTCCCTTTTTGGAGTTAACATCACTTTCCCCTGGCCAGGCCTCCCCCACCCCTTTTGTTAATTTACAAGACATATTTTCCTGCTTACCCAAGGAATCCCTTGAGTAAGTACTGACCCCTACATTGCCATCTGGTAGCCTGGCTTGGCTGCTTTCATCATCCTCATAGGGCCAGCCGAGGGTTGCCAACCTCCAGGCAGGGCCTGGAGATCACCTGCTATTATAATTGATCTCCAGACTGTAGAGATTAGTTCCCCTGGAAAAAATGGTGGCTTTGTAGGGTGGCCTCTATGGCATTATACTCTGCTGATGTCCCTCCCCAATACCCACCCTCCCCAAACTCCACCCCACAAATCTCCAGGTATTTCCCATCCCAGAGATGGTAACCCTAAGCCAGTTTGTTTACCACTGACATTAACTTTAAGATTTAAAATAAAAATGAGTGATTTTGTGCTATCTGGCTATAAATCCACAGCTGTCTGCCTGTGTAGGAGTAACTTCCACATACACTTTCACCATCCCTTGCATATTACAGGAAAAACCTGAGGCTGATACTCTAGAAATACAGTAGAACACCAGCCCATGTGTAAGCCTATCACTGTGAATACAGAGTAATAAGGAATGTAGGCAGTATGGATTTAATCCCAACAGCTTTCCATATCTTAAACGAAACAGAAATCTAGCAGGAATAACAAGCAATAATGTATGTACAAACAGCTGAACCGTATGCCAACTGCACAGTGGCAAGCCCCATATACCACGCAATACTAGTTTGCCAACCATAGTTGCCTCTCTAGCTTTCTCTTATGGTCATAAAACAGAAAGGGTTTCATAGGCCTTAGCTGATACACTTTAGCTTTTATGTCTTTGTTCCATCAGTTGCAAGACTACCTTCTGCTAGTCACGTCTTTCAATATTTTTTGTACATAACTACTTTGTTGTGCTTCCTCATTATATTTTACAACTCTTCCCAAACGCTGAAATCCTTCCACTCTTTTAAGCTTTGTCTGTGGAACAGCACTGATGTATGTATTGTGCTTTCCTTTTTTGCTGTAGCCCATAAATTGCTCATTAATGATCTGAACATTTTCTGCAGCTACTTGCTCTAATGACAACATATGGGAATCACTGAGGCTACAACAGAGAGGGAACTGAGGTGACACATACATGACATTTCATGCTAGAAAATGGCTACAGGCTCAAGCAATTAAATTCTAACAAAGTCACTTAGACCAGGGTGCTGACTATTACATAATCAGCTGCAAACAAAAAAATTGAAGAAACTCACATCAGTTTAGAGCAGATTCACAGTATTTTTATGTTACTACTAAGCATATTCTTGTCTTAACCCTAAACAACTGTTTCTTTTATAAATAATAATAATAATAATAGTACAAGATCACCAAACACAGTAATTCAAGTATATCTAGACCCCATTGGCATGTTTCTGAAATTAAACATTTACATGATATTATGGACCATCACTTTCTGGCCAGTAAAACATATCTTTTTACCATTGGCTGTCCTTGGAGACCAACAATGAATGCTAATTATTTCTTAACTAGGAACATCACACTCACATGCTGGAGCTAAAGTGAAAGCTAGATTTAAGACTGATCTAAGATGGGGGGGGGAGATTTTTTACAATTTTGTCAGGAGTAACTTCGGTTTTCTAAGATACATGCACCTTTAGAACCAACACCTGTTTACCTACTTCCACTTGTAGATTGGTAAATCAGGGTGGAGCCTGAGGAGGGCGGGGTTTGGGGAGGGGAGGGACTTCAAGGCCATAGAATCCAATTGCCAAAGCGGCCGATTTCTCCAGGTGAACTGACCTCTATCGACTGGAGATAAGTTGTAATAGTACCCTTACCATACAGGAAATGGCAACCCTGGACTTACCTGAGGCAGTTTTGTGGCTCCAGGGTGATAACTGGGGCCAGAAAGGAAGGTTCCTTCCTTCTCCTGTGGCTGCAGGAAGGAGTCTCCTGGGCAGGCCCAGCTGCATCCATGGGCAGCCAATCACTGACTGGTTGGGTTGGCTGGGAGGGTCGGGCATTGGCAGACCTGGGGAGTGAAGTCTTCCCTCTGGTACATTTGCCTTTTAAAAACCAATACTTCAGTTGGGCCCATATTTGGTCAGCTCCAACTGTCCCTCCCTCAGTTGCAAATCATGTAGCACAGGTCATCATGATGTTCTGTTATACTTTGATCTTCATCACAACTTTGGGCGGTTTGGATAACTGGGCCAGATCCATTTTGGGAGAGTAGATCTGGCTTTGTGCCACCTCCTTCATTTTTGAGGCCTCCTTAAAGTAGGGATGTAGCCATGCAGCAGCACCCCCAGGTGGCAAGGGAACCATACAGAGGCTTACACCCAGGTGGGACCACAGGGCTTGCCACTACAGGTTTTCCCCAACAGGTGGGCTGGGGAAGAGTTTCATTGGCTGACAGGCTAATCACCTGATCCTATGCTGTGCCAATGTTCCAGTGGTTGTAGTCATTAAAGCTGTGGCCTGTTTTAGTCCAGCTGGTTTCTGTGTTAATTTGTGTCCCCTCCCTTTCCACCCCCAACTCCTCTCTGCCCTTAAAACCACAAAATTAATCCTAGAAAGTCTGACACTAAAACTGTCTCTTGGACTTATGAAAGTACTGACTGGGAAAGTAGAGAATGCAGAACAATGTGTTGCTGAGATGCCCCAAAGGATCAGGCACCCTGGAGTCCTCTCTAATGAATTTGAAAGCCACATACAGGTGGGGTTGCCTAGAGAAAGCTGTCCTTTCCTTTTAATAGAGACTTAATGAGATGTTATTTAGTTCCATGCCATTTAAAGGGACAACTGCATTTTTCTAGGTCAGTTAGCAACATACACTTTGCGTAAAACAAGCCACAGAGACCAAATCCTGTTCATAAGGCTGTAACTAGTGCTCAGTGAAGACCCAAATGGTTTCAGCTTTGCAGAAGATTACTTTCAAATAGCCTTCTGTGATTGCTTCACTCCTTACCCTGAAACTCCTGTATCCTGTTTGACGTTACTAGTGCAACAAACAAATGAGCCCAGTTTAGAACCCCTTGGTTAAAGAGGCTAAATCTGAAGGTGGGTATAACAAGTCTTTCACATCTTTTCTACAATGTATTTCATTCCAAATTTTTTATTTGTTTTTAAAGCTGATATAGTTACAAGTTTGTTTCCTATTTCATCTGTGTAATCCTTATCTCCTGTTTAATGGGTGGATTTTGAATTCTGTTATGTACTTTATATTACCAATTGTTGTTTTATGGGTGAAGCTGCCTTGAATGCTACAGAAAAAGAGACAGAATAACTGCTCAATAGCTGAAATCTTAAGGGTACTTTCCTGGGAGTAAGCCCCAATGAACAACATGACTTCCTCCTCAATAGACCTGCTCAGGATTGCTTCCAGTGGTAGCTTATAAGTAAACTTATCCACAGTAGTCATTTATACCCAGCCTGTTTTGAGAACTGATAGCAAGCCACTAGGATGGGGAGGGGGTTCTTTAGTGTTCAGAGAGTCTTGCTTCAGCCTGATCTGGATTCTTTTTCCCCCTAAATCCAAACTCAAGCAATTCTGGTTAGATTCATATTTGTTTTTTAAGTGTCAGTTTGGTTTAATTTTTTAATCAACTAGCATGTGTTCCTTTATGTCAAGCGTTAAGCAATCTTTTCTTCTCAGAAATTTGAATCGAGGCATTATCTATATTGTTTCAGTTTCCCTCCCCATGGCAAAAAAAGAAACTGTTAATCTTTCTTTGGGAAATCAGCGGAGTAAAAAGGATCCTTCATCTCTCAGTGCTAGTGGATATTACTGTAAACTGAGTTACTTCTCCCTGCCCAGAATTAGAAGGAAAGCAGATGCTAGAAAAATGCTTCCACTCAAACTTCAATAAGTGACTGAACAAGTTTGGTTGTGCTTTACCCTTGCTGCAGCACAAAAAGAAACCATTTTAAACACCATGGTTTCAGTAAAGCCAACAAATGTGGGTCCCCAGAAATGTTACATATTCCTATTTGTGTTATCCTGTATACACCTATTTGAGACTCAGGACTTACTTCTAAGCCATCATGCTGATAAGGTGCAGATCCCACTTTTGAGGGTTAATTAATAATGAAATCTCAAGCAGAGTTACACTCTTCCTAAGGCTATGAAAGTCAACCGGCTTAGCAGGGTGTAACTGTTTAGGATTATGCTGTTGTAAGTCTAGTCCTGTAGTTTAGAATCCTGATATGTAGGCAAGCTTTTAAACGGTCCAATTCACACATTGTGACAAATTGCAGTTCATGCTAAGCCAAGAAGCATAACCTTAGCTTGGTGTATGAGGTGAGAGGCAGGAAATGCCTGAGCTCAGGGATATCATGGCAGCCCAAGAAATTGAAACTCTTATGATATACTGTTCTTTAAATCCACTGAGTACTCAGACTCAAAAACAAAGGTTTCAAATCCCATATGGTTGGTGCCAAAGATCTCAGAACATAAAATCATCATGTCTAAGACAAGTGTGCTATGTCTAGCTGTGAACTTTTCTGTACAACTACTCCCCTATCTGACTATAAAACATATACCCTGGAATTCAAACTTGTCTTGTTAAATGCAACGAACACTGGCTTGCACAGTGATACTGGGTCATTGCAATAGGATTAATATACTGCATGGTTATGAACTGGAAAAGATGTTGTATTTGTGTGCCAATATCTAACTGCAACTTTAAAAACGGCAATCCTAAAGATACTCACATGGAAATAGATTCCAATAATTTTAGAGGGCCTTACTGTACTATAAAACGAATGCATTAGAGGTTAGACTTGCTCAGGCTCGAGAAGTAGCTTTTTATAATCCTTTTGTTTGTGAGGGAACTAGCTGCTCTTAAATTCTGTGAAAGACAAGCTTTTAACTTGAATAGATAGATAGCTTAGGGTTGCCAACTGGCCTGGAAAAAGATGTGCTGCTCCTTTAATAGAAGCTTAATAGGATGCTTATTTACCAGGTGATGTTATTTACTTCCATGCCATAAAAAGCTCCAGCTGCTATTTTTCTCCCAGCAGCCCTAATAACACCAACAGAAAACAGGTCCATTTTATGATCACTTTTGGGGAAACCATCACTACTAGACATACTTGTAAATAAACATTGAGCTCTATTAAAATTGTTAGATTGAAGTTTTTAAAAACGCAAGTGCCACTCTAAAAATTCACAGGGTTTTTATTGTTTTTACATTTTTTATTCAAACTATGATTTTTCTCCCCAGGCTGCTTCTTGTTTTTATAGTGGAATATAAATTTACTGTAGCCTTTTTTTGTTCCCTAGCTTGCTGTAACATGCACTAGAGCATCAACAGACAACTATATGTAACTGAAACCGTATGCATAACAGTCCTAAACCAAGCAGACTCAATGGAATCTTTCAACACTGTCTCCACACCAAGCAGTCCCTGGCCTGGTCACTTGTGCAGGTAGACCTGGTTACACGTACACACAACCACATCCTGTGACTCATAACTTAAACAACTCAAGATGCTGTTGTATTTCACTTCCTTCAGAGTTCTTCATAGCGGAAGGTGATGGCTAGACATCACAGTTATCCTAGCATCCTACCAATACTTATTTTTCTTGGGTGAGCCTGAAAACCCTGCCCTAAAAACTGTAGACCACAAAGTGATCACATGGTTACTGAAGCAACAGTTCATTTGTGGAATCAGTTGAAACAGATAAACAACATGGATTATTTAAATAATCACAACAGTAGCTTACCCTCAAATGTACCTTCCAAAGGCAGGGATACTTTCTGTGTTCTGAGGCACACCTTTACTTATTTGGAACAGGAGAGCTTTATCTCCACCCCTTCTTAATTTTTTAACTGTTCATTGCCCCATGAACAAAAGGTAGGCAGTGAAGCAGCTGCACACAGAAACAAAGGGTTTTTCCCCCCTTGATTTAAGATACACAGAAAAAAAATTCTGGGTATGTAGTATGAGTATGGCTCTGTGAGATATTTCTCTCTCTCACACACCCCCTTCCTCTTCAGGGATCTTATGGGTAAAACTGTCAAATCTAGACAGCTCACATAATCTTCAGCAGCTTCTGTATGTGCAACATTGAAGAACCCAATGCAGGAAATAATGGGTTGTGCACAGCAAGCTGAACATCTCATTCAGGTGAACACAGTCTCTTTGGCAGCTGTGGGACCCTTTGAATCCAGGCTACATAACTTAAAAGGTTCAGCTATAATTCTGGAGAATACCATGAAATGGAGAACAAATTAGAAATAATTAGAAGGTGCTACTTTAAGCATTTCAAAGCAGTCTATATTCTCCTTAGGGAAAGTGCCTTTGACTTGATCCTTTCAGCCTCAGCGTATATAACAAAAGAAACTACGCAGCCAAGCAACCTAAGAAGACGACCATGCTGTCATGTTGCAACCAACTCATGGTGACCCCACGCATGGGGCATTCCAGGCAAGTGATGAGTAGAGTGGTTTGCCATTGCTTTTCTCTGCATAGCAACCCCAGCATCCTTTGGTGGTGTCCCATGCAAGTACTGACTGTGGCCAAGCCTGCTTCACTGCCAAACTCTGATGAGCCCAGACTAAGCCAGGCTATTCAAACAACCTAAAGCCTGTTAGTATTTTAAGTGAGAGGCAGAGAGATGTATACAAACATAGAAAGACAAACTAGACAATTGCTTCCCAAGGCACGAGCCGGAATCCAAAGTGTAACACATGCTCTGAGACATTTCAGGGCCACCCTTCTTAATTAAAACCATTTTGCTTGCCCACACCCACCCAATATCTCCTCTTCCGGTTTGAGGACTTTCTGAAGGGGCATGCAACTTAGCATGAAGAAGAAAACTGGAGGGAGTCAGCTGCTTCCATATGCATGCAAAGAAGTGATTTGCATGTGCCTCTGCAGAGCCTGGTGATGGGCAGGGCAATGGAAGGCCTGTATGCAGAGCCCACTCAGCCCAGCCCTGCTGCATGTGGTGACGTGCCTGTGTGCAGATCATTCCAGGGAATAACCCTGGCAGCCCCAGATGAGGAAGCTGTTTGATGTTTCACAGCCGTACCATATTTACTATAAATTGTCAGGGAATAATTTGGATGCAAGGAGTGTTTTATCATGCTCAGTAGTGTAATAGTTATAATTACTATTGTAATATATAATTATCATTGTGTACAAAGGTGTTCTTTTTAAATACAGAAGGCATTCTTATTTCTTACATAACCATAGGTAAACAGAATCTCTCACATAACCCCAACAGGTAGTCCCGCATGCAGCTAAATCAATTTCCTCTTCTTCATTACACCAGATCTACCCTGCCCCCTTCCAAGCAAAATTTGCAATCCTATTCAATAAATTGTAAAACTGTTTCCATTTTTTCTCCTTACATACAGAAACATTCTCACACACTGGCACACACTGGAAGACAACGGATTAATTTTATATCAACTTTCATGGTACAGTAATTTGGAGACCCATAAGAAACTGTATGGTGAGGGGGAAGAGTTAATGATTAGGAAATGCCTTTCCTGATCCAAATTTCTCCTTCCACAATACTAGACTGTTCAAACTCTTAGGGGTTTGAACAGACTAATGTCATTATCACTCTCTACTTCTTTTAAGTGTTTCATAGTATTCTGAGGACAATGTGCATATTCATTTGGCCCCTATCAACCTGTTGGAGAGATACAAACATGGACAATAGTAGTACTGATGGGTCCCCCTCTTGTTCCACTCAATCAGCCTAAGCTACCTCTTCAGATATTTCTCAGAAATAGGTTGCTTATAGTACATGAGCTCAAGCTTCTTATACCACCTGTGAATTCTATTTGGTCTTTTATGCATGGCTGTTTCACTCGCCGTCACCCCTCCAATGACTTCGGGTCTTTGTGTGGATTATGCATGCCATTTTCGACTGTCAGAGGTCGCTTCGCTCTCCCCCTGCATTTTGCCTGCGTTTTCAAATTCGAGATGAAACAGGTCTCTGAAAATGCAGACAAAACATGGGGAAATGCAGGGGGAGAGCGAAGCGACCTCTGATGGTCGGAAACGGCATGCAAAGACCCAAAGTCATCCGAGGAGTGATGGTGAGTGAAACCACCATGCAGAAAAGACCTTAGTATTCTTTCTGCCAAAACATTTGTATAGTCTTGCGATATGCAGGATTGGGCATACACTTCATCATGAAAAGAACTGCTTTTAGAATAGCTATGCAGTGTAGAATTTCCAAGCTGATCTGGGAATTTAACAACACATTTGACCAAGTTTAATAATTGTGACCTTTGTTTCCTGTCCCTATCATCTTCTAAGGCACTTGCATCATTGTTTTCCTGAAACCAGTTAATTCATTATGATCATTTATGTGTTCACAGGAATGTACATTAGACACAGATTGGGTTCTATCAGAAAAAAACCTAGAGCCTCAGAAGTAGTTCCTTGTTCATTAATAACTTGCCAAAAAATGGTTCAGAATGTTTATTTTTGTCCAGACTCCAGGACCCAACTATGGTGAGGGAGGGAGAAAATGGGTTTACTCTATTTCACAAGAAGTTTAAAAAGTTCAACTTCATAGGAGACAATTTTAAAAGCTGTTGTGTTACAATTAAACTACAGGACAGGATCTTTTTTGGAAACACTAGAAATCTGGTGGAAGCAGCATGAGAGGATGAAAACTGAATGTGAATGCAAAATGCATGGATGAACCTAATTTCAAGTTCTGAAAGGAGGGGTTTTTAAAGTATAAAATTCTGAATATATATAACAGTTTTCTAATAGGGAATCTTTTAAGATTGTTAGGACTCCAGTCAAGTCCTGAAATAAGCAGCCAATGAGAGCAATGAACTGTGGCTGTGGTCTAGTTACCACTAGTAGCCCTGGATACAAAACAACATGGGTGGGGTTCCACTCACACAAAGCTGCATCCCCTCAGCTACCCCCAGGTATGAGGAGTGCAGGCCTGCCAGCAGAAGAAAAATATCTCCCTTGTTTCTGCTCACAGACAAAGGAGTATTAGATCCCATATACATTTTGCACCCCTACTTTTAAAAGGAAATAATTTAACAGCGAACAGAAGAATTTAATATATTGATACAATCAAAGGGACTGTCCAGGCATCTTTCATATACGTTCCAACTGTTTTGCAGAAGTGCCATTTCATGAAAATCTCCACACTGCTCTTTGATCAGTCCTAAATCTTTTTTAAAATAGTTTTGGAATTTGGCATGGAGTCATTTCCCACCAGTGGAAACATGCTATTGATTTTCTGATTTTCTCTTCTGAAAACATTTTGCATCAAATTGCCAAATTACTTTTTTCTGTGCATATTGCTTTAAAGAGTGGCTGCAAAGCTGTAGAGGGAAACACCTGAAAAGGGCCCTGGAAAAATTCAGATGTGCACATGAAACATTTGGATTGTGAACTAAAATAGAGAAAAGGTTTCCAATGCAGCAGTTTAATTACACCAACATTATCCCAATAAAAGTAATTATGTTTTAATGGATATGTACTGCATTTGTCACTGTCACAGTATGAAAGAGCATCTCTTACTGAAATATGCAATTGAATTCCATTTTAATACAGCACTTTACATCTATACAATTGAACACTTTCAGCAATCATATTAAATACAGTCACAGTTTTCATAAACATTATTGTAGCTAAAATTGCAACTGTATTTTTATTATAAGATCTGCAGTTTAATGGCTCTCTAGTGTAAAAAAATACATTTTCTACATTATAAATAATTACAGTGCATTCCAGACTTCTGAGGATGAAAGTCCTCAGGAGGCCTGGAAGGCCGGCTTTGGGAGCCCCCACGCTGGCGTCCAGGCTACATATGCCACTATAGGTGGCCCCAACGCTGGCGGGGAGGCCTGGATGCTGTTCTCCCGGTACACCAATGGGGCCTTCCGCCAGTGTCCCACCAGCATAAAGTCCTGCGGCGGGATACCAGGGGGTGTTCTGGCATCCCCAGGGGCGTTTCTGGGGGAGGAACTGCCTTTAGGCAGCTCCCTGTCGCCTTTCAGCTCAGCACGCCAGTGGTGAGAATGGCGGTGCTGCGCCTGCTTTTTAGCAGCCTTGCTGTTCTCTATGGGGCGAAAAGCCCCATTTAAAATGTAAAAAGCCTTTAAAAGGCTTTTTTCGAGCTTTCGCGCCCAGGAAATCGGTTAGGAGGCACCGCAGCAGCGCCTCCTCCCCGCCGTCCCTGGCCGCCGACAGCTCAGGAATGGTCTGTTAGTAATCCAAAACTAGCCTAAAAGGTTGCTAATATTATATATTAATTTAATATCATTTGTATGGATTCAGATAGAGATCCTTAATCTTATTAACTAATTTTATTTAAAGTAGTATGCCCATGTATAATCAAAACCTTAGAAAATTTGTAGTGTGGTGTTTTTTAAAAAAGAAACATGTGCTTATTATAAAAATCCGTATTATCCACAAACAAGGGAAATGCTTTAGAAGCTCCAGTTATCACAAAAAATGAGTTTAATAAAAATGTCATTGGAATTTCCATCTTGCAGTCTGGATGATAAATTGCTGGTTTTTACTTTTACTCAAAATGTGGTATAGAAGCAGGTATTCTTTTGAAGTCTGCAATGGCTGTTTTATTTCAGTCAAGCAATTTTTTGTTGTTGTTGATAAACACCGGCAGTTGTGCTAAAATAAAATAATAGGAGTGTTATACTCCTGAAAAACAAAACACAAGTGAAGTAATGCAAAATGTTTGTGTCATGTGATTTGATGACAGCTGCATTAACAGAACTGAAGCCTGATGATATATCATGTGTGCACATTATAGTGATCCCACCATATGTGGCCATATACTCTATCCTTCTTCCACACACGCTGACTCAGTATGCAGCAACATAAAAGGAGAACAGAACCTCACTGGCACTTGAATATAACCGTGATTCACCCGTGTCCTGCATCAGGGTACTCCATACATTATATCTATATATAACACACAATAATTTTCCTGCATATTAATCTACATTGCCCTTGTTACAGTAAACTAATACAGAAAGAGGAGTACAAGAGGGTCCCCGTGCCAGGAAATAGTTCAACTGCTGACCGCTTAATCCTGTATACACCGCAGGACCACTCAGAGGTATAAAGAACTGCTTTACCTGCTGGTGGTGGCTGCAGCTGATGCTAATAGCTATTCCTTGGTGTTCATTAACCTGATAAACATTTCAGATATCCATTAATGTTTTAACACACACGCATTCGTATATTTGGGGGCCAGCCCAGTGCACCAACTTGATGAGCTCCAAGTTTAATAGCACATAGAAAAACAGCAGGATTGATCACAGAAAGTTCAGGACTTATCAGACGAAATCCCATAAAGATAAGCATCCGCTACACATCATCACTGTCTTCTGCCTCAATAAAACAAACACATCCATTGGTTTATGCCAAAAACACACATGGAAATGTACAGCATGTTATGGAAACAATCAGAAAAAAGCTAAAGAGTATGGAGTGAATACATGCTGTGGTTAATCAAAGACAAAATGGCACTGTGACCTTCAAAAGTACACAAAGTGGAGAGTCAGTTCAAACGCAAGTCTCCTGCACTTACGAACAACGAGTGCTTGAGAGAACATCAAACTAACTTGGTAAGGATGTACACAGGCTTGCATTTCATTGGAAATAAATAAAGCTGACTCCCTATTCCAGGTAATAATTTCTATTACAATATCAATATATCTAATTCTCAATGTGGCCAAATTTGTGGATACTATGAACAGACAAGACAAATATTTTTATAAACCTGAGAAAAACCCTATCTTTGCGGAAAAATCTGAAATCTAAAAGCAAAACACTGCAGGGTTAAAACCCTCCAAAATAATAGAAGCAGTGTATCTAGCCAGGGAAAGGAAAGAGGAAATAGTGGGGGAGGGTTAAATGAGTTGAACCCGCAAGTCCTTGCAGGATAGTATGTATGATTTATTAAGGGTTATCTAGCCTAATGATGTCACCAAAATTCATAATTATTACCTTGTCCAGTTTATAAAATTGGCCAGTTTATTATACTTAGCTGTACTACAAATAAAGCCCCATTTTCCACAGAAACTCATTTCTATATGCAACATAAAATGAGATCCTATATATGTGCAGAAGGTATTCAGGCAGCTAGTTGCCAAGAAAGCAGCATTTCTAGAGATGCATACAAGGGACGGCCTGGGATGCAAAAAGGGCCCTAGAAAGGAATAGAAAAACTGTTAACTTTCAGGGATATTGTTGTTTCCCAGCATTCATGCATCAAAATGCTTGTCACTGGAACAATGCAGTTCCTCTCACAGCTAGCATGTCTAATGTAAATGCTTTATAAAATGTGCCTGTGCAAATATCCTGGGCCCACCACTAGGTAGTATCTGTAACAAGTCTGATGGCCCCATGCCATTTTCTGAGCTTTTTAAGCTGTGTGTTTTAAAAAGTTAGAAACTAAGAGGCTCCCCATAGTGACACTTAAAGAAAGCAATGCTTGTGTGAGACTTTCTATTCTATAAGTTCTTACAAAAACAATTAGCTGTTGATAGACAGGGTAGTCTTCCTTTCCAGTACTGGAGTGCAAACATGACTTAAGGACTGCAGAGATTGCCAAATGTCATATATTTCAACATGGTAAAGCTTTACTCCCACTACAGCCAAAAGCCTAGACAGAAGAATTCATGGATCTGAAAATATTATTCAGTAGATATGATGCTGAAACCAAATTTGCTGGTGTTTGATCAGAATTTATAGAACTCTACAAAACCTAGTATATATCTCTAGGTGTATTTGCTCTGACACATGTTTTTTTGTCACTCTGCCTCCTTTTTTCCTCTTTTCCCATTATTTCAATCTACTATTTTGGACTGTGCGCAATGTTGTTGTCAGGTGTGAGGATTTTCAACATTTTGTGTTGTATATTTTGTGCTGTACCCACACACACCATCCTCAACTAACTTTATATTTTAAAAAATCAGTAAGAGATGTTGTGGCTGACTCACCTTCCATTATATGGAGAGTTGTTTAGGCTTAGGCCATAAGGATTAGGCCACTTTTAAATATCTGATCCAAAAAATGGATCTTAGTTCCCAGGGATAGGGAGTGGGAGAACAATATGTCTGAAGAGATGGCTTTCCAAACTAATTCTCAGAATTAGTGACTAACCCAAGGTCATCCAGCTGGCTTCATGTGCTGGAGTGGGGAAACCAACCCAGTTCACCAGATTAGAGTCCACTGCTCATGTGGAGAGGTGAGGAATCAAAACCAGTTCTCTAGATCAGAGTCCACCGTTCCTAACCACTACACCATGCTGAAACAAATGCAGTGCAGAAAGGTTTGGAAGACCATCAAATACCAAGGTCCTACAATAATATTTAAACACATTTACTTTGATTTATTATTTCATCCTCTAAAATTGAACCTAAATTTGAGGTTTCATTTTTACTGTATGTTATAGTTGCCAATAGGGTTGCCAAGTGCCAGGTGGTGGCAGGCAAACCCCCGCCAATCCACATGGCTGCCCGCCGATTGAGGGTCGGCAAGCAATGCGTACACGAGGTGACACAACACTTCCTGTTTACACCCGAAAGCGTTGCATCGCAAGGGGCCATTTAACATTCAAACTCCCAGTTTGAGTGGTACAGGCCTCGTTGCGATGCAGCACTTCCCGGTGTAAATGCATCGCAATGGGCCTTTTACTTTTAGGTATAATAGGGCCGTTGGAAAAAAATTCAGGAAAATTTGGGTTCGGGTTTATTGGCCTTTTCCCCCCAGGAAAACCCGAATGCCAAATTCCCCTATACTGGTAAAGGTGGGAATTCAGTTTAAATTCGGCCATTTAAATGTATTAAACCCTTTTTGCAGCTTTTCATGGCTCTGGGGGGGGATTTTTGCAGGTAGAGGTCCCACATTTTCAGAGTAGCATGAAGGGACTCTCCTTGCAAGAACCCCCAAGTCTGGTGAAGATTGGGTGACGGGGTCCGAAGTTATGGGGTCTTGAAGGGGTCGCCCCCTTCCTCATAGGAATGCATAGGAACTGGTTGACCCCCTTCAATATCCCATAACTTCAATATCCTTCGCCCAATCTTCACCAAACCTGGGGGTTCTTGCAAGGAGAGTCCCTTCATGCTACCCTGAAAATTTGGGACCTCTACCTGCAAAAATGCCCCCCAGGAGCTTTGCAAAAAAAAATCCCATTGCTTATCACTGGTGAGAAAAAATGTGTCAGGTTAATTGCTGTGACCCAGATCTCACAGCTAGGTGCAAAGAGAAAGAGGAAATGCTTAAGTCGGTTCTCTCTCACCAGTGATAAGCAATGGGAATTTTTTTTACAAAGCTCCTTGGGGGCCATTTTTGGAGGTAGTGGTCCCAAATTTTCAGGGTAGCTAGAAGGGACTCTCCTTGCAAGAACCCCCAAGTTTGGTTTTTATACGCCAACTTTCTCTACCACTTAAGGAAGAATCAAACCGGCTTACAATCAACTTCCCCTCCCCACAACAGACACCCTGTGAGATAGGTGGGGCGGAGAGAGTGTTACTAGCCCAAGGTCACCCAGCTGGCTTCATGTGTAGGAGTGGGGAAACAAATCCAGTTAACTAGATTAGCCTCTGCTGCTCATGTGGAGAAGTGGGGAATCAAACCCGTTTCTCCAGAACAGAGTCCATCGCACCAAACCACCGCTCTTAATCACTACACCACGCTGATTCAAATACTCTATATGTTGAAGTATGCTCAAATACTCTACGTTCACATTCAAATTTGCAAGTAGCTTTAGCACAATCCTAAAGGGAATTACTCCAGTCTAAGCCCATTGAAATGAATGGGCTTAGAATGAGTAACTCTCTTTAGGATTGCACTGTTTGAAAACCCAAAAGGGGTTGGTTTCTTCAAATGTTCAAAAATCCCCCAAGTTGGGTCAGCAATGTAATTTTTTTTCACAAGGCTTTGCCAGAGCTCTTCCCTCCCCAAAACCATTTTCTGCTGAAATAAGAAAATTAATTTACAAAACAGGTTGTTTCTTGATTACTGATGAGTTCCTTTTCCCCAAACTAATCACTAAAGCCTGATATAAATAGGACAGTAGCAAGGGAAAAGTACTTGCCTGAGGAGACTTTGCATTCAGACAGGTTTGCATGTAAACTGGGCTATCATTCATGCAATGGAGGATTACTCCCAAGTAACTATGCATAGAATTGTTGTTTTAGGTCTTGTGGCCTAAAAAGGTCTACTCAGATCTAAAACCCATTGAACTCAACAGGATTTAGTTCCAGGATAGTGTGCTCAGTACTGTGGCTTTAGTGTATTAGTTTGTAGGAAGACAGGTCAGGCATAGGTACTTGAAATAAAATTGACAAAAGTTTTCTTAACCTTGGAGGTGTGTTCTTTTTGGAAATATGGAGCAATTATTTTTTTTAAAGGAAAGATTCCTGGCTGTGACGAACAAAGGGAAAGTAGAATTGGAGAAATGCCACTGACTGATGAACGCCAAAACTGTACCACGCAAAAGCTGCACATAGAACATAATTTAGCTTCTTTTAAAAGAGACATATCATGATGACCTAAGATAAGTAATGAAGCATGCGTAATCCAGGTTGCCAGCCAGTCAAACTTTGCCAAGGCAAAGTTACAAAACTGCTCCAAATATGGCTCATTTTGCATTTAAGTGAACAAAAATGCGTACATTTGAATGTTGTTCATATTTCTTTCTTTTTTTGCAAAACTATCAGTATCATTATCGATTATGCCTCTCAAGGCTACTTAGGTTAAATTGAGGGTTCAGTGTCAAATATGTGTCTGAGCTGGACAACTTCAGAGTACTGGTCAGGGATTCATATTATTATATTCTTCTCCACATAAAGCAACTGTATGCCCAAAGAAAACTAACATGTCAGGAACAGGCTAGACTAACACTTTCTTATTACAGGTTTATTTTTGTCTACATCTGGGATCCCCAGCAATGGTGCCTGTGGGCGCCATAGCACCTATCAACACCTTTCCTGGCACTCAGCTACTGTTTTTAGAAAGTAGGTGGGGCTCTTGCAGGGCAGGGCTTTTAGTTGGTCACTGGAGATCTGACTGGCTGTGCCGATTAAAATAACATTGTTTCAGCTGCAGCTGCCACCACAGTGTTGTCAATCCTCTTTCTCAGTATTTTAAAAATTCCTCCTTTCTCCCCTGCACCTGGGTTTCCTCTGTTGTGTATGGCTCTGCCTTCTGCAGCATTTTGTGGTTGGCTCTGACTCCTGTAGTAGCCATTTCATAGTTGTGCCCACCACGCTGTGTCAGAATTCCAGAAGTGCCCACAGGCTCAAAAAAAGTTGGGGGAACCTTGGCCTATGTGGGAAAAATGTTTCATTTGGAAGAGCATTCATTTGAGCTTTAACTAACTTTAACAATTTAACTATGTATTGTGTGAAGAAATACTTCCTTTTATCAAAACTGATAAAAGGAAGTATTTCTTCACACAACGCATAGTTAAATTGTGAAACTCCCTGCCCCAAGATGTGGTGATGGCTGCCAGCTTGGAAGGCATTAAGAGGGGAGTGGACATGTTCATGGAGGAGAGGGGTATTCCTGGCTACTAGTTAAAATGGATACTAGTCATGATGCATACCTATTCTCTCCAGGATCAGAGAAGCATGCCGAATATATTAGGTGAATATACAGGCAGGGTGCTGCTGCAGTTGTCTTGTTTGTGGGTTTCCTGGAGGCACCTGATTGGACACTGTGAACAGACTGCTGGACTTGATGGGCCTTGGTGTGATCCAGCATGGCTTTTCTTATGCTCTTATGAGCTTCTACCTGCAGTCTGGAGTCATTCAGACCAGATGTCGTGTTATTCCCCCAGTGAGAGGTAGGACTGACACTCCAGGAGATGGCCCCTCTCGTAAGATATGAATGCAATACAGGTACACACCCAGCTGAATTTTATTAAACCACGCCCCAAGGCTGTTCACCCTTATTTAGCCACACTAATTGCCCAGTTATATTCCATTTTTCACTACGCCTCTGAGGTGAATTGCAGGAGGGCAACATAGGACTGGTTCCAATACAACAGGATCATGAAAAACCATGATAGTGGCTCTACTAGTGAATTTGTGGGGCATGACCTTTATTTTCTTTTAATGATGGTGAAGAAAATATACTTGCTACCTTGCTGATTTTTTCTTCCCCAACACTGCCAAGTTTCATGTAAAACACTGAGTTTTACAACAGAAAATTACAGTTTACCAGGCAGGTTTAAAAAGTGATGGGCAAATGTTTCATGAAAAATTGGCAGTATTCTGGTGGTGAAATGTGTCCATCACAGCTTTTTCTCTTGGCTTTAACAAATCTGTCTTTCTTAGGGAGTCTTCTGGAAACAAAAGCATTAGGATGTTCATCTGAATTAATGAACTCCAATTCACATGTCCAGATTGCCTTTTTGAGAATACAGGTTGAATGTCTCTATGACATACTGGGCACATGGTCATGCCATTGTACAATTGCTTTACTACTACTTAGCCCAGTCTATCTATATACTGCCTCTATTTACCAATTTCATTGCACTGATTTTATGTGTGAAAACAAATATGAGTTGAGTTACAATACAGGATAATGCAACCTCATGGTTGTTAAACAACATGCCAAAGTCAAATGCCAATTTGGGGTATAAAAAGGCCAGTTAAGACATTTGAAGTGCAACCCTAAACAGAATTATACTCTTCTATGCCATCTGACTTCAATGGACTTAAAGGATGTAACCCTGGCTGGGGCTGTACTGTTACAAGGCTTAAATCTTGAACATTATTTTTCTAAGATACATGGAGTATATATGTACATCTCACTGGTCATATGCAACGGCCCCATCCTCACCCACCCCTAGTTACCAGACAGTTTGCACATGAAACTCAGACATCATGGCAATATTTGTTGTAGCGCATTAAATATAAAACAATAGTTTTCTTCATGCATATTGAGCATGTATAAAGAAATAATGTCTGCAGAAATAGGAAAAGAAGCCACAAAAAAATCACACAAATCAGCATGAAAGCACTTGAAATATTTTCCATCGAGCCATTCATTTCATACAATACAAAGTTCTATTTCAAGCGCAAAGTGGATGAAAGGAAATCATCCAAGGTATCATGGTTAGAGATAGCAGCCTGGGATATATTACTGACCACTATTTTTGAGATAATAGCTTTTATGAGAGAACAGAAACTCTCTTGAATAGCTACAACTTCACCTGCCAGATGTGTTCCAAATACGAGAAGACTGAAATGCTGGTTTAGCAGGATTTAAGAACCACGCAATAACTAAATAGGAAGGAAAAACATGTAATGACTTTCTCACAAATCACAAGTCTGGGGATGCTATTTGGTAGGGTTGTGCATTAAAAAAAAATCCAGTAAATTTCAGGTTCGGGTATATTGGGCGCAGGTTTTTTTGGTAAACCCAAAATAGGCTGAATACCCATAGGTAAAGGGGTATTTTGGCTTTATTTCTGGGTTTTCTGGGGGGGGGGGAAATGGGTCCGTTATGGTCTATAGGGATTTTTTTCCGAAGCTCCTGTGGGGGCATTTTTGGAGGTAGAGTCACCAAATTTGCAGCTGCAAGGGACTCTCCCTAGACCAGTGGTTCCCAACCTTTTTTTGACCAGGGACCACTAGGACTTTTTTGTTCGGCGCAGGGACCCCAAGGTTCAAAATAAAAATTCTGAGAATTTGAAAATAAACTTTAATCATAACTGTTAGTTAAACATTAAACTTAGAATAATATTTGAATATATATTTTTATAATAGAGAACTTTTAATTGAAAATATTAATTTATTATGGGTTTATAACTTTGTTTCACGGACCTTAATTTAGTTCTCGCGGACCCCTGGGGGTCCGCAGACCCCTGGTTGGGAACCAGTGCCCTAGACGGACACTGAAATTTGAGGAAGTTTGGGACAGGGGGTCCAATTTTATGAGCCCACAAAGGGGTCACGGCCATCCTCCAGGCATTTGCAAGCTGAGCTGTCAATCGGTTTTCAGGTTTAGAAGTTCAGTGTTGCCAAGGACTGGCAGAAAGCCAGTTGGCATGTTGGTGCCTCAAAGTCTGGGGGCTCCATTCATATCTGGGGCACATAGCATGATGTCCATGCAAATTATCTTCCAAACGGAGGAAAACAGCTTAAATGCAAGAAAAATAAGGCACGGGAAACATTTCTTTTGGTGGCAGATGACATCCTGCAAACTGTCCTTTATTATAGTTATCAAAAATCTGATTTCATGGTGCGGGGAGACAAGCAAGTATTCGAGGCGACCTTCAATTTGACAGCAGGTTTTCATGGGGGGTGGTGATATTGGAGGCAGCCAAAGTCATGACCAAGGCAGCTCTTGTGAAGAAGATTGCTCATCCGTGCGGGTGAGGAGTCTTCTTCAGAAGCCTGGTAAGCAGTAGTAGAAGCTGCCATTTTTTAGTTGGAAGCTATATCCCTCCAGACGGGACTGGGTGAGCCCTATCTTTTAAAATGACCCAGACTAGTTTGGTCAGCCCAAGTTTGCTCCAATTACACAACCCCTACCTCAAAAGGGCCTGAACTATGGGGCCCTAACAAAAGCAGTCAAAGGTTAAAAAAAAATGGGAGAAAGCACAAAGCCGTGCATCTGAGTGAAGGCAAATAGCAGAAACCCGAGAAAGCTGAATATCTATTCGGCTTTTCAGGAATCGCCTATTCAGTTTCGGGTAGATTCCCAGGTTTTGGCAATTCAGCTGAAATAAAACCCGAATATTGCCGATATGGCTAATTTCAGGTTTATTTTCAGTTCGGGTTTATCAATATGCACAGCCCTACTATACAGACATAGACAATGGCAAACCACCTTCATTTGTCTCTTGCCTTGAAAGTCTTATGGGGTTGTCATATGTCTGCTGCTACCTTACAGCATAGGCCATCTTCCTGGGCAGCATATTTACTTTCTTAAATACTCTTAGAGTGACATAAAATAATTCAAATCTGTCTGTCTATAATTTATATCAACAGATTTCTGTTCAGTCTTCAAACTATTGTTTTCCCAATTATTTCTCTCTGAATGTCTTTTTCTCCCGACCAACCTATGTTCTAGGACAATGGCATCTCTGTTTAGCTTTTCATTATATTATATATTAGATATATTAGCATCTCCATAGTTAATTTTCAACTTAACACTAATCCTCTTCAATTATAGCATCCGCCATGATGATCCTGGTCTGTTTGACACATCACATTAAATTAGCACAAACTCCATTTGGGGAACCAGCAAAGCAGTCAGTTGTAATCGCTAGATGTCTATGTTCCTTCATTTAATCCTGTCTACTTCAAAAAGTGAGGCAGTTAAACCAGGTCCATGTAGAAAGCATTTGTGTACATTAATTGTTTGCCTTCCTGAGAATCTTAATTTAAACATTAATACATTTGTTAGTGAGCGGATGCACTGTTGCTCAGTTCTTGGGCATAATTCAATTCATGACTTTCCACATACTAGGAGGGATAGTGCCATGAACTTGTTACCAAAGTTTACGTTTTAAAAGGAACAGTATTGGTAGCTCTTCAGCTTTTCCTCTTTGATCTGGAAGTGTCTGTTGATTACATAAATCACATAGGCTTTAGGGGCGATCTAGAAACTGCAAACTAAATGCCATCTTGGAATACTCTGGAAAAAAGAATGGTTGAAATGTTTAAATTTTAGGCCCTGTACTAGCCAAGCAGTGATGAAAAGTGTCTGCTGAAGTCATTCATATTTTGCAGTTTTAATATTTCCTCTGCTTGCTGTATTCTTTAATAAAGAGTGTATATTTTATATGAGCTCTGTTGAAGGAATCAGTTTTGCACCTAGGAACCATCCTGCCTAATTGCTTGCTTACCAGTTTATAAGCTCGTGTATACAGGGCTGCCTTATCTTCCTGATATAAATAAAGATAAGATTCTGTATGAAGTCAGGGCAAAGAATTGTGAGCAATTAATGGTCCTTCCAGCAAGTAAAACCATTGTGAAAGTTTGGACTGGGTGTTTTTTTTCCCACGTAAATGCAGTGGGAACTTTTAAGGCAGTACAAAGGGAGATAAAAAACCCATTATATCCACAACTAAAAACGAGTACATTAATTTGCTAGTTACTGTGTAATTTGGCCTTTATGAAACAAAAACTAGACATACATGGTAATTCATCTGGTTCAGTTTCTGACGTGGATATTGTTGTTCTGCTGGTTTGCGCAAGTATCCCAAACCCTCCCTGTGTTTAATTTCATTTTCCTCTGGAGAAAAATGTGTTGGCAGCTGAGGCTCTTACACACTGAGTACAAAAAACAAAAACAAAAAAACAAGACGTGCAACAACTTGGACAAACTGCCTATATATATATATATATATATATATATATATATATATATATATATATATATATATATATATATATATATATATATATATATATATAAAATATATGGTGCAAAGAAGTTTTTAAATCCAGTAACAGGGCTTCCCAATCTCAAACTGTCTCAGGTTGTTTTTTTGTTTTTTTGTTTATAACATCCCTTGCAACAGAAACTAGATAAGGGCAAAACTGCAAAAAACATTGTCCGTTAGTGGAGAAGTGAAAGAGACAAGAGGTCAGGCAGAAGAGTTTTATTTGCAGAAATTATTTGAGAACTCCATGGCCATCTGATCACTTTGAAGAATTTCCACAGCTGTCTGAAGCCATGGGGTGGAACAGGCTAAGACCCCATATAAATAAAAGGGTTTACGCATCCCCATAAAGGTCTTCTATCAATATCTCACTTGTCAGCATGGGCCTGGTGCAACCTTTGTCTCTCTCCTTGTAACAGAGACCGGCCCATTTTCTGTTCATTTCTAAGCTCTGTAGCCAGCTGAAACTCCACTTGCATCTTTGCTTTTATACTTCTGTCCCAACATAATTTTAGATGAACACACACATCACTGTAAACTTTGTAAAAGTAAGAGGAAATTTTATGGACTGCGACCTAGCATCCCTAGTTTGGTCAAATTTCAACTACCAGTGCATGCTCTAATTTTGGGAAGGTTGCAATAGTAGAATAATACTGACTGAGAACTACTCATCCACACAACTGAGAACTACTCATCCACACAACTGACTGAAAATACTGACTGAGAACTACTCATCCACACAACTTGTATCAGCATTTCATCGGTTTCCAGTAAGGATTTGCTGATCGAGGTGAGTTGCCTCACTGGTTCTTCCAGTGAAGGACTGAATTTACGTCTAAATAGGGGCATACAGACCCCTGCCCGCTCCTAAAAAGTGGAGCTGGAAACAGGATTTCTTCTGCTAGCCAGCGAAGAGCGGTGTTGACTCCTGAGTTTTCCGAGAGTGCTTTTTTAAGACTCCCGGAATCTCAGATGCTGTCCCGCGTTTGGCTGAGAGGATCAGATCGCCGCAGACGTTTATTTCGGAGTTAGACCTCGATCTCCCTTACCCAATACCATCTAAGCAACTAATTAAGGGAACAAAAGCCTCACCCTCCGAAAATCAACGTGAGTAACGAGAATCTCTTTGTTTACATGGGAAAATAAGCAACCAAAGGTTTCTTTTAAAATGACTACTGGTCCCTGACCTCCCGACTGGGAAAATGACTTTATAAGACTGCATTCAGTTTTGAATTAGATCGGCAGGACGTTTTTAAAAGCTATGGGAGATAGACTAAACAAACTGAATTGAAAATGGACATACCCAATGAAAATGGACTGCTACCCAATAGCACAGCCGATCATCTTGAGAGAGAAGGAGGAAGTTCCCACCTCTAGCAATGGCCCCTGAAAGTTGATACTAGCTGCGTGGCAAGGTAAAGAGAGAAAGGGATTCCAGGAACGGCAGGCAGAGATCACAGGCTGCAGAGCGAAGCTGAAGGACCGGAAGCAGGTCATAAGGTGCAACTGGTAAGACGATCCGATTTACCATAGAGAGGACGGCAGAAGGTCCACAGCACTTCCTACTTCCTGCCTAGAAGCCGACCTAGAGCGACCCAAAACTCGATGGTATCTTAAAACTTTTAAACTTCATTTTAAAACAATCTAGGGGCAGAATTTAAATTTAAACATTGCGATTTTGATGGGACAGTATACTACAAGCTAATCTCTCAAGAAATAAATTGCTGGGAGCCGGCTGAAAAACTGAGGTTTTTTGCCAGAATTTATGTCCACTTCAAGACCACGTTCATTCCATACTCCGACAACTACCAAATCTACAGAGACCATGGCGGATAAGCAAGAAAAGAAAATGCAAGAACTTTTGGCCAAACAAACTGACACTTTTACTAAACAGATGGAATTAATGTCAAAGCAGCAAATGGAGTATGTGTCCAGACAGCAGGAGAAACAAATGACGCAATTAACTGAAATGTTAGCTGAGATTGTTAAAGAAGTTAAAGAGACTAAAATCCAGGTCACCTCGCTACAAGCTGATATGAAGACTATGGATGCCTCGGTCAAGAAGATAGCGGAAGATCACAAAGAAGTTAAGAAGAGAGTGGATATACATGAAAAACAGCTGGAAGTGTTACAGCAGCAGGAAGAATCCGCGAAAGTTCAGTTTGCATTAATGGACCTAAAAGCCAGAGAACTTAATTTACGCGTACGAAATTTATCGGAAGATCGAGGTAATACCAGAGAATCTCTAATTACAACTTTGGCTGAATTGTTTAATATTGCAGAACGAGACCTGAACCTTGCCATCAGGAGGATTTACAGGATTCCTTTACCACCTAATTTGAGAAGAGCAAAAGCCAGAGATGTTATGATATCTTTTTATGATATGAGGATGAAAGATGAAATAATGCAACAACACTATCAAGATCCTAAAGTAATAGATGGCAATGCTCTGATACTTTTGAAGGATATTCCCAGACACCTGATGGCGAAGAGAGCTTTGTTTAAGGATTTTGCAACATCGCTGAGAAAAAGTGGAGTTAAATATAGGTGGTTGCTACCACAAGGGTTGGTATTTACCTTTAAAGATGTCAAATATACTATCACCTCAAAAGAAGATGTTGGAAAATTCCTGAGAAAATACAAGAAAGACCTGGTTGGTTATACACCAGGCCAGAAAGAAGAATCAAGCCAAGAGGAAGATGAGGACGCAGATAAGGGAGCAGTAGGTGGAGTTTAAGACTGTATAACTAATTCTGATGGCTAAAGTCATATCGTGGAATGTTAATGGTCTAAATGAGAAGGTAAAAAGAGGACGGATTTTCAAATTTTTACAAAAACAAAAATATTCATTAATATGCTTACAAGAGACTCATATTTCAAAAAAAGATAAAAAATATCTGGAGAGGAAAGCCTTGGGACAATTTTTTATTTCCTCGGCTAAAACTAAAACTAAAGGACTTGTTATATATGCTCAAGCAAATCTTATTCCAGAATTGGTTTACAAAGATGAAGAGGGCAGAATATTGTTGATTAGAGTGAAAATAGCTGGACAGAAGGTATTGATAGTAGGGATATATGCTCCAAATGATGGGAAAGCTCAGTTTTATACACAATTGTATGAAATTTTGTTGCAATATGCAGATCACCAACTATTATTAATGGGAGATTTCAATGGAATCATTAACCCACTATTGGATAAGAAATCAACAGCTAAATATGAAAGAGAAGGTTGTTTACCTAAAATATTTTACCAGCTTATTGAGGAATTTCATATACAAGACATATGGAGAACTACAAATACAACATCAAAAGAATATACTTTTTACTCCGCTAGACATAATTCACACTCCAGAATTGACATGGTATGGGCCAGCAAGTCTGTCTTTACTCAATTGAGGAAGGTTCATATACTTCCAAGAACTTTTTCAGATCACAACCCGGTCACCTTTGAGTGGTCTACTAAACAAGCATTCAGATGGAGACTTAATGACAGGCTATTGAGAGATGAGAAAATAAAGAAGGAAATACAGGACATTATTGAAGATTATTTCTGTATCAACCTTAATGGAGAAACCAGTTTAAATGTGGTTTGGGATGCTTTTAAGGCGGTGTTAAGAGGTTATATGATCCAGAAGAATACTGCATGGAAGAAAAAACAACTACAACAAATGAATGAAATACTTTGGGAATTACAAAACTTAGAACAGAAATTAATCTTGGAAACACAGGAAGATCAGAGGAAACAAATTGAGACTAAAATTAAATTAACCAAGCATCAGTTAAATTTGCTGACTATGGAAGAAATGAATAAAAATATGAAAATTGCTAAACAGAGATATTTTGAACATGCCAATCGACCTGGGAAATTTCTGGCTACTCAGATAAGAGACTCCATGCAGAAAAAGGTAATCAACAGAATACAAACTTCAAAGGGACCGGTTTATACAACAACAGCAATATTGAAAGAGTTTGAACTTTTTTATACAAAATTATGTCAAAAAGACATTATTGCAGCAAAAAAAATGGATAATTTTTTAAGAAGTACAAAGGTAAATAGACTTTCAGTGGAACAACAGCAGTTTTTGGATGCTCCAATTACAATGGTAGAAATTGAAGAAGCAATAATGAAGCAAAAAACTGATAAAACACCTGGCCCAGACGGAATTACAGCTTTACTCTATAGGACATTTAAAGAGAAGGTTAAAAACTCTCTTTTGCAGGTATGCAATTCAATTTTAGATACAGGAACAATCCCTGAAACCTGGTCTCATGCTTATATATCATTGATACATAAGACTGGAAGAGACGTGGAAAAGGTGACCAATTATAGACCAATTTCGCTTTTAAATGTGGATTATAAAATTTTTGCTTCAATTTTGGCTAATCGCTTGAAAAAATATATATTGTTCTTGATACATGAGGACCAAGCAGGATTTGTACCAGGTCGACAAATAAAAGACAATTTAAGGATATTATTAGATGCGGTGGAATACTATGAGTATAATAATCAACATAAGGCCGCTTTTGTTTTCCTGGATGCAGAGAAAGCCTTTGATATGGTTTCTTGGGATTATATGAAAAAAGTTTTGGAAATAATGAACTTTGGAATAAGGTTCCGTACAGGTATTGATGCGATATATACCACACAAAAAGCTAAAATATTAGTAAATGAATTAATGACAGATAATTGTGAAATACAAAAAGGAACCAGACAAGGATGTCCACTATCACCTTTATTGTTTATTTTGACCTTGGAAACCCTGTGTTGTAAGATTCGGGAAACAGAAGCAATTCAGGGACTGAAAGTTAATAAGCATGTGTTTAAACTGAGGGCCTTTGCAGATGACTTATTGATTATATTGTCAGATCCAATCCAATCCGCACCTCATTTATTGGAATTATTGAAGAACTATGGGGAAATATCTGGTTTTAAGGTTAATAAAGATAAGACCCATGTTTTATTTAAAAACCTCTCTAAGGAAGAACAAACAAATTTTTTGGTCACGACAGGCTGGGAAAAAACAAACAAAGTGAAATACCTGGGCATATGGATTACAAATAAAAATAAAGATCTTTTGGAGAATAATTATGCTAAACTTTGGGATTCTATTAAAAGAGATGTGATAATCTGGTCCAATAAAAATATTTCATTACTGGGCCGTATATCAGTAACACAAATGAATATTTTGCCAAGACTACTTTTTTTACTTCAGAATTTGCCAATAGTGGAGCATGCCAAATACTTCGATGTTTGGAGAAAAGACTTGCTTAACTTTATATGGCAAGGGAAAAAACCTAGAATTGCCTACAAATACCTGGTTGATACCAAAGAAAGAGGAGGATTTGCCTTACCAAATTTCAAATTATACGCGGAAGCAACAGTATTAGTTTGGCTAAAAGATTGGATACAATTGAAAAATAATAGATTGTTGGACCTAGAAGGATTTAACAATAGATATGGATGGCATGGTTATCTATGGTATGACAAATTAAAAATACACAAGATCTTTCAGCATCATGTTATTAAATCTTCATTAATAAAAACTTGGCTAAAATATAAACATCTTTTGGAACCTACAACACCACTATGGATCTCTACACAAGAGATGCTGACATTGAAACCACTGAGACCAGCACAATTTCTTACTTATCAAGACTTATTGGTATGGAAGGATAATAAATGTGCCTTAATGGAATATAGTGAAATCAATGAACAGATTACCTGGCTCCAATACCATCAATTACAATCTGTGTTTATTCAAGATATGAGGTTGGGTTTTACAAAAGATAAATCACTTTTTCAACGAATGTTGTTAGATAACAATGAACATTTAATATCCAAGATATACAAGATGTTATTGACTCTATATACTGAACAAGACTTGGTTAAACCAACAATGATAACGTGGGCACAAACTTTGGGTCATGATATACATATGCATAAGTGGGAAAGACTTTGGTTAAAGGATATGAAATATATATATTCACAATCTATGAGAGAGAACATTTATAAAATGATGTATAGGTGGTATTTAACACCAAAGAAATTAGCCAAAATGTATGGTAATATGTCACCGAACTGTTGGAAATGTCAAAAAGAAGTGGGTTCTTTTCATCATGTTTGGTGGCTATGTGAGAAGGCTAAGAATTACTGGGACATGATTTATAATGAATTAAGGTTGATATTACAACAAAATATCCCTAAAACAACAGAAATGATGCTATTGAGTATAATACCCGATACTATAGTGAACCAGAGACCTTTTTTGATGTATGCTACTATTGCCGCCAGAATGGTATATGCTAGGAGATGGAAAATGACAGATATACCAAACAAATCGGAGTGGATTGAAAAAAATGATGGAATTAGTAGAAATGGCAAAACTTACGGCGTCGGTAAATCAAAAGGATGATAATGAATTTGCAAAAGATTGGGAGGCATGGATTAATTATTGTAGAGATGAACTTAAATGTGATATTAACAAATGTATTTTGATCTAATTCAGAAAGGATGTATTGGGCATGGATGGCTTTGTTATAATTGAATTAGAAAAACAATACAAAGAGGAAAAAATGTTAACTAAAAGATCAGAGGAGGGGGGAGGGGAAGTCAAAGAATTATACTTTTTAAAATGCGCAATGGAATGTATAATGATTATTTGGAAAAATAAAATAAAAATTTCATTAAAAAAAAAAGCATTTCATCCATCTAGCTTCATCATAACCTATTTCCCAAGGAATGACTCTACAAGTTCACATTCCTATTTTTGGTCCTGTCTTATTTGTGTGCCTGGAATTCCTGTTTCTGATCCAATTCCAAGGTTTGGAGACCTAATTCTTGAATAATTTTAGCTGTTCCTGTAAATGAGATTGGGGACGGGGTAGGCAACCTTTTTTGGCATAAATTCTGACAAAAAAAACACCACATCATATATCTGTAAAGATTTTGGTGCACTACCAAATGAGGGAGAGAGGGATAAGGGTTGCATTTGGCCAGACAATGTGCATTGTTCATAGGTGTAACAATCTCTCTCTCTCTCTCTCTCTCTCGGCATGGTAGTGCAGGATTAAAATATGGTGGCTTTAGAAATGTCAGTGTGAAACATGAGTGGCTTTATCTTCATTGCACATACTTAGAAACGGGGCTGTAATTGACTAATATCTGCATAATATTTAGGCCTAAAAGATACTTTGTGATGAGGAGCCACAAGAGCACCAGTGTTAAGAGTGTATACTCACACTCCAATATTTATTATTAAACTGTAGCTCTACAGGAGAGGACTCTGCCGACTGCCTCAGAATTCTGCTGGCTTACAGCCTGCCCTCTTGCTTGGTACCTGTGATCTGAAGTTGTATCAGATCAACTGTACCCTGGTTTTGGGGGTGAAGCAAGGAAGATGCCATGCTGAGCAAAATAGTCTGGTTCGCTTCTGTTTGGCATGCATGCCAGGGGTTGCTTCCCCAGGTTCAGGATTGCTTTCTCAGGTTCTATGTGTTTCTCTTTTTTGCATTCTCTAGTAGACTCAGAACTGAATTGTGTCCATTGATGTCTAACATTGCCTGATATAACATTCTAGATGCCAGCATTCTCAAAGTATGAAGTGGCCTGCCAATTTATAGGAAGCTAGGTCTTCCTTCAGAAGGTCAAGGATAGCCTTTTCCTTTCTCCATGTCATTATCTTAATCTACCCACTCACTGGAGTTGAGGCTCAGTGGAACTCAGTTCTTGATTTTTGGAGTCTTCCCTTCTCTAGCATAACTTTCAGGAGATCCTAAAGGATTCTGTTTTATCATTTATCGGCTTTTGACTGATTTCTTGGATCTGGATGCAATACTGGATGCATTATTAAATAACTAATTTCTTGTTTCAGATTTACAATATTTTGCATTAATATACATTGAAATGTACATTAATCAGGCATGTGTAGAATGGTTAATAATTCTTTTAGAGGCAAGAAGCATTGCTACTGCTGCCAAAGGTAATGTTTATATTATAACCTGGCTAAAAGCACTCAGTGAAATTAAATATTTAGATACAATTTATAAAATGATACTAAGAACACTGATAAAATATGTGTGCATCTGTCTTGCTATAACCAGTAAGCTAGTTTGCATCATGGAAGGCATTGAAAAGAAAAAGTATCTGAGTGCTGGTGCTGAAATGACAACATCAGAAAGAACAGACCGTGAATCATACCAAACATACAGAGCTGATCAAAGGGACACTAATGTGAATTTTTTACACTAGCCCAAATGGAATTTCTTCAGATTGTGGCTGTAGAATGTAATTCCATTCGAATGCAGACACATGGGTTAATATGAGTTAATTTTCTGTCCACTAATGAGGATGCTAAACCAGGATTAAGCCCTGGTTAAAAACCAAATTACACATTATGTGCTTGACCCAACTTGTCATCACATATACGATTGGGGAACTCACGTTCAAAGCATCCCTTTGGTCTGTTTGGCTTGGGGTGGGGAGAAGAGGCTTCGGGTTTCTCACTTGTGCTGTTTTCAGCAGCAGAAACAACCATGCAGAGGAGATGAGGCTCTTTCCTCTTTCTTTAGGGTCCACATGTCCATCACTTGATATTATATTACATTATTGTTATGTTACAGCAATAATTCCCAATTGAATTTTCCTAAGTGGTCAAGAATGAGGTAAATAATTTGCTATTTTGCAAAGATAGTACAATATCCAATGACATGTGGGTGCAGCCTGTACATCCTGACCTTTCATTAGACCAAAGAGTCTTCACTCACCAAAGAGTCTTCACTCACATTCACTCACATTAAAGGAAAGTTATATGGCTCCAAAGAAGAAAAACAAATCTCAGGCAGTTGTAGTAGAGATTGAGTAACCAATCTAAACAAGCTCAGTAAGAGATTTTCAATGCAGTTCTAAAAAGAGTTAAGGTTAAACTCTTCTAAGCCCATTGACTTCAATGTATGTAAAAGGACATAAGGGCTGTCAAAGATAGGACATTTTGGAGGACTTTCATTCATAGGGTCGCCATGAGTCGGAAGCGACTTGACGGCACTTCACACACACACAGAGAACCTTAGAGACCAGCAAGGGTTTCAATGTATGAGCTTTTGAGAGTCAAAGCTCATATTTTGAAAATCTTGTTAGTTCGACAAATGGAGCTTTGACATTTCATACCCAGAAAATCTTGTTGGCCTCTAAGGTTCTTCTGGACTCCAATCTAGATGATTGTTTATGTTAGTTTCCGACATCAGATATGGGGAATTGAATGGGACTGGCCAAATCAGCTAGTCACTCTTAGAGATGAGGCTATATTAGATTCTATTGATGATAAATACCTGGGCTTTGGGGAGTTTCCCTCATCTTTAGAAGAAACTGGGATCCACAGGAAGTTGGATAGGGGTTAAAGCAGGGATCCCCGAGTTTTTTGAGCCTTGAGTCCTTGTGAGAAAGGCGGATTATAAATAATGTAAATAAATAAAAATAAATAAATAAACTCTGCACCTGCTTTGAAGAACCTACTATAGCCTATGTAAAGCGTAACTAGCTGAGTTAGGCTGACTTCATTGCTTTTATTTATAAATCCATGTGCTGTGAGATTGTGTACCTTTTCTCTGTATTTTTGCTTTGCCTGTTTTCCACCCCTTTTGAAATCCAACCCCCTTCCCTCTCCCCATTTTCCCCTTTTATAATACACTTTCTTCTTATAAAGAATTTTTTTGACTTCGTTTCAGTAAACTATATTTTTCTGGGATATCTCTTCCTTACGTGCTAGACTACATGGACACTACATCGTTTCCATAAGGTATTCTCCAGGGTTTACACCCCATTTTTTCTTTATTGATCTAGTACTGTGCTAGAAGTAACCCTTCTTTGCAGGTCAGTCTGGATGTTCTCATGGGGATCTCATGCATGGTAGCAGCTATTACTAGATTCTTTATAGGAACCCTTAATCTACCAGAAAAGAAAGGTACCTTTCCCCCCTTCTTTCCACCACAGCCATTAATCCCAAATTGTAGATTGGAAGCTGACTGTTCTAAAACAACAGTCTTATGATGCTTGAATAATGAAAACTTTTATTGTAGCATAATCAACTGCAAATTTATTGTGATGAATATTAAGGCCACATTTAAATTTCTTAGGCTTTCAGATTCTTTGGCCACAATCCAACACAGAATGAAACGTGCTCAAATCCATTTATTTCAATAGGATTAAGCATGTTTAATTCAGTGTTATAGTGTGGACTTTGCTGTTATCACATATTAATTTCTTCCACTATGGTGGTGGTGGAAAGTGCTGTCAAGTCACGACTGACTTATGACCACCCCGTAGGGTGTTCAAGGCAAGAGACATTCGGAGGTGGTTCTAACACTGAGGATGTAGAAAATGATCATTTTATTATGAAGGAATATGAAAGAAAAATTTATCTTCTGTGTGCTCATAGCAAATGATTTGATTTTGTGATTTTTATGTGAAGTAGAGGCTAGTTTACTGGGTATTACCCCAAACATCCATCCATTGTGAGTCCCTGGATTTTCTTTTAATGAACAAATCTGATTTATCAGAAAATTGCACAAGGCTGCTTCTCCACCCAGAAATAAGGTCATTACTAAATGCAGCAGAAACTTCACTCAGCAGAATATAAGGACAGCATTCACACATGTAAAATAAGCTATATACTATCTTGCAAAATAATCTGCTAGAATGCTTTAAGATTTTAATCTCATTTTCAAAAAAGATTTACACATTTTTTAAATTCACAGGAACTGATATTATCCTAATTCCATCAGTAACTCCTCATATTCAAATGCAGGCTTTCTTAATTTGTTCAAGTATTCCGGTTTTGGGACACATTGAGGGTAACATGACCAATTTCCAAAAGAGCATGTTGGTCTTCTAAGAAAGCTATGATGTATACGATCCTCTCTGTATGATCAGAGGGCCGAACTTATCAAGACAGTTGGCTGGGAATGAGCCATTTAAACGTAGTACTAAATCAATGTCAAGCTCAAAGAACTGCCAAAGCCTAACTAATCCTTCACGGTGAAAACTTCACTTCCCATTAGAAAAAGCTCATATACAGCAATCAAGTTTACAGAAAGCTGTCTGACTGTCATTCTTGCTTTAATTGGAGGAATTGGCAAAGTTACTGGATATCGAACAAAAGATATTTTTAATGTCAGTATTTTATAGTAACTACTTGTTTCAACCTAGAATGTGGCTGTAATCCTAAGCATACCTATTAGGAAGTAAGTCCTGTTGATTCAATATGATTTACTTCTGAGTATATATGCTTAGGATGCAGTGTAAATATCTGAGAGTCAATTTATATTCTATTTTGTCAGTGACCAGGGGAGAAGAACTCTTAGATTTAATCTATTTACTCAGTAGCCCAGGGTACGATGGCAGTCCTATGAATTCACTGAACATGAGGGAGGGATAGGAGGAGCGATTCTCTGTCTGATCACCTGGTGGTGTGCAGGGGCAACTGTGTGAAAGAAATGGTTGTCGCTGATCACACGGAAGACACTTTTTTCTGTATAGTTGAAAGACAGAGCAATCCTAAGGGGGTAGTACTTTTGGGGCGACCAGAGATGGCACAACTTGAGCTGTTTGCTGCGCCAAGCACAGCAAGCCAAATGTGAAAATCCCCCCAATACCTGTGAAACTGCCATATGCAGTTTCATGGGGCTATGCCACCATTTTTGCAGGCGCAAATTCACACCAGCAAAAATGGGCAAAAGGGCTTTCCCAATGCAATCCCAAACTAGCATAAATCTTGTTCCAATTTTTTGCCCAATATTCTCACTTGTAACTGCAGACATTACATACGAGAGAAATAAACAAGGAAGAAACAAAGGACCCAATGGGCAAAGGCTATATGCGGCACAACAGATAAAAATTAACCTTCAGAAGCTCATCCAGGGCCAGCAGAATCATGTGGTAAAGCATTCCCTAGACTTTACCACTTTAATTTCATTGAAGGTCCACAACGTGTATGGGGGGACTCCAACACATTGAAAAACAGTGGGTTGGATCCAGCCAGCTTTCTCATTCAATCTTGTCCAGTTCCCTTCCTTACTCCAGCCCCCTTTTCACATAGCTTTTGTCCATGCAGAACCCATGATCCCCATTGCAAACTTTTTGGGGTGGTCAAAGGGAACCTCTTCTTCTTTTTTCACTAGGAGAAAAGATGGTTGGATCCAACCCAGTATGTCCTTGACAGACAGACAGAAACATTTATTGCGGCATTACGCCAATAAAAATTTAGAACATAACAACAATGTTACCGCGGATATATTGTTATTGTTTAAAAGTTGTGTCACGTTAATTTAAAAGGATATATATGGTTAAAATGTTTTATAAACATTTTGCCACCAATTCAGAAAAAAAATTAGCTTCGTTTTTCGTTGTTGTTTAACTTTATTTTACTAAACTTTGAAGAAGTTTACAAATTGCTGCGCAGAATTTGGCGACCTCACTAATTTGTTGGGGAATTTCATCCGAGAGGAGCTTCCTAATCAGAAGTTTTCAGAATAGCCCGAAAATTTCTCAAACAAGGACCGGGTCAACTTAGAGAGGGCAGCCTTGTAGAATGAGCATCTGAGAAACATATGTTCCAATGTTTCTATTTCCCCAGAGTTGCATGGACAGAATCTCTCTGCTCTTGGGATATTGTTATACCTCCCCTGTAAAACCGCGGAGGGTAGAGCTGAACACCTAGATAAAGTGAAAGCCCTTCTGTGGGTGTGGATTTCAAGGATGGAAAGGTATGCAGCTGGGGCTGGGATGTATCTTGTCGTAGGGGCACACATAAATGCGGGTACCTTCATCAGGTCAGACTGCCGTTCAATATCATTTACTCTCTGAGTTATAATTTTCTTTGCTTGATCTCTACCCACCTTCAGCAAAGCCTGGGGGGAGAGACCCAAACTTTCCAACTTACTTTTCACGGCCTTCTGCCATTTGGATTTATAGTTGTCATTTGAGGTCAGGGGAAGAAGACCGTGGGGATTTAGTTTTGTTTTTAGCCAAAGAAGGGAGGATGATATGCTCACTCTTGCTTCTACTCTTACAGTATGTCCTTGAAAAGGCTTTCAATGGAGGACATATCTACACTTCAATTAAACCTCCAGATTTAGAGGCAGTATACCTCTAAATACTTGTTTCTGAGGATCAAAGACTTGAGAAAGGAAGTTGCCTGCACAGCCCAATTGTGGGCTTTCCAGGCTTTTCTAGCTGACTGCTTATGGAAATGGGATGCTGGGTGAGAGGAACCCTTGCTCTGAACCAGAAAGGTTCGTTTTTGCATTTTCCCCCTGACATGATAGTTTTCTACGTGCAGGGATGAGTTTTTTTCAAAAATTGGGAAGCAACAAAAACACAACTTCTTTCACCTAAAGTAAGGCAGCATGGTATAGCCTGATCTTGCCAGATACCGGAAGCTAAGCAGGGTCAGTTCCTGAATGGGAGACCACCAAGGAAGACTCTGCAGAGGAAGGCAATGGCAAACCACCTCTGCTTTTCACTTGCCTTGAAAGCCCCTTGCTGGGCTCGCCTTAAGTTGGCTGTGACTTGAAGGCACTTTACACACACAAAATGGTACAGTTCACTTATAATTTTTCAAATGATTTGTTGTGCTTTTTTATTAAAAAAGAGAATAATTTTATTTATCAAATTTACACAGAAGTATAATTTGCATTATGCAACAAATCTTCAAACCAAAAATAAAAGTACTTGAGCCTTTTTTAAAAGGGACCAAATCGTGCTGCTAACTATCTTTTATCTTCATTCCCACAGTTTCTTGCTTCTACCCCCAGATGGAATTTCTGTATCACTCAAAGAAACAGAATAGTTAAACAATAGAAAACATTATTCGCTCTCCTTGGAAAACAAGGAAACAGTAAAGTGATCTTAAAAAATATGAAGGCTTAGAATTCACTCCCCCTGATGAAATAGAATACAAGAATAAAATCACAGATCTGCTTCAGAACAGAGTGGAGGAATGTAACATTATACATGTATATTTCAGAATATTTGATACACAACAGCTTTCTAGGGCATCTGCACTTTGGTCACTCACTTTTTGTGCCTTTGCCATAAAGTAATTTCGTTTTTAAAGAGCTATATGCTTTTTCCGGGGAGAGGCGAATCGTAGCTTCCTAGTAGAGTGCATGCTTTGTTTGCCTGAGGCCCAGGTTTAGTCCCCAGAACCTCCAGTTCAAGGATCCCAGATAGAAGATGTAAGGAAAGACCTTTCTCTGTGTGAGCCCCTGCCAGTCTGAGTAGACAATACTGAGATGGATGAGCAGTAGTCTGACTGAGCATAAGGCAGCTCCATGTATTCATATGTTTTATTTATTTTTGACATTCATATCCCACACATTCATCCAATTCTGAACCCTGAACCCTTTTGAATTCTAAAAAAAATACTTTAAAAATTGATGAAGCAATTGTCAACCAAATGTGCTGGAATCCTAATACAAAACAAGACACATGGTTGTATCCTACGGAACTTCCCCAATAATTGCAGCATTTTCATCCAGCACAGGAGGAACGACCCACCGTTAGCAGGAAAATTACATAGGGTCCATACTACGATATTTTGCACAGATGAGATTCGACACCTCAAACTTGCACAGTACTACAGTTCCCATCCCAAGTAAAATCTAAATGTGCATGACAAGCATGCATATTATGTCTCTTTAAAAACATTATAGGACTCTGAAAGAACCCAGATGGTTATACGTTTAAAGAAGCAGTGCTATGTGAAAATACAATAAAGTACATAATTACTTTGCACATGTGATACAAATCTATTTTCCTTACTTCAGTCTTTTGATTAGGATCTCTCTAAGGATGCAATGAAATTGGCTGGCTGGACATACACATTTATCATGTAATGATTAGGCAAGCTTTATCTGCTGGGAAGAAATATATTCTAAAGCATGAATAACAAATTAAGAAGTTCCAGAAATCCAGTTTGTAAAATCTCAAAGCAGCAATTTTTAAATTAGGGACAGGGATAATAATAGAGGGACTTATGCTAATGTTTGTATTTAGAACACCCCTTACAAGAGTCTGCTGGACTGAAGTATTAAAGTAATTCTATAGATAGCTGCAGTGATTATACATAATGACTTCTCTGTGATAAAGCAGATGAAAAGTTTGAGTATCTTTTCTGCTATATTCATTGTCTTTGTATCATACAGTTGCCAACCTGCAGGTAGAGGGGTTGGCATTCTCTCAGATTTACAACTGATCTCCAGACAACAAAAATCAGTTTCTACAGCTTCAGTTAAACTTAATGATATATATATTTTAACTGTGGGATCCAGGCATCCACAAAGATTGGGTGAGGGGGAAATTCTGTATTGATAACAGTGTACAGTCTAAGTATAAAATATAGTTCCATTAATTTCATACTTCCCCCCTTTCTACAGTTGTACCAGTTAATATGCTTTGTACATAATTTACTCCCCCGCCCCAGAGTTCAAACTTCAGCTCTGTGATGGAGAGGTACATTCCATTTCCCCCCAAGGAAAAATGTGTGCAGGGCTGCAGCCTAAGACATTTCGTTATGGCATTAATATTCATACAACAAGTCATGAGCGCACATCACAAACAAACATTTTCTATTTCTTCTGTAAGCTTCAGCAGCTTACCAAAGTGTACACTATATTCTGTCAATATGAAATTCTGACACATACAAGGTTATTTGTTCTCTATCTGATTTGCCTGTTAACCTTTCAGCTGCGTCGACTCTTACAGCTGGTCCAATATTTGAGCGCTCATCCATCATTTCAGATTGGAGAAAGAATTCCTGTCTCAAAGAAATTTAACGGGAAAGGTCAGGGAAGAAAAAGCACCACCTGACTCATAGCTTCTTTCTAAATCAGCTCTATAGCAAAAGTTGCAGAGCGGAGAGCTGTGGTGTCCCTGGAGTCCTTGGGACTCCTTATTTATTTATTTTTCAGTATTTATAGCCCAGATTCTTAGCCAACTTCATTCTTGAGACAGAGCACAATAAGTTATTCTTACAGGAATATCGTTTGACAACTTGGCTGGTTTCCAATCTCTAATCACCACCAAACGGTTAACTTAATAGCAAATGTATTGATACCTGACCCCGCTTTGTTACATCCAAATAACAGTCATCCAGTTGTGTCTCTAGATACTCGCAGGACTGAGGGGAAAAATTATAAAGTGAAGGCCAAAACCAATAGAAATAGCAGGTGTACACAGCACACATGAATATGGAAATGGAGGTGAGACAAGCCTGACCAGTCATATGGATTGGGGAAAGAATACCAAAGAATGTAGGTATGAATCCTGACTATGTACAGTGAGGGAAAAAAGTATTTGATCCCCTGCTAAAGTTGATCCCTTTGCAAAAGATGACTTAGTACTTGGTGGCAAAACCCTTGTTGGCAATTACAGAGGTCAGACGTTTCTTGTAGGTTGCCACCAGGTTTGCACACATCTCAGGAGGAATTTTGTCCCACTCCTCTTTGCAGATCCTCTCCAAGTCAGTAAGATTTTGAGGCTGATGTGTAGCTACTCGAACCTTCAGCTCCCTCGACAGATTTTCGATGGGATTAAGGTCTGGAGACTGGCTAGGCCACTCCAGGACATTAATGTGCTTCTTCTGAAGCCACTCCTTTGTTGCCTTGGCTGTGTGTTTTGGGTCATTGTCATGCTGGAATACCCATCCTCGACCCATTTTCAATGCCCTGGCTGAGGGAAGGAGGTGCTCACCCAAGATTTGACGATACATGGTCCCGTCCATCGTCCCTTCGATGCGGTGAAGCTGTCCTGTCCCCTTAGCAGAAAAACACCCCCAAAGCATAATATGTCCCCCTCCATGTTTGACGGTGGGGATGGTGTTCTTGGGGTTGTAGGCAGCATTCCTCCTCCTCCAAACACGGCGAGTTGAGTTGATGCCAAAGAGCTCGATTTTGGTCTCCTCTGACCACAACACTTTCACTCAGTTCTCCTCTGGGTCATTCAGATGTGCATTGGCAAACTGCAGACAGGCCTGTATATGTGCTGACTTGAGCAAGGAGACCTTGCGGGCTCTGCAAGATCTCAGTTCTTCACGGCGTAGTGTGTTACCAACTGTTTTCATGGTGACTGTGGTCCCAGCTGCCCTGAGATCATTGACAAGTTCCCCCCGTGTAGTTCTGGGCTGCTTCATCACCGTTCTCATGATCAACTCATGAGATGAGATCTTGCATGGAGCCCCAGACCAAGGGAGGTTGACGGTTAGGGTTAGGGTTAGGGTTGTCACCTTCTCACCAAGCTGCTTGGCAATAGTCTTGTAGCCCAGTCCAGCCTTGTGCAGGTCTACAATCTTGTCCCTGACATCCTTGGACAGCTCTTTGGTCTTGGTCATGGTGGCTAGTTTGGAATCTGATGGATTGCTTCTGTCGACAGCAGAACCTTAACCCTAACCCTAACCCTAATCTGGCTGGTTGATAGGGGATCAAATACTTATTTCACTCATTATAATGCACATCAATCTCTGACTTTTGTCTTCTGGGTTTCTGGGGTTCTACCTGTTGTTATTCTGTCTCTCACAGCTACAATAGACCTACCATTAAAATCATGGACTGGTCATTTCTTCGTCAGAGGGCAAACGGGCAAATTCAGCAGGGGATCAAATACTTTTTCCCCTCACTGTATGTTCCCAAATGTTGTAACAACTCTGATTCAGTTTGAAAGTTCAAGGGTTTTTTATGGTTTCTCCGTACTCAGGATGAAACTCCAGTCATCCTTTTTCTTCAGCTGCATTAATAAAGGTCAATAGAAATACTGAATTAGATCCCACAATCCATCACCTGAAGGCACTGATGGGTGATCACTCTTCCTGGCTCCCTCCCCCCATCAGCCATTTCCAACCCCAAGAAAATTTATTCCCACGGTCATGGGACCCATGTGGTTACGGTGACATCGGTTAGGAAGTTGCAGGGGGAGGACGAAACCGTTCCCTTTTTCCTCTTGTGTGAGTGGAGAAGGAAGAAAGGAGCAATTTCACCTCCTTCCCCCTGTAGCTTCCAAAATGTTGTAACAACTTGGCTATTGCTCTATGTGGGTCCCAAAACCCCAGGGACCGCCCCAATAACTGCTGGGTAGGAAGGGAAGACAGGAAGACTGAAGATCCTTGTGTGGTCCTTGCACTGGATGTAGCCCATTGCCATTATAACTGAGGCCTGTTTTTTGTGTCAGTTGGGTAAAAATGGCATAAAAGGGTCTAAAAATTGTTAAAAATCCATGTTACACAAAGAAAATGGAAAATTTGCCAAAGCAAATAAGCAGTATGAAAATTATATCCCCAACCATGTACAAAAATTAAAATAAATAAAAATACATATTTGTACATTCCTATTCCAGATTACAAACAGATTGATTGGGAAGGGTGAAGGAAGTGAGTACAATTCTACTCCATAAACACAAGGAAAAGCAAACCCTTTAATGGTGGGTAGGGGCAAAGGGATACTGAGCTGATGCTATCCTTCTTAAATTATCATGGTGCCAATTGGAAGGAAGGGGCTCAAAGGCAGCATGCACTTTGATGTGCTATCTCTGAGCCCAAATCCCTTTCTGAAGTGGAAGTTTTGTCCTTCTTTCTGCTCCAAATACAAGACGGAAAAAAAGAAATGGGGGAAACCTGTATTTACGGTACATGCTTGTTCACTATTACATAGATTGCTGTGAAATGCTGAAAGACCTTACTCAAGAGCCAAAAATATTGTTAGGAACATCAAGCAAACATGATTCTTTCTCTAAGATCTCAGTACTACACAATTTCTCTTTTTAAAATACAACATTAATATCCTTATCTACTGCTTCGTGAACACATACACAAATCTGCTTTATAAAGAATCAGACAGTACTGTCTACACTAATTGGCAGTGGTTCTCTAGCTATCAAATATGAAGTCTGTCACATTACCTCCTACCTTATCTTTTTTTAACTGAAAATGTCAGAGACTGAATTTAGCACCTTCTGAATGTACAGCACATGGCTACAGGGCAGGCCCACCCTAAACAACATGGAGTAAGCAGAATTATACCCTTACAAGCAGGAGACCCACAAGGACTCGCAGGATGGGGATCTCATTTTCCCATCCCCCAATATTTCCTGCCCTGACCTGGATAGCCCAGGCTAGCCCAATCTCATCAGATCTTGGAAGCAGGGTCAATCCCAGTTAGCATATGGATGGGAGACCACCAAGTAAGTCCAGGGTTGTGAGGCAGAGCCAGGCAATGGCAAACCACCTCTGAACGTCTCTTGCCTTGAAAAGCCTATGGGGTCCCTATAAGTCAGCTGTGACTTGACAGCACTTTCCAACACCACAATATTTCCTCTTTCCCTTCCATGAAAGCCTCCATAGCTTCTCCCCTTGTCCTGTTTCCTTCTCTCCTTCCCACCCCCACCCCCAGTCAACATACGTGGATCTTTCCCCACCCCCATCTTCAGCTTTCACTCCTTCCCTCACCATGGCATACCCTACCTGGCCCAGATGCCAAGTGCCAGCCACCAGACAAAACCCAGTTGAGGAACCGACAAGGATTTTTAGGAGGCACCTCATTACCCTTGACCACAATATTCCATTTCACCATTCTTCTGGAGGCCCCACATCCTCACCTTTCCCTGCTTCCTTCTTTCCTTCCCACATACCGACCAACCTATCCTTTTCTGTCCCTGCCATCTTCAACTATATTTATTATTTCATTTATACCTCATCTTTCTTTACAATGGGGATCAGAAGCGGCCTGTATCATTCTCTTGTCCTCCATTTTATCCTCACAATAACCCTGTGAGGTAGGTCAGGCTGAGAAAGAGTGACTGTCCCAAAGTCACCCAACGAGCTTCCACGGCAGAGTGGTGATTTGAACTTGCATCTCGAAGACCCTAGTCTAACCACTATACATACTGCCTTTTGTGGGCTGGCTACTGTGGCAAGCAGCTGGACCTGGATGATTCATACGAGTAGTGTGATGGCCAAGTTACCTGGCGGATGCTGCCAGGCTTGGCAACTATTCCTTCTCCCAGGGGAAGACTGACCATTATGGGAATGAGAACACCTCCTGGTGGGCTTATGGCCCACCTGAGCCAGACGTGCCCTGTGGCAGAAGGACTGTGTCCATCCTGCCCAAGCTCCACATGGTGTGGGGGAGGTAGTGCCCAAGCCCTGTCTCAGGAGATGTCATGCTCTGCCTCCCCCTTCACACCCCTTTCATCCACTGCTTTCACCTCAGCCTTCACTGTCTCCTCCACCAGCCTCAAAGTTGGAGGGAGCTCTGCCTGCTCCCTCTCCTTCACTCTCCTCCTCTCTCTCTCTGCATTCTGAGTCTTGGGTCATGACATGCCCCCTGTCTCCTCCTTGTTCCCTTGCTTTTTATCCCTTTCCCCTCATCTATTCCACCCCTTCCCCCAGGTGCTTCTTTTCCGCCTAATTGCTCCCATGTCCCTTCCATCCATATAGCCACACCCACTCCCGTGCTCTGCCTCTTCCTTGCCAGCTAGGGGAGCCTGGCATCCCTGCCAAGCCTACCTCTTTCTCCAGCTCCTGTCTACCGCGGATGCCTGCTGCCAGCTCTTTGGCCTCCAGAGAGGCCCTGCCGAGTCGATGCCCTGTCCCCGCCTTCAGCTGAGAGGGCTCCTGGCCATGACTCAGAGTCCTGCTGGGTTTCAGCAGCTGCAATGTTCCTCTCCTGGCCTCCAGTAGGTGTTGCAGAGGCCAGGAGGGACCACCGTCAGAGTGTGGGGTGGAGAGATCCAGCCGCCGGCCCGGCACCAGACAGAAGAGAAGGAGATAGTTCCCAGCCTACCCAAGGCCTGCTCAAAGGCACAAACCCAGCTGACTCACCAACAGGCTGACAATCCTTTTTTCTTCATCCTCTCAGACTGAGAGCAATATTAGAGCTTTCTTTGCCATCAGTAATGTCACCATGCAGACCAATTTGATTGACTACATGACACTATGACATCATCAGGTTAGATACATTGATCTGATTGGCTGAAATCAGCAGAAAAAAGCTATTTTAAAAATGTCACTAAAATAGGTAGAGAACAGGAAATGTGTTAAAATAAAACAGGGAGAGCTGGGATCCAGGGATCATTTTGGACCTCCCAAAACCCTTCCCCTACCAAAACAATTTGTCCCTCAAAACATGATGTACCCTTAGCCGTGAACAAGGAATTTTTCATTCATTCAGCCCTGCTCTCATTTATACAAGCTAAGCACAGGTCTAGAGTTTGCAATCCTCCTTACATAGGTTTGCTAGGTCCAGGTTGGGAAATTTCTAGAGATTTTGTGAGTGGAATCTGGGGGAAATGTGGTTTGGGGAGGGGACGGATTTCATTGGGGTATCATGCCATAGAGTCCATTTTCCAAAGCAGCCATTTTCTCTAGGGGAACTGATCTCTGTTGTCTCAAAATCAGTTGTAATCCCAGGAGATCTTCAGCCACCACATGGAGGTTGGCAACCCTATCCTTGCACCTTGTGGTGATGGCAGCTTATCTGAAAGATCATCATTGTATAGTAGTTAGGGAGTCCAACTAGCACCTGGAAAACCCAGGTCCAAATTCCCATTATACCAGGGAAGCTTGCTGAGTGATCTTGGGTCACTTACTCTTTCACAGCCCAACCTACCTCACAGAGTATTTGTTTTAAGAATAAAATGAACCATCCAGCTGTCCTCGACCAGGGCCAGGGCTTTTTCGGTCCTGACCCCTGCCTGGTGGAACTCTGTCGAGTGAGACCTGGGCCAGTACCACAGGGTTTGTAAAACAGAGATGTTCCACCAGGCATACGGTTGAGGACAACAACAGCTTATAGATCAGCTGGCCTTCCTGCCCTTCTCTTTCTCTCCCTCCCTCACCTTTTCCTATATTCCTTACTTAACACTTTTTACCCTTTCCTTGCTGTGCCTTCTCCATCCTTGACACTGTTTGCCCTCCTGGCCTTAAGCCTTCGAGGGAATTGGCCTTGCAGAACTCCGTTGCCATCCTCCTCGGTGTATATTTTATAGGGGTTATCGTATTAGGGCACCTTCTACGTTTTGAATTGAGTACAGTTTTATATTTAATGTGATATGCTTTAACCGATATATTTATAGTTGTATATTTTTGCTGGAAGCCGCACCGACCTCGGAATTGGCCAGGGAGGGTGGGGAATAAATTATGTAATAAGAATATTAATTAATATTAATAATTTGTTATTGTTATTATATGAATATGATAAAATGATGTTGTACACTGCTTTGGTTCCCAACTGAGGAGAAAAAGGGGTTATAAATATCTAAATAAATAAATAAGAGTATGGAACAAGAATTTTTTTTTTTTGTGATTTAAGACAAGGATGTGACCAGGACCAGCAAAGCCTTCACCCTCTCCAGTCTGTGATGGGAAGTGAAGAAAACCTTACGTTTTCTATATACCTTTATATAGCCATGTGCCAAATTTGACTTGTATATTCTACTCTAATTATGCATGACAATCAGTATTATCAGCGTTCGATGGGTGGTGATGGGTTAGATCCAGCAGTATACTTGCGCAAGAATATTCTCCACTTTTGCCTCCATCATCAACCATTTCTGATCTTGGGAAAGTTGAATCCTGGGATTGCAGGACCCACATGGATAAATGGGCTGCAGTGTGGAAGGGGAAGGGGGTAAGATTACTCCCCTCTTCCATCAGTAGCTGTAATTTAATGTCCCTGTGTTACAAAGCAGACAAAACATCCTTTGATGTGCTTTGCCTATTTTCCCAGCTGACTCCCAGCTGAATAAATTTCCTAGCAGATAACATTCCTCTTTAGAAAAGAAAATTTTCAGATCTGCCCCCTCTTCTGAGTTACCTAAAAGGATCTTATGATACAGAAGAAAAGCCACATTTCTATCAGTCAATGGAATTTATTTGGCGTGAGACAAAACAATGTATTTCCCCCCACCCAAATGATTTGCATTCAGACAGAACAGTGTCAATTTTGAGAGCTTCTTCATGGGGTAAATTCCATTCTCCAATCCTTACAATTTTGAAGAACAAGGTTTACCTCTTCATTTTACATTTCTGCCTCTGTTAGCTAAAGCCCGAAGTAGGCATTATAGCTACCAAAGTAGTATAACTTCTGCATACCTTTATGGGGATGTCATGGTCAATAACTGTAGATATAACTATTCATTCTCAGTGAGTCAAGGGAAAAAAACTGTCAGTCTTTTGTTTCTCCTTTTCAATACAAAATGCAAATATAAATTTAATTAAAAACATACTGGTATAAAGCAGAGATCTGCCCTCCTGTGTAGGAAACTATCCAATAGATAGAAGTAAGAGAAAGTATAAATGATAGTAAGCACACCTACTATAATGTTTCTTTAGATTATGGATCTGTACCATCTAACATTACTAGACATTGTAATTATTTCCAAATGCTGCTATATTTCCAAATGCTAGTACATTTTTTTCCTGACAACATTTCCCTTAGACCTTCCGAAATATTCTAGGTTCTGCATTAGAAAGATTTGTTTCAGTTTATCTTTCTTTACATTCTGTTTCTATATGTGGGTTCTAAAAGCTTAAATTCATAATGCTTGGACTACTTTTTCAATGCAGTACATTACCTGAGTCACACCACTGACCTGGCCTCTACTGGCAAGGAAAAGATACTGCAGTGATGGTCTTTCTACACCAGCAAAAAAAAAAAAAAAAAAAAAAAATCATTGTAAGAATGGTGTAAAGTTACCTAAAGCAATATTTTCTGAAATGACATTTTCTCCAGCTGACTATTGCTGATAATTGTTCTTCCCATTAAAAATAAATCAGAAAAGGGACTTCTATTTTATACTTAAATGCTGCTTGTATTTCACTTTTCTCTCATTCACAATCATGTTTGACTTGTTTATTTGAGGAAACCCACAATATTCTTACAAAGTATAGTCAGTCCAAGGTCACAAAGAAGGCCAAAAGAAACAAAAAACATTTATTATGCTACTCTCTCTCATACTCGACCACGTCCTCGGCACGAATCCAACAGAGACCAAAATTGCTAACTGTAACCTGCAAGTGGCCTTTGAGTGTTCACAGACGAAATAATAAAGACAAATGAGCAAAGTGTTCAAAAGGGATACACCTGTGCAGGCAAGCATTACTGCTGATTGTTCAAATGAAAAGATGTAGAGGGAAGAAAATTAGCTCAATTTTATAGTATTATAGCCATGGTAAAGCTTTAATTTCACCACAGTCCTTTCACAGCAAAAAAGGTTTTGACTACAGTATTGTCTTAGAAAGGGCAAATCCTAAAATCCTGATCTAACCTAAAAAGCTTATATTCTTTGTAAAGTTTAAGGGGGAAATATATATATAAAGAAGTCAGCTGCAGTTGTACCATTCGCCTAACAAACCAGAGGACCTCCTATGCTACTATTTTTACCATTACTGTTACTGTTGTAGTTGCTGCTGCTACCAACACTGTGTCTTAATCCCTTTAAAACTGGCATTATATTATCTCCATAATTTATGCCAGTGAATAATCTTGTTGCTGTGTTCTGTACCATCTGAAATTTACAAATATTCTTCAAAAACAGCTCCATTTTGAGCCCATTATAGTAATCTATCCCACATATGAACAGAGAATGGATAGCTGTGGCCAGTTCTTACTGCACAAGTTACAATTGTGCCTGGCACACCAACTGATTGGCAAAAGGCATTATGCAAAACACATAAGAAGAAGAGTTGGTTTTTATATGCCGACTTTACCTTTTTAAGGAGAATTAAACCAGCTTACAATCTACTTCCCTTCCCCTCCCCACAACAGACACCCTGTGAGGTAAGTGGGACTGAGAGTGAACAGTGATCTGTGATTAGCCCAAGGTCACCCAGCTGGCTTCATGTATAGGAGTGGAGAAACCAACCCAGTTCACCAGGTTAGAGTCCACCACTCATGTAAAGGAGTGGGGAATCAAACCTGGTTCTCCGGATTACTGTCCACTGCTCTTAACCACTACACCATGCTGGCTCTCATAAGACCTGGGCCTCTAACTGTAGGCATTGATTTAACATACCCTCAAACTATGGACCTTCGGGGGACTGCAAATTTATCCCAAACAGGCTGCCTCCTAGGTTAGATAAATTATAGAATAATAGAGTTGGAAGGGACCTCCAGGTCCCCTAATCCAACCACCTGCACAATGCAGGAAATTCACATCCTCCCCACCCCCCCAGTGACCCCTGCTCCTTGCCCAGAAAATGGACAAAAAAACCCTCCAGGATCCCTCGCCAAACTGGCCTGGAGGAAAATTATTTCCTGACCCCCAAGTGGTGATCAGCATTTCCCTGGGCATGTAAGGAAGGGCCATGACAGTCAAACACTGATGCAACCCTTCCTGCCCTCCCTCTCATGATCTGCCTAAATTCCCAGAATCAGCATTGCTGTCAGATGGCCAACTAGCCATCTAGTTTTAAAACCTCCAAAGGAGAGCCCACCACTTCCCGAGGAAGCCTGTTCCACTGAGGAAGCACTCTGTCACGACGTTCTTCCTAATGTTAACTCTTTTGATTTAATTTCAACCCATTGGTTCTGGCCCGACCTTCTGGGGCAACAGAAAACAACTCTGCACAATCCTCTATATGACAGCCCTTCAAGTACTTGAAGATGGTTTTCATATCACCTCTCAATCTTCTCCTCTTCAGACTAAACTTACTGAGCTCCTTCAACCTTTCCTCATATGACTTGGTCTCCAGACCCCTCACCATCCAGACCCCTCACCGTTGCCCTCCTCTGGACACATTCCAGCTTGTCTATATCCTTCTTAAATTGTGGTGCCCAAAACTGAACACAATAACCAAAGCAGAGTAAAGCGATACCATCACTTCAAGTGATCTGGACACTATATTTCTGTTGATACAGCCCAAAATAGCATTTGCCCTTTTAGCTACTGCATCACACTGCTGACTCATGTTCAGCGTATGGTCTACTAAGATACCTAGATCCTTTTCGCGCATACTACTGCCAAGACAAGTCTCCCCCATCCTATAATTAAGCATTTGATTTTTCCTACTAAAAATGTTTTGATCAACAGTACCTCAGTCTTGTCTGGACTGATCACTTAAACAGAAATGATGAAGATCATGAATTTCCATTCTTCGTTTAAAAAGTTACAGGTATGCAAGGAAGGGAAATTAGATTTACCCTTCAATCCCTACACAGTTTGATGAACCCCACCCTGTGTTGCTATTAGCTCTTGAAAGTAAAAAGGGTAAGGTTTTAAAAGACCTTACTTTTTTCCCCTTTAAAGTGTTTATAATAACGCAGGGCAAGGTACAGTTTACAATTAGAAAATCTATGTAGGGAATGATATGTAAAGCCCTAACTTACCAGCATCATGCCATTTTGAAGAGCAGCCACTGCTCTTTAGTGAAATGGAATGTTTAATCTTGTTACTACAGCCAGCATGATGTAGTTGTTAGTGTGTTGGACTAGGATCTGGGAGAGCCAGGTTCAGACCCTCCCTTTATGATGAAGCTTGCTGAGTGACCACTCTCAATCTAACCTAACCTACCTATGTCAGGATACAGAAGATGGGAGGATGATAGTTGCCACCTCAGAAGTCTGCTAGACCTCAACAGTTGCACATAGCTAGTGCGGAAACTGTCAGCTTCTCAGTAGCCCATAGTGGTACTTCTTTAATGATAGTAGGGCTGTTGTATGGCTATTCCTGACCTGGATATCCCAGGCTAGCTTGATCTTGTCAGATTTTGGAAGTTAAGCAGGGTCGGCCATGGTTGGTATTTGGATGAGAGATCACCCATGAATACCAGGATTGCTATGTAGAGGCAGACAATGGCAAACCACCTCTGAACATTGCTTGCCTTGAAAACCCTACAGGGTTGCCATAAGTCAACTGTGACTTGCCAGAAAAGGGGAGGGGCTGCTGTGAGTGACCAGAATGCTGATAAATGGAATCTTCACTGAATGCACGAAGCTGCCTTATACTGAATCAGATCATCGGTCCATTAAGGTCAGTACTGTCTACTCAGACTAGCAGCTGCTCTCCAGGGTCTCAGGTTGAGGCCTTTCACATCTCCTAATCCTTTTAACTGGAGATGCCAGGGATTGTATCTGGGATCTGCATGCCAAGCAGATGTTCTACCACTGAGTCACAGCCCCTCACTGCAACTATGCTGTTTATAGTTAGCTCAAACTGACAAGCCGAATTAGTACAGATGGCCAACAAATGTTGCAAAACCAACGACAATAGCATCAAATGCCCCTTTCATATGACATACTTCTCCATCACAGTCCTACTAGCTGCTATTGTTACTGACAAAAAGCAACCAACTAAAAGGTCTAGTCCTAAGGATATTTGCCTTAAAGTAAACTGTAATCACTAATTTGCAATTAAATGGATTTAGGTGAGACTATTTTGTTGTCCCTTAACTTAGAAAACAGTGGCCTGTATCCTACCATCAATGTACAGAAGGTGTGCAGAGTTTTTCTGCATTTCAGTCTTTTCCTTCAACCACTTCCAACCCCCAGAAAGATAATGCCAGGGATTGCAGGACCTACATGGACAACCCTGCAAGTCAGTGATCTGCTGTGAGGAGGGACAAGGTGATGAAACTTACCCCTTCTTTTTCTTCCATCAGCATATGTATTTACTCTGCTGATACAAGGCACAAAGGCTATTCCACCCTCTTCCCCCATCCTAACTGCTGCCACCCCAAATTGCATGGCTATTCCTCTGCATGCGTTACAGTTCCAGGCATGATCTTTCAAGGGGAGGAGTCAAAAAGAGTGGCAGAAGCAGTCAAGAATGCTGGGAAATGAGCATTCCATTTACAGATGATAGGGTACAGGAAATAGTGGGGGTAAGGCTGCTATTTGAAGGGGGTAAGCTAACAGTTGTCAGAAACATTCCAATTTCTTGGGGGCCAATTACAGAAGTCAAATGTTTACGAACAGAATACTCAGGAAGGAATGCACAGTAACTTTTGGGGGGGTGGAAATTGGTACGTATACCAAAGGACAGAAGGACAGAAGGTTAACACTCATGGGCAGGAAAGCTGGAAACTCAATGCAACACTGTTCTAGTCACTGGAAACTAGAATCCTAGAGACACTGTGGCTGAAAGAAGGGAGAGATACAGTCAACACAGTATGCGGACAAGTAGGTATACAATGAAAGGAAGGATAAAGGAGAGAAGAGAAAGAGATTTCTCAAAGATCATTACCTCCACCCCACCCAAGGAAGTCTCTTCCCTGCAACATTTCATATAAATCAATGCCAAAATATTGTATTAATTTGAGGGGAATGGTTATTAGCCACTATATCCCTATTATATCCCTAATATTAAAACATGTGATCTTGTGACACCTAAAAGACTAAGGCATCATCACAATACTCCTGTTTATTTTTTCCTGTACAGACCATACATTTGAAATTATGGCTTTGATTTGTTTCTTTGAAATATCATCTATCTTTTAAAAGACCTAATAACACTAAAATGCAAAATATTTACAAAGTTTAAGATGCTATGCAACTATGTGCTTACTGCGCTGCATCTAACTCCACCACTAGGGCATGTGTTTATTTACCCTGCAGCATTTCATTTTGGAATAGCTGTTGAAACAGTTTCTCTATTCAGCAGAGATGGCCTATTACACATTTTCCTTGGGGCTGCAATTAATATTTCTCCCTGCAGAAATCCCCCTCTGGGGATTCTTGTAGCATATGATCAAAAGCTTCAGAATATTCTTGTAAGCATTTCCCCTGCTGTATACCTGATCTCTAACAATGTAAAGAGGATTTCTGACCTTAGTTACAAAGTCTTATCTTTAATACTGCCACAAAATTAAGCAGAAGTAAAAGTCTTTACAATCTGCTCATTTAAAAACTCATGCATGGCTATTGTTCTCTTAATTTACATACAACAACAAGTGATGGGACTAGTAACTACCTTGATACTCCCAGGTGTGCAATCTGCTCATGTAACTAAAAGAACAGCTGCATTTCCTCAAGTCAAGCAAATGTTATATTACTCAATGGGAATGGCCATAAGGTAGCAATAGAGTATATTCTTTTCATGCAGAAGGAGCAGTCTCTGGCGTTACCTATTAGGCAGCAGCACTGTGAAAGTCCTCTGCTAGGGACCTTGAAGATCTGCTGTATTGGAGCAAAAGTACTGGGCTGTATGTTCCAATAGTTCGACTCAGCAGCCTTCTTCAAACACCATACGTAGGTAAAAGCCAACATGTATAGAACAGGAATGAAAACTAGCATGCTGGCCCCACCCTGCCTCTTGTTCTTGTAAGTTTGGATACATAGAGAGCTGCAGCAGGAAGTACTAAAACGAATGATAAAAATGTCAGTTGGAAACAATGGGAGATGCCTGAAGGACTACTAGATATAATGGGAACAAGGAATGCCAATTAACTTGCATAAGACCCACATTACAGCAAACAAAAGTTGCATCAAAAACATAGAATGGACTTACAGAGACCTGCCGTGGGCCTGGGATGACAGCCCTCAGAGTGGAATTATAGTCCCTGGGTCAGGAATCAATGGTCTGGAACTGGAATGACAGCCCTAGGGGCTGCCATTGCTATCTAAGGCTGTCATTCCAATCCAAGAACTTTTTATCTGGGTCCAGAGACCATCATTCTACTCTCAGGGAACATCATTCCACTTTGGATATTGTCATTCCAGGCCCAGGGCAGGTTTCTTGTTATCTTTTCCACATTTTAATTACGACTTCTGTGTGCTGTAGCATATTTCAATGGAGCCTATGAAAGTTTATAGGCATTCCTGGCTGCCATTACAACCAACTGAACTTTGGGCCTCTCCCATTGTTCCCAATAAGCATTCCTGTCATTCATTTTAGTATGTCTCCATAATGTCAGACTTACAGGCAGAGTCAGAGAGGTCTCCAAAGGAAGCCACTTTTATTGGTTCTTGTAGGTTACCCGGGCTGTGTGACCGTGGTCTTGGTATTTTCTTTCCTGACATTATGCCAGCAGCTGTAACAGGCATCTTCAGAGGAGTAACACTGTCCTTCAGTGTTACTCCTCTGAAGATGCCTGCCACAGCTGCTGGCGAAACGTCAGGAAAGAAAATACCAAGACCACGGTAACACAGCCCGGATAACCTACAAGAACCAATGAACTCTGACCGTGAAAGCCTTTGACAAGCCACTTTTATTTTGTGAAAGGAAACAAACAAGTCACAACAAGGAAGGGTGGCAAATTAAAAGTTTTCAGTGGAAAGGAAAGAAATCTTTATTGTCAACCAATCTCTGAAAGAGTAGGAAAAAGCAGACAGAATTTTGTTTTCTGTTTTTAATGGTGTGGCCAGGCAGAACTATCCTGCTCAGTAGCTGCTTGGCTCTGACTTTAGGAATCAGTGGAGAGGTCTGGGTTGAGAGGCATCTACGTAGGGGTCTGTAAACTTGAGCCTCTTGCTCCAATTCACTTCAAACCTCAGGGTTTTTTAATAGGGTTGCCAGGTCCCCCCTGGCCACTGGCAAGAGATGGGGGAGTACAGACCCAAGTTGAGAAACTCTTGGAGATTTGGAGTTGGAGCCTTGGAGGATGGGGACCTCAGTGGGGTACGATGCCACAGATTCCGCTATCCAAAGTATCCGTTGTCTCTCCAAAACAATATGGATGTGAACCCCAAAATGATCATGCCCTACCCAGATATAAGCAATCAATAAAAATCCCCCACCCAAAAGCCTGGATCCAAAGTTATAATAAAGATTTTCCTGATCCTCCAAAAAAATAACCGCTAAGTGAAACATTTCCTGTACCAAACGTCATATGCATTCAGAAATGGCCACAATATCTGGTACATGTAACCAAAATAAATTGTTACAGATTATTGCTAAAGCTATTCATGGTTTAAAATATGTTGTATGTCTGGTCATGACTATTTATTTTCTAACTTCACAAGCTAACATTATTCACCTAAGGGGAAAAAGTAAGAGGAGACTTGGGGGAGACAAGTACAAATTAGGATAGGGGAACATCGGGCAAGAATAAGGGTGGGCAACAAAGAAGCCCCAGTTGTAGAGCATTTTCTGTCCCATGGCCATACAGACCAAGACCCTGCCCTCCTCAGTCTCCACCCCAAAAACCTCCCGCCGGAGGCAAAGAGGGACCTGGCAACCCTATCCAGCAACCTCCTGAGACCTCAGAAAATGCTACTGTGAAGAGAAGGGAACCAGGTGACATCAGCTTTCTTTATCATTCTGCTAAGTAAGTTTCTACCAATGCAAAAAAGGCTGTCAACACAAGAGGGAACAACGGCCGGTGTCTCATTGCATTCTGTCCACTGACCTCCCGAGGCTTCAAATTTCAGCCTTAGGAGGCTGTTGGAGAAATGGGAAATTGGACGTATCTACTAAGCGCCTTCTAATTTAGCTCATTAGGTCAAATCAGTTTGGCAAATTGCAATTCTTTTTCAGCAGACTAATCATGCCATCCTAAGAACACTTTCCTGTGAGTAAGCCCTATTGAATAACATGGGACATACTTCTGAGTAGATATGATCAGGAGTGCTCCCTTAGTTAATGATGTTTTGTAATATTATGTGGAAATAAAGAGTAGCCACAGGCCAAACCAGTTTACCAGCAATATTAAAAAACTGATGGCATTAAAAAAATTTGGTTGAGGGTGCTTGCTTTAATTTTCTTCCCTGGAGACATTTTAAAGCTAGAAAATGTTAAACACATCATGCCAAATTATCTGTATCATAAACTATGTGGAAAATTTGCTGTAAACCAGGATGCATTAATAATATAATTCCATGGCTCTCTGTCAGAGCCTGTGTAAATACATCTGCCAGTATTCTAATGTTGAGTCATTGTGTTACACACTCCTATAAATAATGTTTCCTATACTTTCAAAATGAGAATACTAGTTACCCCTTTTACATACACACCTCTTACTCCATTACGTCATTCTAAATATGCTATACCAAGAAAAAAATTATCCCTTCACTTTACCCATTATCTCATACAGTGAAGCGATTTAGTATCTGTTGTGTTTTTACCACTAACTAATAAAGAGTGAACTGTATTCAGAAATGCACTCTTACCAATTTAACCCATGATAAACATTATTTTTCCTTCAAAATGCATGATTCTTTTAAATACAGATAGCAGTCTGGTTCACTCATGCTGTAACTTGTAACTACAGACAATTATGTGGGATGCACTGCCCACCCCTTTCCTTGACGGACAATGCTACCTGATGCAGCTACTCTTTGCCTGCTTGGGATTTTTCTCCCATGAAGCCTGTAAAACATGTAAAGAGCACATGAGCCATTTCTCTCTTTTTCTTTTATCTACCCAGAACCCCCAGAGCTAGCCCAAAAGCTGGTGAGTAGCCCTCGCGTGCTGTCTCCTCTTTCCATAGGATCCAAGATGAGCTACGGCAGAAGGCACTTCTTGAGCAGCCCAGCTGGGATAGATCCAGGGTGGTAGCAAAATTAAAGGAAGTACTGCTACCACCTTAGCAGTATCCAAGCTGTGCTGCACTGCAGGCACCTTCCTATGCAGTCTGCCTTCAAAGAACCCACGATAATCATGACATAAGAGGAAGTGCATGCCTTTCATTGCCTCCTCCCTTACTTATTTATTTACATTATTTGTAGTCTGCCTTTCTCACTGAGACGCAAGGTGGATTACATAGTGTATGTCACATTCAATCAACAGAATGGCCGATCCAACGAATAGTGCAACAGGGTTTGGACTACAGAAATCTGAAAACAAGCAGAAGTCTAAAACACGGCGGAAACAAACCTGAAACAAAGCATAAGCATATAAACATGACATGTTAAATGGTATAGAAACTACATAGTGAGAGCACACTGAACAGTGATAGGCAGCAATGCAGTGGTATAGGCCACAGCCCTGTCCCTTTAGCAATGCAACTTTCTGAACCATTACAATACAGTCCTATTTACCTGTATTAAAAAAGCCCTCTTGAATAACTCAGTTTTGTGTCGTTTGTGAGAAACCAGCAGAGTAAGAGCGTTCTCAGCCTCTAGCCACCTCTCCGCTAGTTTACAGTCCCAAGAAGCTCCAACCAACTCTGCAAACACCATCAGCTAAACCAAGCACTTTCTTTAAGTTGATAGGCCAATCCTATGAGCCATTTCAGCAAAATAGCAATTTAGTGTGGGGCACAGTAGGCACTAACAGTGTAAACTAATCCAGGACTCTGAATGTAGAGCGTTGTGGGTTTCCCCTAATAATGTGACAAATAAACAAACTGCACTGAGCAATGACTCCAAAAACAATAATCTAAAGGAAAATACACAATAATGTAGATTGAATCGTAGCCATACATTTATGGGGGAGAACTAGAGATGAGTTAATAAACCTTACCATAACCCAAGAATCTTTCTCCACCTTCTAGCTTGACATGAAATGAGTCTCCAATTCACGTGATAACCTTCTGAATCTAAGGTTGACATATTTGGCTAGGTCAAGACTCTGAACACCCTTGATACACCTGTCTTTTTTGGACTCTAAGCTACACCATATCCTCTTTCAAGGCATGTCAAGGACCACTGTCAGATGCATAACTTCTCAGCCTGTCAGTGCCTTAAATCCTATGGCTCAGAGACACCCATTTAATAATAAGGCCCATACTGCTACCCTTAAGGATGGAGTGGATGGACAGTCAGAGGGGATGAGGATTAAACGCCTTAATTAGTTCCTTGTGCTATAAATGGAGAAAACCCTTCTGATTATTTGTTCTTATAAAAGGAAAAAGGAGGGCAAATTGGAGTCGTAAAATGTGGGTCATAATCCAAAACACACTATGAAAGTAAGTTCCATGGCAATCAGTGAAAGTCACTTTCCTGTAATGTCTTCAGAGTACAGTATCAGGAACATGATTCACAGGAGATTCTTAAACACATGAGTAATTTTCCAAAGTTTAAAACTGCAAATGTGATAGGGTTGTGAACATATATATTTTTCAAATTAAGGCTACTGGTTTAGTGCTGTTGTATCAAGATTTTATAGATACTTTACCATCTATGCATAAAGTAACTGCTATGAAATTTTCATAAAGCTTCTTGAAGCTAAACCTACTTATGTCAAATTAATTATGTTCAAACACCCACTGGTTCAGCTAATACCCTGCTCACCAATCACAAGCAGGGAGCTAATCATTCAGTAAACTGTTCAGATGTGTCCCAGCAAATTCAGATATTTCCAGCTTGAACAATTACACTGTTTTCTCACACAATTAGACAGCTTTCTTGCAGTGGCTGTCCCTACCAACTATCAGCCACCTCTGCTACCAATTTTAAAAGACACAAGTTAAAAGGAAAAGAAAAAATACTTAGAAACATTTTTTGGTTGAGACCTACTACTTAGGTGTCTCAGTGTGCTTCAGTGTTTGCTAAGGAGCCCAGCAAATCTTGTGAGCAGTTCTTGCAATCACCTCTTAAATAGATGCCACTGACTGTGCAGGCTTTGTATGTGATGGTGGTCTTTTAAACGATGCATCCAGCTGAGCAAGGGGACAAACTGCAACCAATTCCACACAAGTCAGTCAGTTTTATTACCCAAATGGCTATGACGCCAAGAGATACTGCCTCTTCTTCAATAAATGACATGATTTAGTACTTGGACTGGGCAGAAGCCATCATACGCTGTAAAACTGAATGACTAATCAGGAATTTGCTTCCAGTGTAACTGAGGGAGCTCACTTAAGGTACGGTCACCGCAAAAATCTCAGCAAGCCTATCCCAATCTGTAAAGTGTGGTTTAATTTGTTTAGTACATGTGATTCAATCACTTGTGACACTTAATTTAGTCATTTGTTTATATCTGTAAATTCTTTACCACTCATACACAATAATACCGAACTAATTAAATGGAGCAATTTACAAAAATTATTAGCATAAATACTCATATGTCTAATGTTTTCACGTTATCTGCAAATGTAGCCCTATAAGCATGCAATGTCTGTAGCTGGGAGGCTTTTGTGAGCTATTTGGCAAATAAAGTCTTGTCACTACACCATGACCTCCCCACAGAACTTGCAGATGACCTCCCTACAGAATTTGCAGATGTAATTTCTGAACCTCTGTCTGTTATTTTTGAGAATTTTTGAAGAACAGTGAGGTGCCCGAAGACTGGAGGCGGGCAAATGTTGCCCCCGTCTTCAAGAAGGGTAAAAAGGAAGACACTACCAACATATCAGCTTAACGTCTATACCGGGAAAAGTTTATGAACCAATCATCAAATAGTCAGTCCTTGAGCATTTAGAAAGGATTTCTCAATAACAAGTCATGTCAGACTAATCTTATCTCCTTTTTTGAAAAAGTTACTACCTTGCTGGATTGGGGAATGCAGTAGACAGTTTATCTTGATTTCAGTAAGGCTTTTGAAAATGTGGTTTAGATCCTATTACTGTTAGGAGGATCTGTAACTGATTGACAGATCACACCCAAAGAGTGCTAGTTAATGGTTCCCCATCCACTTGGAGAGGAGTGACTAGTGGAGTGCCTCAGGGATCTGTCCTGGGCCCGGTGTTGTTCAACATCTTTATAAATGATTTGGATGAAGCAATAGAGGGGATGCTTATTAAATTTGCAGACAATATTAAATTGGGAGGGGTAGCAAATACGGTAGAAGACAGAGCCAGGTTACAGGATGATCTTGACAGGCTGGAGAATTGGGCTAAAACTGATAAAATGCATTTCAACAGAGATAAATGTAAAGTTCTGCATTTAGGTAGGAAAAATCAAATGCATAATTATAGGATGGGGGAGATTTGTCTTAGCAGTAGTGTGTGCGAAAAGGATCTAGGGGTCTTAGTAGACCAAACACTGAACATGAGACAGCAGTGTGATGCAGTAGCTAAAAAGACAAATGCGATCTTGGGCTGTATCAACAGAAGTATAGAGTCCAGATCACGCGACGGGATGATATCACTTTATTCTGTTTTGGTTAGACCTCACCTAGAGTACTATGTTCACTTTTGGGCACCACAATTTAAGAAGGATGTAGATAAGCTGGAAAGTATCCAGAGGCGGACAACAAAGATGGTGAGGGGTCTGGAGACCAAGTCCTATGAGGAAAAGTTGAAGGAGCTGGGTATGTTTAGCCTGCAGAGAAGACTGAGAGGGGACATGATAACCATCTTCAAGTACTTGAAGGGCCGTCATATAGAGGAGGGTGCCAAGTTGTTTTCTGTTGCCCCAGAAAGTCGGACCAGAACCAACAGGTTGCAATTAAATCAAAAGAATTTCTGCCTAGACATTAGGAAGAATTTTCTAACAGTTAGAGCGGTTCCTCCGTGGAACAGGCTTCCTCAGGAGGTAGTAAGCGCTCCTTCCCTGGAGGTTTTTAGCAGAGGCTAGAGGGCCATCTGTCACCAATGCTGATTCTATGACCTTAGGCAGATCATGACAGGGATGGCATCTTGGCCATCTTCTGGGCATGGAGTAGGTGTCACTGGGGGTGTGGGGGATAGGTAGTTGTGAATTTCCTGCATTGTGCAGGGGGTTGGCCTAGATGACCATGGTGGTCCCTTCCAACTCCATGATTCTAAATCTTGATACAGTAAGTAAACTGAACCACTTCAGCCAGATCTCTGAAGCTGATGTTGACAGGATCCTGGCTGCAGTGAAACCAACTACTTGCCTCCTTGATCCATGTCCCTCCTGATTAGTGAAAGCCAGCCCGGAGAAGGTGCGAGCCCCCCTTGAAGTTATAATAAACTTATCCCTCAGTTCAGGGATCTTCCCAGGGTTGCTAAAGGAGGCAGTAATCATACCTTTGCTCAAGAAACCTTCCCTGGATCTGACTGATCTAGGCAACTAGATCAAATCTGCCTTTTCTGGGTTAGTAGTTGAAAGAGCAGTGGCTGGGCAGCTTAAGGCATTCCTGGGTAGCTTCAGGCATTGGCCCTTGATCAATTCCAGTCCAGCTTCTGGACTGGCCATGGGATGGAGACTGTGATGGTCGCCATCACTACTGATATCCAACAACAGCTGGACTGGGGCAGGTCAGCGCTGCTGGTTTTGCTCGAACTATCATCAGCATTTCACACAGTCAACTACGATCTTATGACCCACCGTCCTGCCAACACTGGACTTTGTGTGACAGCCCTGCAGTGTCTGATCTCATTTCTCCAAGATTGGGGTCAGAGGGTGGCGGTAGGAGAGACAACCTCTACCCAATGTCCTAGTATGTGGGGATCCCCAAGGAGCGATCCTCTCCCCAATTCTTTGCAACGTCTATATTCACCCCCTTGCCCAGCTGGTTCAGAGTGTTGGGCTGGGGTGTCATCAGCACGCTGATGACACCCAGCTCTATCTGCTGATGGTCAGCTGGCTGAGCATTGTCACAGATGTTTTGGCCAACTGCCTGGTTGCTGTAGTGGGATAGTTAAAACAGAGAAGCCTAAAGTTAAATCCATCAAAGATGGAGGTCCTGAGGCTGAGCCAGGATGGTTCAGGTCGAGTAAATCCTTTGCCAGCCTTTGACAGGGTGCAGCTAACATCATCAGCCAGGAGTCTAGGAGTGATCCGGGTTGCCTGCCTTTTGTTGGCGGCCCAGGTCTCTAACGTTGCTAGGTCAGCTTCTTTCCATCTTTGCCAGGCCTGGCAACTGGCCTCCTATTTGTCCTGTTGCGACCTAGCCACAGAGATCCATGAAACACTCGCCTCCAGACTGGACCAATGTAATTCACTCTACACAGGGCTACCCTTTAGGTTGCTCTGGAAATTACAGTTAGTCAAGAATGCAGCTGCGTGGACCCTAATGGGAACTCCTTGGAGGGTACATATTCAACCTGTGCTCCATCATCTGCATTGGCTTTGGATTGAGTTCCGGATCAGGTTCAAGGTATTGGTTCTTACCTTCAAAGCCCTAAATGGTCTGGGACCATCGTATTTGTAGGCCCGTCTCTTTCGCAATACACTCCAGAGAACCTTGGACTCTTCTTTAGATAATCTCCTGGTGATCTCTGGCCCAAAGACCATCCAGCTGTCCTTGACCAGGGTCATGGCGTTTTTGGCTGTGGCCCCTGCATGGTGGAACTCTCTGTCTAAGGAGACTCGAGCGCTGACAGACCCCTCTCCATTCCGAAGGGCCTGCAAGATGAAGATGTTCCACAAGGTCTATAGTTGAAGAAAGCAATGGCTTTCTCATCACAGCTACACTGATTCCATCGGCTAGTCTGGACACCTGAAATTCCCTGAAGCTAGCCCCTGCGACATCCAGACCTCCTCAGCCTCCCTACCCCCATTTGTTTTACATATCCTAAGTATGTGTTTTATCTCCCTGGACATTATTTTTATAACATAAACTAGTTATGTCTAGCACCAGAGAGTGGTAGCTTAGGTGCTATTGTTATTTTAAAGTTGTATAAATGTTTTTATTTAATATATCTTATTTTTACTGTATATAATATTGCTGATGTATTTTTGTTGTGTATGTTTGTTGTGATCTGCCCTGGCTCCACTTCAATGGGGGAGGTCGGAATACAAATAAAATAGTAGGAGTGGTAATATTAGTATTATTACATATTCAATTATTTTAAACAATTGGTGGTGATGTGCAATGCTGGGGGAATTCGCAAATAGATGCTGCTGACTGCTTCTGCACAGATGTAGAAAGCAACCCAGCAAAGAGGTTCAAACTATTCATGAGCAACCCATACTCCCCATCAAATGATGAGCACCAGGATCACCACATGTGACCATGAAGCAAACTGAACTGGGGGTTGCTCAAACCTGCCCATTCTTTTCCACTGTTATATGGGTGTGTATAGCTAGATTTGAGTCCAGTAGCACCTTAGAAACCAAGAAGATTTTCAGGATATAAGCTTTCAAGAGTCAAAGCTTCCTTCATCAGGTACAAGTCAGAATGGAGATTTGTGAGTCCTTATATCCCAGTCAGAAGGTGCGAGGGGTGTTGCAAAGAAGGAACTCAGGACGCAAAGTTACAATGCACGCTATAAGCAGCTTGATTAGAGCAAAGGAGGAATGCTTACGGGCAGAAAATCAGCATCTGTAGTGAAATAAGAATCCTATGTCCCTGTTCAGCCCTGGGGGGTTCCATTGTCCTGAATTTGTGAATGAACTCAGGTTCAGCAATCTTGCTTATATCAGCAATTTACTGTAGCTCTATCTCCATCTTGTACTAATATGTGAATTGTTTACCAGATTTTTACTGTAATGAAGTCTGACATTTTCAAACTGAACAACTAATAGGCTTTTACAACTTTAATCCTGTTTACAAGGATGTGTCAAAACTGCACTTGACAATTATCAAACTAGCTTTATTCGAGTATAAATTTGCTTAACACACAAGCACTTAGAACCATGGTTGTAAATGCAGATTGCATTATTCTAAAACGCAGTGTGCATTTTTCTAAATTGCAGTGAGCATTTTGAATATGGGTTTTTATGGCAACTTGACTCATCCTCAAACTAGCTTTATTCGAGTATAATTTTGCTTAACACACAAGCACATAGAACCATGGTTGTAAATGCAGATTGTGTTTTTCTAAAATGCAGCGTGCATTTTGAATATGGGTTTTTATGGCAACTTGACTAAGGGATGAAACAGGTACTTTACACATCGATGGAGGGGGTGAGTGTGTTCTACATTCTGTTTGGCAGTTTCTCATTCCTACTTCTGCATGGATGACAGCCTGATAGCTTGGCCTGCAATAAGAAACTTAAATTTTACTTCATGGACATTTGTTTAGAAAACAGGGAATGGCCTCCAGAGAGTCCTGGGCCCATACTCAAGCACCACTGTGCATAGGCCCTGACTTGCCCAACTTATTGTTCTGACTTCATTTGCTCCGGCTGAACACACAGGTTATCTTGAATGTTTCCCTGAATATCAGATTCTCAATTTACACAAGGGCCTGAAATCAAAAGAGAGGCTACCAGAACCCCAGAACGTTCAGAAAACTCCTCATGTGAGATTTTACATCACAGCCAAGAATTTTAGTACCCTTTAGAACATATTTGTGGGCTATACATGTAAAGAGAAGGTGACATGTCTTCATAGAAAGACCGAAAGACAAGATCAGCCCAGGGAAAATCTCAGGTAATTTGTTTGCATGTTCTACCAAACTGGTTTGTGAAGTTTATTAAGGAGTACTGTTTTTGTGGGGGGGAGGGGGTGTATGGCATAGCAATAGAGGTGAGAGAACTAGGAAGCTGTGAAGTTCACATATCTGAGAAGAAGGCTCACTGATTTTAGTGCAGGAGACCAGGTGGAAACCATTAGGAATCTAGCCAACCCAGGAGGAACCGGGAAGAGCTGGTGAGAAAGAAAGAGAGAGAAATGGCAGTAAAGGTAAACAGAGCGACAGTTAAAGACTTTTGTGAGTCATGCCTGCAGCCAAAGCTGTGAAATACTCTCTTGTATATGGGCTGGATGAGTGCTTTCCCTACTGGAAACAATTAGCTATTTATATTGTGGTAATTGAAGTCCTGTATGTTTGCACTTAATAACCCCTTCATTCCTCTTCTCCTGTGGCTTGCCTTGATTAAATGGCAAGACTGAAATAAAAGAAAGTACTATTTTATGCTAATGCCTGCTAGCCAGACACCTTAAAATTGGTGGCACCTAAGAAAAACACTTTCATTTACTTCATTTATACTTTACCTTTCTTCCCAATGGGTACCCAAAGCAGCTTATATCATTCTACCCTTCTCAATTTTATCCTCACCACACCGTGAGAGAGGTTAGGCTGAAAGTGCGTGACTAGCCCAAGCTGATCCCACAAGCTACCATGGAAGAGTGGGGATTTGAACCTGAGTCTCCCAGATCATTGTCCAAAATTATATCCACTCTACCATATTGGCTCTTATTTCCTATCTAGACTAGAAACTAGACTACTGTAATATACTGTAATCCCCTCAAAATCAACTCAGAAACTCCAGCTGGTCCAGAATGCCATGGCTCAACTATTAGCTGGAGCTAGATGGAACATGCATATTACTCCCATTCTGCAGACACTTCATTGGCTGCCCATTTGTTACCAAGCTCAATTTAAGGTATTGGCTATCACATACAAACCCCTTTATGGCTCTGGCCCCTCTTATTTGCTGGGCCACCTCTCTCCCTATGTTCCGCCAACTTCACTCATGTCAGCAGGGGCTTCTGCAGGTGCCAAACTGCAAATGGGCAAAATCAACAAGTGCCCGTACATGTACTTTCTCTGTTGTGGCTCCTGCCCAAGGAGGTCAGGAAAAGCTACTACTCTCCTGGCCTTCCACTCAGGATGTAAAACTGAACTATTCAAGAGGGCTTTTCTGCGAAGGTAACAGGGTTGCACTGTACAAAATGGTTCACAAACTTACCTGGATAAATGATTGGAACTCTGGTCTATACTGCTGTGTATAGCTTATTGTAGTAGGATCCTACAAGTTTACATAGGAATGTCAAATATAGCATGAGAAGAAGAGAAAGCAGGGACACAAGACAGGAAGCAGAGAGAAGAGACCCCGCTGGACCCTAAGCAGGAACATAGAGCAACTTTGCACATTCATGTGTTTTGCTTATTATGCCATTGATTGCAATGTTCTTCCTTTACTTGGACCAGGAGCTATTTTCCACCTTACAGCACCAGCCAAAAATCAGCCAATAGGAGACTTAACAATGAACATTTTTATCATGTTGCACACATCATTCCACAAGAAAACTAATATTTTTCTGCTGTCATTGCTTATTCTCTTGGTCTTAATTTCTTTTTTAAATTATTTATTTGCAGATTTCTCCCAATATAAAACCCATGTAAAAATAAAACCCTGCAAATGAAAAAAATCCTGCATAGTAGTACACAAGGAATAAAAAATAACAACCAACCATATCAATTAATTCATTTAGCAGAAATTTGCATTAATGATTGTCAACAGCCACTTGCTTAGTAGCCTTTGGCAAGTTAGAATTGGCTCCTGGTGTTGAGGACAAGAAGCTTATGGAAGTCTGGAAAGAGCTGGGTTCTGCTTTTCCTCCAGATTGTTAATATGCCACAAATAATGAACATGTGAGAAGACATTTGTTTCCAAGGCTAATGTTTTCAAATCTAGCAACCAGGCTTTGAAATACAAATTACTTTGTTAAAAGCCAGTAAAGAGAGACTGCTACAGAATAATATCATATCAATGTTCAATTTATCTAAGTAAAAGCATACTATAATACAAAGAAGATACTCATAAGTATTCAGAGATGAAACCTAATTGATTAACATAGTTGATGTCTAAGCAAACTGTACCTTCAGAATCACTTACTTTCAACAATACTCCTCATATTCAGGAAACAAATGCTGATGAATAGCTCATTATTAGATTCATTATTAGACATGTAGACACACTATAACATATTGAAAGCTATATAGCACAGTAACTGCATAGCACAGTGGCACAGCCGCTGATTTCAACAGACTTTTGGAGAGTGTAGCTCTGCTTAGGATGGCACTGTTAAAAGCCTAAGTTATGCATTAGGAAGCCCCTGGCTCCTGATTGGCTATGAATTCACTCGAGTCCTTAGGCAAACCACTCTCTTGGCTAGGGTTGCCAACCTCACAGTGGTAGCTGGAGATCTCTCACTATTACAACTGATCTCCAGGCAAAAGAGATCCGTTCACCTGGAGAAAATGGTTGCTTTGGAAGGTGGAATCTATGGCATTATACGCCTTTGAAGTCCCTCCCCTCTCCAAACCCCACCCTCCTCAGGCCCCATCCCCAAAATCTCCAGGAATTTCCAACTCGGAGCTGGCAACCCTTCTCTTGGCCTCAGTCTCCCTAATTGAACATGAAGATAATAATAATGCTGAACTATAATTCAAAGTTGTTGTTTAGAGTATAATAACGTGTGAATTACACTGAACATTCAAAGGCACTATATAAATATGAAGTATCACTACGTACTATGAAATAATCTCCAAAACTGGCAACCTCAAAATAGGGTAAACAAAGCCAGTTTAAATATATAAACCTGCAGAATAAAGGCTACCTTTTCTATACTGTATGCAAAAGTAAATGAAAACTGTTGTTACTTCTCAATAACTACATGTGAATAATTTGTGCATGAAGAGTATCGTAAGAGTTTCTTTCTCAATATTTTATGTTTCCTTTGCTAGCTTTGTATGGAACAATCCAATCCAACCCAGAAGTCAATATGCTTAAATTCACTGAAATCCACAGACATGTATTTACATTTTGTTTAAGATTGAGGTCCATATCTTTTCTTAGTTGTATTAACCACAGTTTAAGACTTATTTGTAAACTTAGCTCTGGGAAGAATTCTTCACTCAAAATCTTTCTTAAAATATGCTACAAACAATTTTAAGATTTATAAATTTTAATATGTATTTCAGGATCAATATTTGGACTCTGGTTGTAACGTGAGCCTTTAAAATTCAATACTAACATAAATTTTAGAATGATTAAAGATCCAGTCACTGTTGAGGCTAATCCTCCAATGAATTTTGACAAATTCTATGAAGATGATTTTTTACATATTAAGAATCTAAATTAATGCTAGATTAAAGCTATGGAAGGAATACAGAAAGAAAACTGAGAATGCACAGACGCGAAATGCTTTTTTTATTGCTATACTCTGTAAAATCTGACACTGAGGATGGTCTATATTTACCTGATAATTCATAAAGATCTAAAATAATGAACTGCCAAACTTGTAACAAAAATGCAACATCATTAAAATCAGCTTCCTTATCAGATAGCTACGGGGCTTCCAATGGGAAACTAATTTTTAAAAAGGATCCTGGGGGAATCTGGACAATTATAGACCTATCAACATAATGGCTATTCCAGGTAAATTGGCAGATAGAATTATAAAAACTAGAATTGTTAAACAGAAAAAAAAACACCTTGTTGAGTACAAATAGGCATGGCTTTTGTAAAACGTTTGTAAAACTTCAGAATTCTTTGAATACCCCATAGATAAGGATGATATGGCCATCTCTGGGTTGGATCCTATGTCCCCATTTCACTATTGGCACATCTTTCCTCCTGTGCAAGGATCCTGGTGGTAAAAGAGCTTTTTCTGTTGAAAAAGACTCCCTGCAACAAAGGGAGGCTACACTGTAGGATTTAACATATTCTGTTTCTGCACCTCCAGAAAAGTAGTGACCAAAACCCTCTCCCGAGATTCCTGAGTGCTTTTAGCAGTCTTGGTATAAAAGAACATAAGCATCCTCTTATGCATTTGTAACTAGTTAAAGAATGGAAAGCGTAAGGCATGAATAAATGGACAGTTCTCAAAACGGATAAAGTAACCAGTGGAGTCTTGCAAGCGTCTATATTGCAACTCATACAATTTAAAATTCACAAATTATTTGGACTAAGAAATTAAAGAACTAAGTGAATACAGTGACCTTCTGCTTGCCTTATTTTCTTCTCTTATTTAGATTTTTAAGAGAAAATTATCATAATGATGACACAAAATCTAATTTTCACTCTTTAAAATTATGAAGAGAGAAAAAGATAGACAGACATGGGAAGCCAAACCCATAGATTGATTTACCAGGGACGATCATAATTTGGCCTATAAAAATTAAATATTCATCCTCCACTGGTACATATGGAAAAAATGTCCACTTGCCATTGTGACCAAAGCCATGATGGTCTATGAATCCTGTCACCAAAGTGGCAGGTACAGTAGAAGCTGCATTGCCCGTTTTCAGTCTGTAACACAGCACAGCTGTTCTACACTTATAAGGGGGGAAAAAGCTGACAAAGCAAGTGTCAATGACTGCTGCCGTGCCAGTTCTTGGGCAGGAATTAAATCTCATCCACAGCAATTATCCTATCTGTTCTGGTTTAGCTCCAGTGGAAGGACACTGCATTCAGGAGGGGGGGAATCAGCTTAGGAGTTGGCGTGACCTCTGCACTGGCGTTAGTGCCACTTGCGGCATGAAAATGGGCACTAAAGCCAGCACAGGGAGACTTATGCTGGTGCTGAAGAGCCATGCAGCAGCGTGAGGCAAGGGTGCCGGCAGAGCCTCACTGGCAGTATCTCTCCAGCGCAGGGGCTCACAATGACACCAAAGGGGATATTCTTGGGAAGGGGCTGGACTTTAGTCAGCTCCCTGAGCCCATTCTCTTTGGGAACACCCCCGTTCCCAAATAGTGTAGCCCAGTGGAACTCTATGGAGGAGTTTCACAGGGCTTCAGGAAAATCTGTTTTTTTAATGCCGCCATCCCTCTGCAAGCCACTCAGGAGAGGCACAGCTGTGCCATCTCTGGGCACCCTACAACTACCACCACCCTTCAGGACTGGACTGTTAATCCCATAAATAACATATGCAACGCCAAAGAAGATGTAAAATAGCCCCTCAATTTGGAATCCGAGAAGTTAGGTTTCCTAAATACTATTAATTCCTTACACACAACTGTACTCAGCACCACCAAACCATTGTTGTTTAAAGTCTGAAACATATGGACATGTAGACAGAATGAGTGAGGTTGCCAAATGTGCAGATGACATTTAATACGATAAAAACTCCATCACACTATTATGAGCTTCAAAAGGATATCACCAAGCTGAATGAACGGACAAGAAGGTGGCAAATTAGATGCACTATATATGTGTGAAGTGAAGCATATTAAGGGAAAGAATCACAGTTTCATATGTATATTGGTAGTATATCAATTTTCCAAGATTCTCCAGGAAAGAGAACCTAGGATCTCGGTGGATAGCTCATCAACAGGAGCAAAGTGTACATTATATAGGAGATTCTTGACTGGATCTCTTGCTGTCAGCAGGATTGGGATCAGGGATGAGATGCTGAAGGAGGGGTTAACCCTTTCATTCATATATGTTTTCACTAATAAAACCCTCCCCCTCACAGTCTGCAATTAATACCAACAGAGAAAAGATATGTTCATTTTGCCTGTCTTTTCCCCTATTGGATCGAATAGCAGCTTACAGGAGATTTACAAAGAAAACAGCAGAGGGTGAAAAGATTAAACTCCCCCTTTCCACAACTCCAATCCAAATCACCCCTTAATACCCCCATAGCAGTCTTTTAAGGCTAAACTACAAGGCAAAAGATCCCATCACAACCTCTAATGGAATATATAGTTTGTCCTTTTGAGTGCTGTGGTGGTAAAAAAGGCAATTTCCCTGTTAGAAGAATTATTGGGGATAGGACTGAGAATAAAATGTCCAATGTTACAATGCCACTATATAAAACCAAGGTTCAGTTGAATTTGAAATAGTGTGTTAATAGTTCTAGTAGCCCTATTTCAGAACATTACAGGAATGTAATGTATTGAAGGAAAATAAAAACAAATGTTCAATGGGAGGATTAGTTTTCTCTAACAGGGAAGACTCTTAGCAAGGAGGCTTTTATTTTAGCAAAAAAGATGACTAATCAGAGAAATGACGAGAGCTTATAAAATTATTCAAAATATGAAGAAAATGGATAGAAATAATTTTTTCTTCCTGTCTCATGACAGTATAACTAGGGGGTCCCCCAATGAAATAGACTGGCAGCAGAATCAGAACAGGAAAAATAACTGCTTCACACAACACATAATTAACTGAAGGAATTTTCTACTACAAGATGTGTTGATGGCCATTAGCTTAGGCAGCTTTAAAAAGAGATTAGACATATATGAAGAGACGAGAAACCATGATAGCTAAATGAATCATCTGTGTTCCGAAGCAGTGTACCTCTGAGTGCTACTGGAGGACAAACCACGCCTCCACAAACTGCTTGCAGAATCCTGGGGAAAGGTTGGGTCACTGGAAAGAGGATGACGGGGATTTGTAGAACCTTGATCTGATCCAACAGGGCTCTTTTTATGGTGCTAGAATCTAGGGTCTTAAGGGGGGCACAAATCTACCTCTTCTGAGTTGCAAATTTTGGCAGATATCTAGAGTATATGAGGTTGAAATATAACGCCTTAAACATTTTAGAAACTCCAGACAAAGGTAAAAACTCTACACAGAAAGAGCCAGAGTTCCCTTCTCACTATACTGCTGTACTATACATTTTCATATATTCCTTTTTTTGCACACTTACACAGATTTTAGATTGCTGTTCAACTAATGGTAGTTAAAATTGTATATATAAAACAGATGTAAGTTCATTTACATATACATATTAGAAGAATCCATTCACTCAGACCTTAATATATATCCAATAATTTAAGCTGCAGTTTGGTACCAGCAAGATAATGCAGTACTGGCCATGTGGCAAGATATGCACGAATGAGGTCTTCTACTATGCAAAATGATTCCCCCTCCTCAATCTCCTATCCTTACAGCAATCCTTTGAGGTATGTTAAGCTGAGAAAAAATTATTGGCACAAAGTAATGTACAGAGCTTCATGGATGAATGGGGATATCAACATGGGGACCCGCAGCTTAAAGCAAAAACCCCACTTACCCACCCACAACTAGTGCAGCACACTGGCTCTTCTGTAGCACTGCAAGGCAACCCAGGATACTTGAGAAATTAAACTTTAACTGTACAATGATCTTGTTAGCTTTAGGCTAACTAAACTGGGGGAGGTTCACTATGAATAAAAAGGAAGCAATAATTATGTCAGTTTACTCTAATGATAAATCAAGACTGTGCAGCTTTATGTTATAGTATTAAATGGAACAGAAATGCTAATTTTATCCCCATAGCACATCCTGCTGGTCCAGAGCAATACATTCAATGAAGTTGCTCAGTTTATTTTTGAATTTATTGTGTGCTGGCAATAGGCATAGGCTCATCATCTTTACTATGATTCCTTGAGCTTATCCACACTTCCAGTGTCAGACAATGAACTAACAAATATAAGAAGAATCTTCCTTCTTCCGCAGGACCCAATAATTCAGCAGGTAACAGTTACCCACAGACCAGAAGTCAACTAATGCAGTTGCAGTTTAAGGTAAAAAGTACTGTATTTAGGTACAGACAACTGGAGCTCCCATTTCAAAAAAGGAGTAGCTGGCAAGGGTTTTCTGTGAATCAAAAGCAATTTTTGTATACGTAAAATATAGAATTAAAAAAAATAGATTTAGGCTTTTTTAAATTTTAGATTTAGGCTGAAATTCTATTCTATAATATTATACAACACCAGTGTTAAATTATGAGGCCTTAAGATGGCTCTAATATTCAGAAGGAACAAGGACACTGTGAACTGAAAACACCAGGATCCAGAAATTGGTATTTATAGATATGGGTCACCTGTTCATATTCCTCAATTAATTAATTCACAATTATGGCCTGCCTGTCTCGCTGAGCAGATAGCACAAGATATTCAACAATATATCCTGAACACTTTTACCTTGAAAACCTAACAATGAAATTGTGTCTTATTCAGAGACTGTCAGTTGGTGCCTCCTCCTATCTTAAAAGTAAGCCCCACCTTAGCCCCAAGTAGTACAACAACCATCACTGTTCGCAATATGGCAACCTTCCTAAGAAAATCCTTTTTAAAAAGTGTGCCATCTGCTTCTGAAATAAGGTTTTTCAGAAAGGCGCTGAACCCTACTTGCTCTTTTTCCAGAACTTTTACCCTGTATTATGACCTGCGTTTGATATTGAATTAATCTCAATATCTGGCCAATGTGACTGTCATGCCGTGTAAACAAGCATCGTTCCCCATAACGATTCTATTGAAAATACAACGTATTTACCTGTCTGAAATACCAACTGATTAATGCTTTGACAGTAAATGCAGAATAAAATTCAGGGTGAATAAATGGGCCAATGAGCAATACCGTTTTATGGCTGTGCCCTTATGTCATCCTAAAACATGCTGACAAATCTATCCCCTATACTTACTATTCCTTATATAATGGGGGAACATCTTATTTATGTTTATTTTAATAATTCTGCGTCCACTTTTAAGTTTTTATTCTGATGAACACAGAATTCATTTTCTAAACATGGTTTTTCTTAAAAAATGCAAACTCTTCATACCCAAATGAAAAATGTCATCCTGCTACATCCACAGAATAGATACTTCTCTGTGTACTATGGAATAAACTAAGTAAATATTTTAACAGTGTTCCTTGTGTCAACTAATAATTAAATAGCAGTTAACCCTTATCTAGCATTTTAGAGTGATAATTTTTACAGTGAAAATTATAATAAATTCCAAGCAAATACTCTACTATATATACGCTAGCACAATTTAAACAGATATTTCAGTGCTTCATTTCCATCATCTCAGAAACCCCTTCAACAGGAAAGTTAAGAATTATTGTTCCTAAAATACAAACAGGAGACCAAGGCTGAGATCAATGTGGCTTGCTAAGGCCATCTAGTGAATTCACAGCAGAGGTAAGACTGGACCAGGGTCTTTTCTCCATTTTTCGGTGCATGTTCTTAGCCACTAAGCCGCACCTACTAACATTCACATAGCATAGTAACCTGTATGCACTAATTAGAGCACAGGGACTGCACTTAACTTTGTCATTGAAGCCTACATTTGCAGATAATTAAGAACATCTTCCTAAAATAATTGTTGCCGGGCTGTGTCCATGTTTTACTCAAAAGTAATTTCACCAAAGTTCAACTGGGCTTACTTTTAGAGAACTGAACTTGTGCAACCCAATACCAAGTAAGACCCACTGAGTTCCATGAGATTTACTCCTATTGTAACTATCCACAGGATTGCAGTGTTAGTTTTCTGTAGTTTTCCTCTAGGATTTTCCCCCTCCATAAAAGGACTGAAAAGAAATGAGTTTAGCAACTAGTCATTTTCAGCCTGCTTTTTCTTTTCAATGCCTTGGCAATCATGATGCAGCTGTAATTAACATGTTTGCCTGTTCTCAAAAGAGAATCTGCGAAACCTCCATCCATTGCTTAAGAAGGCACTCCTTGCCAGTTAAAGATAAAAGCAGAGATTATGCAACTTTCACTGCAAGGTACCATGGTAGGGTTAATCAGATGTCACCTTGTCTTTGAGCACTGGCAGAAAGCTAGGTATGGGCAAATGTATTTAGATTTAGTAAAGGGTATCTTTGTCCCATTTTACTTAACACACAAATGTCAGGTCCTGGGTTTTTACTGCAGCGTAATGAGCCTTACACCAAGGTTGGAATGTACTTGCAAGGTCACATCTTCTTAATAACGTCCCATCAGACTTGGAAATAATTATATCCATTCCCAGAGTAAGAGCCACTTAGAATTACAAGCTTAAAGACAAAGCTGAAGGAAAATGAGGTAGATGGTTTTGGTAGGAAAAAATGTCAAAAGAGGTGATAACAACCGGAGAGGAGCTTTAGGGAGAAGTAAATCCTGCCATAATTTGGCAGTATAAAATCACAACATATATTAAGGTGTCAAAAAATGTTTTTTAGGTGATTGGGGGGAGAACTCACATTTCTAAATATCTTTCTAGAGATATGTTGAATTTGGGACAAATGCACTACTAAAATGATTATTTTCCTCTGCAGGTGCTCTTAAAAGCACCAGTGTGCTACATCTTACCAAGCCTTTGCTCACCTTAATGGAAAAAATGAAATTACATTCAAACACTACACTAATATTCATGCATCAAACATATTCTGTAATATACATACACATAAGCTACAGAAGATGCCAATCATTTTCCATTCATGTAGAAGGGGGGAATGACTCTCTCTCTTATGGAAATGTAAGTATATTTAACTGTGATGTGCTGGGTCAACATCAATTCTCCACAGGAATACAGGCACAAAGAAAAATATAATGATGCTGCATTACTATAAATAACCTCCCTGCAACCCTGAGGTTCTTGTGATATTTGCAATCCCTGTTTGTTTTACCAGCACTTCGGGGCAAAGCTGCAACACTTTCTTTGCAGGTAGCTATTCAGACCAAAATGAGAGGAATGTGAACAAAGTGAAAACTGAATGCGATCAAACACCAGCTGGATACCCAAGTATTCACAAGCTAGGTGGGAGAGGTGCATATGTATGCATATGGATGTCTTTTTGCCCATAAAATGCTGGCCCCAGTAACCACATGAAACACAGAAATGTGGATATTCAAAAGCATATGTATACGCTCTCTGTTCAACACTCGCAGAATGACCATTATTAGATTATACAGTCTCTCATCTTGCACATATTCACCATTGTGCAAATATTTTCTAGAAGGAAAGGAACAGTGTTACACATATAAGCACCTCTGGTATCGTTCAGCATCCTAATCACTATAATGCTGACTTTAGCCTTTAATATCATAAGTAAGGGCATGTAATCAAAAGGTCAAATTTATGATAAGCCTTTGCTGTCATACAGCTTTTGAATTCATGCATGTGTCTGCTATGCACGAGAAGATCCAGTTCTATCACAAAATAATGAGTACTTATTTTCCCTCCTAAGTCATCTTCATTACCCAATCTTTTCTAGAAGGTGAGGCGCTAAGCATCAGATGCTAGTTCTTCAGTGGTTTCAGGACCACCTAAAGTAATCATCCCATTAAATCCAAGATAGTGATGTACAAAGTAAAAGAAACTGGCTAAGTTTGCACAGGTCAACTAAGTCATAAAATCAGAAAGAGTCAGTGACTGCTCCAATCAGGCACATGATGTGTCACTTCTCAAACCAGAGATCAAATCGCTAGGCTCTCTCTTTACATAATGGGAAAAACCTCCTCTGCTCTTGTGATGTTTGTTAAATCAATACATTGTGCAGGAAACACAGAAAGCTTTACCATAAAGCATTCCCCAGCACACTTCACTTGGCAACTTCCAGCTTATTTGCAATAGTAGGAACTATTTCATGGTACTTTAGAAAACAGTTTGATACAGGAAGCATTATGACACACTTAAAAAAAAAAAAAAACAGCAGGGCATTATAACTCACAAAGATTCAACGATTTTATAGGTCAGCACTGCCCTGACTTTGAAACTAGCCGGTAAATGTGTAAGAAATTAATCCAGGCTTATTTCTTAATAAAATGCACACAATCTTTATGCAATATGTATTTGACATTATTTAAATCTCCAACTTATACTGGAAAGGTCTATATAGGTATTTGCAGCATCTTTTTTTGCAGGTTGTGCATACTTTACAAAAAATAAACTCTACATCTGATTTAACAATAGCAATTAAAAAAAACAGTTATCACCTACATTTTCTCAGAACAAAAAATAAAATCTGGTTTACACAAAACAATTATTGCTGTGACTTTCAGAGAGCACTGGAAATCACCAGTTTCTAAAAAACCTCAGTAGTCTGCCTCTGATTGCAATAGCAACCTTTAAGCGGTATAGTTTCTTCCTCTGAAATATATTACACAGAAGTTGCGTTGCCTTTCCACAGACACATGAACTAAAAGATAATGCATCACTCAGACCTCCAAATCCCCAACACCATTTCCTCCTCAGTTTCTGCCTTTATGAGATGCAAAATTTTTCAAACAAACAATCTCAAATGAGAAAAGGGGGGGGGGATGCTGTCTTTAACTATCCCTGTCTCTAGATCTTCATGTTTTGAATGCAGCTACTTACTTGGCTAAGATATCATCACAAATCCAACATTATTTCAATTCCCCCACCGGAGTAATCACTGGTCGGCATCTGTAAGGGATTGATAAACTGAGCTACATTACAGGAGTCCTTCTGCAGACTGTACCATCCCGGCCGAGCAGGTGGGGGGAAGGAGCGGAGATTTCCGAGCGAGCATCTTGCTGGAGGAGACCGAGCAAGCCCAGGGAAAGGTTTAGGGCTTGCTGTTGCAGAAAGCCGGAGGAGGAACCCGGGCAGCGGCCGTGGCGCGGCAAGAAAGGCTTTCTCCTGCGAGGAAAGTGGACTGAACCACCATGTTGGTGTTGGTGGTTTTAATACTTCCCTTGGGATAATGACAAAAAAAAAAAAAAAACGGGAGATGGCAAACTACCAGGAATATGCCACTTATGGGAGAAACCTTCAAGGACAAGGGCTGTCAAGTTCTATCACTATCATGGGAGAAGGGGGGGGGAGGAATGTGCGTTGATGGAAGGGATGGGAGGGAGGGAAGAGGGAGGGAAGGGGAGAAGCCAATTCAGTACTGCATCTCTACAGAAGTGATACCTAGACTGCAGAGGCTCTTGACCTCAGTCTGTACTGTGAATCTGTATTGTGCATTAAACAGATTTCTTTCCTCTCTTTTTTTTTTCTTCATTCCACGTGTCACCTCGTTTTGCTAAGGGAAAAAACATTTAATTTACAAAACCCAACATTTTCATAACCAAATATATCTCACAGTGTGTGTCTGTGCGTGTACATGCTTTATGTTCCCACTCCATGAGGCAAAAGCTGCATGATTTTGTCTATGTTGTTTGTTAGCTATGAGTGCGTTTCGCACCATCCTTAGAGAAAAGATTTATAAGAAAAGGATGTGCAGCCAGAACATTTCTGATTACTATGTTGTCCTACCCAGCAAAAGCAATCATACATATTTTTTTTAAATGTCGTATGGTTATGGCACACTTCATCAAAACACAGTATGTAAAATATTAATTGGACCCTTCTTGATGGTAAGTTATTAGTTTTGTCTGACTTGTTTGCTGCAATGCATTTCTATACAAGTATTTCAGCTGCTATCTGGTATTGACCAAATCTCAAGAACTTGTCTAGAGAACTCTTATTTAAAATTGGGAGAGTGGAAAGGTGATGATTTCCTTTATGTCAACTTAAATTTAAACCATGTCTTATTTATGTTCTAGGCATACTAAACTTGTTAGTGAGTCACATTGTGATACAGTAAGACATGTAAATATCTTATTTTCCATGTGCTGATAGCATGAGTGAATACTTAAACTGCAGGTAACATTAAGCCATTTATATTTTTGTGGTATTTTAGAGAGTTTTAAGCCCCCCTGGCACTTCCAGGTTTAGAATCAAGAAAACAAAACAAGTTTTGAAATAAGTCAATACAAGAAGCTTGTGCCTTTAAGCATGTAAAATATTACTACAATCCAAGTCTGAAGTTTCTTATTGACAGCAGTGATTCGTGACCCTGCTGCATCTTGGACAGAGCAGGCAATTGCTACCAAACACACCTCCCTGAGCCCAAGTAGGACTAGCTGTACGGATGCTCTGTCATCCTTGCTTACTTGCTGCTCAGAATATCAATTCAGTCAGTTAAACCAAAGTCTGCACTGCAGTGCACCAAAATGGAAGCTTTAAAAAAAATAATAAAAAGCTTAACATCTCTGATGAGGGAATTTCACACCTTTGCCAGTCAGTTAAAAGGGGGAGGCAAGACTGTAAATGCAGATTTTTTTAAAAAGAGTGAATACTGCGTTTATAAATAGAAAACTCAATGAACACATGCTTGTTGTGACATCATATGCACTGACATTGTACTGTTTGAACTATATCATATATGTTGTCCCTGCTAAAAAAATATTTCATTGTGACAGCGAATGATAACACTCAGCCTATAGATTAATGCTTTAAATTAAAAGCAAATAAAAAAACAATAACAATTGTGGAGGAGGTCAAAATTTGAAACTACCAGTTACCTCAGCTGCTGTGCTACATTACAAATGTGGGTGTGTAGCTTTTCCCTTCCACTAAATGCCCGAGTATAATGTTCATGCTACATCACTGTCGTAAATCTGCTCTACGCACATGTTAATATGATAATAAACAAGATACATTAAATGTTTAAATTATTTTCTGAATGTCAGAAGAAAGTCTGGTTAGTTCTCATTTAATTTTCAAAAATTCCATTTATGCTCTGCAGTAGCTGCAATCGCATCACTAAAACTTAGGAACTGTGCGGAACAGTGGGGAAAGGAAACATTTAGATAAGTTTTGCAGCATTTAAATTAATTACTGAAGAGAGATTCCAAGAAAACTGTCTCCACACAAGAATTCCCAGTGCTCATTTAGTGTGGGGCCTCCAATACAGCGTCGCATATAATGTGATCATCAAGCTATTAACCTTGTTGCTATTCTCATAAGATGGGTTGGGGGCTAGCTCCCAGCGCTATGCGCAACTGGCAGTGTTGTTACTTTCATTGTAATGCCATGAGTCATCATACAATCACCTGGGTAACAGGGGCCAGCTAGCATTACCCAATGCAGTCCCATCGAAGCATGCCTTCTCAAGTAAGAATCTAGCATGTTTCTGCTTTGCAGGTAAGCCATAGACTACTGCAGATTCGTGGCTGTAGGATTTTGCAGCAGTGATATGGTCAAGTTCACTTTGTTACTTCCTTTAAGGGTTCACAACTTACATACTTTTCAGACACTCCTTTGGATCTATTGCCAAAAGCAAGAATGAACTGCACTGCCTGATGGGCTGTTACCAAGGATGCAGCAATCACAAAAATTAGGAAGAACCCTTTTGCTGCAGGATTTAGTATTTAATTACATGAGGCAAAGCCCATGACAGTTTCCTTGAGAAGCTGGCTAAGCAGCAATACCCTTAGACCAAAAACTATAGATACTGTCAAGCTACTTATTGATCTCTAAAAGCTACAAACAAAAATACAGATTTGCCTTAGAACTAAAATTGTGTTTTCTTTTATGTTTTGCAGAACAGGATTTATAATGGATAAATGTTTGCAAGGAATCTAACACCAGTGCTTAGAGATTCAGAACCCTGAATCCCTGAATGGAAACTAGTTTGTTTTCCTCAGTGGGACATTTCAGGCCAATTCCCTTTCCCCAGTACCTGCTGGCATGTTCGGTTGAGCCGCCTTCTTATTGCAATCTCTCCTTTCCCTCCATGTGGCCTGAATCAATGTGGGAATAGAATAGAATAGAATAGAATAGAATAGAATAGAATAGAATAGAATAGAATAGAATAGAATAGCAAGGATGCCTTCTCTTGCTTGCGTGCTCCTACTTTTCCCACAATGCCTTCCAAACCAGAATTACACTCTTTCAATTGAGGTAGAAGAGTGTGATTCTACTTAGGATGGCACTGTCAGCTTTGTTCTCCTGATCCTTTTTTAAAAATATGTTTACCAGGTTTGAGGATGAGATGGAAAGAAAGATCAGGAGAAGGACCGTCTCACCTTTCACTCTACTTCACTCAGAAGTAAATCTAATTTTATTCAGTGAGACTTACTCCTAGGAAGCTGTTCTTAGGATTGCAATCGCTGTTTTGTTTTGATCCCTCAGGCCATTTCAAGCTCCTTTTCTCTATGCCACCTGAAATGACCAGAGAGGACTGGAGGGAAGGACTATGGATTAGGTTCTGCGCAAAACCTCATGGAAGTAATTGGCAGAGCAGATATTTCCCTGCTTATCCCTTCCTCCAGCAGCTAGCTGCATGTCCAAAAAAATCATCTCTGGGGTTTGGGAGTCCCTCACGAACAAAATACTCTGCGGAACAGAGCACTGCAGTAAAGAGAAAGAATTGGGCAAAATCATCTCATCCTTGTTCTTGGTGACTTGTGCCAATGGAGGAAGAGGAGCAGAAATTTCAGCCAATTCCTCCTCTTCACTGCAGCCCCTTGTACTGTGGTGCATTTTGCTCCTGAAGGTTCCCCAGCTTTCACAGAACTTTTTTGTGCAAACAGAAATCTGCTGGGGGAAGGGGAAAAGGAAGAATGATTCATTCTAACAAGTCCTGCCGTAAGATTTTCTATGGGATCCAACCCTGTGTGTGCACTTTAGCTCAGGCATTCCTGCCTTTCTTTCAATCACCTCATGAAGTATGAAGAAGAGGAGAGAAGGTTGGCAATTGAGATGACAGACAGATACCAGGTAGGTTTTACCTAGCAGCAAACAGCTGCAGCCCCTCTAATCCTGTGGAACTATTTCTCAAGGAATTCAGGCATCTAGTTTATTTTGAAAGCATTACTTTAAATGTAGTAGTACAAGTTAACACAAAGTAGTACGAAGTAGTAGTACAAGTTCACACCCGAGATGAGGGGTTACAAAAATAAAAGTGTTCACTTGAATGAAATGTGTTGCCTTTAATCCATTCTCTTTACTGGTTAGGCTTGATCTAATATGGTATCTTTGAACTGTACTTGTCTGATGCACAGGAACATCACAGTTGCTCACAGAATGACCAATCACAAAAGCCATGTCCTACTAGATAATCCTTGTGATAGAACCTACTTTTTGCCTATGTAGTTCTTGTAGATGTGGTCTGCAGACACATGAGCTCTGAGAGATGTCCTGTGAACTCTTAATTGAAATAAACCATCCAAAAGTATTTAAAACTCTCAAAGGTATAACAGACGGTTATTGCCCTTGACATTTTTTTTAAATGTGCACTTTAGCACATGTTAAAACCCAGCAGCAGGAGAGGAGTTCAAGAAGACTAGTATGAAGATGCCCTTCCCTATTCTCTCCATATCCATGAGTCCTATAAAAAGCTTAATGGGGATGGCTCTTGCTATGCGCATGGTGGGGTTTATTCCCAGCAATGCCATGAGGGTACAAGTTGGCACTGGCATCAGTCTCATAATCTGCCTGCCTGATCTTGTAAATTATGATCTCCATGCAGAATCTCATACGATTAGGATAGAAAGCCCCATAGAATAGAGCATAGGCCATTAATGGACCAAAGAGCATAAGCAGCTTTTTTAGTAATTCAAACTCATCAGTTATTAATAATGTTTCCATAAAAATAATGAACTAAAATTGAAAAGCAAGAACACTTTTCTAAAAATTTATCAGCATGTAAGTGGTGATAACCTTTATTTTGAATAATCTATAACATGCTATAAAATGTTTTCAAGAAGGACTAGCTTCACTCGTGTAAAATAAGCACTCACATATTAAACAGTTACGGTAATGAACTGTTCCCCCTTTCTATTATTTTATATGTTCTCTGCATGATCATAAAATAGGTGCAATCAAATAAACATTTTTTTTAATTTAGAAAATGTATATGCTGCCTCTCCAGAGACCAGCTGGAGACTTGCTGGAGTAAACAGACCAATACTCTGATCCACTAGAAGTCTGTACCTATATGCTGCTTGTATGTTTGCGCTCCTGGGTCAAGAAAAGTTTTCAGAAGGCCAATTTGCATTGGAAAATGGCACAATGGGGAAAGGGTTAAACCTCCTCCTTCATCCTGGTCAAATTCAGGGATCACATGACTAATTTCAGCTTTGTTTAAAAAAAAACTCATGAAAGATTCTTAGGTCTACCTTACAATATGCAGTTTGTATATGCCTGCTATAACTGCATGAATCACCAAAATCTATCATGCTGAATCAAGAAAGATACGACACAAAAATCTATAGACTTTCGCATGATTTGAGTGGCCTACAGTAAATTTGTAACTATTACAACTGAAAAAATGTGCACACGTGCAAAATTTCTGGCAATAACAGTATAATCCTACACAGAATTAGTTCAATCTAAACGAATCGATTTCAATTGCCTTAGACTAAAGCAACTCTGCAAAGGATTGCACTGTAATTCCTTTCTCATGCTCTGACCTGTTCTCAGCTGAAGCTTTAAATAATATGATACAGCATAATGAAGGAAGATTTTATCATGTTTCTTTTCAAGATTTGATAGAACATTACAGAAAAATTCATATTCGATACATATATGGCTCTTTTTATACAAACAATGCATCTTTAGACAGTAGGTTTTTACCTTTCTTTAGTGTCTATTTGTTAACATAATCATAACCTAAAAAACAGATGGCTGAAGAGGAACAGAAAGTTGAAACTGAATTGAGACAAGATGGAAGTTATGCTGGTTGGGCAGCAGGCCACTGCTATAAATGAGATTGTTCTCCCTGTTATTGGTGGAGTCCAGCTTAGTTTGAAGGACTGTGAGAAGAGCCTATGAGTTGTATTGGATTGTTAGGGTTGCCAGATCTAGAGTTGGAAATACCTGGAGGTTTGGGGGGTGCAGCCTGGGGAGGGCAGGGTTTGGGGAGGGGAGGGACCTCCGCAGGGTACCATGTCATATAGTTTCCCCTCCAAAGCAGCCATTTTCTCCAGGGGATCTGATCTTTGTAGTCTGGAGATCAAATATAATACCAGGAGATCTCCAGGCCACACCTGGAGATTGGCAACCCTATGGATTATACTGACTTGCTGGAGAAGCAGGTTAGGATTAAAACAAGTGGTTTGGAAGCTCTTCTCTTTTTTGCGGACAATTGACCTGGCCATACTGATGAATGCTACAATAACCTTGAGGTTCAATTATTAAAGCTGCCAACCTCCAGGTGGTGGCTGGAGATCTCCCGCCATTACAACTGACCCTGGAGAAAATGGCCACGTTGGCAATTGAACTCTATGGCATTGAAGTCCCTTCCCTCTCCAAACCCCACCCTCCTCAGGCTCCACTCCTAAAATCACCAGGTATTTTCCAATCCAGAGCTGGCAACTCTACCAATTATTGTTAACATGCTATACATGGGGTGGCCTTGAGATGACTCAGGAACTTCAGCTTGTCGAAAATGAGACAGCCTACCGTATTTGCTATTTCAGATGAGCCACAGGAACATGTAACTCACATTTTGAGATCTCTACGCTAGCTGTATATTTCTCTCTGAGCTCTATATGCTTGAAGGACTGCTTCGACTAGGACTACTTGATGGACTTGAATTACTTCTACCCATGTGGTGGCTTTGCCCATCCCATCAGCATCTTCTTTCTTGGCTAGAGTGTGATCAACTATTGCCCCGACATGGGCATTCTCAGTCATTGCCCCTTTTCTTTCGAACAGCATTCCAGAAAAAGTGAGAAAGTATCCTCTACCTTGCTGGCTGCCTGGAGAGGCTGTAAAACTGAGTGATTACAGGAGCTTTTGGGTCTGGTTAAGACTTTATCCTTTGGACAATTGACCAATCAGTTGTTTCTGTCCTATTATCAGAGCAGAATTTATCTAGCTTTTGGACATATGGTATTGTTGAATTGTATCATAGAGAAAGACAATCTTAAAATATTTTAAATAAATAAACATCAGATTTATACTATTGTTTTACTAATTCCGCAAAGTACTTCACATAAAATATCTAAATAATCTTTACAATAAACCTGTAAGGCAAATAAGTAGCATCCTGTAAGGTAAGTTGTGTGTGTGTGTGTAAAGTGCCGTCAAGTCGCAGCCGACTTATGGCGACCCCCTTTTGGGGTTTTCATGGCAAGAGACTAACAGAGGTGGTTTGCCAGTGCCTTCCTCTGCACAGCAACCCTGGTATTCCTTGGTGGTCTCCCATCCAAATACTAACCAGGTCTGACCCTGCTTACCTTCTGAGATCTGACGAGATCAGACTAGCCTGGGCCATCCAGTTTAAAAATGAGGTAATAAGGCTGAGAAAGAATGGCTTACCTTGAATCATTAGCCCATTTAACCCAGTAATATCTGTCTGACTGCAACTAGCATCAGATAAGAAACAGAAAATATAAAATAGACCAAATAATCGCATTGCTCGTTCATTGCTCACCGGCTCCTGTGCATAGATTTGTGAGTGTAGTGTTTCCATGAATAAATCCATTCCAATTGGAAGGCAGTTCCTGCCTGTTATTTAACAGGTTACTGGGATCTGCTCTTTAAGCTGCTCTTTATTAGCACTTCATAGTGAGCTTGTGGCCAAACTGGGGAAATTGCAGGGTCTCATCTTAACAATAATGCTGCATCAGCCAACAGAAATTAAAGGTAAGGTTGTGGACATCTAGTGGCCCTTGACATATTCCTCTTCCATCTTGCATCGTGATAATGATAATACTAACAGAAAGGCAAGGCATTCAAAGCAGTTTATAATTAAAAAAAAACCAATACTATTAGAACACAACTACAGCAAGCAATCTATAGATGGATAGACAGACAGACACAAATATACATTAATAGCAGTATCAACTATCTGCCCACAGTTAGCAGGTTAAGTACAAATTCCAAACACTTGACAGAATAAAAATAACTTTTCCTGCTTTCTGAAGGAAAAGAGTCAAGAGTCAAGATGACATCTAATTACATGTTGTGGACTTATTATCAAAAAGGCTCTGCTCCTTGTGGATGCCAGTCTATGATAGAATTCAGAAGAAGGCTTTATTAGCATATCTCAATGAATGTGATAGTTCATATGAGAGAAAACTGTGACAACAGGTACTGCAAATGCTATTTCCAGTTTTTTTAAATGCTGGGAAAGTCTTTTTAGGGATCTTCTAGTGTGTCTAATTTGGCTCATGTGGTGGTCATCCAGGTTTTCTGTGGAGTAGAAAGACTGGAACCATTAGACAAATGTCTCTTCATAAAAGCAATCCAAATGCAACAAATTGTCATTTGAATTCCTCTTAAATAACCTGAGAATCAACACGTCAAGCAAGTAAATGCGGTTACAGAACACAGGTATTGCCTGATAATTCAGCCACATATTTGTGACACAATATCCACTTACACAGCACTTTGAAAGCATAGTCATATAAATTTTTTCTTCCACACAGCAATTAAGATGATGAATGAAAATATTTGACATGGCTCTCCAACCAAATCCTCAAATGATCCTTCTTTCACCTCTCCTCACTTTTGCTACTTCCCATCTTTCTTCACCTTTCAGTTTAACCTTCCTTGCATGTGTTGCCTATATTTCAACAACCTGCCCTACACTCTTTTTAAACTTCTCTAATCAGTTCAAATTACTCTGGGGGGGATTTAAACTTCTTTTCACTCATTCATTTGATCCTACTTACTCTTATGGATACAATCTGCTAACAGACCAATTAATATATTCATATGGATAATGCATACTGTAAACAAGTGGTATTAGGTTTCTACATACTAGCAGGGTAGAAACACTGAGGGGCAGAATTAGCATTTGTAGTGAGATAAGAATCCAATGTTCCTATTCAGCACTTGGGGGGGGGGTCCATTGTTCTGAACTTGTGAATGAACCAAAGGACACAGAATTCTTATCTCACCACAAATGCTAATTTCTGCCCCTAGGCATTTCTTCCCTGATTACCTTTTCATTCTTTACAACACCCCTCCCACTTTCTGACTTGGATTGAAGGGGTCAGGGATATCGATTCCTACGTGTATCTGATGAAGAGAGCTTTGGATCTTGAAAGCTTGTACCCCCAAAATCTTGTTGGTCTCTAAGGTGCTACTGGACTCAAATCTAGATCCTCTAGTGTAGACCAACACAGATTCCCTCCTGAAACGAAATTCAGTAGAATGCAGTTCACAGTGAGGGTACCTTAGTTACCAGCACTATTTCTTTACCAGTGTGATTCTAAATACATATGTTTTTTCCTTAATATACTGCTAGCTTGTGGTTTCATTCCTCTGTAAGCTTGAAAGATCTTGCCTAATAATTATGCTAATGACTGTTCTATATATGGCTAACCATAAACAGGATGTGCCCTAGATTGCTAAAAGGTAAATAAAACACACTCTTGGTTTTCAGATCCCTTAGTTTTAAAGAAAATTACATTCGTAGGAATGGCATCAATGTCTAACTTCCAGGCTGAATAGCTCTGAGGATTTATGACACACCAATATCATCAGGAAAGCCTCATTTCTGTAAATAGTAGATAAGGTAGTAAATCTCTGTCTAGATTGTATTATGTTAGATAGCAGGTAAGGAATCACATGATTAAATCCTCCTCCATACAAAGACGTTTCTGCATTTCTGTCCCCTAACATCTAGTTTTTATGTTCAGAGATTTTTTTTATGGAGGAGCATTCAGTTAATTGAGCCCCCATGTAATCTGAAGTGCTACAGTCATCTACCGTTGTTGTGGATTAGGCCACTCTCTCTCAGCCTTAACAGTCATTGCACCCCATTGCTTCTCATCTGGCTCCCTTTACAGTGTTCTGGTTTACATTCCACCTCTTTAACAACATCTCTGCTTCTTTCAGAAACAATTGCTCCATCTGTCCTAGTCCCTTTCAAGGAATCTTCTACTTGTTCCAAAAGTTTCTTTTTAAATATTTTTCACCAAGTAGTGTTATTTTTACTGAAGATGTCAATATCCCTTTTAGCCTGATGGGACTCAAATTTATTTTACCACTTTTCAATGTCTGCCTCTTTATTCCCTGTATCTTGGATGGTTCTCATCTTCCACAGGGCATGCTGCTTTGGGAGGGAAGAACATGGAGTGGTGAGGGAGGAAGAAGACACCCCCCTAGCCATCCAGAACTAATCCTGGTGATAAATGGAATGACACAGTCAAATCATCCTCACATCCAAAGGAAAAAGATGCCCAGGTCAGAAAGAGAAATGCTTAAATACAAATAGTCTAAGGGTATAAAACTTTAATAATTGTTTGAAAGGGATTTTTTTCTTTTAAAAGAACTAATCTAGAAAGAATTGTTTCATCCAACAGTAACTTACAGGTATAGTCCTCCAGGAAAATAGGCTAACTGGCTATACTTTTTCAAACACACACAAAAACACAAGCTTCTTATTTAATTAACATTAGAAGGGTATTTTTTTAACCATTCCAGGACATTAATATTTGTAACCTAATACTAATTTCCAAGTAGATATGTATGTGTTAAGTGCGGTCAAGTTGCTTCCGACTCATGGCATCCCTATGAATCAATGTCCTTCAAAATGTCCCATCATTAACATCCTTGCTCAGGTCTTGCAAAATGAGGGCTCTGGCTTCCTATATTGAGGCACTCCATCTCATGTTGGGTCTTCCTCTTTTCCTACTGCCTTCAACTTTTCCTAGCATTATTGTCTTTTCCAAGTGGATAGTTTATCCAAAAAAAAAAGTATAAGAAAGAGTATTCCAACTTAATACAAGACTAAAGAAGTGTACTCCTTTTTTAAACAGTTGACTTAAAAGTGGAATGATGGGACTGTAAACCCTCTTAAGGAAAGAAAATACCAAGACCACGGTCACACAGCCCGGATAACCTACAAGAACCTCTTAAGGAGATTTGTATGCATATTCAATGAATGCACATAGTAGATATTATCTGCCAGCCCCACCTCCAATGGCCATCCATTCAAAAGAACACGTGCAGCGAGTCCATATTTGGAGACAAGCAAACAGAAGGTTTATGACTGTGTGGAGAATTTATGTGCATATACTTGTACACATGTAAAGGGCTTTCTGCAGATGTTGAGATGAATGCAGTGACACTGGGGGCAGAACCACAAGGTATGATCCTGCCATTTTCTCCATACATACAGGGAATGCACAGAATATCAAAAGAGTGCTATATAGATTATTTGCATCCAGCAGTGGTCATGGATTCATTCTTATTGGAATATATTCCCTTCACACCCTGACTAATCCAACCGCAGTATTTCATACTGTGCTTTATTGTTAGTGGCACAGTGCCCTCTCTGCTGGTTTCCAGCCAGAGCTACATTTGTGGCAATACCAACAGTTTAAATGTACACCATCATCAGATGGAATGAGGTTTACAAATGAGGTTTACAAATGGTTTTAATGGCTAATGCATCCTGGAAATGATACTATATGTGCTGCCAGCATATTAAAGTCATCAAATATACAATGCAATCTAGACTGAACTTTGTTTATCTCTTCCTACATCTTGCATAGTTTCTGCTCTGAGCAAGCTCATGACGTGGCAATAGCCAATCTAAAATAGAAAGTTAGAGTGCAATTCTAACCAGAGTTATACCCTCTAAGTCCATTGAGGTAAATAGGATGACATTTTTTTATGTACAACATTTTTTTAATGTTGTACTGATTTCAACTAATGCCCCTACCTTTGCAGATTCCCACTAGCTGTTTCTCAGGGTCCACTAGGGATGCCAGCCTCCAGATGGGACCTGGGGATCCCCTGGAATTACAGCTGATTTCCAGACTACAGAGATCAGTTCTCTGGGAGAGAATGGATGCTTTGGATGGTGGACTCTATGGCATTGTACCCCACTGAGGACCTTGTCCTCCCCAGGTTCCATCCCCAAATCTCCAGGAGTTTCCCAACCTGGATCTGGCAACCCTACCCCCCCACCCCCTGCCAGTGGCCAGGGGGGATCTGACAACTCTAGGGTTCACTCTCTCTTTCTCTGGCTGAGTGGGGTGGGCTGCCACATGAGGATCAGGACTCGTGGGAACTCCAAAAAGGTGCCAATACTCAGTACTGAACACCATCACCAAAAAAAAAAAAAAACCCTGGGTGTAACTTAGTTTCCCTAGCAGTAAGTTACTTTGCAGAATAAAATGATATCAAATTATCAACACTCTTGAGAAGCTCAGAAACAATAAAAGGATAGTGAAAAACAAGTAAAAGACTGAGGGCCAAAATAGATGTGATGTTTTTCCGTGAGTTGGGACTGGGTTCCCCAGCCCAGTTCTCATACTCTTATAGTCAGATAGCAGCTACTGGAAATTAAGTTCCCAAGCACCATAGAAGCCCAATTTAGATTGGGACCCTAGCATGTGGGGGAGAGGCTTTGGCTTTCTCTCCCTGTGCAATTTCCCCAGCTTAAAACATCTTCAGGGGCAATATTTGCTGGCAAACCTCTAGTTTGTGCCTAAGCTAGGGACCACTGCAGCTATTTTTGTAAAGGTAATAGGGTTTCAGTGAATGGAACTGGTCAGGAGGACACTGTCCTAAAGGAAATAGGGTTGTAGTTTATTGCACTGTTTATTGCATGTATTATTTTGTTTGTACAGCATTGTTTGTGATCAAGTTACTGCCTTGTTATACTGTTTTATTCATTCCATTGTTTTCCTAATTTAGTAATGACTATAAGTACTGCAAACAACACTAACACTGTCAAAGCATCCAAGTCCACTTCTCACAATACCAGATGTAGCAAAATCTGAATGTGTGGGTGCTCCTGTGCTTTCTGCTGCTTTCTTATAGCATACAAATAGGAAAGTCATTGTGGAAGAATGCAAGGGGAAAAATAACTGTATGGTGTTGTTGCCTTAACCCAACTAGTTAACATAAAAGCAAAATAGTGAGAAAAATCTGAAGGTACATTTTTGAATGTTTATACACACTATTTTAATATTTCAGCGGGAAACAAATGAATTCCTATTTATTATCCTAATCACAATGATCTGTTCGTCTGCATCAATTTCATAACATTCAACTATAGAATAAAAATAAGAACATGGTAATTGCTAGATCAGACAAAGAGGCCAACTGGTACAATATAATGTTTCCACCAGAAACAGCCTGTGGGGTTCTCCCAAGTTGGTCATGAATTCAACAGGATTTATCTGCTCGAGTTTACCATCTGGGACTCAGCCTCTCAAAAGTCTATTTAGCTCTTATGGCTAATTTTCTTTGATGGGCCTATCCTCTTGAAGTTTTCTAATCCTTAACTATCTAAACTTCATGATATTTTGAAACAATATATTCCACAAATGAATTAAGTATTTTTAAAGAAGTACTTCCGTTTTCTAAACCCACTCCTTATCAGTTTCATTGGGTGACATGAGTTCACTCTATTCACTCCACTTCATTCATATTTCTATGATGTTCTCATCCATTTCTTAGTAGGGAAGATGCTCTAACCTCTTGATCATTTTGGTTGCCTTTTTATGTGCCTTTTCTAAACAGTAGTAAAACAATACTAGAACAGTACCAGAACAAGTTTCCTCAGACCTACCACTGGCTTGTTTGACCCTTGTTCTTCCTGGCTACTTAAATCTGACCGCAGGTCTGGGTGACTAAGGTCTGAGAGGTAGTTAATGCCTCCATGAGAGAAGGGATAGTTGCATAAGCCTTGAAAAAGGCTGTGATGCACCCATCTCTAAAGAAGCCTACAGAGGGTTGCCAGTAGGGAAATACCTTGAGATTTTTGAGGTGAAGCTTGAAGAGGGCAGAGGTTTGAGGAAGGGAGGGACTTCAATGGGGTATAATACCATAGAGTTCACCTGCCAAAGTGGCCATTTTCTCCAAGTGAACTGATCTCTGTCATCTGGAGATCAGTTGAAATCCCAGAAGATCTCCAGCCACCACCTGGAGGTTACCAACAAAATTACAGCAACTATGACCAAAAGGTAAGTCTCAAATCAAATGTAATTATCTACTCAAATACATATAGTGTTAATAAATTCATATACTCATTGTTCAGCTCAACTAACACAATAATTGCTCCAAGATTAAAGTCTATAACAATCCAAACTGGTAGCTCTCTCGTAGTTTGGCTGGAAAACTCATTCACAGTCTGGGGATTGGCTTTCCAGAATCTCTACTATTAATAAAATGTGGTGATTTACATTAAACATAATAAAGCTTCTCAGCTTTCGTAGCATTAACACAGGTTTATGAAGTACTAAGAATTTTGTAAACATTCTTTCTGCTTCCTCACTGGAGCAGAAGAAGGCTACAGTTTTGTGGTATTAATTTGGGTTCCCCCCCCCCAAATGTTAATCTAATCCACAATGTCCTCTTCTACATCTGTTCCATCCGTTAGGTATAGTATGGACTTTCAAACAATCAAGGCTGCCAGTACTGTACTTTATGCTTGCTTGGAGAACAATGAAGGCTGAACAAAGCTCTTACATACAATCACAATACAAATGTTAAACAAAATAATAGCATGCAGAAGTAATGAGACTGCTGTAGCAAAGTCTATTGTTAACATCCTCTTGTTTTGCTGAACAATATGGAATTCTAAGTCTTTGTCCTACAGTAAATATTACATAAGCATGGAACACAACTTTCTCAACGAGAAAGCATCCAGTTTTCAGGCCCATTTATGAACAGAAATAAGTCCTAGTGAGGAGAGTTTATAGAGGGCAGTTTATAGATGAAAAACACTGAAAGTGAAACTGTTCCTGAGGATCAGAAAATGAGTGGAGAGAGTCAGCAAATTAGAATGACTTCTCCTTTCTGCCCTTAGTCTTCCTCATCTGTTGTGATACCAGAATGAGCTTGGCAGGAGAAGAATCAGAGTTGGTTTTTAGATGCTGACTTTCTCTACCACTTAAGGAAGAATCAAACCGATTTACAATCACCTTCCCTTCCCCTCTCCACAACAGACACCCTGTGAGGTAGGTGGGGCTGAGAGAGTGTGACTAGCCCAAGGTCACCCAGCTGGTTTCATGTGTAGGAGTGAGGAAACAAATCCAGTTCACCAGATTAGGCTCTGCTGCTCACGTGTTGGAGTGGGGAATCAAACCCGGTTCTCCAGATCAGAGTCCACCACTCCAAACCACCGCTAGGGGAGAGGACAAGAGGTGTGTGTATGGCATCAATGACATTGCTACATCATTTCTATGACAAAGTGTAGCTGTAGGAATTCCTGGAAACTTTGTGGTAAGATCAAAAATGACGCAATGATGTCAGCGGCATTGCTGTTTAAATTATTTTTCTCCTGCCACCTCTCCAAGCAGGAACAGGCAACGGGGCTTGCCAGTGGGAAGCCATTGCAGGAGGCCTAATACAATAATCACCTGTACTGTATGGTAAGTAATGACTAAGAAAACCTTGGAAGCAGCCCAACTTGCGGAGCCTATGAACTTCATTATTACAGGCTGAAGAAGCGGAACCCCATGAAAAACTGGGATTTTTTTCCTTTTGGAAGAGCCAAGACGCAACTCAGTCTTTTCAGACATTTTTTAAGACCTTCTTATGTGTAACCTTTAAAAGTCTTTGTTTGTACTCACTAAGAAGAGTTACCAATATTGTGTGTATATAGAATTAATGTTTTGTTGTGGTTAAGTTTCTGCTTGCACTTCACTATTGTCTTCACTTTATTTGTAATACACTGTTTTGATATATTTGCATACAGAGCTACGTGCTGTCTTTTCTTTAGCATTGCAGGAGGCCTAGCAAGCCTACTCATCGGTCACTCACTAGACTTCTGTGTTTCTTTTATTATTAATTGCAATAACCAAAAAAGTCTACACTGTAGCCTCTAGGATTGTATTCATGTGTGAGGCGTTCCAATTCTGAAGGATATGGGGTAGGACTTTGAATCCAATATAAGCTGTGGTTGCCAGTTCCATATTGGGAAATACCTGAAGATTTTGAGGGTGGAGCCTGAGGAGGGTGGTGTTTGGGAGGGGAGGAACTACAGTGGGGTAAATTGCCATACAGTCCACCTTCCATTTTGTCTAGGTGAACTGATCTCTATCACCTGGAGATCAGTTGTATTCCCAGGCGATCTCCAGCTGCCACCACTAAAAATCATGCACATTCCTCTTGCTGCCTGCTTGCTCAGAGGCTTTACCCTCCTTATGCCAGCAAATGCTCTTGCCTTGAAAGTCTGCCTCATCCTTATACTACTGTTCTTCTAGCTCAGTGGCTGTACTGCTGTCACTGTTACTGTTTGGAGACTTTCCTATCAATTTCCCATAGATTGTAATGGTAAACATAGCACAGTTCATTGCTTCATTCTATCTGTCTGAAATTTGGCAATGTGCATGTCCTAGGGCAGTCCTGAAATACTGTTGAGTGTTGTCCAATTTATATGGGAAATCATGAAATTATAGACCTGAGAAGAGTGTGTGTTTCCACTGAAACCAATGGGAAATAATAATGAAACAGAATGATGACAATTAAACAATAATGAAAGAAACAATAACAAAATTAACTATATGAATCAACTCAACAATGGAACATTCTCTTTTGGAATTAATAATGAAAATGAAACAAACAAACAAAAACCTCTCATGCACAAGTCTACTGCTCCACGGTGGCTGGGAGCAGCACAGCCACGCCACCTCCTCAGAGGCTTCCTGGCTGCCATGGAGAAAATAAAAATATTTAACAAAAAAAGTAGAAAAGTGTGTGTGTGGGGGGAGGGAAATGCCCCATTACAAAAAGCAAGGCTGCACCACCAAAAAGGTGGCGCAGCTACACCGCAGCTCAAGGGGGCATTCCCAGGGTGAAAGGGGTTTGGAAGCTGACTAATGTCAGCTCTGCCCACTGGAATGCCCCAGGAATGCCCCCCCCCCGCCACTGGCGCCTGCTGCCTCTTCCAAGATTTCACTCCAGCGTGGCTGCACTGGAGGTGAAGGCTGGCGCAGCTCTGCAGCTCCCAGGCACCGGTGTGTGTGCCACCTGGGATGGCGTAAGTGCCCATTATCCTAGGTTAAACAGGCACTTACACTGGTGGAAGGTCATGCTGGTTCCTATGCCGATTTGCACACACACCCTGCCCCCCAGGAATGAGGAATAAATAATATATATATTTAAGTAGGAAAATGAGAAGAAGAAAATTCATTATAACTGGTCGAACAGTAGAGAAAAATAAAACAAGTACACAAGCTGGCAATGTTGTCATAAAATTGAGAATATGACCCACATTTAAAATTTGATGTAGAACTAAATGAAGGTAACTGCCAATATAAACTTTAGAAACAAGCATAAGTGTTTTTCTCAGTTATATAAGATAGAGTTTAATCTCAGTGGTCTTTTACAAAATGTTGCACCAGAATCAGTAAACCTTGAGAAAATTACTTGCATGTGAATGAACTGGTCCCATCATGATGTGTTTTTCAGGCCTGTTTTTAATACTTCTTAGAGATAGTTTAGACTATCTATACTTTGGTATTTTCACGTAAACACTTTACTAGACAGCTCTTTTACAGTTTTAGAAGATTCTACCTAGTTTATGCTAGGAATGTAACCAAATTTTGTGACTCTTCTGGCTCATATCTAAAGCCCATGTTTCATTTGTGGTTTCCATACACTCAGGACAAATATCTAGACATCAGTTTCCTAATCACATTACTGAAATTCAGTAATTGCCATCAAAATGTTTGTTCAGGTTCAGCATATACTGCTGCACCTGTACCACTTTTTTGCTTTGTTGAGGACCCAGAATAGTCAACGTTTTTTTTCAATTGGTGTTAATTGTTAGGATATAGACCTCAGATGGCTTTGTTATCTATGGCAGCTTAGAGAGAGTGACCACTCCCATCCAGTGAATAAGAGCAGAAGGAATACATATATAATTGTATGGCTGCATCCACACTATGATCATTTCCCATTGTATAATCACTGCTGCAGCAAATGCAGAGGCATCTGTAACAGGAATGGAGTATCCACATGATACCTGAAGTAGTTTCTCATCTTATCTTTTCATGCTTGTGCCCTTAAGATCTATAGGAGAAGGCCTGGTACATGTAGAGGGTTGCCAAGTCCCTTTTCACCTCCAGCAGGAGGTTTTTGTGGCAGAACCTGAGGAGGGCGGGGTTTGGGGAGGGGAGGGACTTCAATGCCATAGAGTCCCATTTCCAAAGCAGCCATTTTCTCCAGGTGAACTGATCTCTATCAGCTGGAGATCAGTTGTAATAGCAGGAGTAGGGTTTCCAACTGCCAGGTAGTAGCAGGAGATCTGCTAATTCAACTGATCTCCAGCCGATAGAGATCAGATCACCTGGAGAAAAATGGCCGCTTTGGCAATTGAACTCTATGGCATTGAAGTCCCTCCCCTCCCCAAACCCCGCCCTCTTCAGGCTCCGTCCTCAAAATCTCCCACCAGTTGAGAAGAGGACCTGGCAACCCTAAGCAGGAGATCTCCAACTAGTACCTGGTCTATACTAGTTCAGCGCAGGTATTTGTTATTTATAGTACCTGGAGGTTGGCAACCCTATAATAGCAGGAGATCTTTAGCTAGTACCTGGAGGTTGGCAGCCCTATATATGTACCTCCTCTTAGTGGTGTGGTGGCCACTAGTGTTGTATATAGTGATACTAGTTCTTTAGGATTCCTTGCCAAGAGTGGTTTGGCCAACTAACTCCCTTCCTTTAATTAGGAGACTTATTAAAACCATATGTTTTCAGGAAAGCTTTTATAATCAAACTGCTTTTCTGGAGCGTACTGTTTTAATAGCCTATGCTGTTTAAGTTTATTTGTTCTTATCTTATTCAATTTAATTTTGTACAGTTTTTATACCATTTCTTGTAAACTGCTTGTAAATCCTTTTTACAGTCAGGAAGTAGGATGTAAATGCAAGTTAGACAGTAAAATAAATATAATTAAATTATTGTGGTATTAACTGTAACAGTAATTCTTTCTTCACACTTATATGCATATTATCACTGGTGACATGATATAGTTCTGCCATGATGGTATAGAAAATCTGGGAATTCTGGCCATTTCTTTTTAAAACTCGCTATCAATATCTCATTGTTTCTGTTTGATATTCAGTACTTAGCATTTATACAGTGTTTGCAGGACTTCACATGCCCAGTTTTTTATTCAGTCATAATAACAGCTCTGCCAGGTTAGTCAGCATTATTATCACCATACTGCAGATGAGAGAGAGAGAGAAGGCCTTGCCTGAGGCCACTTGTGTTGCCAGCCCCCCACTTGCATCTGCACACCCCTCCCTCCCAGCCTGAACATATGTGTCTGTGTGCCATCAAGTCACAGCTGAATTATGGCGACCCTGTAGGAGTTTCAAGGCAAGAGATGTTCAGAGGTAGTTTGCCATTGCCTGCCTCCGTGTGTGCTGAGAGAGTTCTGAAAGAAGTGTGACTGGCCCAAGGTCACCCAGCTGGCTTCATGTGGAGTGGAGAATCAAACCCAGTTCTCCAGATTAGAGTCCACCACTCTTAACCTCTATACTGTGAGCTAGTCCCACAAAGCAAGCACTGAGATGGAGAGCAATCTCCATATTTTAAGTCTCTAGATGAATCTTGCAGTAACAAACACAGCAAATTATCTTGCAACAACCATCAACTTTCAAGGAAGTCTTTTTGAGAGAAATCAGGGATTGCCAACAGGATGAAAACAATTAAGCCACACCAGGCTATAAGACAAAGATGCCTCTCCCCATATTGCCTTGCAATCACTGACCATCAACGTAATTCGGATGTAAAGTGCCCTGCAACAGCCTGGAAGCTCTGATTCAAATCTTCCCACTGTCCCCAAAGTTTCTGCCCCATATATGACTCAGTTTTATGCCTACAGTTTTGTAATTCCGAATTATAATTAAATCAAAATCTTCCCTCACTTCTACCCTACCTGGTTAATTTAGTTAGTTCGGTAGTTTTCTCCTGATAAAGTGCCCAATTCCCAAGTATTCCTTTATCTTCTGTTGCAATCGTTTCCTGAAAAGAACCCATGTTAAAACAGTATTACTAGCTTGGTTAGTAACTGAGACTTAGTAACTGAGTCTGACCTGGGTTTCAACATTTGGATTGCCAGCCCTGGGTTGGGAAATACCTGGAGATTTGGGGGGAAAGAGATACAGGAGCATTTTTTTTGGAATTACATATTAAAAAACCCAGCAACTCAAGGAGGGATAGAGGAATATATAAATGGAGTACAAATGGAGAAATTTACATCTGAACAAAGGGATATACTGAATCAAACGATTACTATTCGAGAAATATCACAAACAATACAGAAACTTTAAAAAGACAAAGCACTGGGCCCAGAAGGTCTAACAGCAATGTTTTATAAATGTTTAGAAGAAAACTGAATACTATGCAGCAAGTTGTGAATGAAATAAGTAAACAGAAAATACTGCCCCCATCATGGCAATAAGCACATATAACATTGATAAAGAAGGCTACGATCCAACTTTACCATAATCTTATAGACCCGTCTCATTATTGAATGTGGACTATAAACTTTTTACTTCAATAATGTCAGAGAGATTAAGAAAATCTATAACAAAATTAATTCATACAGATCATATTGGCTTTATACCAAAAAGAGTTGTGAAAGAAGTGAACACTTTGTGATAAATGCAAAAAAAATCTACGAAAAAAGGAGAAAAATGGCGTTCATGTTTTTAGATGCTGAAAAGCTTTTGACAATATTTCTTGGCCATTTTTATTGAAAATTCTAGCAATTTTAAAATGCGGCTCAAAATTTATGAATTGGATACAGAGTATCTATTCAAAACAAAGTGCAAAGATTTTTGCCTACAACGGGCCCTGACTTGGGCATCTCGGGCCCTCCCCAAACACTGCAATTTACCTTTGCTGTGGACATCCAGCCAGGGAAGGCTTCCAGTGCAGCCACACCTGGATGCACAGCCCTACTGATGCTTTCTCTCCCTCCCCCAGGTTGATCCCCAGCAGCAGTGAGACACTGCCCTGACCAGTCCAGCCCAGGACCATGCTCCAAAGAAGAGGAATGAAGAAAACCCAGGCCATAGACCTCCACGCTGCCCTGTGAGCCAGCCTGCTTTTCCCGACCACTGCCAATCAGCTGATAGCCGAAAGGGCGTAGCCAAGGCTTGTGCATTCTGGTGGCACCAGCAGGGCTAGAATGGGGCTGAAGCAAGCCCTATTGTTAGCCCTTTTATGGACTCAAGGGGCAGAGTCAGGGGAAAAGGCTGGGCGGGGCCTCAGAGCCTTCGCCCTGTTTAAGGCCAGAAGGGAGCTGAGGCCGGGTGGGAACAGCCACAGGTCAGGCTAGCTCTGGGAAAAGCTGAAAACCCTGGTGTTGTACTGGCCGGTCAGGCGGGCAGGGCTGCTATTGCGGCATGGTGCAGAGAGGGCTGAGGGTGGGTGTGGCAAGAAACGGAGGAGGGAACAGAAGCCGAGATTTCTGCAACCTAGTGGCTGCACTCAACAAAAAAATCAGCGGGGTAATCCAAAGTCTAGTAAACAATCCAGAAGTCAGGCCGGGGTCTTTGTACTTATCAGAGACTAGGCAGCAAGGTTCGTCAGTAGTCAGTCCGAGGTCGGGGTCACAGGCAAGTCAGTCGTAGTGGTCGTTAATCAGTCCGAGGTTGAGTTCAGGCAAGAGAGTAACCGGAGTGGAGCATGCTGAGGCCAGAGTTCAGTACGTTGCATCCACGTTTCAGCTGGGTTTTGCCACACCTTAAATCTGGCCGGTTAGCAGAGTAAGCTTGGTCCTGCCATCACTCACTTTCGTCTTCAGCTGTAGCAATCTCCTTAAGTCTCTGCAACCTAGCTGAACACCATCTTTCAGTATGCAGCTTTCTCTGCTTCTCTCTCCAGAGATCCAGGGGGGCCATTTCTTGCTCTAAATCTTCAGCTGTCTCTGCCCCTCTGGCCTTTGAGGCCAGCTGGACTCTGTCAACCTGTCTCGATGTTGAAGTCTCTGATGGCCCTTTTAATCCATCAGCTGGTTCAGATGGCTTCTCTGCTGCATTTTCAGGAGAAGCGGCCAGCTGTTCCAGTTCTCCTTTTGATGCCTCCAATTCTGTCACAGGTGAGGCCGTGACAGGCATCCTCTGAGGGAGAGGCTAGTTCGGACTCTCCCTCAGAGTGGACTGAGGCTGAGGAGGCTCACTTGGCTTGGCCGCTCAAGGGCGCTGATACCAAGAAGGAAGCGTTCCCTGAGCCTGCACCTCACAATTTAAATAAACAGAGTGTTAACTGATGGATTTCTGATTGAAAAAAGACATGTCAAAGATGTCCACTATAAAGGACAACAGCAACTCTCCACAACAGCAACAACTCTCCACAACAGCCCAAGAGCTGTCAGCACTTCTGGATAGTCTTTTAAAGGTATTTAGGGTGAAATAGGGTGCTTACCTGAACTTGTGTGGATTTCCATAGCAGGAAGGATACAGCAGCACACTACCACCCCTTTTTTGGTAAGATTTCATTTTTTGTTCATCAACAGAAAGAAAAGACTTCCGCTAGAGATGCTGATCTGAGCGCCACGTTCCTTGGGAGCTCCCGAGGGACCCAAGAAACGTTCATATTTGGGGTGCACCCTGCACCCCTACCCGGCTCCTAAACAGTGGACCGGGAATCAGGAACTCTCCTGCAGCCTTGAAGAGCGGTTTGACCCCCATTTTTCTGAGAGGGGAAGACTCTCAGGGAATTGGGGGAGGTCCTGCCGGCATTGAGGGGAAACACAATGCCGTGAACATTTCTTTGGAATCAGGCTCAGATCTCCTCTACCTATTACCACCTAAGCAACTACATGGAAGTAAGAATACCTACTCTTCTAAAATCTGAGTAAGTTACAAAAACTCTTTTGTTTTACCTGGATCTGGAGGTTATGAAGGATTGCCAAAAAAATCTATTAAATCCTCGCATCCCCACCTGATGTATAAATGACTCTTAGAAAACAAAAAAAAATCAGATAAATTGGCAGGAATCCTATCAATTTGATCAGTGGGTAGACATAACAAACAGGATTTTTTGAAAGACGTTAAAACTACCAATCAGATACTTCGACGCTGAAAGGGGAGGGAGGAAGAATCCCCCCCTTCTTAGGTGTCGTCTTTCCGTCTTCAGTGCCTAATGCCATCGCGAGAGTATCATATCGTGAGAACGGAAGTGTAGCTCTTGTGTAACTGGCAAATAATTCCCCAGTTCCTGGACAAGAGGAGGTAACGGAAGGTCCACGGTACTGCAACCTTTTGGGTATATCCTGTTTTCTGCAGCAGCTCTATACTAGAATGTTTCCAACTTGATGGTATTCTAACATTAAAGTACTACCCACAACACAAGAATCCTGTTAAATTACCTACAAACTTTTTCATTTTTTGGTGTATTTGTCTGGACTTTACCAACTAAGTTTCAACAAAACCCTTAAAAGTAGCAAGCATGGGACGTGCGATTAAACAGATGGATCAACTACTTGCCATGACAAATGCCCTATATCAAACTATTAACCAAAAACTGGATACTATTCTGGATGTAATTAAAGACATAAAGGACCAAGTTATTACAATGAAGTCAGACGTGGAAGCAGTGGATTTTCCGGTTGAAGATCAGAAAATCCCCATAAAGGAAGTGGAGAGCCAGGATAAACAACTAGACGCTGCATTCTCTCAACAAGAAATTGCAACAGACCAGCTGCTTACGATGGATAAGAACGTGAGAGACTTTGATTTTTGTTTTTACAATTTGCCTGAAGAATTCTTTGATACTAGCTTGGAGGACTTGAAGGGTGGAAAGGCTGGAGCTACTGGGATCTCTCTTTACGATTTTGGAATTGAAGAAATTACAATGCAGGTTTACTATGAGAACTCTATGCTTGCAGAGGGAACGTTAGCAACAATATCCAAGGATGATCTTTGGTGTTTGATGTTAATGAGGAAAAGTGGAAGACGCTGGAAATTCCGGATGAAAGGACTGGCTAAAAGAGTGTTTTTTTGTTTTTGTTTTGGAAATTAACAAGGAACTGGTTAAAAGGGTTGATTTTGGTTATAATGGTATAATTAATACATTAGAATACATTAATATTAATACATTAGAAAGACAATTTATAATGAATAGGTGTTGGGAGACATGGAGGGTTTACGGAGAAACTGCTTTATAAAGTAGTGGATAATTGTTACTTATTGATTTAATCCATTTACTATTAATGAGATTTATTGACTTTTTTTCTGTGTTAGTATTAATTATTTTCTCATGATTATATTCAATGCTATATCTTTAAAATTGTATGAGATTTAGTTTATTGTATGTAATTAAAAATATTAGGATTAGAATTGCTGATACCAAACAATATACAGGTTTATTAATGGATGGAGGGAGATGTAGGGGAAGTCCTGTTTTATTTTTTTGTTCTTTTTCTTTTTACCTATATATTAGATATACTTTCAACAACATAAATTTTTGATGGTTTTTAATAAATGTAGAGATGTATATGTTAACTTGTTCCAGAAAAATAATAAAAATTATTTTTTAAAAAATCAACAGAAAGAAAAGACAGAAAGTAAAAACAATACAATTTCATCAACAGAAAAAGAAAGAAAACGTACATACATACATGTTAAACAGTAAATGATAATAACAATAATGCTGAAGAATAAATGGTGATATATTAATAATCATTGAGTGGTGATGATCGTAATAACAAATCTAAGCATAAATTTCTAACAATAATTTCCAGATATGGGTAAACTAGAGGACTGTGGAGTGGACCCTAGGATAGTTAGGTGGATAGGAACATTAGTGGGGATAATGGAGGACTGAGTCTTCTTTAAGAAGATTCCCAAATTCTCAGGAGTCCATCCCTAATTACATTACTTCTGTTTTGTGTCGTATCTGTTTGAAGTAATTATGCAAGCCTTCTTCCAAGCCTGCTGTCTTTAATTTAATTTTTCTTTGATAGAATTTTTAATCCAATCCACAATCCAAACCAGGCTAGCCACTTGATAATATAATTTAATGTTAGGTACTGCTAGTCCTCCTCTCTTTTTCTCATCTTCTAAAACTTTGAATCTAATTCTTCTTTTTTTGGCTGTTCCATATGAACTTATTTATCTGTTTCAGCCATTCCTTCAAAGTTTTTTTCTTGTGTATAAATTGAAAAAATCTAAAATAAAAAATTAGTTTTGGTAATACATTCATTTTTATTGTGGAGATTCTGTCTAGCCATTATTTTTTTATTTTAGATTATCTTTGTAAATCCTCTTGTATCTTCACCTATATTTTATAATAATTGTCTTTAAATAATGCATCATTTTGTCCAGTCAGATTTATTCCCAAACATTTGACTGAATTTAACGTTATTATGCATCCTATAATCCTTTTGACATCTTCCTGCAGCATTAAAAATCTTAATATTATTTTCACCTTTTTCCTATTGATTTTATAACCAGAAAGAGATAAGAATTTATATATTGCATTGACAGGTGAGATTTGAAATTGTTAGCACCACATAATTAGCATAACTTTTTATTTTAAACTCTTCTCCATCCACCTTTAGTCCTCTAATTCTGGGACCTTGTCTAATCTCTGTAGCCAATACCTCCAGCACAAGAATAAATAAAAGAGGTGATAAGGAACAACCTTGGAGTGTGCCTTTTTCAATTTGAAATCCATCAGTCAGCACTTCATTTATTAAGATCTTTGCATGGTGTTTTGTATAAATACTCTGTATCCAATTCAAGACTTTTGAGTCACAGTTTAAAATTCCAAGAGTTTTCAATAAAAGGGCCAAGCTATATTGTCAAATGCTTTTTCTGCATCTAAGAATTTAAATGCTGCTTTCTTCTTTTTTCACAAATACAATTGCATTAATCCCAAAACGTATATTGTCTCATAAATCTCTGGGACAAAGTCTGTCTGATTTATGTGGATTAATTCTGTTATACATTTCCTTAATCTCGCTGACATTATTGCAGTAAAAAGTTTGTAATCAACATTCAATAGTGAAATAGGTCTATAAGACTGGTAATCTTGAATCATTGCCTTTTTGTGTATCAATGTTATATGTGCTTCTTACCTTGATGGGGGCAGTATTTTCACTTTGCTTATTTCAGTCATAACTTTTTGCAATGGTAACAACAAATTTTCTTTAAAACACCATCTTTTTTTCATTTTCTTTTCTAGCTTGTGTTATTTTTTAAATTGTAATGGTGTGGTTTAATATGCCCCTGTATTCAGCCCTGGTTAGTATTCGGATGGGAGACCACCAAGGAATACCAGGGTTGCTGTGCAGAGGAAGGCACTGGCAAACCACCTCTGTTAGTCTCTTGCCTTGAAAACCCCATAAGGGGTCGCCATAAGTCTACTGTGTCTTGATGGCACTTTATACACACACACACACATTCAGATGCATTCTTTTTATGTACTCTTCTACTGCTGAGTCTTCTTTATATAATTCCAAAAAGAAAACAGAAAACTATTCTTGTATCTCTTTTTCTACATATGTGATTTGCAGCCCATTCCTGAGGTGGGGGGCTGAAAGTGCTTTGGAAATGGTGTGACCCTGCCGCCAGTGTAAGTGGCCTGTTATCATGGAATAAGAGGCACTTACTCTGGCAGTAGGGGCAGTTATGTCAGCACCTGAGCCCCACGGAGATGCACACTGCTTCTCCAACACCACAGTCTCTCCGGCACATAAATCCCAGAAAAGAAATTGGGTGCCTGTGTGTGTGTGGGGGGGGTGTCCCTGGGGTGTTCCCGGGGGTGGAGCTGATGGTAGTCAGCTTCCAAAGCCCCTCCAGCAACAGTGTTGCTGCACCAGATTTTTCCTGGTGCAGCATTGCTGTTTTCTATGGGGGGAAAGCCCCATTTTCTTTTAACTTAAAAAAAAAGGCTTTTGAAAGCCTTGCAGCAACTGGGGAACCTCTTTGAAGGCATTGCAGTGGTGCCTCGGTTAAGTTGTCCCCAGCCACCAGAAGGCTCAGGAATGAACTGTTGGTCTCCTTTACTCCTTATTATTCTTTCTGTTTCTTTCCTTAGGCAATGTGCCAGACATCTTCTCGTTTTTTTCATCTGTTTAATAGGCTTCTGTTTTAAAAAATCGTAGTTTCTTCTGTGTCTCCTTGGCTTCAGACATTAGTTGATGTTTTAGTTGCTTAATCTCGGTTAATGTTGCTTTATGAATACTGTTTTTATGCAGTCCCTCCAGTGTTGGGATTCTGTTTGTTATTTTCTTAGTTTGCTCCAATTTGTCCTCTTTTTTTTTTTTTGGATTGCTATTAAAATCCCTCTCATCTAAGCCTTGCTAGTTTCTCAAATTGTTGCAATAGGTATATCAACTGTATTGTTTAATCTAAAAAATTATTCTAAATCTTTTTTGAATTTTTAATTATTTCTTCTTGTAGAAGGAGGGTGTCATTTAACCTCCATCTTTCTCTTCTGCCTCTGTTCTGTTGCCAAGTTGCCCCTAGTGGATTGTGGTCTGCAAAAAATACACCGCACTCATTGATGATGCGGAGCTTATATGTCCTTTCTCAGGAAACTTGGACAAAAGGGTTCTCACTTGTCCTATTTCCTCCTTTCCCCCACATCTTTAGTTTAAAAGTAACTCCTCCCTAAATTGGAGTAGTTCTGATGGATTTTTGGTTGCCGTTGTTCTTGTACTGCTAATTAGGATAAGAAGTGTACTATTTATCTATATTTTATCTGTATTTTAATTTGGATTTGCTAGTATTTGCTTAGGATATGTTCCCCTCCCCTAACTATTGTACCAAATAGTGCTCATGTGAGCATGTGTCGATCACAAATGGAAGTAGCTGAAATACAGCCCATTTAAACAATTTTCCTTTAGTGAAAATCAAACAGAATGGACACATTTAGATCCGAAGACAAATCTGCTTGTTCATGGCAAGCATGAACGTCCTTTATGTGTAATGCTAGTGTACTCCCTCCATCCTCTTGAATGGGAAGCATGACTGAAAACGCCTTGATTTAGGAAGTCGTTCATTCATTCATTCATTCATTCATTCAGGGTATTTGTAATCAAGCTTCAATTTGCTATGATATCTGAATGTGGGTTTCTTGGTAATTTGGAATTTGCTTCCTTTCTACAAACCTGCTGGTTTCATTAAAACTGCCCGCTAAAACCATCATCAATCACCCGGGCAGTTTGGCCAGTACAGGGTGAGACTAGCTCATGTTGCTATGCACTTTCACCCCCCAAACCACAATGAATCAGCTGGGCAGCAAGCACCTCCTTGGCAGCTGTCACAGTTTCCTCAGAATGTGTCTGCTTTGCCATGAACATCAAACCAGTTGCAAGAAGTCCCAGGAAGCTGGGGAGAGAAACTCGTCCTGGACCCCAAATCAGCTAGTGACGTCCCTGCATATGAAGCTGATATGATCCTTTCATATGATGTTAACTATTTAAATCAGCCATCAGAATATTAACATAATGCTGTATGGAGGCATATTAAATAGTTTTACAATCCACTAAGTAATGTTTTACAGCATTTCGATTTTCTACAGTACCTTTAGTGCTACTACAAAGGCATTATGCAAATGAAACATTAAGAGGCATTATATTTACTGAGCATGTGTGATGGAGAGCATTCCCCATTGCTCACTATTTCACTTTTTATGATACAAATTTTATAAGATACAGATCTTGATTGACCCATTTAACAAAAATACAAAAAAGCAACTTTTTGAAGCAATTGCTATCAGAATGAAATGAGTAATGACTATGTCCAAGGAAATATGAGTCACAGTTCAGCTGAAGTTAAGCTCTTTTAAATCCCATTGATTTCAATTATAGACCTAGGCAAATTCTTCTGTTGCAATCAATGGAACTAAATTTACCTACATTAGTTGCATCATCCCTGTAGTTTGTTGCCAAGGATAAATATGTAAGCTATCATTAGGATTTTGTTTTCATGTTGCTATCCTGTTGGTACACCATGGTGCAAGTCAAGTGGCTAGAATATATTTGGTAGTTATAAAAATTATATCATATGTCCTCAAACTATTTCATTTATACTGAGCATGCTGAAACAATTATGCTGTGATTGCTATGTAGAAGCAGTTGTCAAAATGTTATTTATTGGTTAACTTCAGCTTTGCAATACATCTCTGTTTTGTCATTGCCCTAGCACTCTGTGAGTGTTGGGTTGGATACTATGAACTGCAAATGCAAAAGCAGAAAATGGGACTGGGGTCCAATTCTTCTTTCTTGCTGACCCCGCCCCCCATGCATTTTATCCATGAGTACTCCCCCAACTCCCATTACTTGCTTGGAGTGGTAGGGGTTTCCTAAGGGAAGGTAGGGAAGATCCACCACCATGAACATTTTCCACTCCCAGACCACAAGATCCAATATTTTATTTTTAATGTTTGTATCGATTTATTAATTTCCTTGTTGAATGCATCCTTCTCAGTTGTGAAAGGCCACTAATGGAGCACTCATTCAGTTCCACTTTTCAAAAATTTGTGACAATTTCCCTTTCACTGTATTCTGTGTTATGAATACAGAACTAGGATAAGGAGACTTCTGTAAAGGTAAAATGCTATTTTGTATTTTTGTGCAGAATTAGAGTTTTATTTCATAATTTAGACATAAGCAAAAACAAAAGATAGAGGCAAATTCAAATTCTTAACATCTTAACTAGAAATCACAAAATGCATACCATATATACTCGCGTATAAGCCCAAAAAAGGGCTGAAAAAGCCGAACTCGGCTTATACGCGGGTCAATACGGTAGGGGAGGGGAGGAGGGAGGGGGAACTTACTGCCGCCACCGCCGCTGGGCCCACGCCGCTTCCTGCTGCCGAGAGCGGCCTGGGGCGGCCTTCTGCAGCTGCAGGGAGGCTGCCCCGGCCCTCGCCCAGCTGCGCCGCCGCTTCTCGCGGCAGAGAGCGGCCTGGGGCGGCCTTCTGCAGCTGCAGGGAGGCTGCCCCGGCCCTCGCCCGGCCGCGCCGCCGCTTCTCGCGGCCGAGAGCGGCCTGAGGCGGCCTTCTGCAGCTGCAGGGAGGCTGCCCCGGCCCTCGCCTGGCTGTGCCACCGCCGCCGCCAGGCCCGCGCCACTTGCTGCCGGGAGCCCAGGTAAGCCTGCGGGGGTGGGGAGGGGTTATAAGCCGACCCTCGGCTTATACGCGGGTGCCTAATTTTTCCCCATTTTTGGGGAGAAATTAGGCACCTCGGCTTATACGTGGGTCGGCTTATACACGGGTATATACGGTAATCTAAATTGGATGTCTGGTAGATTATATGGCTTTTTTTAAAGGACTAAGAAAATTCATGGAGAACGGATACAGATCATTTGCCACGACTACCAGTGCAGCTTCATTTTCATAACCAGGTCAGAAGTATGACTCATCCACATGTGACTGGAATTCCTCTGCCACGTATTCAATAACTTTTCATACAGACTGTGAATACTATTTATTTTCTTTCTGTTGCTATTGGTGTTTTGGTAGATTTCTCATTTGTGTACTTTTAAAATTAGATTTTGTTTAATTACAGCTGACTTGAAAGTCATATTGGAAAAGCCATGTTGTTGAAAGGTGGCAACATAAATATTTCAAGTAAATAAATAAATAAATGGAGAAGGTTGCACACAGTTCTAGTCTTCAAGTAATTCCTGCTTAATGGTTTTCTTCCAGAGAAGTTTTGATCACTGCCTCTTGTAAAGATTACAGAATCTGGCTTTCCTCTACTGAAAGATTGATGACTCTGATCAATAAATCCAAGGCTCATCCCAGTTGGTCCTAACAGTCCAGAGAGACATGAACACCACAACTCTCAGGATCCATATCCTTAGAGCTAAAGTGATTAAACAGTTGTGACACATCTGGCTCAGATTCTGCCCATTAAGAAGGTATACTCTTAATTCACACACATCAGTGCTGGATAGTAAACATAATGGACTTAGTTTTACATAAACAGATGTTAAATTTGAGCTTTACATTTAAATTCAAGGCCTTGAAAAGCAAGCCAGCCTTGAAAAGCAAGCCAGAATAAACAAATTATTCTAAATTCAAATCCTAGCAAAAGGAGGCAGGCAGGATAATATGCTACTTTTTGCCTTGATATTGTCTTCTTAGTCTCACCTACGAATATGTTTTCAAGAGCCACCAAACCCCAACAACTGGGGGGGGACTTGCAATGCTGTAATGTCTTCCCACTTCATCCTTTTTCTGATGATTGTAGTTTAAGTATAAATATAGCTCTTCTGGATGGACATTTCATTGAACTCCAGTTCACAAATGCTTATGAGAGAATCAATGTTGTTAGTCTTTAAGGCATCACTGGACCCTTGTTTTATTTTGAAAGGATGACTATGTAGCAAATACAATTATTAAAACGGCTAGGCAGCAGCAGAGTCCCAGTGTCTCAACATTCAGTAACATCATTGGTTAATGGGGTGATAGGAGGCAATTTGATAGGAACTTAGAAAGACATCTGTTTGCCTCTGTTCACCAATAAAGTGAGCCAGACTAAGAAAATGGAAAAATTTGTCTGATACATTTTACCAGTGAGAAGAAATGAAATAGTTATATTTCTCTTTCTGTCTCTTCCCCCCTTTTTTATATAACTATAATTTTTCTGTACTGCTCCACTTTTTTATAGTTGCTGCAGAATGTATTTACAAATGAAAACAATGTTAAAAACATCATATTCTCCTTCTGTCACCCCCTCTTGTTGTTTTCAGTTCACAAAATATGGAATAGGACAATTAAGAACAATAAGTGCTCTTGTATCCAGTCCAGTTTTAATGCTTATGAAGTTATTAAAAAATTAGTCTGTAACCCTCAGCCCAATTACTTAGAAATTGGTTTCCCCGAAAACAATGGAATGGTTACATGCACCAAAACTGTAATTATTCCCAAGGGATAATCCCTAATTTCTGTTATCTTTTCCTAGTACTGTGCTGACCCCATTTTACCTTTCAGGGAGAAGCTGAGATGTTGTTAATGTGCATACCATAGAACTACATGCAGTACAGCTGTTTGGGGTTTCAGTCCCCATGAAGGATTTATGTTTGTTTGCTTGCTTGCTTACTTATTTAAAACATTTTAATGCCACCTTTCCACCCTATCAGGGCCCACAAGACGGCAAACATTAAAATCATTAAAACATTTTGTGCAATTAAAAATAAAGTTAAAATTATAAAAATGATTAAAATTAAAACACATAAACAAACAACAGTAGAATAAGGGACAGTAACTGCTATTGGAGGTATACTAGGACAAACAAAAAGTCTTCACCTGCTGGTGAAAGACATCAATGGAGGGACACAAATGAATCTCCCTGGGGAAGGAATTCCAAATTTTAAACTTCTGAACTGTGGCAAATGAATCTGGATTCTAGTGTGGATCTATACAAATGCATGTACATGGACCTGAAATGCCAATCACTGCTTTAATTACATATCCAGATAGTAAATGGTGTTGAATATCTTGGGGAATACATCTGTTCTATGAACGATATTAAGCATTATAGTGAACATCTTACATGTTCATTTTTAAGTAAACTGTAATATTCAGTTTACTAAAGCTCACAGTCAATGTGCCATTCAGTCATATGTATCTTTTCCACAATGAATTCTTTTTTTAAAGTGAAAAGCAGTCGGGGGGGGGGAGCTGTAAATTTAAACTAAAGGGTGTATGGGGTGAATGTTTAATTCTTTCTTTCTGGACATTTTTCTGCTCAAATATTTTCTTCACACAAGGACAAAATACAAAAACCTTCACCTGTTTAAACTCTCTTCGTATATCATTCTATTGATTTATATGTGTAAGATTTTTTTTAAAGCCATGCAGGTGGGATATGCATTTATATACATATACATACACATTTCTAAATTAAATTTAAAAATTGCAATTGCAGCTTATAATCACATTCCCTTTTTCATACATATAGTTCAAATAGCAACAATATGACAGAGGAAAGTGGGAGATAGTTGCTTCATAAACATATAAACAATTTCATATAAGTAAACAAAATATTTCTGGGTGTAAAACTGATAGACAATATTTATATTAATCCCATCAAGGTTTGGACTTTTCCACATGGAAATATTTCTTAATAGATAATGGCATTAACAACATGCATTTAACCTTTCAGAATCTGCTCCCGTTTCATCCTCTTACTAGCATAATTATCATATTATTTACTTCACTAACTGCAGAAATAAAAGATTGTAACTTCTCCACTCATAAAAGCATGTTTATTCCAGCTGAATTCTGGCAGTATTTACATTCAGCAATACACGAGTTATTATGGAGTGATTGCTAAAGACCATGTAATGTTAGAATCTGTTTTAAGAGCTAAGATTGCAGTGCTTATCTTCAGATACAAATTAGACGACTTTGCCCCATCCATGGAAAATTCAGGAACATTTTTTTACCAGTACTAGCGAAGTGAACCATCAATATCAAACAGTGAGAATCCATAAAACTCACCAAGAGATTGCAAACTGGTGTACACTAATATACTTTTTCTTCTCCTGATTTCCACCACTGAGATCATTAGTATTTTTCCAAAGATGTATATTGCTGGCGTTATATAAAATGCTTAAGGCAATGCTGACTGAACTTCCTCTTGACCTATTAGAGTCTCTATATATTTGCAGTAAGATTACTACTGTTTATAAAAAAGTGTACAGTTAATTTCATTTGTAATCCTTAGCACTGTAAACTATAATCAGTAAAGTAGGTTTATTTGCCAAAAACATGACATGCTCATTACAGGCTTTTGCTTCATTTACACCCAAACTCAAAAAGGTCTCCAATAAAACCTGTAAAATAACCCATTCTTTAATCTAGACACTTTCTTTATTTGGCTGCTTTCATTATTTGTTGCTAAATGTGAACAAGGGTAACATTATCACTTGGTTCATTATACAGACCTTTGCAACTCTTTGTAAAAAGTGATTTCAGATAAAACCAAGGAAATGAGTTATTTTTTCTTCACATAATCACTAGGCCTACATTCTATATTTTCCCAATATGAAAATATTAGCAGCCTGACTAGTATGACCTGCAGTAACAGTCTATCTAATATATTTATCAATCTAGTATATTTATCCTGTCCTTTCTCCAAGCAGTTCTCAGCAGCATATGTAGTGAGATATGTTAGACTGACAGAGAGTGATTAGGGCTGCTAAGCCCCTGGTGGAGGTGGGGGATCCCTCACCTCCAGATCCCATTGTCCGCCACCACTCAGAGTAGTAGCGTGATATATTTTTTAATGCAGCCTTATGTACTTACAGGAAGTTCTTTCCAGAAATGATGAAGGTAATCACTAGAAACTCTATGGTGTCTGGTGATTCCTACAGCTACACTTTGCCCCTTCAGGGGAAGCTCTAGAAACTCTGTGGTTTTACCAGTGTTTTCAGTGATTCCTATAGTAACCCTCACTTTTGGTGAGAACATCCAGTAAATACAGTGAGAACATCCAGTAAATACAGAAGCCTGCATTTTTTAGAATTTTCTCTCCAGCACTCCTTCCCACAACCCCCCGCCAGTTGGCAGGCGTTTTATGAGTGGAGAAGTTACAATCTTTTACTTTTCTGCAGTTAGTGAAGTAAATAATATGATAATTATGCTAGCAAGAGGATGAAACAGGCATTGCCTGGCAACTCTAAGAGTGACTGACCCAAGGTCATCCAGTAAACTTCATGGAAAAGTGGGGATATTTTTATTGGCTGTGTAAAGTAATTTCCCTTGATTTTTCTCTTGATTTGAACCTTTCTCTTTCTCTTTGGACAAAGGATAAATTTATTCGCAGGATCAAAGCTTTCCAAAGAACCTATGTTTGTAGAAACATGGAGCTACTTTTATGTGGAGGTCCTTGTTGAATATTATGCCACAAATGCTGGCCAGTGTGACAACTTTATCATGTTATACAGATATACAATTTTTCCTAATCTGCCTCTGATCATGTGCTATGGCCCAGCAACACTGACCATCAGAGCTTTGTAAATATCAGAAATTACCATGACCTTGAAATTTCTTGTTGGATTCTGTTGTCTTTTGCATTGCAAAACAAATATCCAGAAAAGGATAGCCCAACAGCAGCTCGGTTCCCCATCAATAGTGTTGTTTCAGCTGATTATATTTTGGATTGTTTTTGTTTTGTACAGCACCTTGTCTTGAAATATAAGAGCACAAGAAGAGAACAGATCAGATGAAGGGTCTATCTAGTATAGTTTCCTGTTTCTTATATTTGCATTAGCATGTCCATAACCTAGGGATTTTCAGAAATGCTAAGATCATAAGATCACCTTCTGGCTCTCAAACCTACTGAAATAAATGCCTTAAGTTTGCTGAGAGTTGCAGCTGAATATGTGAGATAGGGTTGCCAACCTCCAGGTACTAGCTGGAGATCTCCTGCTATTATAACTGATCTCCAGCTGATAGAGATCAGTTCACCTGGAGAAAATGGCTGCTTTGGCAATTGGGCTCTATGGCATTGACGTAACCTCCCCTCCCCAAACCCCGCCCTTCTCAGGCTCTACCCCAAAAGTCTCCAGGTATTTCCCAACCCGGAGCTGGCAACCCTAATGTGAGACCTTCCCAGCAATTTGAGAGTTCTGACAGAGGGAACTGAGCAGACCTTCCTGCTGTTTGAGGAGCGCACCAGACCGTTCCAGCAGGCCTTCGCACCCACTACTTTCTCCCCGTTATGGCAATACTGCCTTTTCAGAATGAGTAAATGTGAGAAGAAGCAAGAGTATAGCAGCTTCTAGCTATTTTGTGATGAATAGTAAGTACAGCTTTACAGTATGCAACTGTCGTATATATTCTTCACCCCGTCTAACCATACTAGCTGTTTTTCAAGACCTCACTACCCATTTCCAAGACCACAAGTCCAAGCCAGTTAATAATCTATTCTTATATAACACTCCTCAAGGCCAGTGCAAACCATACTTTGTTCTACTTTATTTATTTAGTAAATGTAATAATTGCCTTTCAACCAACATGGATTCCCAATGGAGATTTACAATATACGATAAAGCAAAATAACTTAAATAAGATCAGAAAAACCATTCCACTTTCCAAGCAACACCACTATAAAATATAAATATCCATATACACTCTTCCATCTAAATCAAAGACCCTTTGGAACAGGCAGGTCTTTCAGCCCAGATCTAGAAGGTCCTTATAATATTTCTGTGGGAGAGTATTCCACAGGTGACAGGCAGAAGAAAACATTTCCTTGAGTCCCTGCCAGCCAAATAGACAACACTATTTCTCTTAAGCAGATCTCAAGTGCTGGATCAGACAATATGGGTGGAGAGACAGTTGATTGATCAACCAAGACATTTAGGATTTTAAAAGTCAAAGCCAGCACCTTGTATGCTGCCTGGAAACAAATTGGAAGCCAGTGCAGATGAAATTAATATGATCTCAGTGGCAAATCCAAGTAAGAACTCACACTGCTGATTTTGCACCAATGGCAGCTTATGAACAATCTTCAAGGGCATCTCTACACATAGTGCATTACAATAGTCAAGTCCGGCTTTGATTAAGGCATATGTGGCTGTGGTGAGGTTGGCTTTCTTCAAGAATGGGCACGTCATGACATTTTGGGCAACTTCTGAACCTCTCTGTCAAAGTAAAATGTGTCCAAAAGAATTCTCTAGCTGCAACCTGATCTTTCAGGGGGAGTGCAATCCCATCCAGAACTGGTTGCACTCTGCTTTCTCGATCAGCCATTGCTCCCACTCACAGCACTTCTGTCTTGTTTGGATTAGGTTTTAATATACTAACATTCGTCCAGACTACTTAACCCTGCAGTCATATCTGCCCAAATCTGTATTATAGAGTTTTAAAATTTGAAGCCAACTTTCTGTATAATTTGGAAAAGGTTCAGCCTACATCAAGCTTTCTGCTGTTCTTTTAGCTGAACGGCAACTTGTCACGTCATGTCATCTTCTGGTAAGCGTTGCCTGTAGAGATCCTGACTGGCATGTAGAAATATAATCAGGAGAGATCTATCTGATCACTTTAGCTCTTGTGTGGCCTTGCTCCACATTTTTATGGCCTTATATATGATTTCTGTCTGTGACCTTAATTCTACCCCCTGTGCAACTCTCTTGATTCCACCCATTTCAATGTGCTGGCCTTTATATTTGGAATTTTCTACCATAACATCTATATATGCTACTTTTCTACTTTCTTTCAAACCCATTTTTCCCCCGTGAATGCTTTGGAATAATCCCATAGTTCTCATTCCCAACTGAAATGCAGTATGAAGGTGTCCAACTGAATTTTCTCACAATAAGCCACTGCACTGCTAGCTTTTTAACTCTTCCATTAGCCTTTGCACCATTTCTTGTTTTCCCCAATTTAACCCTTCACAGAAGATCTTTTCTATTATATTTATGTCACTCTGTAAATAATGTGCATGCAGAATTTCATTCTTCTTTGAAGTCTTGTATGACTCAAGAAATGAAATACTGGACTCTCTCATTTTTACATTATCTTCAATATTACATTCTTTAGCAAAATACAGATGGTATATGATAGAATGAGCAGTAGTAGGTTACCATCTGTTTGGAATTAGAGTAACAGTGAGAGAGTTTTATTCATGTTTATTTTGGTTTGACTTAAATAATTATGCATCCTTGAATTGTTCTTTCTTAAGCCACGACATCTGATTGTTTTGATGCGCAACCTGTACTCTGGACAGGAGGCCAAGGTTAGGACAGAATATGGAGAAACAGAATGGTTTCCAATTGGCAAAGGTGTTAGACAAGGATGTATTTTATCTCCCCATCTCTTTTGTACGCAGATCATTAGGAAAACTGGATTAGATTTAGATTAAGGTAGCGTGAAAATGGGGGGGAGGAACATTAACTGTTTGAGATATGTCGATGGTACTACATTACTGGCAGAAAATAGCGAAGACTTGAAACGACTACTTCTGAAAGTTAAAGGAGAAAGTGCCAAAGCAGGACTATAGCTGAACATCAAGAAGACAAAAGTAATGACTACAGGAGAGTTACTTAACTTTAAGGTTTACAATGAAGAAATTGAAATTGTTCAAGACTTTCTAGTATAGACCAGGTACAATCTTCAGGAAGAGCCGCCGCCTCTGTGGAGAAACTGCGGCCTTTCATCCTTCCTGCCACTAACAGTGGTGGGCAAAATGAAGGCATCACCTTCAGAGGCGGCAGCTCTTCCTGTGGTTTCCATTCTGATGGGACCTGCAGCCAGCCAGCCAGCTAAGTCTTCTTCCTCACTGCCTGGAGCCTTCCTGGCTGTGCTTTCTTTCTCCATAATTCATTCCTTTTTCTTTCCACCCCTTCAGCTGCTGTGAGAGTCAGTGGGACAATGGTGATAAGGCAGCAGCAAGTTTCCCCGAAGTGCCCTGTTCTACCACCCTACAGCTGATTGCCAGCTGTAGTCTGAAATTCAGACAGCGGTTAGCAAATGCAATGAGCTCTAGGGTGGTGGGGGTATGGGGCCTCCTACCACCCCACAGCTGATTGCCAATGATATGCTGGAAAATCTAGCCACGTGTAGGGGCCCCCCTCCAAATGCTCTACAGCTGAGAGCCTGCTGCTGCCTGAGTGATACCCCTTGCCATCACTGCATCTGTAGTCATAATGGTGGAAGAAAGGGCAGCAGTAGCTGGCAACCAGGGCAATTCAGTGGCTGAGGGGGCCCCAGCATGCCCCCCTAGCACGGGTCCCAGGGCAGTCACCCCAGCTGCCACATAGGTAAGACTTTGTATGGTTCCATTTCAGCAAATCCATTTCATAGACAAAAATAAAATAAAATAAAAACATAACTTATCATCCCTATGGTGTTGCAATTCACACTGGCAAGCGGGTACTGACTCAGATAGTCTCTATCCATGCATTTATATATTGTGGGAGCAGAAAATCTCTTCTCGGGTGAAACTTTCTATCAAGTACTGGCATTTACTTTGAAAGAACCTCTTTCTTTTCTCTTTTCCAACTGTTTGCATTGTCAGAGCTAGGATTAGAAAGATTTCTATGGCAGTGAAAGAAAACATCCTTATTAAATAACTGTACTGTTTTGTCACCAGGTATATATAATAAAAATTGCACCCTTGTGTCGCTCAGGGTAATTGAGGAACTCACGGTGTTGCTTCTCACCATCCCCATTCTTTATTATTTATTATTATTTACCTTATTCTTAGCCTGCCTTTCCCACTGATACTCAAGTCAGATTACACAGTGTAAGGCCATGCAATCATATATCATGACATATCCAACAATCAGTGCAACAGGACTAGGATCACAAAAATTAGAAACAATGCAAAAAAGGACCAGACATAATATGTCATAAGCCAGGAGTCCCCAACATGGTTGCCTGTGGGTATCATGGCACCTGCCAACACCTTTTCTGGCACCCGCCAAGTGTTTTCTAGGAAGTAAGTGGGGCTAGGTAGGGCTTTTGCCCAGCAAGGCTTCTGATGGAGAGTTGATTGGCTGTGCTAGGTTTTTTTTTTTTTTTTACAATGTTGCTTTGGCAGCAGTTGCCACCACAGCATAAGCATCTGTACTATGTTACTGAAGTTAAGCTGTGGCAATCATTTTGCGGCTGGCTCTGCCTCCTGTGTAGTGTTGCCAGGTGATGGCTGGAGATCTCCCGCTATCACAACTGATTTCCAGGCGACAAAGATCAGTTCCCCTGGAGAAAATGGCCTCTTTGGCAGTTGGACTCTATGGCATTGAAGTTCCTCCTCTCTCCAAACCCTGCCTTCCTCAGGCTCCATCCCCAAATATCCAACCCTACTCCTGTGGGAGCCATGTTGCTCATCATGCAATATCAGAATTCCAAATGTGCCTGCAGACTCAAAAAGGCTGAGAACCCCTGTCATAAAAAATCCCAAAATGGAATTACAAAAGTAGAAAACAATGCAGTAAGAGCAAGATAATGCATACAATAAACAGAATGCTAGGGGTGTGTGTGTGGGGGGGGGCCTTTCTGATCTGTTCAGGCAGGCCAGTCCACAAAGTGGAAGCCACAACTAGGGTTGCCAGGTCCCTCTTCGCCATTGGCGGGAGGTTTTTTGGGACAGAGCCTAAGGAGGGTGGGGTTTGGGGAGGGGAAAGACTTCAATGCCAAGGAGTCCAATTGCCAAAGCAGCCATTTTCTCCAGGTGAACTGATCTCTATCAGCCGGAGATCAGTTGTAATAGCAGGAGATCTTCTGCTATTACCTGGAGGATGGCAACCCTAGCCACAACAGACAGCATGTGTTGATTTTACCCACTTTCAAGGTGGCATCTTCAGAAGGCTTTGCTCAAATGAGCAAAGATGTCATGGCAGAGCATAACAGGGGAGGCAATTCTGCAGATATGAGGGTCCAAGATCATGAAAGACTTTGTATATGATAACCGATACCTTCAATTGAACCTGGTAATTGATAGGTAAATGGAGTAGGTGCAGTGTGGATATAATATGCATTGTCATTCTAGCTTCCAATAGTGACTGGGCTGCAGCATTCTGTACCAACTGGAGTTTCTGAGTTTTCAAGGGCTGTCCTGAGTGCATCCTTGATATATTGATCTAGATACAATCCAGTTCAATCTGCTAATTTTACTCCCATCCTCACTCCCACCCACCTACTCCCAGCCTGTGGCTTGTTCTCTATTTCATTTCTTTTATATTCATATTTTTGTTAGTGGCTTATTTTCAGCGTTAGTTTTGTAGATTTTTGTGTAGGGAGAGAAGGCAGCATTGTATAGCCTGTTCTTGTCAGATCTTGGAAGCTAAGCCAGGTCATTATTTGGAAGGGAGACCATCATGGAGGACTCTGCAGAAGAAGGCAATGGCAAGGCACCTCTGTTTCTCACTTGTCTTGAAACCCCCTTGCTGGAGTCACTGTAAGTCGACTGCAATTTTGTGGCATTTTACACACACACACACACACACACACAGATTTGTGTATTTTTATACTTAATTTATCTAGTATTCTATATGTACAATGTATGCCATTTGTACATAAAATATACCTAAAATAGATAATGCTTTTGAAAATGGAAGCTTTTCTCCCTCTCTCATAGTACTAGAATGCGAGGTCACCTGCTGAGGCTGGAGGGTGAGATATTCAAAACAGATAAAAGGAAGTATTTCTTCACACAACTCATAGTGAAATTGTGGAACTCCCTGCCCCAGGATGTGGTGATGGCTGCCAACTTGGAAGGGTTTAAGAGGGGAGTGGACATGTTCATGGAGGAGAGGTGTATTCATGGCTACTAGTAAAAATGGATACTAGTCATGATGCACTCCTATTCTCTCCAGTATCATAGGAGCATGCCTATTATATTAGGTGCTGTGCAACACAGGCAGGATGGTGCTGCTGCAGTTTTCTTGTTTGTGGGCTTCCTAGCGGCACTTGGTCGGCCACTGTGTAAACAGACTTCTGGACTTGATGGATCTTGGTCTGATCCAGCATGGCCTTTCTTATGTTATGTTCTTATGGATACATTTTACAAGAAAAGGATTATATGAGGAAACAGAAAATATCATGGAAATAGCAGGTTTGATTTGCACAAAGGGAAAGTGAAAGCAAAATGGAATACTTAAGTCAGAACAGCAGGGATCAGAAATTCAATATAATCCCTCTCTGGTATTCAACGTCAATTCGCTACCATCTTTCCTAGGCTTTTGCCCAGGATATATTCCACCTAAAAGGTAAAGGTAAAGGTCCCCTGTGCAAGCACCGGGTCATTCCTGACCCATGGGATGATGTCACATCCCGATGTTTCCAAGGCAGACTTTGTTTGCGGGGTGGTTTGCCAGTGCCTTCCCCAGTCATCTCCCCTTTACCCCCAGCAAGCTGGGTACTCATTTTACCGACCTTGGAAGGATGGAAGGCTGAGTCAACCCTGAGCCGGCTACCTGAAACCGACTTCCGTCAGGATCAAACTCAGGTCGTGAGCAGAGCTTTTGACTGCAGTACTGCAGCTTAACACTCTGCGCCACAGGGCTCCACCTACTTTGAGCTATATTTCTGAAGTGAGGATAAAACTTGGGCATGCAGTCGTTTTTACCAACAACTTAGATTGATGACTCAGGACTGATCCAAATTTGGCCTGTGATGATTCCACTAATAGAATTATTGATATGAGGTGATGCTCTAGGATTTTGTATTTTTTTAGTGTAGGATACTTTACAATTAAGTTGATACTTTGTGCAGAAAGAAGGAAGACCAGCCAATACCACCAACCTTATGATTTTGGAATAAACCCACACAAAAATGATGAAAACATATATGCAGCCCCCCTGCTTTGTGTAGTTTCACTTTTAATGCTGCGTGGCATAATGTTCTAGCTTGGCTCTCAAGCATTGACTTGTACTAACATTCTCTGATCTTCCTATTTTTAGTCTTCCTGCAGCTCCTTGTGTTACATCTTCATGGCATATGTAGATTGCTAAGCCACCTTGCTTTGGAAGCAATCCAGGACAAGCAAGGCTTTTATGAGAACCAGCACAAAAGTGACACTAGCACCAGCTCTATTGTTTATGTGCTGTAATTTGCTCTTCAAACCACAAAACTTGTCCAAGCAGATATGAAGGTTTGCAATGTACTAATTCTACTTAGTTGGCATATTTCAGCTAAGAGAAACAGGAAGAAGCAGAGGGAGGAGGTGAAAGACAACGGAGATGAGCCCATTAATTCACCCTCTGTACAAGATGTGCTTTTGCCCAATAGCCTGTGAGAAGCAGCAGGATGGTTGAGGATAAACTGAGAAAACACAACAGCTATGCAGGGGTTCCATTTGCTTTCACTGTTCATCTTGTCATCGTGCGGTCATCCTGAATTTTGTTTATGCATGCAGTCACTGTGTGCAGGCATGCCCATTTGGTGGTGGTGGGGATGTTCTATGGGGCTAAGGAATCAGATAAATTATTATTGCCCCAGCTGAACATGGAGGCCGCATTGAGATTGGGCTCTATCATCTGAGGACCTGAGTACAACTGATATACGGAACATAGAACCAAGAAATAAAAACACTGTATAAAAGGCAGAGCAAAGCTGTATTACAGGGGGAGACATATGGATTCAGTCATGTTATCATAATTAGAAGAAGAAAATTAAACATTGGTTACAGTATTTCTGTGCTCAAAACAGAACAATGTAGAGGAGTCCCCTTTTGTAAATATGTGTTAATGCTTGATCACACCCAAGAATCACACCCAATAATTATTCTGTGCTCCATTTTGCAACATATGTGCTTACATGTAGATTGTCCACATAGTCACAAAATTTGGAAAAAAAGAGGTTGGTACATATACCTAGGTCTGTATCACACAGATTTTATTTTCATTTATGTGCTACCTCAAGGTGGATTGACAGGAAAAAGCCTTTACTGTTGTGAATCACACATTTCCTACAAGATAGCATATTGTTTCCCTGAGGCTTTCAGAATAGCAAGGTGAACAGTTCTTCAGCGCTGAGGCTCAAACAGAGAACAAGTGACACCTAGCTGTGGTGTGAAAATGGCAATCATGCCAAAATTGGAAGAATGTTGTCATCTGGAAGAGTAACCAGAGGCTAAACAAAGAAAATTAAAGCACAAGTGTAAATTACAGTGGGAATCTGATAATGGATTAAGAATTGTCTTAATCCATATATGTCAACTGCTACTTAATGAAAGCTTTGACAATGTCTAGGGACACTTAAATAAAATGAAAAGTGTTATACCAGCAGTCAGTTTGACAACTGAAATGTCCCTCCGTTTAACTAACAACCTCTCTTCTGCATGGTTCAAATTCTGACAGTAGTTGCTGGCCTATAAACCTCTGTGTGTGTGTGTGTGTGTGTGTGTGTGTGTGTGTGTGTGTGTGTGTGTGTGTGTGGGAGAAACAGTGCAACCTTCTAGCTGCATCAAAAACCCTGACATCTGGCAAGTCTAGTTTTAATTTACATTGCAGAGATTAGTCAGGTTTAAAGAAGGAAAACAAACACATTAGTTCATGTTGAAATAATTCCTGCGCAACCGTTTGGGTAGCTCATCTCAGCCAGTTTGCTAACTGGCACAGGCTACGCCAATTTACTTGTGTGCTAAACTGAGCAGCAGAACCCTGCCATGGTCCCCATTACTATCAAAATAACACCATGCCAAGGATCTCAATTAGCCACTCCAAGCAGCATGATTATTAAAGTACACGAGAAGAGAGTTCTGTTCCACTTTCCTTGAAAACAGATTCCCCAAAGATATTTGACATCATAATTACAGTAGAAACAAAGCTGTGTTTGCTGTGACATCAAATCATACAAGCAGCTGCTGCCTCGTAGGCATCAACATGAGACAGAGCGACTGGCATCAACACTGAGGACAAAACTGTATGTGTGCACCGGTGTTTCACTCAGTGGTTATTCTTCCACAAAAATCAGGTGGAGAAGAAGTTTGGGGAGGCGACTGTGTAAAAACTCCAAAGCCAGTCCTCCTATTCCAGTCTTTTGCTGTAAATTACAGGCTCCATAGCTGCATTTAATTTAAAAAAATGAAAATGAAAGATCTCCTCCAAAACAACTCACAACAAAACATGTAATATAATTTGGCCCTGAATGGTAATGCAGGTGTATAATGCTACCATCTGAGCTAGGGATGGGATTAGAAGATTTATTTTCTTTTGTGTGTTTGGGGGAGGGGTTAATGTCAACATCGCTCTGTTTTCAGTAATTTTCTTCATGCACATATAATGTCTGAGAGAGAGAGAGAGAGAGAGAGAGAGAAAATATGCAGTGGATTAGAGGAGAAGCAGAGCGAGCGAAGGAACCAATGTAAACACATGCCAGGTGAGACATTTTTATTGGGGGGGGGGGGATCCTACCATAACCAAACAGAAATTGTGCACCCTACAGTATAAAAAGGGTCAAAAAAACTTTTGTGGGATACCAGAATGGCAACTAGGCTTTGGCTAAAAGGGAAACAATGCTTCATCCACAAAGAGAGACTACTACTGCAATCCTCAGCAGAGTTACACCGTTCTAAGCTCTTTGAAGTCCATGGGTTTGGAAGGGTGCAACTCTGTTTAGGACTGCACTGTGTAATTATTGACAGGGTGTGCTGCAGAAGCCTTGATATGTGGATGAGCAGAGCGAAGGGACAATGGCCATAATAAGGCATATTTTAGGATGTCTGTCTCAAACAGAATGGCTTTCTCTCCCTCAGTGATCTCCCCTCACAACTCCACTATCAAACTGAAGATTGCTGCTGTCAGTGGGTTGATCATCTATGGAACGAAAGTCTGCCTCAGTTCAATTCCTCTCCACAACAAGTGATCAGTACTGTCAGTGCTAATAACAGAACTGCAGCAATCTATTTTGTATTTTACCCTCAGGTGTTGGAAGCGTGTTTCTAGACTCATGCATGCTTGATTTGGGAGAACAATGTGGATGTCCAAATGCATATACTGGGAAAAAAAACTTCTGGTACAAATTCTTACATTATTTTGGTGGTGTAATGTGACTGCTAGGATAGGTCCTATGTCATACTACAGTAAATGCAAGGGGCAACCTCAAGACATCAGGTGCTGGTGTGGAAAGTACCCATATAATCCATAATCATACATTATAGTTCCATTTCAAATGTTATCAACCAATATGGTATACTGCACAATCATGCAGAAACAACAAATGCATCACAAAGGCAAATTAATAAATGGAAATATGCAAGTGAACAAATGTCTGGTAACTATCTGGTATTTAAATGTTTTATGTAGTGCTTTTAATTTTCAGATCCCTTTTTTGTATATGGCAGTTTCCAATTTTGTGAGGGCCCTGACCTGGATAGTCCAGGCTAGCCCAATCTCATTAGATATCAGAAGCTAAGCAGAGTGACACCTGGTTAGTACTTGGATGGGAGACCAATGAAGTCCAGGGTTGCTTTGCAGAGGCAGGCAATGGCAAACCACCTCTGTTTGCAACCAGCAAGAGAGGGAGGGAGGTTGATGGAAAGAATAACATTAGACCCCCGTTAACTTGGAAATGGCCACAGCCTTTATTAAGGACAATCAGAGGAGCACTGGCATAGTATAGGGCAGGATCCACAATTGGATGACCCTCTTGTTGGCCAATAACGCAACTCTTCACCCCAGCCTGCCTTCTAGGGGAGCACCATGGGATGGCACATCTAGGGGCCCCACATGGGCATAAACTACTGTGTGGTTCTTTTGCCACCTGAGGGTTGGAGCCAGGCATCAGCCCCCAAGCTGGGCATAACGCAGAACAGCTCCACATTCCAGGGGAAGGAGGCATGACAGCTCAGCCTCTCCCAATTTGGATCTGGCCTGATGCCCCAAACTGCCAAAAGAGGTGGGCAACTACCCAGCTCCTGCCAACACTCCTACAACCACACACATGAAAGGAGGCCGCCTCAAATGTGGTGCAGCCACATGTCCTGGCCCCATTTGGAAAGTTGTGCACCATCTGCTCAAAAGAAGGCTGCCTGTCTGAATGAAATGTCCAGGAGCCATATGATAGACCCACCTACCACATCCATGATCTGCCCAGCTGCCTTGCTCAGTTTCCGTCATGTCACATTGATTCTGCCCAGGAAGACTGCCCCATGCCACTCACGATGCTCCAGCAACTCAGACTAGAACAGCTGTGTCAATGGGAGGCAGGAGATGATAAATTGCAAACCTGCGGCCATAGCCATCAATAGGTTCCACCCTTTTCTTGCTAGTCAGATTGTTTTCGCCCAGCTCTATTACCAAGGCATCTGGAGACCTGTGAATGACGACCTGCCGAATGATGGTGGTCGTCAGTTCCTCTCAACACATCTCCTTGCACCCAATCTATGTGATTGATAGACACTCCTCGAGGCCCAAGGCCATTCCCCCATCCGGATGAAGTTGCGTAGATCCCAGCCATGTGGATATTGTGACCCATTATCCACACACTGTGTTGCCCTGCTGGGACTAAAAGAAAGGTAGTTAGCAACTGGTGTAAAGGCAGGGTGAATACAGGTCTTAAAAGCAGTGGTCCTCCAGTGCCCGATGGCCTGGATGCACCCATGGCAGCCCCAGTGCGGAAGGAGTGCACCCCATAGTCCCCAAGATGGAACCTCAGAATGGCCAGGCCTGCCTGGGAAACTGAAACCTGGTGAGGTAGGCCCCCATCTGCATGGACAAGAAAGGGGTCTGGGATCTGAAACCTGATGGCTAGATAATCCCTAGCCACACGGACTGGGCAAGGCTGTCCCTGGGGAGCTGCCAGGAGATGCACATGAGCCCTCACCTCCCGCTGATCTGTTTTGGACTGCTATTCTACCATGCAGAACTCCTGCTCCTGTGTGGTGATGTCCTGCCACCTGAGTGCCCACCCCAACAATTCCAGCCTGAAGCTGTGACCAGCTTGTTGCTGTGGAAAGCCCTGTAAAAGGCCAATGTGAAGACGGCCCAGAACACAGTGGCCTCAAACGCAGCCAGCAAATCACTAGAAGCTGAGCTATAATCCCTTTGAGGATGGAAATGTGATGGGCCTGCAGACACTGAGTGGCAGGGAACTCCGCCTCCAGCCCTCGATGGCCCACCTGACGATGAAGGAATTACATGGATCAGCAAAGCCAAGGGCCTTGTTATAGAATTATATGGCTGCCAAATGAGCACCCATGGCCAGCAGCTGCCCTGGGACAGGAGAGGCTGTGGCTGAGATCAGATGAAAAAGGATTTTCAGATCCCGGGGGGGGGGGGTCCATGGACCCATGCAGTGGGTGGGAGGGGGAACCCCTGCCCTCCTGCGAACCTGTCCTTTTCAACGTTGTCACTGCTCATGCTGCTCGCTTGCCGCCACAGGGCCCTAGGAGCTGTTCCCACTCCACCTGGCTCCTGGGCCAGATGGGACCACCACTGACAGGTTGTAGCCAGAAAGTTGCTGCTCTGTGCCCAGTATGTTGCCTCTTCATCATCACCTGCTGAGGCCAATTCTCCAGGCTCACCTCGCTCTCAGCCACCACAGCCGCTGACTCCTCCTTTGCTGCTTGTCCACCAGCCACTTCCTTTTTGCTCTGGTTGACAGTGCTGCCGATGTCCATCCCTGGCCTGATGAGGAGGTGCGGCCGATGAAGGAGAAGCCAGGAGCCAATCGCTCCTGCCACAACTTGCTGAACAAGGGAGGGACGGCCAGAGTGAACAGCTTCGGCTTCCAGTCCCTCCTGGAATCCCCACCCCTCGCTCACAAGCCTGGGCACAGATTGGCTGATTGAGTTGTGGCTGAAGCCAAATACTGCAGCCCCCCAGCCCTATTGGGGATCTGAAGGGAAAATCCCTCCCCTTTTCTCACTTCCTGGCTATGCGGTCGCAAAAGTAACCCCAGGAAAGTTCGGGGCCATAGCGTCTTGCATTGAAAACCCTAAGGGGTTGCCGTAAGTTGACTGTAAGTTGATACCCCTTTCCACCTCCAATTTTGTGAGGCAAATGACTTTTACTGTAGTTATATGTACATGCAGGAAATAAACCACGAGTGCCAATTTACACTTTATTTTTGTACTCATACTTTAGTCTAAAATGTTGTGAAGATTAAAGGGTGTATAACGATAAAATCAATAAGCACCCCCTTAAAATACTTAGATATGGTAATGAAATTAATTCAGCCCCTACTCCTAAATATTAACAGGAATATGTGCTACAGTGTTAGAGTGCTAGCCTAGAAACTGGGAGACCTGGGTTCAAATTCACACTCTGCCACACCAACATGCTGGGAGACCTTGGATTAGTCACTCTCTCACAGCCTAACATACCACATAGGTGTTCATCAGTCAGAGAGCCAAAACATTCTAAATTCTTTGAATCTTAAACAACTCCATAGGATCTTCAAAGCAAGAGAGTAACAGAGGTGGTTTGCCACAGGCTTGTTTTAGAAAGGTGTAACTCTGTTTAGGATTGCACTCTTGAAAAGAAAGACATTTTCTTCACATACCATACCCAGAATTCTGGTTAATCCAGCATTAAATAGTTCAAGAGGAAATAGATCTTCATAAAATGCATAACTTGTGGAGGTCACTGCCACAGCATGTGCACTAGTTGAGATGATCTTTTAAAAGGATTATATCAAATCACAGATTGTTCTTTTGATGGATTTTAGTGATAATGACACAATTGACCTTTATGTGCATATGCTTAAGAGTAGCAGATAATGGTGGGAACCAACAGGGGATTATTGGAACCACAATCTTCTACTTGTGAGTTTCTGAGGTGTGTTATTTTGACCTCTTCTAGAAACAAAATGGTGGATCACTTAGCAGGGTTGCCAGCTCTGGGTTGGGAAATACCTGGAGATTTTTGGGGCAGAGCCTAAGGAAGGCAGGTTTGGAGAGGGGAGGGACTTCAATGCCATGGAGACCAATTGCCAAAGCGGCCATTTTCTCCAGGTGAACAGATCTCTCGGCTGGAGATCAGTTGTAATAGTAGATCTCCAGCCACCACCTGGAGGTTAGCAACCCTATTAGTTAGGCAATTTCTTTTGTTTGAAAACTGGTGTGCTGCCCTGACCCTCTCTCAGATGCTGTAAAGCAGTCATATGCAAAAGGCTGATAAAATGTGGGAGCAGGCCTCACAATAGCTCACTTGCATGCCACTTACATGTTAGTCTTTAAGGTTCTACTGGACTCTTACTCTTTTCTATTACATGCCACAGTGGCAGATAAATACACGCCCTTGTTCTTTGAATCTGAGGGCCAAACAAAACGTGGCAGCATCCTCATAGCAGCCATGAGGACACCATCATGCTTTCTTTGGCCCTCACGGTTTTGAGATTGTAATGGGATTCCAATTGAGAAAAAGCACAGTAAAACAGTCCTGTTCAAATTAATCTTGTATTATTTCCTCATCACTTGGAAACTACAACTTGGACGTTACTACTACATAGATCTGTAGGATCAGGATTGAAAGTGTGATTTCCTCCCCTCCCCCAAAAAAGAAAAATCTTATGGAGACTGGCATTAAATGTTTTACTTAAGCATTGGTGAGGACTGCTCATTTTCAAGAGTGTATCAAAGCTTGACTCTCAGGATATTTCAGGCTCCCTTTCATGTCCTTAAAATTTATAGCGTACAGCCGTACACAAAAAATACAGATTCAGATAGTCTTCACAGATACTGCAATGCAATAAGGATGATTCAGTAAGTGGTGGTATTTAAAACAATACACTGCTTTCAATAATTATAACAGAATTGGTAAAATAGATTGTGTGATTGACAGGTAGGGTTGCCAACCTCCAGGTGGCAGCTGGAGATCACCCGGAGTTACATGTGATCTCCATGCTACAGAGATCATTTCCCCTGGAGACAATGGCTGCTTTGGAGGATGAACTCTATGACATTATACCCTGCTGAGATCCCTCTCTTCCCCGAACTCCACTCACAAAATCTCCAGGAATTTCCCAACCCAGAGCTGGCAACCCTACTGATTGGGCTACCAAGGGGATGAGGGGAACTGAGGGTACACAGTTCAGGAAGTCCACATCCAAGTGAATGCCTGTGAAGCTAGACTCATCTTGCATACAGTGAATGCATTTTAATTAATTTTTCTATTAGTACAGGTTTGTACTACAGCCACTAGGGGTGCAGGTAAAGCAAAGCAGTGTAAACATAAAGAAGCTTTGACTTCATAGTACTGTTTGACATTCTTGTATATACAAAGCCCTCCATGAGTGCAAACTTTTTAAACTACAATGAGGCTGAGGCAAACACTTGCCTATCATGGTATGTTGCTAAGCCCATCAACCAACCTGGTATGCCTTCACTTTTCTCTCCCTCAGCTGCTACTCCTTCTGTTTGTCCCCTCATTCTCCCATCTCATTTCTTCTCATCCCTACCCTGGCTGGGGAGTTAAAACATACCTAAGTGTAGAGTGTAGGGTTGGGAAATTCCTACATATTTGTGGGATAGAGCCTGGGAAGGTTGGGGCTTGGGGAGGGGAGGGACCTCACTGGGTATAATTCCATAGAGTCCACCATTCAAAGCAACATTTTTCTCCAGGGGAACTGACCTCTGTAACCTGGAGACCAGTTGTAATGTCAGGAGATCTCCAGCAATCACTGGAACCTGGCAATCCTAGTGGTGAGGGTTGTGCAAAAAAAAAAAAAAATCAGAAAATTTCGACTTTGAGTTTACTGGGCCCAATGTTTTTCGGTAAAGCCGTAATAAGCCGAATACCCACACAGGTAAATTTCAATATTCGGCTTATTTCCGGGTTTGCAGAAAAATTGAGGCCCATTGTAGTCTATGGGGATTGTTTTGAAGTTCCTGTGGGGGCGTTTATGGAGGTAGAGTTCCCAAATTTTCAGGGTAGCTTCAAGGGACTCTCCTTGTTTGAACCCTGAAGTTTGGTGAAGATTGGGTCAGAGGTCCAATATTATGGGGTCCGGAAGGGGTTACCCCCTTCTCCATGCATGGTAAAGTTTACAATGTTTATCTATGGGGAATGGGAGCTACCCTTTTGGGACGGACACGCACATGCTCTCTCTCTCTCTCTCTCTCTCTCTCTCTCTCTCTCTCTCTCTCTCTCTCTCTCTCAAGCCTGTGGAGGGCAGGGTTTGGGGGGAGGGATTTCAATGCATAGAGTCCAATTCCCAAAGTGACCATTTTCTTCAGGTGAACTGATCTCTTTCGGCTGGAGATCAGTTGTAATAGCAGGAGATCTCCAGCTAGTACCTGGAGGCTGGCAACCCTACTCAGGAGGCAGGGGAGGAGGGAAAGGGAAGGGAAAGAGAGGTGTAACTAGTTGGATTTTGACAATAACAGAAAGCCAAGCTTTCTGGAACACAGAACTGGAAGGGACTTCAGGGTCATCTTGTACAACCCACTGCACAATGCAGGAAATTCACAGCTACCCCCCCCCCCATTCCCTCAGTGACACCTGCTCTATTTGTTTTGGATCAGGGTCATATGAGGGGTCAGATGGAATTTTTGTCCAAGAGCCCATTGTGACTTGGCAGCCCTGCATAGGTGATCCTCACATTATGTGAAATACATATTTAAATTAATTTTTATACTTGTCCCTGAGACTGCTGTTGGACATAGAATTCATGACTACTTTATTTGCAATATGAAAAGCAGAATCTACTGCATAACTAAATAAAGCTTCATTTATTAAAAAAATGCCTCATATTGTCAACTATAATATCAATTATGCAGGACTAGGTACTATCCTCTTGAATGGCAGGTACATCTTCCATGATAGCCCAACATTAACGTAGTGTTCTGTAAATAGCATTCCAGCTTATCCTGCCTTCTGGCTACCTGAATCTTTGAGTGTCCACTTGTCATTGCAATCGATAAGACTGTACTCATACATTTTTAACAGCCAAGGTTACACAATCCTAAAACTACTTCCTCCAGTATAATCATTTTGTAATCATTGAGTAGGTTGTTTGAGAACTGCCTTTACCATGTTCATTTGGCTTATGTTGTCAAAAATAAGTAGTGTTACCTCACTATAGTACAATGCTTTATTTCCAAGTGCCTGAAAGTTTAGTTATTTCTTACATCATTCATCTAAGGCAGAACTGTAACCCAAATGCCCATACATCAGATGGCTTGAAAAGTTCAATAATGTAATGCAAAATGTCTAAAACCTTTTTATGACAAACTAAATATCAAGAAATGATTCAAAGGAAGCATTTGTATAACTGTCATTAAGTATACTATAGTCACATCAAGGTATGGTTTTGTAATCCATGGATTTTTACCTTGAATAAACGAAGTCTTTAAAATATATGTTAGTCATTGATTGCATATCTATACAGCTTTAGAGGTTTAGTTCAGACACTGAGCAAAACCATGGTTTAACTAAACTAACTATTGTCAGTGCTAGGTTGGGAAATACCAGGAGATTTTGAGGGTGGAGCCTGAGGAAGGTGAGGTTAGTGGAGGAGAGGGACTTCAATTGAGTATAATGCCATAGACTCCACCTTTTTAAATGGCCATTTTCTCCAGAAGAACTGGTCTCTGTTACCTGGAGATCAGTTGTAATAGCCGATCTCTTGTTATCCCCTGGACCCTAACTATAGTTAATATAATTGTCTGCATGCAGGTCATTCCACTAACTATGATTAGTCAGGGTTTGTCAAATGAGCATCTGAAGCTAGGATATGAGTTACTATGTTTTTTAGCCACAGCCTTCAATTTGCAAGATCTGAGCAAGGCTGTCAAAGATAGGACATTTTGGAGGACTTTCATTCATAGGGTCGCCATGAGTCGGAAGCGACTTGACGGCACTTAACACACACACACACTATGTTTTTATGCAATGTCTGAATGCAGGCATCCTGATTTCAACCTTCTTTAATCCTGCCAAGTTCTCTGAAGATCTGAGTGACTATCTGCAAGCTGAATTTGTTTTTTCTTTCCATCTCTCTCTGTGATATCAGAACTGAGCATGGTGTTAGTCTTTTTTAAATGCCTCCCTTTTAAAAATCCAATGAAAGAAATAAGATGCTCCATGATATGGGCCAGAACATTCTCAAAAAGAGAGAAAGTCTCATTTTCAGTAAGCAAATCATTATCATTAGCTTGACACATTTTATTTCACTATCAGTCAGAAGTTTATTTTCAAAGAATACTTAGACTGCTCTATAAGACTGAAAACTTTACACAACTCACAGTGCTGGTTTATCCTTAGAAAAACAAATGAGCTTCATAAATGGGAACTGGAGTCACATCACCAATTTCTTCTGCAGTAAATCAATCTTGATGTCAAAACTAGAGGGAAAACAACAACAAAGACATTCAAGATAAAGAGCAAAGGCAAAGTAGAAGAACAAACAGCAGCAAGCTGTAAATGAGCTATAACGCGTAGCATGAGAATAGCAGGGCAAGACAATTAGTGAGTTTCTAGCCATATTATCAAGAACATTTCCTCCAACATTTCAAACACAATCCTTAAATCAGTTTTTTGTCTCAATCAATCCATAATGATTATATGAAGCTTTCATTGTATAGGTCATGCAATGATTTCTCTTCTCCATGCTATCTTGTGTTAACATTCATATATAGCACAAATAGTATCAGGGAGACTAGCAGTAAATCCTGACCATGTTTACTCAGAAATAATTCTCAATTAGGCTTATACCTTAGAGAGTTGATTAGAATTACAGCCAATGTCATTTTTAAGTCTCAAGGAGTCATGTTTCTGCTGCCAAAAAAGAACAACCCTGTGTCTCTCCCTAGTTCAATCTCCTGGTAATATCTAGAAACACAAAACATGTGATGATTACCATGCCACTCTACTTCATTGGTGGTTGCTTGCAAGAAGCCAGTGGTGCGAGAAACCACATGTGTCTTCTAACTTCTAGTTCCAGCCTATCCTTCAGCTTAATTGAAGGCTTATACCGGAAGCATTAAACTTGTTTATATATCAGGTACAGTGTATTTCATACTCCTTCTGTCCAAAGTTCCATGTGGCCATTTCAAATTATGTTTCTTTTGTAGTAAAGCACACTGAAGACTTAACGGGGCCTTTGTAATAAACTGTTTACCTACGATTGTAGGTGGGACGAGTAATGCAAGAGGAAGCAGCAAACACTAAAACACTCTCAGGGCCAGAGCCGTGTTCATGCTCTGTACAGCATATGGCACAGTCTTAGCAGTAAATATTAAGTAGAAGTGGCTACAGCAGCAACATCAATGTGCCTTCCTCAAATCACATTATCTCTGAGTAGTTCCTCTCAACGATGCCATTGGCAAATTCAGTCATGCAAATTCTCCCCCCCATTCCCCCCCCCACTGTTGGCATCTGTGGGGGTTGACATGCTTAAATCCAGTTACATGGTGGCATCTTTTTTTAAGGCCACCTTGTTTTAGTTTATTATATGGTTTTATCAGTATATATTGCTGTTTATTGCTGTTTTATGTTTTTATGTATTTAGACGTCTTTATGTATTTTAGAGGTTGTTACCCACCCTGAGCCTGGCTGGGAATGAGAGTGGGCTAGAAATTTGAAAAATAATAAATAAATAAATAAATAAATAAATAATCCCCCCTTCACTCCTTGTACATGGTCGTGAATCCAAGGTAACTTCCAGATGGTTTGGGACAAATAGTTTCTTGCTGCATCTATTGCCCATTAATCAGTGTCCATTTTCCCCACCAATTAGCAGATTCCACTATGATCCAAGGGATTTTTTTTTTTCATTTTCAAGGATAGAACAGCAGGGCTTAAAACAACAGGAATAAAAACTTCTCTAGCCCCACAGACAGCACATCCCTCCCTCCCCAGACTATACACAACCAATTTCTATTCCATCCCCTCCCCGGAGTCTTTTTTGGTGTTGCCTTCAGAACCTCAATGCTTCCTTGCTTAAAGTATGAAGGTCAAGACATATTTCCGTTTCTAAGAGTAAAAATATACACAGAAACAAGAACAGGCTGCACTAAATCATATACAAAAGCAAGAACGAATGGCACCAAATCAGTCTATGATTAGATGGTTCAATAAGATGCAGTATACATTCCTGCCATTTACATATTGCATAAAAACAATACATTATATTTATAAAGGAATTTTAATCTAGCTTCACTGCCAACGCACACCACAAGGTGGCAAGATTGTAAAAATAAAGATTAAAAAAAGATTAGAAGCATATACAAATAATGATACTATCTGAATTTTAAATACCACAACACAATATGTAAAAACATGAGCCCTGCTGGACCAGACCAGTGGCCCCTCTAGTCCAGCATCCTGTTTCACATAGCAGCCAAATAGCTGCCTGAAGGGCTAACTAAAAGGGTACAGAGGTCAAGGCCTTCCCCTGACATTGCATCCTAGTACTGGGTTTCAGAGGTTTACTGCCTCTGAAGATGGATGTTCTGTATACTAAGCATGGCTAGTGGCCATTAATGGACCTATCCTCCATGTATTTGTCTAAGCCCCTTTTAAAGACATCTATGCTCATGGCCACCACTACCTCCATTGAGTTAAGAAGTATTTTCTTTTGTCTGCCCTGTACCTATTGTCCATCAACTTCATTGGATGTCTGTGAGTTCTAGCACCATGGGAGAGGAAGTCTCCTCTACATTCTCCACCCCATGAATAATTTTATAAACCTCTATCAAGTTCCCTCTTCGACTTCTTTTTTCTAAATTAAAAAAAGTATCTCCAGACTTTCCTCATAGGAAAGGTGCTCCAACTCCTTGATCTTCTTGGTTGCCCTCTTCTGGATGTTTTTCCAGCTCTGCAATATTCTTTTTGAGATATTGTGACCAGAACTACACACAGTATTCCAAATGCAATTGTACCATGGCTCTGCACAAGGGCATTACAAAATTGGCAATTTTATTCTCAATACCTTCTCTAGTAATCCCTAACATGAAGTTTGCCTTTTTTCATTGCTGCTGCACACTGTGTTAATATTTTCATTGAGCTATGTACTATAACCCCAAGATCTCTTTCAATCTCAGTCTCAGAACTTCAGAACTGATTAGTATATATCTAAAGTTGGGATTTTTTATTCTAATGAGCATCACTTTACACTTACCAACACTGAACTTCATTTGTCATGTTGTTGCCTGCTCACCCAATTTGGATAGAAAGCTCTTCACAATCCATTTTGGTTTTTCCCATCTTGAATAATTGGGTATCATCTGCAAACTTGACCGCTACACTACTCAGCCCCAACTCAAAATCAGGTATGAATAAACTAAGTAGCATGGGTCCCATTACCAATCCTTGTGGGACCCCACTGCTCATTTCCTTCCACTGTGAGAACTGTTTATTTCTACTCTCTGCTTCCTTTTTAACCAATTTCAATCCACAAAAGGACCTGTCCTCTTAGTCCATGACTGTTAAGCATACTCATGAGTCTTTGGTGTGGTACCTTGTCAAAAGCCTTTTGCTAATCAAAGTATATAATGTCCAGTGGATCTCTCTTATCCATATGCTTGTTAACCTGCTCAGAGAACTTCAAAAAATTAATGAGGCACAGCTTCCCTTTTCAGAAGCCATGATGATTTTTTTTTATCAGCAGGCTTTGTTTCTTGATATGGCTAATAATTCTATCTTTAATAACAGTTTCCACTAATTTTCCTGGAACAAATGTTAGGCTAACTGGATCCCCTCTGGACCCTTTTTAAAAATAGGTGTGATATTTGCTACTTTCCAATCCTCTGGCAAGTTACATATACTGGTTAGTAGATCAACAGTTTCATTAGGTTCTTTAAGAACCTTCAGGTGTGTGCCCTCTGGTCTTGGAGACCTAATTAGCTTTTAGTTTGCCTAGTAGCCATAGAACTTCATCTCTCATCACCTCCATTTGACCCATTTCTTCAGGCACCCTTCCCCAAAACAGCTGCTTCAAGATGGATATGTGCCAACCATTTGCCATTAATGTTAAGAATTCATTAAGTTTCTCTGCATTAAACCTATGCTCCTTTCTGTGCACCTCATTTTTTCTGACCTGAGGTATACATTCTATCTGGGCCTCACTTAATGTAATTTTAAATAGTTTCCAGGCATCCTAGAAGAATTTGACTCTCTTAATTCTCCCTCTTGACTTCCTTCTGACTAATTCCCTATTTTTTTTGCATAATTTCCACTTTTGAAATAAAAAAATATTGTTCTAGGCTTTGAGGGCATCTTTCTATGCTGAACTTAATGACATTGTGGTCACTGTTCTTAATCAGTGCAATAAGATCTACTTCTTGCACCAGGTTTCAAATCCCTCTCAAAACCAAGTCCTCTGGTTGGCTCCATGACCAACTGCTCCAATGCATAGTCATTTATGGCGTATGGTATCTAGAAACCTCATTTCTACAGCATAACTCAAGCACACATTTGCAAAGAAACAATTTAAAGCACATTCTGTCCACGTTCACAGAAGATTGTGTCTTGCTTTTCAAACTGACATCCACTGCAGCATGGGTATAATAATATGGATCTGTCTCACAGGATCATTATAAGGACTACAAAGTTTCATGTATTTAATGCTTTAAATACTCAAAACCAGTACATAAATACCATTATTAAAAGTTTTTAAAGACCGGCAAATTACGCAGTGATTCTATCTGACTGTTAGAAAAGAATAGTAGTATTGTTAAAAAATCCCTTTTGCAGCAATTCAACACAAATACATGCACGAGGGCCAGTGTAGCAATACTGATGTGCCTGCATTACATGACTACTATGTTGGATGCATAATACCAGTGATACCAGTGCAATGCACAAACATGAGTGGAGTCTGAAGGCTTGATGGGGCAGGTTCAGGCCCTACTTGGAGTCTAGGGCCCACTCTGTCCCACCCAAACAATGGCAAAATATCACACTTACAAAAAAAGGTAATGTAAACTAAAACACACCTGTTACCCAAGCCATCTCCTCATCCATCCCACAGCCAAAATGTGGCTATGCAGTGTTTAGCAGTTGAAAATAATTTTTTTGCAGTCTTATGGATAAAAAAAAATAGAAAAGTTGAAGAAAACCCAAATGTTTTTGTACTAGGAAAGGATATGGAAGAATTGAGAGATAAGCTATAAAGTACAGGTGCAGAAGGAGGCAGATAGACCAATCTAGGGATGGGCATTCAGATATTTCCAGTCCAAATATATATCAGAAAAATAATTTACTGGTATCTTTCAGGTATATTTTGGTATCTGGAACAATATTCAGGCTTTCTAGAATACCGGTAATTGGGTCCCCAAAAATACTGCAAATATTTGGGGTGGCATTTTAAGGATCCCAGTCCTGTTTTTCTTCAATTTTACTGGACTCCCAGGCAACCGTGGGGGTGGGGGGTGTAGCTCTCCCAGGCAATGGGATTGGACATTAGAGGAATCACTAGAACTGTCTGCTCAATCATGACCATTCTCTCACAGACCTCCATGGCTGTCTGAGAGTGGACAAAGAGGATAAAAATCAGGCCTGCCCTGCAGCTTGACTTCATTTCAGGGCTAGATTTTTTGGGAATGCTGCTTGCTGCTGCTGCTCCAGTCTCTGCCTTGGATTTCTGCTGTCCTCTGCTGCCTGTCTGGAAAGATCTTCTTCTTGTTCTGTGCCTGGACATCTTGGGGACTGATTTGCCCACAGTAGACTTTGTTTTAGAATATCATTTCAAGGTTTTCTGTGTTGTTTCTTTCCTTGGAGGGGGCTGTAGGTTTTTTTGGGCGGGAGGGTTTGTTTTCTTTCTGATTCTTTTAAGAATAATTTTCCTTGGTTTCATTTTACACTGATTTAAAAGGGTTTTCAAGGTTTGTGCTGTTGTGCTCTCTTCTCTTGGCTTGTTTCAGAATTTTTAACTCCTTTGCATTTTTCCTGTTTCTAAAAGGTTTTTAATTTTGGAAGGGTTTGTGCATGGGTTTTTTTTTTCCAAGTTAAATGCACTGATTTGACATTGATCGGTTTGGGCTTACCACATTGATCCTGGGTTCTGCTTAGCTTCTGTGGTTTGATATTGGTTCTGCTGGGCTTGCAGTAGTGTTCCTGGGTTCAGCTGGTTTTGCTTGGATTCTCTGTATTGCCATTGGTTGCATTAGGCTTGCCACATAGGGGTGTGTTTCTGCTGGGATTCTGTGGTTTGATGTAAGTTCTGTTGGGCTTGTTGATACGAAACAATGGAAACAAGTAGGATGGCTGGGGTCACCTTGTTCAGGAGTCTATCAAATTGGACTCCTTGATCCAATTTGCTTGAAATTTTTGGGATCTTTACTAGATAGGCAAGACTGGAGTCCCTAAGATTCTGGTGTCATTTGCTTGAAATCAACCTCTCCAGCTCTGTCCGAAAGGCTTCTCTGTAGAGAATAATGGACTTGAAAATATTTGGAATTCAATAAAAACTCAAACCCAAATTCTGAAATGGTTATGAGGACTCAATCTCAAATACTGGTATGGACAACCTTTCTAAAATCTGAATTTAAAAAAATCTGCATTTTTAAGTGCAAGTCCCTAGACCAACCACTCCATTTGAGAAGTTAAGCTTAAGCATATTTCAAAACATCCAGTCATAAATAGCAACAAGACTAGGAAAGTTATTATTGGCAAGGAGGATGAAAAGAGTTGAAAGAAAAGCAGAGCTGCAGGTGGCTATGCACCTTGAGAAGCTGCAGTAAAAAGAAACAAAGATTGGTTATGATTAACAGAAAAAGAAAGATAAGAAATCAGGAGTGCATATCTTGACCACAATCTAGAGACAAAGCAAAAAGAGAAAAATAGAGGATCGATTGTACAAAAAAAAATACAGCTAATCATAAACAAAGAATGTAAAATCAACAACACAGCAATTTTAGTGAAATAGCAACAACAAAAGTAAGAGTGAAAGTGATCAAACTGAATTAGCACAAATGATAGTGAGACAGTGAGTATACAATGATGCATTCAAGAACTTAAAAGAGAAAAAGGTAAAAACAGAAATAGGACAATATTGAAAGAAAGTCAAAAGAAAATTTCTTCAAGATGAGACAAATGAGAAAGAAGACAGATACCAGAAGACAGTTTAAAGTCCTGTAATGAAGAGGGAAGTAATACACTTTTGATACTAAACCAGTTTATCCCAGCATAAACTTTTGTGAGTCAGACCTCACTTCTTCAGATTCATATGAAATAGAAATTTTCCACTGACTTTTGTAACTAAAACCATAGGGAGGAGTGGGGAATGGTGGCAGAGAGAGACCTGATGCACATCATTCAGGTGTGAGTCCCTGTGTAAAGGACTGGTTGTTACACTTACTGAATCATCATTTTTACACAGAGAGGGTACAGGTTTCAGCCTCCCAGCAGGTTCAGTTACAAAAAGATAAGCAAAGGCTGATTTAGTATGAAGCATAAGAAAATGAATACAGTATGATATAGCATAACACTATGATTATAACATGATAAAAAGAAACCAAATAACAACTCTAAAGGGAGCTGGTGGAAAGTGCCATCAAGTCACAGTTGATATATGGCAACCCTGTAGGGTTTTCATAAGTCAAGAGGTGGTTTGCCATTGCCTGTCTCTGTGCCACAACCCTTTGCTTGGTTGGTGGTCTCCCATCCAAATACTAACCAGGGCTGACCCTGCTTAGCTTCCAAGATCTGATGAGATCAGGCTAACCTGGGCCAGCTAGGTTAGGGCAAAGTGTGGGTCATGTTGAATTGTTACTAACTGTAGTGAGTTAGGAAACCCAAGTGTCTGTTTAAGCCAGAATGTGATGCAGTGCTTAATCTTGTAATGAGTTCTAATTCAGCACTTTTCACTTTGGATTCTTCTATTAGTTTCTTTGTAGGTGACAGTGACTTTAAGATCTGCAATGGTATGTTCAGGAAGGTTAAAATGTTCCCCTACAAGTTTCTAAACACTGTGATCTTTTAATGTAAAAAAATGTGTCCGTTTATCCTGTTATGTAGGAACTGACCCATTTGTCCAGTATAGATAGCAGAAGACTTTGTTGGTACATGATGACATATATTAAATTGGATTATGAGCAAGAAGGAAGAAGGATGAAAAATAGGAACAACAACATATTTTACTAAGAATAGAAAAGTATTGAAGAAGAAAAAGAGTTGGTTTTTATATGCCGACTTTTTCTACCACTTAAGGAAGAATCAAACTGGCTTACAATCACCTTCCCCTCCCCAGAACAGACACCCTGTGAGGTAGGTGGGATTGAGAGAGTGTGACTAGCCCAAGGTCACCCAGCCAGCTTCACATGTAGGAGTGAGGAAACAAATCCAGTTCACCAGATTAGCCTCTGCCACTCATGTGTAGTAGTGGGGAATCAAGCCCGGTTCTCCAGATCAGAGTTCACCACCCCAAACCACCACTCTTAATCACTACACCACACTGGCTTGAGCATATAAACACTTAGTTGATAAGAACAGAAACACTGTGGCAGGTCATCAAAAGCAACAGGAGTAAATAAAGAAAAAGAAGAAGCATGAGGCTACATTTTCAGTCCTCTAGAGAATTTGCAGCTCATAAGGGAAACTCTGGTGAATCTAATAATTAGAAATGTTAGGCATTGCAACAATGAATTAGGATGTCATTTTTCTTTTTCAAAAACACTTCCATAGACAGCTCAGTTACCTATTACTTCTAAAACTTATGACAAAAGAGAATATCTTACGGTTTGATGTATCTGATGGTATTTGATGGTATAAAAATAACTAAGCTCTGTATTCCCCTTGTCTTGGCAACTACTAGGTAATCAACATTTTTTAATCTTATTGGGTTAAATTCCAGTTCAGTGGATGAACTCATCAAACCTGATACTAGAACTATTCACTTCCATTTTCCAGAATTAGGACAACAAGTATTTACTACCAAGAATTAACAAATAAATCAAAAGCTCTAGCAACAGTTTAGCACTTGATAACAAGCCTTTTCCACTGAACAGCTGAATAGGCCCATTATTACTGTGCCAACTTAAATCTGGTCTTCTAATGTAAACTTATCTGCAAGAAAGGGGGAAAAAGAATTAAAGAGAGTATTAATAGCAGTCACTAAAGGAACACTGTAGGATTCAATGAATAAGAACACTGGCTTTTTCCCTCTGTGATTTCTGAAATAGCATGCAAACTTGAGGGAATAAAAATAGAAAACATACTTTTCTCTGGCAAATTAACTGAAGTCATCCAGCTGAATGCTCTGGTCCTGAAGGCTTTAAAAATAACATTTGTCCTTCTATAGTTTACTCTGAACTGACGCCAGACTGAAAAATGAGAGTTTTGTACCCTAACGAAAAACAGCTAATGTATAAGAATGCTTTTGAAAGCACTCAACCTAGCAGGGAGGAGCCATGGTGGCACGGGCTATTTGCTCTGATTTCATGGCTCTTCAGAGTAAAAAAGGAAGCATGTAATGACAAAAACCTCAAGAGCCCAAATCACTTGATTTTAATTGATGCTACTTTCCTCTGGCTCTCTGTTAGCAATTCTGTATAACACAATTTTACCAAGAAACAAACAAACATGGTGAACCAAACTGAAGAATTTTAATTTGAACCCTGATGACAGAGAGAAAAAGTGTTTAGAAGAAGAATGAAGAAATACTCATATACTAATAATAAATACAATGGAAAGTCTGAAGGCACTGGAGATGGCACTGTTCTCTAAACATATTCTATGTTTAGATGTCCAGAGCAGAAAATGCATGAATATTCTTTCTGTCTCAGGTGAATAACATTTAAGCATTCATATAAATTACATTTAATTGCATTCACTCCTCCCCACCAGATGTTATGAGGAAGACCAGGAGATCGTTGTTGTGCTTCAACTGGGCAAGTAGCAAGGTGAGATATTAGGCGATGGTGGCTGTTGCTGTGGGGCAAAACGTTGACATCAAAGCACTCCAGAAAGGCTTCCCATATTGGATGTAAAGTATTCCTTTGTATAAATGCTACCATGTCCCTAGGATACCAACTCTAAAAGTTCTACTTCCCAGCAATCAATATTAGATGGAGAGTTGGATTTTCAAGTCTGCAAAACCAGTCTCTTAGCAACTAAGGCTGTGCATTGAATCCAAGCCACTTGCATCTTATTTAGGACCACAGAACTGGCATGCAAACGAGTACAAAATGAACAAAGGAAAATTCACAAATTGTGCCTAGGGAGAGATTAATTCTTTGCTTGACATTTCCCTCTAAACTGAAAATTATCACTTAGTTTCAATGCATATATGTTAGATGCACATCTTAACTCCACACATATTCAACAATTAGCTTGACCAACAGGAAGGAATTACTAAGTGTTCAGTAATATCTATGGTTGTGCAAAAAATAAAATAAAATAAAAATTGGTAAATTTCGGGTTTGGGTTTATTGGGCCCGATTTTTTTTTGGTATACCAGAATAATCCGAATACCTATACCAGTAAATTTCGGCATCCAGTTTATTAATGGGTTTACCGAAAAATTTGGGCCCATTATAGTTATAGGAATTTTTTTGAAGCTCCTGTGGGGGCATTTTTGGAGGTAGAGCCTCCAAATTTGCAGCATAGTTGCAAGGGACTCTGCTTAGATGGTCACCCAAGTCTGGTGACTTTGGGACAGGGGGTCTAATTTTATGGGCCTGAAAAGAGGTCGCCCCCATCCTTCAGGCATTTGCTAGCAGAGCTGTCCATTGATTTTCAGGTTCAGAAGTTCAGCATTGCCAAGGACTGGTGGAAAAATCTGATTGACAGGCTGGTGCCTCAAAGTCTGGGGGTTCCTTTCTTATCTGGGGCACATAGCATGATGTCCATGCAAATTAGCTCCAAACTGAGGGAAAAAAGGCTGATTGGTAGCCAGATGTGAGAAAGAGAAATCCACTTTGCTTTCTCCACCACTTAAAAATAAATATAAATTTTATTTGCGGCTAATATGCCAGATAAAACAGAAACTGACCATACAGAGTAGGTGTTTACAACCAAGGCCAACAAAATTAGGAATCACTCAATTTTACACTTCCACAGATTAGGGAACATTGAGGCGACATAGCTTCATTGCTACTGAACAATATTTTGCAACCTAAGTGGTGATTGGTGAGCTGTCTCCCAGCAGAAAACTTTTGGTCCATTCACCCTCATCAGCAGAGCCCATTTCCCTAATCAAAGGGTCAATAATATTGAAGCGGGCTGACTTGTAAAGAGGACACCTAAAAAATACATGCTCAATGGTTTCCAGCTCCCCTGTGTTACACGGGCAAAGTCTCTCCACCCTGGAGATCTTCTTAAATCTCCCTTCTAATATGGCAGATGGTAGGGCTGCACATCTGGCCAGAGTATAGGCCCGCCTATGTGTGTTCCTTTCCAGGGAGTATAAATACGCAACTGGTGCTAGAATATACCTAGAATGTTGAGGTGCTATAAATGCAGGGGATCTCAAGAGTTCCGTTTGATGCTCAGTATCTTTGACTCTTTCATTTATAGTTAGTCTAGTTTGGTCCAACTTTGCTTTGCAGACAGTTGTAACTTATAACATGAAATTCCAGATACTTTACCAGCCGAAAAAGATGTATGTGCCAAAGTGATTTGCAGTATTCATTAGTTGAAATGTTAAGTGGCAGTTCCCTTATATCATAAATCATGTGTGAAAGGATATTCACTTTAATTACATTAATTGCTACATAATGTATAATCCAAGGCCTGGCAATGTTTTTATTTTAGTTAAATCTGGTTCTAAATTTATTATAATGATCTGATTAATATGTTTATGGTTCCGCACATGCAGGGATTTCATGTCATGAAAAGGACCAATAGGTATGATTCATTTTGGGGCATTTGAGCTAATAATTCTGATATACTCAAATTGATAGTGTAACCAGAAAATTTTCCAAATTCTGTTGGGATAGAACAGGTAAGTCTAGATAGTTAAAGCATCATCAGCACAAAGCATAATCTATATTTTTCTTCTATTGCTACATTTACAAAGGCATGTAAGGCAGTCTTGTTCCAGACAGCATTTGGTGGAATTCTTCAGGAGATTTGGCTGTGACTTTTCTTTTTATCCTACATGTTTTAATTTCTGTGTGTTTTAAATCTGTTTTAATTTTTTGTTAATATTATTAATTGGACTTATGTCCTTGCAATTTGGTTGCTGAATTGTTTGCTGCCTTGAATCTGAAGAGAGAAGGCAGGATAAAAATGTTTAAAATAAATGAATATCATCTTTATTTCTTGTATTCCATCATACTGCCAATCCACTGGCTCTAACACCAGATCAAATAGAAGAAGGGAGAATGAGAACCTGTGGTCTTCCTCTATCCCACTGGTTCCGAACCAGGGGTCCATGGACCCCCAGGGGTCCACGAGAACTAAACCAGGGGTCCGTGAAACAAAGTTATAAATCCATAATAAATTAATATTTACGCGGGCGGCATGGCGGCGGCTCGTGGGTGTAGAGCGTGGCGGCATGCGGTGGTGACTCGTGGGGGCGGCGCGCGACAAGGAACATGCGGGGGCGGGGAGACCGGGGGAAGGTGCAAGCGAGCCTCACACAACCACACACAATAGGAGAAACACTTGTCAAACCTTGTTTGATGATAGCTGTCGAAGAGGTTTTAAGGATGGAAGCCAAAAAGAAAATACAAGAAATACCTCTATCGAACAACACGGTAAAAGCTTGAATTGAAATTATGTCAAATGGCATCGAGGAGCAGCTTGTTTCGAAAATAAAAAATTCACCATGTTTCGCTTTGCAGTGTGATGAATTGAGAGATGTTTCTAATTGCAGTCAGTTGCTCGTATTTGTCCGCTTTTTAGACGACGACGACACTATTAAAGAGGAATTGTTGATTTCGCGGAAACTGGAAACGACGTCAAAAGGTATCGACGTCATGAATATAATAGCGGAGTATTTTGAGAAACATAGCATTATGTGGGAAAAGCTCGCCGGCTTCTGTACGGATGGCGCTCCAGCCATGTTAGGATCACGCTCCGGTCTAGCAACATTAATAAAACAGAAGAATCCTTCACCAATAACAACTCATTGTATCATACATCGTCAGGCATTAGCTTCCAAGACTCTTCCTAAAAGCCTTGTTAATACCATGGAAATGGCCATAAAAGTGGTCAATGTTATTAAAAGCAGCGCCTTAAATACACGCCTTTTTAAAAAACTGTGCACTGAAATGGACTCCGATCATGAGACTCTTCTTTTCCACACCAAAGTTCGTTGGCTATTGAAAGGCAATATGCTGGGAAGGTTATTTGAACTAAGAAAAGAGGTTGAGCTGTTTCTAGTTGAGAAGAAAATTAAAGATTTACTAGAGCTGTTTTCTGATTCGAAAAGTCAGATGCATTTGGCTTATCTTGTGGATATTTTCTCACATTTGAATAAACTAAACTTACAATTGCAAGGTTCTGGAAACATAAATTTAGCAGGTGTGGGAAATATTTTTATGTTTGAAGATAAACTGCATGCCTTTATTTGCAAACTTCAATTATGGGTAGGTGAAAACAATTATTCTGCGTTTGTGACATTAAAAGCACTGGTCGATGATAGTAAAGATGACATGATCACCACAAATATACAAGACAACATCAGAAGTCATCTGCAAATGCTAGTCGATGAATTCCACCGTTACTTCCCGGAATATAACCAGACAGAATCAAAAGATACCCAAAAGCTGATTCGCAATCCTTTTGGTATTGCTGTTGAAGAGGTTGCAGAAGAAATCCAGGAAGAGCTCATTGAATTCCAAAATGATAGGCACTGTAAAAATGCGTTTGAATCAGTTTCTCTTGAAGAGTTCTGGTGTAAAAAAGCAATTTCATATCCTACAGTTTGGGGATTCGCCTTGCGATATCTTATGCTCTTCTCCACAAATTATTTATGCGAACAAGGGTTTTCTGCTTTGCTTATAATTAAGAACATGACAAGAAATCGATTGGAAGCAAGTGATGATATTCGTGTAGCTCTGAGCAACAGTATTAGCCCCAGAATTGCCCAGCTTGTAAAAAGGATGCAAGCTCAAAAATCACATTGATTTACAATTAAAAGTTCTCTATTATAAAAAATATATTCAAATATTATTCTAAGTTTAACGTTTAACTAACAGTTATGATTAAAGTTTATTTTCAAATTCTCGGAATTTTTATTTTGAACCTTGGGGTCCCTGTACTGAACAAAAAAGTCCTAGTGGTCCCTGGTCAAAAAAAGGTTGGGAACCACTGCTCTATCCAATGGAAATAATTCAAACATATTTCCATTGACTAAAACTCTGGAGGCTGGGATACCATAACAAGTCTAAATTAATTAAGCAAATTGTGAGGGCAAGTCAAGTTGTTCCAATGCAGAGAATAGAAAAGTCCAATGGATCCTATCAAAGGCCTTTTTTGTCATCTAAAGCTAAGTTCATCACATGAGCCCTCTGTTATGTTGATTAGGGCACTCAAGTAAACAAATATGATCTATACTCTATTAAATAAGAATCCCATTTGATCAGGATGCATTAAAGATGGTAATACTGACTATAGTATATTAGCTAACATTTTAAGAATGTTAAAATCCATAATTAAAAAGGAAACAGGTCTATAACTAGAACACTGCCTTTCTTGGGGTTTAATATTAATTATATTTAGCATTCAACAGATGGAGGTAACTGTTTTCTTTCAGTAAATGTTTAACAATTTTTTGCCAAATCAGTCAATAAGACATTTTATTCCATAAACAAATGCTGGCATAACTTGTGGTTGCGCTAGCATAGAAACTGGAAATAGACAGCACTTGGGATGTGCCAGGGGAGGTGTGGGGCTTAGTTGGTATCCTATAACCCCTTTGCCCACATCCCACCCCAGCACCATCATAATGCTGTATCAACAAAAACACTGCCCATGCCCCATTCAGGGGTCCCATATCTGATAAGGAGGACAGCATGAGGCTATACATCACTGGCCTCATTTTATGCAAACGTAGTACAAACATAGAGGACGCAAAGGTGATGTGCCCAAAGAGCCAATGAGGCAGGCAAACATTGTTACACCGTATTGCTGTTGTTATGCTCAATACCCTTACAGAAGCTCCACTTCATGATGTGTGTTTGTATGTGAGTGAGTGGAGGGGGGGAAAGAGAGATGATAGGATGTTCAGCTGTTGCTATCTCCAGTAGCAACAATAAGCTGAATTGATGAAAGGCTAATGGGCTTACTCTGTACAGATTTGCCCTGAGAGTTATGTTGTTACTGATGGGGATGATCTAGAAATGAAAAGGTACTATCAGCCTATTCCTGAAGGGGGGGCAGTTAGGCAATGGCCAGGAGCGGCCCCCACGCCACCTCCACAGAGGCTTCCCAGCTGCTGCAAAGAAAATAACAGTCACTTTAAAATGAAACTAGGGAAAATGCCCCCATAGAGTTTAACAAGGCTATGCCACCCAAAAAGGTGGTGTAGCCACATCACAGCTCAAGGGGGCATTCCCGGGGCAAAAGGGGTTTGGAAGCTGACTAACATCAGCTCCACCCCTTGGAACGCCCCAGGAATGCCCCCACACACACCGGAGTGGGTTTTCTCTTCCAGGAATTCCCTGCCAGCGTGGCTGTGCTGGTGGAAGGGCCGGCACAGCTCTGCAGCTCCCAGCACTAAGGTGTTTGCCCCCTCGCAAGCATGGGTGCCATCTTATTCTGTGATAAGGTGGCACCTATGCCAGCGTGGTGTCACACCAGCTCCTAACCTGATTCCCCCACCTCTGGATTGCAGCCTATGTATCTTCCCTATCAAAACTTCAAGTGTGCTTTTTTTTAAACAGGTGGACCAATAGGAAAACATGATGTGGTCAGTTCTGATTTTTGATTTTTCTGATTTTTTAAGAGAAATTGGAGTACTGAAGGAATACTCCCCGCTGACTGCTGATACCCATGAAAAACAAAAACAAAAAGCTCTGAGTTCATTCATTAAGGAGATGATCTGTGATATTGGCAAATTAATTTGGCAGATTAACAGCGGTCAGATCCAGATTTAGCTTTTCTCTTTTACTTTGCTCTGAGCTTTTTGGATTCATGCAAGGAGTTCCAGGTTGTGAGCACTACTAAGAAATTAACTACAAAGCTTTGGACAGCTATGGATGGGAATACACACATGGGAAGTTAAATGCTCTACTTCTTGATAGCCCTTTGAGCAAGGAACAAAGAAAAGTAACTACACAACACATAACCTTACCAGTGATTAATTTAATCCTGTGGTGACTAAAAGATCACAAAGCCTTGTTATCCAACTGTGGTAGCCCTAGCATTTCAGAGTCAGGCATGCTGATAGCTTGTTTTCACCAACTGTGCAGAAGAAATAGATGTTTTATCTTTGTGTTGATTAACAGAAGGGCTTAAAATAACTCTGTCACTCCTCCTACACTTAAAGAGAGCTTCACTTGAATTTGCAAAAGGTCTTGACTATTTAAATTTTGTCCATGAATAGGTTTTGGATACTCTGAAATGTTAGTGACAGAGAGCATGAATTGCTATTAGTGTTGCAAAATTGGTAGGACTGCATGAGATGTCATTGGGATTAATTGATGCTTTAACTGGTGATGCCTTGTTTCTTTTTGTTCTAGTGCCTTGATTTTGTAAAATGCTGTCATCACAACAGCTAGGATGGCTATGAAGTGGACTGTGGAGGTCAGGTTCATGTGAAATGATGCCACTGTGAAATCCCAACCATGTCATAAACCCAGCAATGCATGCACCCAGAGGTGATGATTTGGGGGTGTAACCCAGTGGGGGCTTGAACCTGAAACTCTGGTAGTGATGTTCCTTGCCTTACACTTTGCATAGAATAAGAAGAAGAGTTGGTTTTTATATGCCGACTTTCTCTACCACTTAATGCAGAATTAAACCAGTTTACAGTCCCCTTCCCCTCCCCACAACAGATACCCTGTGAGGTGGGTAGGGCTGAGAAAGCTCTAAAGGAACTGTGACTAGCCGAAGGTCACCCAGCTGGCTTAATGTGTAGGAATGGGGAAACAAACCCAGTTCACCAGATTAGTGTCTGCCACTCATTTGGAGGAGTGGGGAATCGAACCTGGTTATCCAGATCAGAGTCCACTGCTCCAAACCTCCGCTTGTAACCACTACACCATGCTGGCTCTCAATGGAACCTGACAAGATGAAGTACTGGGATTGTGATATTATGAAAGGAAACAGACAATGCTTTCCATCTGCTGGTGCTTACATATGCCGTAGGTATAATCAGCTAGATTTATTATTTTGCTGTAATGCTGAAGAGAAAAAATCAGATCTTAAAACGATATGATACACAGAGAAAGGGAGACTTTTGATAAATTAATTAGTAGGAATCACATTTGACTCAATTTTATTCACATCTGTTTCAAAGCTACTCTTACTAAAACTATGAAGAGGCTGAAATCTCAGAAATGTACCCAGAAAAGGCTTCCTAAATAAGATTTATACATTGATATAATATATCAACTAACATGAAATTGTATTAAACATTGTATTAAACACATTACAATCAATGCTCCGAATGAATGAATAAATAAAAGATTTGGTGCTGATCAGCCCTACAAAGATAACATTGTATGTTAAAAGACTTGTGGTTAGAGAAGGCTAAAGTCTTGTTTTCATATTTGGACCCAGATTGCATTCATATCTTTAAAAATACAGTATTTTAAGAACTATCTGAATACTAAGTAGTACACAACTGAGGAAACCTGACATCAGTGTCTTTAATGAAAACAAAACCACTAAAATGATGAGGACATGTTGCATAGTACAAAACACATGGGTGCAAGTATAACCCTGTGTTTATCATTCTAGACCCAAACTGGTGCAAGCAAGACATTGACAGATTATATCAAAATGGGACACAAACCATTTTCACCATGCCAAGATGATTACTTTCTCTTGAATAGCTATGCTACATATTTCCCAGTAAGCTTAATAGAAAAACAGAAAGAGAAATTAATTTCAGTTCTTTTGACAAAAGAAAAATGAAAATTCAACTACATGTATTAAATATCCACTCACCGTGGAAAATTCCCATGGACCTTTTAGCCCTATGTTAAGTATTACAATCTAGAAATAGAAGAAGAGCTGGTTTTTACATGCCAATTTTCTCTACCTTTTAAGGAGAATCAAACCAGTTTACAATCTCCTTCCCTTCTTCTTCCCACAACAGACACCCTGTGAGGTAGGTGAGACTGAGAGAGCTCTAAGAGAACTGTGACTAGTCCAAGGTCACCCAGCTGGCTTCATGTTTAGGAGTGGGGAAACCAACCTGATTCACCAGATTACAGTCCACCGCTCATTGGGAGGACTGGGGAATCAAACACGGTTCTCCAGATTAGAGTCCACCACTCTTAACCACTACACCACGATGTCTTATTTATGAAGCATACAGTATTTTCATTTCTGACACTTTTTCTCAGATGTGTGAATTCTAATTAATGAGATGTCATTGTTAAAAAAAAGGATTGCTTCCTCATTAAACAAGCCAAAGCACAAAATTTAGCCACCTTAAAGATGGCTAAATTAGAATGGGTGGCTTAATTAGAAATTAGAAAGGTGGCTTAATTAGAATGATCAGAAAGGAGAAGGGATGTATAAAATTTGTTGCATCTACCTACAAAATTGAATAGAAGTGGAGTGGTGTATAAGGAACGAGTATCCTAATAAAAAGAACAATACAATGACACATGTCTAACTGATTCAACAGCATTCAATTGGCAAGGACAAACACATTGAGAATAGGGATACATGAATATCTCCCTACCAGAAGAGCTGAAGGTGAGACATTAAAGTGGGCCAAAGTGAAGTCTTGATCCATGACTAGGAACTTCAGGACTGGGTCATTGCTCCCTCCGCCCTGCCACCAATAACATTGTCATAACACTGCCAAGGCTTTTAAAGCCTCAGAGACATCCATTACCATCAATGAGGGAGGAAATATGTGAGTATTAAACCATCTCCTTGGATCTTTGGCTGTCTGCCTGGTGGGGCTGCTGGCTTCAGGTCACTCTAATTGGCATTTGTAGGCCATTTTAGTGGCTGTGATGTGGCTCACTTTGATCCCCCCCCAAAAAAATATTGGGTCAGGGGTTCCAATTTTATTGGCCCCCAAATGGAGGAAAAAAGGGGGGCATGATATTGGAGCCCTTGGCCCAATCTTAACCAAACTTGAAGGTTCTTGTAAGGAGAGTCACTAGCAGCCATGCTGCAAATTTGTGCCTCTACCTTAAAAAACAGCCCCTCCAGAGTCCCACAAAGATTTCTCATAGCTGAAAATTGGCCCTCCATACCCAATCTTTATCAAACTTGGGGGTTCTTGTAAGGAGACTCACCAGCAGCCATGCTGCAAATTTGTGCCTCTACCTTAAAAACAACAACAACACACACACAGAGAGTCCCACAAAGCTTCCCCATAGAGTATAATGGAGCTGAAAGTTTGCAGATATCCAGAATTAAAAGTTGGGGAAACAACCCATACCAGTATGGAAATTTGGCTTTTCCCCAGAAATACTAGCTTTTGGGGGGGGGTCTAATATACCCAAACCCAAAAAATACTGAATTTTTGGGGTTGAACACCCCTAACGGAGACCCTTGTTTACCCAGCCATCACCAGCTACAGAAGTGGGAGAATTGATGAAAGCTAAGCCAGATATTTGTGAAAAATAAAACAATCTTCTTCGTGATACGATGGAAGAAAATATAGCCATAGGTTGTTTTATTTAAATCCGAGGGCCAATTTTAACTCAGATTGTTTAATACCGCTGCTTTTATTTTATTGCTGCTGATGAATGTGTTTTACTTACTTTTGTATCCATTGCATGTCGTCCTGAATGCCTCTTGAGGCACAGAAGCAGCATGATTATTTTAGCAAATAAATAAATACTACTTTCATCCGGTGCTTAGAATGAACTGCGGTGCTCTTGTTGGAATCTTTCTAGGCAGCTTGTCTAAAACCAAGGATACAGCTTTTCTATAGGCTACCTCCTCCTGGACTGAGCTGGGGGAATGAGTGGAATAATAAGAGCTGGAATATAGTGATCTATCTGACATGAGTGCCTTTTCCAATCCTGAAGTCTGAAAGCAAGGTGTTTGCAAGATGTTAGTTTCCTATGCGGATTCCTCACCCCCACCTATTCCTTGCTAACCATAACAGCAATGTTCAAACTTGTTCTATTGAAAAGCAAGACAACAGGCATAGCTACCACATTGTTTGACGCTGGAGCAGTTCACGCAGCAGGCAGGTAAAATTGCAGGAAAGAGATCTTATTAAGTATGTTGAAGCTTGAATTACCATTCTGAGACTCCGCTGTTAATGGGCTTGAAACTGTACACTGCCTTCTTTCCTATAGCCTCCTGTGTCACATCAAGCTGTTCCCTACTGAAGTTTGACACTATTTGTGTAGTTCCAAACCACTAAGAGGCATTCTAGAAGAAGAAATGATCTCTGAGGGGAGAAAGGTCCATCCCTTGTTTGTACTTTCTACTTATGTAACAGTACTGACCTTTGCATTTATTGTTCAGAAAGTCAGCAACTCCATGCCTCCAAGGCACCTTCTGTTTCTTGAGGATCATTCCGTGGGAGATGAGCAAAGCTACCGGGATGTGGGGAGGGAGTGCCTGCCCCAGCTGACCTAGGGCAGGAGAAGCTATTGTGATGCAATGAAAATTTGTCGCTTTTCTCAAAGACTGAAATGTTTACAGTTTTAAAACAACGTTGCCTTCAAATTGCAAAGAAACAACATTTTCTGATCAGGATTCTGCTTCCAGTGAAAGCAGTGATCTAAAATAGTGCTCATTTTGTTAGGTTTTGTAGTTTAGTTCCTACCAGATAACTTACATGTTAATGATCATCCTTGAATTATTACCATCGGTTTTATTTTGTTTTGTTTAATGCCTATAGAACACACACAAGTGTTAATTTATTTGGCAGATATTCTAAATTAGAATAGAAGACACTCTGATAGTAATTAGTTCATGTGCATCTACAGAAATAAAATACATGTCTAAAATACATATCTAGCCGCCAAATCTAATACATAAACAAACAAACAAATAAATACAAACATTTTTAGACAATCCAAAAAGTCAGTGTGGTGCAGTGGTTAGAGTGTCAGACTAGGTTTTGGGAGGCCCAGTTCAAATCCCCAGTCTGCCACGGGAATTTACTGGGTGAACCTGGGCCAGTTATACACTGTCATCCTAACCTACCTCAGAGCGTTGTTGTCATGATAAAATGGAGGAGAGGAGAGCTATGTAAACTGCTTTCAGTTCCCACAGTGAGAAAGGCAGGGCATGAATGGGGTAAACACATGAATAATTAAAAAAATCAAAGAAATTATATCTGAGAGCCACAGTTCAATCATTCCTGTTTCTCTTCTCATACTTTCTTTATGTAATGTAAGAATTCTGATTCCTGCTTCTCTTCAGTTTTTGCCTTTAATTTTTTTTTCATTTGTACCTCATTTTTCTCCCCAATGTGGACTCAAAGTGGCTTACATTATTCTCTTCTATATTGATTTCTTAATCTTTGTTAATTCTAGGAAGCACTAACTTGGAGAATCCTGAACACTTCAGCACTGTCATGTACCGCAACATTGTCCATCGCTTGTAAAATATAGAGAAGCCACTTTGCAAATGTGCTACACTTATGATGTAAGACCTGTTTGGAAGAAGACCGTGAATGAAAAAGGATTCTCCTCACAACCTTCATTAAATCTAATCCAGTTTTCCTTATGATATATTCTGCATATAGATTGAAGAGACAGGGAGATAAAATACATCCTTGTCTGACACCTTTGGAAGCTGGAATCTGAAACTTTTTTTAACCACATAAAAGGCTGTAAAAGGACAAGAGGCTACTGTTAAGACAGAATATGGAGAAACAGAATGGCAATACCAGCTTCCAAAGGTGTCAGACAAGGATGTATTTTATCTCCCTGTCTCTTCAATCTATATGCAGAACATATCATAAGGAAAACTGGATTAGATTTAGACGAAGGTAGAGTGAAAATTGCGGGGGGAGGAGTAACATTCACAATTTGAGATATGTCGATAATATTACATTACTGGCAGAAAATAGTGAAGAATTGAAATGACTACTGATGAAATGCCTACTGATGAAAGTTAAAACGGAAAGTGCCAAAGCAGGACTACAGCTGAACATCAAGAAGACAAAAGTAATGGCTACTGGGTACTCAACTTTAAGGTTGACAATGAGGAAATTGAAATTGTTCAAGACTTTCTATTCCTTGGTTCCACCAGCAGCCAAAAGGGAGACAGCACCCAAGAAATCACAAAGTGACTGAGACTGGGAAGGGTAGTTATGAAGGAGCTAGAAAAGATTCTCAAGTGTAAGGATGTTTCACAGCTACCAAGATCAAGTTAATTCATGCCACAGTATTCCCTATTACTATGTATGGGTGTAAAATTTGGACAATGAAGAAAGCTGGCAGGAAGAAATGTGGTGTTGAAGGAGAGCTTTGTGGATGCTGTGGACTGCCAAAATGTCAAATCAGTGGGTTCTAGATCAAATCAAGCCTGAACTGTCCCTAGAAGCTAAAATTACTAAACTGAGGCTATCGTACTTTGGTCACGTTATGATAAGAGTCACTGGAAAAGACAATGCTAGGAAAAGCTGAAGGCAGCAGAAAAAGAGGAAGACCCAGCATGAGATGGATTGACTCTATAAAGGAAGCCATGGCCCTCAGTTTGCAAGATCTAAGCAAGGCTATGATAGGACATTTTAGAAGACACTGATTCATAGAGTTGCCATGAGTTGGAAGCGACGTGACAGCACTTAACACACTCACAAAAGGCTTTAGGGAAAAGTCAGAATGCATTTTTATATTGGTAAAGGATTTCACCAAAAGAATCTTGATGAAATTGGACATATGTTCACAAGCTATGTTTATCAGCACGTACATCCACAATGATAATACAGGGGTAGAAGAAAGATGCAAGGGACTGAAAACTGCAGTAATATATGCTCCAGTTTTAGAAATTCTCTTTGTTAAAATGGGAATTAAGGAAGAGTGAAATATAGAACAGAAGGAAACCTGCTCATCTGTAATCTTGATGTGCTCAAATGTACAATTATATTAAGATTCCTTCTGAGCAATGTTTCACTGATGTGCATACATCTACAAGTGCACTGGAAAAACACCAATAAAAAGACTCTTGGTATCACCATATGTATAATCCCATCAAAAGAGATAAAACGTTGTAAAAAAGCTATGTACACAAATACATTTCTATTTATTTAGTCACTGTATTTACAGTCTGCCTTTCTCATTAGGACTCAAGGTGGATTACACAGTGTAAATTGATGCAATCAGTAGGATAAGACATCTAATAAGTAGTATGAGAAGGTTTACAATCCTTATACAGGATTGCATTGAAAACAATGCAGTGATAGCAGGATAATACATACAACAAGCAGATAATACATAATATACACAGTGGTGTAGTGATTAAGAGTGCTGGACTAGTATCTGGGAGACCCGGGTTCAAATCCCCACTTGTGCCATGGAACCTCACTGGGTGACCTTGGGCCAGTCACACTCTCTCAGCCTAACCTACCTCACAGGGTTGTTGTGAGGATAAAATGGAGGCAAAGAGAAGGTTGTAAGCCACTGTGGGTCCCCATTGGGGAAGAAGGTGGGATACAAATGTGTTGGGTTTTATAGATAGCGAGCTTTGTTACATGTCAGACAGTTAAGGGTTAATATTGTAACTGACCAAATGGTCAGTGTAGTGGCCATTGCAATCATGCTTAAGGGTCACGTATACAACTATTTTGCATGTTTAACTGCTTTCGATTTCTTTGTTAGAAGAGAAAGCAGTTGCACACTTTTGCTTCGACCGCCAGCAAGGCAGGATGAGAGGCTCTCCTTTCGCTAAGGATGCCTACTCATAAGTAAGCTTAGTACCTTGCCAAAGGCTTTTGGCAAGTATAGGAAACATAGCATGAGATAGAATTATTTGTTTTGTATCCCAGTGACTTTCTCCCTACCCTGAGTTAGAGTAAAGATTGTTTATTACCAAGACAAACGTCTGATGTCTTTTGGCATGTGTGTGACAAGCTTTATTATCAATAGACCAAGAGGAACGATCCAATCCCTCTGAATGGTAGCAGATGAAAAGTTCTAAATGAACTTTAAGTAAACGGAAAACTCACTTTTACCCATTAAGTGGTAGCATCGTACGGTTGCTTCTTTGGCTATTGATATAAAGTCACACCGCACCTTTTTTTGCTTTTGGGTTTTTCACTGGAGATGAAAGGATTTACAAACGCCCTGAAGGAATCTTCTGTGCCAGAGCCAGCAGCCTGTCTGCGAAGGACGACAGAGGAATTCCCCCAGCGCCTGTATCCTGAGAGGAAAGCAGCCCCACGCCACTGAAATGAGCAACGACAAGGGAAGTATGAATTCAAAAGGGGCCCAATCCGTATCTGTCCCACACATCACCCAAGCCTCCTTCCCAGTATGGAAGAGAATGGTGGAAAATGCATTAACTGCAATTGGGGTGAATCATGTTCTGGATGAGAACCCGCCCGCTGAAACAAATAGGGAGGCTCTTAAGAAGTTTAGAATGGCAGATGCCCAAGCAATGAGCCTGATTGCAAATGCCATAAATCCAGATGAGACTGCTATCATTCTAAATAATGATACAGCCAAGAAAATGATGGGTGCACTCAATGAAAAATTTGGAACTGTGTCCAAGAGCCAAAAGATGATTTTAAAAACCAGACTGTATGCAAATAGAATGTCTGGAGATATGACCCTCTTGCAACACCTTAAGAAAATGCAAGATATGGAATCAGAATTGAAGGCTATAGGAGGGGAAATCGGCGAAGAGGAGTTCCTCACGCTATTTCTGGGAAGTTTGCATCCTAAGTTCAATGCAGAAAAGCGCAATCTCTTGGGCAGAGAGGACTTAACCCTTACTAAACTCGTGACCGCGCTTAAACAATTTGAAACAGACAGGAACCAAGAGAGTGAGCTATCTAAAGGAATGTCTGTATTGCGTGTGAATGAGAAAGCAAAAATCAGATGCTTCTCATGTGGGAGACATGGGCACAAGTCATTTCAATGTGAGAATCGTGATACAAAAGGTGGATTCCCCCCCCCCTTTCGCCGGGAAGAAAAGCCCGCGAAATCCACACAAAGGGAGAGGGATGGAAAACAGCAAGGCCAGTCAGCCACAAGAGGGAGCCCAAGCGCAAGCCAAAAGGGGCCCAAATGACCACATCAGTCGAAAACATATATGGTCTCTAATAAACCTGCGAACGAGAATTATGTAAAGCATGTGCAAACATTTGTTCTTGACAGCGGTGCAGATGTACATGTGTCTGGCTTGAGATCGGCTTTTGATTTCCTAGAGCCTTGTGATGAGACGTTAGTAATGGCATGTGGTGGAAGATATGTATGCACTGAGAAGGGTGAAGTTTCTATTAGCATCCAAAGCTTTTGTGGAAATGTAATGCATTTAACCTTACAAGACGTGTTCCATATGCCTAATTCAGAAGGCAATTTACTGTCTGTGAATAAACTAGTGGATGCTGATTTCGAAGTGTCTATAAAGAAAGACAAATGCCGTTTGTTTGACTCTGAAGGCAGAGAATATCCAGTGCTATCAGTTGGTTCGCACTATTGCTTGGAGAATGTTGCAGGTCAAATAGAGGAATGTGATTGTAACGATTCTGAAAGCAATGTTGATTCTGATGAAGGTGAATTTTTTGGAGATGAAGATAATGTTGTTCAGGAAGAAGAATCAGAATGCCTAGTTGCTTTTACTGGAGGATTGACAGAGCAGAAGGCTGCAGAATGTAATCATAGAGACTGCTTATTCCAGTGGCACGTTAAGCTTGCTCATAAAAACTTTAAGTCTGTGAAGCAATTGCTGATTGATTGTGGAATGCCAGTTAAAGAATGCTTTAAGGACAAAGAATGTTGTGAAGTGTGCCTCAAAGGAAAGGGGACAGCGCCTAGACACGTGCAGAGGCCAAGCAGTGTTAAGGCAGAGATTTTGTGCATTCAGACTTGATTGGCCCACTCAAGCCATCAGCAGGAGGGGCAAAATATGTTCTGCATTTCATAGACAGCGCTTCAAGATTTGCATATGTGTATTTGTTGAAATCAAAGACTGAAGTAGCTGAAAAATTTAAAGCTTATGTTGCTCTGATGAAGAATAGGCACAATAGAGGAATACAATTATTATTTTCTGACAATGGGACTACCTTAATAATGAAATGAAAGAAATTATTGAGTCTGGAGGAATAGAGCATGCAACCTCAGTTGCATATACCCCAAGGAACAATGGGTTGTCAGAGAGGTTCAACAGAACTCTGATGGAGAGTGCAAGATGTTTAATGCTACAGGCAGGCTTGTCTTACCCCTGCTGGGGAGAATGTGTAAACACAGCAGCTTACCTTTACAACAGGACAATTTCGCTATCAACATGACTCCATATGAAAAGTGGAATGGCAGGAAGCCTAGTCTAAAGCATTTGAAAGCATTTGGATCTCGTGTGTTTGCATATGTCCCAAAGGAGAAAAGGGGAAAAATGGATCCTACTACAGAACTTGGAATTCTTGTGGGGTACCATCCTTTCTCTAAAGGATACAGGATAATGGACATCAAGACTTACAAAGTGCAAATATTGAATGCAGTGTACATAGATGAAATAAATGTTATTAATAACCAACAAATTAATAACTTTGATGATACAGAGGTTTGTGAAGAGGGAACCATAGAGATTCCATTTACAGCATGGGATTGCAATCCACCTGCTCCTGCGGAACAGCAAGAGACTGCAGATTCAAAAGGGGTTGATCCCGGTACTGATGGAACAGCCGAACCCTCTCAGACCTTAAGGCAGTGGTTCCCAATCTTTTATTGACCAGGGACCTCTAGGACTTTTTTGTTCGGTGCAGGGACCCCAAGGTTCAAAATAAAAATTCTGAGAATTTGAAAATAAACTTTAATCATAACTGTTAGTTAAACATTAAACTTAGAATAATATTTGAATATATATTTTTATAATAGAGAACTTTTAATTGAAAATATTAATTTATTATGGGTTTATAACTTTGTTTCGCGGACCTTAATTTAGTTTTTGCGGACCCCTGGGGGTCCACGGACCCCTGGTTGGGAACCAGTGCCTTAAGGAGATCTACAAGGACTACAAAAGGAATACCAGCAGAGAAACTGAGTCTTTTTACTGGAATGGACAGCCACGTGGAACCCTCAAGTTGGGACGAACTGCAAAAGTTGCCCGATGGGGAGCGGTCAAGATGGCTGAACGCAATCCAAGAAGAATTAGACTCACTACAGGAAAATAATACTTGGAAACTAACCAAACTCCCACCAGGCAAGAAGACTGTGGGATGTAAATGGGTGTTCAAGGTTAAGAAGAATTCTGATGGAACTGTTGACAAGTACAAAGCAAGACTAGTTGCAAAAGGATTTACCCAGAAGTATGGAACTGACTACACAGAAACCTACGCACCTGTGATTAGTCACACGGCTATAAGGACTTTGCTGAGTATAGCCGCCTCTAGGAATAAAGTGGTACTGCAACTGGACGTCAAAACAGCTTTCCTGAATGGAGACTTATCAGAAGAAATATACATGGAACTCCCACCAGGATTAAAGGACTGTGATGCTAAAAATCAAGTTTGTAAACTTGAAAAGACTTTGTATGGGCTTAAACAGTCAGCTAGAGCATGGAACCACAAACGTACCTCATTATTGAAAGCTCAAGGGTTCGAACAAGGAAATATAGAAAAATGTTTATTCAGAAGGAAGAAGGATGATGGATGGGACTTTGTTTTAATTTTTGTTGATGACATTATTGTGTGTTGTGATACTGAAACAGCTGCAAAGGAAATTGCAGACAAACTGAATGAATCAGTAGAAGTGAAACTACTTGGAGAAGTAAAGAATTATCTTGGAATGGAGATTGAAAGAAACCAAGATAATGGATTCTCAATCAATCAAAGGAGCAAAATACTGGAATTTCTACAATTCATGAATATGAAGGAGTGCAAAACAAAGAACACTCCACTTGACCCTTCATATGTGGATCTAGACGGAGGTGAACTATTGCCTAACAACAAATACAGAGAAGCTATTGGAAAACTTCTATATTTGAGCAATGTTAGTAGACCGGACATAAGTGCAGCAGTTGGAATCCTAAGTAGAAGGACCAGCACACCTGCAGAACATGATTGGAACGGAATTAAACACCTCACACAATACTTAAAGAAAACTATTGATTTGAAGTTGAAGATAACTCCAAATACTGAGCTGAAACTGATAGGATACATGGATGCTAGACTAGGTGGTACTAGAACAGACAGCAAATCTACAAGTGGATATCTGTTCTACTTTGGAGAAAACCTGATCTCCTGGACCAGCCAGAAACAGCAGGTTGTAGCAACATCTTCAACTGAAGCAGAATGCATAGCAGCCAAGTGCGCATGTACAGAGCTGGAAGAGATAATTGAACTGCTACAGGACTTTGGAATGGATGAACTGACACCTGCTACAATGTTTGAGGACAATCAAGCATGTATAGCACTACTGAATGGCGAGAACTCTAAGAAAGGGAAGAAACTGCTTCGACTCAAAATGGACTCAGTAAAGGACAAACAAGAAAGAGGTCTTCTTGTAGTAGTGAAGTACTGTGAAAGTAAAGAGATGGTGGCCGACATTCTGACGAAGCCACTGCCTAGACAACAGTTTGAATATTTACGTGATGCATTGTGTTTATATGTCTGAATGTAACTAAACCTCGAAAAGGGGATTGTTGGGTTTTATAGATAGCGAGCTTTGTTACATGTCAGACAGTTAAGGGTTAATATTGTAACTGACCAAATGGTCAGTGTAGTGGCCATTGCAATCGTGCTTAAGGGTCACGTATACAACTATTTTGCATGTTTAACTGCTTTCGATTTCTTTGTTAGAAGAGAAAGCAGTTGCACACTTTTGCTTCGACCGCCAGCAAGGCAGGATGAGAGGCTCTCCTTTCGCTAAGGATGCCTACTCATAAGTAAGCTTAGTACCTTGCCAAAGGCTTTTGGCAAGTATAGGAAACATAGCATGAGATAGAATTATTTGTTTTGTATCCCAGTGACTTTCTCCCTACCCTGAGTTAAAGATTGTTTATTACCAAGACAAACGTCTGATGTCTTTTGTGCGTGTGTGTGACAAGCTTTATTATCAATAGACCAAGAGGAAAGATCCAATCCCTCTGAATGGTAGCAGATGAAAAGTTCTAAATGAACTTTAAGTAAACGGAAAACCCACTTTTACCCATTAAAATGAATTAAATAAATAAATATGCGGCTCCTGTGGCTCCTACTGCTGGCTGGCCTCATTTGGGCGGTGGGAGCTAGGGTGACCACCCCAGGCATCAGGGTTGCCAGATCCCTCTTCACTACCGGTGGGAGGTTTATGGGACAGAGCCTGAGGGGGGCAGGGGTTTGGGGAGGGGAAGGCACTTCAACACCATGGAGTCAAATTGCCAAAGCAGCCATTTTCTCCAGGTGAACTGATCTCTAGTGGCTGGAGATCAGTTGTAATAGCAGGAGATCTCCAGCCAGTACCTGGAATCCATTTAGATGAGCAGAGGAGAGAAGGCAAGGCAACGCCAACTGGGGGCAGCTGGCCAGTGATGAGAGACCAGAAGACAGAAGGCCAACATCTGAGGACTCTCTGGAGCAGATGGGAGGCCCAGCAGGCCCCAAATATGGGAAATATGGGATGGGCCTTAGCCCTGAGGAGACTTTTAAAGACTTGGAGAAGAAATGCCAGGTTGCAGAGGGTGGAGGAATGGCAGCCCATTGTCTGGGAGGACAGTCACTGAAGGAGCTTTTGACTAGGGTTGCCAGCTCTGAGTTGGGAAATACCTGGAGATTTGGGGGATGTAGCCTGAGTAGGGCAGGGTTTGGGGAGGGATCTCAACAAGGCATAATACCATAGAGTTGATCCTCTGAAGCTGCCATTTTCTCCAGGGAAACTGATCTTGGTCATCTGAAGTTCAACTGTAGTAAATCACCTCCAGGTGCTGCCCCTGGTACTGCTTTATAAAGCCTGTTTGGAGACAGCCAAGGAGGAAGAAGGCCACACCTTGTCCGCAAAGCCAGAGGGCAGACAGTGGCCAGGGAGAGAGACAACCATTGTTGTGGCAATGCTTGCAGGCACACTAGTAGGGTTGCCAGGTCCCTCTTCACCACCGACGGGAAGTTTTTGGGACAGAGCCTGAGGAGGGCAGGGTTTGGGGAAGGACTTCAATGCTATAGAGTCCAATTGCTAAAGTGGCCATTTTCTCCAGGTGAACTAATCTATATCAGTTGGAGAGCAGTTGTAATAGCCAGGAAATCTCCAGCTAGTACCTGGAGGCTGACAAGCCTACACACTAGAAAAGAAGAAGCTGGAAGGCAAACTCCTTCAGGGGTGGTCACCCAGACCAGTGGAGTCTGACAATGAGGCAACCGATATTTCCACAAATCTAGGGCAAAATTCAGATGAGGAAAAATTTGAAAGCATACCTGTACCCTTGACAGGGATCTTCAGTCAATCCTAGTTCCTGGGGAAACATAGCTGAATCATACCACTGTTTGCAAACACTTTTGCCATTTGCATATTTTATTATTTAGGTGGACATTAAAAATGCTTTGGTAGTACATACTAAAAGGCAAACTGGGGCAGGCGGGCGGGGGGAGAGGCAACCTCATGTTTGCCCCATGATGCTTATGCAGATGATAAAATGAGTGTTTAACTCTTCCCACACCTGATGTTTCTTTCCTGCAAATGCTGTTCCCAAGTTTCCACCATCCCCTCCAGATAGGGTGCAAGATTAGACATTCGTTCACACATAGAAAACTGGCCGAGACATTTTCAGGGAAGAATCAGCAGTCATGTGGAAGTTAAGCACTTTCTACCCTCCCATCAATTTTCCCTGGAAATTATTCCATGTCTGTTTTTTACAGTTCGTTTATTACTGATGTGGGGAAGGCACTGGCAAACCACCCCGCAAACAAAGTCTGCCTTGGAAACGTTGGGATATGATGTCACCCCATGGGTCAGGAATGACCTGGTGCTTGCACAGGGGACCTTTACCTTTACCTTATTACTGATGATTTTATGCTGTTGGATTTATGATTTTATATTGTTTTTACTTTGTAAGCCACCTCAAACACATCTCTGGAGAAGTGGCACCCACATTTTGTAAATGAATATAAAACAAGCATTTACCACTTGCTGAGATCTGGGAATGCCAACAGTTACATATTTACAATCTTCCCTTCATAGCAGAAATAGAAAGAGAGGCTGTTATCTGTATTATGATATATGTTACCCAAGCAAACATGATTTTATTTATTTATTGAATTTCTACCCCACCCTTCCTGGCCAATGTTGGGCTCAGGGCAGCTTCCAGCAAAAATATACAATAAATACATTGATTAAAACATACCACATTAAAATTACAAATCTAGATACAAACTTTGTAAAGCCAGAAATAATTTATCGTAAAAACAAGCCTGAGGTCATAGTTGTTTTCAAACACTACAAAATTTAAAAGCATTAATTTAAAAATGTGGCACAATGAACTGGAAATAATGATGAATTGAAATTAAACCATACACACAAACATCTGAAACATGTCTCACCATGATTTTATGATTTTCAGAAGCTTAATATTTTAAAGTTAATAGTTTTTGCTAGTTGTTTTTTATGTTGTTTTTAACTCATTTATACTGTTTTAATGTAGTCGCCGCGAGACCCTTTGGGTAAGCGGCAACTCAAAAACCTAATAAATAAATAATAAATAAATAAATCCTAAGAATATTGAATGAATGTTTTATTCATACAAGGTGAGGCAGTAAAAGTAAAGGAAAATATTGTTATTATCATTGTCATGCTTATTAGCACTAATGCTGTACTTCTCTATTATTCTCAAAGAAAATACATTGTTTTGTCTCTAGCATATGGTAATAATGTATCGACATTATCCTTAACGTATTATGGAAGATTCATGCTCCATTCCTAGTCTCCTCCATTCCCCAGTAAACATACAACAAATGAAGATAATAATGCCGTTTTTTAAGCATAAACAAAATTAACAAATAGGCACAATGTTCATTACCACCAAGTTTTCCTTGTAACTAAAATCATTATTGGCAAGAACATATTCTGTAAGACATCTTGATTGATGCCTATTGATGACCAAAGTTGCAGGAAGTGTCTTTAGTAAGCTAATACATTCAAGAGAACAATATATCCATAACATTTTAACAAGTCTGTGTGTCATGCCAATTAGATAATCCTTTACACAAGGTTAAGTATGCCATAAACAATTACAGAATGTTATAAAGCCAATTGTATGCAGTATTATTTTGAAACATAATGGCAAAATATAATCATGTAAGTTAAGACTTAAAACTTGACAAACTTTTGTTTTCTCCAGGAATGACAGAAAAGAAATGCTTATTTGTTCAAATTACACTAATATTCTTTGCATGTTTCCCATTTCCCCCTAGCTTTTATTGCTTTGTTACTGTGTAAAGTTAAGATGCTTGGAAAGGCATGCTTGTACAATTTAAAAACTTCTATTCTAGTGAATTTTCTGTATCATATACCAGACCTTATGGCTGGGCACTTATCACAAAAGTAGCAAAAGGTACCTGCTACCGTCAAGATATGAGTTTGTGCATGTTAAGAGTATTCCCTAGCTGTGCAAACAATTTGTCATTTGTCAATTTGAAAAGGAATGGGGAAAACTTAAAATGGTCTGCTGGGGACTAAACATGCCAACTGCTTTCAGAATATTATGAGCGGTTGAGTATCAGTTAAAGAGGGAAAGAAAAACAAAGAGGAAGGGGGAAATTGCCTGCTCAAGAGATTGTAATATCCAGAGGGAGAGACAGAGATTTACTCTCCCACCATTGCTTCTTGTCCCTCAGCTTATAAATAATAGTGATGATAATATGGGGGAAGGATCAGTCTGGCTATCCAGGAGTTTGTCTACCCATAGGAGTAGCTTACAAAAATAACAGCTACTGCTTCAAATTGGCAGCTTGCAACAGTGACAGTATGAATGTGCTTGATGCCTTTGCAAATCACAGCAATGAAGACAGAGCAGAGACAAACTTTTTGCTACTGCAGAGTGGACCAAGGAATTACAAAGTTCACAGCCCAAGTAAACCAGCAACCAGGAGCAATCATTGCCGGTGAATACCTCCACAAATCCCTTTCAAGTTTTATTTATTTACTGTATTTATAGTGTGCCTTTCTTTCTCACTGAGACTAAAGGTGGATTACATGGTGTAACTTGATACAATCAATAGGATGAGGTATCTAATAAGCAATTTAATAAAAATAGGATTACAGAAATCTGAAGCAAAGCATAATTATTAGACATGTTAATGCAGAAAATGGTATGACATCAGTAGAAAACAAAAATGAGTGCAAGATAATACATATAATGAACAGATAATGCACACTATATGCAACACTGTAGTCCTCAGTCCCATTCTCTTCCATTCCTGAACCATTCTGTTATCATATACCTCTATTCTTTATAAAAATCCCTTCCCGAACAATTCTGTTGTACATAGTTTGTGGAATGACAGAAGTGTAGGAGCCTTCCTGACCTCATCAGGCAGGCCATTCTACAAGGTGGGGGCCACAACAAAGACAACACATGTATGGGCAGTTGTTGATTTTTCCCATTTGCGGTGTGGCACCTGAAGAAAGACCTGCTCAGATGACTGACGGTCATGGCAGAGCATAGGAGGAGAGGAGAGGTAGTCCTGCAGATATGAGGGTCCAAGACCATAAAGGGCTTTGTATGTGGTAGCCAATTCCTTGAATTGAGCCATGTAGCTGATGGAAGGCCAGTGGAGTGACTGTAGAACAGGTGCAATGTGTATGGTCCATCTAGCTCCTGATAATAACCAAGCTGCATAATTTTGAACAAACTAGAGTTTCCAAGTTGACTTCAAGGGCAGACCCATGTAGAGTACATTACAATACCCTAGTCTTGCTGTTACCATGCCACAGATCCATGTGGCCAGATTGGCTGAGTAGAGGTAGAGGGTCAGTTTCCAGGCTAAACTAAGTTGGCAGAAAGGGCTTTTTGCCTCTGCATTAACTTGCTTCTCCAGCAGTAATGATAGGTACAGTATAACACCAAAGCTCTTAACCAAGTCAGCAAGGGTCAGCTGAACCCAATCGAAAGTGGGACGGACAATGTCCTTCAAAATGTCAGGCTTCCCAACAAGCATTACCTCCATTGCCAGGATTGAGTTTCATTAGCCATTTAACCACAGCAGTCAGGCAGTGGCTCAACTGCATTGCCAGGAGATTTATATAGAGATATGTAGTGCTGGGTTTTATCAGCATATTGATGGCATTCTCAATCCCAAAAATATGAATAATTTTTCCAAAGGGATTTACATAGAAATTGAATAGCATGGGGGATTAGACTGTGACAGTAGAAATCCCACACTGATGATAACTGGCCTGCAACAGCAACCCTTTGGCATTAATGACTTGTTAATGTGGTCCTTAGATGGACAAGGATCGAGAGGGCAAGTGGTAACCTTCCCATATCCTGGAATCTTGTCAACATTCTTCATGGTAACTGGGTCAAAACGGCCCATAAACAGAACAATGGTGGATTAGACATTTCTTCTGTCTGTGTTACAACCAGCATCCAAATCAGAATGTATTAGAGAGATTTTATCAGCAAAAAAACTTTGCAAAAGCATAATAACTCCTGATCCTGAGACAATAAAGTTTCACATTTAGGAGTAAGAAGATGCTGAGATACCTTAAGCAACTGGGATGGTCATGAACTAGCACTTTCCTCCAACTAGATATAACATTTATTTGCTGCTGTCATTGCTGTTCTCATAGGTCTTCCAATAAACTCTGTAGCACATTTTGTTGGATTCAGTATGAGTTTTCTGCCTATGTCATTCTAGTTGTCTCTCAGACCTATTCAGGTCACCCATGTAAAGCCTTCAGGTCACCCAGTAAACCATGGGGCCAGGTTCTGCTCAAAGGGTGGGAAGACATTGATGAGGGACAACCTTATTGATAGCTTCAAGGAACTTCACATTCCAAGCTCCCAACACAATTTCAACAGAGCATTTGTTTGGAATCCCAACCCCCCCCCCCCGAGCATTCTGGAATCTAGTTTGATCCATAAGTCTTTGCATATCGACCATTGTAACCCCTCTCCCCTGCAGAGTGTCAGAACCATATTCACTTTTGCCTTGAGTTGATCATGGCTTTAGCTGGCGGGGAAAGGAGGGCAGCCATCGCCCCTGTGGCATGCAGAAGGGGCGGCTGAACTCCCTGTCCTTCCCAGCCCACTCCTCCTGTAGTAGAGGCAGTTCTGCTGCCCTCTCTGCATGCCACAGGGGTGGCGGCTGCCCTCCTCACACACACACACACACACAGCTACAGCCCTGGACCTTGGTACGGGCTGAAACCCCAACTCCACAGCCAGACCTTCCCTGAAAAGCCATGCTGTTACCTTTTTCATGTATTGGGTCCATCACAACCTAAAAGAGGCCTATGGCAGCCAAAGAAGCTACAAAATTATGAGCTGACACCCAAAAGGAACTCTTGGCATGGAGGTTGAAGTTCCCCCGAACAATTAATCTAGGTGTCTCCAACAATAAGCCTTTCGACACCTTTGGCAGTTCAGAAAGAGTGCCCCAACAGAGGGAGCAGACAGTCAATGCCAGCAATAGATTGCTCTGGGCGTCTGAAAAAGAGAAAGATTCACAAAGGATGGCATCCATCTCCCCCCTCCATTGTGGGATTGGTGAAGGGCTACATACCCAGGTGGAGTTAGCTTAGAGTCTAAAATAAACCTTAGACAGACAAACTGTCATTTTTAACTTTTGGTTTTACTTTCATACAATATTTAATCTAGGCCAGACTGTTTTACTTTATGTCACAGAAACTCTTCTTAAAGGAGGATGCCCAAGGGATTAGATGATGTTGGCAGAACATCCAGCTGTGCACTGTCCTATTTCAGTGCAAATGGTAAGCTATTACAATTAGCCACGAACTTAAAAAATAATGCTTCAGATGCCAAGAGACAATAGAAGTGGTGATTCTAGTTCCAAAAAGTGGATCACATTCTGTGGATAAGACGAAAGAAAACTGCAATTGTACAAGAAGGGACATGCCAACAGCAGACCCTCAAATAATATGAAGTAGAATTAATATTGTTGTGAAACTTAGAAGAAATGGTGTTCTAAATCAACAGCGATTTTAATGTGCAGACCCCAAGACATAAGTTTTAATGAACACTGAATGTAACGGGGAAAGGCTCAATGATTTTAATGCAGGTGGATTGTACCCAAAAAATAATTATGAAATAAAGAAAATTCATCTTATATAAGGGAAGACAGTATAATCACTTTTGAAGTTTATACAGCCAGGGTATGGTTCTGTGTATAAGTACACATGCATCCATATGTTGGTGTATAAAGGGATGTGCATTCAGATATTTCTGATCTGAATATATATCCAAAAAATACCTTACTGGTATTCAAGACCTCACCACAGTTATTTCAGGAATCCCGAATATTGCTACAGATACCCAAATATATCCCCAAAAGGTATTTTGATACATTTGAGTATCCATTGTAATATCTGAAATTTTTGAAATATCAGTAGTGAGGTCCTGAATATTTCCAGAAATATTTGGGGATATCTAGGTCTGGCACTATCATAGAATCATAGAGTTGGAAGGGACCACCAGGGTCATCTAGCCCAACCCCCTGCACAATGCAGGAAATTCACAACTACCTCCCCCACACACACCCAGTGACCCATACTTCATGCCCAGAAGATGGCCAAGATGCCCTCCCTTTCATCATCTGCTTAAGGTCATAGAATCAGCATTGCTGACTGATGGTCATCTAACCTCTTCTTAAAAACCACCAGGGAAGGAGAGCTTACCATCTCTTGAGGAAGCCTGTTCCACTAACTGCTCTAACTGTTAGAAAATTCTTCCTAATGTCTAGACGGAAACTCTTTCAATTTAATTTCAACCCATTGGTTCTGGTATGACCTTCTGGGGCAACAGAAAACAACTTGACACTTTCCTCTATATCACCCTTCAAGGCATTTTAAGGCTCCCATATGCATACGCATGTGTGCACACAAACACACGAAGCTGCCTCAGACCATGGTTCCATCAAGGTCCATATTGTCTACTCAGACTGGCAGAGACTCTCCAGTGTCTCATGTAGAGGTCTTTCACATCACCTACTACATAGTCCTTTTAACTGGAGATGCCAGGGATTGAACCTGGGACTGGTTTGCCCACAGTGGGGTTTGTTTTAAAAATATTTCAAGTTAATGTGTATGTTTTTTGGTTTTGCCTCAGGGGGTTGTAGATGGGGGAGGATTTGATGTCTTTCTAGTTCTTTTAAAAAATTGTTTCCCTTGGTTTTGCTTTGTACTGCCTTTAAAAGGGGTTAAAATCCTTGCACTATTTTTTGTTGCTTGGGAGGGATTTTTCCAGGTAGCATTTTCTGCTTTGACATTGGTGCTGTTGGGCTTGCCACATCAGCCTGTGTGCTGCTGGGATTCTGTGGCTTGAAACTGGTTCTGTTAGGCTTGTTGGTTCTGTCTGCATTTGGAGGCTTTTGGCCAGTTGTAGCTCTTGTGTGTTTGGTTATCGGCTTCTTTGACCATCGGTTTTTTTCTCCTTAGGAAACAATGGAGACAAGTGAGATTGCTGGGAGCACCTTGTTCAGAGGCCCATAGAACTGGACCCCTTGATCCAATTTGCTTAAAACCTGCGGGGGGAGGAGGTCTTTAGTAGACAGACAAGCTAAGATCTATGCAAATTTAGTGTCATTTGTTTGAAAAACAGTCACTCCAAAACCCCAGAAAAAGTCCCTCCAAATAATCTGGAACACCAGGATGGAAACCATTCCTGAAATCCTAATCCATTCCCCATTTTCTTTTTCAAGTGCACATCGCCCGGTGTATATTTATGATCTGAACAACAATGAATATAATTAAATTTAGTATTTTTCTGAGATGCTTTAGGCAACATGAAGTGATTTGCCATTACACCGTATTTTCCCACCAGTACATACAACATCAATATTGCAGCATTATTGGTGGAAAATGCCTTCAGGTTTAATGCATATTCAGGCTGTCAGAACTGATTTCTTTGCTCAGTGAGCTAGCACTCTTCATTTGTTTTCCATTATTACTATTTACCTTTACTATTCTATAGTGATATCATCTAAGATAATGCATGTTGAGGCTAGTCAGAGTTAGAGAAAGGTTTCTTGTGTACAAATACAAAGATTTGCTCAATGAAAAATATGTCTGTACAAGTGGGGAAACTTGCAGAAGTCACTTCATTTATACCTGTATTCAGTATGCCAATAAAGGTATTTGAATTTGAATTTGATTTATACCTGTATTCCTTTCCCCACTCTATTTCCTCTCCTCCTAGCAGCCCCATATCCTCTCATTTTTCACTGCTTCCTTCTCGGTTTTCCATTCACCCAATCTTTCTGTTATCCGTCCCCCTGCCCCATCTTCAGCTTAATTTATAATTTAGTCATTTCATTTTCACCCCACCTTTCTCCGCAACAGGAGTCTAAAGCAGCTTACATTATTCTCCATTTATCCTCACAACAACCCTGTGAGGGAGATTAGGCTGAGAGATAATAACTGGCCCAAGGTTTCCCAGCATGTTTCCATGGTACAGTGGAGATTTGAACAGGGGTCTCCCAGATTCTAGTCTAACCACTGTACCACACTGGCTGTCAGCTTTCCCTCCTTCCCTCTCTCTATGAAAAGTCTGGCCCTGTTGCAAAAGCTGTGCAGTAGCAAGTCACTCAGGTGAGTTGTGTAGTGGACACTGACATTACTGACCAAGTTGCACAAGTTGTGTGGTGGTTGCCACTGCACCCAGGCAAAGTCTGTGGCAGCAAGTCATCTGGCAGCCACCACTGCATCTGAGTGAACTGCACAAATTGCTTGGTCGCAAGTTGCCCAGTGGTTGCTGCTGGGCCTAGCTTGATGAATACTCCCTCCAGGGCAGAAGGGAGGCAGCAGGGGTGGATAAAGAAACCAAAATAACCCTGGAAAATACCTTCTCCCCTAATGTTTACTGACAGAAACCAAAGTTTGAAGGGTAGCAACATTGTTGTTGTTGTATAGCCTCTCCCCCACCCTGCAACAGCCACTGTTATCTCAGAGGGCTTTTCTGAGGTTTGTAGAAAAATCTGTCTTGTCTGTTCACAGCTCCAATCTCTGGATTTAAGTATCCACTGATGGGTCCATGTTGTGAATTAGATATATTTATTGATATCACAGGAGAGAGGGGAATCTACAAAGGGGGGGGGGAGAATTCTGCTATTATTCTTGACTTCTCCGTCTAAAATTCACCATGAACAAAAGTATATTTCAACTAGAGGCAGCTTCAGCTCCCCTTCTGGAAGTAGGGTTGCCAACTCTGGGTTGGAAAATCCCTGGAGGTTTGGGGTGGAATTTGGGTAGGGGGATGGAGCTCAGCAGGGATGTGATGTGACTCTAGCACTTCAGTTTCTCCTAGACTATGGCATACCATAGTCCACGCTCAAAAGCTGTCATTTTCTCCAGGAGAACTGATTTCTATAGACTGGTGACCAGCTGTAATTCTGGGAGATCTCCAGGCCCTACCTGGCAACCCCATCTGGAAGTAATATGTAATTGGCCTGGAGATGTCTGGCCTCTTGGTTGTTTCTTGAGCACCCTAGCTCCTCCAGGCCTCAGTTAAACAGCCCATTATCCATGGTGGCATTGGACTGGAGTAATTGTCTTTGCATTTGGGTAGAAAACAACTACTCTCTCCCAAACTTGCAAATCCAGCATGGCTCTTCTTACATTTTTATGGAGCTCCTGCCAACATTGTTATTCTAATTATAGAACTACATCTAAATCTATTGATTTTAATTTTTATAATTATTTTAAAAATGAAATTATTTTTGCTGCATTATAAAAAAAATCTTTCCATTCTTCCTCCCCACAGAAGCTTTTGTAATTTTAGTGTGACTCATTGAATTTACATTTCTTTAGAGGCTTGTGTAGGAGTGTAAGCACTTATGTATTATGAAAGAATATGACATTATAATCCCATCAAGCTACTACTTTAAGAAGAAAGTGTACCTGTTCTTTTTTGTTTCATGCTGAGAGTGCACAGTGAATATTTTCTGTTACTCTAACATACAAAAATAGAAGAGTTAATATGGATTATTTTTAACAAAGTAAATTTAGCAATTTAGAGTACTCAATTTGGGAAGAAATATAGCATTGTTTCCAGTGCATTTTTATGTAGGACAACATGAACGTGACCAGATTTCATTGACCAAAGGGATCTCAATTGAGTCTCCCATTCTTAAATATTTTTGTCTCTTGTATCCTAGATTTCCTTGCTTTTTATAAGGCTGGTTGTGTCATCCACCTGCAACATCAGGACTGCTGATGGAGTTATGTCATTTTTATATGATATCTTCAGCCTGTTCTTCTCAGGTATGAACATAAGTAATCTTGAGCAACTCAACAGTACTAACTTCCTGTTTACAAAATGTAAGTAATCATGGCTTGCCTTGCAGGATTTTTGTGGAAATAATGAGGACAGGAAATGTGGCAACTCCCTTGGAACATTCAGGATAGACTATGCAGTAAATCTAAATAAAAAATATGCCAGGATAAAAGTATATCAGTAGGGCCCACAGTCTGCTCAACTGAGTCACTCCATCTCAACCTAAAAGCAGGCTTCTCTAGGGTTGCTAGTTCCAGGTTAGGAAATTCCTGGAGATCTGGAGGTGGTGGTGTCTGTCTGGGAAAGGCTGAGCTTGGAGAGACAAGGATGCTCTGCAGGGACAGAGTCTACCCTCCAAAGCTGCAATTTTTTCCAGGTTCACTGATCTCTGTAGAAATTACAGGGCCACATCTGTATTCTTTGTGGAAGACATTCACCTAAGTGGCAAGTGAGAAAATAAGTCTTTGTGACTAGGTCTATTAAAGGAACTTTAGAGAAACAAGAAGATCTGTACCTATCTGATACATTACACTTATTAACCATGCAGACACGGTTACACTGCTTTACTTCTAAATAAACTCTATTTATGCTTAAGAGAAAACAACTGTTTTATTTAGCGTGAACAATTCCTTTTCTTTACCTCAGAACCACCTCCATGTACTGATTATTGTGTCATTCTACCTAATATAACTAAGCCACCCTGTTCTTTGGGTCTAACTAAGAATTCTGAGGCAAGAGCCTTTGGTGGCAGTGAAAATATATATGGAAATGCTAAGGAAGGCAAGGAAGCAACATAACACCTCAGAACACTACAGAGAGGTGCCTTTACAGGTGTTTTACAGAAGGGGTCTCAGTAAAGAGCAAAAACATTACAACCATATTTTGCTATGTGAAATATTAATAGTATAAGCAACAACTTTTTGTTGCTAGAGGAGGTTGCATACATGTCTACCATACTGCTTGCCATCTTCCATTTATTTGGCTTTTTCTGTTTAATAATTCTGTTAAATAATTCTGACTTAGAGGTAGGGTTTCCAGGTCCCTCTTCACTACCAGCAGGAGGTTTTTGGGGAGAACCTGAGGAGGGCGGGGTTTGGGGAGGGGAGGGACTTCAATGCCATAGAGTCCAATTGCCAAAGCAGCCATTTTCTCCAGGGGAACTGATCTCTATCGGCTGGAGATCAGTTGTAATAGCAGGAGATCACCAGCTAGTACCTGGAGGCTGGCAACCCTACTTAGAGGCTACCGGAATACCCTCCACCCTAGCAGGGCAACATACGTGACTGACAATATGAAAGCAAGGCATAGGTCACCTGGACATGTTTTTTGGAACCTATCAAAACAGCATTTGTGTGATACACAGATTAGCATTGTGCCTACTGAATGATGTGGAAATACCTCACCCAACAATTGGAGCATGCAGGAGTCCAAAATGCAATCTCCCGGCCTCTCCAAGCCATCAGCTCCTACTAAAAACCTTTTCCATCATGCTACTAGAAAAATGTACCATGGTACTATTTGGGGAGTGTGGGGCATGGGTTGTCTTCTGACATTCTCTTCCTTCTCCTTTGTTTCCACTCCCACAAAATAACTTTCCAATGGTCTTCTGGCTCTCAACCACTGATTTGCCCTTGATTTATTTTGAATCCTTCTCTGTCCGACTTCTATCTATCTGTCCCCATTTCTATAAAGGTAGCACTCAGCTTCTTCCCATGCACATTAGACAGCAGAAAGAACAATTTCTTAGAATTTATATCTAAGAATGTTAGCAGAAGGGTGGTATATCATGCAGGGTAATTAAAATGGAAAACAGAATGGCAATTTATTGTATTCCCTTCTGTCTGAATAAACAGAAAGGGACAGGCATTTAAAAGGGCAAAAATCAACTTCATTTTATTTGTTTATTAAACTGCATATAGCAGCCAAAGATTTAAAATGATTTAATTAATTCTGCTCCTCATGCTCTTTTCTGACTCAGACAGGCTATTATATTTTCAAAGTTACTTAACATTCAAAGAAAAGTGCAGGCTGTTGCAGAACAAGGAGAAACACTCGGGAGATCTTTCAAAGGGACAGAATCTTCTCTAAACAGTCCATGTTGCAATTAAATATAGTTCACAGAAATGCATGAGCATTTAGCTAACACAGCAGAATGTGAACATCAGCAACAGAGGTTTAAACAAAGGTCTATCCCTATTCACACATACAGCAATCTATTGGGATTGTATGCATACCACAATAGACTCATGGGCTCAAGGCAAGGCAATACTGAAGCACACCAAGCAAACACACACTGAAAGTGCTGACCAGCCTTCCTTTAGCATCTCCTACTTCCTTTGGTAGGATCAGTTGGTTGACCAGAGCCAAACATGGTTGCCAACCTCCAGGTACTAGCTGGAGATCTCCTGCTATTACAACTGATTTCCAGCCAATAGAGATCAGTTCACCTGGAGAAAAAGGCCACTTTGGCAATTGGACTCTATGGCATTGAAGACGCTCCCCTCCCCAAACCTTGCCCTCCTCAAGCTCCGCCCCAAAACCCTCCCGCCAGTGGTGAAGAGGGACCTGGCAACCCTTCAGCCAAACCACACAAGGAAGTCAAATGGTTGCAGGTGGGCCTGCGTTCCAAAGTAGGGCATGAATGAGAAGGAATAGCTAGCAATGGTCCAGGTTAATTTTAATCACCCCTACACAAGCCGCTGAAAAAGAGAGGTTGCAGTGGTAGGTTCTTAAGTGCACTTTGAATTTGTGCATTACAAGTATGTTGAGAAAAGTATCTTGAATTTGGACTCATGCTTCTTCCAGCAAAACTGCTTCCCTCATAGAATCATAGAGTTGGAAGTGACCACCAGGATCATCTAGTCCAACCCCCTGCACAATGTAGGAAATTCACTACCTCCCCCCCCCACACCCCCAGTGACCCCTACTCCATGCCCAGAAGATGGCCAAGATGCCCTCCCTCTCATCATCTTCCTAAGGTCATAGAATCAGCGTTGCTGACAGATGGCCATCTAGCCACTGCTTAAAAACCACCAGGGAAGAAGCGCTTACCACCTCCCGAGGAAGCCTGTTCCACTGAGAAACCGCTCTGTTAGAAAATTCTTCCTAGGCAAACTGAGGATACCTTTAAACCCTGAGAAACTGCGGGCAGTTCTGGTTACACTCAGTTTGCAAAGTAATGTGGTACACCTAAACACAACAAAAAATAATCTTGAGTCATTGTAGATGGAACCGGGCTGGGTGTGGGGGGTGGCAGGATAGCAAGATGGTATTCTTGCTCTTCATGCCTATATCCAGCAGTTGTATTCCATGCCTATAGCCCATGATACACACATAATCAAAGCCACCAAGGTTCCTGAATCACTTCCTTTGTATTCATTTTCCCATGTTATGCTGGAAAGGTTGTTTCTATAGTCCTCCTCGGCTTTCTTTTTCTTTTTCTGTTCAGTCCTCCTCCCATTTCAGTCCCTTCTAGCAGCCCTTTTAATGTCCTACTCTGGCATGTGTGGGTTCTCAGGGCTTTTTTCCCTTGTGGTTGTGTTCCCACATCCCAGATGGCATGCCCCAAGCTAACCAGCCTGACCCTTTTCAGCCCATACATGGCAACAAAGAACCCGGAGCATATGGCACTTCAGCCTCTAGGGCCTCTATTTGTCCTTCCTCAGAGGGCTTGTCAGATATCTGGGTACTATGAATGGACAGGCACTAAAATTCTGTCTGCACAATGAAGAACCTTGCCTTTTGCAGAATTCGCAGTCATATAGCTACAGCTACACATATACAACTTACTGCTTGCTTACCTATTGTTCCCCATGTGGTACTCTGATTGTATGAATACTGTCATCATTTCTCCTTTATTTTTTAGTCAAGCCCTGCCCACTCTTCAACTTTTATGTAACTAATGGAGATCCTGTCACCTTCCCCACCACTGCAAACTACTTTAAGAGCATCTATGACTATTCTGCCTATTTTTTTGTAACCAAGTAGTCACCCTGAACGTTCACTTCTTCCTTTGTAGCATATCTAAGAGGAATCTTCTTCTCTTTTTAACTCTTGTGCACCCTATGTTGACCTGTTATCTACATTACCGTAACCTCTCCCTTATTTATTTTAGTGCTTAATGAATATCATTTTATAGTTCTTGGTGCAAGCTACCGTGAACCTGAGAAAAAATAAGGTATAAAATCAATGCCAAAGAGCAATCAAGGGAAAACGAAAGATGTAATAGATAGATCTGATGACGTTTGTCTCTAAATATCTCTGAGGAGATGTAGGAGTTAAGTAGAAGTAAATTAAGACTCTTCCATTTCCATGGTTAGCCTACTTCCTCCTCTGTCACTGGTCAGTTGGACTAAGTGAAATAGATACCTCTATAACAATCATGGAGCAGGGCTCTTAGAAATGTAAGTTCCTTTTGTGGTTTGTATCCTGGCAATATTAAAAGCACACCATTGGCAGTAAATAAATACTGACAGAAGCAGTTTTTAAATGGTGGCCAGCAGTCACCTTCACATACTGCCAAATCTTGTGCAATCTGTAACACTTTGGTTGAATAACCTGTCACCTTCTTGGTGTTATCTCTGCATTATGCTTTATAGCACTGCCCATCTATTCCCTGGAACTGCACCAGCATTTTAAGCAATCTTGTAAAAATATGTGACTGTGTGTTTTGAGTTTGGGTGCAAAAATTTTCATAACTACCAGCAATAAACAAAGATGCAAATCTATACGAATAGGTAAGGAACACAGACCAATCTCCTTGGGGAGAGAGTTCTAGAATTTTGCCCATCATTACCTAGGACCCACATATCTAAAGAACCGTTGCTTTGATCCAGACTACATTTTCCAGTAACAGAAGGGGAGGGGTGATTTCCACCAATTCCCCCTTCTTGCTACAGACCCCTGATTTTGCCCTTATGCTGTTCCTGAGGATGTCCTATCCACCTGGAGCAGCCTTTTGGGGAGATCAGTGCACTACAACAGAAGGAGGCAGGAAAGTTCCATTCCACTGAGAAAAGGGCCTTCCATGAATATTGTCTGTAGACATTTTTAGGAGGCGCTGCAAGTCCATTTGATTTACCAGGGCAAAAGTTTTATACTGCAGCTATTTCTTAGGATGGAGGGAGTTTGGGTTTTTTTTTTAATTTTATTCTGTATGTTTTTAATCTGTGATTTGTAAGCCACCATGAGCCATATGTAAAGGAGGAATATAAATAGCATAATAAATACATGGCTCATGAGTCTGTCAATGCCTGATCCCAGCAGTTCCTCCAAATCGTTGGACACTTCACATTCAGTTCATGCAATGCAGAGCCAACGTGTATTGATGAGACAAAAAAAAATCCCTTTTTTGAAATGCAAATTGAATTGTTCTTATTTTTATATGTGGGTGTTCCACTATACAGATTAAGAAACAAAGAAGAAGGGTTCCCCCCCCCCAATGTCAGCTCAGCAGTTCATTTTTCTGACCAGCATACTGCAGTGAATATACATCTCTGCTGAGCAGTCCACTATGGAAGCATCAATCCATGCTATGCGAGACTTTACAGCTAATTCAAAACCTATCAAGTGTTGAAAGATTAAAAGCTGAAAAGAAGAGGGTTGCAGCAGTAAAGCAGAAATGCAGTATAAAATTATTTAATAGGTAGAAGACTCCCAATAGAGTAAAATAATTTGCTGGGTTACTAGAGAGGCATAAAAGGAGCTGTGAGAAAATATTTAGAAATAGTAAAGTTTTATGACTCTCAAGAAATTGTTTTTATTTATCGTATTCACTACTCAGGGCATTTTAATCCACAACATGCAATAACTCCTTTCAGATGATCAAAAATCTGTGAACACAGAGAACTGGGGGGGGCAGTATTGCAATCTCTGTCACTACTGGTGCATTTCACTGGACCCCTAATCATGTACCCAAATAGTGTTTGTGTATACAGGAATAGTCAGTGGGTTGGATCCAAAGCACTGACAGCAAAGTGAAGCTGGCATACCAAGACTTCCACACATCCTTCAGCTAAAACCCAGTGAATTCCCTGAAATTTGGTCCTGGATATCAGGAACAGCAAGGGGGTCAAAGGAGGGATCTGCAACGGAAGAAAGGAATCAATGGAAACTGCTCTCATTTCCTCCACCAACAGAACTGCTGTTCTGCCAGCAGAACTGCTAGAACGTGAGTGGAGTGACATCTTTGGATCCACCCCAACATGTTTAGGTTGCAGGGTGAGTTCAGTGGGCACTATCCAACCCCTCTATCACACACAAATGGTGCACTGATCTTTGAATATCTGAAAAGGACATGAACACATGGAGTTCAAAAAGAGTGAGTTGCTCAAGGCTACCGAAGTCAAGAGGGACTTGAACTTATTTATTTATTTGATTTTTATCCCACCCTTTCCCAATCTGAGTCCAGCAGCCTAACATTCACATTTTTTCTCTTTTAATATACAACTCCATAGCAAGATAAATGTATTATCTGCTTATTTTATTAACAAGATTTTACCCCACCTTTTTGCCCTCATGGGGCCAACTAGGCAGCTAATAAATTAAAACGTACAAATTAAAATCTCATTTTAAAAGCCATTAAAACCAGCTCAGGAATACATCATTAAAACAAGCTAAAACCAGAGCTTAAAGTAAGTACAAAAGATAAAAATAGTTAAGACATTGGGGAGGAAGGAGGAATAACTAATAGAATGCCAAGTGGGGGAAAAAAGGTTTCACCTGCTGGCAGACGATGGCAACAGAAGGGGACATGCAAATCTCCCAGGAGAGAGACTTCCAGAGTTTGGGTGCCTCTACTGAGAAGACTCTCTCCAGGTTGCTACCTGCGTAATCTCAGAAGGCTGGACACCCAAAGCAGACCCTCCAAAAATGACTGCAGTGGTTGCATAGGTTCATAAGAGGGTACATAGTCCTTCAGGTATGTTGGTCCTAAACCACATAGGGCTTTAAAGGTTTGGAATTGTGCCCGGACACAAATTGGAAATGCAGATTGGCCAAGACTCGAGTATTATGATTCCTACAACTGACTCCAGTCAACATTCTGGCTGCAGCATTCTGGGCCAATTGAAGTTTCTGAACCCTTTTCAAAGGCAGCCCTATTGCAGTAACCTAATCTAATGTAAATAGCTTCTAACACTACCTCTCATGGGCAAAATGCAAAGATGGTAACACCCACAGTGACAACCTATGATGGATCACATCTCTCCATTTGAGTATTCCTTGCAAAGATTACAAAAAGTTCATATCAAAAGCTGAAGCTTCTGGTTCTGATCAAAATCATCTTTAACTTTTGAGAAAGTAAAAACCTGAACAAAATTGGCTTCAATGATAAAGTGTACCTAATGCTGGATATGGAAATATATATGTGTTAGAACCTATAGTTTCAAGGCCCCAGAAATCTCCTTCCCTCAGTTCCACATTTTTCTAACACCTTTAGAGTCCAGAAACTGGAAGGACAAGTTTATGAAAAACAAACTTTGGTTGAGATAAAAGTGTATTTTCATTCTTTTTGAATTTAGCTTTTCACCTAAAAAGTGTGTGTCATCAAGTCTCAGCCAACTTATGGCAACCTCAGCAGGGGGCTTTCAAGGCAAGTGAGAAGCAGAGGTGGTTTGCCAGTGCCTTCCTCTGCAGAGCCTTCTGTCAAGAAGTTGAGGTCCCTCAATTTCTTGGATTGCAGGATTTCTTTTGGTTCAGGCCCAGAGGCCTATGAATTCTGTGTTATTGGGATTTTAGACCAGCAAAATAAGTTTCCTTTTGAAAACTGCTTTTGTGGAGAGAACAAGATAGGCAACCAGCTGCTTCTCGTTAAACCTTTCTCTCCCCTTTTTGGAATGCAAGGCCGTGCATTGCCATAGTAACTAATCGGTCAGCCATCATGACGATGTCCAGGTGCAGGTAGTTCTGTAAGCTTCCTCACCTGAACACATCAATTAAGGAGTCAGCATTTCTGACCAAGCGATTAATTACCAGCTAATTGCTTTCGTTTTCTCAATTGGCTTCTATGAGCTCATCCCTTTGAGAAAACGGATATAAGGACAAACCAGCCCTAAGCAAACTATGCACGCTTTGGGGTACAGCAGGAGAGCTGTGCTGGCGGCATCACAACCCATTTGATTTTGGCCCTTGAGGGGATAACTCTGGTCAAGCTGACCTGCTTGGAGAAACCTTTGGACAACCTTTTGAAACTCTTGAATGCTGGAAGCATCTTTGGAAGTTGGTAACTATAAACCTGATGCAAGAAACCTTTGCCAATCCTTTTGAATCAAAAAGGCTTTTGGATGTATTAGTTAGCTATGCTAAATGGGTTTTTTTACTTTATTGCCTATCACTTCATGAAACCTCTTTTCTTTCCTGTAAACCAGCATAAATCTTATAAATAAATTGTTAGCCTTTAAATGGATTGTGTCTTTTGATTTTGGGATCCCAAGCCTAAATTCTAAGTGCCTTGTGTGAGTGTAAAACCACCTGCCAAAAACCTCAGACAGTTTTGGGAAGTGTGAACAGTCCTGGCTAGGTCTCAGCCTGGCAGGAAAAGTGTCACACTGAATTTGAAGCTTGGCAGGGGTTACTCTGGACCCCATGCCTGGAGGCTTAACTTTTGGTCCAGAGTTGGTGGCAGCTACTGATTAAACTGGGGGTGGAGACCCGGAGTTTAATGTTTTGTCTTTTTGGGAAACTTTTGACCAAACCAAAGCAGCTCCAGCTGGTGGAGGCTGGTTGGAGCTCTTTGACACCTTCCTTGGTGGTCTCCCTTACAAGTACCAACTCTGCTTAGCTTCCAAGATTGATGAAATACCATGCTGCCTTCCCTCCCTCTCACCTAAAATACCTCATGGGAAACTCGGGTCACCTCATTAAATCCAGATTTTAATTTGTTAATATATTTATTTATCCTGCTTACTAAAGACAAGACAAATAGTAAATGCTAAACTTTACCCACCTGTGTTCAAATTAATCACAAATGTCAATGGCTTGTGCAAAATGGAACTTACTTATAAAAACTTAGCTAAGCTTTCATTACTGTGCCATGAAATATATTTACAATACTCTGTCAGATAGCGCAATACAGCTTCCATGAAAATCAGTGGGAGCTATGTGCTCATATCAATCATTTAATCTATCCCTTGCAGCTTTCTTTATTAGTATTCCAGTTTTGGAATTGCATACATATTCTGTGCTGTGTTACTGACATTTGATTTTTATGACAACAGTAGTAAAGCAAATTACCAGTTAGCATCTGACCATTTACTGGGTGACCCATATAGCATGATAGCTATTCATTGTAAATGGGCATTGTATTTATGCAGCTGAATGGACAATGAAACAATTCAGTTGGAACAACTTAAAAAGAAAAAAAAGGCTTTTTGTTTATAACAATGAAATGGCATAAATTGTATGTTAAGTAATACCTATGCAAACCTTACGATCTGGGAACAAACTGAAGAGAGAGAAGACAGCTGAAAACTAATTTCTTGTATCATGAAAAAATATATAATGAGAAAAAAATCCTAGAGGCAGGATGTCAAAGGATATCACATACAAGAGGCTGTTTGTCATATAATAGTAGTAGTTATGATATTGGTGACAATGAACAACTTGAGGTTGGCATGTAAAGATTTTGCACTGCTAGTATAAAGTGTTTCAAACTCCTGAAGTTTCATCCTGGAACTACTTAATCTAGCTTTAGTCCTCAGCCAATTACTCAACAGGCCCAGCAACGTCAGCCATACTATCTCAGGTTCATACTCCTGTTCATCTAACGTGATTTATGCCATCTCATGCCAGCAATGCCCCTCTACATTGGAAAAACATGCCATTCCCTGCAACAAATATTAAATGGACATAAGTCTGACATTAGAAACCACAACATTCAGAAACCAGAGGGGGGACATTTTAAACTCCCAGGACATTCAGTTGCTGATTTAAGAGTAGCCTTCCCTCCTTCTCTTACAACGGGATTTCAAAGGGAGATTAGAAAGAGAGACTGCTGATTTACAACTAATAATGAAGCTCAAGACAATGCATTCTCCTGGATTGAATAGAGATCTGGGATTCCTGTCTCATTACCAATGCTAATTTCTCCACGCCTACTATCCCTCTGCTTTTCATGCCTAGTCCAATCATGCCTGCTAATGTCATTTACTTGCTTTTGACATTTACATTGCCATTGTGTGTCTAATTCACTCAACTTAAGGACAGATGGACTCACATTCTAGCTGTATCTGAAGAAGTGAGCTCACAAAAGCTCTTACTCTGCCAGAAATTTTGGTAGTATTTAAGGTGCTACTGGACTCTTGCTCTTTTCTACTCCAATTACTCAAAATAGCCTCAAAAATTTAAGTAAGAGAATAAGTGCTGTGACACTTCCGTTAAACTCTTACAGCCCAAGTGTACAGAAAACAGGATGAGGAACAGCTGCATTAGCTCTAGCCACATATAACCATTCACTTCCCAACCATATCCAGAAGACACTTGTCACACCTTACCTTCCTGTTGCTGGGAAAATCCTCACACACAAATTCCTTATAAAGTATGCACAAAAATTATCTGTGGAACAACAGATTACTATTGCTTATATATAGTTATGGCATGTAAGACTCTTTACAACAGAAACAATGAAAATGAGATGTAAAATAATCTGGACATGGCAAGGAAAGCAAAGGCTTCCATTATCTAAGGAGACGTTCAACTCCCCTAATCCATGCTCTGCCCAGCCCATGGATGGATGAGCCATGGTGACGGGCTGTGGCTCAGTGGTAGAACATCTGCTTGGCACACACAAGGTTCCAGGTTCAATCCCCGGCATCTCTAGTTAAAGGGACTAGGCAGGTAGGTGATCTGAAAGACCCCTGCCTGAGACCCTGGAGAGCTGCTGGCGGCCTGAGTACTAGACAATACTGACTTTGATGGACTAAGGGTTTGATTCAGTATAAGGCAACTTCATGTGTGGACTTCCACAGCTCTCCAGCTTTGCTTATTAAAAATGTAGGCAAACATACCTCTAAAAATCACCTTTCATTCATGAATATCAGCAATGGAAAGAAAGTATACAAAGCATCTCAATGGAACAATGCCCCAAGGCAACAATCAGAGTTGAGCCACCACAATCCTTCCCCTGGGACCCCAGCATTTACCACTGCAACTATGGCCCCTGTTCTTCAGCTGTTGCTCACCCACCCCTGTCAAAGCACTGGCAGGGATGGGGAGTGGACAGTTGGTCCTCTCCCACTCTAAAATACTAGTGGTGGATGGGCCCATAGACGGAGCCACCTGCAGATCTTCGAACCACATCAGCTGCCCCTCTCCTCTCCCTTGCAGAAGCACCAGCAGGGAACAGGGAGCAAACAGTAGGCCCTTTCTCACCCTGAAACTCCAGGGGTGGATAGGCCAGTCGATGGAGCCTCCTACAGCTTATCTGAGCTGGTGCCTTTCACTCTGTCAACTTCACGTGGCCAGGAGGTCCCAGCAAGTACAAGTGGTGAAAGGTGCTTCCTTCCCATCTTCCTTGTCTGCAGGAAGGGACTCCCAAGGCAAGAAGGGGGCAACAAATAATTTTATCTACTACTGGGCAAGGCTTTCCTCTTTCTTGCCCCCATCAAACTCAACAGGGCTTCACTTATCCAGCCCACTGTACCTATATTATGTCTGAGCGTGAAGGATATTAAGTACAATCTGGAGGGGGGGGGAGCTCACAGAAAAGAGAAAAAGAAAAACTCAATGCCACAAATAGAGGGGCGAAGTGTTCCCTTTTCTTAACTTTTCCTACCTCCCTCAAAAAAGTGGGAGGCTGCCCTTGAAAAGTGCTCAAAAAACTTAAAACAGAAAAGAATTGCAAGAGAAGAGCAAAATATCAGTTTCAATCCCTATGTGTCAGCCCTACGTTGCAGGTGTTAAGATTTGCAGATGAATCATCCATCATCCCTGACCTTGTAGGCATATGAACAGGATAGCCAAGAGCTGCATCTGTTTCTGTTTTATCTGCATGGAAACCTAAAGCACATGGAACAGTAGTTATGTTACTCCTAACAGTAAAAATAACGTCTTAGGCAATTTTTTCTGTAAGGATGAGAAATCGCAGAAAGATAAACACAAATTATCACACATTATTCAGTTGTCTGTCTCTAGCAAGGGGCACTACCATGTGAGAGGGAAGCCTGTGGTAAGGATATGCTTTTAACAGCTTCTCAAGAGATCTGGCAAACTGTCAGATATGCCAAGTTTTAGTTTTAAAAAGTGAACATGCTTCTCTTTAACGTATCTAGAAACCTTGCTTTTTAAGATAAAGGTAAAGGTCCCCTGTGCAAGAACCGGGTCATTCATGACCCATGGGGTGATGTCACATCCCGACGTTTTCTAGCCAGACTTTGTTTACAGGGTGGTTTGCCAGTGCCTTCCCCAGTCATCTTCCCTTTACCCCCAGAAAGCTGGGTACTCATTTTACCAACCACGGAAGGATGGAAGGCTGAGTCAACCTTGAGCCAGCTACCTGAAACCAACTTCTGTCGGGATCGAACTCAGGTCGTGAGCAGAGTTTTTGACTGCAGTACTGCAGCTTACCACTCTGCGTCACGGGGCTCCTGCTTTTTAAGATGCTCCAGGCCAAATTATACATTATTGGGAGATGTATGAGGGGTACATTAGGGGCATGGAGTTTGCAGGAAAAAGGAAGATACAGAGTGGGATCATATGTCATTTTAAAAACTTGAGTCAGATTCTTTAATACCCAAAGGTACCACTGGATTCCTGTTGTGTTCAGTATGCTTGTTTAGCAAGTGATGGGAAGTGTTAAGACATGTGATCATAGATAGTAATGCACAGATAGATAATGCAAGCAAAATATCTTTAAATGACCAGAGCATTACTTTTATGGACACTAGCTAAACTTGTTGGCCAACCATACCTAGATGTGGTCTGGCAGGGAAGCAACTTCCAGCTACATTAACACTTCTAGAATGAACTGAGAATGTCAGGCACAGAAACTCCATGTTTTGTACATTGGTAAAGAGGTTGCCTGGTAAAGAAAGGGGAAAGTCTTTTGGCCTACCCTGAAATTTGGAACTACTTGCCCAATAAAAATGTAACAAACATTTCTATTGCAAAAGTTCATTATTTGTGACAGCCACTCCTCTCCCTCAGGTTTAGCCAAACTGTAGAAGAGCGATCAGGGTTTGGCATTGTCAAAACATTTCCAGAAGCCCAGAAAAATAACTTTGTTCTTCAATGAAACGATATAGAAAAACTGTTTGGTTTTTAAAATAGATGAAACTGTGCTTCTCAGGAAACATAGGGAATAAGTACAGCAGCCTTTCCTCCTCCCTGCCTCACTGAGCTGTGAAGGACTGTTTTAAGGGGGGAATGAAGAAACACCGACATAAGCATTTGGGGGTCATCTCACAGACTTTCTGGCCTTCCATCTGCTCACCTGCTCTTCCGTCCCTCCCACAGTGTTTCTCCATATTATTTGGGTTGTTAAGATTCCTCCATGCTGTGAGAGCTGAGGGGACCATATGGCCTTAACTATCTGATTTAACATTTTGACAAGCTGCCATATTTGGAACAGAATCTGTCTTAACACTGTAATACTCCAAAAACCCTTTCATCTTTTTTTAGAAACTCAGTGTTAAAATTCATAATACATAAATCAGTGTGTTACAGTCAGAAAAGATAACCTTTAATAACCCCCTTTCAACGCCATATTCATACTTTGCATATAAATAGAATACCATCTATATTCCTATTGTGGTTGCCAAAGTAGATTTAGGATACTCATATTGTTTTGACCTATTCTCTCCAGGATCAGAGGAGCATGCCTGTTATATTAGGTGCTGTGGAACACAGGCAGGATGCTGCTGCATCAGTGGTCTTGTTTGTGGGCTTCCTAGGGCTACCTGATTGGCCACTGTGTGAACAGACTGCTGGACTTGATGGGCCTTGGTCTGATCCAGCAGGGCCTTTCTTATGTTCTCTCTATATATATATTCATTTTCTTATTAAGTCACATTCAATTTCAATATTGTCAACTTCAGAGTTACATAAAATAGAACCATTTCAAACTAATCAGCCTAATCAGTATTGACTTTTCTGACTTCCCATCTCCCCTCCTCTATCAAATTAATATCTACATAATCCCCTCTGTATTTGTTTTCTAATTCATTATAATTCATTATATCATTTCTATAAACTACATATAATCATCCTATATACTTTAATTATTGAATACTTCATCCTGTCAACATTGATCAGTTGAATTAGATTAAATCATAGCCTTTAACAATTCCCATATTTAATTCGTTTTCACAATATATTATCCATGCCTCCCATTCTCTCACATATTCTTCATTGTCTTTTTGATTTACTAAAGCAGTCAGTTTAGCCATTTCTGCTAGTTCAAACATTTTATTTATCCAGTCATTCTTGACTGGTATCTCAGACATTTTCCATTTAGCTGCATAGACCAATCTTGCAGCAGTGGTGGCATATATCAAAAAAGATCTTTGTGTCAAAATATGTTCTGGTATCATACTTAACAGCATCATCTCTGGTGTTTTGGGGATATTTCGCTGTAAAATTAGTCTTAGTTCATTGTAAATCATATCCCAAAAGTTTTTAGCTTTGTCGCAAAGCCACCATATATGATGAAAAGAACCAACTTCTTGCTTGCATTTCCAACAATTTGGTGACATTGTACTGTACATTTTGGCTAGTTTTTTCGGTGTCAAATACCATCTGTATATATGTTCTCTCTCAACGATTGTGAAAGCACAAGTTTCATATCTCTTGTCCAAAGTCTTTCCCAATTATTCAATAAAATATCATGACCTAATGTCTGTGCCCAAGTTATCATCGTAGGTTTAATTTGATCTTGTTCTGTATATATTGATAACAACATCTTATACATCTTCGAAATTAAATGATCATCATTCTCCAGTAAAATTTGTTGTAATGTTGATTTATCTTTAAGAAAGCCTATCTTCATATCTTGTATATATACAGATTTTATTTGATGATATTGAAACCAAGTTAAATGTTCTTTAAGATCATCATGGTCGTTTAAGGCACATTTTTTATCTTCCCAAGTTAGGAGATCCTGGTATGTTATAAATTGGGCTGGTCTTAGTGGTCGTAATGTTAACATTTCTTGTGTAGAGATCCATAACGGTGTTCTAGTTTCCAACAGATGTTTATATCTTAACCAAGTTTTTATCAATGAAGATTTTACAATATGATGCTGAAATGCCATGTGATTTTTAAGTTTATCATACCACAAATAACCATGCCACCCAAATCTATTAAAACCTTCTAAGTCCAATAAACGTATATTTTTAATTGTATCCAGTCTTTTAGCCATACCAAAGCTGATGCTTCCGCATACAATCTAAAATTCGGAAGAGCAAACCCTCCTCTCTCTTTAGAGTCAACCAAATATTTATATGCAATTCTAGATTTTTTCCCTTGCCAAATAAAATTCAACAAGTCTTTCCTCCAGATGTCAAAATGTTTTGTTTGTGTGATTATAGGTAAATTCTGAAACAGAAACAACAGTCTTAGTAAGATATTCATTTGTATTACTGATATACGACCCAGAAAAGAAATATTTTTGTTGGACCACGATGTCATGTCTTTTTTTATCAGTTCTCAAAGTTTAACATAGTTATTAATTATTAAATCCTTACTTTTGTTTGTAATCCAAATGCCTAAATATTGTATCTTATTCGTCTTCTCCCATTTAGAAATACTCATGAAGTCTTTTTGTTCCTCTTTTGAGAGATTCTTGAACAGTATCTGAGTTTTATCTTGATTAATCCTGAATCCAGAAACTTCACTATATTGTTTCAGTAATTCCATCAGGTTATTTATAGATTGATTCGGGTCATCTAAAATAAATAACAAGTCATCTGCAAAAGCTCTCAATTTAAATTCTTGTTTGTTTACTCTTAAGCCGTGGATTGCTTCCACATCACGTATCTTACTACATAGAGTTTCCAAAGTCAAAATAAAAAGCAGTGGGCAACCTTGTCTAGTTCCTTTTTGTATCTCACAAGTAGCAGATATTGATTCATTCACTAGTATTTTGGCTTTTTGCATATTATAAATAGCATCAATCCCTGTTCGGAATCTAACTCCAAAGTTCATCTTTTCCAAAACTTTTTTCATAAACTCCCATGAAACCATATCAAATGCTTTTTCAGCATCTAGGAAGATAAAAGCCGCTTTGTGTTGATTATTTTGGTCATAATATTCCATTGCATCTAATAAGATCCTCAAATTGTCTTTTATCTGTCTTCCAGGTACAAAACTCGCTTGGTCTTCATGTATCAAGGTTGTTATAAATTGCTTCAATCGATTTGATAATATAGAGGCATATATTTTGTAATCCACATTCAATAAAGAGATTGGCCTATAATTGGATACTCTTTCTGGGTCCTTTCCAGCTTTATGTATTAGTGATATGAAAGCATGTGACCACGTCTCTGGAGCCTGTCCCGAGTCTAATATTGTATTACATACCTCCAAAAAAGGATTCTTCAAATAATCTTTAAACAGTTTGAAAAACAAAGCTGTAATTCCATCTGGGCCTGGTGTTTTATCCGTCTTTTGTCTAGATATTGCTTCTTCTATTTCTGTTGTAGTGATTAAAGCATCCATCACCTTATGTTGTTCGGAGGTTAGTTGTTGAGATTTACTGTTCTCAAATACTTGTCCATTTTTTTTCCAGAGATAGAATCCTTGTGGTACAGTTTAGCATAAAATGATTCAAACTCTTTCTGTATATCTGTTGTAGTATGGACCGGTCTCTTTGCAGTCTGAATTTTATTTATTATCTTCTTCTGCATGGAATCTCTCAGTTGACTTGCTAGAAATTTTCCTGGTCGATTTGCAAATTCAAAATATCTCTGCTTCGCATACTTCAAGTTTTTATTCATTTCTTCCATTACTACCAAATTTAGTTGGTGTTTCACAGTCTTAATTTTTAAGAGGATATCATTTCTCTGGTCTTCTTTTGATTCTAAAATAGGTTGTTGTTCTAAATTTTGTAATTCCCAAAGTATTTCATTTGTTTGCTGTAGCTGTTTTTTCTTCCATGCTGAATTCTTCTGAATCATAAACCCTCTCAAAACAGCTTTAAAAGTATCCCAGACTGTGTTTAAAGTGGTCTCTCCATTCATATTGATCTCAAAAAAGTCCTTAATTAACTTATGTATTTCTTTTTTATATATTGTCATCTCGTAGAAGCCTATCATTTAACCTCCATCTGAACGCTTGTCTATTATTCCATTCAAAAGAAAGAGGGTTATGATCAGAAAAAGTTCTAGGGATTATTTGTACCTTACGAAGTTGTGTAAATATAGATTTGCTTGCCCATATTATATCATATCAATCCGAGAGTGTGAGTTATGTCTTGTGGAATAAAAAGTGTATTCTTTCGATGATGTATTAATTGTTCTCCAAATATCTTGTATTTTAAATTCCTCAGTAAGTTGAAAAAATGTTTTTGGAAGGCAGCCTTCTTTATCATCTTTGGCCTTTGTTTTTTTGACAATCGCACAATCTATAACTCCATTAAAATCACCTAGTAACAATATTTGTTCTTCAGCATGTTGTAATAAAATGTCATGAAGCTGTTTGTAGAATTGTGCTTTACCCTCATTTGGTGCGTAGATCCCTACCACCAATGTTTTTTGGCCTAAGATTTTAGTTCTTATTATAAGTATTGTGCCCTCTTCATCTTTATATACAAATTCTGGGGCAAATGAAGTATGTGCATAAATGACTAGTCCTTTAGTCTTTGTATTCGATGAGGCAATAAAAGTTTGCCCCAAGGTTTTCTTTTCTAGGTATTTTTTGTCCTTCCTAGAAATATGAGTTTCCTGCAAACATATTAAAGAGTACCTTTGCTTTTGTAAAAATTTAAAAATCCGTCCTCTTTTCACTTTTTCATTTAAACCATTTACATTCCACGAAATAACTTTAGCCATGTTGTCAAAGTATTAAATTTTAAAAACCTCCTTCTGCTCCTTTCAATGAATCCTCTTCTTCTTCTTGACTGGAGTCTTGTTTCTGCTCTGATGTTAGACCTGTAAGTTCCTTCCTGTATTTTCTCAAAAATTTCCCAACATCTTCTATTGTTGTTATGGTAAATTTCACTTCCTTATAAGTGAATGCCAAACCTTGTGGTAGCAACCATCTGTATTTTATTCCACTCTTTCTCACAGTTGTAGTAAAATCCTTGAACACATTCCTTTTTGTCATCAGATGTCTTGGGATATCTTTTAGAAGTATTAATGCATTGCCTTCCACAGTTACTGGGTCTTTGTAGTGTTGTTGCATTATCATGTCTTTCATCCTGATGTCATAAAAAGATATCATAACATCCCTTGCCTTTGCTCTCCTTAGGTTTGGAGGCAAAGGCATTCTATAAATTCTGTTAATAGCTTGTTCCAGTTCTTGTTCATCTATGTGGAATAAAGATGCTAATGTTTTCACCAGTGATTCTCTTGTGTTACCACAATCTTCAGATAAATTTCTCAGATGTAAGTTAGATTCTCTGACTCTCAGGTCCATCATAGCTAATTGGTCTTTTGTGGATTTCTCCTGTGTTTGTAGCTTATCTAGTTGTTTTTCATGACTTTCCACTTTGTTCCTCACTTCTTTATGTTCTTCAGTCATTTTCTTAACAGAAATATCCATTGCCTTCATGTCAGCTTGCAATGTGATAACCTGGGTCTTTATCTCTTGCACTTCTTTTGTTACATTGTCCATTTTACCAGCTAACATCTCTGTTAGCTGGGCCATTTGTTTTTCCATTTGTTTAGTGAAAGTATCAGATTGTTTGGCCAAAAGCTCCTGCATCTTTTTTTCTTGCTTCTCCATTGTTGTATCAGTGGAAGGTTTAGGTAGTGCAGGGCTATGTAATGAACCAGATCATTGCCTTGGTACAGACATGCAAACCAGCAGATCCCGATTTAAAAGCAGATCTCCAATCGGTTGAATCTTCTATTTATGGATAGTAGTACAGCCTCCCAGCAAATTCGCCTTTATTTATTTTTGGCTTCCTAATTGCTGTAAAAATCAAGTTGGAAGAATCAAGGCACCATAGAGTACAAGGACGCTCTAGCTCGGCTTCTAGGACAGGAAGTAGGAAGTACAGCGGACCTTCTGTCGTCTCCTTTCTATGCTCAGAGTTGTAGGATGTATTTACCTGCTGCACAGGGAGACGCACTTCCGGTCCTTCGGTGTCGCTTTGCAGCCAGCGTTCTCTGTCCACAGCCAATTCAGGATGCCTCTATCTTACAACGCAGCCAAAATTCTTTACAGAGGAAGCCATTACTTGGAGGTGGGCTTTCTGTAACTTCCTCCTTCTTCTCCCCTGTTTCTCATCATTTTATTGGAGGACGGTATGTCAATTTAAAAGAGTTTTGTTTAAACTTTTCTGCCAGTTTATTTTGAAAGTTTAACAAAGTCCAGATCAATCATATATTGAAACGGGAGGTTAGGTTTCCAATGCTATTCTTTACTGAGTTTCATTAATTTTCCAAAAAGAAATCAGAGGGAGAAGTTTACATCGGGACCACAAAACGCAGCATACAAACAAGGATAAAAGAACATGAAAGATACTGCAGACTTGGCCAACCTGAGAAATCAGCAGTGGCTGAACATGGACTGACACAAACAGGGTCCAAGACACTGAAAGACTGGACAATTCTACCAACTATTTTGTCAGATTGCACAGAGAAGCCATTGAAATTCATAAACATCAGCACAACTTTAACAGAAAAGAGGAGAGTTTAAGAATGAATAAGGCTTGGCTTCCTGTTCTAAAAAACCTCCAGACTAACAAAGACAACATTCAACAATAGCCATGCAGATTAGCTTTGGATTACACACATTAACAGATCACTTCAGGATACAATGGTTCCATATTAACATACCATACCATCATTAGCACATTATCTTGATACTTACAGGACAATGATTAGCACATTACTTTTGCAGGACAATACTCAGCTCAAACCCAACCCCTTTCTGACTATATATTACTCTTCCTACACCCTTGACACTGAGAGACACTGTCCTTCAGTGTTACTCCTCTGAAGATGCCTGCCACAGTTGCTGGCGAAATGTCAGGAAAGAAAATTCCAAGACCACGGTTACACAGCCCGGATAACCTACAAGAACCAGATCAGCGGGGGTTCTTGGCACTCACTCAGATTTCGGAGGGTGAGGCTTTCATTCCTTTAATTTCGTTGCTTGGTTGGTATTGGGTGGGAGAGAACGAAGCCTCAATCCGAAGAAACATCCATGGCGATGTAATCCCCTCAGGCCCGCGGCGCCAGCATCTGAACCTCCAGGAGTCTTAATTAAGCACACTCAAAGAGTTCAGGAGTCGAACCGCTCTTCATCGGCAGCAGGAGCATTCCTGACACCCGTTCCACTTTTTAGGAATCGGGGGGGGGCACCTAAGCCCCTTTTATTTGATGTTTCTCGGTTCTTCGCCAGAGCCCCGGGAAGAAACTGTGCTTCGGTCAGCTGACCCACAGGAAGTCACCCTTTCTTATGTTCTTATGACTACTTTTTTAACTTCAGAAAATGGCCTACTTGCATGAGGAGTAGATTACGTCCACTTCCATGATACGTTAGGTATGTTTCTCCAGCCTGGCCAAAAGTAACATATGAACAGGTCCTTTGAAACTCACACAGGTCATTTATGCATGGTCGCTTTAACCTTCTTTATTCCCTGTTTCAGCCAGGATCAAATTTTTCAGTATGCATGCTATCTCATTCCTTGGAAACTCAACGCTGTTTCAACGCAAAATGAACCCGGCTTTTCCCATTCCTCTTCTGGCCCAAATTAAACCATTCATCCTGGCTCATTCCGGAGTCACAGAGCGAGCATACTCCGTTCTCGGGTTGAGCTTCCCTTTTCCAACCCCCTTTTCAAAGCAGCATGCAGGGCTAAACAGAAGATTGGCTTCTCTCACAACCAATCACGAAGCAGTGTGTAAAGAGGCAGGGATTCAAGTGCTTCCTGCTACTCGGAGCTCTTTCTGAGAAAAAGAAAGGCTTGTTAAAAACGAGGGTTGGATTTCCCCCCCCCTTCTTTCAGATTGTTCCATTTTTTGTTTTTTAGTTCTTAAAATGATTTTTTATGCAGCAGTTGGGTTTGGGGGGAAGGAAATCTTCTCTCACGGTAAGCCAATTACAGAGCAGCATTTAAAGGGGTAGGACTTGATTTGAGCCTGGGAGACTGTTTTTCTGTATTCATGGTTCAATTAGCACACAGTTTCGTCCCTTATCATTCAGGCCAATGCATACAGTTTTCCCCAACCCGGGTTACTTTAATGTGCAATGAACCCAGGTCCAAGCAGGGAGATCAAGCCCATGCATAAAAGACTAATAGTGATTCAGTTTTTAATGAAAGACCACCCTGCTTCGGAAGTCCCCAAAACATGATCTGTAACAGACGCAACCATTGCAAACTGTGTTTAAAAATAAAATGAAGCAAAATAGTATACTCAGAAATGGACTGGCCATTTAACTTATCTTAATGAGCTGCTAGCAGCCAGGTGTGAGCAGATCCTATCTGTGCCAGTGCCACTGGGGGCTACTTGGCTCAAACACCTTAGCTACAGTGATGACTGGTGTCAGCTCACCAGATGCCTGCTCCCAGTCCAACCATCAGTGGCTGAAGGTGCAGGAGGAGGCACTGGGTAAGCTGCCCATTATCAGTGTTGCTGGTTGGATCTGAGCTAAATAAATTGCTGCTGCAGGGCAGGCTTGCATTACTGCAGGGACCACTCAGATTGATTTGATCCTAGCCTATTTTAACTTACCAGTCCTTCTGAGTATACCCATAACTGGTAAATAAGCATATTGCAAATAGAAGTATGAATAGCTTACATAGCTTACATAATATACTATGTAACTACCTTGTGTTTGAATAAGAAGAAAGATAGAATAGAATAGAATTTTTTTTACAGTCAATGGCCAGCACATAGAATAAAGATAAACGTTTTTGGGTAGACGCATCTATTTTTTAAAATTAAATTTGTACCAATAATACATCCATGATGCCCACTTCATTAAGAATGTTTTCTTTCTATTGACCTTCACAAAAATGAAAAAAATGAATTAAGTATATTATACTGTCAGTGTTCCATACTTTCTTCACCCACTATTTAAAACTTAGCTTATTGCTCTTTCCAGTGCTTTGCAATGATTGTTCATTGTGATATATTCAAGATCTGGTCTTTCCATTATCACCTGCATACCTGAATATCTTGGAGGCTTTCCAATAAAGAAAATAAACTGTTCTGTAGGAAGTCCATAACTCATAGCTACTTTTAATTTATACCCTACGCTCTCGCTCTCACCATATAAGAAAAAAAATCTCTCCTGCCCTCCACATCGTTTCTGGCATTTACCATTATGCATTTTTGCAGACTCTGGACACTATGTTTATCTTTGCTGAGATTAAATGCCACTGAAATACCAAAATGATCTATCTGTAGCAGAAAGGTTTAAGGAGTATTATGAGAAAGTGGTGGCAGCCTCTGCAGATCTCCCTTCTCCTTCATCTCATCATCTTATCCTTTTATTCAGGGGCCTTGTATTGGGGGGGGGGGTCCCCTGCCCTACTATTGGTGTTGTCACATCACTTCAACCCCAGCCATGTTTAATTCCAGTCAGGATGACTGAACCATGGAGGCTTCTCCTAGTCCCCCCCCACCCACAAGTCCAAGATCACTTCCCCATATAATTTTAAATGCATTTCTTTTAGGCTTTTGTAGCTTAGACATCCCTCCTTTTGAATTTCAATGCAGTGGCCAGAATCGGCTGATCTAAATCTTTGTACTGTAAAGGTGGCATGGTCAGCCTGTTTTGAAAAGGTGTTCATAAATTTTACCTTTAAAAATCCTTCCAATTTCTTAGGATAACCAAAAAAGTATTAAATTCTGTTAACGTTTTTACCTCATCAGTCTAAAAGCGTAATAATTGCCTTTCTGAATGAGAACCAAAGCCAGTGAACAATGTTCACCTAGATAGCTCTTGGCATTCATGAGCGAAGTGTGAAAATGACAGCCTCTCCTATTGTTTCCCCAGTACCTGGTATTCAGAGAAATATGGTACATCTGAGCATGGGGGTTCCATTTAGTTATCATAGGTAACAGCTCTTGATAAACCTATCCAAGAAACTGGGTAATTCTTTTTAAAGCCATTGAATCTAGCAGCTTTTACCAAATCTTCACTGGGTGATCCTGTGTTCTGATATTATGAAAGAAGAATAAGGACATCCTTCTACCCACTAGCTCTAAATTTTAATACTGATATACCGTAAGTACCTTCTTTTCCCCAAATTATTTTTCCCTGTACCAAGCCACTCATCTCCCTGCATCTTATACTGTTAAACGAAGGAAGTAGCAACTTGAGCTAGCTGAAGTGTTAGAAATAAACCATCTTTCCCCTCACTTCCAAACTCTAATGTTTCAAGGAAACAAAATCTCCCGGGCAAAGAGAATTCAACAACCTACGCTCAGGTAAGGGCTATATACACAATCCAGTTTAGAGGGAAGCAATCTCTACTGACTGATATACTCACAAGACAGCATAAACCCATGAAACATTTCTAATTTTGAGTTAAATCATGAAAACAATAATGAATTCTTGATAGCAATGGTAGGCAGATCTTGTGTCGGAGCATGGAGTAGAGTTATATATTTTATTGCCTTCTCACATCATAAACATAAATTGAAGTAAGCTTTTCAAGGCTATGTCTAATTGGTAATGCATTACAGCAAATTAAAACAGGAAAATGACTTCAAATGATTGCAATCTCACACCACACAAACCAGATAATTCATAATTCAGATGATGGAACATTGCACTTGGTTGAGCTTGAAAAACAGCAATTCTATGAAAATAAATTAGAGTTAAAATGCCAGTTAATATTTTTTCTCAGATTAATACAGTTTGATATGCACAGTATGTTGGTATTGCATCATCAGAGAATAGGAAACACAGAACTGTAAGACAATTATTTTAACAGAATGACAGTGCAATCCTGTGGGGGGGAGTGCACAGGGAGTAACAAGGCATTCCACCTTGTTTTTGTTCTTTAATAAAACCAATTTTAATTATACGCCCACCTGCTCATTTGAGGGTTTTAACCCGGTACTATCCTGGTATACATAGTTATAGATCCCTTTTACCTCCTCTCGCTCCTTGTCTCCAGCTAATTCCCCCCCCCCCCAATAAAGTGGACTCTGCCTACTTAGGGTAACAGATTAATGGTGGATCACACGGGTTTAGCTCTGGATGTATGAAAAACTGTGAGTCAACTTAGGTTGCAATTTTAAGAACACTCTCTTGGGCTTAAGCCTCATTAGACAAAATGGAACCCACTTCTGAGTAGACCTCCTTAGAATTGCTTTATCAGTGTAGTTGCACTTGCACAAACAAGAGACTAGAAATACTGCATTAAAGACCAATAGCCAATAATTACTTTTGCAAATGTCTTGCACAAGTGGAAACACAAGTTGGGATACAGTAAGCTTAATTTAGTCCAAGTTGCCAGCGTGGTCTTTTCAGTATGTTTCCACTTGCGCGAGCACTCCAGCACATGTGGAAATCTTTCACTGAATCCAAGTCACAATCCTGAGAATCATAGAATCTTAGAGTTGGAATGGACCACCAGGGTCATCTAGTCCAACCCCCTGCACAATGCAGGAAATTAACAACTACCTCCCACCACATCCCCAGTGACCCCAACCCTCCCTGCGCCATGCAGGATCCCACAATCAAAGCACTCCCGACAGATGGCCATCTAGCCTCTGCTTAAAGACCTCAAAGACAGGGACTCCACCACCCTCCAAGGCAGCACATTCCACCGTCGAACAGCCCTCACCTTCAGAAAGTTCTTCCTAATGTTTAGGTGGAATCACTTTTCTATTAGTTTAAATCCATTACTCCGTGTCCAAGTCTCTGGAGCAACAGAGAACAAGCTAGTTCCCCCATCAACATGACATCCCTTCAAATATTTAAACATGGCTATCATGTCTCCCCTCAACCTTCTCCAAACTAAACAAACCTAACTCCCTAAGTCTCTCTTCATAGGGCATGGATTCCAGATCTTTAACCATTCTGGTGGCCCTCCTCTGGACACACTCCAACTTGTCAACATCCATATATGAACATGAAGGCTTCTTTGACATTTTTTGTATTATCTCCCATTGATGAAGAGACAAGCCACTTTTTACTTTACAATGCAGCATACTTCTTTAGCTAGGAGAAGCTGCACATGAAACTTCCAAAACACCTGCATATGTGACTATGAAGCTCTTCCATACGCAGAAAATGATCTTATGCAATGGAACCACCATGAAATAAGACAAATGTAGATTCTGTCCTTGGCATAACAATTGGTTAAAAAGGAGTGAGGAGAAGACATGGCACAGAACCTCCACCTATTGTGATCTGACTTACTATACAGAAATCTAATTTTCTAGTTTAGAATTGCCTTTGAACAAAAAAAGCATTTTCCTTGCCGAGCATCCATTACCTCTTTTTGTATTTAAAACTATTCTCCTTTTCAAAACTGTTACAGACAAATTGGCAAGATAAAATGAATTATCCTTTCAGTCTCAGATTGAGTAATAGCCTAGTAAAGTTTATTTGGTTTTGCATTCCAACTTTAGTGTAATGAGAAACAAAAAGGACAAGCATGAATTAAGCTGGCAGTACTACAGTTCATTGCTTGTCTCATCCCATAATGATCTGCATAAAGAATTGAGAATGCTACCATTTTTGTATGTCTAATGAAAATTATTTTGAGTAAAACTAATTGTATTCTTCCAGATAGACCTGCTATAATAGTTCAATTACCTAAGATTTGGAGTGGAGAAGACATAGACTTTATGCCCTCCTTTTTTATTTCACTTCTGAATATGTTTACTCCAGAGACTTTCACACACCGGCTGAAACAATATCCTCCTTCCCATTCCTGACTTCTCTTTGAAGTCTTGCTGCCACCACCTCCCTATATAATCATTGCTAGTTTTTGCATCTCAGTTCCCCTCTTGAAGTCAGCAGTTTCCAGTCATGTCACTATTGTACTACAGGAGCCCAACTAATTTCTTCCATCCCTGCCTACCTAATTTTATTCCATCCTTGATTCCCTTATCGTCTCTATTTTCTGTTACATGAGATGAATTCAACCTGGTGAAAATGATGTGATTAGGTTTTGTGCCCTTATAGGCATCTGGAAATTACATCAAGGAATTCTGCTAAACATGTCCATTAATTACCCTGACCATGTCTCATGTGGAATTTTCAATGCCTGACTGAACTTCAAGTGAACCAGAGAAGAAGATTAAAAGATCATGGCTGGCCCTAAAACCTTGGCTTTCACCCTCCCTTCTAGCAATCTTTATCTTGTCAGGCAGGAAAAGCTGTTTACTACCTAGAAGCTTCAGAGAAGGAGGTCAATGACTAGCACATATAGTGTTACTATTCCTGACAGGCACTCTGGCACAAATTCACTACGTCAGTATAGGAAAGTGAATGACACCCCAACAGTCAACAGCTTCAGTGCAATATGTACTAGCAGTGCTTAATCCAGTCATATGCACAAATGTTAAGAGCCACTCCAGTCCACACGTAATAGGGCAAACAAATTATCACTTAGAATGTGTGTCTTTTAGTAAAGATGATAATGACTGGAAAGGAAATTTAAGTCAAGCTTCTCAGGGGCAAAAGATTGGATACATGCTAAGTGGTGATTGGTTGAGACTCCCTGGCATGTGTCCTCTCTGTTTTTACAGGCACAGCTCTCCCTGTCAAACATAGTGGGGAGACCTGCAGTGGTGAAGGAGAAATCACAATTTATTGTTGAAGCGTGAATCAGCCTGTCACTATTATGGAGAAAATCCCATGTATTTGCAGAATGTACCTGCAACATTCTGCATAAATACTACATGTTTATTTATTGGCATGGAGATTACAAGGTGCTCAAAGGTTATTTAGTACTGCAGCCTTATCTATGAAAGTAACTGTTACCTTGAGTGAGTTATGTTTCTGTGTTTGCACTTGCTTAAGTGATATGTTAAGATATCAGAAAGCAAGTAAAAATGCAACATGGAGATTTGCCTTACCAATGTCACATTTCCTAAGGTACTGGCATAGCCACTATACAAACCTTAATAGCTTGAACTGGAGCCCAGATGTCTTGTGTCTGGTTGTGGAATGTAATGTAACTGAACAACACTTGACCTACAGTTAGGATTGCCAACCTCCAGATGGTAGCTGGAGATCTCCCGCTATTACAACTGATCTCCAGGTGACAAAGATCAGTTCACCTGGAGAAAATGGCCACTTTTGAAGGTGGACTCTATATAGCATTATACCCAACTAAAATTCCTGCCCTGCCCAAACCCTGCCTTCCTCAGGCTGCATTTCCAAAATCTCCAGGTATTTCCCAACCTGGAGCTGGCAACCCTTCCTACAATTTGGTGCAGGTTTTGTATGTTTCTTATCCATTAATACTCAGTCAAATGAACTATAATGAGATGAGACAGTGACAAGAAGTTCTAAAAACCATTAGATGTTCTTGGTTTAAAGTTCTAAGAATTATAGCACAGTAGAACCTCAAGTGTAAAGAAAATATTTTATAATATTTTCACAATTGTGCACAAACATTATTTTGTGAATAATTAAATCAAACTGTAATAAATGGTAATAAAACTCAGCATAAATCTTCCATAAACCAGCACCCATGCATGGATTCTCATAGGTTTAATACTGTTCTGTCTCCTGCTATCTGAGTTCTTATGCAGACAGTGCATAAAGGAACTGGGAAGCCTGTGAGTACCCTCCCACATCCCTATCTAGTCTTTCTACTTGGTGAAGGATACTCATGCCACAAAATAGAACTAATTACTTTGAGGTGGGAATGGGCTGGATGAGAATCTGAAGGTACACCTTCTATTCACCTTAATGGCTCTTTGTGCTGCTTACGCACACTCAAAGGGGAGGAAAGCTCATACCCTGCCAGAAATTTTGTTAGTCTTTAAGGCACTACTGGACTCCTGCTCTTTTCTAATACAAAGAGAAGGAAAGGATAAAAGGACTCCCCATTCAATGTAATAACACTACATGGCCTATGCATATACAGAGGCAGGAGAAGAAGGAAGCCACCACTGAGCTAAAGGCACTCTGCCAGTATGGGTAATGTTCCTATGGCAGACTATTATGTGCACTATACTGAGGCAAGTTTTACTCTTAGGGTACTAATAATTCCTATTTTAATACGGTGTTAAGGTTGAGCCCTGACCTGGATAGCCCAAGCTGGCCTGATCTTGTCAGATCTCAGATGCTAACCAGGGTTAGTATTTGGAGACTACCAAGGAATTCCAGGGTCATAACACAGAGGCAGGCAATGGCAAACCACCTCTGATGGTCTCTTGCCTTGAAAACCCTACGGGGTTGCCATAAATCAGCTATGACTTGACAGCACTTTCCACCACCATTTAGGTTGAATGCTACAGCAGTACTGGATATACTGATGCAACTGGCTAAATTGAGCTAGGAAAATATCAGTGCCAACCTAAGCAGAGTTACACCTTGTCCATCCCTTTTCAGTAGGCCTAAAAGTGTATAACTCAGTTTAGAATTGCACTGTAAATTGCAGCTTTCTAAGCGATTTCAGTGATAACAACAATAACAAGCGATGACATCAAAACCATGAAACAGACAGAAGAGACTGAAAACTTACCATTAACTTAATAGTCAAATGTTTGCCTGATGTTTCATACAATGGTGTGCAGGTTCTAAAGAAACATAAAATTGTTGATAACTTTGAAAATTGTTGGTTTTAACAATATTAGTCTCACTGCAACAGAAATACAGGCAGACATGTTCAAAACAAACTCAAAAGTACTCATGCCTGAAATGTAAAAAAGCATTTTTCATATGACAACTACAGTATAGACATTTGGCTGGATTGGCTCGATTTGAGGACTGTACCCCGAAGTGATTTGCAGTGATTCATTAGGAATGATATGCTGCAGATGCAAGCACACACACACCTGACAGCAATGTGGTAGAGGGTTAGGAAAGGCCCCCATTTAAAAAGGTCACTGCAGGATATTTCTCCCTTTAGAGCATGACAGTAAGTGCTCATGCCCTGCCAAGGCCTATATACCTCTGGGCAACACAGGGACCTAATCTGGACCTAGTCCAGAGCATCGATTTAACTTTGTGGATGTCCATGAATTTAATCCATTTACCCAAGATTGCTTCTGGAATGGATTATGAGGAATTTGTCAAATCCCTAACTGAGAGTGACAAATAGATTCTATCATGCCATATAGAATTGTAATTGCTATAATTATCTTAAACTGCATTTAAATGCATGCATTTACAGAATTATAATTCCTATAATTATCGAAAGCTGCATTTAAATGCATAGTTTACAGCTGTGCAGGAGGCTGAAGTTCATGCCCAATTCCTTATTCGCACTTTCTTGTTCCTTATTTGTAAATCCAATGACAAATATTGAGGACAATTTAAAAGCTCTACACTCCAAAATAAGGTTTGGACCACCACACATCATACACACTAAGAACATAAGAACATAAGAAAGGCCCTGCTGGATCAGACCAAGACCCATCAAGTCCAGCAGTCTGTTCACACAGTGGTCAACCAGGTGCCTCTAGGAAGCCACAAACAAGACGACTATAGCAGCACCATCCTGCCTGTGTTCCACAGCACCCAAAATAATAGGCATGCTCCTCTGATACTAGAGAGAATAGGTAAGCAGCATGACTAGTATCCATTCTAACTAATAGCCATGAATACCCCTTTCCTCCACTCCCCTCTTAAAGCCCTCCAAGCTGGCAGCCATCACCACATCCTGGGGCAGGGAGTTCCACAATTTAACTATGCATTGTGTGAAAAAATACTTCCTTTTATCTGTTTTGAATCTCTCACCCTCCAGCTTTAGCAGATGACCCCATGTTCTAGTATCATGGGAGAGGGAGAAAAGCTTCTCCCTGTCCACTCTCTCCAAACCATGCATAATTTTATAGACCTCTATCATGTCTCCCCTCAGCCGCCTTCTTTCCAAGCTAAACAGCCCAAAGCGTCTTAACCGCTCCACATAGGACAGTTGCTCTAGACCCCTAATCATTTTGGTTGCTCTTTTCTGCACCTTCTCAAGCTCTGTAATATCCTTTTTTAGGTGTGGTGACCAGAACTGTACACAGTATTCCAAGTGTGGTCTCACCATATATTTGTACAAGGGCAGTATGATATCAGCAGTTTTATTCTCTATTCCTCGTCTAATTATGGCCAGCATGGAATTTGCCTTTTTTACAGCAGCCGCACACTGGGTTGGCATCTTCATTGAGCTATCCACTACCACCCCAAGATCCCTTTCTTGGTCTGTCGATGCCAGCACAGATCCCATCAGTGTATATGTGAAGTTGAGATTTTTTGCCCCAATATGCATCACTTTACACTTACTCGCATTGAATCTCATTTGCCGTTTTAATGCCCATTCTTCCAGTATGTAGAGATCCTTCTGGAGCTCTTCACAGTCCGATTTTGTTTTAACCACCCTAAATAATTTGGTGTCATCTGCAAACTTGGCTACTTCACTGTTTAACCCCAACTCCAGATCATTGACGAATGGGTTGAAAAGCACCGGTCCCAACACAGATCCCTGAGGCACCCCACTGCTCACATCCCACCATTGTGAGAACTGACCATTGATTCCTACTCTCTGCTTCCTATTTTTCAGCCAGCTCTCAATCCATAAGAGGACTTGTCCTCTTATCCCATGACTATGAAGTTTGCTTAGCAGTCTTTGGTGGGGGACTTTGTCAAAAGCTTTTTGGAAATCCAAATACACAATAGCCACAGGCTCATTCCTGTCCACATGATTATTGACACTTTCAAAAAACTCTAATAGGTTAGTGAGACAGGACCTACCCTTACAGAAGCCATGTTGAGTTTTGCCCAGCAGACCTTGCCCTTCTATATGCTTGACAATTCTATCTTTAATAATGCTTTCCACCAATTTACCCGGAACAGACGTTAAGCTAACTGGCCTGTAATTTCCTGGGTCCCCCTGGAACTTTTTTTTATAAATGGGTGTTACATTGGCCATTCTCCAGTCCTCTGGTACAGAGGCTGATCAAAGGGACATATTACATATCTTTTTTAGAAGTTCAGCAATTTCCCATTTGAGTTCTTGAAGAACTCTAGGATGAATACCGTCTGGTCCTGGTGACTTGTTAGTTTGCAGTTTGTCTAGACGTTCTAGGACTTCCTGCCTTGTTACCACTATTTGCCTCAGTTCCTCATTTTTCCCTCTTCAAAATCTCTGTTCAAGAGAAGGAATCTGCCCTGTATCTTCAACAGTGAAGACAGACGAGAAGAATTCATTTAGTTTTTCAGCAATCGCTTTATCCTCCCTTAGAGTTCCTTTACTCCCATTGTCATCCAATGGTCCAACCGCTTCCCTAGCTGGTTTCCTACTCCTAATATACTTAAAGAATTTCTTATTGTTTGTTTTGATGTGTTTAGCAATATGCCCCTCAAAATCTTTTTTTGCATCTCTAATTATCTGCTTGCATTTCCTTTGTGCAGGTTTGTGTTTGCTTCTATTTGCCTCGTTTGGGCAAACCTTCCAGTCTCTGAAGGAAGACTTTTTTTCTCTAATTGCTTCCTTCACCTTACCCATTAGCCATGGTGGTGACCTCTTGGACTTATTACTACCTTTCCTGCGGTATACAAGCTAGCTGAGCCTCTAGTAATGTGGACTTGAGTAACCCCCAAGCCTTTTCAAGAGATTTAACCCTCCTAACTTTTCCTTTCAACTTCCTCTTTACCAGTTTTCTCATTTTAGAGAAGTTCCCTCTTTTAAAGTCAAAGGTAATTGTGTGAGATTCCCAGTCACTTTCCCACTTGCATATAAATTTAATTTGATGCCATTGTGATCACTATTGCCAACTAGCTCAACTACATCCACATCCCACACTAAGTCACTGGCAGCACCACAGAGTATTAAATCCAGGATCGTCTCCCCTCTGGTTGGGTCTATGACCAACTGTTCGAGGGCACAGTCATTTAGGATGTCTAAAAATTTTATCTCTTTGACTTGACTGGAGCATACATTTATCCAATCGATATGAGGGAAGCTGAAGTCTCCCATTATTACTACTTCATTACCTTTACATGCTTCCCTAATTTCATTCTCCATCTCAAGATCACCCTGAGCCATTTGGTCAGGGGGCCGATAGAACGTCCCTAGTACTAAATCTCCTTTGGGGCCAGGAATTGTCACCCATAAGGATTCTGTGGATGAGTCTGCCCTTTTTATGGTCTCTAGCTTATTAGACACTATGCCTTCCTTGATATACATAGCAACACCCCCTCCAATACGCCCTTCCCTGTCATTTCTATACAGTTTGTAACCAGGGAACAGGTAGCATTTCTAAGAAAGCTACCTTGGAGGTCCTGGCTTTTAGTCTCCTGCCTAGCAACCTAAATTTGGATTCCTAGACCTCTGGACTACATTTCCCCACACTCACATTCAGGACACTCTGCCATCCATATGCTGGTTCCTGATCCAAAGTCCAGTTGTTGTTCCAGTTGCTCTAAAGTGGAGTGCCCCCAAGACAAATGCACATACAGACACTAGGGCACAGCCTCACCCAAAAACAACTTAGACCACCCCGAATCACACATCCCCACACTCCTTACAAGAAGACATACAGTGGTGCCCGATCCAAACACTGGTTCTGGAACTACGAGCTTTGATTTGGGTTGCCACAAAGAGGCCTTTATTGTGAAGAAGATTTGAATAAAGAACTGGAACAGCTACATGCCCTCTGCACCCCATAATAAGGGTTGGACCACCATACATTATACACCCCCACATTCAAGAAACTCTGCCCATTGGTTAAAGTCCACTTCTTGTGCCAGCTGCTCCAAAGTGGAGTGCTTCTAGGACAAATGCACATACAGAGCCTCGGGCCCAGATGTACCCCAAAACAATCTTTGGACCACCCCACATCACACATCCCCACACTCCAGAGACTGTCCCCTGCAAGACAACATACAGCAGTGCCCATTCCAAACACTGGTTCTGGCACCACAAGCTTCAGTTTAGGTCACCACCAAGAAGCCTGTATTGCGAAGATTTGTATAAGAAACTGGAACAGTTGTGTGCCCTCATCACCCCCAAAATAAAGTTTGGAACACCCCACATCCTATACCCCCACATTCAGGGGATTTTGCCCTCCAAGGGGACATACAGAGATTTCTGGTCTAAAGCCTAGTTCTTGTGCCAACTGCTCCAAAGTATGTTTGTCCCCAGGACAAATGCACATACAGACACTGGGGCTCACCTGCACCCCAAACAATCTTTGGACCACCCGGAATCACACAGAGAGTACAAGAAGACTGGTACAAACACCACAAACTTCTATTTGGGTTGCCGCCAAGAAGACTTTATTGCAAAGAAGATGCAACAATTGCAACAATTGTGTGCCCTCTGCACCCCACAATAAAGTTTGGACCACCACATATTATACACAATAATGTCTTCTCTTCTCCCAATACAAAGTTGTTAGTATATCTCATAACACAGGACAAAATTTTGACTGCTTCCACAAGTTTGGAAAGAATGAGCACTGGCATCTATATTACGGACTGAAGGAACTACAGAGCTCGTGACATGGGAACATGGAGACCACAGAAGCTGCCTTCAACAATATTCTAAAGAGACATCCATTTTCCAACCACATTGTTGCTGTAGGCTGGACCTAGGATACCAAGGGAAAGTATGGATACAGGTAGTTGTAATAGGAACTTTAGGTGCCAGAAGCCATATTTTGCCAAGGTACCATTTCATGTATGTTGGTGCTGGGGGCACCCCACATTGGACCAGTTGGGGCTAACTCCCCAATTACTGCACATTCCACACACACAGACTCTCCCTAGTAGCACCTTAGAGACCAATAAGCTTTTTGGTGTCTAAACTTTAAATAGTCAAAGCTCACCTGGTCAGATACAAGTTGAAACAGAAATCTGAGTCATTATATCACTGTCAGAAGGTTGGAGGGGTGTAGCAGAGAAAGGAGTCAGGATGCAAAGGACCAAAGCACATTGCAAACTGCTTGATTAGGGTAGAGGGGAAATGCTTGGGGGTAGAACGTTAGCATCTGTGGTGAGATAAGAATTCATTCAGTCCTGGTGAATCCATTGCTCTGAACTTGTGAATGAATTTAAATTCAGCAATCTCAGTTTGCAATCTCCCACTGAAGCATCTCTGTTTGAGGAGGCCCCTCCTCCAGTAGCAATTGAATGACCTTGGGCCCCAGTGTCTGTATATGCATGTGGGGCACCCCACTTTGGAGCAGCTGCCACAAGAACTGGGCTTTGGATCAGGAAACAGCCTACTTCCCCTTGGAGGGCAGAGTCCCTTGAATGTGGGGGTATATGATGTCAGGTGGTCCAAACTTTATTTTGGGGTGCAGGGCCCCGCAACTGTTCCAGTTCCTTATTCAAATTTTCTTTGCAATACAGGCCTCTTGGTGGAGACCCAAATAGAAGCTCGTGGTACCAGAACCAGTATTTGGAACAGGCACTGCTGCATGAGGACAGTTTCTGGAGTGCAGGGATGTGTGATGTGGGGTGGTCCAAAGATTGTTCTGGGGTGCAGCTGGGCCCCAGTGTCTATATGTACATTTGTCCTGGGGGCACTTTGGATCAGTTGGCACAAGAACTGGGCTTTGGACCAGGAACCAGCATACGTCCCCTTGGACAGAAGAGTCCCCTGAATGTGGGTGTGTGTGATGTGTGTTAGTCCAAACCTTATTTTGAAGAGCAGAGCTTTTAAATTGTCCTCAGGAACTAGGAAATGTGAATAAGGAATTGGGAATTGGGAACAAACTGGGAACCAGGAACCAACTTCAGCCTTGTCAGCCGTGCTTTTCTCTTTGTGTATTGTTGGTGACTTCCACCTTTGGTATGCTGACAGAGGTACATATGATTGCATAAGACATCAAAGAAAACTTATTTTGTAGCATTGGACATATGTTTCTATGGGTTGGATCTTGCACAAGGATCACACAAGGACCATGGGCCTTCCTGGCTTTCTCTTCCCCAGCAGTTCTTTCTGAAAGTTTACTCCTAAGATCACAGGGCCTGAGTGGAGGAACAGCCATGCTAGTCAAGGGAGCTGCACTGAGGGGCAAGAATAGGGTTGCCAGGTCCCTCTTAGCTAATGGCAGGAGGTTTTGCTGCCGGAGCCTGAGGAGGATGGGGTTTGGGGGCTTCAATGCCATTGAGTCCAATTGCCAAAGTGGCCATTTTCTCCAGGTGAACTGATCTCTATCGGCTGAAGATCAGTTCTAATAGCAGGAGATCTCCAGCTAGTACTTGGAGGTTGACAACCCTAGGCAAGAAGGATGTGAAATATCCCTGTACTCCTCCTGTTATTGATGCTCCAGTGACAATCCTTGTCCCTTGTTTGGCAATCCTTGTGCTCTATGGTGGTAAGTGCATTTGTATTCTGGGCTACAATGCTTCCACAGTTACAAGACAGTCTTTCACCAAGTATTTATGAAGAGATGTAAAATATATGTTATAGACTTCTTCTTTTTTTACTAAGCAGAACTTGTTGGACTGTGAAACAATTTTCAGGTTTTGATGAGAGATACATTAATAATGTCCACATTACAAATTATTTAAGTCTCGCACAGAGGTATTAAAAGTGTAAATGCTGGAAGTCATTCAGGTATCTAGATCAACGGACCTGGAAAGGATAACTTGAAATAAGACTAAGTTGAGATACTGCAAGGCTCAGAAGAATTGTTGACTACTTGGTTTTTAAATTCATTCAATTCTACATTAACCAGGCAAATATTTCATTTTCAAAGATTAGAACATTATCACCGTTCAAGTTTGTTATCTGATTCCTTGCAACATCTAAATCCGGTTCATCCTATATATGTGTGTGTGTGTGTGTGTGTATAATAAATTTTTATTATTTTTTACATAAAACATAACATACAAATAAAAAGAAAAAGAAAATACAAAAGAGCACTTATTTAACAATTGAAGCTACTTATTATAGTAAAAAATTACAAAATTCATAGTGCCCTGAAAAACCACCACCCACCCTAAGATAGTGTCCCATCACCACATTGGACTTCCGGAGAAGTGTTATGACAGTTTTAAAGAGTAAGTATAATAAAATCATTATAAAAAACCATAATCAATTATCTACAACTCATTAATTAAATTAGTAAAATTCATTTTCGCCAGTTTGTCCCAATATGCGACGGCCACTGACCATGTTCTTTTTAAATCTTCCATATGCTTACCATGTAAAGACTCTGTTAATTTGGCCATTCGCATATATGTCCATAATTTCTCTCTCCAAGCATTAATTGAAGGTTTATTTACTCTCTTCCAGGTTTTAGCTATTGAAATTCTTGCCCCTGCAAAACTGTATTGACATATGACTCTATCACATCTATCTAATTTATTTTCAGGTATAACCAATAAACAAAAGGAAGGGTCCATTTTCACTTTGGAGTTAATCAAATTATTCGTTTCATTTAATACTTTTCTCCAAAAATTTTAATTTTTTTTACAAAACCACCATGCATGCATAAATGTTCCTTTATCTTTTTCGCATTTCCAACATAAATCCAAATCACCTTTTTTCATTTTACTTATCATAACAGGAGTAATATACCATCTATAAAACATTTTATATAAGTTTTCTCTTATTTCATTGGAAATTGTAAATTTATATTCTTTTTTCCACAAATTTTCCCATATTTCCAGGTCAATATTGTATCCTAACTCCTTCATCCATTTCACCATCACTGGTTTAATTCTTTCATGTTCTAAATTCATTTCAGTTAATAATTTATAAATTCGTCCTATCAATCCTTTATTTCCCTTGTTTAATATAATTTTATATCTGGATTTATTTTCATTAAAACCCTTCAACTTATCCTTATTAAATATATCTTTTCATTTATAATACATAAACCAATCTTTTATTTTAAGCTCTGCTCTGCTCTTTAACAGCCAAATCCCTTTCTTACACTCAATAATCTCTCTATAAATATCCATATCTAAATTTAGTTGCCTACCCCTCTTCATAAAAGCTTCTACTGGATTAATCCAACCTGGAGTTTTATTTTCAAAAAATCCTTTATATTTTCTCCACGTTTGAAATAAACCATATCTAATAATATGAGAATTAAATTCTTTATTTACTTTCTTTTTCTCATACCACAAATATGCATGCCATCCGAAACGTAGATTGAATCCTTCCAATTCTAAAAGTTTTGTATTCTCTAATAATATCCAATTCTTTAACCAATTAAAACAAGCTGCTTCATAATATATTCTTAAATTGGGTAACCCCAAACCTCCCGTTTCCTTTAGTTGAATTAAATTATTATAAGCTATTCTATGCCTTTCTTTTCCCCATAAAAAGTTCAAAATATCTTTTTTCCAACTTTTGAATATATGTACTCCTTTTATGATTGGCAAATTTTGAAACAGAAAAAGCATCTTGGGTAATACCATCATTTTAATCACAGCAATTCTACCCCATAATGATAGCAGTATTTTTTTCCAATTTTTAAGATCTGTTACAATCTGTTGCCATTGTTTAATATAATTATTTTGAAATAGATTAAGATTATTTTGAGATAACCATATACCCAAATATTTTATTTTATGTTCTATAGTAAAACCCGATTTTTTATTAATTGTTGCTGCTGTGAGAGAGTCATATTTTAACCAATATTTTAGTTTTATTCTTATTTATTTTAAAACCTGCAAGTTTTCCATAAACCTCCACTGTTTTGTTCCAATTTTCAACTTGATCTATAGGGTTTTTCAAAAAACATACAAGATCATCTGCATATGCTTTAATCTTAAAGTGATTTCTCCCAATTTGAAATCCGTTTAAGTCTTCCATTTGTCTAATCTTTTTCAGTAAGACTTCCAATACTAGTATAAACAATAAAGGAGAAAGAGGACAACCTTGTCTAGTACCTTTTTATATTTTAAATTGTGTTGATAATATACCATTTATCAACAGCTTGGCTGTCTGATAACTATATATATTTTCAATAGCTGTTTTAAAATTTGTTCCCACATCCATAAAATTTAGTATTTTCTTCATAAAATTCCAATTCACATTATCAAATGCTTTTTCGGCATCTAAAAATATCATAGCTACCGGAGTTGGAACATATTCTGCATATTCTAAAAGATCTACTACCACTCTAACATTTTGACTAATCAATCTACCTGGTAAAAACCCTGCTTGGTCTTCATGTATTGTCTGATTTAAAACAACTTTTAATCTGGATGCTAAGATCTCAGCGAATAATTTGTAGTCATTATTCAATAATGAAATAGGTCTATAATTCTTAACATCTAATAAATCTGAATTTGATTTTGGTATTAATACTATATTTGCTTGTTTCCAGGTTTGGGGAATAGATCCGTTCTGCAAACAAGCATTCATTACTCTTAATAAATGTGGAGATAATTGTTCTTGAAAAGTTTTGTAATAAAGTGCTGTAAATCCATCCGCCCCTGGAGATTTATTTAATTTACTCTTATCTATACCATTTTTTAATTCTTCCATAGTTATTTCAGATTCTAATAACTCCCTATTTTCTTGTGATATCCTTCCCCAGTCAAATTGATTAAGATAAACATCCATTTCTTTTTCTGATGCTAAATTTTTGCTATACAAGTTTGTATAATATTCTATAAATGTTTCCATAATTTTTTGTTTATCTGTTAGTATTTTACCATCTTTCTTTCAAAATTGGTAATTTTTTTCTTTGTGTTTAAGCTGCTATGCTAATAATTTACCTGGTTTATTCGCATGTTCAAAAAAATCTTTGTCTATTATACATTACTTTCCTTTCAATTTCAGTAGTTAATAGAAATTCATATTGATGTTGTAAATTTTTCAAATTATTTAACTGTTCCTGTTTTGCTAATTTGTCATGTAGGTTTCTAAGCTGTCTTTCTCCTTGTCTAATATTTTCTAATATATTTTTCTTTTGTGCCTCCTTCTCTTTAAACCACCTTATATTTTGTTGTATTAAAAGTCCTCTAATTACTGCTTTACCAGCATCCCATATTACCTCTTCCTTTATACCCTTATCTACATTGTCAGAAAAATAGTTTTGTATATCTGTCTTTAATTTTTCTACTATTTTTTTATTTTTTTAAAATAAAAATTCATTTATTACCCACGGCTTGTTTTTTCTATCACCTATCTTAACCTTTACTGAAACTGCATTATGGTCTGATAACACCCTAGGTAAAATCTCCGCATCCTCTGAGATGTTTATCAAACCTTTAGAAAGCCAAATCATATCTATTCTTGAATAAGTAAGATGTATAGATGAAAAGAAAGTATATCCCTTTTTACTCCCATGTAACAGTCTCCACACGTCAAACATTTCCCATTGATCTATAAGATTATTAAAAGTACCAAGTAATTTACCCTCACAGTTTCCTTTCCTTTTTTTTTTTTTTTTGAAGATCTATCCATCTTAGGTTCTATTACCCCATTGAAGTCTCCCATCCAAATCATTTTTTCTGTAGCATATTCAGCTAAGATTGTTGTCAGGTTGTTATAAAAAATTTTTGATTTAAACTGGGAGGATAAATTGCTACCAACAATACCTTTTGGAAACCACAGGTAATTTCTATCAACAAAATCCTTCCTTCTTTATCATTAAATATAAGTTTGGGTTCCAATACCAAAGGGACATACATTGCTGTTACATTAATTTTTTTTGTTTCATTACACGATGTGAAAAGTTTGCCTAGTTTTGTTTGTTCCAGCCTGAATACATCTTTTGGTAACATGTGAGTTTCCTGTAAACAAATAATATTAGCTTTAGCTTTCTGTAAATAAAAAAAATACCTTCCTCCTTTTATTGGGAGAGTTCAAACCATTAATGTTCCAAGACAATACCTGTAACATATTAAGATTCAATTAATCCCATTTCTAAATTTTTATTCATTTCCAAAGTTATTATTTTCTACTTTTCCCCAGATCCCCCCTCCCTCCCCCCCTTCCCATAAAGTTCCAAATCCATTCAGCCAGCATTCTCTTCTGACAGGGAGTCCCATACAATATATTTTTTAAAAAACTCTTCAGGGACTATTACAATTGTTGTGCTTCAGTTGCTGGATTAAAATACATTTAAACTTTTACTGCAGAAGTTCAGAATGCCTTCCATGACCTAAAACCACATAGACATTACATAGACATTAGTGATCACATAGTGCTGGAGAAAACAATAGTTATTGATTTTATTTCAAATACTTCTGATTACTGTAAAGATTTGCATGATTCCAAGAAAAGTTATGGTATAATACCTGATAAGCTATAAAGATGTTGATTTGTACCCTCATATCAAAATAACAACAATGCATTGCAATATAATGGTGAGTTGCTGTAGAGACAAATGCTCAGCATACAAATAGCCTTATTATGGGAAAAGAAGGATTAATCGCTGATTGGAAACTGAGAACAGAAGAAGACTGATTACGTATATACTCGCGTATAAGCCGAGTTTTTCAGCCCAAAAAAAGGGCTGAAAAAGCCGGCCTCGGCTTATACTCGAGTCAATACGGTAGAGGAGGGAGGAGGGAGGGGGGAACTTGCTGCCGCCGCCATCGCCGCCAGGCCCGCGTGGCTTTCCCCGGCCAGGAGGGCCTCCTGCGGCCACGGGAAGGCCACGCCGCCGCCCCCGCCAGGCGCGCACGGCTCCCCCTGGCCAGGAGCGCTCTGGGGGGCCCTCTTGGGCCGTGGGGGGGGACGCCGCCGCCTTCGCCGGGCCTCCTGGGCCACGGGGTGGGCCGCCGCTGCCGCCTGCCTGCGCACCTAAGGTAAGCCTGCTCGGGGGGAGGGGTTATAAGCCGACCCTCGGTTTATACGCGGCTGCCTAATTTTTCCCCATTTAAAGGGAGAAGTTAGGCACCTCGGCTTATACGCGGGTCGGCTTATACACGGGTATATACGGTATATTGAAATGGAAAACTGACAAATACAAAATCACTAATACTGTGTTCATGTTTTTACCTGCTCTCATTAGAATGACCATTGTTCTACTGGAATAGGCAAGGTGAGTTGGAAATTTCATGCTGAGGATAAAACCCATGACATGCCTCAGCTGTTCTGCCAGGTCAAGCACTACATCAGTGTTAGATCTGGTCTTCTATACAAAGCAGTGAATAATCATTTTTTGGTGTGAATCTACATATGAAATCTGTCAAGATGGAACACATAACCTCCTCACTTAAGTGTGATAAAAGCACCAAGCCAGAAACACAAATCATAAAAGGTTTTTGATGGTCAGGGTATTTGCAGACAAGCAGCAGAACAGAAAGCATGAGTAATTTCTACATGTAATTAGAATAGCTGAATCTGAACCTGTTTAAAGGAAGAGATAGGCAGGCTGGGCTGTAGATATTCTAAGCAACCTCTGTTCACACACACACACTATATTATTTTGTGCTACTGAAGCCAGACTATTCTCCTAGACTTATCTAAATGGCAGGCAAACCCTGGCATGTGTGCCAAAGAGAGCATTTTGGTTAGTGCTGCTGGGACTTAGCTTGTTTCCTGTGTTTCTGGCCAAGTACAACCGTCATCTTTTCCTCCCATTTGCTGGTACATCAATATTTTTACAGGTAGACAATACAGATTCCTGCTCTGTCTAGTCTTACACTACCTAGTTTTAAGCTCAAATCATGCTTTTATAAATTCAAGTCCAAACATCTGTGGTTCTCTCCAGTACTCTATGATTCTGACACCCATCCATCCTGTGGTACTACTACCTTTGTAAATTCAGATTTTGCTGTAACAATCAGTTTCCACTTCTATTCTGCTGAAACCCATTTTAATTTAACATTAGATATTGCATTCCTTATTTCCCCCCTGCTTACTTGAATGAAGGAATTCTTTAACTGACACCATTCCACATTTTCACAGTTTAGATGCAACTCCAGTTTTCATACATTTTAAATGCATATGTGTTATATAAAATACATTCTTGTTCTCATTACAAAATACTTTCCTATTTCTAAAATTGTATGAAACTGTTAATGACACCTGTTTTATGAAAGTCACTCAATTAGACCATTTTTACTTATAATACTTCATTCAAACATTAATATTGCTATACCAGATCACCTATTTTGTTTGCATAACTTTGATTTGCAAGACCTGAGCAAGGCTGTTAATGATAGGATGTTTTGAAGTCATTAATTCACAAGTCGGAAGCAACTTAATGTCACTTAGCACACACACAAGTTTGGTTATAAAATTTAGTCACATCCTATAATAATCTTTTAAATTCTACTAGTTGTGTGCTTTGAGCAATATATGTTTCTACTTTCAGTTTTTCCAGCATTCAGTAAACATGGCCATTTGACTTGATTAATTTTCCATCTTTTTTCACCCAATACATAGTTGCCTAATGGAACTTCTACAGCTTCAGTAGAGCTAGCCTACTAGATATGCTGAAACAGTAGGACAGATTCTTGCAGCAACTATTTAGATTTATGAAAAGATAAAACAATGCAATCCTGATACAATAACAATGATTTTTGCAGGATCCTAGACACATGAAAAAACCTGAGTGGGATACTCTGTTAGTACTCTGTTAGTCAAGGATCTATATTTGACTGTGTAACTGTGGAAGCACTGCAGCACAGAATACATTCAAAAATGCAGCAGCATTATCTATATTTGATGACTGTCTGAAATATAGTGAATAGATCTTTGATCTGAGTCAGTATAACTTTTTAATGTCGTCTCAGGGGACTAGAGCAACTACCCTATGAGGAGCAGTTAAAACGCTTAGGGCTGTTTGGCCTGGAAAGAAGGCAGTAAACGGGAGACATGATAGAGGTCTATAAAATAATGCATGGTATGGCGAGAGTGGACAGGGAGAAGCTTTTTCTCCCTCTCTCATAATACTAGAACGCGGAGTCATCTCCTGAAGCTGGAGGGTGAGAGATTCAAACAGATAAAAGTAAGTATTTCGTCACACAACGCATAAATTGTGGAGCTCCCTGCCTCAGGATGTGGTGATGGCTGACAACTTGGAGGGCTTTAAGAGGGGAGTGGACATATTCATGAAGGAGAGGGCTATTCATGGCTACTAGTAAATATGGATACTAGTCATGATACATACCATTTCTGTCCAGGATCAGAGAAGCATGCCTCTAATATTAGGTGCTTTGGAACACAGGCAGGATAATGCTGTTGTCTTGTTTGTGAGTTTCCTAGAGGTACCTGGTTGGCCACTGTGTGAACAGACTGCTGGACTTGATGGACCTTGGTCTGATCCAGCATGGCCTGTCCTATGTTCTTATGTCCAATTGTAAGATTTTTTAAAATAATTTGTTGGGGGGGAGTTTGTTAGGGATCACTAAGACAAGCTGCGCACTGCTTTCCCCTCATGGGCCTACGTTCAGAAAATAATGATGGATAAAAGCAACATTATGTTAACTTTATCAAATAAAAACAAAAATAAGAATCAAAATTATATTTTTTCAGAAATTGAACAAGGGGGTCCATTGAGCTTCTCAACACCAGAAACATCTGAGAAAATAGACATAACATTTTCAAAAGCTAGTCAGAACTGGAATATTTTAATGGGTTGGATCCACAGAATCCTTTCCAAAGGTGGATGAGGCTCCACTTGTACAAGTGGCAGGAGGGGTGGTTTTGCCTATATCCTCCTCCCAGCTCCTTCCACCTATGTTCTTGCTGAAGCCCTGAGCACAGCATGGCCTTTTCAATGCTCACAAGCAGTGAAGGGGAAGGCAAGAATCATCTATTGCATCTTCTGTTGGCAGTGCATAGGATCCCACTGATTTCTCTAGTTTCTTACAGCAAAAGTTCTTCTTCCCAGAGTACTGTGTGTCCTATATCATTCTCCATGTGAAGCTCCCTCCAAGGCATTGCCAACGGAGTTGTTAGGTTCTTGGATGGTGGTCTATTAGCCTCCTTCTTATATCCCTGGGCCACAGAAGGTTCAGTTCTCGCATGTTGGGCAGTCTTTGGCTTGGCAAGATTGAGCAGCAATGGCCTTCTGATTGTATTATTAAAAATACGAGCTAGAAACATTCCTCTCTTCTTTAAAATTGCTTTCTGGTGGAGCATCAGGTTTGGGATTTTAGAGCTACCAAAGGTTAGCAAGACCTTTTGTGTTTGGTTAAAGTTGTTTAATGACTCCACTGATCTTAAGTCTACAAGGCCAGTTCGTTCTCCAAACAAACTTCTTATATAGCTTTTAGCAAGTGATACAGACTTCCAGGAGGGTGTTCTACTGTTAGCTTCACAGATGTTCAGGCAGATGTTATGTGATTGCCATATCAGGTGGTAAGATCCATTCGTCCCGCATGTTTCCCACTGGGCTGGAGGTTTGTTTAACCCATTAGTTGCAAGGAATTTAGAACCCTAGGTTAGGTCTACCGGAAACCAACTCACACAGATCAATACTTACACAAAAACTCCAACCACCACCCCCGACAGAAAAGAGGAATAATCAAAACATTAATGGACCGTGCGAGACAGATCTGTGAACCACAGTTTCTCAAGGAAGAAATTAATAATTGAAAAAACATAACCTACAAACAGTGTTTAAACCCACCAAGAAAATACAACAGATGCTACGATCAGCAAAAGACAAAAGAGACCCCCTCACCTCTGCTGGAGTATATCGTATACCTTGCAGTTGTGGATAAGTTTACATCAGAACCACACAACGCAGCATACAAACAAGGATAAAAGACCATGAAAGATACTGCAGACTTGCCCAACCTGAGAAATAAGCAGTGGCTGAACATGGACTGACCCAAACAGGACACAGGGTCTTATTCCAAGACACTGAAATACTGGACAATTCTACCAACTATTTTGTCAGATTGCACAGAGAAGCCATTGAAATTCATAAACATCAGCACAACTTTAACAGAAAAGAAGAGAGATTAAGAATGAATAAGACTTGGCTTCCTGTCCTGAAAACCTCCACGCTAACAAAGACTACAGTCCACAATAGCCATGTGGATTAGCCTTGGATTCCACATGTTAACAGATCACTTCAGGATACAATGGTTCCACATTAACATACCACACCCTCATTAGCACATTATCTTAATACTTACAGGACAATGATTTGCACATTACCTTTAATACTTTGCAGGACAATGACTCAGCTCAAACCCAACCCCCTTCTGACTATATATTACTCTTCCTACACACTTGACACTGAGAGGCACTGTCCTTCAGTGTTACTCCTCTGAAGATGCCTGCCACAGCTGCGGGCGAAACGTCAGGAAAGAAAATACCAAGACCACGGTTACACATCCCGGATAACCTACAAGAACCAATTTAGAACCCGCTCGTCGTCTTGTAGTATCATCCTGAAATAAGTGGGGAAGTTGCTCTGGAGTAGAGTGCTCAGGACTCCCAGACCTTGCCTGAGTCTTATTAGTGAGCTTGGATACCAGGTGACTTAGATGATCAAGTTTTGAGCATACAAGTTTCAGATTTTCAAAGATGCTGTTCGCTGTTTTAGCCGTCAGGAGAGAGAGCTCCTTTAAGGTATTATTAGAGTCTCTAGAGTCTTCCACCTCAGCCAACGGCAAAGAGATTAAAGCTTCATTTTGGCCTTCACACAGGTTATTAAACTGGGTGGTCACACATGGGGATGCCAAGGCAGTAAAGTGGTTTGAGATGGGAACAGAGCCCTCTATGGAATTAGCAGAAGTAAAATAGTCCCCAATCTTGCTTTGCTTATGTACAGGAGTAGAACTTAAGTCCTTAGAGTCATGGAAGCATTTACCAGCCCCCATTAAAACATGTCTAAATTTTTACTTAGCAAAGCATGTGAATGTTAGATTCCAAACTCAAGCCAAAAGACTTGTTAACTCAGTCCAGAAAAAGACTACAGTACAGACCACACAGCAGCCCCAAGGACTATAAATCTCTACGATGCTGTACTCCTCTGCTCTGTCTAGCTGCCTGAATGTTATTTGATACAATATGGAGAGCTTATCACCCAACCAGGTTACTCCCTTCAAATAAAGAGTTTCAAAGCAAAACAAGTCAAGCTTCTTCAGCACAGCTTCAGAGTAATTTGCTGTAGTTCTAAATATCCAAAAAGCAATTAAATAATTAGAAAATGGAGAATTCTCCTGGAGGCTCTACCTGAGCATGTTATTCTGTCGCCATCTTGGATCCACAGCGTCTCTGTGTCCTATAAGTACATTGTGTGTGTGTGTCTACCTCATACTCCTTCTTAACTTATTAGTTTTAAGCAGATTATTAAAATATATATTTATATACTAAATATATTTTAGTAATTTGCTTAAAATTAAGAAGTACTTTGTGTTACCCCAAATTCAATGGAATTCTGCTGATCTAGGGTTGCCAGGTACCCCTTGGTAACCATTGGCGAGGGGTGGGGGTCTTCCAAGGCACAAAATGAAGCCTAAGCCTTTATGCCATTGGCACACTAACATCACTTCCAGAAGTGAAGTCATTACATTGCCAACGACATGGAAATCGCTCTGGTATTTTGGCCAAAACTCTATGGTAGAAGTTGTTTATACCATAGAGGTTTGTCCAGATACCAGAGCATCACACACATCACCGGCAATGTGATGATGTCACTTCCGGAAGTGATGTCAATGCACCGATGGCATCAAGGCCTAGACCTCATTTTGAGCCTGTAAAACCCCCATCAGCTGGCTAAACAGTGCCGGGGTGGGCCCCCAAAGCGGGGGATCCCCACCCCTAGCAGGAATCTGGCAATCCTAAAATGATCCTTGTTGACTTGGTTAAGAACCTTGGGGTTATATCGGACCAAGAACTGTTGGAGAAACAGTTGCAAAACAATGCTTCCTTCCTGTCAGATAGGGCTTCTAACAGCTCCATTCCCAAACAAGATGGTTTCCCCACGAACAAGATGGAGTTCTCCGTACACTCTTCCCCCCCCCCCGTTTTGCACACGAGCTCCAGCCAGGGATTTACAATTGTATTGGGACCCACCCGTGTAAATCTCCGATCTGATATCGGGTCCCGCGCACAAAGCCGAGAGCCCGGCCATCTCCTCCACTGATTGCTCACAATTGTTTCTATTTCAGTTTTACTTAAGTCATTACCGGCAGGAAACGACTACATTGTCTCTTTGTTCTTGTAACCCTATTGTATCAGCCCTATATATGTATCCATAATCCCCCAGTCATGTATTTCAGCCTTGCTCATCTCCTTACTGAAATCACTAACTTTCGGAATAAATCCTTGAATCGCTGCTTTGTCTGGATTGGAGTTTTATTGCCTGAAAAGCCTTGCCTTTGCTGAAGCCTGACACTTCCATCTTCATTTAGCCTAGAAGATGGTCCCTCACCTTGACTTGGTTCAGGAAGACTCTTTGATAAAGAAACATGATTGTTTTTTGTTCTACTGTTTGTTGCATGTTTTATCATGCTCTTACTGCCTTTTTACGAATGTAATTCTACTTTTTGAATTGTTTACAGAATATCATGTCATGTATTGGTTCACATTTCTGCAATCCTAGTCCTATTGAATGGCTTATTGGATGCCCCATGCTATTTGATTGTACTATTTACACTGTATAATCCACTATGAGTCTCAATGAGAAAGGTGGACTATAAATATAGTAAATAAAATACACAATATGGGATAGACTTTCCCAGAACTAGGGTCTTCTGGAATCCCGACTTGGAGCAAGAAATGAACTAATTATAAACATATTAATGTCCAGCATTGTAATATATGGGGTAATAAGACCTGAACCTTTCTGCTTGAGTCTCCCCTGGAGAAGCAGTAGAGGTGCTGTGTGTTTCCTCCAGCCTGCCGCTCTGATTCTCAATTCTGTGGCAGTTGATGAACAACTTCCATAAGACTGACTTTTCATTTTAATTTGCATGGATTTATCATTTCAGCTTTCAAAAGAAAATTCCTACTGTTTTAGTTAGCACTTGCTTTATAGATGTAATAGATAATATTTACTTGCCATTTTAAGGTATTTGAGATTTCCAATAAAATGTTTAGGATTTCAGTGCTAGTAAATTATAGCATTAGAAAACAAAGCTGACAGCTGCCGTGTTACTGTAATATGTAAAAAAGACTGCCAGTAGAGGCCTCTCGGAGGCTGTGGTGCATCTACTGTCATCTCTCATCTGCTGATGAATTTGAAAAGCTGTAAGTGCCTAGTTTTCTCATTCTATTACATGAGTCAAGGGGGTTGTTAGGAAAAACAGTTGTGTCTAAGAAGACAAATATCCAGAAATACGAGCTGGCACTAGTGAGCAAGCACAAAGTTAGCAACACATTGGTTAGCAATAGAATGATTGGATGATTTGGGGGCATGGCAAACACGGATATCTGTCACTTGAGCTAATGAAGTGATACACACTAGAATGGCTATCTAAATTCTAGGACAATTAAGTCAAGGATCAAATCACATAGTTCAGAAAACAGACTGAAAGTGCCACCCTAAGTAGAGTTAAGTCTATTCTAAATGTATTGAAGTCAAGTCAGTAAACATCCAGCATAAGAAGTATGTTCCACAAAGCATGGCTCTTTCTACGAGAGGAGGACTCTGACATTACCAGAACTGATTCACAGGACCCAGCCTGGAAAGTTAGCATTTAGATAATAAATTCCTGACCCCTGCAGTGGCCGGGGATGGCGTGGCCAAGGCACCACTGCAGTGCCTCCAAAGACGTTTCCCAGCTGCTGCAAGGCGGGAAAAAAGCCTTTAAAAAAGAAAATTGGGAAAATAGCCCCATTGAAAACAGCGATGCTGCACAACAAAAAGCTGGCACTGCACCGCTGTTTCTGAAGGGGGCATTCCTGGGCTGGAAGGGGTGAGGAAGCTGAACACACACACCCCATGCCAGCACTGCAGTTCTCTTCCAGGATTTAGGTCCCAGAGAGGATGTGGTGACGGAGGAGCCCTGTGTACTGCGGCGCCCAGGCACCAACGGAAACACCCCACATGCCAGCATAAATGCCCCTTTTTCTGTGATAAGCATTTATGCTAGTGCAGGGGTCAAGCTGCCTCCACACCACTTTCAGCCCTCAACCTCAGGAATGGGCTGTTAGTGTGTTGAATATTATTGAACGATTATAAAGAGTTTTAGTAATATTTGGGATATGTATGAAAGGGAATAAAATTTTGTGTCCTCCTGACTTTTTAAATCTGGTGTTCTGAGGTTTACAGTACAGTCCTCAGAAGAGTTACACCAAGGGTAAGTTGCTATTTTAAGTTGCTATTTGTAAACTACTTTGGAAATTCCTTGTGTGATCAAAAATCTGGACAGAAACTTTTTGTTGATGAAATTTTTCAACATATACAATCTGATTTCTGTATAACAAATAAAATGGGCAGCTAAACCTTTAAAAGCATGGAAATAAATCACATTAGTTGGAAAATTAGATCTCATTACAACTCTATGAAAGTAATATGACTTTTTTCTAGTCAGTTGATAACCCTATATAACCCCCTTTAAAATAAACCATTGTTGCTTTCGGAGTGCATTTTTTGCACCAGCCAGTATACCATAATGGATTGAAAAAAGGGCCCATTAGTTTCTGCAAAGTACAACTGATCCAGGAAACACTCAAGTGTTGTCCATAGGAATGGTGCAAAAAATGTGTGTCATTGAAGAACATTTACCTCTTCACAAGGGTTTAAAAAACCCAAAATTCCAACTAAGGGATTAATGATAGCAGGTGTTTGAATGAGTCTCTGGGTGTTATGAAACATACCAACTTCTGCCACAGAAATAATTTTTCTAGGGGTTACATTTTAATACCAAAATATATATATTGGAATTGGCTTGGGAGAGTAAATAATCCCAAAATCCAATGCTGATATTTTTATTTAGTTTTTAGAAAGGGAAGAATATTTAATTTAAATATTCTTACCGGTTCCGTTTTTTAATTATTTCCTGGTGAAGTTATAGTAACAGTGACTTCATATACATCAGTTTAATGGTTATAGCAAAGCATAATATAACTAGAACAAATACATGATAAAGTTGAAATTCACTATTAAAGAACTTTAATATGGTCTAACAAGATTCAGATATAGCTATTCTAGTCACTAAATTTGCAGCATAGGTTATATATCATACAGTGTATCCCATTTATTCTCAATTTCAAAAATATCTAAGCAGCAGCTATAAATGTTGACCTCTGGAAATGACCCTTTTCTAGTGGTACAATAACCTGTCTTTTGGTACTCCTATCTGAAAATGGAGGGTGCATTCCTGAAGAGTGTAAAAACCATGTAAAAAACAGTTTTGCATTACTAAGTTCAAGTGAACATGAACTGGAAGAACTATCGATTGAAACTATTGGGAACAAACTATCTTCTTTCCCCCCCACCACCACCACATCCACTGTTGTTGGAAAAGAGCTGTTAAAAAATGCTTTTCTAGACTATACACAAATGTATAGTCTTTCCTTTCTGTATTCCCTAAAAAATAATATATATTTTTTTAAAAATACACAAATGGAGTTTTGTGAAAATAAAATTATGGGGAAGACATATTCTATCTTTGATCCTTGGAAGACGAGTAGAATAAAAATGTAGCAATGGCAACAACAGACATAGGATCTTGTGCCATAGAAGTATGCTAAGGTTGCCAGATCCAGCTTGGCGGGGGGCACACCAGATCTCAATAACAGTGTGATATCACTTCCAGGAAAAAATCCAGAAGTGATATCACACCTTTCACTATGGTTTTACATAAAACTTCTAGCAATTCCTCAAGAGAGTCAGTGTGGTGTAGTGGTCAAGAGTGGTGGTTTGGAGCAGTGGACCCTGATATGGAGAACCAGATTTGATTCCCCACTCCTCTACACGAATAGTGGATACTAATCTGGTGAACTGGATTTGTTTCCCCACTTCTACACATGAAGCCAGCTGCCATCCCAAGCAGTGACAGGAAACAAGAGGTGGATACCCCCCCACATACACACTGAAAGACTGGCAAAGACTGGCAAGCCTAATTTACAATGAAATTGTGACATTTATTATTGCCTAGAAACATGGTCCTATAAAGCATTATTTAAATTAATGAAAACTACTTGGCCATCTGCAAGCAGAAAGAAGAAACCACAATAATGTTTTATTGCTTACATGAGGCCATTTGCCAATCTTTTTCATTAAGAGTGTGATATTTTAGGAGAAAATAAAATATTTGAATGTGTCATGTTATTGGACATGACAAAGCAGAACATAATGTAGCCAGAAAAAATGAGTATGAAGCTACAATGAAGAATGAAATACTATCCTTTAGTGAAATTATTTTCCTTCCAAAATCAATTGATAGCTCCTGCTACATAGGATGCAGATACACTTAGTCTAGATCCGGAACATATCCAACAATAACAATAAGAAATTCTTTAAGAACATTAGGAGCAGCGACCCAGCTAAGGAAACAGTTGGACCATTGGAAGACAATGGGAGTAAAGGAACACTAAGGGGGGATAAAGTGATTGCTGGGAAGCTAAGTGAGTTCTTCTCATCTGTCTTCACTATTGAAGATATAGTTAGATACCTTTTCCCGAACAGATGTTTTGGGGAGGGGAGAATGGTGGAGCTGGGACAAATGGTGGTTACAAAGCAGGAAATTCTAGAATATATAGACAAACTGCAAACTAACAAGTCACAGGGACCAGACGGTATACATCCTAGAGTTCTTCAAGAACTCAAATGGGAAATTGCTGAACTTCTAAAAAAGATATGTAATATGTCCCTTTGATCAGCCTCTGTACCAGAGGACTGGAGAATGGCCAATGTAATACCCATTTATAAAAAAAGTTCCAGGGGGGACCCAGGAAATTACAGGCCAGTTAGCTTAACGTCTGTTCCGGGTAAATTGGTGGAAAGCATTATTAAAGATAGAATTGTCAAGCATATAGAAGGGCAAGGTCTGCTGGGCAAAACTCAACATGGCTTCTGTAAGGTCCTGTCTCACTAACCTATTAGAGTTTTTTGAAAGTGTCAATAAGCACGTGGACAGGAATGAGCCTGTGGCTATTGTGTATTTGGATTTCCAGAAAGCTTTTGACAAAGTCCCCCACCAAAGACTACTAAGCAATCTTCATAGCCATGGATTAAGAGGACAAGTCCTCTTATGGATTGAGAGCTGGCTGAAAAAATAGGAAGCAGAGAATAGGAATAAATGGTCAGTTTTCACAATGGAGGGATGTGAGTAGTGCGGACCCTCAGGGATCTGTGTTGGGACCAGTGCTTTTCAATCCATTCATCAATGACCTGGAGCTAGGGGTGATGCCAACTTATTTAGGGTAGTTAAAACAAAATTGAACTGTGAAGAGCTCCAAAAGGATCTCTCCAAACTGGAGGAATGGGCATTAAAATGGCTAATGAGGTTCAATGTGAGCAAGTGATGCATATTGGGGCAAAAAATCCCAGTGCCACATATACACTGATGGGATCTGTGCTGGCAGCAACAGACCAAGAAAGGGATCTTGGGGTGGTAATGGATATCTCGATGAAGATGTCAACCCAGTTTGTGGCTGCTGTAAAAAAGGCAAATCCCATGCTGGGTATAATTAGACAAGGAATAGACAATAAAACTGCTGCTATCATACTGCTTTTGTACAAATCTATGGTGAAACCTGTAATGTATGTGAGTAGCTAAGATCGTAGCAGGGGAAAACCTAGGAGCTTGAGTCCCGGGCAAAGGCTCCTAAACCCTGCTCGCGCTATTGGCCAAGCCAACGCATCCCATTGGCCCTAAGGCAGGTCATGCCATTGGTGACCCGGGGGTTGTTTTCCCCCTATCACAGATCAGGGGGGAGTGGCCACCTGGGGCCAGGGGAGCATTTAAACAGGGCCTGGTTGTACAGTTCTCAGTTCTGTATTTCACTACAATAAAGCGTTGTTGTTGGAACTCCGTCACGTCGTTTGTCCTCCCCCCCCCCCTGGACTTAACAGTGGCGACGAAGGCTGGTAGGCAGTCCGGCTTGCTACAAAAATCACTCTCGATGAAATCTCCTGCGATTCTCCGCAACATCACAGTGCCCGGTAGGCAGTCCGGCTCGCCTTGCTGAATTCACTTCGACACACCAGAGATGCAACACTTCGCTGAAATGGCTTCCCGGGGTTCACTGGAAGAATTCGACCCCGCCAACCCTGGCACCTGGAAGAGCTTCGAGAACCATGTGGCCTTCTACCTGGATGCAAACGACATTACCGACGTGGGAAAGAAGCGCTCCACCTTCCTCAGCCTGTGCGGGCCTCAAACCTTTGAGCTCACTCAGTCCCTGCTGCCCCCCGCCGAACTGAGCGCGACGCCATTTCCTGCGATCATGGTAGCGCTGGGGAACCATTTCAATCCCCAGCTGACTCGGGCCACCCACCACTTGGCGTTTCACCTGCGGGACCAGGAACCTGGGGAGTCCACCGCTGGATATATTGCCACGCTCCGAACTGCCGCCCGTTCCTGCGAGTTCCCGGACCTCAACGACCGGCTGTGCGACCGCTTCATGTTTGACCTACGGAGCGAGAAGTTGCGCCACCAGCTCGTGGCCAAGAAGGACCTTACTCTGACCGCGGCCATCGAAGAAGCCACTGCGGCCGAGTCCTCTTCACAGCCCAGTCATTTGGGTGACCGGGCCGCACCACCTCCCCGTGCACCGGCTCCCGTCCACCACGAGAGTGCCAGCGACATGAACTCCAGCAACGAAGACGAGGCCCACAAGCTGAGTGACCAGGGGGGCTCCCGGGGGCGCTGGGCACGTGTCGCCGCGGACCGCCTGTGCGCCAGCTGCGGCGAGCGACAAGACTGCGGTTCCTGCCGGTTCCACGACGCCTCTTGCAGGGCTTGCGGTAGGGTTGGCCACATTGCCAAGGTCTGCTGCTCGGCGCGAAAGGCCGGTCGTCGTGCCCGGCCAGGAAAGATGGTGGCCCGTGGCCCATCCATGACTTGGATAATGACGAGCCCATCGGCCGCCGGGGTCGCCGCAATTCCGAGCTGCACAGCATCTCCCTCCACAAAGTGCATGGAGTGGACAAGGTCTCCATCTCCGTCGAGATTGGCGGCGCGGCTTGCAAGATGGAAGCGGACTCCAGCTCGGCCCTCTCCATTATATCGCTGGATACGTACCGTGACCTGGTCCATCGCGCCGCCTCCCTCCCCGAACTACGACCGTCCGGCATCATCATTTGGGACTATCAGCGGCACCGGGTGCCATTCTGGGGGGAGGCCCACATGCCCATCCAGTTCCAGGGCCAATCCGGCCGCCTTTGCCTCATCGTGGTCGAAGGTCCTCATGCAAGTCTCCTGGGTCTCGACTGGTTTCTGGCTCTCGGCACACCGCAGCAGCCGGACTGCCCTCAACGACGTTTGGTCGGAGTTCGAGGACGTCTGGAAGGGCCTGCTGGGCTGCTACAAGGGGCTGCCTGTTCGACTGCATGTCAACCCCGCCGCAGCGCCCATCCGCCTCAAGCAGCGCCAGGTCCCCTTCGCTCTCAAGGACCGGATTGACACGGAGCTTGACCGTCTCATCGCGCAGGGTGTGATGGTGCCGGTCCCCAACGCCTTATGGAAGACCCCGATAGTAACGCCGCTCAAGCCCAACGGGGATGTTTGCATCTGCGCAGACTACAAATGTACTATTAATAAGGCGCTGCAGCCGCACGCCTACCCTGTGCCCGTTGTCAGCCACCTCCTGGACTCCCTCGCCGGGGGCCGGGTGTTTGCCAAGTTGGACCTCGCCCAGGCATACCAACAGCTGCCTGTGGACCCTGAGTCAGCCGAGGCGCAGACCATCGTTATGCACCGGGATGCCTTCCGGGTGACGCGTCTGCAGTTTGGGGTTAGAACGGCCCCCGGCATCTTCCAGAATCTCATGGAGGACCTCCTGAAGGGCTTGCCGGGCGTCATCCCTTACTTCGACGATGTCTTGATCGCCGCCAGCTCCGATCACGAGCTCCTGGAGCACGTCCGCCGGGTGATCCGCTGTTTCCGGGACACCGGGCTGACGGTCAAGCGGGAGAAGTGCCAGCTGGGCCTGCTGCAGGTGGAGTTCCTGTGCTTCTTGATCGACACGGAAGGCATTCATCCCACGCCCAACAAGATCAAGGCAATCCACAACGCCCCGCATCCCCAGTGCAAGCAGGAGCTCCAGTTGTTCCTTGGCCTGCTGAATTTCTACCACGCCTTCCTCCCTAACAAGGCGTTGGTTGCCGAGCCACTCCACCGCCTCCTGGACAAGTCCTCCCAGTGGTCATGGGGCAAGACGCGACAACGGGCGTTCGAGGCTGCCAAGGCCCTCCTGTCTCCCTCCAGCTTGCTTGTCCATTTCGACGAGAAGCTTCCCGTTCTCGTGACTTGCGATGCCTCACCCTACGGCATCGGAGCAGTCCTGAGCCACCAGCTGCCGGATGGTCGGGAGGCCTCGATTGCATTCTAATCCCGGACTCTCTCTGCGGCGGAGAGGAACTACGTGCAAATTGACCGGGAGGCGCTCGCCGTCGTGGCCGGTGTGAAAAAAATCCACGACTACGTATACGGCTGCCCTTTCGCCATCATCATGGACCACAAGCCTTGTCAAGATTACAAGTCTGTCAGATAGTTTGACAGGTGCAGGATAGATCAGTGAGATCTAAGGATGATGTAATCAGCCTGGAAAGTACCTGGGGAGCTAGAGAAAGCTGGCCTGATCCAGTTAGAGCCAGGTGGCTGATGCAATGCAGAAGCAATACCAGGATAATTGGATATCTACTGTGATTGGTGGCTGCGTCCACCAGGTGTATATAATGAAGTGAAACCGCAGTTCTATGCGGGATGTTATGAGCGGAGAGTGTGAAAAGAGTATCTGTATATATTTCTGCACTGTACAAATAAACTACACTTTTCTATGTGGCCGTGGACTTTCTGATGGGTATCCTGGACAAGACTGCTAATCCGCTTGGCTTCCGCGTCAGGGTTATGGGCCCAGCTCCTCTACGTTACAGGAGTGTTTCTGCTACACTGCGCAGGTTTTATGTGTGGTGGTAGATACGCAGAGTCCAGGATTTTCAGAAGCTACTGAAGAAGTGACGGCTGTGTGTGAGTAACAATGGCACAATCTTTTATCCCAGTGGATAAACTCACCTCAGAGAATTACCACGTTTGGCCTGTGAGGTTGGAGCAGTATCTGAAAAGGGAGGATTTATGGAATGCTGTGGAAAGACTCCCTACTACAGCAGCCGAGATTGCCAAGGACATAAAAGCCCTTGCCAATATCACCTTGACGGTGGGAGATGACCAGCTTATTTATGTTGTTGGCAAAGAGCATGCAAAGTTGGTATGGGATAGTCTGCGAGCAGTGTATCTCCGGGACTCAGCTGGCACGCTGCTAGCACTAATGAGGCGGCTTTATAGATGCCATAAATCACTGCACACGCCGGCCGCAGCCCACTTGAAGACCCTAGCAGAGTTGTTCAGACAGCTGGAGTTGAGGGGAAAAGTTATATCTGCGGAGGACCGGGTGTATTTGCTTTTGAGTTCTCTGGATGCGAGCTTTGATGTTTTAGTGATCTCGCTGGAGAGCCTGGCAGCAGGGCAATTAACCTATGAATACTTGACTGGACAAATTCTGGAAGAAGAGGAACGACGGGAGGAAGGACGTAAGCAGAAGACAGCAGCCCAGCTGAGATACACCCCTGAGGTTAAATCAACGAATCGCCCATCTGCCGAGACCTCAGCCCCCCAGCGCGTTTTTCATCCCAGGCAGAGAGACTGGATAGAGTCTACGCCAAGGACTGCAGCCGAGCTGTTTAGACAACCCCGAGACGGGCAAGAGGTCTACTCAGCGCAGAGCCAGTGGCAGCAGCAGAGGGGAGGCGACGGAAGGCAGAGTAGGAGCTACAAGCAAGATGAGGAATGCGTGATGTTTGTCAGAAAGTGTTTTCTTTGTGGGTCCTCACAACATTTGAAAAGAAATTGTCCCCAGTTGGCCAGGAAAAAGCAACCAAAGAGACAGTCAGTGAATGGAACTTACACTGCTGTTGTGCTGGCAGAGGCTGGAGACAAAGAGAACATTTGGCTCTTGGACAGTGGGGCAAGTACATGTTTTGTTAACAAAGCTTCCATGTTGGTTAACCAAAAGCAGTCTGCTAAGTCTAATGTAAGTCTGGCAGATGGGAGACACTTAAAGGTACACTCTGAAGGGGAGGTGTTTTTCCCAGAGTTAAAGCATAAGTTTCAAAATGTACTTTGTGTGCCTGAGTTACAGCATAGTTTGCTAAGTGTTTCTGTGCTGGCTAAGACTGGTTTTAAGGTGCAGTTTGAAGGAAACACCTGCCAGATAAGCCAGGGGGAGGTTGTAATGTTAGAAGGGCACTTGCAAAAGGATGTCTATGTGGTGCATAGAAGGACAGGAGAAATTTCTATGGTAGTGGAGTCTGTGAATAAAAATCCACATAATGAGTGCATACACCTTCTACATAGGCGTTTAGGCCACGCCTCCTTTTCCATTCTAAAGAAGACCCTGAGTGTGTTAGGGAAGGATGACATTAAGTTGAATGGGTGTAATTCTTTCCTAGATTGCACTGTCTGCAAATCTGTTAAAAGCAGACGTAGTCCAGTGGCTAAGGTAAGCCAAAGGGTGGCAAGCAGACCTCTGCAAATTGCTCATTTAGATCTCTGTGGTCCATTTCCTGAGAGTGTGTCTAAGAACCGGTACGCTTTATGTATTGTGGATGATTTCTCTCGTTATGGCTGGGTGTATCTGCTGAAGCAGAAAAGTGAGGCATGTCAAACCATCAAGTATTGGATTAAAAGGGTGGAAAGGCAGCTAGACCTCAAGGTATCCAGTATACAATCTGACAGAGGCGATGAATTTGTCTCTAGTGCATTTACCCAGTGGTTAGAGAACAAGGGAATTGAGCACAGATTGGCTAATCCCTGTGTTCCTCAGGAGAACGGTGTGGCTGAGAGGAGGATTGGTTATCTAAAGTCAATGTTGCAAGCTTTGATAGAGGATGCTAATCTAAAACCCAGGTTCTGGGGGGAAGGCATCAAGGTGGCTTGTTATTTGATTAATAGACTTTGGACCTCCAGCATTAACAATATTCCCTACAAGGCATTGTACAAAAGAAATCCCTCTTTAAAGCATTTAAGAGTGTTTGGTACTAAGGCTTGGGTGAATATACCTTTAAAGAACCGCAGAGGAGGTGGCAAGAAATCCAAACCGCTGATTTTTCTGGGATATCAGAATGCAGCAAAATCTTATCGCTTTGCTAATGATCAGCACATCTGCGAACTTCGGAGAATCTTTTAATTGGCCACGCTTACATGGTACTGAGAAGGTTTCTGAAGAAGTTTTATTGCTGGCTAATGGACAGCCAAAGGCAGATGAAAGTGTTTTTCCTGAAGTTGTTGCAAGCAGGGAAACAGTAAAGGTTGAGACTCCAGAAGGAGGGGAGTCTAGTGGCACGGTAGTCAGACGATCAGACAGAAGTAATAAAGGAGTACCTCCACAAAGATATGGTTTTGAAGATTGTGATCATGTTTACAATATGGATGATGGTGAACCTGGCAGCTATGAAAGAATTCTAGCTGACAATGAAAGAGAAAAGCTATTGTGGTTCAGAGAAAGGAAAGCTGAACTGGAAGCAAGCCAATAGCTCAAGGTTTCTCACTCTAATCTACCAGGTGGCAGTTTGTAAATTGGCTGCACCTGGATGTGATTCCTGGGGTAAAAATAAACAGAGACAGTAAAGGTGTTTTTTACTTGTCTCAAACAGAAAAAATAAAACAGTTGCTGGAAAGGTTTAGCATGCTTGATGCTAATGCAGCTGAAACCCCAATGGTCACAGGTTATTTATGTGAAGAGTCTCAGGAACAAGAAGAGTGTGACAAATCTCTGTATCAGTCCCTGATAGGAAGTTTGTTATATCTTGCTTGTTGGACTCGCCCAGACATATATCAGGCGGTACATTGCCTGAGCAGGAAAAATATGTCACCAAAGCAGAGTGACTGGAAAGCAGCTAAGCGTGTACTCAGATACCTGAAGGGATCTGTAAACAACCAGTTATGCTTGAATGCATGTAATGGGGAACTGACTGCGTATGCAGATGCATCATGGTCAGATCAGGGGAACGCGAAATCAACGACCGGGTATGTGTTGTATTTTGGTGAAGCACCCATACATTGGAAATCTGTAAAACAGTCATTTGTAGCCATGAGTTCATGTGAAGCAGAATATAGTGCTGTGAGTGAATGTATAAATCAGGTGGAATGGTTTGTCTATCTCATGAAGGAACTCAATGTGTCTGTACAATTACCAGTAAAGGTGTATACTGACAGTCAATCAGCGCTACAACTTGCGACTGAGCAAAACTTTAAAGGCAGAAGTAAGCATATAAGAATAAGATATGTCAATGTAATTGAATCTGTGAACAAAGGCTTGGTATGTATTGTAAAGTGTGCCAGTGCTGGTAATGTGGCAGATCTATTTACAAAAATTGTGGATTGCAATAGATTCATGAAACTAATCAAACTAATCTGAAATCCTTGAGAAGGAGTGTCAAGATTACAAGTCTGTCAGATAGTTTGACAGGTGCAGGATAGATCAGTGAGATCTAAGGATGATGTAATCAGCCTGGAAAGTATCTGGGGAGCTAGAGAAAGCTGGCCTGATCCAGTTAGAACCAGGTGGCTGATGCAATGCAGTAGCAATACCAGGATAATTGGATATCTACTGTGATTGGTGGCTGCGTCCACCAGGTGTATACAATGAAGTGAAACCGCAGTTCTATGCGGGATGTTATGAGCGGAGAGTGTGAAAGGAGTATCTGTATATATTTCTGCACTGTACAAATAAACTACACTTTTCTATGTGGCCGTGGACTTTCTGATGGGTATCCTGGACAAGACTGCTAATCCGCTTGGCTTCCGCGTCAAGCCTCTCTTGGGGCTGTTCGTGCCGGATCGCCAGACGCCGCTAATCCTGTCCCCTCGCATGCTCCGGTGGTCGATCTTTTTCAACGCCTATGACTTCAGCCTGCTGCATCACCCTGGAACCAGCATCGCGAACGTGGACGCTCTCAGCCGCCTGCCGCTCGAGGACTCCTGTCCGGACCCGTCCCCGGCCTACGACGTCATGCTGCTGGAGACCCTGCCGGAACCACCGCTGCACGCCTCAGACATTGCAGCTCACACCGCGCAGGACCGCACCCTCGCCCGTGTTCTGAACGGGTGGGGAAGGGGTGGCCGGCCACCAGGCCGGATGGTGAATTCAAGCCTTTTTCCATGCATCAGCACGAACTCTCGCTTAATAAGGGGTGTCTGCTCTGGGGGAACCGCGTCGTGGTTCCAGCCAAACTGCACACCAAGGTCCTGGAGGCTCTCCATGCCTGCCACCCGGGTATTGTGCATATGAAAGCTCTGCCTAGGAGCTACGTTTGGTGGCCGGGCATAGACGTGGCCGGGCATAGACGTGCCAAGAGTCGCGGCCCAAGATGCCGTGAGCCCCTACCCACCACTGGGAGTCCACCCACACACCCTGGTCCCGCCTCCACATAGACTTTGCGGGCCCGTTCCAGGGCAAGACGTTCCTGATCGTCGTGGACTCCTACTCCAAGTGGCTGGAGGTCGCTGACGTTGGCTCCATGACGCCGCGAGTGGTGGTTCGGGAGCTGCGAAAGATTTTTGCCACCCACAGCTTGCCAGACACGGTGGTCTCCGGCAACCAAAATGATAAGGGGACTAGAGCAACTGTCCTATGAGGAGCAGTTAAAATACTTAGGGCTGTTTAGCTTAGAAAAAAGGCAGGTAAGGAGAGACAGGATAAAGGTCTATAAAATTATGCATGGTGTGGCGAGAGTGGACAGGGAGAAGCTTCTCTCCCTCTCTCATAATACTGGAATGCAAGGTCATCTGCTGAAGCTGGAGGGTGAGAGATTCAAAACAGAAAAAAATGAAGTATTTCTTCACCCAACACATAGTTAAATTGTGGAACTTCCTGCCCCAGGAGGTGGTGATGGCTGCCAACTTGGAAGGCTTTAAGAGGGGAGTGTACATGTTCATGGGGGAGAGGGCTATTCATGGCTATTAGTAAAAATTGATACTAGTCATGATGCATACCTATTCTCTCCAGGATCAGAGGATCGTGCCTGTTATATTAGGTGCACTGGAACATAGGCAGACTAATGCTGCTGCAGTCGTCTTGTTTGGGGGCTTCCTAGAGGCACCTGGTTGGCCACTGTGTGAACAGACTGCTGGACTTGATGGACCCTGGTCTGATCCAGCATGGCCTTTCTCATGTTCTTATCCTAAACAATAAGCAGTTCTGCATTCCTGTCATACCAAAGCATCAGACATCTTCCCTCATATCCATGGTGTACAGTTAGCCCTCCCAAGTGTAAACTCAGAAATTGTTTTCTTCATCTGGAGAACTGGAACTGTATGGAGATAATGTCTTGTGCCTTTAACAGAGGTATAATGAGATGCTATTTACCAGGTGATATAATTTACTTCCATGACCTGAAAAGCCTTAACTGTCCATTTCTACATATTACGTTTATATCAAAAGGACTGGACATTTTTCTCCAGGTCAGTTGAAAACTCAGGATTTATGACCCAGGTGCTTGTGTATTTGCAGAAGGAAAACTGTAAATGGTAAGTGGCTTTCACTCAAAGGACATTGTTTATTTGTTTACTAATTTGCTGCTTCAGCATTTTGACATAAAGGCAGCAGAGGTGCTTGAAAGGCCATACTTTGGGACAGAAGTACCAAGTGAGAACAGTGATTCTCTGACATTACATCTTTAAACAGACACGAACTCCTGCTAACATTCTGTCCTGTAGCAAGTTCTGTGGAATGCAGAAGTTGGAATAATCTCTTACACAAAAAGGCCTGGTGAAAGAATTCTCATTCTCATCTACAGGATGATGTTCAAGGAAATTCAAATAACAGCACAAACAAACATTGTTCATCTAACTGATATAGCTCTTAGTTACATCAGTTGCTTTTGCTAGCAGTCTGATCCATGTACTCTGAAATAAACCCCACTGAGCTGAATAGAAGCAAGTGTTGCATGACTGAGGCAACAAAATTCAATGTGGCAACCATAAAACAAAAAAAATATCTGTCTTTCTATCCCTTGCACTTCACACTGCATGGCTTATGAGTTAGTATTGGCTCCTAGATAATTTTAGACTCTGGACTAAATGGAGGTCCTCTTTAGATGGTATTGCATACTTCAAATGGAAAGCCATGGCCTTCTTATGAAGAGGGTAGGGTTGCCATCCTCCAGGTGGGGCCTGGAGATCTTCTGGAATTCTAATCTCCAGCCTATGGAGAACAATTCCTCTAGAGAAAATGGCTGCTCTGTAGGGTGGACTCTATGACATTATACCCTGCTGAGGTCCCTCCCTTCTCCAAATCCTGGCCTCCTCAGGCTCCACTCCAAAATCTCTAGGAATTTTCAAAATGGAGTAGGCAACCTTAGGGTGGGAGCTTCTGAATCTTTGAACTAAGGCCCTAGACTTCTGTCCAAAGTCTGTCTTTTCAAGCACCACAGCTGTCTTTATATGAAAATGCTGAAGTAACAACGTGTTCTGTTCCTGCATCTAAATGTCTCTGAAGTTTGCAGAAATGTACTGAGTTAATTAGATCAGAGCTGACTTTACAGACCTTGGGGACAACATCAGATTAAAACATAAAACTATTTAAATGATCACAAGTTTAATAATGCAGAATAAAAATTCTGACATCTCCCCAGCTGTACTTTCATATTTTCAAGTGAAATCAACAAAACAACCTAGAAGCTATCGAGTTAATAATTTTACTTACTGGTAGGGTTTTCAAGTGTCTACTGGGGTAGGAGATCTCCTGCCCCCAGCTCCCATTGCCTCCGTTGCTCCAGTGACAAGTGGGAGAAAAATAAAGTAAAAACAAAAACCACAGTTGGTGCAAAAGAATTATGTCACTTCTGGGAAAGACTTCATGCTTCTCTATGAATCACCGGAAACTCTATATGAGTTGGTTGGTTTTTATATGCCAACTTTCTCTACCACTTAAGGAAGAATCAAACTGACTTACAATCACCTTCCCTTCCCCTCCCCACAACAGTCACCCTGTGAGGTAGGTGGGGCTGAGAGAGCTCTAAAAGAGCTGTGACTAGCCCAAGGTCACCCAGCTGACTTCATGTGTAGGAGAGGGGAAACCAACCCTGTTCACCAGATTAGCATCTGCCACTCATGTGGAGGAGTGGGGAATCAAACCCGGCTCTCCAGATTAGAGTCCACCGCTCCAAACCACCACATCACGCTGGCTATAGTTTTACCATAGGCAGGCATGACATTCCAGGTTTTCCCCAGAAATGATGTAAAGCTGCTTCCCCCAGACTCCTGCCAGTTATAAGATGCTGGCTGGCAACCCTACTTACTGCATGTATAAACAATTCCTTTAAAATTAAATAAAGAATGCTTCATCATTTGAGTTAGGAAAGCCAGGCTATCACCTGGCACCCTGGAAGGATTTGAGGGGCGGGGTCAGGCATTGGTGGGACATTGGTTCTTGTAGGTTATCCGGGCTTATAATCCGTGGTCTTGGTATTTTCTTTCCTGACGTTTCGCCAGCAGCTGTGGCCGGCATCTTCAGAGGAGTAACACTGAAGGACACTGTCCTTCAGTGTTACTCCTCTGAAGATGCCTGCCACATTCCATTTCTCTTCATTTCCCCTCAGCTCCCATCAATCACATACATAAACGTGATGCAACCATGCTGCTATTGGTAGCACAACATCCAGTGTGTGTTCTTGTGTCAACCAATTGATGGGAGCTCCAGGTTGAGTTCAGGTCTGGTTTTATTTTTATCTGGAACCCAAATAATTTACTGTTTCACATACAACCTGCACTGACTGTTACAAAGATTGTTATTTATTGATTGTAGATGTGTGTACACACTGTATTGTGACCACTGAAGAAGGCCATATGGACTAAAACGCATATGGTCTTAGTGGTTTTTATTGGGCAACCAATGTAGCTATTTCATGTAATTCCTTATGTATATGAAGTTTACCTTTTGAAGTTTAGGTTTTTAACTCTTTTAAAGCACAATTGCACTTAATAATAAATATATATTTGTAATATTATTTTAATTACTGTGGCTCAACCTTTGAGGTTCCTAGCCTGTTTAGTGGGTTGGGTATAGCTGTCTTTGTTTTGTTGGTCCCACTTCCTACAGTACCAACCCTTCTCAAAATACAAATGGCGCCCACAGACTCAAAAAGTTTGGGGTCACCTGTATAACGAGTGTTTCCCTCCCACATCCTATTAGATGACCTGCACTAAACAATTTTAAAGGTTTTTCCTGTGCAAAACTGTCTAGCAGCAGAGTTCTTCAGGATTTATCTATTAAAGGTGATTAACAACCTTTAATTCTGATAACACAAAACTAAAGGAGTTGAATTTGGTTCTTTGAACTATTAACCAGCAAACCAGACCTGTAGAAACACTAATCTTTTATTGAGAAAATAAAATATTCTTTTTAGTGAGCAAGACAGAAAAATTAACCCTACAATTACTGTGAAGATAAATGCTAAAATTAACAAAGTTACTAGCATTGCTTAATTATATTATAGCAAGTAATAGTTTGAAAAGCAAATCAGGTTTCAGCTTTTGTCTCACTGCTTTTAGGGATTACCAAAAAGCCCAAATTATCTCACTTAGAGACTTGCATCCAGAGAAATCTGATTTGCTTGTCACAGGAGTGCATATGTATAGAAAAATATCAATCTTATCTTTCTCTTAATTTGCTGTAGCATAAGCATGTGGTTGTTATCTAGATAACTGATTGGTTCATAACTTAATATGAGGTAATCAGTATGCGTGTAAAAAAAACTAGTCAGCATGTGCATATGAGTTATATCTGATATAGCAAGACAAGAAGAACATCAACTCTTAACCTCTATTAAAAAGCAATTAATCTAACTTTTCTGTAACTTATTCAATTAACTGTCCAAGACAAAAGCAACTTCAAGCAAACAAGTTCATTGATAATTGGAAAGTGAACTCTTGGTTCACTTGCAAACTCAGCAAGAAAAGAATAGTGATATCATAGCTACTGCTACACCTGGACTAGAGCCTGCCTTGTTAGATGTAAGAAATCAATTCTCAGTCAGCAGGATATGTACTGGCAGAGAAAAAGGAAGGGAGTGCAGACTGTCACATTTCTATGCAAAGTAAAAGATAAGTACAGTGATCTTTCACATCATTTGAAATTGGTGATAATAAATTACCCTAGGTGTGTTAAGCAATTTAATCACTGTAGTGCCTAAATACCCTGACTTGGATGGCCCAGGCTAGCCTGATCTCGTCAGATCTCAGAAGCTAAGTAGGGTCAGCCCTGGTTAGTATTTGGATGGGAGACCACCAAGGAATACCAGGGTTGCTGTGCAGAGGAAGGCACTGGCAAACCACCTCTGTTAGTCTCTTGCCATGAAAACCCCAAAAGGGGTCGCCATAAGTCGGCTGCGACTTGACGGCACTTTACACACACACACAGTGTCTGAATAAGAGATCAGCACTGTGTCAGTCCTTTGTTAATACTGTTAAACCTATCAATGGATTCTAATTCAGTAATTTCTTATTGGAGGGTCTCTTTATAGTTTCTTTGTTAGAAAAAATAATAATGACCAAGGTGAATATATCTATCCTGGCAGATTAGGCAATATCAATAGGTCCTGAGATGATCTAATCTATCATTTTTTCCCAACAGAAAACATTTTCACCTCTTATTTTTCTAGATGCTTCTCTTTTCTGCAGTTCAATTACTGTCCCATTTGCCAAGATAAATCTAACTTTACACCACTTTGTTATATACAGGTTGGCAAGCTAAAAACCGCCTAACAGTAGAATAATCTTGGTGAAATATGTGCCCTTTACAGACAAACAGGGCAATAAAGCACACATTTAATGCTGCATGCATGAAATTATGTCAGCAGTTCTCAAATGGTATGTCAGGACCCGAGAGTGAATCACAGGTCTCTTGTGGGTGGGTTGCCAGGTTACCAACAGTGGGTGTTGGGAACATTGTGACATCAGGTGCTAAGAAGGGTAATGTTCAAATTTTAAAGTGGGATTAACATAAAAACAAAATACCATTGGACAGTCACATGAGTGAAAGTTCTGGCAAATCGCAGAGCATTTGACATAAAATTTAAAACCATGACAAATGTATTATGCTGAATATGTATGTATATATATTAGTACAATAGTACTTTCAATTGTATTCCATAGAATATTCCATCTTTCCATGCAGATAAGCTGATTATGACTGTAACATCTTGGTACATAAATACTGCTAGACTTAAGTATGTATATCTGAGCACAGACCAGCAGAGTATATATAGATTTGGAAAGTGCAAAGAGTAATGTAAGGGTCTGGCACATGATTAGCATGATTAATTAAGAATTCTGGGCATGGATTTTACCACTAGGTATCAAGCTTTCAAAACATCTCATTATATTAGAGGTGAGGTTTTAATAACTAAAAACAGACAAAATGTCGACTCCTGAAGATTTGAGATTGAGCTAAGATTTGAAGTAAATGTGGAATGGCATGCAATGTTTTCTAATTCAGTTCAAAAATTGCTAAAATACCACCTTTCTATCCCTATATTCTATCCCAATGCTCTAATAATCAGAACATTCAAAGGTAATTAAACATTTAACATCTGATTCAAATTATTTAGTTCATTTCTGTGTCACCTTTTAACCTTATATAGAGCCCCCAGAGCAGCCCAAATTATGAAAAACATAAAACAATTTTTAAAAATACTTAAAACATTCCACATTAAAGCCAAAATACTTCCCATGGGGTCTCATGGACTCAGAAGAAGAATACTAACTTGCTTTTCTAAGCAGCTTGAGTTTTCCTTTATGGCTCATCTTCTAGAATGCCTAATGACAGTATGTGAATATCTGTTCTCTTTTAACTACAGGAAATAATGTAATTTGAGCAAACTTATGATGATCAAAAAGTGTTAAATTATCTTGTTTTGTATCTATAAACATAATGGGTTGGAGTCTACCAGCTTTTCCATTTGATGTCACCAGATTCCCGTCAACCCTGCAGACCCCATCCCATGTGGCTTTTCTCTTAATGTATCTTATGATCCGTAACTCAGTGTATGTTGGGGGGTGGGTATAGTTAAATTGAGGTGTGTCTAAATCAAGTTGCAGCCAATATATGGTGACCCCCATCGGGTTTTCAAGGCAAGAAATGTTCAAAGGTGGTTTGCCATTGCCTCCCTCTGCATAGTGATTTTGGAATTCCTTGGTGATCTCCCATCAAAATACTAACCAGGGCCAAATCTGCTTAACTTTCGAGATCTGATGAGATCAGGCTAGCCTGGGCCATCCAGGTCAGGGCAGGGTCCATAGTACCTCCCCCTTTTTCTGCTCCTTTATTCTCTCCTCCAGGTACTGTTCAATTCTGTCCATATCTGAAGCTTGTTGGTGCAAGCAGTGTTCTTTATCTGTCTTCCATTTTTAGGTACAACTTGCACATACAGTATTGTTTACTTTTTTGTCTGTCTTCATTGTAGAAATGCTTTTGAAAGAGCATCACAGCATGAAGCTGAAGGAGTGTGTTAATTAGGTCTCCTTAAGCAGAAGGTCACTACTACAGGTCATTATCACCTGGTAGGGAAGTTACTTTTTGTAGGAAGACAAACTCCGAGGTGTTAAACAGTGAGATTCCAGAACATCTTTATCTTCCTCTAGGTCATGCCAGTTGATCTTGGATGCCACAATGTTAATCTTCCACCAGGTTCTGCTGGTTGTTTTTCTGGTGTATCTATTCATGCAGCTATTCTATCAGAGTATAGAAGAACACAACACCAGCTGGTGTACATTGATACCAAAGAGAAGGGCCTGCAGCTACTTGTCAAAACATCATTACAAGAGACAGTACTAAACAGTACTGCGTACTAGCACCATTTTTCAGGGCTCTCTCAAATCCAGGGTCGGGGGGAGGAGGACTCGTGGAAATAGGCACAACTCATACATGAGTACTGGCACATTTTTAACAAAAAAAACCCCTGCCTTTTCATAAACAGAATTGGTATCAGTGCCTTGTTAACAACACATTTAATAATACATGCATAAGTTAAAAAGGCACTAGATACATTTTCACTGACAGTGTACATACAGGTCTACTGGTCTTTCTCTTCTAAAAAATATGCAGAACACATTTCTATACATTATTAATAAGGAATTTAGCAATCTTGACATTTAGAGCCCCACCTGAGCACTTTTAAATACTGAAAATGGAAATCAAGCCACCTTGACACCTTTATCCTGTGGAGCAGGCTGCTGATGCCATCACAGCTATACATTGAGGTTTTCAGGTTAGATGCGCATCCAAGATGACCCCCAGATGTTTAAAAAACCTAACCTGCTCTAGTTCATTACCCTCTAAAATCCCTTTATATCTTAGATCTCTTCTCACTTTTGTAAAAAGCAACATGTTCGACTTTACAGAGTAAACTGTTAGACTTTGTTCCCGATAGTAGTTAGAGAAAGTAGTGATAATAACGCCGCAACATCAGCACATAACAAAATGGGTATTTCTATAATCCCAATTTTGGCAAATGAAATTAATCTCATTTAAAAGCAGGTGCTAAACCTTTTAAAAAATAGTGGAGCCATCAGACACCCCTGCTTAACTCTAGACTTCATAATAAATTTCCCTGTTATTTCCCTGGCCCACATCTAATCTGGGCTTTTGAATTATCATAAAGCATCCATATCAACATCTGAAATTTAATAAATTCCTAAAATTCCTAAACTTAGGAAATTAGTTTTGCTAATTGGTTCTTGTAGGTTATCTGGGCTGTGTGACCGTGGTCTTGGTATTTTCTTTCCTGACGTTTCGCCAGCAGCTGTGGCAGGCATCTTCAGAGGAGTAACACTGAAGGACAGTGTCTCTCAGTGTCAAGTGTGTAGGAAGAGTAATATATAGTCAGAAAGGGGGGGGGTTGAGCTGAATCATTGTCCTGCAAAAAGTATCAAAGGTAACGTGCTAATCATTGTCCTGTAAGTATCAAGATAATGTGCTAATGAGGGTGTGGTATGTTAATATGGAACCATTGTATCCTGAAGTGATCTGTTAATGTGTGAAATCCAAAGCTAATCTGCATGGCTATTGTGGACTGTAGTCTGAAGATGCCTGCCACAGCTGCTGGCGAAACGTCAGGAAAGAAAATACCAAGGCCACGGTCACACAGCCCGGATAACCTACAAGAACCAATGAACTCTGACTGTGAAAGCCTTCGACAATATTTAGTTTTGCTAAGTTTTTGTCATACATATGTCCTAGGAATCACATTGAATGCCAATTTCATAGCTGAGGCTCCCTGTCTAAAACCTGCTAGCTTTGTACTGATTCTGAATATATCAGTCAACTAACTTATAATGCAATGCATATAGTTTAATAATCACCAGTAACAAGCTGATTGGTCAGTAATTACTTGGGTCAGTTAGTTAACCTTTCTTAAATACAGGGACAATAACAGCATATTTCCATTGGTCTAATATTTTACCTATTGAGTTCTCTGGTGAATAAAGGTGCCAGTAAAGTGCTCCACCACTGTGGCTTGCTCTTAAATATTTCGGCTGGTATTAGGTCTATCCCAGGGGCTTGGCTCTCTTTCAAATGCCTTATCAACATAGCCACTTATTTAGATGAGACCAGTAGCCATGCTGGTATACTATGTACTTCCTAGTCTAGAATATGCCTAGTATCTGCTACATGTTTGGTAAATATGTTGCAGAAATGGATTTTCCAGGTATCAGCTGAGATTAGGGTTGTGTTTGTGTAAAGTGCCGTCAAGTCACAGCCGACTTATGGCAACCCCTTTTGGGGTTTTCATGGCAAGAGACTAACAGAGGTGGTTTGCCAGTGCCTTCCTCTGCACAGCAACCCTGGTATTCCTTAGTTACTAGGTCCCTTTTTGCCACCAGCAGGAGGTTTTTGGGGCGGAGCCTGAGGAGGAGAGGGACTTCAATGCCATAGAGTCCAATTGCCAAAGTGGCCTTTTTCTCTAGGTGAACTGATCTCTATCAGATGGAGATCATTTGTAATAGCAAGAGATCTCCGCTAGTATCTGGAGGTTGGCAACCCTAGATGAGATACAAGAATTCAGTGTGGCACATATATTAAGACCATCTGACACAAGATTCCAAAAAGCTTTAATATCATTATTTTTAGAAGCTGCAATTGTAATGCCTGTAATCATTATTATTATTTGAATGTATGCTTTTGTGTTCAGTCTGCATAATTGCTCTTATGAAAATGCTAGGCCTAGAGTATAAAAGCTGGTTTGGAACACTATGTATTCATGTGCACACACATGTGGGCTTTGGGAAGGTGGCACCCAGGAGCCATGAGTCAGTAAATCAGGCTCTCTGTGTCTGGTACGGCCTTCCACCAATACACGGCCCAGAATTACCTACTGCTTAAGGAATGTTAAGTTTCGGTTCCCCGTCCCAGATCATGTAGCCACCTAAATCCCCGTAGGCCTATGCTAATCCAAAGGTGTCCATCATTGGGTCTTTGTGTGTCTATGCTCTATATTACTTATATTGTAACACCCCTGACCAGAGGTTATAAATGTAGTGGCAATCCTTTGTTCTGGTGTGTGAATTGTCCCGCTTGCTTTGGGGCAATCACATCCGACTGCATTATTTTGGACACAATAAACAGATCGTTAGTCTTCCAACCTCCAACTGTATTATTTATCATTGGCTACTAAGTAATACAGGAGCACTTCACAATTAGCATCTTCAAACACCTCACTTCAGATTCATATTTATTCTTTTAAATTATTGACACAGTTTTTTCAAGTCCAACAAATCTATCAGAGTAGTAGTAGGGTTTTTTTCTTAATATGCATTGGGAGTGGTTATCCAGAATGAGGCTCTGCATTAATGCATTAACAGTTAGGTTGCTACTAACTCAACTTGTTTGTTTGTAGGCCTTCAAATGTCTTCTGCTACTTATGGCTCTGTTGGTTTGGTTTTATCATCATCAATGTATCTAATTCTCAACATGACCAAATCTGTGGCGACTTAATCTGGAGACTGGAGACATAAACAGACAAGGCAGATCTTTCTACAAACCTGAGAAAAGCCCCAGGTTTTCAGAAACTTTTGGAATTAACCCCCCCCCCAATAATAGATCAGTGTCTGTAGCTTTAAGAAATGAATGCCCTCTGTGGCTGTTGCTAGGCAACAATATTGTCAGTCTTCCAGGCTTGTATTCTGTTAAAAAAAAAAGCAAGGGGAAGGGGAGGGGCCTTTCCAGAGCTGCGTTGGCTTTTGACGAAGGTCTCTGTGAGGGAGGACTCTTCAGAGCTAGGCACCAGCAACTATAGGCGACTTGCTACCGTTTGACTTGCATGACTCATCCAAGTCTGGCCACTTGCTAGTGTTCAATAGCACCCATGCTACTGGGTGTAGTTGTTAGAGACAACACTGAACTAAGTTACTGAGCCTTGTCTGAACCAAAGTAGAGCCATTTTTATGCTTGAGGCCTGATTATTCTTGCACTGTTCTTTCTGTTCTAAAGGTCTTCTTCAATGTTAAAAGACACAGTGTCCTCAGCTATATGCATATCTTATTTATAAGGATATAGACATGTTTAGGTTAAAGGAACATAGGGAGTAGAGATATTTATAAGTAGTTTCAATGAGCCCCTTTCCTTGGCACCAGATGGCAGCAGGGAGGGAGGTAACAAAAACAGGCCAGCTTGCACCTATATGCCAGATGCCAGAGAGAAATCCTCCCTGGAAGGCAGAACTGCCCCTATCCTAAATGATTCAGGCCAGTGACCAGGAAGGGGCGGGAAACTGAAATTACAGGTATATAATCTGGCATACAACCCAAGTGTAGACAAATGAATTTCTGTACAATATCTATATTGCCTTCTCAGCACAGTAGCCAATTTATTGGTGAGATTTCTACGTCGTTGGCATCAGCATGAATGAAATCCTGGGGTAAAATCTCAGGAGTATGAATGAGTTCTTTTTCTGGGGGGTGCCCTATAGGCAAAGTTAGATATGGATTGCTAAAGTGAGATATGTTCACTGTTCACTGTTCTTTGTAATCAATAAATCTTGTTCGCCCCTCAGTCAATGAGCTCTCTTTCTGTTATGCCAAAGAAGCAGATAAGGTCCCATTGCCACTTGACAGCGCCCCCAAAACCTATCGCTCATGCAGGGTTGGCACTTGGCATTAGGCTAGAGAAATTTACACTAAAGAATCCCCCCTCCGGTAATATCTAACATAGTGATTAGAATTTCAGGATTGGATCTGAGAGACCCAGGCTTGAATTTCCTCTCTGTTTATGGAAGCTCATTGGTTGACCTTGAGCCAGTCACAACTTCCCAACATAACCTAACTTACAGTCTTCCATTAAACTCAATGGGACTTATTGGTACTGCATTTGGCTGACTTATACTCAGTGTTACTACAAATGGGGCTTAAAAATGATCATACTGACCACCTGGATTACTAGCAATATTGTGCTCATTGCTTCTTACTGACTCATGTTTCCAGATGGGATTAGATTAGTTCGAACTTGTCTTTCCAGTTTTTTTGATTTAAAGTAAAGTAAGCTGAAAAACTTTATAGTGATTTGTAAAAAACAGCTATTTCTTACTGGCCTAAGAATGAACACAGACATGAAATACTCGGTACTGTGTACATCAGAGCAACCCAGCTTTTCCATTTGATCTAGCCAGCAGTGTTGGGAGTTTGTAGCAAATCACTGCAACCAAAACTTTTATTCTGTCATTATTTATTATGACATCAGAACAACAACATATCGAGGCATGAGAATTAGAAATAAGTAATATACGTATTATTTTTTGCAATTATTTTGGGGATCTGAATATTTTGCACACTAAAGTTTATAAAAGCTTTAAACAGAAATCCTTACACTCATCTTCATTTAGTTTGCTCAAATGTTGGGAATTCAGTTACATTATTAATATCTCAAGGTATTTTTATAGATTTAAAAAACCTATGGTATCTGAATTAAGGGATGAACTATAAAAGGATCATCTTGGGCTGATTTTTCGGAAATAAAATTACAGCTGGTGAGATGGTTGGCAGCTCAATGCTTTCAGCCTTAAGAGTATACTTGAAGACAATGTTGATACACAAATAGCATATGCCTTAGATGTAGCACACTGCTTAATTAGCAAGATGTATAGCTGGTTTGTTTCACTCTATCCTTTCTAGACAGATAATATACTAAGGTTTTTGCAGATATTAAGATTAATGTTGCTAGAATGTTCTTAATTAGAAAAATGCCAGTTCAACCCTAAATAGAGTTACACCCTTCAACGCCCATTGATTTCAATTTGGGTTGTGAGGTCCCTCTTCACCACCAGAGGGAGACTTTTGGGGTGGAGCCTGAGGAGAGTCGGGTTTGGGGAAGGGAGGGACTTCAATGCCATAGAATGCAATTGCCAAAGCAGCCATTTTCTCCAGGTGAACTGATCTCTATGGGCTGGAGATCAGTTGTAATGGCAGATCTCCTGCTAATACCTAGAGGTTGGCAACCCTAATTTCAATGAACTTAGACGTTAGGATTTCACTGTTAATGTTGATACAAATTTGTCTAGTGACATGGTATGTTGTTATCTCAGTGCAAACATTTCATCTTTCCCGTGGAATAAGAGTGAATAAAAAAGTGCCTGAATCCTTACCCTGAGTGGGAGGAGGTTTGCTCTGTACCCTTTGAGGGACAATTAAAAGTTACCTACATTATATCTATGGAATATGTAGAAAGTTATGCAGGAGATTGAATGTAAGTATTTTATTATATTTATTATGTGTAAAATTCAGGTGCAATATAGGTTGATTACCATTATACAATTTTTAATATAGGAAGGACTGAGGAAGAATTGCCTTATAAGCTAAGAATTTGAAACAGCCGTATCCTCCACAAACTGATGATCTCTGGCTTATCACCTGATATTTGTCTTCAATAAGAAGATTTTGTACTCACAATTGAGACAACTATGTCAAACAACTTCTGTACATATGTATATATGGAATTTTGTGGGTTTTGTTGTACATTTTGTCTTGTATTGTTTTGAACTATATGTGGTAGCTTATAAAGAATTTTGCACTTTGTTTAAATTGGCTTCGCTCCTGTACTGATTTCCAAATACCTAGAGGTTGGCAACCCTAATTTCAATGAACTTAGATGTTAGGATTTCACTGTTAAGAGTGAATAAAAAAGTGCCTGTTTAGAAATGCAAAACTTGAAGAGGCGAATTGCTTCTTAGTAATAGCTAATTACCTTAGGAGGATGATCTACAGAACTTTTCTTTCCTCTATTCAATCTATTCAGTCAGAATTTCTTTCTTTCATAAAATAATAAAAATGGATTGGAAATAGAGGTAATTTTCTGCTAACAGAAGGGGCAATTTTCACCAGTTTCCCCCTACAACTGCAGATCAATTCACCACCATGCTATTTCTGGGAATCCCTGTCCCGCAGAAGCATTACAGAGAGCTCAGCGAACTGCAGGGGGCAGGGAGGCAGGAAAGTTCTGTTCCACTGAAAGAAGTGGCTTATGTTAGCAGAAAATTATCACTGGACTCAACCCAATAAGCAACATAATCACTATTTGTGAAAGGATTTGCTACCCTCCTATTGGTCAGTGCAGTGACAACAGCAGAGAACAGTATTCTTCTGCTGAGGGAAAAGGCATCACCATAAAGCAATTTCTAGAAGACAATGAAATACATAACAGTATTTTGTGTTTTACAAGATAAAAAAAAACATATGACATCACATCAGGAAATAACCATGTGCCATGCATAATATTACCATATATATTGGAGCACTCAAGAGTACCAGAGGAATATTTATTTAAAACGTCTGGCCAAAGTGGCCCCCAAACTAGCCTACAAAACTGGAATCAACAGATAATCAAACATGCAGTAAATACAACCAATTGCCAATAAATATATTTAAAGCCAGCTGAGTAAAAGCTAGTCAAAAGCTTCACAATCAACTGATAAAACAGTAGTCACTCATATCAGCAAGGTTAAGAGGCCAACTGACTGGTTCAAATGAAAAACTGTAAAAATGTGACCATCAGATTATGAAAACATAACAAATAGTGAAAATGGCTCCTTTATTAATTCCAATGGAGGACATAAACTTGAATACACTTCTTTCATGAATAACAACAAGAGTTAATGTACCTTAAAGTTACTTCATTCTTAACTTCTGTGGACAATGTGCACCCTGTTGATCTTCCATAACGTTAAGGTTGCCGTTCAGCCTCTGTGGCTGTGCCGTGGACAGCAGCATCTGACAATGTTTAATCTCCATATGCCACGAAGATGGTCACCTAGTTCTTCAATAGTAAACTGGTATTAAAAGTACAAGAGCAGACCAGACCTTTACTATCCCTTTACTACTCCTAACTAGTTGGCAGCCTTTCTTATCATCATGATTAGAATCTGCATTGTGAGCATTCACTGGGGAGTTACAGGAATTAAAATCTGGGTATCTAGAAACATATTTTCAAATAGAATGTCAGAATGGACTCTCATCTACAGTGTTGTTCAGGTTTCCTCCTAGTATCTCTGTTTGAATGGCAGAAACAATACTAGCAAAGCTACCACTAGTTCAGCTCTCGAGCCATATGCCACCAACAAACTCCAGCATGTTCATGTCAAGAATGAGTTTGGGTTTGAACACACCTTCCCCATCCCACTCCCATTACACATAGAGTTAAAATTGAAGAATTCCTCCTTCAGTAAGTCTTTAGTCCAATTGCAGCTTCATAGAAGAAGGGATTGTATAAAAAGAATGTGTTTAGCAAAACAAACAAAAAAACAGCTCTGAAACAACATCTTTCCTTTCACATTCTTCAAAACTGATGGAGAAATACTAAGTACATTATTCCAAAAAACATTTCACAAAAAATGAAAAGATTATGAGAGATCTTGGTTTCAAGGAAAAAGAAACGCTTATCAGATACAACCCATACTTATATTAATGAATACCTTTTTAAATTCTTGATTGACTTTGGCAGTTCTCAGGTTTAGAAAAATGTGAAACACAATGCTCTAGTAGTGTTATTTATTATTTCTTAAACTGTGTCTTCTGATTCTTGGCAATACTTATTGCTCTTGAGGACACTAAATAAGATTTTAGAAGCACAACAATAAAACAATGATGTCCCCATCAAACATGTTGATTATAATTCTCATTCATGTCTCAGCTGTCAAGTACGCATATGCAATACAAAAATGAGTCACAATAAAAATTTAAATTGTAGTCTGCTTATTTAAAAAGTGCTTATAAAAGCCTCAACTAGAACAAAAAGTACCATAATTATAATTACATCTACTGATTATTAGGAAAGGCCAGCATCAGACAGTATCATTTACCATACCTTAGGTAACATGGTTGGTGTTTTTTGTTTTTCACTCAGAAGGCAAGCAAGCATTTTAAAGTCTGGGAAGCCTATGAGACCACTATTAAGATTCTGTCTCATACTACTGTTATGTTCATGAAGTGCTAATGATATAGTGTTGGAGGAAAGAGGGGAAATTTAGTTTTTAAGTGTGGCATTAAAGGTGAATTTCATACATCGCAGAGGAGATTAAATGTAGGCATAAAAATAATTCTTTTCTAGCATGCAATCTGGTTATGAAATATTTATTTATAGCAGTAATCCAGGGCAGTAACCTTTACAAAAGATAACTCTGCTGCCAACTGCTGGTGTACATATAATGGGCAAGAAAATGCAGACTCCAGTCACAGATAAAGAAAGGGATTCAAATGTTTCCCACACAGGTATTTCTTGGATGCCAAGACATTTACTGAAATATGCCTTGTCAGAAAGAAGTGTGGAATTTTGCCCATAGCAAGATGTCACCCTCAGGTCAGAATTACATTTTCTGTAGTAACTTAGAATTTCCAATGCTAGATTGCTTGACCCAGCTTCTTTTCAGATCATATTCTTGACCAAGAATTACAAGGTATTCCCAGGATGCTACAGGGACTACTTTCTGCTTTAAATCATCATGGCAGTATATCAAATAAGATATTTTGGTTTCTGGATAGAATTTAGAGCAGGTTTTTGTAGCGGAATGCTAAAATTAGCAGTATGGAAACCACATGAGGGAGGGAAGGCGGCATGTTATAGCCCGCTCTTATCAGATGTTGGAAGCTAAGGAGTGTTGGTACTTGGATGGGAGACCACCAAGGAAGACTCTGCGGAGGAAGGCAATGGCAAATCACCTCTGCTTCATACTTGTCTTTAAATCCCCTTGCTGGGGTCACCATAAGTCAGCTGTGACTTGAAGGCACTTAACATACACACAAACCACATCAGTATTAGGGTTCATCCATCTTTCAGAAAGTTGCTGGTTCTTGTACATTAGTTTGTTATAGAATAAGTATATACAGCCTATGAATTCAAGAACTACTTAAGACACATGGAAGGGCTTGGGCCTACTCAGTGGATTAAAAAAACATGAACAGAAAATAGGGTTAGCATCCTCAAGGTGGGAAGTGGAGTTCTCCCAGAGTTACAACTGATCTCCAGACTACAGAGATTAGTTCCCTTGGAGTAAATGGCAGCTTCAGAGGGTAGATATCATGGCATCAGATCCCTGAGCTTCCTCTGCTTTTCAAAGTCTGCCCTTCTCAGGTACTGCCCCCAATTTCCCAAGCCAGAGTTGATAAACCTTATAGCAATCCTCCATTAAATATCACAAGCTGCTTTTAATAGAATCTGAGAAACATAAGAGTGGGAAGGGACCACCATGACAATCTAGTCCAACCTCCTGCACAATGCAGGAAATTCACAACTCCCTCCCTCCCCACACCCCCTGTGACCCAAGAAGATGGCAACAAAAAAACCCTCTGGGATCCCTGGCCAATCTGACCTGGAGGAAAATTGCTAACTGACCCCAAAGTGGCGATCGGCATTACCCTGGGCACATAAGAGGGGGCCAAGAGAGCCAAACATTGACGCAACCCTTCCTGCCCTCCCTTTCATGACCTGCCTAACTTCACAGAATCATCATTGCTGCTTTTACATCCTACCTCAGTTTCAGAAGCAGTTTGCCACACATGAAGGAGAGCAGATGCCTGAGAAACACAAGCCTAAACTCTTCTTTCATGCCTGGAACTAGTCATGAAGTTCCTTGATCCTAGCCATCCTTTGAAGGGGTCTCCTTACTTCGCAATATTCACTGTGATAACTATTGGGCATCATTCTTCACAGGCAAAGGACATTTACTAGTTTATGTCTCTGACACCGAGGAATCAAGCCTGAACTGACCCAGAAGCTAAAATGACTAAAATGACGCTATCGTATTTTGGTCACATTATGAGAAGACAAGAGTCACTGGAAAAGACCATCATGCTAGGAAAAGTTGAGGGCAGCAGGAAAAGAGGAAGACCCAACTAAAGATGGATGGACTCAGATAGAGCATATTTCTGTTATACTTCCATTGGCTCCCAGTTCTTTTCTGTTTGAGATGCTGCCATTGACCTCAGAGTACAAGATGGTTTGGATTTAAGGTAGCTTAAGGACTGCCTAAATGCATGTCAAAAATATCTAGAGAGGCTTTGCTCCATGTTCCACTGTCTTCAGAGATTCCATGTGTAGTTACACATGATATTTTTTTTGGAGATGGTGAAAGAATTACCCTGGGAAATTCATTCCCATTTCAAAATAATGTGGCATCCCATTTGTGATTAAAACAACCCTTGATTTTTTTTCACCAGGAAATATCGCAAAACAAACATTTATTTAAATATTTCAAGAACAGGAAGCTAGCTGGAATCTTTGCTATCAAACATATAAGAGGAGTATTTAGATTGGTAGATTGCAGAGAGGCTAATGAATTATTTGTACTGGCATTCACTCTTGAAGATACAACCACAAGCGAATAATGATTTTCAGGACATGCATCTGGGGAGTTATGACAAATAGAGGTGACAAAGAATAGATTTAGAGCTAATTGAAAAATCAGAAATTAAAAAGTCACAACAAGGGCAAGACAGCATTCACCTGAGAGCTACTGAATTATGCAATTGTGACACTGCTAATCCTTTATCAAAAAGAAGCATCTTATTATTAAAATTGTCCTCTTTAAATAGCCAGCATGCCACCACTTTTTAAAAGGGAACCAGGAAGGGTTCCAGATAATCATAAACCTGACATTCTAAAGTCTATTCCATATCAGTTGGAAGAAAGCATTAATAAAGCTAGAATAATGATTAATCACATAGAACAAACCTTACAGAGGATTAACCAACATCACTTCTGTAAAGGGAAGTCCAGCCTCACCAAATTTGTAGAGAGTATTGTCTCCTCTTAGCATGGCCTCAGACCCTTTGTACTACACATAGGCAATGCTCCCAGGTTCCACCTCTGCCACTTATTTACAATGACTCTCCATACACTGCAAACAGCTGCTGTCCCTGCCCAAGGTAAGGAGTCCTTTTCCTTAACCTTGGTCAATGCTTCCCCTGATTTCCAATGTCCCCCCACATTCCTCAGTGTTCCTTCCCTCCTCCCTGTGGGTTCTACTGTCACTGGGCTTTGGTTAGGGGCCCCCGAGGGTATCTTCTGCTCCCAGTTTGTTGGTGTCAGGACTGGACGGCTACCCTGGAGCACCTCTTCCTTGCTGCCGCCTCTCCTCTCTGGTCATCCTCTTTCAGCCTGTCCCAGTGTCCCTTGCCTCTCCAGCCCTTCCCATGCCTCTGGGTCCCCCACTGGCCCTACCCAGGCTTCTGCCACCTGCTTTGGGCCCCACCTACCTTCAGCACTGTCTGCCACTGTCTTCTTTGGAGCCACAGGCCACCACTGTTATCCTCCACTGCCCCAGACAGTGCCCCCACCCCACCCCACTCTCCCAGCCACCGGCGTTTAAACTCCCTGGCTGGACTGCCTGTTTCTGCTTTCCTGGTGGTAGGAACACATTGCTTTCAGTCTGGTGGTAATCTTCTCTGGTCAGGCCGAAGGAGGCACCCAGCAGCCCACTTGGGGCTTGTGGGGATAGCGTGCTGGCCAAAAGTATTAACAAGCGTTTAGATAAGCCAATCAAGTATATACTGTATACTTGGACTTCTAATAAGCTTTTGACAAAAGCCACTGTGAACTTAGTAATCATGGGATAAAGGGAGAGCTCCATTTATAGATAAATAACTGGTTAGTTAATGCAATGCAGAGGAGAGCAATAAATTGACTATTTTCATAAAGAGGGTAAGACAGCCAGGGGAACAGATAATATCTAACATATTAATGAACAATCAAATTTAAACCAAGTATGTGAATGACAAAATTATTGTGCATGGTGAAATCCCGACTGAAGAACTGGCTGTGACTGCCTAGGAAAGAGATAAATTCAGTGTGAGAAGCACTGAAAAAGGACAATTAATGTTTGGTAATTATTAGGAAAGAGATAGGGGACAACAGTACATGAAGCTGCCAAGGTCAGTATAGTTTATGATGGCTGGCAGCAATTTTCCAAGGTCTCAGGTAGAGGTCTTTCATACCACCTGTTATTACTGTCAATACCAGGGATGAAACCTGGGATCTTATGCATGCAAACCAGAAGCTCTGTCACTAAGCCATACATACCCCTTTGTGAAGAAAGGAGATCCTAGACCTATTCAAAGAAAAAGGACAACTAAAATTAGGAAAAACTAAAGTGTTTGCAGGCTTTGCAGCTCTTCAGTTTAGCAAAAAGTCAATTAAGGGGAAACATCATAAAGGTTGAGGAAGTATCAACTATATGGAGAGAGCTGATAGACAGGATTTAGTAATTCTCAGTAGTAGTTCTCAGAGCTACCTAAAGAAAGTGATTGGCAGTAGATTCAAAAGGAAGTAGCATTTCACACAATGCACAGCTAACATATCAAATCTGTTGCAAATAGGATGCAGTGATGGCTATTAGTACTGACGGCTTTTTAGAAGTATTATACAAATGCATAGAGCTATGATCCACAATGCCCTGACCTGAATGGCCCAGGCTAGCCTGATCCCGTCAGATCTCAGAAGCTAAGCAGGGTCAGCCCTGGTTAGTATTTGGATGGGAGACCACCAAGGAAGTCCAGGGTTGCTGTGCAGAGGAAGGCACTGGCAAACCACCTCTGTTAGTCTCTTGCCATGAAAACCCCAAAAGGGGTCGCCATAAGTCGGCTGCGACTTGACGGCACTTCACACACACACATGATCCACAATAGCTAAATGAAACCTCCAAATAGAGAAAATAATGGGAAAGTCTAATGTCTTCACTCCCAACTTGTGGGCTTCCCCAAGGCATCCAGATTGTCATTTTTTGAGAGAAGTGATTAGACAGAACTTCAGTCTGATCCAGTAAACCTCTTCTTATGTTCTTATATAATAAAGCATGAAGGCACTGGAATGGGGCTATGATTTTGTACTGAACTGGAATTGCTACTATAAAACTATTTAATGCTATAAAATGTTAAGAACAAAAATTGTTTCCAACTCATACTTGTATCCTGTTCATATGGCACAAACAGATAATGAGAACAGAAGAATAGATAGTAGAAGAGTTTGCTGTTTTTATTCTTGATGCTTATTTGTGAAGGTCTAAAAAGAACTGAACTTTTCTGACACTATTTTTATCTAAAGCTGGAAATCTCGAGACATTCTCTCAAAAAATATAAATATTACTTTACTTTCCAGTAGGGTTTCCATTTGCCCAGTTCTGGTGGGAAACCTCCCAGTGATGCTCCCTGCCCCCACCCCACTCAACAGTGCAGCAGGGGTGAAATGGTTTTGGTTGACACCTGGATGTCACTACCTGTTTTGGAACAAGAAGTGAGGTAATAAAGCTCTAAGAATTTTAAAAAATCCCTGAGCATCATGATGACATTACTTCCTGTTCCAAAACAGGAAGTGACATCTCAGAATTTCCTCCTTCACCAATGCTCCTGGAGGTTGCCAGCAAAGTACTAGCACACCTACTTTCTAGAAAATATGAAAATGTAGTCATCAGCTCTCATTTTCCAGAAACCAGTCAAGTATTTAAGGGTATTTTCACTCACTCACTCACAGAGGGTGGGGGGACATATATTACAGTACTACATAGGGGACCTTGCACTCCCTTGTGAAGCATCTGCAGATGTGATCAATTTGAATCTAATTACTGTTATCTCTGGTTTAGCTGAAGGCTATTCAGTTAAATGGGGTGACCCACTTTGGATTGATTTATTAGATATAAGACACACAGAGGTGCTTGTCGTTTTGAAAATCTAGTCAGGAATCAGGTTGCTCTAGATCCATATGTCAAAACATACAGTGCCGGCCTCATATTACTGAGGGTGTGAAAGTCATCTTTATACAGAATATTTTATACTCCTGTGTTTTATGTAATTTATACTTCTCCATTTCACTGCACTTGTAACGATGAAGAGCAAATTTGCCCTCAAAACCTGTTTTTCATTTTAGTTAGAGATGAAAGAAAATGTTGCCCTGAAAAAGAAAAATTAATTTTTCATGCAGAAACAGTTCAGCTATTCAGCCTCTTTAACTTATATGACTTCTTACTTAGGTGACTTTTTGTACTGGTTTTGCTGGGTCAGTTGAGTTTTCTGAAGAAGTTAAGTTCTGGACATCATTGTCTTTGAAAACTATAGAATGTCTTCCAACCTCCTAAAACAATTAAATTTTGAATGACAAATTGAGCATCTTACTTTTATCCAAAGTAAAGGTATTATGACATCTGTAATGAAGAACCAATCTTGTGCTGTGCTGTACTGAAATGAATATTTCTGCTCAGAGATCTGTTGAACATAACAGTTCTTAACAACATAATTTCTTCTATATAAAATATAGCTAATATCTTAGAGCACCCACTTAAAAGAAATATTGCATAAATGGCCTCTGAAGTAAACATTTAAAATCTATAGCAGCATATATTTGGAAACCAGCAAGAGGTGTCTGATCATGCCTCACTAGAACAATATTTACAAATTCTATAAACTACTGTAGCCACAAGCTTCTAAAAACCAAGGCTTTTGGAGATCTCACGATGTCTTGGACCAACCAGAAGATTTCCATGGATGTAAGGGGATGGAAACTTTCACTAATTTCCTCTCTGCAGCAGACCTCTGACGCCCTTTCTCATGCTGTTTCTGGAGGTCCCCTGTTCCCCAGGAACAGCACTTGGGGAGCATTTCGGGAAGCAGGGGGAAGAGGGAGACAAGAAAGTCATGCTCTACAAAGGAAACTCCTCAGTGGGTCCCAACCTATGTTAATGTTGTGTATTTTTACCTATATTTATGTTCACAGATTAAGTCAAAATGATAAAATAACAATAAAAGTAAATCAAATTCAAGCCAACATTTAAAAACAAATCAGAGCGAAACCATCATCTTCATCATCAATTTAATTGTAGTGTGGTCTCATCTCTGGATATTAAAATCCAAAGACTGCAGCCATCGACAGACAAGACAGATCTTTCCACAAACCAGATAAATATCTCAGAATAGTGTGTCAGAAATAAAGGTGAGGCAAAATTCTATAGGAATATACCGGTAGTCGTGGTCTATAAAAAATGCAGAAACCAAAATTAGATAAAGGACAATGGTGTTTTGAAAAATACAAGAAATCCAAAACTCTCTTTGACATCAATATCTCTGATTCTCAATGTGGCCCCATCTGTGGATACTTAAATCTGGAATTTAGATCCATGGGCAGACAGATCTTTCTACAAACTTAAGAAAAGCCCCAGGTTTGCAGAAAAATCTGAAATCCAAAAAAAATGCATTGTGGGGGTTAAAGCCCCACAAAATGATAGCAGAGCATGCAGCTTTAAAAAAATGAATGCCCAGCAGCTGTTGGTAGGCTACAACAATATTGCCAGCCTTCATGCCTAGCTTTCTGTCAATGAAACACACCTGGGAGAGGCAGGGCTATTTCCAGGGCAGTTTTGGCCTTTGAGGCCCAGCAGCAACCATAAGGCAGCATGCTACCATGTGACTTGCATGACTCATCCAGGACTGACTACTTGCTTCTGTTCAACAGCACCAACCCTACAAAAGCCACTGTGGTATAGTGGTTAGAGTTTAAGATGAGGATCTGGGAGACCCAGGTTTGAATGCCCACTCTGCCTTGGACGTTTGCTGGGTGATATTAGACCAGTCACATATTCCGAGCCTTACCTACCTCACAAGGTTGTTGTGAGTATAAATGTGGGAGAGGAGAATGATGTAAGTTGCTTCAGTTCCCCCCTGGGGAAATTTGAGGGATATATATGGTAAATAAATAAATATATCTGAAAATGGGGGGCAGATAAAAGGTAGATTGGTTAGTGGGCAGGAAGAAGCGAAGGAAGCAGGGAAATGGTGGATATGGTGGCTGACAGGAGGAAACAGTGTGGGAAGGAGCATACAGGGGAAAGTAAGGTGTTCCCCTCTAAGTACTTACAGGTTCTCAGATATGCAACTGGTCCTGGCCAGCAACTGGCACTGCACAGCTTGTCCAGATTTTTTTTCAGGGAAAGGATGCCAGGGGGAGGGAAGGGGGAAAGCTGAAGAGGGGAGGAAGCAGCTTGGCTGGTAAGTGGGAAGGAGAGAAGGAAGCAAGAAAGGGAGGAGAGGCTATGAGTAGGGTTGTCAGGTCCCTCTTTGCTACCAGCGGAAGGTTTTTGGGGTGGGGCCTGAGGAGGGCGGGGTTTGGGAAGGGGAGGGACTTCAATGCCATAGAGTGCAATTGCCAAAGCGGCTATTTTCTCCAGGTGAACTGATCTCTATCAGCTGGAGATCAGTTGTAATAGCAGGAGATCTCCAGCTAGTACCTGGAGATTGGCAACCCTAGCTATGGGGGCTTCAGGAATGGGATAGAAATAGTGAGGGAGGGGGAAATAAGATGTCTCCACAAGCCCTTGTGGATCCACAACTTGTAATAATAATAGTAAATAACAATACCGAGAAAGAGCCAGAGAAAGCCTATCATAATTGCCAGGCAAAGTTCTACTGAAACAGTATAATCCTGACCTGAGTGTTTAAAGATACACATATGCCATAAACTTGCTGCAGGAAACATCAAGTGCACCTGCAGTAATCATGTTTGATATATAAACAGTGAAGATGTCCTAAATACTGCTGTTATCATGACTGCCACAAAGTTCAACAGGAATTGAGAAAATCCATTAACCAGATTTTTGTGTGCTTTATTCCTGTGAAGCTGCAGCATATGTTTCAATGAACAATGCCATCAAAGAAGCATTGCTGTAGTTAAAAGAGAGTACAAACAGCATTCTAAAATAGGATTTCTAATGACTGTAATTGCTGCTGCCTTTGGCTGTTCCTTTTCTGCAGCAAAATTCTGATACATGCTGACATCAATGAAGCCTATATACATTTGAGAGAGGTTTTGCTATTACGTTAACAGGCAGTGTGGAACAATTATTTTTCAAAAACTGTGGGACAAAGGGGAAAATGCTTTCTATGCCATGCCAGTGAACAGAAACTCACAAATCATGTTCAGTCACTATATGATTACAGCAGATTTTAGTGTTTACACTATTACAATATTTACAGTGACCAAAATGCAAATGCCTGTACTAACTTTTCCTATTTCCAGTTACCAAATAAGATAAACTTCCTTTCCTTTTATATTTTACAGGTTCTTAAAATCTAATATGATTTACAGTGCAATTCTAAGGGGGGAGGGGTTTGGAGGTGGAGTAACACCTGCGCCGGCGTGAGTGCCACTTATGCCATCTACATGGGCACTTATGCTGGCGCTGGGGAGTGGAGTGGCAGTGCCACGCATGAGTGCCAGTGTAGCCATGGCAGCAATGTTCCTCTGGTGCAAGGGCTCATGCCAGCACTAAAGGAGGTGTTCCCAGGGGCGGGGCAGACATTAATCAGATTCCTAAGCTCTTTTGCCCCAGGAATGCCCGTTTTTGCCAGTGTAGACTTAAATAGTGTCTTAGCCCCGTGGAACTGCATAGAGTAGTTTAACAGGGCTTGGGGGAATTTCCCAGATGGCTTGCTTGCAGTGGCTCAGCAAACCTATCAGGAGGGAGCCAGAACTTCCCCCCCCCCTTAGGATTGCGCTGCCCGAGGCATCCACAAGCCAAATGTCTATATGAATGGCGTGGTTTCTCAAATGATTGCTCTGACTGGCTACAAGGGGAAGTGTGTGATCTTGGGTCTGAGGCAGGATGCACAGATTGAAGCAATGTGAGGGTGGAGTTGACAAGTCCAAAACCATCATAGTCAGTGGAACTATTCTCTCTAGTATCAGAGGAGCATGCCTATTATATTAGGTGCTGTGGAACACAGGCAGGATGGTGCTGCTGCAGTCGTCTTGTTTGGGGGCTTCCTAGAGGCACTTGGTTGGCCACTGTGTGAACAGACTGCTGGACTTGATGGGCCTTGGTCTGATCGAGCAGGGCCTTTCTTATGTTCTTATGAACCAAGAAAGCCTAGGCAGGGCTTTCAGAGCCTTTTTCTACTGTGTGTGCTGGAGATAATTCAGTTCCTTTGAAAGCACTCCCCCAAAGAGTGGGTTTGAGACATGACGCTCCTTCACTGTCTCTTTGGAGTAAATTAGGAACTCTTCTCTATATGTGCAACAACAAAATAATAACACTGAAAACTAACAGTCCATTCCTGAAGCGGGGGCAGTTAGGCAGTGGCTGGGAGTGGCACAGCCATGCCGCCTCCACAAATAAAATAAGTTTAAAACATTTTAAAAATAAAAAACTAGAAAATGCCCCCATTGACTGCAGCGAGGCCACACCACCCAAAAAGGTGGTGTAGCATCGCTGCAGCACAAGGGGCTGTTCCTGGGATGCAAGGGGTTTGGGAGTTGCCTAAAGGTAGGAACGCCCCGGGAACATCCCCCCCTCCACGCTGGTGGGGGCTTTCCCTTCCAGGAATTCCCTGCCAGCATAATTGCACTGGTGACAGGGGCCAGCAGAGCTCCTTGGCTCAGCAATGCTGGAGTGTTTGCCCCTGGGATGGCATAAGTGCTCCTTCTCCCAGGTTAAAGGGGCACTTACACCGGCGCGGGGTCATGCCAGCTCCTAAAGGAGCTTCACACACACCCTTTAGTATTGCAGCCTAAGTACACTATTTTGTTTGATGCTTGCCATCAAATATTAACACTAGTCGTTTTTAAAAAATCTGATAGACCTGACTTGGGCATTAAAAAAATTCTTAATCCTCTTCTTGAAGGTTTTGGCAATATAGTGTCAACTGAAAATATTTGAGAGAAAGTTATTCTCCTTGCAACCAAAATGCATCATGAAATTAAGCAGGAGGTCAAGAATAATAAATTTCTTTGAATGTTGACTGTGCTGCTTCTCTGGAAAGATTCATATTAGGCATTAATATATAGGACATTAAAGATTAAACAGTATGCTCTGTACAGTTGCTAACAAGCAGATAACTTAGATTCACTTCCAAATATATTTGTTCTTAAAGTTGAAAGCAGTTATGGGATTTTATAAAGCAGAGCTACAGCACGGCCACTGATAATGCTGCTAATATGGTCACATCTAAAGTATATATGTTAAGTATATAGAGAGAAGAGTCCCTAATAATGACCTAGAAATAAACTTGAGATATATTACTGATTTTTTAAAGTGTACTCCAGTGGGAGAGAGAACTAATTTGAAGCCTACAGTCTTTATATGGGAAAGAATAACACGCTGGCAGTTGAGCAAAGTACTGATGACATACAGAAGTAACTCACAGTGGGAAACTTATGAATACAGCACCTCTGGCAATGCACTGACCATTTTTAGAGGATCAAACTTTTTAAAATGTTCCCTAAACATCAAGGAAGGAAGTCTGAAACAAATGCACACATTGATCTGTAGCTTTATTTCAACTGGCAGAAAACCTTCCAGCTTTTTAGTTCATTAATCTTTGAACCTGGAGCCAAATTCTCCCCTTTGACTTATATTCCTTTTTTTTTTTTTTGCATGACTAGTGCATATCTCCATCAGATTGTTAGCTTTATAAACATAGATGTTAATACAATGTAGATAAATCTTCAAGCCTTTTTGTGAGCAGCCTACTTGCCATTTCATGCTATAAGGTTCATGCTCCCACTAGCAACTGTGTTTCCCACCATTGCTCCTTTAGGAGGTGGGAAAAAATTAAAATTGCCATCACTGGATGTGATATGATGTCACTTCTGGAGAAAACTTGGAAAATCCAGAAATGACGTCATGTCACAAGCAGTGACAGCACTCTCCCATGTCTCCATCCCCATCTCTTGCCAGGTGCCAGCCATTGTCTATCATACATATCATATAGTGCTTTTAATAAAGTAATTCACATTGATGTGGTAAACAAGGGTTCGTGGGGGGAGAGAGAGACCTGAGATCGTTATTTCAAGAAAACAGTTTATTTGCAGCTGCTGACTCAGAGGCCCTAATGGGCAGAAATCTCTGAGCCCCGATTGTACTGAGGGAGAGATATTTATCCAAATTCAAGATGTGACAACCCATCAACATTCAGGGTAGAGCTGATAGCACTCCAGACATCAAGGCAGCAGTAGAGTAACAGTTTCACCCAGTTCTTGTTATGGTTTACTGTAACCCTCCATGACTCTTGCCCCAATTCCTTAGCACACAGTCATACACACAGAGAGATATCCTGCCCAGCAACAAGCTATTCCCTTGCTGTCCTAATACATTTCAATACATTTACAGAAAAGAAAAGAGATTATTACCAATTGCTAAATCAGTGGATCTTCCATAGTCAGGGGAAGTCTACCTTGCTGTCTCAACATCAGTGCTTGCAGTCTTTTTTGACTGCACTTCTTGAAGATGCATAAAATATAGAAAGATCTTGAATGCCAATAATGCATTAGGTTTCATTTTGTGGCTTAACAAAACAAAAATGTGGCCATCTGTCTCTCTATATGTAGCATTGAATCCTGCAACTGCATTCGAATAAGCAACTGCCTTCTAGTAGTAGTAGTACATTTATTGCGGCATTGCGCCAATAAAGCAACTGCCTTCTACTTCCTCTGCAAGAGCGAGACCTCTTTAGTCAGAGAAAGGTTCCATGATTATCAGAAAGGAGTCAAAAGAGGCAACCTATAGATCAGTGATACTCATTGGCTTTGACTTGCCACCTGTGGCTCTTCTGAGCACTGTTTCCCAATGTGGCATCCACATTGAATGGGTAAGCTGCAAACATTCCTGAGCTGTGGGACTCATGCCAGGGGTGGAAAGAAAGTGCCCATCCTCTCCAATAACCACCCATCCTTTACTGCAGCCTCTGCACTCTCATCCCAATGCTTGGGAGTAGGGTCGTGCAAAAAAAATCGATAAATTTTGGGTTTATTGGGCCTGGTGTTTTGGGTAAACCCAGAATAAGCTAAATACCCATACCGGAAAATATGGGTATTCGGCTTATTTCTGGGATTACCAAAAAATTGGGCCCATTACAGTCTATGGGGATTTTTTCAAAGCTCCTGGGGGGCATTTTTGGAGGTAGAGTCACCAAATTTGCAGCATGGCTGCAAGGGACTCTCCTTCGATGGTTGCCAAAGTTTGGTGAACTTTGGGACAGGGGGATCTAATTTTATGGGCCACCAAAGGGGTTGCCCCATCCTGAGCTGTCCATTGGTTTTCAGGTTCAGAAGTTCAGCGTTGCCAAGGACTGGCGGAAAGAGCCGACTGACAGGCTGGTACCTCAAAGTCTGGGGCTCCGTTCATATCTGGGGTGCATAGCATGATGTCCATACAAATTAGCTTCCAAACTGAGGGAAAAGGCTTAAATGCAAGAAAAATAAGGCACAGAAAACATTTATTTTGGTGGCAAATAACATCCTGTGAACAATCCTTTATTATAGTCATCAAAAATCTGATTTCAAGAGTTGGTCATCATCATGGTGCGAGGAAATGAAGCAACCTTCCATTTCAGAGTACATTTTCGGGGGGGGGGGTGATAGAGCCAGCTGAAGTCATGTCCAAGGCAGCTCTTGTGAAGGAGATTGCTCATCCTCGTGGATGAGGAGTCTTCTTCAGAAAGCCAACAAGCAGCTGAAGAAGCTGGCATTTTTTAGTTGGAGGGTATATCCTCCAGACAGGACTGGGTGAGCCCCATCTTTGGTCAGATCAGCCCATCGCCTGGTTGGTCAGACCAAGTTGGCTCCGATTACACAACCCTACCTAACAAAACTGGTAAAAAAAAAAAAAACACAGAAAAATGAGAGAAAGCACAGAGCCGTGAATCTGAGCAAAGGCGAATAGCTGAACCCGAAAAATAGCTGAACCCAAATAATTATTTGGCTTTTTCAGGAATCACCTATTCGGCTTCAGGCAGATTCCCAGGTTTTGGTATTCAGTAAAACAGAAAGCCAAATATTGCCAAAACGGCTAATTTCAGGTTTATTTTCGATTCGGGTGTATAGATATGCACAACCCTACTTTGGAGGCAGCCACAAGAAAAGGTTGGCTGCAGAGGAGAAATCCACTTCAGCCATCCAGTGGTGGTGGGGGTTTTACTCCCCTTTCTCCATAATCAGCTTGCTCTCCAGCTTGCTCTGCGCACCTTGATAATCTTGCTCTTTTGACTGGCCTGCTGTGTTTCATGCTAAGGAGAAAGCAGGCAGGCCAAGACAGAAGCCCTTTCCCTTATTCCAAAAACACAAAGACTGGCTAATGAGGTTCAGCACTGGTGAGAGGGAGGTACTCTGGTAACTAAAAAGTCATCATTACATATATATAATTAATAACTATATTTAATATTTGTGAGTGTGTTTTTAGTGGGTTGGATCACAGATAAGGTTGCCAATCTCCAGGTGGTGGCTGGAGATCTCGTGCTATTACAACTGATCTCCAGTCGACAGAGATCAATTCACCAGGAGAAAATGGCCCCTTTGGAAGGTGGAATCAATTGAAGTCCCTCTCCTTCCCAAACCCCACCCTCCTCAGGCTCCACCCCAAATCTCCAGGTATTTCCCAGCCTGGAGCTGGCAACCTTATTCACAGGGTATAAAATAGTTAAGTGGCTCTTTCAGTTTACAGTAATTGTGAATGTGGCTCTCTGTGAGCCACATAGTGGGTACCACTACTATAAATTGTTATGAAGAGTGGAGACGAGCAACAAAGAAATCTATTCCTATGACAATATTTCTGTCATTAATAATAAAAAAGTGACTTTCTAATCATTGCAAAACACTTAAACATTGAATCAATGGCTTAATGTTCCCACAGTATCTTCTTTTCTCCTTCTAGGAGATAAAATTTTTAAAATGTCTATTCCTATTTCTTAAAAAAGTTACACTTTCTTGTTGACTATTTAAAAGGATACCATTTAATATTGTGCTATTCATCTTGAAGCCTGTGGTAAATGCATCCATAATGATAATTTTGCTTAGAAGCTGTTAACACTGCTCTCTTGAGCTCTGAAAAGGGTAGGCATGCAATAAAAATAACTCTTTTATATATAAGCATTTTTATTACAAAGACAGTTAGCTAATTTTCATAACTGAATTGGATGTATTGCAATTTTCTTCAATGCTGCATAAGATTTTCAGTGGGGGGGTACTGTTAAATGGAACATAATTGGCCTTTCCTCCCTTTGCATATCATAAATCACTCATCTTTCTGACAGCATCAAATAATCTATTTAAACTTCACACAATTATACTATAATGTGTACTTTGGTTTAAAATAGATCAATTTTGGGGTGATAAAAGAGTTTGCTTCTTAATTTGACAAAATTTGTTTTCTCTTAACTGTTTTCAATTGCTCTTCTCCAAAACATCCTGTGGGATTAGCCCCCAAATGATATTCAAATCTTTTTTTTTATTTACAGTTTATCTGTTTGTTCCAAAAAACACCCTAGGCTGCTAACAAATATGAATCATTGTATTATAATAAAGACTTCAAATAAGTAACTACTAATTACCAGCTTTCAAGTTGCTTATTTGTTTGTTTTACAGGCAGGCAGCTAGGGGATGAGGGTGGGCAGGTGGAAAAGCTCTCTCTAGACTGGAAGGTCTCCCCAGGCTAAAGGCAGCAAGCATCTCCAGGTTACACCTTCTTTTAAAAATATCAATAGTCATATGCCATTTTTGCATGGTAATTAGCAGCGCGTTCCAGGCTGAATTGCCCCGCATATTTTTTTAAATTTTGCACACAGAATAGTCATTCCGGAAGTAACTGCGAAGCCGGCACATACCTGCTTCGCATTACTAAAGAGCCCATTTAACGTGACCTTGGGTGTTTGCCATGAAGAATCCTCCTCAAGGAACCGTACAAAACAACAGAGGCATGTTAGCTATGCACATGCTAATGGCTATGCAAACAGGAACAAAGGAGCAGGTGAGTGGGGGGTGGAATTTCTCCTTTTGTGTCAGGACCACGAATAGGCATTTTTAAAGTCGCATTTTTAAAAAGAGCTTTGAGCAAGCATCAAAATTGACCATGCAAAAATGGCCATAGAGTGAGGCTGGGAAGGCTGAAAAGCTCAGCCTAGATGGCAAGGTCTCCTTGGCAAACAGAGACTGTTTTACTATAAAACTAATGTAATCTAAAGGCACTTTTACACACGCACTTTGCAACTGGATTTACTGAGTGAAACTGCAAAATCCACTTGCAAACAATCACTAAAGTGCATTGAAAGCGGATTGACAGTGCATTATTCAGCATGTTGTGAAAGTTCCTCAAAGAGACCTGGAGGTAAGATAAAAATTTAGGCTGAAGTGGGAGGGTCCAGCTGTTAACAAATTCCTTAAAAACCTTTGGAGAAGCAATTTCAGCAGAGTTTGCTATCTCACTGCAAACAAATAAAGTAGCCTAGAATGTTAGACTCGGTATAGGTAGATATTAGAGCAATCCATCCAGCGTTCTGACCAAATGCACTGTTCACAACAATATAATGCACACATTTGTTACGCTCAACAGGAAATCCATTCTGCTAAGGTAACTGATGGGCACTCTAATGTAACTGTCTGTGCTATATAGTTCAAATTACGATTCTGAAGGCAGCATGAGAAGAAGGAAGTCAATAAAAGAGAGCGTCAAATATTGTTTTATACTTGAGATAATGCCTACATCTATTCAAGTACCTGGATATATGTACAATTTCCAGATAGCCACAAAGTCATGCCTAAAATATTTTAAAGGAAAATAGAGAATCCAAATAACAGAGCAAATCCTAACAAGAGTTATACCTTACTAAGTCAACTGAAGTCAACAGGATTGAAGGATGCAACTCTTCTTAGAGTTGCCCTACAGGTCTCTCTGAGGTCTCTCTGTGGAAGTGAAGAACTTTCTGTTGGATCTAAACTTCCGCTTTTGCAATTAGAAGTGTATTTTTTCAGAATAATCCCAGAAGGGCAGCCATGTTAACCTGTTGCAGGAAAAATAAACTGGAGTCTCATAGCACTTTAAAGACCTTATTTTTCCAGAACATAAGTGATATCAGCAGTCTACATAGAAACTCAGCGAACTGATTCACTAGGTTCATAGCTTCACCTCTTTTTTTTACTGCAATAAACTTCTCCAAATTAAGAAAACAGCTCTTTGCAATCCAATTGGCCTTCAATAGAATTAAACTGAAAAGGAGAAAGTCTAACTCAAGGCATATTATAAGATGTGATGTATAAATGCTCTGAACTTTGTTTAATACTCCAGATCCAAACAGGATTATTTTCAGCATTTGTGAATGGTCTGAAACCTTCCCATCTGTCAGTTGTTCCAGCATCTTGCTGTCTTATTTCAGTTTCTTGAACAGCAGGAGAGGCAATGAGGGGAGAGAGTAACTCATCAGATATCTGACAGGGTTATCCTCCAACAACAACAGTTTATCAATTATTCTACCAAGTCAGATAATTCAGTAACGTAAATCAGTAATATAAATCAAGCCATGAATGGCCTTGGACCCACACACCTGTAGGAATGCCACTCCCACTATGGTTTGCTGTGATATTTTCTGTCATGCAAGCAAAGCCTTCAAAAGGTGCTACCCTGTAAATGGGTAAGATCAGCAACTGCCCGTTCACATGCATTCTTGGTGGTGGCTCCTACCTTGAGGAATGGCCTGCCTGAAGAGGTCAGGAAGGCTCCCACACCTCTATTATTCTGTAAAATTTGCAAACCAGAAATGTTCAAGAAGGCATTTTAAAAAGAGTAGTAGTAGAATTGTAGTAGAATGAAATAGTCCAGGAATAATGGAATAAGATAGTAGCTGACTGCAATGATTATTAAAAGTATAACCTGCTTTTACTGTGTTGTTTTATACCTTGTAATCCAGTTTCTGCATTGTTTATAGTGTACTGTGCCTTAGGTAGTTTGTTGTTTGCATTGTTCTTTAATTATGTAATCCTAGTTGTAATGTTCATTGGTTGTGTTATGCTGTCTGATTGCACAGCTTCTTATTCTGTAATTCACCTTGAGTCTCAGTGAGAAAAGTGCAATATTCATATAGTAAACAACAAATGGCAGAGCCATTTGAGATGAGAAGTGAGAAAGCCATGGTGAAGAAAGATGGGAGTTCTGTGACGAGGATCAAGTATCTTGAAATCTTCTTTATTTGTTTCCCCAAAATAAATGCCTTTCTGTCATCCAAGCAAAGCCTTCAAAAGGTGAAATTTCCCTGCTGCTTTGGACAGGGAAATTTCCATTCACATATATGGAAAGTAAACATCTTTTTAAAGAGAGAGACAGAGAATACAGGCCAAGGGAAATAAACCATCCTGTATCCCAGTATCCTATCCTGTATCTTACACTGGTGTTTTTTCTTAATCTTGCTGACTTCTACTGTTGATGTATTCAATGAAAGTCTGAAAATACCAGACACCAGCAAGTAATGCACTGGAGTTCAGTTCACCTTTCCATTGCACTTTGTGTTCTCTAAACTTATTTTTTAACTTTTCATGGCAAAAAAAACTTTCTTATATAGCACGTTCAGAATTAAGATACTTTACACAAGATGTCTGCTGTCATTGGATTAGGGCTTGCAAGGCCATCTTCTGGCATCCTTGTGAGCTTTGGAGGTGGGGCAAGTGTTGGAAATAAAGTTATGTGGTGTGTCAATGTAACACCTGGGTGAAACTCCAGATGTGACATTAGCATATCAGGCAAAGCTTTGGACTTTCCCAAAAACTCTATGGTAATAAATTGTCATCTGATACTTTGATGTCATGTCCAGGTTTTCACCCTGCAGGTGACATTTATGCATCATGAGATGTCATGGCCCCCACCCATTTCTCCAGCCAGTCCAAACCCAAGGATGGGTAGGAAAGCCCATCTGCTGGGAGGTGGCCTGTCCAATGTATACAGTAAAAAAATTTTTAAAAAATTCTACATTCATCATGTTGTGGCACCTTAAGATATCACTGTGCATTTTTAAAAATTTCCTTTTTAACTATAAATGTTTTTTCCAAGCCCCTCAGTAGTGAAAAGCAGTGTAGATGGCAACATCAACACCGAGTTAAATAGTTGAAAATGCTGTTAACAGCAAGATACATTCAATAATCTTGTACACTGGATTCACGTATGTCTAGAGCTGGCAATCAAAAGAAAAAATGTCTAGATTTTGAACCATTCAACCAAATGGAGCTGGGTGAGGAAGCAATCATTCAATAGCTTTCATTTGGATTGCATATTATGTGACACTGGCAGAAAGCCTAGCACAAATTATACACAAACGCTGGCACCGCAGCCAAATCTGGTGCATAGTCAGGCAGAAAGACTGACAGCATTAAACTAGTTAATGAAAAGACAAGGGGGGAAATACAGCAAGCACACTAAACCCCAAGGAATTCCACATTCATGTTCATCATTAGAGTGGGAAAAAGAGAGAGACCAAATAAAAGTATATAAAAATAATGTTGCAGATAGCTGCCACCAGCATGGCTACCAGGCCCAGCCTGGCAACCAGTGGGAGACCTGAGAGAGCCTGTCAGGAATGGCATAATGTCACTTCCAGGAAAAACCTAAAAGTGATGTCAGTCTTCTTAAAGAATCACGACAACCCTATGGTTTACCAGAGTTTCTGGCAATTCCTGGAGAGGAATTCCATCACTTCCAATTTTTCCCCAAAAATGACATCATGCCATTGGCCCAATGAATTTTTTTTTAAAAAAAAAATCTACTGCTGCTCTCTTCCAAGCAATAACAGGAAACAAGAGACAAAGGATTCCCCACTCCCACAAGGGCATTGGCAACCCTAGCCAACAGATAAAAGAAAAGGTAGGACATAAATATTTTAATTAATAAATACATAAACATTTGAGATATATTGCTTTAAGTTGGGGTGCTCTTGATGACAACTTGGAAATTGCTGATAGTTCAGAATATGTCAGCCTGATTGTTGTCCTGGGGAATATATCCTATTTTACATCAGTTACATTGGCTGCCAGCGGGTGTCTGAGTTGTGACTTTTAATTAGCTGGTTGTGACTTTTAAAGCCCTACAAAACACTAGGATCCACATATCTAAAGGACTGCAAACCAACTACTGCCCTCAGGCTGCCACCTGATAGCTGTCCCCCCTCCCACTTAGGGTGGTTATTAGGGGCGTTATTTAGTATGGTTTAATTTGAATGTGTAAATTCCCTTGAGCCATGAGGAAAGGCAGGATACAAACATGTAAATACATAAACATAAACATACTGCCTACTAAATCCTATGAAAGAAAAATATACCCAACACCAAAAGAAGAATTATGCAATTATTCTAAAACTCATTAGAGCCCCATGACATCTTGTGGGGGAGAAGAAATCCCATTTCTTCCCCCCTCCCAACACACACACATTTCTACTCCCTATCCCCTATTTTCCCCAACATCTACTCCTCTGCCACTGGTTTAGTTTTTCTCCCGCTCTCTTCCTTCAACTTTCATTTCCATTTATTCACCTCAAACCATCTACCCTTCCTCCACATGGCACTGATGACAGGCACCACTGCCTCAGTGTTGGGAGCTAATTTGAATTTGAATTTTATGCAAACTAGAGGGAGTCCTGGGTATGCAGAATGCTGAATTGTACTTATGGATGACCTGGTTGTATGTAGAGATGCCAGCCTACAGATGGTGCCTGGGGATGCCCCAGACTCCTCTCCAGACTACAGAGATCAGTTCCCTTGGATAAAATGGATGCATTGGATGCTATGGCATTGTAACCCACTAAAGTCCCTGTCCATCCCAGGCTCCATCCCCAAATCTCCAGGAGTTTCCCAACCTGAATCTACCCCCTCCCATTTCCTCCTGTGACCGAGGGGACCTGGCAATCCTAGTTATATGGATTGTTTTCACTACACAGGAGCCAACTTTTGGCTATTACATATAAGAATTCTGCATACATAAAATGCTTATCAATGCTTTTTTCATTTAAGTTTACAACAATTCAGTGAGATAGGGTAGACTAGAATAAAATTATGTGATCAAGACCTTTCAAGGATATTTAGACCCGAGTCTCTTATATTTAACCCCAACAGTCCATCAACTGCATTGTACTGAGCTCTCTTTCTTGTGGTAACATTTGACAGAAACTCAAGTACAGATATAATTTCCACATTCTACTAAAAATAGTAAAACAATTCATAAGAAAATCCTTGTGCAATCAGACCAGGGGCCACACTAGATTAGAATCCTATTTCCAGAAGTGGCCAAGCTGGAGGCCTATGAGAAGCCTACAAGCAAGACAGGAAGGCAAACATGGTGACTCCATTTAGCAATTGCTAATAGCAGTTCATAGGCTTACGTTCCTCTGATTTGTCTAATTTACCCCTCTTCTACACCCATGAAAGTTATAACCACAACTTATGACATAAATTATATTGTCTATGAAAAGATACTTTCGTTGTGTCATGCATTTGATTTCATTGCGAACGTGAATACTAATGTTATGAGAGTTGAAGCATTTTCCACCATCAGCTCTCCACACCATTCACAAAGTTATAAACCTCTCAAATCCCTTGTTATAATATTGTTTTCTAGGGCATTTATTTAGTGTAATTCATGTAATTTTGTAGACTACGTTGAACATATGAATGGAAAGGCAATTTGTAAACAAATAAAAAATTTACCTAGATAATTATTTTATCAGCCATCAGTTTCTGCTCATTTTTTCTAAACTAGTGCTTCAACTCAGAAACAAAGCAAAATAATACGGTTTTCATCATCAGAATATGCATGTGATTGTTAACCTTTTTAAAAAGCCCAAATGTCATGAAAATATTTTATGGGCAGCACTATGTCCTCAGACTTCAGACAAGAATAAAGTTGTACATTATCTTGAATCTGACCGTGTTCTCAGTCCACGGCACATATGGAAAACATTCAGTTATGCTTTGCTGAACTATCACATATCTGCTGATCCCTGGAAATGTTGGAGATATTTTTTTAAAGAATGACAGACCTTGGTGATAGCTCAATATTATAAGTCACCTAAGAGCAAACTGTACCTGAAGTGCCAAAATATATTCAGCCTTTTTAGCTCAGTCACGATCTATTCAAAAGAACAATTTAGAAATCTGTCAGTTTCTGATCTAATGAAGAAAAATGTATTAGTCCTCAAATCTGAATACATAATAAAATATATTGTTGTTAAAATGTTTTGTGCTGTCTTTTCACCCAGTCAGGGTCCCCCAAGGAAGCAAACATGGAAAAAAGTTGAACAATTAAAAATAACATTTAAAATTATAAAATTTCAATAAAAACAAACAAACATACAACACCAGAACCCGGAAGGGGCCCAATAACCGTTATTGGGAATATGCCAAATGAAACAAAAAGTCTTCACCCACTGGTAGAGGACACCGACAGAGGGAGACAGATTAATCTCTCTGGAGAAGGGATTCCAAAGTTTTGATGCCACAACCAAGAAAGCCATTTCTCAGGTTGCCACCTGTCTAGCTTCAGATGTTGGGGGGCAACCAAAAGAGAACCTCCAAATATGACTGGGGTGAACTGGTAAGTTCATATGGGAAACACAGAAATATAAAACTGGAAGGTACCTCAAGGGTCATCTAGTACAACCCCCTGCACAAAACAGGAAATTCACAATTACCCCCCCATAGTCCTTACAGTCCTCAAGGTCTGTTGGTCCCAGGCCATACAAGGATTAATGGTCTATATCAGCACCTTGAATTGGTGAAAGGCAGCCCTGGCCACTGATGCCAGCTGTTTATCCAACAGGAGATCCAGGAGCATCCACAAACTATGAACCTGCTCTTTTCGGGGGAGTGCAATCCTACAGAGAACAGGTCAGATCTTCCCCCTTCCATTTGATTGGGATTAAGTTTCAGCTTGTTAGCCCTCATCCATTCCAAAACTGACTTTATGAATCTGTTTACAGTTTCCACAGCCTCTGTGGGATCTGCTGGTAGCACAAGATAGAGTTGAGTGTCATCTGCATATTGGTGGAAACTCAGCCCAACTCACCTCATGATCTTTCCCAGAGGCTTTACATAGATGTTGAAAAGCATGGGGAACGAGATGAAGCCTTGGGAACTAGTGGTTGTGGCTGCCTGATTATCTAGAATTGATCATACAACTTAATTTCAGTCTTTAAATGTGGTTTCAGTTCAACTATAGCCCAGTTCACAAATAACAGTGAACACATGTACAATCTGTATACAGTGTACACTTCATATTTCTTTATGTGCATCTTGAGAAATACTCATGTTACATTTGAAGCACGTACAGCTGAACATGTGATTTAAACTCCACTTTTATCCAAATACTAGTTCCTGGTTTAATTTGTAAAGTGAGCATCCATTGATTGTTCCATACAAACAGATATACGGACAACCATGCTAGATGTACATGCCTTCACGGTAACATGTAAACTGGGCTTATTATACAATGTAGCCAGCTACAACCCAACCCAAATTAAATACTTCCTACTTATTGAAGATATAACTGAAATTTTATGTCTTGAATTGTAAATATAGTAAATTACAACTTATTATTAATCCATGGGAAATGTGATTTGGAAACTGTTTTCCATTCTCTGATCACATCTAGGCTGAACAACTGCTATTTGATAGTCACATAAACACACACACAGTATACGCAAATATATAGCCTATGAAGACTATTCAGAAAGTTTCATTGATTTATTAATTTTATTCTTGTTTCTCTTATAATCTACCTTTCACCCCAATGGGTACCTAAAGTGGCTTTCTTAATTCTCCTCCCCTACATTTTATCCTAACAACAACCCTGTGAGGTAGGTTTGACTGAGACTGTGTGGCTGGCCCAATGTCACCCAGTGAGTTTCCAGTCAGAGTAAAGATTCTCACCAAGGTCTCCCAGCTCCTAGTCTAACCACTGCACCCAAGGGGATGCCAAATATACACTATTTTCTAGGTATATTTTCAGTTTGGTTTTACCTGAATGCACATTCCTACTGCACCCTACTGGCTTCTAAACAGTCAGTTATAACTCTTATAGAGTTATAGCCTACTAAGCCCATTTACTTCAATGGTTGCAGAAGGGTATAACTCTGTTTAGGATTGCACTGTCAAGTGCACAATTAATTATCTCACTAGGATTCAACTGACTCAAAAGAAAAACTATAAAACAATTTTCAGTGCTCTGATTCAATATACAACAGGTTGATATATGCTACATTCAGTATAACACAGGTTACTGCAGAATAAATACATTGTTCAGTAGTAGCAGAAGACATAGGTGTGAGTTCTTATGTTATGATCCTTACAGTGAAAATAGGGGTGGGTTAAAGATGCACAACAAAATCGTCCCTGTTTTTCATTTGTTAAATGTTAGAGAATATGCATTCAACAAAAAGCTACAATCAATCCTTGCTCCTTAAAAGAGAACTTGTAGTATGCACATCTTTGCAAACACACATTTGCTGTATTTACACATCATACTGTGTGAACAATTCAGACATCTTGGGGATACATGAAAAGTAATGTGTGAAGTGAGCTCAGGATTACATGGTGTGGCTCAGGCTTATTATTTTAACGTATGGTGAATTGAACATGTAGTGATAATCTCTCGTTCAGTTTCTTTACAGTCAAATGCACCATTCTCTCTTATTCTTCACAGAAGAGCAATCACCATCAACACCTCTAACACCTACCCATAGCTCATTCTGTCAAAATTTAACGAAGTGGTAATACTTCTACCGTCTGCTATTAACACAGAGCTTTCCAGCATTTGGTAGCAATAAATCCTATTTCCACTGGAAAGGTCTGCTAGAGGACACCAAAACTTTTGAGATGTGTTCCATATATTATGAGAGAGAGAAAGAGACAGAGAGACAAGGAGACAGAGAGAGAGAGAATGCCATGTATATAATGGTAGGAAACACTGGGTAAGAGAGTCCAAAATCAGTTTGTAAAAAGGTCAAGTTCAGAATAAACAAAAGCCCAGAATTACAATAACAGTATTTCCACATTATGCATATTTCTGAGAATGGGGTCCTGCTACAACTAGTAATGGAAGTATTGTATTCAATATTTAAAAATCAGATACTAAGCTATCTTTTTAATTCAAGTTCTAGGATCATCACTTTCAGTTGTCATGGGTTTGTGTATAAAGTGCTCTCAAGTTGCAGCAGACTTATGGTGACCCCAGCAAGGGGCTTTCAATGCAAGTGAGAAGCAGAGGTAGTATGCCATTGCCTTCCTTGACAGAGTCTTCCTTGGTGGTCTCCCATCCAAGTACCAACCCTGCTTACCTTCTAAGATCTGACAAGATCTGGCTAGACCATGGCACCTTCCCTCCCTCAGTTGTCATATCAGTCATTAAATTTTTATTACTTATGTATTATTTATTAACATTTCTATATTTATTTGTTCACACTTCCTAGCACTGGTCTAGTCGCCCTGAACAGCAGCTAGCCCTGAGCAGTGACTAAATGTTGAAAGTGAACCCTGACAAGAATGAGATTATGCTGGTCAGGAAGGCTGAAAACTTGGACTATATTGTGCCTCCGACATTTAATGAGGTTCATCTAACTCTTGTTGATTCAGTTAAGAGTACCGTGGTTAAACTGGATGCAACATTACTGCTGGAGAAGCAAATTAATTTAAAAGTGAAAAATACTTTCTTCCATCTGAGTTTAATCTGGAGGATGGATCCCTATCTTGATCCAGCCAGTAAGCCATATGTATCCCTGCCAGGGTATCCCTGAGGTTAGACTATTATAATGTCTGCCCATGAAGGAAACTCCAACTGGTACAGAATGCTGCAGTTCAATTAATTTCAGGAGATAGGCAGATCATGCATGAGTTTATTCTGCAGTCATTCCACTGGCTTTGAACTAGTTTCTGGGTTCCATTCAAAGTTTTCTTTTAAAAACTGATAAGCTAGTTTCAAAGTTGTGCACATATTTCAGTACCTAGAAGAATTTCCCAGCATTCATTGGCTATTCATGTGCTATGAGCAAATTCAATAATAAGGGATATTAGCTTACTGGGATATATAATGCACTGTGCATGTTATGCATTTGCACATTCTGATTAAAAATTAGTCTTGTAAGAGAAAAAAGACATTAAACAGACATACTGAGCATCTATGTACAGCACATGACATTGCATGGAACATGGTATGGTTATCAGGTCCCATGATGAGCTAAGGAAGAAAAAGGAAACGTTTGAGAAATGGAAGCAAGGACTTACCTCTAAAGAAGAGTATCTGTTAGTTGCTTAGCACTGTAGGTCAGCCATCAAAGAGTCCAAAGCTCACAGTGAGCTGAAGCTGGCCAGGGAGGCTCACAACAACAAGAAAAGCTTCTTCAGATATGCAAGGTACAAACACAAGATAAAAGAGGCAATAGGCTCACTGTTGGGTAAAAATGGAGAAACTCTGACAGAGGACAGAGAGAAAGCAGAACAGCTCAATGCCTATTTTGCCTCAGTTGTTTTCCATGAAAAAGATAACAGCCTCATATAGATATAGTAGTAGGTAAGGCATGGTGTCTGGGCTGGTGTTTAACATGAACAGAGAGGTTGTTGAAAGGCACCTGGCTGCATTGGATATGTACAAATCCCCTGGGCCAGATGGTATGCACCCAAGAGTGCTCAAGGAACTTTCTAGAGAGCTTGAAGAACCCTTGTCTGTCAACATCAAAAACCTCCTGGATGATGGGAGATGTGCCACAAGACTGAAGAAGGGTGAATGGTACCCCAATTTTCAAAAATGAGAGGAGGGAAAACCCAGGAAACCACAGTCCAGACAATCTGACCTCTGTCCCAGGGAAGATACTGGAGCAGCTTTTAAAGGGGTCAATCTGTGAGCATCTGAAGGACAACTTGGTGAGCCAGACAAGCCAGCATGGATTTGTCCCCAACAGGTCCTGCCAGCCCAACCTCGTTTCCTTCTTTGATCGAGTAACGAGCTTACTGGGCCATGGGAACACCGTCAGCATTGTTTACCTTGATTTCCGTAAAGCTTTTGACAGGGTCCCCCATGATGTTCTGATGGGTAAGCTGGTGCACTGTAGACTAGACTCTAGAATAATTAGGTGGATAGGGAACTGGTTGGGAAACCACACCCAAAGAATAGTTGTCAATGGCAATTCATCTGATTGCAGGGACATGTCCAATGGGTTGCCACAGGCCTCAGTTCTGGGGCCAGTGCTTTTCAATATTTTTATAAATGATCTAGATGAGGGGGTGAAGGGACTACTAATTAAATTTGCTGATGATACCAAATTGGGAGGAGTAGCTAACACCCCAGAAGACAGAGGTAGAATTCAACAAGATCTGAACACACTGGAAAAGTGGGTGGATATGAACAAGTGATTCAACAAGGGTAAGTTGATGGGGTAGCAGTGTGTGTGAATAAGATCTTGGGGTACAGTGGACTCTCCGCTGAATATGAGCAGTCAGTGTGATGCAGAGGCAAAAAAGGCTAATGCTGTTTCAGCGTGTATCAACAGAGGTATAACATCCAAATCGCAAGATGTCATAGTTCCACTGTACACTGCATTGGTCAGGCCACACTTGGTGTACTGTGTGCTGTTCTGAAGGCTTCATTTCAAAAAGGATGTGGACAGAATGGAGCGGGTGCAAAGGAGAGCGACGAGGATGATCATGGGCCTGGAGACCAAGCCCTTTGAGGAAAAGTTGAGGGACTTGGGAATGTTCAGTCTGGAAAACAGGAGTTTGAGGGGAAACATGATTGTTCTCTTTAAGTATTTGAAAGGCTTTCACTTAGAGAAGACAGGGAGCTGTTCCTGTTGGCAGCAGAGGATAGGACTTGCAATAATGGGTATAAATTACAGTTGGAAAGGTACCAGCTGGACATTAGGAAAACAATTTTTACAGCAAGAGTACTTCAGCACTGGAATCAGCTACCTAAGGAGGTAGGAGCTACCCCTCAGAGGTTTCCCGTGAGACCACAATTAGTCAATGACCGATGACATGATTGCACAGTCTTTAAAAGGCATCAACAAAATTTTCCGAAGAGGCAAAATAAGGACAGCATTTAGCCCAATTTATAGATACCAGAGAACAGGAACAGTGCCTGGCAACTAGGTACCATTTGAGTAATAATATGAGCACAGTAAACAAATCTTACTTTTAAAAATGCAGCCAATTGTTCTTGGATCTGGCTGGGTGATTTACCAACCCTGTGTCATAATGTCTCATTCTACTGGAATACTGCCAACACTCTACCCTGCATGATGATACACTTTGCTGTGATAGGACACAGGGAGAAAACTAGAGAGGATGGAGAGTCACCAGGCAGAGCACTTTCCAATTCCTCCTGGTGTCCTACCAATCTATGTGTAGTTGCCTTTGCTCAGGAAGCTTTGGTGGCAGCCTAGCCTTGCCCATGTATAAGAGCTGTCCCTGAGTGACCTCAGAGTTTGCATGGCCCTTGTTGAGTACACACGTCAGGACTCATTGATCCAGTCATTATCCCTTATGTTTGTCCTAATACAGCTGTGTGTAATTTCTGGCACATCAATTGGGTTGCCATCCTCTAGGTACTAGCTGGAGATCTCCTGCTATTTTGACTGATCTCCAGCCGATACAGATCAGTTCACCTGGAGAAAATGCCACTTTGGCAATTGAACTCTATGGCACTGAAGTCCCTCCCCTCCCCAAACCCTGCCCTCCTCAGGCTCTGCCCCAAAAACCTCCCGCTGGTGGTGAAGAGGGACCTGGCAACCCTACACACCAATCACATATACAGCACCAGCCATGGATGGTGGCTTCTCATATCCCTATAGTTCCAGGTAGGCAGTACTAACAGAAAGTTGATCAAGCCCCTTTGGGGCTGTTTTCCACTCGGTAGCTCATAATTTTCAGGCCTGCTCTGTTATTAAAAATTATCAGTCTGTGTTCATTCCTGAAACCAAACATTGTGAAGCAGGTTTTGTTTTGAGCCAAATGGTTTTCATTATGAGTTTTTAATCAAGTTTTAAATGTTGCTAAATTGTTTAGAAACAGGCCTACACAACTGATGCCCCACAAAAACAACCATATGGCACTCCACCAGAGTCTTGGTAACTCTCCTGATTTTGTTGTTGCCAAGGACTAAAAAAAGAAGTTGTCAAACACTCAGAAAGTTACAAAACCTGCCTAGGGAGCTGCCTATGTCAAAAGGTATGCTGGCCTGGTCTGATCTAAAAAGTCTAGGGTGATCGGTGAACTTTTAAGCCACTCTTGTTTAAAATGCAAATATAGTATTTTTAAAAATTACTTTAATAACAATTGCCTATCTGCTATCTCCTAAATTGTCCATCACCTATAAATCCATATAAATGCATTAAAAGGTTGGTATTGCTGTGTCAGCATTTGGCTACACCTCTCCTTTTCTTGCTCAAAGTGACCAGGATCTTTAAAATGTTCTAGCTGAAGGCTGAGGCACCTCTTAGATTTTCCAATAAAGAATCTGGAAATATGAGTTTCATGTGAAAAGATCCCAGGTCTCAAAATTTGTGGCTAAAATGATGTCTCAAATCACAATTACTTGGGAGGATAATAAATGTCTGTCTTCTTGCTAGAAAGCTCCCCATAACTGCAGTCATTTTCATCTAGCACTGCATAAAAACAAAAGGAGAGACCTGTCATGCCCACTGCTACCTCTGCCTGCTGTGTTTGAGCTTAAGCAGGTGTTTCGTGAATCGTGATGCTTCATCAATTCCCCCTCCCCATACACTTCAGTAATGATAACATTTTGTGCATTTAACTGATGTATGAATTCGCTTCACATTCCAGGAGGTCAAATTAAAGTCAGTCATTTATACAAATCATAGAGAAAGCACAGGGAGTTGACTGAATCTTAATGAAAATGAAAGGTTATGTAGGCAGGAGGAGCTGAAATGTTTTCCCTTGCCTTTCTTCTTTCCTCTGAACACAGAAATCAGTACACCGTGTACCCTTCCCCTCTGTCCTGGAATCTAAAAGTATTTTCCATAGAAAAAAGTAAAAAAAGTAATAAAAAAGTATAAAATCTGTCTCTCTTTGACTTCAAATGCAAAGCTGCAATTGGTTTTAATGGAACTAGATTACACCCATCATTTACATTTGCCATTCTTAATGGTAGTACTTCACACACTGCGTTATATACTGTACTACAAATGCTATGCTTTCAAAATGGTACGCTAAGGAGAAATGATGCATTTAATTCAGGTCCCTTGGTATAACAAGAAAAATCATAAATATACAAAAAAGAACAAACAAAACAAATAGACAAAATAAAACAAAAAATACAAAATAAACAAGAAAGCTCTAAAAACCTAATCAGAAACACTGAATGCAGAAAATGAACATCAAGGAAATCACTAAAAGAATCTGGAATAAGGGGGGCATTGGAAGATTCTATCACTACAAAATCACATCTTTGACTTCCACATCATCACTTCCAATCCCATATTCCCAATCACTATCAATTAACCCCTATAAACACTTAGGTTTGCAGAAATTAGAGCGGGAGAGAATGGGGAGCAAGGTGTTTTTAAACAACATTTGCAGAATTCTTTTCATTTTTCCATTGGGAAAAAAATTGCATAACATTTTGACTTTTAGAATGAATTAAATTGCTTTTAAGACAAGGCTTTAGTCACTAAGAGTGTCTAGTATTTTTATGTAATAAAATCTACAGCATTAGATACCGCTACTTCCTGTGTATGGTATAGACATATACAATATTTCCAAAGATTTATTATTGTTTAAGTGTGACTTTTATTCTCATTTAATAAAATATATGTGTATGATGATAATATACCATTGAAAAGATTGTTGTTTAAAGTTAACTTGATATTCAAACATGCTTCTTGCCATGACTCTATGCAACTGTTTCTGATCACACAACACTTCCTTTCCTTTACTGGAAAAAGTATGTTTTCTATTTTCCAACACAGAGTTGGCAACCCTACATTGTAAGCATATTAATAGTGGTAAGAGATAAGGGAAGCCAAATTAAAAAATACTTAAGATAATAATAGAGAAAAACAGATTATTCTTCCTGGGTTAGGAATTCCATAGTTTTTGGTTCCACAACTGAGAAGTCTCTTTCTCAGGTTGCCACCCATATGGCCTCAGATAATGGTGGCATCCTAAACACAGTCCCTGAAGATGACCATAGGTTCATAGGGGAGTACGGAGTTCTTGAGGTATTCTAGTCCCCATCCATATGGGCTTTAAAGTTCAGTACCAACATCTTAAATTGGGCCCGGTTCATATCACCTTATAATCACTAGTTGTGAATATGCCACCTATTTATTGATTATGTGTCCCACTAACCCCCAAGCCATTTGTCAGAGCTCATTGTACAACAGCACACACCAAGAAGCTAGGCTTTTTACACATCCATTTTGTTATTAGTACTATGTGTCGAAAACTACAAAACTGAGACAGAAGGCTAACTGTTTGTTACTACCCAGAGGTTTGAGGGTTGGTGTCCTGTCCACTTCTTCCAAACAAGGAAGCAAAGATTGTGGCTGGCAGGGGGAGCTTTCTTGTGGTGTTTTGGCTTCCCGGAACATCTTTAAGTAGATCTACTCAGAGGAAGAACCCAGCCTCATTTTACTTGCAGAGACCTGTTAAACCCATTCCCTTGTCCTTCCAAATCCATTCCTGCCTTTATGGTAACTGTAATCTGAATATTGTCGAAGGCTTTCACGGTCAGAGTTCATTGGTTCTTGTAGGTTATCCGGGCTGTGTAACCGTGGTCTTGGAATTTTCTTTCCTGACGTTTCGCCAGCAACTGTGGCAGGCATCTTCAGAGTAGTAACACTGAAGGACAGTGTCTCTCAGTGTCAAGGGTGTAGGAAGAGTAATATATAGTCAGAAAGGGGTTGGGTTTGAGCTGAGTATTGTCCTGCAAAAGTATTGTCCTGTAAGTATCAAGATAATGTGCTAATGAGGGTATGGTATGTTAATATGGAACCATTGTATCCTGAAGTGATCTGTTAATGTGTGTAATTCAAAACTAATCTGTATGGCTATTGTTGAATGTTGTCTTTGTCTGGAGGTTTTTCAGGGCAGGAAGCCAAGCCTTATTCATTCTTAAATTCTCCTCTTTTCTGTTAAAGTTGTGCTGATGTTTATGAATTTCAACGGCTTCTCTGTGCAATCTGACAAAATAGTTGGTAGAATTGTCCAGTCTTTCAGTGTCTTGGAATAAGACCCTGTGTCCTGTTTGTGTCAGTCCATGTTCAGCCACTGCTGATTTCTCAGGTTGGCCAAGTCTGCAGTATCTTTCATGTTCTTTTATCCTTGTTTGTATGCTGCGTTTTGTGGTCCCGATGTAAACTTCTCCACAGCTGCAAGGTATACGATATACTCCTGCAGAGGTGAGGGGGTCTCTTTTGTCTTTTGCTGATCGTAGCATTTGTTGTATTTTCTTGGTGGGTTTAAACACTGTTTGTAGGTTATGTTTTTTCAAAAGTTTCTCCATCCTATCAGTGACTCCTTTAATAAATGGCAAGAATACCTTTCCTATGGGAGACTGTTTTTCTTGAGTTTTCTGATTTTTGTTTGGTTCAATGGCCCTTCTGATTTCATTCTTGGAGTAGCCGTTTGCTAGCAGTGCGTGATTTAGATGGTTAGTTTCTTCCTTGAGAAACTGTGGTTCACAGATCCGTCTTGCACGGTCCATTAATGTTTTGATTATTCCTCTTTTCTGTCGGGGGTGCTGGTTGGAGTTTTTGTGTAAGTAGCGATCTGTGTGAGTTGGTTTCCGGTAGACCTTGTGACCTAACTGAAGGTTTGATTTACGGATGACAAGGGTATCAAGAAATGGGAGTTTACCCTCAATTTCCTTTTCCATGGTAAACTGAATGTTTGGATGGATATTATTAAGATGGTTTAGAAAGTCCATTAATTTTTCTTCACCATGGCTCCAAATGGTAAATGTATCATCTACGAACCTGAACCAGACTGTAGGTTTATGAACAGATTGATGGAGTAGCTATGGGAAGTTCACTCAGTCCAGTAATAGCAAACTTTTACATGGAATATTTTGAAAAGACAGCATTAGAATCAGCACCTTACAAACCTACAGTCTGGTTCAGGTTCGTAGATGATACATTTACCATTTGGAGCCATGGTGAAGAAAAATTAATGGACTTTCTAAACCATCTTAATAATATCCATCCAAACATTCAGTTTACCATGGAAAAGGAAATTGAGGGTAAACTCCCATTTCTTGATACCCTTGTCATCCGTAAATCAAACCTTCAGTTAGGTCACAAGGTCTACCGGAAACCAACTCACACAGATCGCTACTTACACAAAAACTCCAACCAGCACCCCCGACAGAAAAGAGGAATAATCAAAACATTAATGGACCGTGCAAGACGGATCTGTGAACCACAGTTTCTCAAGGAAGAAACTAACCATCTAAATCACGCACTGCTAGCAAACGGCTACTCCAAGAATGAAATCAGAAGGGCCATTGAACCAAACAAAAATCAGAAAACTCAAGAAAAACAGTCTCCCATAGGAAAGGTATTCTTGCCATTTATTAAAGGAGTCACTGATAGGATGGAGAAACTTTTGAAAAAACATAACCTACAAACAGTGTTTAAACCCACCAAGAAAATACAACAAATGCTACGATCAGCAAAAGACAAAAGAGACCCCCTCACCTCTGCAGGAGTATATCGTATACCTTGCAGCTGTGGAGAAGTTTACATCGGGACCACAAAACGCAGCATACAAACAAGGATAAAAGAACATGAAAGATACTGCAGACTTGGCCAACCTGAGAAATCAGCAGTGGCTGAACATGGACTGACACAAACAGGACACAGGGTCTTATTCCAAGACACTGAAAGACTGGACAATTCTACCAACTATTTTGTCAGATTGCACAGAGAAGCCGTTGAAATTCATAAACATCAGCACAACTTTAACAGAAAAGAGGAGAGTTTAAGAATGAATAAGGCTTGGCTTCCTGCCCTGAAAAACCTCCAGACAAAGACAACATTCAACAATAGCCATACAGATTAGTTTTGAATTACACACATTAACAGATCACTTCAGGATACAATGGTTCCATATTAACATACCATACCCTCATTAGCACATTATCTTGATACTTACAGGACAATACTTTTGCAGGACAATACTCAGCTCAAACCCAACCCCTTTCTGACTATATATTACTCTTCCTACACCCTTGACACTGAGAGACACTGTCCTTCAGTGTTACTACTCTGAAGATGCCTGCCACAGTTGCTGGCGAAACGTCAGGAAAGAAAATTCCAAGACCACGGTTACACAGCCCGGATAACCTACAAGAACCAATGTAATCTGAATGCTTGCTGGGGGTAAAGGGAAGATGACTGGGGAAGGCACTGGCAAACCACCCCGTAAACAAAGTCTGCCTATAGTAAACGTCGGGATGTGATGTCACCCCATGGGTCAGGAATGACCCGGTGCTTGCACAGGGGACCTTTACCTTTATCTCTTTAATCTGTATGCTGTACTCCTTTGTAAAACAGCTAAATTGTAAGCAGTAAAACCATGCTGGCTAGCTATACTCAGGATTGATTAATGAGAACAACAAAAGGTAGAATCTGCTTTAAAACTAACTCATTTTAGAAGACATTTCTTTTGGAGGATAGATTTAAACATGGTTGCAGCATGGTTGCAGAGAAAATAATTATGTCTGTGCAAGAGTGACGTAAGGATGTAAGAGACAATATGCATGCCTGAAAGTTGAATGTAAGTGCTTAAGTGCTGTTCTGCAGCCAGCAAACTCTGGTGAATGGTTCAATTTTCCAAACCTGCAGGAATTCAAGCATCCCTATTCTGAATTAATCCATTTTGGGACCTCACCCGACAGAAAGAAACAAATTTGCCAAAATCAATAAAAATACTGAAAGAAATAAAACCATTTACTAAAACAGAATGAAACAACAATTAGAGAATCTTGTGGCATCTTAAAGTCTAAGATTTTTTCTATCGCTAGATTGTTTTTACTGCAGCAGACGAGTTCAACTGGATAATAATGAATGGCTTTCAACTCAATGTGATCAATGTGATCACAGATTGTATAACAGCATTATCTTTAAAAGACAGGGGAAAGGGGATGAAATTGCCACTTGTACCACTTCCATCAGTGGAACAGGCCTTCCAGGGAAGAATTGCTAGATTCATCCCATACAGAAATTGATCATACTCAGAGAGAATGAATTTTGTTTTTCTTCAATAGATTTTTATAAGAAAGATAAGCCTGTCAAAAGCCAGGCAGCACTAGTTCATAAATGATTCACATTAGCAAAAATATTTATTACAAAACTACATTTATTATAATAAAACATCTATAGCTATACATGTCCATGAATTGAATGAATGTATATGGAATTGGCACCATTTTGTCAGTAGAAATCTTGGCTGCTAATCGGGCTTATTTTGCTCTGCGATGTAGGGGAAAGATAAGGTTGCCAGGTCTCTCTGGCAACCAGTGGGAGGTTTTAGGGGTGGAGCCTGCAGAGGGCAGGATTTGGGGAGGGGAGGGACTTCAATGCCATAGAGTCCAATTGCCAAAGCGGCCATTTTCTCCAGGTGAACTGATCTCTATCGGCTGGAGACAGTTGTAACCGCAGGAGATCTCCAGCTTGTACCTGGAGGTTGGTAACCCTAAGGAAAGACTTTACCTCAAGCACAGCTCATGCTTGCCCCATTCCTCTGAGAGATGAGAGGTTCCAGGGGCTAAAGCCTACTTCCGTTGGAAGTAAAAGCACTGGAGTCTTATGAGGTCTTTGTAGTGTTTGCTTTATATATGAATACAGAGCTAGAGCACAGGTAGAAGTAGAAATGCACTCCCACATCAGACCCCCAGAAACAGAGATCCCACAACCAAGGGTACTTTTTTAGACAATTCTAACAGCAATGGTACTCTGTTTCTATGTTACAGTACACTACTAGTTATGCAGACTAGATGATCTATTCCAAACCTGATGTATGCTGGGCAAAAGCCATTAAGGCACAGTGCGAGTAGATACCCCCAGCAATTAAAAAGTATTACAAAGCATTATAATTCCCGTTGTTATGCATGGGAGGCTGAGTCATAGTGATCAAAGGCCAAGCATATTGGTCAGAATTATTCATAAATGCCAGGTTTTCTACATCTATAACCTTGGTTTCTGTCAGTAAAAGTCAGGGGGAAGGGTCAGGGCCCTTTCCAGGGCTATTTTGGCCTCCCAGTACATTCCTACTTCCCTCATTCCTGCCCCGGAGGGAGGACTTATTGGGGCCAGGGCCAACAACAACCAGGCAATTTGCTATCATACAGTTTGTTCAACTCACCCAAATGCAGCTGTGAGTATGATGCATACAACTCACCTGGGCCCAGCATAGGATTGCCAACCTCCAGATACTAGCTGCAGATCTCCTGCTATTACAACAGATCTCCATCTGACAGAGATCAGTTAACCTGGAGAAAATGGTTGCTTTGGCAATTGGACTCTATGGCATTGAAGTCGCTCCCCTCCCCAAACCCCACCCTCCTCAGGCTCTGCCCCCAAAACCTCCCGGTGGTGGCGAAGAGGGACTGGCAACCCTAGCCCAGCAGCAGCCTTTACACAACTTTCATGACTTGGCTAGGCCCAGCAGTGGCCATCCTGTGACTTACCTGACTGACTTTCTACTGCACAACTTTTGCAACTTGGCCAGATGTTTCCTACAGAAAGCCTGCCAGGTGAGAGAAGGAGGGAAATCTGAGAGCCAGTGTGGTGTAGTGGCTAGAGTGTCAGCTAGGATCTAGGAGACTAGGGTTGCCATCTTCCAGGTAGTAGCTGGAGATCTCCTGCTATTACAACTGATCTCCAGCCGATAGATATCAGTTCACCTGGAGAAAATGGCCACTTTGGCTATTGGACTCTATAGTATTGAAGTCCCCTCCCCAAACCACGCCCTCCTCAGGCTCCACCCCTAAAACCTCTCGCTGGTGGCGAAGAAGGACCTGGCAACCCTATAGGAGACCCAGGCTCAAATCCTCACTCTACCATGAAAGGTTGCTGCATGACCTTGGGCCAGTCACACGCATTCAGCTTACTGTACCTCACTTGGTTATTGTGAGGATAAAAGGGAGGACAAGACAATGATGTCAGTTGTTTTGTGATTTTGGTGGGGTATAAATGTAGTACATAAATAATAAATGAAGCTGAAGATTGTGGGTAGCTAAAGGTTGGTTGGTGAATGAGAAGGAAGCAGAGAGAGGATATGAGGGAAGTGGTGACCCCCTGCAAATCTAGTGTGTTTTCTAGTTGTTTTATCTAATTCTGGACATGGCCATAGGTGCAGATTGTTAAATCCACACATTAGAATTATGTACAAAGGAGGGAAAAATTTCTACAAACTTGGAAGAAACCTTAGGTTTTCAAAAGTAAGTAAATAAATATATTGTAAAACAATAAAGTGGTGAAGAAAATTAAGAGAGTTTTAAAATGCTGAGATGTCAAAAGATTCCTCACAAGGTCTTGGCAGCAATTTTGTATTCCCTAAGCAACACTGGTAATCCAAAATGGCTGCTGCAGCTTCATTTCAACAGTGGAGATGAATTGTGGAAAGAAGTGGACAGGCAAGCCAAAGCAAGGAAAGAAGGAAGAAGGGGGTGGATGTGAAGAAAAAAAGAAAAAATAGGCAAAAGTGAGGGAATAAGAACTGGAAGCAGGAAAAACAAAAGGTGCAAGAGTGGAGGGGAGGAAGGTGAGGAGAGAAAGTGGCAGATGAGATGAGGCAGTTTGGTAGAGAAATGGGAGCTGGGATGGGGAAGGACAAAGGAGATAGGTTGCGGGATCACTGGGACAGGGGCTGAGGTTTCCCTGTGAGTCTTCATGAGTCCTCTGCTTGTAACTTTATGATACATATTTAATTGGTTTACCTTAACATCATTAATCCTCCTTGCAGACAATAGTTCTAAGTACCAAACTATTAAATGCATGTTAGATTTCGTCTTTTCCCTTTTTAACTTTAGGTTTTTATGTTAACTAAAAGGCTTGACAAAGAAATGCTACCACATTTTCTAAAGTTATTATGTCATATTCATTCCAGATCGTTCCTGTGTTTTCATCAAGCATTCACAGTTCCTTTTTGTCCTGAAGATTTTATAATTTATGGTTAAAGTGCTCTCTGTGAGCAACCTCTCTAGCCCAGCAAGCAGAGCAAAGGTATTGTTAGTTGCAGTGAATATACAATTATAAGTGATAAAATATCACTGCTTTTTCCAATAAACCTTGGTGATGAAAGGTAATTGTATATTACACAGAAAGAAAGAGGGGGAGAAAAGTAATTCAAATGGGTGTGAAATTTCCAAGAATTCTAGGCATAGCCGAAGATTTCTCAGCACCACAAAACAAGAACCTGCCAACTAACAAGGACATATTGATCTACAGAGTATTAGCTCAATTCAATTGATGTATTTAGAGTGACATCCTGATACCAACATGATTGACTTACTGGACTGATTGGCATCCCTGTACTAATATTTACGGCAGTATACCTGCAAGTATATCTTGAAATTTGGGGCAATGTGGGTCCATTAAAACCTATAATAAACCCTTACTTGGTGGCTCAACACAGCTTAGAGCCTGTAAACCTACACAATAATGAGCACTCAGGCTTCACTACTATAACAATTTAACACTTATTTAGTGTCTGCAGTTTAAATTGCAGAAGAGAGATAATCCCCTGCCCAAAGTTTGTGGTGTCCAGTAAATTTACTGTGCTGAGTACTCAGGCAGAGTATGTCTTAGACTAGTCATTTTCATACAATTATGCCATGAGAGAACTGCTAGTGCACAAGAACTTTCAGAATTAAAAAGTCCTGTGAGCCCAAGTTATCTCTGCATGATACATTTACTGATTTTACCTCTTTCCACTCAACTGTACTAAAAGTGGAGGTGATTGCATCATTCATGCCCTGGTTAGTGACTCATGTAGAATCATAGCAAGCAACTATTTCACACTGTAAAAGTAAAAAAAATCAGGCATAAGAGAGAAGCGTGCTGAGAAGAAGCCACAGCTGTCAGTAGTTTTCAAAGTATCATCATGGACAGATAAGAACATTGCAGTTAAAACAAAATAAAAGCAGTTGTTGCTGTACCCCACAGGTTGGTCCTGGAGTCCTCCCAGAATTACCACTGATCTCAAAACTACATCATGTGATACACGTGAATCAACCCACAGTAAGCTGCTCTGAGCCTGGCTTTGGCCGGGGAGGGCGTGCTACAAATTGAATAAATAAATAAAATAAGACACTTCACACAATGCGTGAAAGAGATAATGTGGGCTGAGCGATCTTGCCAAGAAAAAGGTAGTAATTGGATGGTAGTAAAGTGCACTTCAATATTTTGAAGTGTAAGGATGTGTCACTGGCCACCAAGACTAGATTAATTCATGCCATCGTATTCCCTATTACTATGTATGGGTGTGAAAGCTGGACAGTGAAGAAAGCTGATAGGAAGAAAATAGATTCCTTTGAAATGTGGTGTTGGAGGAGAGTGTTACTGATTCCATGGACTGCCAAAAAAAACAAATCAGTGGGTTATAGATCAAATCAAGCCTGAACTGACCCTAGAACCTAAAATGACTAAACTGAGGCTATCGTATTTTGGTCACATCATGAGACGACAAGAGTCACTGGAAAAGACAGTCATGCTAGGAAAAGCTTTTTTTTTTTTGAAATTTTTTAATTGGTTTTTATAATATAAATTTTCCATGTTAACAAACAACAATATACGTAGTATTAAAAACTAAATCATAGGTAATGTTGTTATAATTGTTTAAGTGCTAAATAAAAATAAAAAATAAAGGAAAATTTATTGACTTCCCCATCACCTCCGTCTGCCTCTTAATAAAGTATTCTATCCCATCGTGATATGGTCTGATCTTAATTATTCTTATATCTCAATTAGGTTTCAATCACATTATACTATCAATATAATTGATTATGTTTCTTTATGTTAACAATGTCATCTAGATCAGATTAAAAGGTATTCTTCCATTTTCCCCAGTCCTAGTTCATATTCACAATATTTCATCCACGCCTCCCATTCCCCCATAAATTGAACATTGTCTTTTTGATGTAAAATAGCTGTAAGTGTTGCCATTTCCACCAGTTCAAACATTTTCATAGTCCAGTCTTTTTTCCCAGGAGTGTCTGCCCCTTTCCATTTTGCTGCATAAAGCAGTCTTGCAGCTGTAGTCGCGTAAATCAAAAAAGTCCTGTGTTTTAACAAATCATCAGGTATCATACTTAATAGCATCATTTCTGGTATTTTGGGTATGTTTTTTTGTACTATTAGTCTTAATTCGTTATAAATCATACCCCAAAAATCCTTAGCTTTGTCACAAGTCCACCACATATGATAAAAAGAACCAACTTCTTTATTACATTTCCAACATTTAGGGGATGTCACTTTGTAGATCTTTGCAATCTTCTTAGGCGTTAAATGCCATCTATACATCATTTTATAGATATTTTCTCGAATTGACTGCGCATTTATTCCTTTCAGGTCTTTCGCCCATAGTCTTTCCCATTTGTTTAGGGCAATATCATGTCCCACAGTTTGAGCCCAATTAATCATTGTTGGTTTGATTATTTCCTGCTCACAATAAATTGTTAAAAGAAGATTATACATTTTAGAAATCAGTTGAGTATTATTATCTAATAGCATCCTGTGAAAAGATGATTTTTCTTTAGAGAATCCATTCTTCATGTCTTGTGTAAATACTGATTTAATTTGATGATATTGAAGCCATTGTAAATCGTCTTTAAGTAACTGAAAGTCTTTTAGTGAGCTTTTCTTTCCTTCCCAGTTAATTAACTCTTGGTAGGTGATAAATTTGTCCAATCTAAGTGGGCGTAATGTCAACATTTATTGAGGTGATATCCACATCGGTGTTACTGGTTCAAGAATATGTTTATATCTCATCCATATATGAAATAAGGAGGACCTGATTATATGGTTACGAAATGATGCTTGTATCTTAATTTTACCATACCATAAATAGCCATGCCATCCACTTATATTGTTAAAACCTTCAAGATCTAACAAACGCGAATTGGATAAGTTCATCCAGTCCTTTAGCCATACTAAAGCGGCCGCTTCAGCGTAAAGTTGAAAGTTAGGTAGTGCTAAACCTCCTCTAACTTTAGAGTCCACCAGATGTTTATAAGCAATCCTCGGTTTTTTCCCTTGCCAGATGAAATTTAATACGTCTTTCCTCCAGGTATCAAAGTATTTAACATGTGATATTATAGGCAAATTTTGGAATAAGAAAAGCATCCTTGGTAAAATGTTCATTTGGATTGTTGATATACGTCCCAAAAGTGACAATTTTTTATTTGACCAAATGATCATATCAGTTTTTATTTTGTCCCATAGTTTAAGATAGTTATTGGTTATCAAGTCTTTATTCTTTGCAGAGATCCAGATTCCCAAATATTTGATCTTATTAGCCTTCTCCCAACCTGTGTATGATATAAATTCCTGTTGTTCTGTTTCTGATAAATTCTTAAATATTGTCTTTGTTTTTTCTTGGTTAACTTTAAATCCCAATACATTTCCAAAATCGTCCAAAGTTTCCAACAGTATCTTCATTGATTGTGTTGGATTCTCCAAGATTAACAGAAGATCATCCGCGAATGCTCTCAATTTGAATTCATGTTTTTTAATTTTTAATCTGCAAATGTCCTCCATACTCCTTAGCTTACAGCATAGTGATTCCAACACCAACAAAAATAATAATGGAGACAGAGGACATCCTTGTCTGGTTCCTTTCTTGATTGCGCAGTTGTCGGACATCGATTCATTCACCAGAATTTTTGCCTGTTGGGATGTATATATGGCCGATATACCTCTCAAGAAACGGTCTCCAAAATTTAATTTTTCCAATATCTTTTTCATAAAGTCCCATGAGACCATATCAAAGGCTTTCTCTGCATCCAAAAATACACAGGCCGCCGTTTGTTGAATATTCTGGTCATAATATTCCAGTGAATCTAATAAAACTCTTATATTATCTTTAATTTGCCTTCCTGGAACAAAACCTGCTTGGTCTTCATGTATAAGGTCCTTAATAAAATGCTTTATCCTATTCGATAAGACCGAAGCATAAATCTTATAATCCACATTTAACAGCGAGATAGGTCTATAATTTGAAGTTTTTTCTGGATCTCTTCCTTCCTTAGGTATCAACGATATAAATGCATGTGACCAAGTCTCTGGGGATGCTCCCTTATCCAAAATTGTATTACAAAGTAATACAAAAATGTTCACTAAATTGTCACTAAATGTTTTATAAAATAGTGCAGTAATTCCATCTGGTCCTGGTGTCTTGTCCGTTTTTTGTTTCATTATTGCTTCTTGTATTTCATCCTTTGTAATTGGTGCATCTATCCATTCTTGTTGGGGCTTTGAAAGGACATTCATCTGTATTGAATTTAAAAACTTGTCTATTTTCTTTTTTGAGATATTTTCTTTCTGATATAACTTAGTATAGAATGAAACAAATTCTTTTTGTATATCCGTAGTTGTATAAACTGGTCCTTTAGCGGATTGAATTTTTGTTATAATCTTCTTTTAAAATGAGTCTTTCAATTGGGTCGCCAAAAATTTTCCAGGTTTATTAGCATGTTCAAAGTATTTTTGTTTAGCGGATTTTAAATTTTTGTTCATTTCCTCCATTATTATCAAATTTAGTTGGTGTTTAGATACAGAAATCTTCATTTGTATGTCATTTTTCTCTTCTTCATGTAAGGCCATAACCAGTTTTTGCTCCAAATTTTGTAGATCCCAAAGTATATTATTGGTAAATTGTAGTTGAGTTTTCTTCCAGGCCGTGTGTTTCTGTATCATAAATCCTCTTAGAACAGCTTTAAATGCATCCCAAACTGTATTCAGCGAAGTTTCCCCATTAAGGTTAATTTCAAAGAAATCTTTAATTAAGTCCTGTAGTTCTTTTTGAATCTTGTTATCCTTTAAAAGTTTACCATTTAGTCGCCATCTAAATGCTTGTTTATTGTTCCATTCAAATGTAACTGGATTATGATCAGAAAAAGTTCTTGGTACAATTTGGATTTTACGTAGTTGCATGAAAATAGATTTACTAGCCCATATCATATCTATTCTGGAGTGTGAGTCGTGTCTCGCTGAATAAAAAGTATATTCTTTAGCCGTTGTATTCATTATTCTCCAGATGTCTTGTATTTCCAATTCTGAAGCCATGGTGAAGAAAGTTTTAGGTAAACATCCTTCGTTTTCGTCTTTTGCTTTTGATTTTTTATCCAAAATTGGGAGAGTAACACCATTGAAATCGCCCATCAAAAGAATCTGATCCTTTGCATACTGAGAAATCAGTTCATGTAGTTGTCCATAAAATTTAGCTTTTCCTTCGTTAGGTGCATATATTCCTACTACAATCGTCTTTTGCCCCAATATTTTGGTCTTGATAATTACAATTCTGCCTTCATTGTCTTTGTACAGTAGTTCAGGACTAAGGCTAGAATGAGCATATATCACAACTCCCTTTGTTTTTGTTTTAGCTGATGCAACAAATGCTTGTCCAAGCATTTGCCTATCCAGGTACTTTTTGTGTTTTGTTGCTATATGAGTCTCTTGCAGACAAATTAGGGAGTATTTGTATTTCTGTAGATATTTAAAAATTCTAGCCCGTTTGGTTTTTTCATTCAAACCATTCACATTCCAAGAAATTACTTTTGCCATGATGTAGTAATTATTGAAGCAAAATATTCAGTCTATAACACAGTGCCTCCTTCTGCTCCCTGTGGTTCTTCTTCTTCTTCTTCCTCTTCCTTTTGTTCCAGGGTTAGTCCTTTAAGCTCTGTCTTGTATTTCCTCAGAAATTTTCCCACATCCGATGGAGATAAGATTGTCATTTTCATTTCTTTGTAGGTGAAAGCCAAGCCTTGTGGCATAATCCAACGATATTTGATACCATTAGCTTTCAAAACAGACACAAATTCTTTGTAATTATTCCTCTGTGAGAGTAAATGTCTTGGTATGTCCTTTAATAATATTAGAGGAATATCTCCTGCTGAAACCGGACTGTCATAGTGGATCTTCATGATACTGTCCTTGATCCTAGTGTCATAAAAAACAATCATGAGATCTCTTGGTTTAGATCTTTTCATTCTAGCAGGTAATGGTATTCTGTAAACTCTGTTGATGGCTTGGTTCAATTCTTGTTCTTCTATTTGAAATAAATAAGCCAGATTTGGGACTACAGTTTCTTTGTTGTCTCCCATCATATCTGGAAAATTGCGCAGACGAAGGTTGGTTTCTCTAACTCTCATCTCCATCATTGCTATCTAATCTTTAACAGCTGTCTGATTAGTTTGTATTGTTTCAATCTGCTTCTCTTGGCTTGCTAATTTTTTCTTTGTATCCTTGTGTTCTTCCATCACTTTCTTAACTGATGAATCCATTGCTTGCATGTCCGTCTTCATAGTATTCATTTGGGTCTTTACAACTTTAAGGTCTTCTGTAACCACATCAAGCTTTTGGTTAATAGCTTGAGATGCTTGGCCAAGATTTGTCATCATAGCAGTCAGCTGTGTCATTTGTGTAGACATCTGTTCAAACTGTTTAGTTGTTGCCTCTGTTTGCTTGGCTAACATGTCTTGCAATTTCTTTTCCATGGTTAAGGTTTGTGTCGCTTCTTTCAGTTTTGTATAGGCAGGGCTATGTAATGAGCCAGAACGGGGTCGAGATGCAGACATTTACATTGAAGTAAGGCTGGTAAAATACATGTCCTCAATCAGGACCCTCTGATTAGTTGTTGATAGAAAATGTTTCAATGATCAGCTTAATAATTTTTTTGCTTTAAAAAGACCCCTATTTCACTTTAAAACAGCTTTTTAAAGTTTGGAATACCAGCGAGTTTTGCCGGCCGCTCTAGGTCGGGTCAATCAGGAAGTATTCCGGAAGTTGATATCACCGTGGACCTTCTACCGCCTCTTCTCGATGGTTGTTCCCTTCAGGAACTATTTCTATGTTACTCGAGTGCGACGTGTATCCGGTCCTACGAGTTGCTTCCTGTTGTTGTAAGCCAGATGATAGAGAGGGTGATATAGAGGGTCTTCCGGATTAAGGAGTTCCTTGCTGCAAACGTGGCTGGAGGACCCCTTTTTTTTCCTTTTCTTCTTCCACCGGAAGAAAGAAGTTCACCCTCCCCTTCCCTCAAAAGTACTTCTCATTGGTGGAAATTTTAGTCCATCTTATAGGCGTCTTTCTAGCTCTTTGTTTTAGTTTAAGCTGATCAACTTGATAAGGCTCCTGCCTCTAATCCTGATGGATTTTATAGGTCAAACTTATCCAGTTCGATTAAGGGAGGGACAAGGATGCTGGGAATGTCTTCATCTACCCCCCAGTTATTCAGTAACATCAGTAAAAGACGAAGGGTTCTTGCGTACTCACTTGAGCGTCTAGAGGTGAGGTTCTTATCTTAAAGTAGTCCTTATGGTGGTTATAAGGTGGTGGAGGGTAGAGTCTTATGCCGAAGTTGCATTTTGGCAATTTCTTCCCTAGGTGCCCTCGCAGGACCGGCGTCCAAAACTCCGAGGGACTTAAAGAAGCTCCCTCAGAGTATTTGGGAGGTCAAACTGCTTTTACGGGCTGGAGGGAGTTCCTGCTATCCGACCCACTTGCAAGGATCGGGTTGGGATGCATATAGCATCCCAGAATTAACGCAAACTTGGATTTCTCCCAGGACAGCCTGAGGAAACGTGGCACTCACCCCAGCGGCACCACCGGAAGTCGACAGTCATGCTAGGAAAAGTTGAGGGCAGCAGGAAAAGAGGAAGACCCAACAAGAGATAGATTGACTCAATAAAGGAAGCCACAGCCTTCAATTTGCAAGATCTGAGCAAGGCTGTCAAAGATAGGACATTTTGGAGGACTTTCATTCATAGGGTCGTCATGAGTCGGAAGCGACTTGATGGCACTTAACACACACACAAAGTGCAATTCACCTGTACTCCAGAGCACCCAATACATTTTCTGGGCACAATACAACAGTAATGCATTTGCAGCTTTCTGTCAGTCTGTCGTCTCTCTGTGACACAAAGGGCAGTGTAGGGATTCATTTCACAGCAATGTATAGTGGCACCAGCTTTTTAAAGTGACTGACGGGTGCCCTTGGAATCAATAAGACATAACTTCTTTAAACACAAGCATCCTGAAATTTAAAACTTTTGAATAATGAAAAATTCTCTTGAAAGGTGCACAATCACAAATTGTTATTCAGATGACATTTTGGTTTTGCATTTGATCGACCCGATACATATAAATAGATCCAGTTTAAAACATATGCTGATAGGAGCCATTTTCCACCAATAATGCTTGTGCATTCTTTTAGGAAGGGTTACATAACTAACAGGTAATTTTAAAAAGTCTTATACCATGCAGTCACTTCTAATGTACTGATAATCTTACTTAAGGTCTATGAATACCTTCAAAGTTCTTCTAGAAAAATAAAATAAAATATTTAGTAGGCATCTTTTCACCTCTGTGAATTTTTAATTACCGAAGAATTTAACATGTGCCTGAAAGTATTGCCTGGTAAATGATCACTCCCCACTACAAAGCTTCTCAAGTATCTCCATCTGCTAAAATTTCATGGAGTCACGGGCTTTTGTTGACAGCTGAAAACAATATATTTAAATAGCACCAAGCTTAGGTGAGTACATAGGTTTTCTTACTGTCTAAAATTATTCAGGCCCTGACCTGGATGGCCCAGGCTAGCCTGATCTCGTCAGATCTCAGAAGCTAAGCAGGGTCAGCCCTGGTTAGTATTTGGATGGGAGACCGCCAAGGAATACCAGGGTTGCTGTGCAGAGGAAGGCACTGGCAAACCACCTCTGTTAGTCTCCTGCCATGAAAACCCCAAAAGGGGTCGCCATAAGTTGGCTGCGACTTGAAGGCACTTTACACACACAAAATTATTCAGGCATCTAGAAAAACAACTTTAATAACTTTTTCCCCTTAATATCTAACAGGTACTAAAAGAAGTCTATGGACAATTCTATATGCTGACATTGCATGAGCATTAATTTTTAAGGAGCAAACATTATGATATCTGGCATGCTATGTTCTCTGGTGTTACAGAATACCACTGCTGGCTACTTGGATGTTTTCAACAAAGAAGGCAGATCTCTATTTAAAAACAACAACAACTTTGCGTTAACAAATATGACAAATATTTGCCCTATGTTTCCATGAGATATAAGTTTTTTGAAAATTACACTTAATTGAAGATCATTTGGTTTTAAAGTATGGGTAAACTAGAAAACAGAAAAAGAAAACAAAATAATTAATATGGAAACTGTTGGCTTGATACTGAAGTAAGTATTTCTACTAAATTATCAGTACTTATTTATCATAGTGGTGATTCCATGTAAATGTCTCAGAAAATATTATTTTTTGAAAAAACTGTTCAGGCATTTGATCAATCAAAATAGCATGACTGCTAATATGAAGACAGACATTTATCAGCAATTCACCACAGAATAGCTTGCAATACATATACACTTTCTAGAACAGCAAAATAATCCTCATAGCTATAAAGAACTCATTTCAGTTCTTTCGGAATAATGGGATACATAAATCGTTTTTCAGAAACACTCCCATGAGGTTAACAGGAATATCAGATTGTCTTCTACATTAAACATGTAAATATTTCATAATGATATATTTTTCAACCAAACAACTGGAGCTATTATATAGGTAATAGATCACAATAGCTGCTACCTGTCACTGTCTTCATTCCAACACTCATACCCAACAATTTTTTAGAAGATGAAACATTTTTACTCTAACCTGAATGCTATTTTCAGGTTTACAAAGAATAATACATTATTTTGTTATAAAACACCAAAAATAACCAGTCATTGTAGACAGATAATATTTACAAGACCCTTCCTGCTGATTAAACTAATAGTTGGAGTTCACTATTAAATCCCTTGCCATTACTAAGACCAGAAATAGGCATAGCAGCCTCGTGTCACATCAATCCATGGAATATAGTAATATAAAATGTGTACATGGTGCCATGATGTTCCAACTTCCTCTCCCCCAAAACACAGGAGTTAATGAAGGAAAGAAGGAAAGGGAAACCCCAGAATATGATGTTCTCTTCCATTTTCAACTAAAAGGAAGTACCAGTTTTATGCTGGCCATTGGCCATAACAAATAAACAAACAAACAAGTACCAGTTTACAGTGTTTCTTCTGGATCTGTTACTGCATCCCAGTTTTGACTAAAATTTATTATTGTGTTTAATCATTAGCTTTTCTGAATTAGTAAATTCGGATTATGAATCTCTGTTGTCCAAATGCCATGTTAAGCAGAGCTGAATCCTTCTAAGACTGCTTAGGTTGGCACTGCAAATATTCTAACAAAACAAAGGAAGACTGTTGATTTCAGGCAGGCGCTGATGTTTAGGAGTCAAGCTTTTAAAAATATATATACGCACCAATGGAGCTCACACACAAACTGAATTCCTCCCCCCCACACACACACACACACACACACTTTTTTGAGGTGAACTATTTGGGTGAAATTATTTTTAGTGCAAACTAAAGATTGCATTGCCCTGACATGGATGGCCCAAGCTAGCCTGATCTTGTCAGATCTCGGAAGATAAGGAGGGTCAGCCCTGGTTAGTATTTGGATGGGAGACCACTAAAGAATACCAGGTTTGCTGTGCAGAGGAAGCCAATGGCAAACCACTTCTGTTAGTCCCTTGCCTTGAAAATTCCATTAGGGTCGCCATAAGTTGGTTGTGACTTGATGGCACTTTACACACATACACAGAGAGAGAGAGAGAGAGAGAGGGAAAGAGAGAGACATTATTTTGCAGATCACAAACTTTAAAATATGTTCCTATAGTTGTTATAAAATCACTTTGCTTAGTACCATTTTCTGTAGTACAGGTGAATACAGATACTAGGGCTGTCAATTCGGTTCGGTCCGAACTGAAATCAACCGAATTTCCCCTGATTCTGTGATTTTCAGTTCGGACGGATCCGAACTCAACTCTGGAGGGCAACGGGGGGGGGGCTGAATTCAGCGAGTTCGGGAGTTCGCGAATAAATTTGGCCAATTCGGCCCCCCCTTCAGGGCAGCCCGCTGAAAGGCGCGGGCTGCCCTTTAAACTGATCTGCGCCTCCCGGGCGGGAGGCGCAGATGAGTTTAAAGGGCAGCCCGCCTCCCTTCAGCGGGCTCCGCTGAAGGGGGGCGGGCTGCCCTTTAAACTGATCTGCGCCTCCCGCCCGGGAGGCACAGATGAGTTTAAATGCGCCCGGGAGGCGCAGATGACTTTAAAGGGCAGCCGCGCCAGGGCAGCCGCGCCTCTCCAGCGGGCTCCGCTGGAGAGGCACGGCTGTCATTTAAAGTCATCTGCGCCTCCCGGGCGGGAGGCGCAGATGAGTTTAAAGGGCAGCCGCGCCTCTCCAGCGGGCTCCGCTGGAGAGGCGCGGCTGTCATTTAAACTCATCTGAGCCTCCCGCCCGGGAGGCTCAGATGAGTTTAAATGACAGCCCGCGCCTCTCCAGCGGAGCCCGCTGAAGGGGGGCGGGCTGCCCTTTAAACTGATCTGCGCCTCCCAGCTGGGAGGCTCAGATCAGTTTAAAGGGCCCCCGCGCGCCTTCAGGGAATCCCTGAAGGCGCGCTTCGGCCGAATTTTCCCCCGAACTCCGGATCCCCCCGAATTACTGGGGATCCGAAGCGGGGGAGTTCGGACTTCGGACCGTACCGACCCCACAAGGGTCAAATTCGGCCGAATCCGAACTGTACCGAATTTTTTTTTGACAGCCCTAACAGATACCGATTTCTTTGAGTCTCCCAAATATGATTTTATATGCAGATAAATATATTGGCTAGCAGTTTTTAATTTACCAATTATTTGTTCTCGATATCCAGTATGGTTATGTATGCATCCATTGATTATAAGTACTTATAGGAATAAGACCCCAAAAGCACTTTGTGGACAGGTTTGTTGGAACTAAATAGCAATATTTTGTGTTAAACATTCAAATATTTCATATTTTAGATAACTGAAGATGGAAGATAAAGTATCCAATCATATCTCTTCAAATATCAGGGTGGTGATAACCTTTTGATTGGAAGATCCAATCATATCTCAAAAGTAACCTTGTCCAGTAAAGAACCTAGTGATAATCTATACTCAATGTTGTTTGGGAGTTAACAATATTAAAGCATTCCTTTTCATAAGCGCTGTGTCCAGTTATAAAATGTACTCTAAACAGTGAAAAAGGAGAAACAAAGCATCATATATTGAGACAATGATATTCCATGCTGGCATTTTAGTTGTATACTGATTGCTTCTTCAATGTACGCCTTCCAGTGAACCCCAAACACTGTAACCGGTGGCAGAATTTTTGTGACTGGAGAACAGCTGAAATAAACAAACGGATTTCAAACAGCTTGTTCAGAATTTTGGAGATGCCTGAGGTGATCCTTGAGAGAAATTATGTTTCTGTATCTTTACAGAAAATAAGAATATTTCAACCTTCTGGCGGACAGTGAATTCTCTAAGTAATGGCTATGTCAGAGTCCCCGCATGTATCCTGTTATCGGTCTGTGTAGCTTACTTCAAGAGCCTTTTCTCCTACTCTCTGGACAACCAAGGACTTATACCTGTGTAGCACCTCCTATTTTGCTGAATTCTTGATGTGTCTCCTAACAAAATTAAACCGCTCATTGACCGCTTAAACTCAGGGAAAGCCCCAGGTCCTGATCTAATCCCCTACAAACTCTTTAAAGTGAACAGTAAATGGTGGGCCGACATTCTTGCTCCTGTATTTACACAAATTAATGCATCAGGATCCATTCCAAAATCTTGGAGACATACTATAATAGTCCCAATCTTCAAAAAGGGTCAGCACTCTGACCCAAGCAGTTATCGCCCAATCAGCCTTTTGTCTTGCTTAGGCAAATTGTATTCCTCCTACTTATTAAAGAGGCTCTTGGACTGGGTTGAGAGTAATGACATCCTTGGCTGGGAGCAGATTGGCTTCAGAAGGGGTTGGTCTGTTACGGACCATTGTTTAGTGCTCTCTCTTAGCCGAGAAATATTCCTTCCCCCAAAATAGCACCCTTTATGCGGCTTTTATGGATCTTAAGGGAGCCTTTGATGCCATCCCGAGGGAGAGGCTATGGTTGAAACTATCAAATTCTAGTATGGATAAGAGGATACTATGGCTCATTCAACAATTTCATACTGACCTCACAGCTCAGGTTCACTGTGACAACCAAGGAGAACTAACTGAGCCCTTTGAACTGGCCAAGGGAGTTAGACAAGGTTGCCTCCTTGCTCCTCTCTTGTTTAATCTCTATCTGAACAATATGGCAACCAATTTCTCAGAGTCTTGTCATCCCCCAAAGCTTGCAAGTCATCCCACCCCAATTCTACTCTATGCCGACGATGCAGTTCTCCTGTCCCGCACAAGAACTGGTTTGAAAAGATCCTTACAAACCTTTTCTGAGTACTGCTCTAGGGAAGATCTTAAAATAAACCATCACAAATCTAAGGTTATGATCTTCTCTAAGAGGAGAAAAATGCCTCTTTTTTGCTGGGTATTAGACAGATTTGAGGTTGACCAAGTCAAGGAGTTTGTTTATCTTGGCATTCTTTTTTCCCATAACCTAAATTGGAATGCCCATCAAAAAGCAGTGTCCAACAAAATTAAACCTGGGGTTGGTGCTATTGTCAACTTTTTCCATACCAAAGGTAGCAAATATATTCCAGGGGCTGTTCAGGTTTTCAATCTAAAAATTATTCCAATTGTTCTTTTTGGTGTTGCCATTTGGATAACTGTTGTCAATAAATCTATAGATTGTCCATTGCTTCAGTTTTTACAAAAACTCTTAAATGCCCCTCGATGTGTTGCTGGCGTTACCCTTCACTCCGAGTTTGGCCAAATGTCGCTCGAAGCTAGGGCATGGTTGGCCACCTTTAAGCTACAACTTAAGCTGTGCTTTAGCACTGAGGGGCTCCTAGCTTCTCTGAAGCATGACCCTTTTAAATCCTCATGGCAAAAAATCTTAGATGAGAAATTGTCATTGTTGGGCTTCTCGCAGGATATGTTATTAGATCTTGGGAAAACTGAAGATTTCACCAAAATTAAAAAGTGCATTAAAGAGCAAAATTAAAAAGCGCATATAACAGCACTACTTTTCATGCTCGCTGTGTTTGTTCATCCCAGTTTTTCAGAATACCACCACCACGTGGTTTGCCTGCTTATACTTATTATTTGACAACTCCTCATCTTTCTAGAGCCTTCTGTTTAGCTAGACTGAATGCTGACCCCTCTATGGTTATGCATGGCAGAATTTTGAATATACCATATCCAGACAGGACCTGTCCTTGCTCTTCTGGCTCTATTGATTCATTAGCTCATGCCCTCTTGGAATGCCGCTTTTATGAAGAACTTCGATCACATTATATCTCTCCCCTTTTAACATATAAATCTAATGCCTCTGTGTCTGACAAAATGCCTTTTTTACTAAGTGACAGGGATCCCAAGGCTATATTGTCAGTGGCAAGATTTGTTTCAGTCCTTATATCTCTCAAACATTAGATATATGCTGCTCAAGATCAATTGATCAAGGAGCTTCTAAGGGATAAAGGAAAGGAAATATGAATAACATCTATGAATTAAATCAAAGCTACCACTATAATCCCCATCAGATAGCCACAAGCAGAGTCATTTTTCATGATGTTCTTGGCACAATGTTTGGTTAACCATAGATACATCGGATTACCTAGCCACAAGAATGTTATATGCCTTTATAAAGACAAAATAAACAAAAATTTGCAACACTGACAATCTCAACTGTCCTACTGCAACATGCCATGGAAGAGACCTGAACCTCCCGCTGTAGGCCAGGATCCAGCAGCACCCCCAAACTATGAACCTGGTCCTTCATGTGAGTGCAGAACAGGCTAACTCTTTAATCCTTGAACAGTTTCTCCATTGGCCAACAACACCTCATTCTTGTCTGGACTGAACTTCAGTTTATTGTCCCTCATCCATACCATTATCTTCAGCATGTAGCTGTTCAGCATTCCTACAGACCAACCCAACCAGGAGTGGTGGTTAGAATGTCGGATGTGTCGAACTGGGATCTGAGAGACCGATTTTAAATCCCTGCTCTGCCATGGAAGCTTGCTGGATGACATTCAGCCAGTCTCACACTCTTAGCCTAAACCACCTGACAAGATTGTTGTGAAGATAAAACAGAGGAGAGGAGAACAAAGTGAGCCACATTGGGTGAAAGGTGAGGTATAAAATAATAAATTAAAATAATAAAAAATAAGCTGAGAAATAAACTGGATACCATTTGCTAACTGGTAGCACCACATTCCAAATCCCTGGATGATCTCCATCAGCACTTTCATAAAGATGTGAAACAGCATGGGGAACAAGATGGATCCCTGCAGCACCCCATAGCATAAATGCCATGGGGCCAAGCAGCAATCTCCCAGCACCACTATCTGGAATCAGTCAATCAAGTAAGAGCAAAATACTCCCAACTTAGCCTGCCATTCCAGGATACCATAGTCATATCCTTCTGAGTAAGCATAATAAGGCTGGGGATGCTAGCCTACACAGTGTGGTCATAAACTAAAAGCTACGGCAATAATCTAATCATTTCATTAACTTTCCCTCTCATTCTGTTTCTGTCATAGTAACTCCTTACATTTCAACTAAAAATTATTTTATGTTTTGCTTCTTGGCATTTTTCATACCTACAAAGAATTTTAGTGATAATTAAAATCTAAAGTCTCATCTAAAGATAACACATTATGGGCTCAGCTCCTAAAATTCCCTTTTACTAACTGAAGATTCTTCCATTCATGGAAAACTCCTTCTGTGAAAGACTTCTTCTGTTAATGGAAAAAGCCTTCTGGGAACAAAAGATTCTTCACAGTAGAAAGGAACCGCAGGATCCAGTAAGTAGTTATATAATTTTTTTAAAAAAACTATTAGGTTAGAGTGGTAGGGCGGGCCTTTAAATGTAAAGGTAGTCCCCTGTGCAAGCACTGGGTCATTCCTGACCCTTGGGGTGATGTCACATCCAGATGTTTACTAGGCAGACAATGTTTACGGAGTGGTTTGCCAGTGCCTTCCCCAGTCATCTATACTTTACCCTCAGCAAACTGGGTACTCGTTTTACCGACCTCAGAAGGATGGAAGGCTGAGTTAATCTTGAGCCGGCTACCTGAAACTGACTCCCGTCGGGATCGAACTCAGGTCATGAGCAGAGGTTTTGACTGCAGTACTGCAGCTTACCACTCTGTGCCACAGGGCTCTTAGCATACATTTATTTTTATTTTTTCTGAGACTCATGATGGATTACAAATAAAAAACAACAGTCAGGATAACAACATAATGTATACAACCAGTCATTATGACATAGGAAGCAAAATTAGATAACATTGTACTAAAAACATAGTATAATACAGATCATAATGCAGGTGTTGCACAATTGGAGTTATGTTGGTAGCCATCATTACAATATTTTCATATACTGCTGCCCTTCATATATCATCATCATGCATATCAAGTTCCATTGATGAGTGAAGGCATTGTTGTTTTTACCATGAAAAAGAAAAGTTATCCGTAGGTCTGCCAGCCAATTGATTTTCAATTGACTATTGCCTTGTAATTAATTGGTTTACTGATTTACATTTATATATTTTGAGATTTTGCACTATTCCACGTGACCATCTCTCCTTGCTCAGCAATTTATGTTCCTCAGCAGTTAATGGTCATTGTCCATAGATACAAAGCTGCTTTCTATGTGCTAGTGCAGGGGTCTGCAAACTGCGGCTCCCGAGCTACATGCGGCTCTTTGGCCCGTTGAGGGCGGCTCTCCGAACTTGGTTCAGAGCCCCTGCTCTCGCGCCTGCTCGCGCCGGCAGCTGGGCTGCAGAGCTGGCGCGCCTGAGAGAGAGAGAGAGCAAGCGCGAGAGAGCAGGTGAGCGGGTGCGCTGTCTCTCTCCCCCCCCCCCCGCCGTGGAGAATGGCCAGGTCCCCCTTTCCCTTGCCCTCAATGGTTGGGAGGCTAAAGCCTCCCCTCCTCTCTAGCCGCACGATTGCTGGGCGGGCAGCTCAGCGGTTCCTCCCCCCCGTCCGCCTTTCAGCTGTTGGGTGGGGCGGGCTTCTTTTGGTAGACCTGGCCTCCGGCTGAGTCCCATTGGGAGGCCATGTCTACCCATTGGCTTTCTTGGCGGTAGACCTGGACTCCGAGGAAGGGAAAAAGTCCCCCTTCAGAGGCCAGGTCTACCAATTGGTTTCTATGGGCCTCCGGAGGCCAGATCTACTGCCAAGAAAGCCAATGGGTAGACCTGGCCTCCCAGTGGGACTCAGCTGGAGGCCAGGTCTACCAATAGGCTTTTATGGCGGTAGACCAGGCCTCCGGACGGGGAGGGGGAAATGGCAGGGACTTTCAATTTAATTTTTATCAATAAATACGATCACTATTAAGTATGATATCAAGTTTTATTCAGTGTACCTATAGTTTAGTTAAGACTTAAAACTTTAATTAAAGTTTATTAAGTTAATAAACAGTGTACCTACCTATATAGTTTAAGTTTAAGAAATTTGGCTCTCAAAAGAAATCTCAATCGTTGTACTGTTGATATTTGGCTCTTTTGACTAATGAGTTTGCCGACCCCTGTGCTAGTGCATATTAGCTGAGGCAGAATATGTAACCAGCCAATAAGACAGAAATGTCTAGGTCTGCGTAGCTTATCAAAAGATGAAGGAGGGTGTGTGTAGGCAGCCTTGCCTCTTACCAACACCTTCCTCTTTCTGCTGGAGCAGAAAAACTACTGCAATGCATCAAGAGCCACAATTTTTTGCCAATGCACCAAGTACCAGAAGCTGCTGATGAACTGGTGACAACTACGACGTTAAGCTTTCCTAGTGATGCAATATCACCAGTGTGTAATTATGGTTTGGGGAGACTGTTGCACTGAAGTAGGCTGCAAGTCAAAGCATATTCACTTAGAAATCAATCTTTAAAAAAACAGGATAATGTAAAATCCAGCTTTTAAAGCATAGAGGTACTAACCATGCTGGTTTCAGATCTTGCACATGGGCCTGTCACAAGAACATGTACGTTGAATTACCAGGATTTTATTTTTAATTTGCTCTTAGCAAAGTAGACAGGCTTTCATGTCTGCACTATGTTCAATCTGGATGCCATGTCTGTTTTCGACATGAAATCTGATTTCTGTAAATTTACATGTAAGAATAAAAATGGCAAGGGCATGACTATCAGATACTGAAAATCAATAGAGTTAGATAGGGCTGTACTCACACCAACAAAGACTGTAAATGTTATTAGCTAATGTAAATACAATGTTGAAAGTTCGTATTTGCAGACTGAAGTGAAGATGGAGTGGGAAAAGAAAATAATTTCTTATTCAATCATAGTAATCAAAAGTGGGTAAGGCTGTGCGTGAAAGTCTATGATTAATTACTGAAGTCTGATATTGTTTATATGTTCATGCTTTTACAATACTTATAGGGCAATCCTGAAAGGGCTTGGCCACCACAGGGGAGGAAGGTGATAGGTTGAGCCCTTACTAGGCATCCTGACCTGCTTGGGGCCTTGTGGGCATGGCAGCAGCAGTGTGGGGGGCTTGTTCTTCCCAATCAATGGTTGCCTAAGGTCTCTGCCACGTGTTTTGTTGGTACAACTTTGCACTGCTGTCAGAGGGTGTTCCCGGGCTGAAATGCATTAGGAAACGGACTAACATTGGCCACACCCCATAATGCACCCACAACAATGCCAGTACAGAGTCTTGTGCCTGAGCTGCACCAGCATGTGGCCGCTGTGGAGCTTTGCCAGCACCCAAGGGTGGTGCAGCAGTGCTGGAGTCCTGCACTGGCATAAGTGGCCCTTACGCCAGCACATCTCTGAGATATGCCAGTATAAGGGTTAGTCGGCTCCCTAAGTCCATTCACCCTCCCCTAGGGTTGCCAACCTCCAGGTACTAGCTGGAGATCTCCTGCTATTACATCTGATCTCCATCCAATAGAGATCAGTTCACCAGGAGAAAATGGTAGCTTTGGCAATTGGACTCTATGGCATTGAAGTCCCTCCCCAAACCCCGCCCTCCTCAGGCTCCATCCCAAAAACCTCCCACTGGTAGCGAAGACCTGGCAACCCTCCCCTCCCCCTTATGATTGTGCTGTTAGTGTTTCATCAAATACTGACAGAAGATTTACATTGCTTGGCGCAATTATTCAGAACTCACTTAAGGGCACTGATGAACCCCAAGACTTGAAGTTTCCCTTTGAACACTGAAGACACTGCTTTTGCCTCACAAAACTCTGCAAGGCTTCTTTGTTTATATTACTTGGCAGAATCTCTGTATTCTGCCAAGAAAGGAAACATTGCTTTAACAGCACTTTAAAAGGGTCACTGTTAATAAGGACATTTAGATTCAGTGGTGCAGTGCAGGCACAGTAAAAAAAAGTGTTTATAATGGAGATAAAGGAAATAATATTAGTATAGAAAAATAGCATCTTTAACTTCTTGCAATGCAAAATTTGGAGTAAATTGTGCAATGGCTCCTCACTTAGTACTATCTGATTATAGTACTCCGGATGGCCCAGGGTAGCCTGATCTCGTCAGATCTCAGAAGCTAAGCAGGGTCAGCCCTGATTAGTATTTGGATGGGAGACCACCAAGGAAGACCAGGGTTGCTGTGCAGAGGAAGGCACTGGCAAACTACCTCTGTTAGTCTCTTGCCATGAAAACCCCAAAAAGGGGTCGCCATAAGTCGGCTACGACTTGACGGCACTTCACACACACACACATCAAAGAAAAACTACCTAGTCCTATTATTTCTTCATGTAAATGAATTGAAAGGTTTAGTAAAAAAGTAATGTGTTTGCCTTTAATATTCTAAAAATATGGCTTGCCTAATGAGTTCATTTGCATGACAAATTGATTCTGCATTTCCAGAAACATCTCTTAAACAGTTCAAGGTATTCTATATGCATATGAATAATACCCACCAAAGTTTGTGCTTATGACAGCTTAATTTCATTTTTGCTGGCATGTGCCTTAAGTATAAGATAAGAATCACAGCTTTTCCCTGTCGTGAATTTGTTATTCACATATTAATGAACTGAAAGCTGCAGATACAAAACAGGATACAATGCCTTGGCAATGCAATGCTACATTTATATCTGGCAGAATTAAGTTTCTAGTATATCTTTTTATGATCAACATTAAGGCTTAATTTATACTATTAAGTCACTACCCAGTCTGGTATATATGAACAATTCTAATTTTGCATCCTAAATGTTCATTTAATACAATGAGTAACTTTCATGAGGTTTTCCTGTCCTGTTCTCCTGCATGGGTGTTGTGGTTTATTTCTTTTCTTTAAAAGAAAAAAATGTTCAGTATTCCTCTTAACCAAAATACACACAAAAGATGAAGTGGCAAACACCAAGGAACGTGTGTGTATGTGCATGTATGTTTTAAAGGGGGGGAAATCTCACCATTAAATAAAAATACTGTAGAATTTTGTTGATACATAGAAGTTGTAAACCAATTTGGCCTACAAGATGATATAATCAGAGACTGATATTGCAAGGCTGGCCAGAAACAAAATACCATGTCCCAAAAGAGATACCACCATTTTTTCCAGATGCAAGATGAGATTTATGTACAGAATGGCATCATCTTCCAGGGAGAAAGGGCAATATCAGAAGCTCTTAGAATGGAAATCATGCAAAAAGTGCACTGATCACATCTGGGAATTGAAGGATGTCTGCAATGGGCCAAGGAGGAAGCCATTCACTGGCCAGGAATGAATGAAAAATTAAAGATATTCATAGAGAAATATGATGTGCATAGGTCCTGAGAAGACCGCCAACTCAAAGATACATTCCAGAGATATTCCAGTGACATCTTGACCAGAAGTAGATTTGTTCTGCTGGGAAAACAAGAAATATCTGATCCAGTTACTGTTCCAGTTTGGGGGAAATAACCTATTTCCCACATAGTTCAGCCAGAACTGTCATATGCAAGATACACCACGCTGCAGAGGAAGACAGGAGGATATCTGACAAAGGTTGCTCAGTAACTTAAACTTGCTTTAGATGGGTGCTTTACTGAGACACTAGCACACCTTAAAGATTTTGTGTTTAACTTTTTGCTCTTTTAAAATGAAAGAGGTATGCATGATACCAGGCTGGCCCAAGGACCTCTGGAGGGACCAAGAACACTGAACAAGACAGGACTGCCAGCCAGGGAACAAGACGGCCATGGGGGGAGAAGGTTTGTCAGGCAGGGCGACTGGTAAGCTGAGTATGGTCAGGAGTTCCAACAACAGGGTGCAAGTAGTGCATGCAGCAGCAGTATGCAGAGATGTGATACCTTTACAATTAAGGCAGGGTTGGGGTCACACCCAGGAGGTGTGCCACTGAATGGGGTGAGTGGTCCCAGTCACTAGAGTAAGATATTAAGAAGGCAGTCCTATGGGGTTGGATGGCTTTGGACTGAGAGAAACCAGGTGGACAATGGGAGTAGGGTTACCATGTCCCTCTTCACCACTGGCAGAAGGTTTTTGGGGTAGAGCCTGAGGAAGGCAGGGTTTGGGGAGGGGAGGGAATTCAATGCCATAGAGTCCAATTGCCAAAGCAGCCATTTTCTCCAGGTGAACTGATCTCTATTGGCTGGAGATCAGTTGTAATAGCAGGAGATCTCCAGACTCCAGCTAGTACCTGGAGGTTGGCAACCCTACATAGGAGAATGGGAGGAACTACCCTGGTGGATGGACTGTGATGATTTTTCCAGCACTATACAGGGGTTAAAAAGGGCAAGAGTCCAGTAGCACCTTAAAGACTAACAAAAATATTTTCTGGTAGGGTATGAGCTTTCGTGAGCCACAGCTCACTTCTTCAGATGTGTATCTGAAGAAGTGAGCTGTGGCTCACGAAAGCTCATACCCTACCAGAAAATATTTTTGTTAGTCTTTAAGGTGCTACTGGACTCTTGCCCTTTTTGACTACTGCAAACAGACTAACACGGCTACCCACTGTGAATTATACAGGGGTTGACAGTCATTAAAATGCTGAGCAGAATGACTGCCTGTGAGTCTCATCTTTGGGGGAGGATGGAAGCCCTGGCCAACCCCTAATCTGTTACATCATTCCTGCAGGATCCATGCCCTGCAGCCCGTCCAAGGCCGCAGTCACAGAGTGACAATACTGGTAATGTTGTAGTTCCTAGGATGAGCCAGGGATTAAGCAGGAGTAACACCCACTCAGTTTCTCCTCAGTAAGGCCTAGGTATAGTGAGAGAAGGCCCATGCTGACCACTTTGTAAATAAGTTATTCAACTAAAGTTGTGAGTTTGTTCAGAGACAGAGTGTTTTTATGAAGACAGAACATGCTTTGAAACACTGGAGTCAGAAATGGCTTTTGGGGGAAGGGGATAATGGGGAAACTAGCGCTGGATCCAACTTGCTGCCTTCAGTCCAATCCCTCACAACCACTTGGGGTATTTATTATCTTTAACTCAGGGAAGTCCAAGGTGCAAGCCATGATCTTTCTCCTGACACCAAATCAAGCCCCGATAAGAGACTCAAGTAAAAGATTTTAAAAAGCCAACAGTTTGAAACTGCTTTTTTGGGGGGGGAAATCTGGCAAATTTCTTGGAAACAAGCAAAAATGTTTAAGTCAACAGGTACATAGCTTGTGCAAACGACAGATAGACTGTGTGACAGGATTGCATGATAGGCTTGTTTTCGGTTACACCCTTTCGGCAAATAGTTCTTAGTTAAAAAAAATATATTACACTGTTATTCAGCACAATAAATACGACCATGTTTTCAAAATGATTTAAAAATATAAAATGGCCATTCATCTAAAAAAAAAAAAAAACCCTGTTCTTCACTTTCTATCTCTAGTGGCAGCTGGTGACTTGCATGTGTGAAAGAGCCATCATAGATCACATAGCTCTCATCTCCTCTAACAGAGTAGTTTTTTGGAGTCATTTTCACAAGTTCTGTACAAATCATCCACTTGAGTCATCAGAAGTTGAGACCCAAGTGATGTGCACACATGAGCGAACTGCACTATGATACTGAGGAGGAAAACTGAGAATGATTTCATTGCTACAAAAGAGGTATAAAAATTGACAGAAGGACAGGCAAAAGAGAATTCGAAAGCTTGCAGAATGTTCTTGTGTTGTTTTCACAATGAAATAAATAAAGAGGTAGGAAGGTCATAAAAGGTATTCCATTACTTTTGTTTACAAGACAGTGTGCCTTTTACACACAAACACTTACTGTTCGCCCTGAAGTATATACATGAACCAAACAAAGGTTTTATAGTCTTGACTGATACAAAAGACCATGAAAGAAAAATGTGTTATTTTTGTTCAGATTGCACACTGCATTAAACTCTGATACCCCCTGGTGGTATAAACTTAGAACAGCAAAACCAAATCAGCTTAAGGTACTCCAGCAGCACCTCCTACCTCATCCAAATCCAAATGTTTGGTTGGTATACATTTCCATCAACCTTCTACTCTTCATTGGTCAATACATTCTTTGTTATTTCTTTTCTTCTGAAAGAGGCCCCTATGCCCAGAAAGTCCTTAGTAAAGGGGGTATTTCATCACATAACACACAATGTACTAACTACAAATGATCCTCTTCCCTAATTGTTCCTCAAGTGGTAAATCAGACCCATAAATCCTTAACATAGATAAATATTCATTTATAGATATTTTAATGGGTCTTTGAAATGTTTAAAGAACCTGAAATGTGGTGTGTTCTTATAAAGAATTGTATTTGGGATTCCCCTTCTGAAATCCACCCTCATTTTTTTTTATTTAAAATATTTATAAGCCTGCCTTTTCCCAAAAAATGTGGGTAACAAAACACAGTAACAATTAAACTATCAATCACTAAATCAACTAAAATGAAATTAAAAATAGAGACATAGCCAGCAATAAGCATATAACATCTAATATAAATGGCATGGATAGATCTTCGGTATATAAACTGAAAACTTTCTTCCCCATCTCACACATGTAAGTTCATCACTCTATAACTGGACATGGAATTTCAACAAGTAGAGCAATTCTTATCACTTCATCTTCATGCTGGGAAATACTGTGCCTAGGGAAATCTATAGGAACAATCCTAAACAGGGGTACTCAGCAACAAGTCCCATTGTATTCAATGGGGCTTACTCCCAAAAGTATTCTTAGACTGATAGTCTACCTGTCATGCGGTACCATTGGACCTCTGCCAGAAAAATCTAGCAACCCTGCTTGGTTGTGGAGTAATTATTACCCACACTCACTCAAAAGCCATGCTTCCTGTGAAGATGGCAGAATATTTAGGATATGGTAGCTGCATTGGAGAGTGGTGTGGAAGAAAGGCTATCTATATCCTGCCTCATTAATTTTTGATACAAAACAACACAATTTGCTAATTACAAACAGCTACATTACAGGGCCAGCCTGACCCTGTAGACAAACTAAGTGGTCACTTCACATCCCTGGCTTTAAGGGGAGTCAAATTAAATAGAATTAAATGGGCTGTGTGTCTGTTCTCCCAGCTGCCTGTGAGCCTCGATGCCACAGGCAGCTTCATCATGCTGGCACACTCAGACAGCAACTTGTGTGGCCTGAGCAGCCAAGGCTGATGAGGAACTCCTGTCATGTGCTCAGCCCAGGCAGTAGGGCTGGGGCCCCCTCTGCCTGCCACCTGGGGCAGCTGCCCCCCTCACCCTCCTAGATCTGGTCGTGCCCTGCCTCTGTTCCTGCAGAAGCCATTTCCTTCCCTCACCACCACAGGCTTTTTTAAAAATGGCACTATAATGTTGTTATATCACTATACCGTTGTAACAAAAGGTGTAACAGGTTCTCTGAATTCTGTTTTCATTTAAAACAAAAATAAGTCTCTATCCTGTTCTCTTGTGGAGATATAAACGGCAAATCTTCACAAGGGAAGGCACTAAAGACTTACTATTTTTTAAAATAAAAGGAAAGAATTCAGAGAACCTGCTATAACTATAGTTACGATGGTATATCGATGTAACAATATTCTAGTGCTGATTTTTTTAAAGAAGTTTACAAAATCCCTGGGGGCTCTGGAGAGGGTATGTGGCCACTTCTGGGAGATTGGGGAAGGGAAATTGTGGCGAAACTTGCCATGTTGAAGCCCTGCTGGTGCTGCACTTTATCTGCGACTGTACCAGAAACAGGGAAACCCACAAAATCCCAATCATAGTTAAATAGTGGAACTCCCTGCCCCCGGATGTGGTGATGGCTGCCAGCTTGGAAGGCATTAAGAGGCGAGTGGACATATTCATGGAAGAGAGGGCTATTCATGGCTACTAATAAAAATGGATACTAGTCATGATGCATACCTATTCTCTCCAGGATCAGAATAGCATGCCTGTTATATTAGGTGCTGTGGAACACAGGCAGGCTAATGCTGCTGCAGTCGTCTTGTTTGTGGGCTTCCTAGAGGCACCTGGTTGGCCACTGTGTGAACAGACTACTGGACTTGATGGACCTTGGTCTGATCCAGCATGGTTTCTTATGTTCTTATCCCCCTTCTCCAACTGTATCTATGCATCTTTTTAGTACCACCAATATTGCTGCTTCTAAAAGTAGCACAAAAAGTCACTGTTCCATTCTGTACTGAACTTTTTCACCAAAAATTGAAACACTGCTGCAGCACCAATTGTGAGGCAGCAGCAGAACCTTCCTCTGTTGCTAGGTATTTTCCCCGATATGGAAGATAGGAGACAGACCCAGGAAGTAGTCAGAAGTAACCCTCTGCCAGACTGTTTATGCCAGCTGAGCTCTTAGTAAAGTGTAATCAATGTGATAATTAGATGCTGTCCCTCCATTTAAAAAAACCTATTTGATCCAAGTTTATGCATATTCAAATATTTTGACATCCCAAAAAAAGTAAATACAGGCTTGATTGCTAATTTCTGATGTAAGCCTATTTTCGGGTTCTATAACAACAATCCATAGATATTTTATAGGTTTGTCTGCAAAAGAGTTCGCCTCCGGTGCTGGCAATGCACACTTCTTTGCTCACAGCATCATTCCCCAGCAGTGTTGGATAAATCAATTAATTCTATAATTAATTAGCCTCTAAATATCAACAGCTATTAGATAAAATATTCCATACACAGTTTAAATAAATATGTTTATTATTGTGAAGAACCGAATGGTTTTGGATAATCAGAAGGTTTAAATAAGGGAATGACTACTCAATACTAGCACTCTATTAATATTTTCTGCAATTTTTCATTTCTGAAACATGTCACAAGTAGGAGACAGGATGTTGTATTGGCTAGACCGCTAGTCTTATGCAGGAGGGCAGTTTTTACACAAAGGTTAAATATTGCTTGATTCTGGCCTGTGGTTCTTTTCCCCATCATACTTTGTTTATTGGAAGAGACAACTTGACTGAGACTGCTAGATCTACACTCCTGGTAAAATTACATTCACTTGTAAAATATTGCCAATTCACTGCCTATTATTTGACCGTGGTCAAATACTGCCTGAAGCCAAGGCTGTCACTGTGTAGGTGGCAGCTTTCTTCTTCTTTTATTTCATTATGGTGCCATTTGTTAGCAAGGCCAAGGGGTGAGGGATGCTTGCCTTCTAGCTTCAGGGAAAACCTAGGAATATATGAGGCTGGCAATCATTCTCTATGGTTTGAAACAAAGAAAGCTCTTTCCCGGGATCTTCTTGAAATGGCAAGGACTGAAGCTGGGGATCTTCTCCATGTAAAACGCATGGTCTGCCACATAGATACTGCCCCTGCCCTTAGCATTAAAGCAAAAGCTTCTGCTATAACTGCAGGCATATCCAAACAGAAAGGACTGGCCTGCTGTCTACTTATATTACCACAACTGCCTTTAAACACTGGCATTTGTTTTTAATAGTTGCTGTTGCTTTATTTCTATTTTAACTTTTTTTAAAAGTGAAATTGTAGGTAGTGCCTGCTTTTCCAGAATTGCTTCTTTTCAGAGAAATCTTTGCTGACTTTGTTTAATGTTGCAACCCAGTTTCCATTACAAGAGAAGATCCTGGAATCTGTGAAGGCCACTACTTGCACTCTGAATCCTTGCCTATCCTGGCTGATAAAATAATGTAAGGACCACATCAACAAACCCTTAGAACCTATTGTAAATCAATCACTAACTCAAGGCACCTTCCCTCAGCCACACAAAGAAGTGGTTATCTGTCTTCAACTTAAAAAACCATCCACACAGGAAAATGATGTGGCCAGTTATCTCCCTATCTCCAATCTACCCTTTCTGGGCAAAGTGACTGAGAGAGCAATAGCAGACCAACTCCAGATTTTCTTGGATAACTCATCTGCTCTAGACCCTTTTTGGCCTGGCTTCAGGCCAGGCTATGAGACAGAGACAGCTCTGCTAGCTTTAGTTGATTATTTCTGTCTAGTGTAGACAAAGGCCAAGCCTCTCTGTTGATCTTATTGGATTTATCTGCACCCTTTGATAAGTAGATCATGCCATCTTGTTGAGGTACTTGGAGGCAGAAATCGATATCAGGGGATGTGTGATGAACTGGTTTAAATCATTCCTCATGGATCGGACTCAAAGCATTGCTATTGAAACCAGTAGACATCAGCATGGGATCTATCTTGTGGGGTGCTACAGGGTGCAGTTCTATCCCTCATGCTTTTTAATCTCTATCTAAAGCCCTTAGGACAAATAATTTATAGTTTGAGGGTTAGCTGTCACCGATATGCTGATGATACTCAGCTCCATATATCCTTATCCAAATTTCCTGGTGATGCAATAGAGTTCCTGAATTGCTGACTGGCTGCTGTGGTTAACTGGCTAAAAGTGAACACATTGAATCTAAACCCTGAAAAGACAGAGATAATGCTGGTTGGGAAGGTGGAGGTCTTGAAGGACATTGTTCTCCCCACTTTTGATTGATTTCAACTGAAACTTGCTGACTCAGTCAAAAGCCTTGAGATTATTCTGGATCCAGCTTTATTACTGGAGAAGCAAGTTAATGAAGCTGCAAAAAAATGCTTTCTACCAACTCGACCTAGCCTATAAAATGGCCTGACCTTGATACACCTGACCTGGCAGCCTAGATCTACTAGGCTGCAATAATGCACTGTACATTGGTCTCCCCTCAAAATCAACTTGGAAACTCCAGCTGGTCCAGAATGTCACTTCCTTCAGCTATTAGCAGGAGATAGACAGAGCATACATATTACTCCCATTGTGCAGACACTCCATTGGCTGCCCATTTGTTATCAGGATCAGTTTAAGTTATTAGCTATCACATACAAAGCCCTTCATGGCCTTGGCCTCTCTTATTTGTAGGACCACCTATGCTCTGCCATGACAACTTCATTCATGTCAGCAGAGGCTTCTGCAGGTGCCAGCCTGCAAATGGGCAAACTCAACAACTGCCCAAACACACACTTTCTCAATTGTGGCTCCCACCTTATGGAATGGCCTGCCCAAGAAGGTCAGGAAACCTCCTGTTCTCCTGGCTTTCCACAAACTATATAAAACCAAATTATTCAAGAAGGCTTTTCTGCACAGATAATAGGAAACCAAATCTTTTGTTCACTAAATTTGTCAACTTTGCCATCACTGCATATTTTGCAACTTTGTTTCTCCAGTCTTCTACGTCAGGGCAATCGTCTGATTTCCACTTCAATGCAATAACAACTCTGGCTGCAGTAATCATGTATCTCACCAGGTCTGAGGGCCTTGTAATAGTAGATGGCAGTATACCCAACAGTATGACTTTAGAATCTATTTTTAAAATTTTCTGAATTTCTATATGGACTTATGTCCAAAACTTTCTGAACTTCTTACATGTCCACCAAGCATGGTAAAAAGTCCCCTCTGTCTCTTTGCATTTCCAACAGCGACCACTTGACTCCTTATTCATTTTCTGGATTGTCTTTGGCATGATATACCAGTGGAAAACATCTTGTACCAGTTTTCTCTCAGGGAGATTGGCTTGGTGAGAATTTAAATGATTAAGTCCAAAGCTGTTCTCATTGCTGCATTGTAATCTCCTCTCCAAAGTTTTGCATCCATTTCACCATAAAGGGTTTGACTTGTTCTGCTTCAGAATCATATTTAAGTAACAATTTATATATCTTCCCCAACAGGTGATCTTTGTTCTTTGTTATCAGACTTTCAATCTCCATTAGCTATTGTAGTTTGCCGTTTCTCAAACAATCTTTTTGTAGCCTTGATGTTAATTGACAGTAAATAAGCCATTGTGTATTTTTGTTCTCATCCTTGATTGTCTGCCATGTTTTAATTTCTCCATAGCTTTGTGCAGGCCCATTGCAAGCATTCATGGGGAAATGAGTTTTCCCACGATTTTTTGGCTAGGAAGCAGCCATTTTAGACTATGAAAAGTAAGTACTTTTAAAATTATCCTGGGGGGGCATTTTTCAAGGTAGAGGCACCAAATTCACATTGTGGCTGCAACCCCCTCCTCCATAGAAAAGCATTGTACATTTTACCATGCTTTTCTATGGAGGAGGGGGTGACTCTTCGGGACCACATAAAATTGGACCCACTGGTACAATCTTCACCAAAACTTCAGGGTTCATGCAAGGAGAGTCCCTTGAAGCTACCCTGAAAAAATGGGAATTCTACCTCCAAAAATGTTTTCCCCAGAGCTCGTTAAAAAAATCCCATAGGAAAAAGCCTGGGGAAAGCTGAAGCCGATAAAAGCTGAATACTTATTTGGCTGATTCGGCAATTGGCTGTCCAGCTTCAGCTTTATTCCCAGTTTTAATATTTGGGTCAAAAGAAGCCAAAAAGGCCTTTTTTGGGTTTATTTTGGGTTTATCAATATGCACAGCCCTACTTCTGCCTTTCTGTACTTTGGCTGGGGGAAATGTTCCTCTGATGCCCAGTGGGGCTCCTTGTGAGTAGCTCCTGCCTTTTTCCTCTGCTTTGGCTGCAGGCTACTGGCAGTCTCCTGGCACTTCCTTTCTGTCAGCCTTGGAGGACGTGCCTCACCCTTTACACCCCCTTGCCCTTGCAGCTGGGTGATTGATTCATAAATGAATCACAAGAGAACAGGAAAAATAAGTTAGGAGAAGAAAAATAGTCCAGGGATAGAACTCCTGTGAATCCTCTATAGTACCCTGACAATTCACACTGAAGAGTCTGAAGCCGCAATTGTGTTTTATACTATAGAAATTCTACCACTTAGTTCTGCTGAATAATTACTAATACATATATTAATAAAAGTAGATGTCTCTATTTTTAGAAATATTTCTAAAGTACCCAGGCATTAGGTATTTTATTAGGCTTTTCTCCTAATCTTTTTATTATGAAGTTCATGTATCACGGGCTTGACTATCAATTCATTTGGTTCTGCCTGTATCTTAAGAACTGTGAAGTCCTCTGGTTGAAAGTAGTGTTATCAACTCACTGATCTACCCATTAAGCTAATTAGATCCAGTCTTGCCATCTCCAGCAACAGAGACCAAGTCTTTGTCCTCTTATTTGCAAAGCACTTCAGATATTTGAAGAGTGCAATTGTGTCTTCCGTCTGTCTTCTTTTCTCCGAGCTAAATGTATCATATTCTTTCAAATTTCCTTTGTAGAATTTCCTTTCTTGACCCCCAACCATCCTTGTTCTTGTTCTCAACTGAACTCATTCCAATTTGGCTACATTTATCTTAAAGTGCAGTCCACTGTGCAGAACTGGAATAAATACTCCAGATGAGATCTGACCAGTATAGAGTAGAGTAGAGCAATTACTTCTTGCAGTTTGGATACTATGCTTCTATTAATGCAGCCTAATATCACGTTCACTTTTTAATGCAGCCATATCACACTCCAAAGTCATGTTCAGCTTGTGATTGACTGCAATCCAGAGATCTTTTTCAAATGTACTACTGCCAAGTAAGGATTTGCCTGTCTTATACCTATGCGTTTGATTATATTTGCCTAAATGCAGAACATTGATTGGTCTCTCTTCTGTTTCCAAATTATCAAGGTCATTTTGAATTTTATTTCTGCATCCTAAGGTGTTACTATCCCTCCCAGTTTTTTGCCATCTGCAATTTTACAAGAATTTTCTCCAAGCCTTCATCCAAGTAATTGATAAGCATGTTGAGGAATAACTTCATAGACCTGCTATCTGCTTTCTACATTAAATTCTTTGCCTTACCCCGTGCAATCTTTTAATGAACTCTAGAGCATATATGTTTTTTAACTCCCATAGTGGCTCTTTGTTCTTGTACACTAATACAAATGGATTACCTCTGACCTTGGAATATGATCACTTGCTTACAGATGTGTGTGTATTAAGTGCTGTCAAGTCACTTCCAACATATGGCTACCCTATGAATCAATGTCCTCCAAAACATCCTATCATTAACAGCCTTGCTCAGGTCTTGCAAACTGAGGGCCGTGGCTTCCTTTATAGAGTCAATCCTTCTCATGTTGGGTCTTCTTTTTCTGCGGCCTTCAACTTTTCCTAACATTATTGTCTTTTCCAGTGATTCTTGTCTTCTCATAATGTGACCAAAGTATGATACCCTCAGTGTGGTCATTTTAGCTTCTAGGGACAATTCAGGCTTGATTTGATCTAGAACCCACTGATTTGTTTACAGATAAGTCTGTGTAATTATTTTTTTACAGTATTTTTTTTCAGTCTTATATTTTGTTTACAATGTTGCTAAGCTTTATCTTGACCTTTTGTCTCCCAAGATCCAGAGAGCTGATTTTGACCAGTTTCTCCTCTCACTTATGGATCATACTGGATTCAGTGGCTGGGCTAGAAGACATCTAGAGTGGTATAGGTGGAAATCTCAGAATGACTCTGGCAGAGTGTACTATAGAGTCCATTGGAAAGGCTACAAAGTGGTAGTGATAAGCAGCAAATTATTTGTACTTTTCTATTATATTGTGTCAGCTATTTGACAACTACCTGTGTTGTTTTAGAGTATTACAGCATATGTTGACACCTAGGTCTTCAAATTTTAATGAATTGGAGATTATCTGTGTAACTTTTGCAAAGTCTGTGAAGGTCAACCAAACCCCAACAAATGTGGGAAGTACAACGAGAGCTGCTGCAAGCCATCAGCCCCAGCCCTGCAAAAGGCATGCTAGTGAGAGCAGGGCAGGAACCTTCCTACCCCTCTTCCTGGGGGGGGGGGGAGCAGACATGGCAAGTATGATCCTTCACTCCCTCCTCTGGGGGGGGGGAGCTTCTGTGAGCCTGTTCCTTTCCCAGCCAGCATGGTTTAGTGGTTAAGAGCGGTGGTTTGGAGCGGTGGAGTCTGACCTGGTGAACCGGGTTTGATTCCCCATGAGTGGCAGAGGCTAATCTGCTGAACTGGATTTGTTTCCACACTCCTCCACATGAAGCCAGCTGGGTGACCTTGGGCAAGTCACACTCTCTCAGTCCCACCTTCCTCACAGGGTGTCTGTTGTGGGGAGGGGAAGGTGATTGTAAGTCGGTTTGGTTCTTCCTTAAGTGGTAGAGAAAGTCGGCATATAAAAACAAACTCTTCTTCCTCTTCTTCTCCTGCTCCTTTTCACTTCCCAATCTACCCCTACTCATGGGGAGACTATGGTAATATATTCTAATGGGTTTGCCTTTCCAAACAACTCAGGAACTCCAGCTTGTACAGAATGCCACATCTCTACTAGATAGCACATTACTCAGCTGGTTGATCTATATACAATAAAATTAAGTAATTAAGCAAATTACTGCTTTTCAAGGTGCTAGTTATTACCTATAAGTCCTTCGTGGTCAAGGACCAACATCTTTCCTGCTTCTCTAGATATGTTCCACTACAGCAGCTTCCATCATATGAGCAAAGCCTTCTGAAGGAGCCACCCTAGAAATGGGTAAGATCAATAGCTGCCCATACCCAAGTATTCTCTGTTATGGTTCGTTTCTGGTGGAATAACCTGTCTGAGAAAGTGAGGAAGGCTCCCACAATTTTATCATTCTTCAGAATGGTTAAAATGGAATTGTTCATAAGGGCTTTTTCACAAAGGGAATAGGGTCATAGTTAATGTATGTGAAATTTTAAGTAGTCCTCTCTGCTTTGACCATTTTATACATATGCTATTTCTCTAAATACGTAATCCAGTTTTGTTGCATGTTTGCTGTATGGATTATACAGCTTTCTTTTATGTATTATGTGTTAGTAAGGTGCTGCCTATTTTTGTTATCTAGTTTTATTGCATTGTTGCTTCTATGCATTATACCGCTTTTGATGCATTGATTTTAATTGTGTGATCCAATATTCTCAGTGAGAAAGGCAGATCAACTAAAACATTCAGATATTCTATAAGTGACATGCTTTGATCGGGCAGCATTTTCTGCCATCCTGAATTTCTTTTCTAGAAACAGTTTGCAATCTAAAAGATTTTTTTTTTTTTGCAGCCTGCACTCTCTGATTCTCAGCATTCTCTGATCTTTAATTAAGGACTCGGGGGGGGGGGGGGCAGAGTTTCATGTCTGACTAATCAATTTATAGTTATTAAGGAATTCTTCCACAGGTTCCCCTTCCTGCTGCACTTGAAACTTGTTCCTTTCATGAGTTTGACTGTTCCTGGCTATGCAATATTCTATAAATATTCTAATTAAATTAACAACTAATTAAAAATACAGTTTTCCTTCTGGCTTAGTTATGGCCTTAAGATCTGGTATATGCAAAAAAGGGGGTTCTCTCTTGTGGATTTTTTTAAATCATTCCTCTGGATTTCATATATTACTTCGTCAATATTTTCCATGATTCTGCCTCATTACCACTCCTCCTCAGATTTTGAGGAGAGTTTTTCAGTTCTTTTGTTTTTGGAGATCCCTTTTTTACCTCCTTCCTTTTCTTTCCCACCCCACTTCTGGTCCCATATAATCTTAATTTTTTCTCATATAAGGAAAAAACATGAAATCTTAACTAGAGAGTTACACTTTATTGAGAACTTGTTCCTGGTTTGCTGTCCAAGTCATTTTTCCTATTCTAAACCAACCCAATTACCTGGCTCTTGACCTCTACAGATTAGAGAGGTGAAATATACAGTAATATATGTTAACAGTAACAAGTTACCCTATAAAAGTGTGTACATTTGTTATTTTGGCAGCCACAATATGGAGAAGGCTCTATGTCCAGGTATAGTAAGTTATCATTGGTTCCTAGCCTTGTCAGGATGGCTGGTGTGAGGGAGGGAATGAAGCTGGTGAAAGCAGAGCTGAGTCTCTGCACAGCAGAATTCTGTAGTCTGGTTACTTGAGGAATAAGTTTACATTTAGGCTTGTTACTTAGAAAAGAAATAGAAGCTCTTTATTGTGAGAGAACTCCATAGTAGATAGAAAATGTAGTACTTTGGTAGCATTTTTTAGAAGACAAGAGTCACTGGAAAAGACAATACTGGTAGGAAAAGTTGATGGTAGCAGGAAAAGAGAAAGACTTAGCATGAGATGGATTGTCTCACTAAAGGAACAGGAGAAAATATGGCTGCACCAGTGAGCAGGAAAAGACAGAGACCAAGGTGCAAGATTGAGAGTTTATTTAGCTCTTCTAGATTCCTACACGTTACACAATTTGCTTCATCAGAAGATCTTCTATAGAAATTTCTTAGCACCCACCCTGAACAATTGAATGAGTAGGACAGAGCTCATAGAACAGGATGCCTGGATATAAAACACAGCCAGCTCTACCCTGCTCATTCAATTGTTCAAGGTGGGAGCTGAGAAATTTCTATAGATCCCCTGATGAAGAAAATTGTATAGTGCTTAGGGATCTAGAAGAGCTAAACAAACTCTTAATAAAGGAAGCCACATCCTTAGTTTGCAAGACCTGAGCAAGGCTGTTAATGAAAGGATGTTTTGGAGGTCATTAATTCAGATTGTCACCATAAATTGGAAGCAACTTGACAGCACTTAACATACAATCTAAGCTAAGATGGAGAGAGGTTTTAGAAAGCATGTCCAGCCCTCATTGTGGATAGAGGAAGAAAGAGAGATAAAAGGGAAGTGACCAGAAAGAAGGAACCCCTGGGTAACAAAGGGACAGCAGAAGGAGCAGACAAAGGGAAGGTCAGAGAGCATCCTATCTAGTCTTTACTGATTCTCAATTGCCCTTCCCTGAGACTAGCATTAAGTGACAATGCACAGATCATTCCTCCCAACAGCTGACATTTTAAGATGCAGGCTTAGGGAGCACATATGAGAGATCCTTCTTGGATTGAAAAATAATGTAGATGCATATGAGAGGAAGGTAGAAGAAGATAATTCTGTTCCTCCAGCAGTGCTGCCACATGGATCACAAACCTCACCCATGCTTTCTTGGGAAAGTTCGTTTGGCCATTTGTTTCAACTGCAACACCAGGAGCAGCTCACAAAAGGCCTTTTTAAAAAGCACTGTAGTGACTGCTGAGAAATACCTAGGTGCTATTAGCATCAAAGGAAAATGGTGGGAGGAGTAGTGACTGCTGCTGAAGAAAGGAAAAAATGAGGGTGATGATGGAGCTGGCTACTACTGGTGTGCTGTGCAAGAAGGTACAAGTGCTGGTTTCCAGGTGGAGCATCATAAAATCATAGAGTTGGAAAGGGCCATACAGCCCGTCTAGTCCAACCCCCTGCCTAATGCAGGATCAGCCTAGAGAATCCCTGACAAGTGCTTGTCAGCTCCAGCTTTACTCATTATGGACTGCTTGTTGGCTTGCTACACCTCACCTGTACCACAGAGATTTAGCTAGAGTTTGGCTGGGCACCAGGAAAGGAGGGAAAGGGTGTTTCAGGCTGCCATAAGCCTACAAAAGTTCATAACCCACTTCCACAGGCTTCACAAGCCACAGGTTGGGAAACACTGAGTTAAACCACTAACATGATAAAAAGGCTTGCACACTAGGGGTGTGCCGGAAAAAAATGGTATTTTTGTTTCAAGATATATTGGAGCTAAACAATATTGGTGTTCCCCATTTTCCTGGCTTCAAATACCAGTATGGTGTTTCGATCCAAGGTTTTTTGGGGTTCCTGATTTTTTTTCAGCTCCATTATTCCCTATGGGGAATTTTTATGGGGGAGTGGAGGGTGGTTTTGAAGGTACTGGAACCAAAATGGCAGGGAAGCTGCTGGTGCCTGTCTTTTAAATAACCCCAAATTTCAAGTGAATTGGACCAAAGGGCCCAATTCTATGGGCCCCTGAGCAAGGTGCCCCCAGCCATCCTCCATTATTTCCTATGTAGGAAAAAACCTGTGAAAATTGTAAAACCCAAGAATCTCTCCCCATAGTAATGTTACTGATGCAGTTGCTAAATCCAACCAATGTAAAATATGAGAATCTGAAACTATGTAAAAATGTACAAATCTCAACCTAATGTAAAATGCAAGAATCTCAATTAAAAAATTATAATCTACCCCCTCAAAAAACATGAACACAACCCAACTCCAGCAATGAACAAACTTTTAAAAACACTTGAACATGATAGAATCCTACTTAAAGTAGCATGGCAATCTGATATCACGCCCCAGGAGACACAGAAACATGGGGTGGGGGGAAATACCAATAAGGTATTTTTTTGATATATTTTTGGCACAGTTATGCCCAAATGCACATCCCTATTGCATACTTCAGTGCTTTCTGAAAGGGAATGGTTATATGGGCACAAGAAAGACAAGGCATTAATATTAACAAGGTATGGGTAACTAATTAACAGTGCACGTCTTATTTATTTATTTATTCCCAGCTTTTGTCATAGAGACTCACAATAATGTCTCATAGAGAGCTTACAATATGTCTCATCCTTAGGAAAACACCAAGTAGAGGTCAAAGAAAGAAAGGAGAGATATTAACCCTAAAAGTTAAATTCAGCCTTCATGTTCTGAATGCCAGATTCTTGGGATAAGGAAGGGAGAAAGGTCATTGCCTTCATCTCCTAGTCATGGGAATATAGCTGACCACTTGAAACAGAAGACTGAACTAGAAGAATTCTTGCTCTCATCTGATTTTCTCACCTCCTAAACACATTCTGCCAGTAAAGGTCCTGTTCCCAAATCATGCTCACTGTGCCTCCCCTAAAAGGTGAGGTGTGTAGCAGAGATAGGAATTCTTCAGTGGTGGCATCTTGCCTTTTTAATGCCCCTCTCCTTTGCCTGGCACTTACCTTAATGTTCTGGTGTTAGGCGAAAATATTTATTTTATTTTAAATATTTATTTTTATTTTATTTTAATCACAAATTCTGACTGAGTATTTCTATCAGGGTTTCCAGCTGCTTTAATTATCTATTTCTAGCCTGAGAATTGTTTTATGGATATCAATTTAGGCTGCTGATTTCTTCAGTTTTTATGCCCTGGCTGGTTTTATGACTTGTTTTATTATTCCTAGTTTCTTATCTTCTTGTTTCTACCACATTTTCTGGAGTGTGTGTGTGTGTGTGTGTGTGCTTTTTTTATTTTGTGAGGCCCCTCAAGCAGGTCTCTGGAGTGGTGGCATATACATTTTCTAAATAAATAAATATTCCTAGAACTATTTTACTTTGTAATGCTATAAAAGGGCCGAAGACAAGTGAGAATGTATTCAGAGGACAGCATATACATTGGTTAATATTACAGACATTTTGAAGCATTTGTCTAACATAATCTAGAAAAAAAGTTTAAATGTAACCCAGAGGTAAATATGAGTCCACATGAACCATTGTACATGATTCAAGGAAATGGTAAGGAAGATTCAACAAGGAAATTCAATTATTTTGTGATTATTATACAATTTCAACCACATCTATTAATATCCCTGATTGACTCCTAATAATCTCTTTTTTAAGAAGTGTACTTCTTAAGTACTTCTTTTTCTGTATTGTGTTGCTGCAACATATTTTAATGAAAATGGACTATCCCGTGTTCTAAAACAGAAAGAAAGGAAATATACAAATCAAATTAACTACTAGTGCATTTCCATTTAAAGCTTCCCTTACCCACCCAACAATGATTACATTTTATGCACCACAAATGCCAAGCAAACTGAACCTCTTAGCTATAAAAACTGCTGCACTTTTTTCTTAAAGATTTGTTGCCAACAACAACCAAGCATCACATGAATGAAAGTCTGAATATTTCACTCATGTGATTCTGTTTCTATGCAGGCTAAACCTCTCTTTTCTCTTTTGCATGACTCCACAAGCTTTCTTGAGGTTTAAGAACTAATCCTATTTCACCACAACATTTTTGTTTGCTTCAAATCCAAAGTGAAGTTTCTCCCCCCCCCTCCATTTTTGCACTCATTGTCAAGGAGTAGCTTTGGAATTTTTTCATTCAGTATGCATAGTAATGTTGGAAAACAGATTTACATTAAGACAATTCCATGCTAAGTTCCTACTATAATCAGGCATGGTTTATTTGATACCTTTGAATGAGCCAGTTCCTAGGTATATATTGAAATGTCAATTTCAAGTACAATTCTTAGCAGAGTCACACCCTTCTAAATCCATTCAAATCAATGGGCTTAGAATGGTGTAAATATGTTTAGGACTGCACTCTTAGGTCTTAATATTAATAAGTCTATGAAGGGAAACATTCTAAGAATATTTTGCAAATCAACTGATAATCTAGTTACATTTGGCATTGTAGCTCTGTTCATATTTCTCTTCTTTAATCATTGCTAGCAAAACATGCTTGCTTGGAATTCACATCTGTGTGATTAGCACAAAAGCTCTAATTATGTGCTAGGTTGTCACTTTCCAAGAATGAAATCCTTGGTATGGATCTCCCTCGCCTGTTCCCTGGATATACTATATATAGATTAAAACGGCTCTGACTTTGTTTATTCCATGAAAGTTTTTTAAAAAGTCATACTGATTTGCTAACAAATTCATGAATGCCAAGATGATTTCAGTCAGTTATTCCACATAGCTCATGAAATACTACAATCAATTGGTCAGTCTTTTATCCCATGGCAACCTGCCTCACCTCAGAAGATGGGTACATAGGGTTGCCAGGCCTGCCACTGTGGTGAGAGGTTTCCCACTGGCCCTTCTTCTTGCCCACTGCTGCTCAGAGCAGCAGCAGAAAAAAATTTCAAAACCCTACCGTCCTTGCACATGGCGTGGCTTCACTTCCAGAGGAAACCTTGTTCCTTCAGGTGATTTTATGTCCACTGTAAGCTTTTAAGTTCCCCAGAACTCTTCATCAGGCTAAATGTTACAAAAATAAATAAGCAGAAGTCTCGTGACACCTGAAAGTCTAACAGGATTTTCCTCCTAGGATAACCTTTTGTTATCTAGTCCAATGCTAGAATAAAAATTAAACACAAGCCAATTCTAGAATAAAAACTAGTCAGCTACAAGAATCCTGTTCATTTTTATTAACAGCCTTATTTACCTCCATTCGATATAAAATGTTTTTAATGAATATATAAAAATCCTTCATATATATGTTCCCCTACTAATGGTTTTTGCCACCCTCCACTCCCTCCACATTATTATGAAGTAAATAGATGTAAATATTCATTCTAGACTTCTCACCTTTCTCTCTATTGAATGTGGGGGGGGGGTACCAAAGCTCTAGTTCATCTAGGGTACCAAAAATCCTTTGGCTGGCCCTATAATCTGCCAAAAAGTGTGGAATTTTCCAGATAATTGACCTACAAAAATAATGTAGCTGTACTAAACAAGATCACAAGGGTCATATTTTTTATTAAATGTCGTGGATGTAATTATACCAATGTTTGTAGGATTATGCTGGGGTTCTACAAACTGCACTGCTAAACAGCTGAAAACTTTTTACACAGCAGAATGTGATGTCCTCAGACTCAGCCATGCAATATTGTCCCTAATTGTAGGAGTACACTGTAAGAAAAAATTACAGCGATGTTTATCTGCATTTTGCCTAATCATTCATCACCATGGATCTCTCTTGTATGTTCACTCAAAGCAGCAGCACAGTTTCTTTGTCACCACATTCAGGTTTAATGCAAAGAAGTGAGAGAATACTTGTAACTGTTATATTTAATTCACAATAGCAAGGCAGCTTTAAGAGCAGTAGCAGAGAAAGAGAAACCATAAAAAGGCCAGGAAGAAGTAGACTAACAATGTCTTGGTTACCTAGCCACTTCCTGCTTCATATTTTGTTGGCTTTATCTTCTGATGCCCACTAGCAGTAGAAGGTCACCCCAATGGATCATCATTTTGCGTAGTGTCCCTTGAATCATCTTCTTGGGTCACATGAGAGCAAGGATATATGGTTATACTTTTTTAAAAATATAGTTGACCTTCCTGAATTTTTGCCTATTGCCCTAGCAATTCAGTTTCTGGGAGAGTACTGTTCAAGAGTTGGTAGACTGTGTTTCTAGTAAGGGGAAATATTTGTGGAGATCTGAATGGTTATTTTAAATAGGGGCTTTATATTTAGGTAGGGGTATGCAGTCAGATATTGTTAATCTGAAAACATGTTCAATTTTTCCAGTGTCAGATGGAGTCAGCAATATCTAATATTGTTGGAGGCAATTCCAGTCATTTCAGATTACTTTTTATAATGTAAGAAAATGTTGGAATGGGAAGCCATTGGGATTTCTGCAGCCCTCTTGGGGTTTTATTTTCCTAGTTTTCTAAGAAATAGGAAGGAGCGGAGAAGAAGATACACATCTCCTAGCCAATCCAATCCTAGGGAGGAATCATGAGATCAGACCATGCCCAGTTAAGAAATCCTACTTGGCCAAGGGGAGGGGGCTATAAAGATTTGCCTGGCTGTGCACAGCAGCCATTTCCCAGATAGTGCTCTATATGTACTGTCTGACTGAGATAAGGTTGCCAACACTAGGTTGGGAAATTCCTGAAGATTTGGGGGTGGAGCCTAATAAGGGCAGGGTTTGGAGAGGTGAGGAACTGATCTTTGTAAACTAGAGATCATTTGTAATTCTGGGAGATTTCTACTCCAACACTATGCTTGGGGAAAGCTTTGGAATTGGATTAACCCTCCATCACGGACCTTGGACCAGACTCCTGGATTCTCTCCTGGATTACCACAGACTGGTTTTATCGATTATGATTACGATTGATATTTGTTAGGTTTTTGCAGTGTTTTTTTGTTTTTAAAAAAGTGTCACTACTCATATAGAAGGTTGCACTGCTCTCCACTAATTCCCCCATTGGGACATATGGGAACCCCTCCCCCAAAGGTGCTCCTACTTGGTACTGGTGAGTACCGCCTCAAAAAAGCCCTGGGTTTTCCTCCTAATTACTTTTCTCTGTCCAAAGGGAACCTCTACTTCCACAGGCAAAAAACCCTTTAAATATCAGCGCTAGGAGGCAACATCAGTGGAAGGCCCTGGCCTCTTTACTTTGTTTGTCTTCCAGAGCAAGTGGTTGGCCACTGAGTGAAACAGTATTCTGGACAAGGGGTGACCACTGGTCTGATCCAGAGGGACACCTCTTATATTCACATATTGGGCATGAAGAGTCTTTCATTATTTTTGACCTCAGGAACTTGTATTCAGAAGCATAATGCCTGTGAAACTGGAAGTTCAATTAACTTTGTTAGCATAAAGAAGTTTTCTTTGTCCTATTCTTGTGTTTCAAGAATAGATGAGAAAAAAATTCCCTCATCCACTTTCTCTAAGCCATGCATAGTTTTACAAGTATTCAGCATATCACATCTCACTCATCTTTTCTCTAAACTAAAAAGCTCCGAATGCTTTAGCTTTTTCTCAGTTGAAACATTCTTCAACTGTTTATCGGTTTATTTGCCCTTATCTGCCTTTTCCCCAAGCTCTATAATATACTTTTTGAGTTGGAGCAGGGGTCTCCATCCTTTTTTACACCTGTGGGCACTTTTGGAATTATGAAAGGTGGGGTGAGTGGTACCCCAAAATGGCTTTCTCAGGAGGCAGAGTCAACATAATACCTCCCTCCTCACTTTGCAAAAGAACTGCGTGGCAATTATGTTGGCCACATGAAGCTGACTGATTCAGAGTCTGACCATCAATCTATCAAAGTTATTATCTGTTCTTCAGCTGGAAGAACGGTTCAGCTACTGGGAGGACAGCAAGCCTGGAGGATGAGAGGATGGGCTTCTATCTTCCCTCATGCAGCAGCCCAACTCCATAGACTCTAAGATCAGAACAAAGCTCCCTCTCTGTTTTCCAAAAGTAGCTCAGGGCAACAGTTGGTCTGACCTGAACAGAGCATGGAACCACACACTGACCAAGGAAAGCTCGGGTGCTTACCAGTTCTCCTGAACTTCCAGGGGGTACCTGTGGCTGTTATTGCAGCCATGGAAAAGCCTTTCATTTGAATGAGCCCAGCCTTATAGTGGCCCCTTGGCACTAGGGAAAATAGTAATAGGCACCATGACATCCATGGGTGCCACACTGGAGAGCTCTAAGATAGGGTGACCAAAACTATGCACAGTATTCCAAATTCTGCCACACCATAGTTCTATTCAATAATGATATGATCATCAGCTGTTTTATTTATGTGTCATTGGGTTGGTTCTAATAGAAGGTATTACATTGATTGTGTTCTTATTTTGTTTTCAGTCATTCTTCCTCATAATTGCTACCATGGAATTTGTCATTTTCAGCTTCTGCACACTGAAATGTCATTTAATTGAGTTATCCACCATGACTCCAAGATCTTTTCCTAGATAGTCAACATCAACTTAGACCATCAGTATTTAGGGTAAGCTAGAAATTTTTCTAGGCATTATTTTACACTTACTAACAATGAACATGGTGCATTGTTGCCTATTCATCCAATCTGGAAAGATCTCTTTTTTACTCTTTGCAGTCTGTTGGGGTTTCCATAATTTTGAACCCCCCTCCTCTTTCCCTTCATGTATAATATACTTTATATAGAAGCTCCTATTTGATTTGTTTGTGTCTAGTTTCTACCTCCACTATAATAAAAGATAATGATGATTATATTTTATCCTTTGGACTAGCTTGTTAAAAAATATTATTGTGGATAACAAGCTGAATATGCAGTCTCTTTTTAAAAAATCCTCTCATTAATATCAGCCTGAAGGATCCAAAGAACTTGTAAAAAGTTCCATGCACCCAATGGGGCTTTGAGCTTGTGTTTCTCAAACAGGAGTCCTCCTATGACATACGTTTTTTTTAAAAAAGTAGAGGTCTTTCCAAAGCTGTTTGTGATATGGCATAATAGGCGGACCTTCAAAGAAAGTATCTCAGGAATTCCAATGGGCATGGACAAGCCCTCTGTTCCACATAAAGAAAAGGGGGGGGGGGTTGTTTGTTTTATCAATAGATCCCAGGCACTGAAATACGATGTCTAACAATACAACCAAACACCCATTTTATGGGTAATTCTCAGGGACATATTTTAATCTGAGAATAGTTTTGACCAAATATTTATATCCATTTCGAACATGCTAATTAACAGAATGTCAATTTTAAAAGTAATTTAACTTAATTTTAGAGATGTTTCCTGTCAAGAATTCAAAAGCCATCCAAAGGTGTTTCTCAATTTGTGCAATAATGGACAAATTGTCTACTTGTGTTTTATAGAGTCCAATCAAAGTTAATCTGTCAATATTTCCAAAAGGGGGCTCTGAAATGGCCTTAGTCAGAGCTTGCTTGCTATCTGGCTGAGTTGATTTCTGTCATCTATCTCATCAAGCGAACTCTATTCACTTTATGATTAAAGGCTGTAACATATCATAGCTGTACTACATTTCCATTAACCTTATCTTGACCAGACGTATACACAAGGAATAATTTTAACAAATAGACACCCAGATAGTTTAACAAAATGTACTTTACACAAGTATGTTTGAATCACATTGAGAATGAAGTTGCCAAAAATTCATTCAGAAAACTGAAGATTTTAAACTTCTCAAGATGTGGCATCTAAATGAATTACTTTGAACAAGCGATGTGTTTAATGCAATTGTGACCTCTCTTTCCCATACCCTTAATTCACAACTATGCTAAATGAATTGAGCAACTTTTTTGTCAACTGTAAAATTTTATTTCATTTCTTATTACAATGGTTTTACTTTCTTCTTCTTCTTTTTTTTAGTTTCAATAGGAAAATTTTTAATAAGCAACAAATACAGTTAGGTGCTAACTTCGTCCAACATCAAATTGGAATGCAGTTCTAAGCAATTGTACTTCTCACCAAATTTTGCACAGTTGGGAAGAAATATTTCCAGTTTTGGGGGGAGGGGTTTTGGTGGCTCAGCAAGCAGAGGGACGTGTTTGGCACCCCAAGAAAGACAGACTGACTTACACTGTTGGCACAAATACAGGCATTTCACAGGTCCAGAAAGGAAGGAAAGGCTGCATGGCAGAGTAGACAGAGGGGGGCACTTAGTAAAACAGACATAGAGGTTGGCACTTTGGGAACCACAAGAATTTAGGATGGTGAATTTCTATGAGTCCATCTAGAGATAAACCCTTTTTTCCACAAGTGCCATAGGCAAGGATCTTGCAGTACATCAGCATCACCCTCAGCAGCAAATTTAGCACCCCCAGCAGCATTGTGGCTCAGGTGCAAGTTTGCCCCTCTGTTACTGAACAATATCCTCACTTTGTGGAGCAGTTGTTGCCATCCATGGAGGTAGAATAGGCATAATACTTGCATCTGTTCCCTACCCTCGTGTTTGTCATTGACTGGTGTCTAGGGGCCAAGCCCTTTAGCCTTTGCCTTCCCTCCTGGTTTGCCTGACATACAGGGAATGCAGGCAAAATGGCATGCAGCACTACTTGATACCCAGAGGTTAAGTGAAGCATTTGCCTTTCTCCCTGTTTGTTTCAGTGACTGGGGAAATGTTTATCTTTTGGGAATAGGAAATAAACAAATGAAAAAAATAGAGGCTTAGACCATGCTCAAATCAGGTAAAGCCATGGTTATTACAACAGGAGGAGCTGTAACAAAGATCTAACTAGGGCTATCCAGGCACATTTTAGTTCAGCTTATGTGATGATCCTCAGTCATAATCAGGGAGTCACTTATCACAGGGCTGCTCAGCTGCTTGAGACACACTCATTCCTGTTTAGTAAATTCTTTTTCCAAAAATACACTTCAAGGTATCATTGGCTTTTTGTGCAAGCACTTTCTTCACAAACAGCTCAATGAAGTTCTCTTCCCACTCCTCCCCACCTTTGCTGTCACTGCAAGCTGCTGCTCTGCAGCAAATAGTTTAAACTGTGAACAAAACAAAAAGACCTATAAATCCTACAGTGCCTTTTTAATAACTCCTACTATTTGGTGTTCATCTAAGTTGTTAATAATACCAGTGTCAGTAATAGCAACAGTCCTGGATCTGTTTGGATTGGCAGCATTTCGCGTCTGTACAGCTTCACAAAGTCCAGTGGGAGTTCCTCCTCCCTCATTGTCTTTCCTCTTTTTAAAAATTGCTTGCTGTATTAAAATTTAAAATTCCAAAACAAGAAAAAAATAATATTTAACAGCAAGCATCATGGGCAACATCCTGACCTGGATGGCCCAGACTAGCCTGATCTTGGCTGCTAAGCAGCATCAGCCCTGGTTAGTATTGGGATGAGAGACCACCAAGGAATACCAGGGTTGCTGTGCAGAGGAAGGCACTGGCAAAACCACCTCTGTTAGTCTCTTGCCTTGAAAACCCCATAAAGGGGTCGCCATAAGTCAGCTGCGACTTGGCGGCCCTTTACACACACACATCATCGGCCAATATCCACTGCACAATCAAAGGTCCAGTGAGGATGCTGCCCTGGAAAAAACCTTTCCTTGCACTTTAAGGGCAACCAATTGCATCATGGGCAAAGGATGCTGGGACTGGCTACTTGCATGTGCACAAAGTTTTGGTCAAAAAAATGGAAGACAGTCAGGAGTAACTCCAGGAGCCAAAGAAGGTGATAGATCATTTAACAACAACAACAAAAACCCAAAAATTAGCAGACAGCTAACTGCATTGCTACAAATTTGTGTGGCACTGGCAACTGCTTGAGTCCTGCGTTACTGAGGCAAAGAGATCTGGGACTCAGATAATGTGTGATAGTGACAGTCAAAAACAGTATGTTCAGTTGACGATCACGATCACAGTAAGGTTTTCAACCAACATTGAGTAGAATATGCCCTTATGCAACAAGGAATATGCCTTGAACAAGGGCTTAATATGCGATAAACCTGCTGATGCTAGTCAGCAATATCTGTTCTGAACAATACCACTCAAGGACATTTGGAATTGCTTTTCCAGCTGCCTGTTTGCTGCTTTGTTGGCTCCAGCCCTGAACTCCTCAGACACAAAAATTCACAGTTGTCTTGGACTAGAGCATAATTGCTCACTATAGTCTATGTACTTTAGTTTTTAAGTAAGGAGCTAAAACCTCAACTCTAATATTCAGGGCTGTCAAACAGCCTCCTCTAGTGACCAGCCATCTCATCTGAGTGATCAGCTGATGAGGAACAGCTGAGAGGAACAGTCACCAGTTGACCTTTGGCATGCCCCGCCCTCTATCATGTGGATGCAATGAAACCTCCTGAAAAAGTTGTAGAACCCCCAGTTACTTATTTTTTAAAACATAGCCGTCCTAATCATGTATTTCCCATGTCATGCCTACCTTTAAATGGCTTATGACAATGTTTCTGTTCTTTTAAGCATTTTATGACAATGTTGGGCATGCTGGGTAATTCTGCCACTGCTGACATCATCATCATCATCATCATTATCATCATTTTTATTTTATTTTATTTTGCCTTTGCCTTTCTTTTGAGTCTATTTTAATTGAACCTGTATCTTTTCTCATGTGTTTCATAGAAAGTGATCCATCTATTTTCAGAATGCATTAATGAATGCTATGGCTATGGCTGTGGTCATATTTTATAAGCAGATATCTTATTTAATTATTAATATATACTGTCCCCCTTTTAAAACCAAATCTCAAATTGAGACTGTTTGGGCGGGGCTTGAGGCTTACATAGGACATCTTATAAAGACCAATTTGACAACTTATGTAATCATTGGCGGGGATTTTAATGCCAGGGTGGGAAGGGATGACAATAGCTTACACATGAAATACAAGGTTTGCTTTCCCGAAATTAGGAATCCAGTTCTTCCTCTAAAGATTTAAAATCAAATTATGCCAGATATAGGATGACACAGATGGCAAACAGCTGTAAATTTTTAATTTTAAATGGCTCATACCCTAACGACCACCCGGCGGAATTTACTTATTGTTCAGGAACTAGGAAGAGCGTTATAATTTACATTATGGTATCTGACAACTTTGTCCAAGCTGTTGAATCCTTTGAGGTGTCCTCTTTTTATGATAGTGATTACTTACCACTTATCATGATGTTTGAATCCCCAGATATTAACCTGCGCATTATAGAAATACACAAAGAGACCCTTACTTACTAGAAGAAACACTGTAGAGTCAGGTGGAATGATAGAGCTGATAAAAGTATTAAAGAACTCCTTCAATCGGGTCCTCTAAATGCCTTAGCTCAGAGATTACTAGATGATGAAAACATTGACACACATCTAGAATGCTATGAACAGATAACGGATGAAATATACAAAGTGATTACTAAGCCTAACTATATACTTAAAAAGAGGATAAATGTACACTCCAAAACCTGGTTTGACAGTGAATGTAGGGAAGCCAAGAGGGCCCTTAGTGCCACCTTTGTTAAATATCGATGTAGTGAGAATGAGGCCTTGATGGGGGTAATGAAGAGCTTAAAGTCTCACTATAAAGCCCTCATCTGTAAGAAAAAAAAGGAGTCGATGGAGTTAGCTTGGCAACAGCTAACACAAGCGATAAGGGATAAAAACTCATCGTTATCTTGGTCCTTGACCTCGAGCTGTTTAACCAATTCCACTATGGCATTCAATAATACAATTCTACCTGAAGCATGGGAAAAACATTTTAGATCCCTCTACTCTAGCTTGGAGAGCCCAGCCCCCTCCTCTAAATCAACAGTCTCCCTATACACAGCATTTATTGATCTTAAGTCAGCTTTTGATTCTGTGTCTAGAATCATCTTATGGGAAAAACTGGAAGCAACCAATATAGATAGGTGACTGTTATTTCTGATTAGAGCCCTACATGAAACGAACTCTATTAAAATAAGATGTAATCCCCAGGGTCAGCTGACCAAGGAAATAAGAACACTAAAGGGTGTGAAACAAGGCTCCCTTAGTGTTTAACTTCTACATTAATGATCTTGTGGATTATTTGAGAAGTCCAGCGTTACATCCCCCTAAGTTAGCTGATAAACACCTACATCTTCTTCTTTATGCTGATGATACAGTAATATTATCTAGAACTCCCATTGGTCTCAGAAGAGCCCTCCATGCATTTAACCAGTACTGTAAGGACAACTGCTTGGAGATCAAGTTTTCAAAAACAAAAATAATGGCCTTTTCTAAGAGGCCAAAAAACCACTCATGGCATATAGACACTACCCCGATAGAACAGGTACATACCTATAAATATCTAGGTGTAACTTTACAAGAGTCTGGTTTGAAGAATGCCCACTTAGCCCAAGTCTCACTGAATGCTCAGATGAGTGCGGGGGCTATTCAAAGATTTTATTGGTCTAAGGGGGGTAGGAATGTGGCGGCCGCTATTAAGCTTTTTAATATGAAATCCTTGGCTCAATTATTATATAATGTATAATGGCAAATAAGATGTTGCTTGAAAAAACTCAATCTAAATTTTTAAGAAATATCCTTCAAGTATCTACTGGAGTGTCAAATGCTGCCATTCGACTGGAGGTTGGAACGGTTACGGTCGAGGCTAGAATTTGCATTGCTGCCATTTTTTATTGGCTTAAGCTGATTTACTTCCCTGGGCGCCTTGTTTCACTCACCCTGGCAGATACCTTTGTCTCCCCTTGAGCAAAAACTGAGCTACTATGGCCTGTCGAAACAACTTTACAAAACAAATGACTATGCTCAGGCAAGAGAAATTGTTAAACTCCGTATATTGGATGTCGAAAGACAGAATGATATGAATAGGCTAAGGAGCCCTCTTTATGATATAAGTGGGTTGAATAGGGTGGTCATGATGCCATATATTAAACTATTGGATAACTAGGAATATAGGAGGATTTTTACCTTGTTAAGATATAACATGCTACCCACAGCTGTTCTAGAGGGAAGATATAGGGGCGTGCCATATGGAAGTTGTTTATGTGAGTGCGGTGATGGCTCTGTAGAGACTTTAGAACATATTCTTTGCGAGTGTAGAATATATAGGCAGATTAGAGAATCCCTGATTGTGCCTATAATTGCATGTTACCCTCATAAAAATAGAAAGTATCTTCTTTCAATCCTGCTATCGGATAAGCAGCGGGAGATTACCTGTAAAGTTGCCAAATTTGGTTGGCTGGTTCTTAAAATTAAGAAAAGGCGGAGTGGCGTATAAAGAAGCCTTATGTAAATCCGTATTTTAACAAGATATATATTGGTAGTATGTAAGCTATTTTACTTATGGAATAATTGTGTTCTTATTTATATTCTGGTCTATGACTGTTTTAAATAAACTTGACTTGACTTGACCTTTTATTCTCATGCATTTGCCCCCATTTATCTCCTGAAGCTGCAATTAGTTCCATAAAAGAAAAACACAGGGACAGCAAGTGGGGCTGATATCATGTATCTCCTGCATTATATTTAGTTTGATCCTGAAAATAAACAATAAGGTAACTAGTGGGCCTCTTTAGAGTGTTCAATAAATGGAGCTACATCACCAAGTAAGCCATGCTCTAAGGACCAGAAGATGTAATTTGCCAAAAGACCCAGCTATTAGTACAGTAGGAGGGGGGATTGTGAAATATCTGTTTAATATTTTGTATCCAAAATGCTGCTTTCAAAAATGTTTCTTCTATAGTCACTTCTCTGAAAATAATAAAATGTGGGGGGAACCTCTTGGACTCCCAGAAGCCTTGTACAGGCTTTCTCATTTCTACAGTGCTCATTTGACAATAGCAGACCACAAATAGTAATAAAAATTTTCTACTTTGCATTGGATTACTGCCATATGCTCCCCTAGAAAAGAAAAAGACTCAAATTTCAAAATAAAATCTTGTAACAAAAAAGGTCATCCAAAATACAGAAGAGAAAATGTTGGAACATCAGCTATGTTTTTTTTAAAAAATCAGTGATGTCATGTTTTAATAATGCTATTTAAATTTTCTCCTGAGAGCAAAAGCCAAAAAAGAAAAGGAAAGGAAAAGGCCTTCTCTAGAAGTGTCTGGTGGGGTTTTTTTCCAGCTAGGGAGCTGTGACGGATAAGGGGTTAATCTGCAGCAAGAGCTGACAGACCAAGAGTGGGCAGAGCCAGAGAGCTGACGCTCTGAGCTCTGAGAGACAGAAAGCATTCGAAGGTTGGGACCCAGCCTGGGTAGAAGGCTGTGAAAGGAGTCCTGAGACCAGCCAGAGAGGGCTGTGTTAGATTCTGAGCTTGGTAGCGAGACTGAGAGGAAGCCAGACTGTACTCTGTGAACCTGAGGGGTTCTGTTAAAGCCAAAGCTATTAACACACACACAACCTGTGGTAGTGACAGGAGTGAGAATTGGGTTAGAGAGGACCCATTCTCAGGTCACAAAGGGGAATTAGTCTCTGAGGTAGAGCTATTCCGGTAGCAGGGCGGTGTGGAGGATTACAACCACTGAGGTGGGGTAGTCAGAGAGAGCTAGGCTGGGGACAGAGTCTGAGAGTCTGAATCTGAGTAACAGTTCTGAGGGACAGAACTAGGCTTGAAACTAAGAACTGAAGGAACTTGAGTGAAGAAAACATCTAAATTATCTCTTTGAAGTAATCTTGTGTATATAAATCTGACTCTGAGTTTTCCCTCCAATTCTGCCTTTTCCTTGAAAATCAATCTCTGTGAGTCCTGTTCAATAAACATCCCTGTTTTGTCTGTTTAAGTTAAAAAGCCTCTTGTGTCCTATTTCTCTCTGAGGTAAATACTGGTGTGGGACTGGAGGAGAAGGAAAATAATCTCACAAATATACTCAGGCCAATGCTTTTCCCTTAGCATATACAGGCGGGCTGAGAGAGTGGGATATTGAAGTGGTTGAAAGGGGGTGTGTCATAGGAGCAATAAACATTAACATGGCACCTTCAAGATAAAATATGTAAGGTGAACACCAGAGGCTCAAGCAAAAATCGTCAGGATCATATATCTTCTTTGGGAAACAAGAATCGTTGACAAATCCACCAACTTGATGGCCTTAATATCCTTTTCTACTACCTGTATTGTCAGATTGATTTTTGAAATGTGTTTTGAGAAGCCTGTTAATAGAGGAAAAACCTTCAACCCTCACTTGCTTTACAAATGACAAACATCTGTAATGATTACTGTAATGAAGGAGTTGCTTCAAAATTATTTCATGCACAAGGTGCGTGGAAGCAGGTTTCTTCACTAATCCCTTCCCTAGCTGCATGGAAAGCCACAGGGACAAGAGAGTGCTATGGTATAGTTTTCTGCACAGATCTAACAGCTAGGGCTGCACTCATGGGCACTTAAAAAAAACCCAGAAGCTAAGTATTCTGCCTATCAGTTGTTTATGACAGAGAGCAAGATACTGGATTCAGTCCTCCCACTCCCCCTTTCCTGCCAAACAGTCAGCTACTTTCTTAAACAAATAAAGAAAGTTACATCATGCTTTTTCACAATTGTTTCCCAATTAAATCAATTAGATGCCAAATGGGTAGTCATGTTGGTCTATTGTAGCAAAATAAAATAAAACAAGAAATCCAGTGGTATCTTAAAGACTAACAACATTTATTCCATCATGAGGTTTCATGCATTAGAGCCCACCAAAGAAGCTGCCACTGGAGTTCTGTACTATCAAATAGCCCTAGCTGTAACAGCAACTGCATGTAGGAATTACTTCTTCAGAGATATGTCCATACTATTTTCTTATTTGAACATAGTTTGTACCATATATAATTTCAGTTACTTTCACAAATGAAAGCGCGCATCATTACTGTTTCATAAAGAAGCATGTGCCAACATATATACTGGTAGCTGATTAGATTTTGTAGTATACACCATCAAGACTCAGAACAATCTTTAATGCTATGGAACAAAGAAATATAGAAACACAAGAAATTATACTTTAACCTAGAGCATTATATGCAAATGCACTAACTAAGAAGCATGCAAAACATTACAGATGTAAAGTTGATGAAACTATTACAAAATAATCATAAATTTTAATGCAGTGTCCCAAGCTTTGTAATTTATATGCCAGGGTAAAGGGAGGAAAGCCACTGACAGCCCTACAAATAAGTATTATTTTTAAGAAGATTGCCATATAAAGTTAATGTTGAATTTAACAGTCATTGTTTAAAATTCTTGAAGCCGAGTCTAATCATTTTTTACAGCATGGCATGATTATCATAATAGTGATGAAACACTGAAAAAAATAATATTCCAAAACTGTAACCTTCTAGAAGGAGCTGGTGCTGGGAGATAGCTCACATTTGCCTTGATGTTGTTCTCATCAGTGCAATCCTAAGCAGAGTTATGCTTTTTTAAGCCCATTAACTTCAGTTTACTTACAAGTGTATACCTCTGCTTACAATGGCACTGCATGACACAGAACATATGAAAACTGCCTGAAGTCCTTGAGAAAATGCCATGTAATCTACCCAAAACTTCTACAATCCCCAGCCCACCTTATCAAGGATGCCAATGGACTCATCAGAAAAATATTAAAGAATGACAAATAGCAAATCTCTAGGGTACTACTCCTTTAAGAGCCCCACCCCACATAGTGAAATCAGAGCTGGTACAACCAATACAGCTGATACAGAGATTTGAGAAAACAAGCGCTGGAACTCATCTGAGCAGTTGTCCACTATTCGGAGCTGTCCTTGGTCCTGATGGTTTTGACCTTACACTTTCTGTTTTCTGACATTACTTTGGTGCCTACCCTCTAATAAAATATCTCCATCCCCATGGATGGGGACCATGCTTAAGGAATGCACAAGGCCCTTTGAAATAAAAAACCTTTGCATGTCTTTAAAAAAAAACCAGCAAGTGATGGTGTCTTCAGTAGTTCTTCAGGCACACTGTTCCAGAGCAGTGGTCTTGCCACTGAAAATGCCCTTGCCTGAGATGATGCAGAGCATACCAGTTTGAGAGAAGGAACTACAAGGAAAAGACGGTCTAAAGAATGTAACTGGGAGATGCAGACTGTTAGGTGTGAGGGTCCCAGGCCATTAACACAATTCTATATCTTATGTCATCAACACCATGCAAAAGTTTGAACACTTATTGTCCCAGTACTTGTACTCATAGTATTGAGCCTGAAGTGTATTATCACTAATCATTCATAACACATTTAATGTGCAAAGTGCTTTGTCGTTTTTCTTCTTCATCAGTCTGTTGGAATGATGCGTGAGAGCTAGAATAAAAACACATATGATTCGTGTTGAGAATGAGATTCATTGCAAAACCGAATCTTCTTTGTTGTGATTAAATAAATATTAAATGTGAAATAGCATTTGGCTCTTCATATAAAATATTAAAAGAATATTCTGAACACCAGCAGTGACGAAAAACAAAACTATTTTACATCAGTGGCACAAAAATAATAATGAAAATCATTGCTTTGAAGCAATTTGAATTCAATGGTTTAAATCTTTTTAAACAACTGAACTATATGTGTTTACTATATAGAGTTTGCCCTGACCTGGATGGCCCAGGCTAGCCTGATCTCATCAGATCTCAGAAGCTAAGCAGGGTCAGCCCTGGTTAGTATTTGGATGGGAGACCGCCAAGGAATACCAGGGTTGCTGTGCAGAGGAAGGCAATGGCAAACCACCTCTGTTAGTCTCTTGCCTTGAAAACCCCAAAAAAGGGGTCACCATAAGTCGGCTATGACTTGAAGGCATTTCACACACACACACATATAGAGTTTATTTGTTGTACGTTTGGATTTAAATATGAACAATCATGTTGATTACTAAATCACTTACCAAAATCCATTGCAATAGAAGCATTTATAACATTACAGTCATCTAAGCAATCCCATCTTCATATGAAATGTGTTTTTGAAATTCACTTGTACAAATGGGGACCCGCATAGACTTGCAGGGCCATCTCATTTTCTCCTCCCCCACTATTTCCTCTTTCACTTCCCTGAAAGCCCCTATAGCCTCTCCCTTTCTCCTGCTTCCATCCCTCCTTCCCATCCACTAGCCAACCTTTATCTGCCGCCTTGTCTTCAGCTTTTCTTCTTTCCCTCCCACTGGCGGCCTCTCCCTATGAAAACTCTGTGTGGTTCGGGCCACCAGGCTGAGCAATGTCTAGTTGTGTGGTGCCAGCTGTCAGGCTGGGTCCAGTTGTGTAGTGGGGAACCTTGTGGGAGGCTCCTCACTTTCCCCTGTATCGCCCTCCCCACACTTTTCTCTTTTCCTCTTCCTGGCAGCCTCCATATCTTCACCTTTCCTTGATTCCCTTTCTCCTTTCCACCCAACCACCTTTTATCTGTCCCCATCTTCAGCTATATTTATTAGTTGTTTACTTAATTTATACTCTGCCTTTCTTCACAATGGAGACCCAAAGCAGCTTACATCATCCTTCCACTTTATCCTCGCAACAACTCTATGAGGTAGATAACGCTACAAATGCATGACTGGCCAAAGGTCACCCAGTAAGATTCTATGGCAAAGAGAGAATTTGAACTTAGGTCTCCCAGATCCTAGTCTGAAACTCTAACCACAAGACAATACTAGCTTTTTGAGGTGGTTGCTGTTGAACAGTAGCAAGCAGCCAGGCCCAGGTGAGTCATGCAGGTTGAGTGGTTACAAGTCACACAGTCATTGCTGGTGGGTTTAGTGCCTACAAGTCCTCCCCTCAAAAGCCAAAACAGCCCTGAAAAGAGCTCTGCCCCAACCCCTACCTTTTACTGAGAGAAACCAAAGCTTGCAGGCTGTCAATACTGTTGTTGTTGCCTAACAATGGTCACTGAAAGGGCAGTCATTTCTAAAACTATGGGCATTGTTTCTATTATTTTGGAGGGGTTTAAACCCCCAATGTATTTTTTAAAGATTTTATATTTTTCTGCAGACCTGGGGCTTTTTCATATTTGTAGAAAGATGACTTGACTGTTTGTGGCCCCAGTCTCCAGATTTAAGTATCCACAAATGGGGCAACCAGCAGGGGTATCTTGCTATGTGGAAACCCCCAATACAGAGGCAGGAACTGTGGACCCTGCCCAAGAACCAGGTGCAGATCTTTTTGCTGCTACTGCAGAGTCTTTACATCTCTTGGAGCTCTTTGCAGGCAGCTCTCCACTGGGAAGAAGCCAGAATAGGCTCCATTCACAGGGCCATTCACAGAACACTGAACACTAAGGTCATTTATGCATGGGAGTTTTACCTGAGGTTCATTGCTGGCTGGACCAACACTTTCATGTTGGGAATCTCTGCACCAGCAGCCTCTAAGCTTAAATCAAGTCCCACCCCTTTAAATGCTGCACTGTAATTGGCTTACTTTGCAGTTCACACTGTGAGAGTTGATCCCCCGCAAAACCCAATCGCCACATCAAAAGCAGTTAAAAAACAACAACAACGGAGCAATCTGAAAGGAAAGGGGGGGGAGAAATCCAAGCCTTGGTTTTTAAAAGCCTTTGTTTTGCTCAGAAAGAGCTCCAAGGAGGCAGGAAGTAGGAAGTGTTTGAATCCCTGCCTCTTTACAAGCTGCTTTGTGATTGGCTGTGAAATAAGTCAAACTTTTGAGGCCTGCACTTTGCCATCTGCACAGAGAGTGCAGCCGGGCTGAGTTCAGGGGAGAGGGGAAAGTAAGATTAACAGAGGAATGAGAAGACCCGGACATTGCGAGCCTGCAGCGAGCTCATTTCTCATGGAAGGAAAACACATGCATAATTCCAAGCAATATTCAAGTCAGACAGGGGGTGAACATGAGTCCAAGTACCCATGCATAAATGACCTAAATCAACTATCTGCTGGACCTACAGCATGACTAATGGCTGCAGTGAACAGTGGGCTTCTAGTTGTCCAGCAGTAGGGTTGCCAACTCTTGTCCTGCACCACAGCAAACTGCATACAAAACAACTGTATGACTAATACATTTGTCTCTCTCATGTATAGCTAGGCAGTGACAGGAACAGCTCTTCCTGTGTCCACCAGCCTGTCAATGCAGTTGATCGCAGTACAATTGTGCTTCTATGTGATTAGAGATTGGTAGACAGATATCATATCCTGCTTGTTACTGATCTCAGCTGTCTTCAGCATGTAGCACTGTTCTTGCAAGAAGAAAGGAAAGCATCCGCAGGCTGTATAGTCCTCCAGATCACTACTGGCATGTGATACAGCCTATATGGTAGGGAGGGCAGGCATGGACAGAGAACAAAGATTGCTGAGATGAATGAGAGACAATGATGGTAAAAAGGCCCCTATGCAGCAGGGAGATGGTGCATGGGAAATTGCTGACCGAAATGATGGGTGCGTGGGGCAGCCAGTCAGCATGAACAGCCCATTCTCAGTTATGTTTGATCTTACAAAACCTCAGAAGTATCCAGGATTCCTTTTTATACCTGCTAGCCACGTGCATGACTTGAATTGGCGTGTTTGAGTATGCCAGACCTATGCCTCCCCACTATGCTCTGCCTTTCTCTACAGTGTTCCTGTTACAGATGAAACCTAATGCCTTCTTTGATGTATTTTGCCTGGTTGGGTGTGTGGATACAGAACTGCTTATGACTCGTGGATTATAGTTTGGACTGTTTGTTATCTTTTGCTCACCCTGTTGTTGCCCAAAAGGTGAGTTTTATATTCTTACCTGCATAGTTTGACACATGTTTGACACATAGGTGCCTTTGACACATGTTTGACACATAGGTGCCTTTCCCCAGTAAACCGTTGGAAAGCTGATAAGACTTGTACCTGTGAATGTGCAGTGATGTGTTCCCTTGTTGCTGCCGAATGTCTACATTCCCCTTGCACTGCAAAAGGCTGGCACTCTTAAGCTCTATCCACTCTAAAACCTAAACCCTTGTGCAGGAAAAGTCTTGGATGTTCTATCTGTATGTTCTCTGCTAGATGAGCTATAGAACCAGGTTGGTGCTGTGGTTGGAGTGACTGTTTTCTCTCCTGTATGTTGGCCTGACAAAGGTGAAATCTGCCAAAGATGACTTAAACCCAGATCTTCCAGCTTTCCTGAAGTATAATCATTCCACAGCTTCTTCCATTCATGCCCTGAGCTCCTTTCAGCGGAGGGGGCTGTTTCCCTTTGCTTGTTCCCTTGTCATTTTCTACATGTGGGCAGCAGCAGCTTGATATGAAATGGGGAGCCCATGGCCACACCAGGAGCTTACTCTGGTTGGCTGATTCTGTCCACCAGTCACAGAAATGTTGCTAGCATGCCTCTCCATGATTTGGTGTGTTACAACAGGGTTGGTATGACTCTGGTGCAATTGCTACAATATCTGCTCCTTGGCAGTATGTTTTTTTCCCCTTCACATATATCAGCTGGACGGGTGTATAACAACTAGCATCATACCAGCAATTTGCCAGAGTTGGGGTCTTAGGATAGAGCTGTTTGAAATATACCATAGTTTTGGGTCAGCTCTACACAGAGCTAAAAGAACATACTATCTGTATGTAACCTGAACTGTGGAAGTGGTTCAGCTATGCTGCCTCCAAAAGTCTTGTTAATTTGCAGCTCTCTGGTTCATGGATGAAAGAGAAGGAACATGTGGCTACATACTGTCTCCTCTCTAGAAAGCCTGTAGGAATTTGGCCATGTTTCATATAGAGGGGTCATATTTACATGGGTAATTATAAGCTTAAAAAGTGAAGCCTGCTACTAAATCTGCTAGTAACTATTAATAAGTAGCTGGTTTTGTTGTTGTTTTTGTTCTTAGCTGAAAATTATATTGTTGAAACTGAACCAAAGTATTGCATTGTTTTGGTATATTTGCTTTATTAATCACACAGCAAAATCCCCAAGTTCTGAAGGTTTTCATAAACCAGACTTTTAATATCAGCACCAATATTTATGCAGTATTATAATATATTTATTTTATGTATTTATCAAATTTATACCCCACCACTCCCTCGACAAACAAGGCTTGGGGTGGCTTACAACAAATTAAAATACAAATCAGTAGACAATCTTAAAAGCAATAATAATAAATAAATATATAATATCTAACAATTTTAAACCAACTATATAAATCTTCTGTGTATATAAGTGTATTTAAATATCGAACAATTAAATACTGTATCAAGAAAGAAATACTAATTTGTGTAAATATAATTTACTTGTTTCATAAATAAAATGTCCTACACATTCAGTAGAAGTTGCATAGCTGAAACTCTTTATGAGTAAGTCATCTCTTCATAGGGTAGTGGGAAAAGAACAGTTTCTATAAAAGGCAAAAACCACCTGAATGTTTGTAGGTACATTAAAGACTGTTCAGATTATTGCTTTCCTTTTGAACCTGGGTTGGGCACTGGGCATTAATGAGGCAGTGCAACACTCAACAGAAACTTTCCACTTGAAATTCGGCTATCAGTTTATTTGTTAAGGTGAAGCAACAGCATAATTTAAAAGTTATTTATCACTCTTGCAGCCCAAATATCTTCCAGGAGACTCAAAGCAGTCCCTCGTGAAACAGTGTTATTTTATCTGCATAACAACCCTGTTATGTCAATTGTGGGAGAAAAAATGACAGATGCAGGCTAACCTACTGTGTTTCGAACCAACGTTTTCCTAGTCCAAGTCCAACATGCCATCTACTATACCATACTGGCAGCATTCCTTCAGTTTTATTTATTGTGAAAATGAACTACTTTGGAATACACAGACATTGGTCTGAGTCATCAGTAGCCACTATTACACTCTTTGTTTATTGCATACAACCGTGCTATGAAATAAGGAACAGAATGTTATGTTTCCATGACAAAGTTTTACTTTGTTCTTGATCGAGCAGGCAAGAGATAGGACAAGCATCCAAACATTATTCAATTGGTTTCCTTACCCTGGTTAAATAGTGGGTAAGCTGCAAAACTCTTGAAATATTTTTTAAAGTATTTATAAACTCTTTTACTCCAGTGTTCAAGGTTAGTCTCCGAAACGACTTTATTTGCCACATTCACAGTTTATCTTAAAATAACAACAATCCAAAGGCTGCCGGAGGCTGGGGAGCATTACCATGTGGAAATTCTCTGTCATGGAATCTTGCCGTTATCCGGGCCACTTTAGTGTTCATCTAATACTTACAAAATTAATGGCAGCCTTGAAGTGGCTACAGCTATATATATCCAAGACAGGCTCACACAAGAAGTTCACCCCCCCCCCGGAAAAAAAACATGAACAAAAAGGACAAAACAGCAAGAGTCCAGTAGCATCTGAAAGACTAACACAAATATTTTCTGGCAGGGTAGGAGCTTTCATGAGCCACAGCTCATTTCTTCAGATACTTCTTCTTCTGATATCTGAAGAAGTGAGCTGTGGCTCACGAAAGCTCCTACCCTGCCAGAAAATATTTGTGTTAGTCTTTCAGGTGCTACTGGACTCTGGCCCTTTTCTACTACTGCAGACAGACTAACACGGCCACCCACTGTGAAAAGGACAAAAGTTTTATTTCACCCAAAGGCACCCTTAGCATTTCTCCCAGTGCAGCATGTCCTGATCTACTGGAACGCACACGGGGCACTTTCACACAGCCCAAGCGATGCCCTTTCAATCCACTTTGAAGGTGGATTTTACTGTGCGAGCTGGCAAAATCCGCTTGCAAACGACCGTTAAGGCGCACGGAAAGTGGGCTGAAAGTGCATTCTTTGGGCTGCGCGAAAGTGCCCGCTCTCTCTTCCGCACGCGCACAGGCACACCGACTCCCGGGTGGGCAGGAGTTCAAGGCCATCTCCTCCGCACCGGCCATCCGTTTGTGAGGCTCCTCCCGTTCATTCCGCCGCGAGCCTCCGGCAGAGCGGCCCGGACCGGCCAGCCCGCTCCGGACCGCAGGCCAGCTCCCCCAGAGCGGCTCGCCTTGCCGGCACAGCTCGGGGCGCGACCCCTGGCTGGTCCCAAGCCCCCACCCGGAGCCATCCCCCGCGCTTGGCTCCCAAAGCCTCGACCCCTTCGCTTTAAGGCGCCGCCGCCGCCGCCAGCCCAGCGCAGCCCCCCGCCCGGCATCCCGCGCAGCGGCTCAAGGTCACCGTAGGGCCAAAGCCGGCGGCACCTGGCGGGAGAAACCTGCGGCGGCCAAACCTCCCCGAGCCGGAGCCACCCGCGGCGGGAGAGGACGCTGGGGGGAGGAAGCGCGCCGTCGAGGAGGAACGGGCACGCACCCGACCCCTCGCCTCAGGGGGGAGGGAAAGCAAGGCCCCCTTCAGCAGCACGCCCCAGGGAGAGGACGGGAAGGTCCTTGCCTTACCTGAACCGGCGCCTGAGGGAAGCGCGCCTCAGAAGGGCAGCAGCTACTACTGCTGCTGCTGCTGCTGCTGCTGCTGCTGCTGCTGCTGCTGCTGCTGCCGCCTTGGCCGCTGCCGCGCGCGGACTGCCTGAAGGCGAGAGGGCGCGCGGATGCTGCTGCCGCCGCCGCCGCTGCTGCAGCTGTTGCTGAGTCGCTTCAGCGGACCAAAGGAGCCGCTCTCCTCCTCGGAGGCGGCGGCGGCAGAGCGGGGCCCGGGGATTCCGCCAGCGCGCGCGAGCGAGCGCGCGAGAGAGAGACGCACGCCTTTGGGCAGCCGCGCCAAGCTCTCCCCCTGCTGCTGCACTCCTCTGCCTGCGCTCTGGCGTCCCCCCCACCCACCCGCCAGGCCCGAGCCGGCGTGAGGGGTCGGAGGGAGAGGAGAAGCGGACAGGAGCTCGCTCTCTCTCTGAAGATGATTCCCAGTGGGTCGCCGTGTTAGTCTGTCTGCAGTCGTCGAAAAGGGCAAGAGTCCAGGAGCACCTTAAAGACTCACAACAATATTTTCTGGCAGGGTAGGAGCTTTCGGGAGCCACAGCTCACTTCTTCAGGTAAGAGTCCAGTAGCACCTTAAAGACTCACAAAAATATTTTCTAGCAGGGTATGAGCTTTCGGGAGCCACAGCTCACTTCTTCAGGTATCTGAAGAAGTGAGCTGTGGCTCACAAAAGCTCATACCCTGCCAGAAAATATTTTTTGTGAGTCTTTAAGGTGCTACTGGACTCTTGCTCTTCTCTCTCTCTGCTCAGAGAAAGGCCAGCCCTGCCACCCTTGGAAGGGGTAGGGACATTGGCTTATAAAGAAGGCAGCTACAGCGCTTGGCGGCCCTTTGTCTACGCCAGGGTTCGTTTGCCCTCGCCAGAGTTCAGCTCTGCACTATCTGGAGGAAGAATACAGATATAACCTGAGAACATCTAGCATGGGGCATTCCCCCTATAGCCTCTACATATCAAAGCTGATAGGAAGGGGAAAGTCAGAGGATGAGACTTTCGGGAAATCCTCATTTAGGAAGTTAAGCACTGCCGACAGCACCGCTCTCCTTTGCAAAAGAGCAGGAAAGATGCCGAAGGGCAGCAGCAGCATCTAGCCATAGTGCATGCATTGCTGAGGGAACTCTTGACAACTCCTTTAGGCCACAGGTTGCTATAACACTACTCTTACTAAATATTGTCGAAGGCTTTCACGGTCAGAGTTCATTGGTTCTTGTAGGTTATCCGGGCTGTGTAACCGTGGTCTTGGAATTTTCTTTCCTGACGTTTCGCCAGCAACTGTGGCAGGCATCTTCAGAGTAGTAACACTGAAGGACAGTGTCTCTCAGTGTCAAGGGTGTAGAAAGAGTAATATATAGTCAGAAAGGGGTTGGGTTTGAGCTGAGTATTGTCCTGCAAAAGTATTGTCCTGTAAGTATCAAGATAATGTGCTAATGAGGGTATGGTATGTTAATATGGAACCATTGTATCCTGAAGTGATCTGTTAATGTGTGTAATCCAAAACTAATCTGTATGGCTATTGTTGAATGTTGTCTTTGTCTGGAGGTGTTTCAGGGCAGGAAGCCAAGCCTTATTCATTCTTAAACTCTCCTCTTTTCTGTTAAAGTTGTGCTGATGTTTGTGAATTTCAATGGCTTCTCTGTGCAATCTGACAAAATAGTTGGTAGAATTGTCCAGTCTTTCAGTGTCTTGGAATAAGACCCTGTGTCCTGTTTGTGTCAGTCCATGTTCAGCCACTGCTGATTTCTCAGGTTGGCCAAGTCTGCAGTATCTTTCATGTTCTTTTATCCTTGTTTGTATGCTGCGTTTTGTGGTCCCGATGTAAACTTCTCCACAGCTGCAAGGTATACGATATACTCCTGCAGAGGTGAGGGGGTCTCTTTTGTCTTTTGCTGATCGTAGCATTTGTTGTATTTTCTTGGTGGGTTTAAACACTGTTTGTAGGTTATGTTTTTTCAAAAGGATGGAGAAACTTTTGAAAAAACATAACCTACAAACAGTGTTTAAACCCACCAAGAAAATACAACAAATGCTACGATCAGCAAAAGACAAAAGAGACCCCCTCACCTCTGCAGGAGTATATCGTATACCTTGCAGCTGTGGAGAAGTTTACATCGGGACCGCAAAACGCAGCATACAAACAAGGATAAAAGAACATGAAAGATACTGCAGACTTGGCCAACCTGAGAAATCAGCAGTGGCTGAACATGGACTGACACAAACAGGACACAGGGTCTTATTCCAAGACACTGAAAGACTGGACAATTCTACCAACTATTTTGTCAGATTGCACAGAGAAGTCATTGAAATTCACAAACATCAGCACAACTTTAACAGAAAAGAGGAGAGTTTAAGAATGAATAAGGCTTGGCTTCCTGCCCTGAAACACCTCCAGACAAAGACAACATTCAACAATAGCCATACAGATTAGTTTTGGATTACACACATTAACAGATCACTTCAGGATACAATGGTTCCATATTAACATACCATACCCTCATTAGCACATTATCTTGATACTTACAGGACAATACTTTTGCAGGACAATACTCAGCTCAAACCCAACCCCTTTCTGACTATATATTACTCTTTCTACACCCTTGACACTGAGAGACACTGTCCTTCAGTGTTACTACTCTGAAGATGCCTGCCACAGTTGCTGGCGAAACGTCAGGAAAGAAAATTCCAAGACCACGGTTACACAGCCCGGATAACCTACAAGAACCACTACTCTTACTGTTTCTATAGCACTAATTGTGTACAGAACCACAGGCCACCTATATGATTTGCTTAAAAGGGAAAGCGAAAGAAAGCACTCCTGCCCCACTATATGTTGTCAGTCACAGAGGGATGCAGTGACCTCTTCCAGGTGTCATAACATCAGCCCAAATCAGCTATTTCCTCTATCACTGTTAATCTGAGACCAATATTTTGACTGCCAGAATGGAGAGACGTCTCAGACGAAGGGCAGGTGAAAAAGGGATAACTGTTCCAAGTTCAGTCAAAATAGTCACACGGTGAAAGGATGTGGGAATAAAAAGGACCAGATGATAGGCAATAATAGCAGACACATCATCACCATCGTTAGGGGCAGACTGGAGGGAGGAATGGCCCTAGAAGAGGCTTCCACCAAAGCAGAGAAGGAGGTGCCTGGCCAAAGTACCTGAGTAGGGTGAGGCTGGGTGGGTGGGCCCATCCCTCACAAGTAGGGGTGAAGCTGGGTGAGGCAGCCCTTTCCCATCCATTGCCAGGGATGAGAGGAGTCCAAACAGGGCATTCACATCCCAACCCTTACTGTGACAAGGCCAGGTGGGGTGGCCCCATCTCGTCCCTCACCGAGCATGGTGAGCCTGGATGGGGAGGAACCATCTCTCTGGGTGAGAGGAGGCCAAGCAGGAAGGCCCCGTCCCTCACTGCAGTACCTACCCCTCTTTTGGAGCTGAGGTGGCACTGGTGGGGTGGCAGCCCCATTGGGTGGCAGGCCCCCAGGCCATTGGCTCATTGGGGCTCTTTGCATTGGCCTTAATGGCCAATCTGCTCCTGTAACTAGTCACAGAAAGCAAGTCTCAGCAGAATCAGATCCCTTTAAATTTGGCTAGGCACTTCTGTTTGTGTCAGCGCTTACACAATAATAAAACTAACATAACCTAGAACACATTCAGAGTGCTTTACTGTCAATACTGAGTAATTGTAGGAAACCTCTGTACTGTGGAGTTCAGGGCCATGGCTTCTAGGGCACTCAAAATGATATAAAGACAGCTTTAACTCCTTTCATTTTAGAAATTAAGCTATGAACGGAAAGGCTATACTTGGACAACTCGGTGCAGAATCGAATGATTCTGATGCATCCTGTCATGTTAGCTCTAAGTCTTCTGTCATGAAAATAATGGAAAGGAAAGAATGTTGTTTGGGTATTTGAGTTCACCAGAGGCCCACCCAAAATGTCCAATTCTACCATTAAGGGGGGATTGATCTTCACTGTTTCCTCTTCTCTCCAACTCTCCTCATGCTCTTCCTGGGATCCCTTGTCTTCCACAGCAGCATTTGGTGGGGCATTTGGGGCATTTGGGGCTACAGCAGGACAGGGAAGCTAAGGATATAAAACCATTCTATTAGCAGAAACATTCAGCAGGATCCGAGCCATTTTTAAAAAATAAAATTATCTTAACCTCATTCAAAAACACAAAATAAATAAAACACAAAATAAATAAGACAATATGTATCTTTCTGGAAACTGCTGGGTGCCTTGTGGTTTTCTTGGCTTGCTCTACATGACTACTGCCATTTACACACATGAAGCTGCCTTATACTGAATCAGACCCTTGGTCCATCAAAGTCAGTATTGTCTACTCAGACCAGCAGCAGCTCTCCAGGGTCTCAGGCAGAGGTCTTTCACATCACCTATTGCCTGGTCCTTTAAACTGGAGATGCCGGGGATTGAACCTGGGAGGACCTTCTGCATGTCAAGCAGGTGCTCTACCACTGAGCCACAGACCCTCTCCTAATTTAATAGTGAACAAACTATGTTTTAGGAGCCAGCAAAAAAAATAAATCTTACAATATATTGGTTCTTGTAGGTTATCCGGGCTGTGTAACCGTGGTCTTGGAATTTTCTTTCCTGACGTTTCGCCAGCAACTGTGGCAGGCATCTTCAGAGTAGTAACACTACTCAGTGTTACTACTCTGAAGATGCCTGCCACAGTTGCTGGCGAAACGTCAGGAAAGAAAATTCCAAGACCACGGTTACACAGCCCGGATAACCTACAAGAACCAATGAACTCTGACCGTGAAAGCCTTCGACAATATTTCTTACAATATATATTTTGCATTTATGATGTTCAACCCTGTCTAGATATGCATGCAATCTTCACAGTAATTTATTTGCTTCATGGTTCCTATGAGTAGGCCTCCTAGGAAGTGAGTACGTATTTTGTCATGTCTTTCTGAAGTCTGTAAGATTCTTAATTTAAATGGTAATGTATTATCACATGACAGAGTATGTTTCATTCCAGAGTTAAGAAACTGAAGCTTGAAATTCTGGGAAAGACAGAGAGAAATAATCAGATGCTGGTGGGGCTTTGCTGAAACAGCTTGGAAATGCAGGATCTCTTTCTGTAGTATCTGATGACTCCATGCTCTTTCCTCCAAAGGGAATCAGCCCATGTAAGAGCTTCCCCTGGAAATTCTCTTCACTCAGAGAAGTAAAGAGTATTTTATACTATCTTGAACTCTTTGAAATGACCTGAACAAAAGATATTCAAAATCTGGGTGTTAGTGAGCCCTGCTTGGTAATATTACATAGCCAAGAGAAAATGAACAGCATCAACCTAAATAATCCTTTATTATTTAAATTTTAGATGTTGTATCTCCTGCTTTTTCTAGGTAATAAACTACATTGTTTCAACAAAGAGTAGTTTGAATATACCGAAACTGCAACAGTGTTTTACATAATAAACTGACTAAATTTGTTGGTTATCTGCTTTTTTTGGAGGGAATTTATGACCAGATTAGCAAAAGGAACCTAGAACCTTTGGTGGGGCAGACAGGGAAGTCACGAAAACACTCCTTCTCATAGAATCATAGGATTGGAAGGGGCCATACAGGCAATCTAGTCCAACCCCCAGCTCAATGTACAATCAGCCTAGAGCATCCCTGACAAGTGTTTGTCCAGCTGCTGTGAGGGGGAGCTTGTCACCTCCCCAGGTAGCCAATTCCACTGTTGAACAGCTCTTACTGTAAAAAAAAAAATGCCTAATATCCAGCCGGTACCTTTCCGCCTGTAATTTAAACCCATAATTGCGAGTCCTATCCTCTGCTGCCAACAGGAACAGCTCCCTGCCCTCCTCTGACAGCCCTTCAAGTACTTAAAGAGAGCAATCATGTCCTCCCTCAACCTCCCTTTTTCCAGACTAAACATTCCAAGATCCCTCAACCTTCCCTCATAGGGCTCGGTCTCTTTGGCTGATGTTTATTAGTTTTGCATCTGAGTGATCCTGGCAAGAGATATTCTCAGTTCCTGTTAGAGGACTATATGTATTGTCAGGCCTTCAGAAACCACGGAATTTTCTTTGAAGACCTACATTTAAGACCTACATCTAGGCATGATCCCCCCCCCTTTGCAATTATTTCAATTTGCTTCCATGCTTGTTTTCCATCCAGTGGAATTAAAAATTTTAAAATTCAAAAATTTCATTCAAAGGATCCCCATTGTCAAATTTCAGACAGATAAGAAAGGTTGCCAGCTTTGTAGCTAACGAAATATCTATAACATTTCTAGTTATAGTCATTATAGTATCTTTGTTATTCTGACTATTCAGGATGAAATTCTCAAGGGTTATAATTCTATCTCAAGACTTTTCTGGCCGGTGTCAGAGAGACGAAGAAACTGGTTCTAGTTTTAAAGAAAGTGGGAAATTGCTTTAGAAGTTGGGATTATTTCAGTGTTATTACGGTCTCAAGATAAAATTCACTTTTATTTTAAAAACACAACTTTTCCATGATGACTGTATCAAGATTGTAGTGATGGAAGGGGTTCTGTGGGGTGGGGTCAACATATGCAGCTAAATCAAGTGGTGGAATGGGGCATAAAACTGTTGAATGCTAACCCATAAAACAAAATTCCTTGCAAGCAGAAAACTTAGCATGGAGAGAGGCTCTAACCTCTCCTTCTCTCCTTCAGACCTAGACAAACTTGAAGGAAACTTTTAACATAGAAAAGTATTTAATTTTTTAACAACCAGCCAAATGGAGTTTTGGAGAACTCAAACACTTGTGCATTGTTTTGTGTCATAAGTCTGGCTTCCAAGCCCTTCCTTCAGTTATGCAATGGCTGGTTAAGTTTAAACAACAGTAGAGAGACAACCCAACATGTTCAGAGATTCTCTAGTAATTTAAAAGACTATATTATAGTTGGGTGTGATTGATTGTATGTGTTTGGGCCACACATTAGACATGTGGCACTTTTAGTTGATTGGAATTGTGAATGTGGCCTTCTACAATCCCTGGAGTGAGTACCATTGTATTAGTTATAGTAGTGTACCTGTATTACCCACGGTTCAGAAAAAATGGATTCCAACAGGCAGGTATTGGGGAGAAAAAGGTATGCAGCTTTATTAAACAAAAATAACCCTTTACCCAGGCTAATAACCTTCAGAAGTTAGGAAGTCGTCTCCTGGGAGGCAAGCCAGCCGCTCCGTCCTGTCTGGTAACCTGTCCTTGTTCTGCAGACGCTCCTTCTCTCTCTGTCTCTGGCTTCTTCTCTGGAGCCCTCTTCTCTCTTCAGCAGTGAGTGAAGCCAGATTTATTTCCCCACCACCAGGTGCTCATTATTTACAGTGCGGTGTGACAATTAACTCCCTGAGATTGCTCTCACATGGAGAAGGGCTGTATTGAGCACCACCTACCTCCTCGTGAGTACAATTGTCTTCCGCAATTTCCACTACAGTACCCAATCTGCAAACACTGTGTCCAAAAAAAAACAAAATTAGGTCAGGGAGGAAATCAAGAAACCTGTCCCCAAACCTCTGAGCCAGTAATGTGATTACTGAACCCACTGTTGAAAGAAAGACCCGTGTGCAAAAATATCTTCATTGCAAGACCCATTGGACTCTGTTGACTGGAAAGGTCCTATTTCGGTTTGACATCTTGGAACTCTTTCACCCCTTTCTTTGAGTCCAAACTCTTCTTGAACATGGTAATAAATTAATTTGTTAATTCTTTGGTTATCCCATACATCCTTATAATCCAAGCAACAGAAACAAATAGTACTTTTTCCAGTAGTTTTAAAATTAATGCCTGTCACCATGAACCACATCTTCAATTTTAAAAAAGTTACTTTGCAATGGTGAATCATGCAATGTAATAAGCCATTCAATCAAGTTTCCCTAGGGTGATTGAAGCCTTCCTAGGAATCAGTAACTTACACTGCATATCCTTTCCTGGGAGTAAGCCCCACAAAGTAGACTTAGTTGGATTCTGGGTAGACCTGTATGTGATTGCACTGTAACTGTAATGCTTGATAACTCTAACCCCACTTAGAAACAGGTGAAATCTTAGACTCCAGAGAAGAATGTACGGCTTTCAGTAAACAGACTAAGGAAGGTGGCCTGTGTATCCATTTGTTTCCCTCTTACAGGTTTCAATGTATCCAAAAAGGATATTGGGATGCTCTAAAGTCAGGCAACTGTTAATGAGTAGTTTATACACATATCCTATCACAGAGGTCAATGCAAGTTCAGGAAGGTACTTGTCATACCCAGTTCAATAGTTGTGAAAGAAATTAATATTACCTCATTTAATAAATAACATGTTCAATAACAATAATAAGCAGTCAGGACTATCAACCCCAGGGAAGAACCACTGAGTAGTCAGGACTGTCAACCCCAGGGAAGAACCACTTTCAAGTACATTTTATTTTGATTAATCCTAGCCAAAGGTTACCATACATAACAAAGTATACATTTTTATCTTGCTTTTGCCACAAAGGTTTCTTGTCTATGTATTGATTATGTATATTTTGATCCTGCTAACCATCTGAAGCAGATCTTCCCCATCGTCCCTTTCTTCACTGGCTTCCAAAAACCAGTTCAGGGGTTTAGGGCACCTTTATAGACCAAATGGCAGGTGACAGCTGCAAAGAGAAGAAGGGACTGAGAGAAATAATGTTTCCCTCCCTCCATGAAGCTTGCTCAGCTGAGCTTCCTTCACTGGTGGAGGAAAGGTTAAGTCTCCAGGTATTCTCTCCTTACTATAGCCCTCCCATGCCCCATGACATTTTATCCATAAGGGTCCCTCAAATCCCTACATCAACTTTCCGGGAATTGCAGGGCTGTTGGAGGAAGAAGAATCTACCTCTGCAAACACATTGCATTCAGAGTTTATAGTATCCAGTCCAATAATCAGCAGCTTTTGCACAATCTCAATTGAAAATTTGACATAGGGGTAACATCATCTGCATAAGTTTATTTATTAACTTTATTAGTTTACTATTTTAATAGTTACTTTAGATGAGATGCTGATGCAAAGGAAGATTAAAAAGTTCTAAACATCTGACTTTTAGTAACAAAGAAAAACCATGTCTGATTGTTAGATTCTTTACTTGTGCTGGGATCCTTAAAAAGGTAAAGGTCCCCTGTGCAAGCACTGGGTCATTCCTGACCCATGGGGTGACATCACATCCCGACGTTTCCAAGGCAGACTTTGTTTACGGGGTGGTTTGCCAATGCCTTCCCCAGTCATCTTCCCTTTACCCCCAGCAAGCTGGGTACTCATTTCACCGACCTCGGAAGGATGGAAGGCTGAGTCAACCTTGAGCCGGCTACCTGAAACCGACTTCCGTCGGGATCGAACTCAGGTCATGAGCAGAGCTTTTGACTGCAGTACTGCAGCTTAACACTCTGCGCCACAGGGCTCCTGGGATCCTAAGCTACTAATATTTCACAGAACTCCCTTTTCGTTCTGTATCACCTCTGATTCAGCATCAAGGCAAGGCAAAGTAGATACAGCTGGAGCTAATTCTCACTGCACCAAGTAAATGTATAGAACTGTGTCCTGTGTGCTCCCAGATGTCCTTGAAACAGCATCAGTTCAACTTACTCCAATAGAGTTGACTTCACTGACCATCTGGTGTAACTAAGACATCTCACAATCTAAATGGTAACCTGGCTGGTGACCTTGTGGGTGCAGTGGTCCCTCGATACAGAGATAAGATGAACTCAAAATTACTGATTGATTTCTCTCCAAAATATATCTGGCACCTCCTTGGCAAGCGGCCTCATGCTGCAAAATGATTTGTTAAACCTGACATAAAAGATGATGATCTTGCACCAAAAATAACTTATTCGGGAACTGTGCAAAAACAAAAGTTACATAGAAATGCCACACCAGGTGGAAAAGTCCAAGAAAAAATCATTCCCTAAAAATGATTTGCAAACACAGAAAACTGGCACTAAATATTGCAGTGCCCAGGAAAGAGGCAATCATTTCTATTTATTTTTAAAGAGATGTATTGAACAGTGATTCAACATCCAGGTTTGCTGTTTTCTCTCTATATACATCAAACTGGTAAAAAGAGGAAAAGAATAAGAGAAGGTTTTTATGCTTTCCACGGATCATTCACTTATTCAGAAAAGGGAGAGGGGAAAGCTCCATATACAATTTATGGACATGCTTCAGGCTGATGACACAAAGCCTTTGGGGTTTTTTTTGAAAACATAATGGATGTCAAGCAATAAAGTTTGCATGTGCCTTTTGCAAATCCAATCTGCAGCACATGCTAACATTACTAAGCCATAAGAATAAAAGTCTTTTGCTTAAAAAAAAGGCTTGCATCCTAAATAGCACATTTGAAGTGGAGTCACATTTGAAGGATGCAGCTCCCTTGCCTTCCCCCTTCCACTGCAGCCTTCTGTGCTCCCTGAAATTGTGCTCATGTAGGTCACTGGACCCCAAGGAAAACCTCACATCTAGGGAGGCAAAATGGAAGTCTGCAGTGGGAGGGGGAAACAGTAGAAATCAACTCGCCTTATTCTGCTAGTGGAAATGCCATTTCATTTGTGCAACTGCTGTGACACTGACAGAACAACTCAGGGATATAAGCCAGACAAATTAACTTACGTGTCCGTAAGAAATGTGCATGTTATTGTGAAGGGATGCAACAGAAAATTTAGAATGTATGGAAATCAGTTGAAGACAAAATAACTGGTGTGGGAAACAATAAAAACATGCAAGGTTGAAGGAAATATTTACTACTAACACTTCTGGATATGTTCTTGATCATCCCTTGCCATGAAATAACAATTCCTCCACATTTGTATCCTATCTTTCCTACCAGGTGTCCAGAGCTGTATACCAGTTTATGTATTTCTAATATTGGGACGTATCTCTGGCTGCTTCCACACAGCAAGGATGCTTCACATTGCTTTCACTGCCCATTGCAAATACGGATACATGCAGGTTGGCACAGGAACTTTCTGCTCACTTTCTTCTGTCTTTTTCCCAACATTCCTCTTCCGCACATGCTCCACAGTGATTTGACATTGCCTCTTGGTGGTGTGGTTATTATTGCTGCCATGGCAACTCATCAACCCTTTTTTGTTGTTCTTTCTTTTATGCATATGCGACAGTGGGTCTATCAAAATTTGAAATACCTCATTGTAAAAGCAGCCTATTTGTATGTGTGGAAATCATGTATAAATGTGCTTATTTTTAAATTCCATTATGTATTTGTGGACCTAAATAAAGGAATAAAAATTGGATTAAAATCCAGGTAAGATTACCAGATATTGCTAAAGGTAACCAGTGTGAACAGGCATTGTTGTATTGTAAAATAAGTTGTTTTGTAAAATCAGCAGATCCACTAAATTAAAATTGTCTTGTTGTACCCTCCTTCAAAACTACTATTAACCAACCAGACAGATTATACTACAAGCATTATTTCCCTAGTGGGAGGATCAGAAAACAGCCCATATGTGACAGATGGAGGCCAATGACTTAATGGACTATTGGAAGGAGCTCAAAGGCTACACTAAGGCTGGTCAGAAGGGAACCTGCATAAATCATCACACTCTAAATAAACTGTCAGTCATTTGTTTGCCTTGTACAATATTCTCTCTAGAAAGCGCTAATTTAGGAGGCAGATGTAATTGGCATGCTCCGCAAAGAGACACAGCACAAATATCATAACAATGAAAAACAAAATATTTAGTTATTCCAGTACATGGGATACAGACATAGCACTTACTTGTGGCCATTCCCAAACTGTTTGCCAAGGCATAACAGTGTGCTGATTAAAAGAGCTGAGGGTGCAATGTAAGATGCATCCAGCATGCTATGAAGATCGGGGAGTGGAAGCCCCATACAGCTTTGTTTTCCAATGCAAGGAAAGCAACAATGTCACAAGAAAGGGAACAAGGACATACCAAGGCTCCTTGATGCGTCTTTCAGGCACAGGAGATTTTAAGCAGTGCCATTAATTTCCTAGAAAGCTCAGTCCTCTTCTTGATCATCCTGGGCAAAGGGTACAAGGTCAGGATGCCAGGAAAAGTAGGTTATTTTGGTGATTCCTATCCATTAAAAAAGGAGGTCTATTGTCTTGCTCATTCTTTTAGGAAAAGACATGTCTATATGGGGGTCATACTTCAGCAGAATATAGCATTCAAATTTTTGTACCATGTCGTCTTTAGAATGAACCGTTATCAGATAACCTATTATATACTTAACCAACTTCATGAAAGCTTTCAGGTAAAAAATTAAATCTCATAGAAACTTGCCCAAAACCATTAGGCTCAGCAGGATACAGAATACATTTTATTCTATAAAAACTGTAAATAAAAACCATTCCTTAGCAGATCTGTTGGTGTCAAGAGATTTAGGAGTAAACTGGTGCCGCCAGAAGAATTAGCTTTATAAAATAAAATATTGTCACACATTTTCTCAACCTCTGACCAGAAATATTCTTACAAAAGTTACATTATTGAAACTCAGAATCAGTATTTTTAAAAGCCAATATTACTACCAAGACCCAAGTTGTTTTTTTTTTGCTGACTCAGATGTTAATGCAGCTAAAATTGAGGATGGTGGTGAAGCTTGAAACACTGATTTATTATGCAGAACAGAGGCTGGAGGCAGACAATAGTCTAAGAGCAGTGAAAGTGATCTGGAAAAGGCATTGGTTTTCATGGAGCACATGCATATTTCTTTTGTCTCACAATCACTTTGGCCACAGGTTTTGTAGACTTTTTGAGAGATTATAGACTTGAACATCCTGATTACTAAAAATAAAAGGATAACTGGTGTATAACAAGAATTCCCCTTTCAAATAGTCTTCAGAAACAGCTATTGTCTATCTTGGCCCAGGCTGTAGTTAATGGGCAGCCTAATTGTGAGGGCTGCCAGAGCAGTGGTAGTCAGCTACCACTACCACAATGCTGGTCTAATCCCTGTGGGCATTCCTTGGGGGGGGGGGGGGCTGAACAGCAATTGTGCCAGAGTCCATAGCAACTCTAGCAATATCCACCAATCAGGCAGTGGCCCCGATGACATATCTAGGAGTGGCATATACAGGCACAGCCAACCATGGCCTACAAATGCACCTGCCTCTCAATGCCACTACTCCCCATGGACAGCTACAGGGCAATCCCAACATATGAACATGGTTTGAGTGCCCCACCCATAGCCCACAGGAGAAGGGTGCCCACATGCCAGACAGAATGCATACCCATCCACCTGGCAAGGGTCTGATTGGCAGCAGAAATGCTGCCCACACACAACCATCTCTGCTTCAAGCCACACCCACCCCTTCTCCTGAAAAAGAAATAAAGAAGGAAAAACAAGACAGACCATGCTCCAATCCACTCAAGACCAGCAATTTAACCAATAGGCCAAGAAAGCAGATGCCAAGGAGTCATGCTATTTAGTATTAGGCACCCCACCACAGCCCCAGTACACTGCCAGCCATATGGGGATGGGTACAGAACATTCCAAAGAGAAGCCTGGTTTAGTGAAAGTCTCTGGGATAGCATGCCCAAGGTTCCTGGTTTGATACCCACATGGGGAGAGGCCAGATGCAGGCAAAGGTTTCCTTCGTGTGTGGAATGGGGAAACAAACCCGGTTCACTAGATTAGCATCTGCCACTCATGTGGAAGAGTGGGGAATCAAACCGGGTTCTCCAGATTAGAGTCCACTGCTCCAAACCACCTCTCACAACCACGCTGGCTCTTAAATGAGAGATTCTTAAATGAGCCAGGATAGTCCCCAACCAAGGTTAGCACTTACACCCAAGGGGAGAGTGAAGTGCCCCTTCTGGGGTGCTAAGTGTCCTCACTGTGCATGTCCCACCACCAAAGGGAAATGCTATGTATGTACTCTAAATGTGCAAATTGGAGATTTCAGGGACAGAGTGCCTGCCCTATCTTCTGACCTTGCTCAGGGGAGGCTGTGATTGGCTGTTGCTGCAGTTGGCACCCTGGGCTATGCCAGGGCTTGTGGGCAGGACCATGCCTGGAAGGGGGTTGCCTTTTCCATTGCATGGGCACGAATGGGCTACATTGCAGTTTTTGGTACGTAACTTTATGCCAGTTCTGGGAAGGGTTCCCAGGCTGGGGCAACTTAGGGAGCCAACAAACTCTTGCCATTCCCCTGGGCCTGCCTCTTTCCCCATTGGCACACAGGGTTGCACTGGCAGGTCCATGGCACTTCCTCACTGACAGCCAGCCACAGTGCAGCAGCAGCAGGGCACTATGCTGCCATATCTCTGACATACACAAGTGTAGCAGCTGATAGTGCCCCTGAACAATTCCACCATCGCCGCCGCCTGACAGATTGTGCTGTAAATGTCCTATAATTGTCCAGAGAAACCATTTTTGTGGGACAATTCCTATTGATAAAAGAAAAGAAAAGCTTTCAAATACTACAGAACTCATCTTCAAGCAGAATAAACATGTAAATGCTATTCCCCAGCTGGTATGCTTAGCAGGGTTTTTTTTTCCTATGTGTTTTTCAATTTAGGATAGTCATTTTAGAGGTCTAAATAAGCGGGGATGGCTGTTATTTTCATGGCATCTGGCTGCTCACTGGAAGAGAATGTTGGCCTAGCAAGACCTTTTTTCTGGTCCAGCACGATAGAGTGCATTCTCTTAAAGCCTCTAGCCAGCCAGACACAGGTAATCAAACAAATATCAATCAATAATAGCCTTTACAACCCAAAGTATGTCATCCAAACACATTTATTAGGTAATAAATGGAGTAGTACTCTCAACAATTGTGTGGTGTTGAGCTGTGTCCTACAAAGGTATATCACCAGCACATTAGATTAAAATCTGCAGAGTTCTCCCAGAAATGGGCCATCACAATACAATTGCTTAATCCTATCAAAGCAGATAATTAAAAGTTGGAAAATTAGAAATATTACACAAAAGGAAAAGCTATAGTGGGTTGTCTAAAAGGTTAAGGATAAGGGACTTAGTAGATACTAATATTTTCCTTACCTCATCATTTTTACTGATAGTCATGTTTATTACAGTTAATACTGGTTTTATTTTCAAATACAAATGGACTGATTAATCAGTTAAAGCACCACAATTAAGGGCAAACACTCCTAGTTACAGAATAAAATACTGTTTGGCCTTTGTTCAAGGAGATCACTATGTACATAGTTGTCGATTATTCAGACATTCAGGTTTACAATGAAGCTAACTAGACATAGTTGTAAAAAAATGTATATGTTAGAAATCCCTAACCTCAATCAATTTCAGAAACAAAGAGTAGACTAACTGCTAAGAATTTCAACCTTGTTAAATGTTTTGGGATCAAACTTTGGTTGATTAGAACCTGTGTACAGGTTTCATTCATGGTAGTTTTTTCTATCTTTCCATTGTAAAAAATAACTGCATAGGATATTTCTACAGTTATAGTACATAAACATTATTGATGGCATCTCAGAGGACTTCAGTGTGGTTCTTCTTCCAGATGTCTTCAAAACTGAAGCGCCATCTATCCTTTTCATATGTGCTTTGGAAAACACTGCTATTGTAATTAATTTGATTCTTGAGGGGGTTAAGCATACATGAGTGTTACCGAAGACAAACCCCTTTATATATAAAAGAGGTTCTCCCTATATTGTATGAGACAAGGGTGTGGTGGCCCTATTATGGACCTATAGAGTATATAGATACATCTAGGAACAGGATATGGTAGAAACAAATAGAAGAGATTAACCTGATAGCACATTCTGTTATGCAAGACAATACAGAAAAAGAACAAAACTCCAGCTGTGTTATATTCTTGCCAGATACCATACTAGGGAAAAGGTTGATTTATTGCACAGGACAGCATTGTACTGATAAGGTAAAGCAGCTTCATTCCACAGCAGAGCAAAGCAACTGACATAAACTGTTCTATAAAACTTTTTTCAAAGACTGAATATCCACATTATTTTAAAGATCTACACCAACACAGATTACCACTCAGCTTCTTATTAAAGTTACTCCATAATTATTGCAAAGTTCTGCATTTATAAGGGTGCTACTTTATACAGATTAATATTCTTTTAAAATTATAAGTGCAGTGGAATTTGAATGTTAAATCAAATCAATTAAAATTAAACTACATGTTTACAACTGGAGTGGTTAAATTCTTAGTGGTGGGGAATGTATGATAGAGCTTCGCTTACATTTTTGTATTTAAAATGGTTGTGACAGGGTATTGGATTTAAACAAGATACATTAGGTTCTTCTTATCCTTACTTGAAAGACATTGGATAAACTCGGGTCATTCACTTTCTTGCAATCTGAAATAACTCATCATCATTGCAAACCTTAAATGGGATTACCCAATGTATCCCACTCTGTGGTCTTTAGGTGAAAGGCCAGATACAAAGCTAATCCATCAAATACAGGTTTTTGCCACATGTTGTGATTTGATGAAACTGTAGCCTTCTACAGTTTCCCTGCTTGTTAACTTTTCCCTGCTTGTTAATCCCATATAAATTCCCTACAAAGCATTTAACATTTTGTGCCCCTTGTTTTGAAGTCCAGGTATCTAGTTGAAAGTTCCTATTTGCCCTGCCGTCTTCCAAATAAGGGTACTGTATGGGAAATGTCTGCATATAGAAACACTCAAGGAAGTTTCCATTAGTCCTCAGAGTTATGGCACAGGAGCTGCAGCTGCAGACTATTAAGGTTACAGTTTAGGTTTGTTTGGTTTTAAATTCTAAAACCCAAGAAAACATGAAATGGGAGAATATAATGAACTGGGACTGTGGACAGAAGATTTATTTCGTGTTTATTGAGAAATGAACAGACCAAAATTAATCCATTCTTCACTATAAATTTTGGATATTGCAATTGTACTGCCAGCAAAACTGTGTCACAGGAGGGTGAAAATGTAAGCAACTAGTTTCAAGAATCCTGTCAATCGTTTATTCCACCTGTGTACTCCAACATGTCTCTGAATGCCTCATTTTTCCTCTTTGTACTGGTGGCTAGTTTCCTGAAAATAACATCACCTAGGCCCCTTCTGCCACTGCCGCTGCTGCTGCCACCACTTGTGGCCATGATGCTCTGCCAAGGATCAGATAGAATGAAGCCACAAGGCAAAAATCAAGGGCAAATCTGCCATTCTATGTGTTAGTATGAGACTATCTTAAATCAAGTCAGTATTGTCTATTCTGATTGGTGGCAGCCTTCCGGGATCTTGAGCTCAGAAAGGCGCTTTCCTGAGCATGTATTACTTGAGTCTTTAGGGGGCTGTTTAATGCTCCCATTACACTTTTCAATACCCCCCCCAAAAAAAGCTCATTTGTCCCTTAGGGGAAATGCTTGGCCTTTCTTGAAATGACCTTTGCTAGTCATATCGTCTCTGTATCCCTTTTTTAATGAAGAACAAGACCTTCCACCTACCTCACAGAGTGTTTTCAGGGGCTGGGGGGAAGTCAGGTCCCTGATAATCAAATTTCAGAGGGACAGGAGTGAAATGGGTTGAAGGGCTTTGCAGTCCAATTCACCAGAGTTCCAGTATGTGAAAATGTTTGTTTCAGGCAACCTCATCAAGATCTTCCTCAAGGCCACATTCAGACAAGGTCTTTTGGCAAGCTTCTCACTTGCCTTGTTGTTAACTGAAGCCCATTGCTGGGCAATCACAGTGTTGAACAACAGAGAAACGCTGTCTGAGAAAAATTCTTCTAGTGTCTCATCTGTGCAACACCCTTCCTCTTCATAGAATTGTGCTAATGCAGCACAGATTTAATGGCTACGGCAGGCAGCAATTACAATGGATGTGCTGAGGAGATTTGAATGAGATAAGTAACATGCTCATTAAAAATAAGCTGTATCATGTAAAAATCACTTAGTAGGTTATTATGGGGGAGGGGGACAGACCAAAACCTTCATGAATACAAGCTTCTCCAATTTGATCTCATGAACTCTCCCATGACTCCATTGATGGAAACAATATATAAATGTAGAAAGTATAATTTAAATATGAGGAAACTTTATAATGGGTCTCCTCCATTTCAATCTGACATACCGTATTTTGTTTTATTTACTTCATTTATACCCCATCTTTCTCCTCAATGGGGACCCAAAGTAGCTTATATTATTCTCCTGTCCTCCATTTTATCCTCACTACCCTGTGAGAAAGGTTGGACTGAGTGTGTCCCAAAGTCACACAGCTAATTTTCATGGCAAAGTGGGTATTTGAATCTGGGACTAACACTTAATACCACACAACACTGTCTCTTTAGTATCTGCCTGGCAGATCTTGATGAAGATTTTGACACCCTGTTATCAGTACATGGAGACATATATGGGTCCTGCACTTTTCACTATCACAATTAAAGCCACAAAACGCACCATTGATAAGGTGACTCTGCAAGGAACAGAGTTTGGGTCAAATGTCTGTTATAAAGAAAGGGACTTGGCTATTGAGGTATCAGAGATAACTGTGTCATCTTGTGCTTTCATTAAAACAGTGGTTAAGTTAGACGTCTTTGAGTCTGTTGTTGCCCCTGTCATCCTTGCTTCAATCCAAATGAGATTACTGTAATGTGAGATATATGGGATTGCCTTCAAAAGGTCTTTGGAAACCTCCATTGTCCTGAAATACAGTGACCAGGTTGTTAAATTGCCTTGAGCCATGGCAAGGTGGGATACAACTGTTTTAATAAATAAAATAAGATAAAAATAAGAAAATCTATAATTAATATTTTGCTCCAATGAGCAAGTTTCTTCATTAGTTCTATTTTTTTCAGGCCATACTTTTGGTGTAAATCTTTAAGGCTCTAGAATACTTCTCCCATGTGAATACCTCAAGATCACCATCAAAAGCTGGGTTCACTAGGGCTCAAATGGGAACCATATACATGTATGCATTGGCCAAATGCACAGAAGACTGATTACATGTAGAACTCTCTTGCTAGATCAGTCATTGACTTCAGGTTTCCTGTGAATATATCAGTCAAACCACCAAAGAACTCTAACCTGGATAGCCCAGATTAGCCCAGTCTCATCAGAACTCAAAAGCTAAGTAAGATTGGCACTGGTTAGTATTTGGATGGGAGACCGCCAGCATGACGAGGCAGAGACAGATAATAGAAAACTACCTCTGAATGTCTGTTACCTTGAAAACCCCATGGGGTAGCCATAGGTCAGCTGTGACTTGTTTGAAAAAATAAAGTACTAATGAAGGAGATCATCAACTGTAGCCAGTGAAGATGTTAGTGCCAAGGCAAGACAAGGGAGGAGAGGAATTCCTGCCCCTGTTAATAACTATAACTGTAGCCAACAGGGCATCTCAGTAACCAACCACCTTGGCCTATTAGAAAAAGGTGGGCTATAAATATTTAAAATTAAAACAATAAATAAAAAAGCATTGCCAAAAAGCATGTGGCTGCTGATTAGTTAGCAGGTCCTGGCACAAGCAGGCTACTGATATGAGGGAACGTAGCTAGACAGGAATCATGCTTGTATTTTCTACCTCAAACACTATTTCTTGACTGTTACTTGTAACAAGGGGATTCTCTTCCTCCCTCTCTGTCAATTTCCCTGCTTTGGTGATTGACAATTACCACTAAATATGTGCTGCCACTGAAGAATATCGTAAGAAAAAATGAGCATATCGATCAATAAGCTTGTAACTTCTGACATGCAAGGTGGGATGCACCAGATGTGATCCTTAAAAAGCCTCCAAGACTTGTGTCTTATTAATAGCTCTGTCAGAACATTTGATAAGGTAAAGAGTGCTGTACTGGTGAACCTCAATTGCAAAATGCAAATGAGAAGTGGCAGGTAATCTTTAATCTCACTTTTGCATGGTTATACAAAATATAGTACACAGTAGAAACAATTTACAGCAGAGATATCAGCTCCTTTCTACACACACACACACACCCAAAAAAGACTTTACTCATATAACGATCCTTGCTTTTATGGCATTCCTAGTTTTTATCCGATTCTTTCTTCATATGGTCCACAGAAATTTAAAGCATTTAATCTGAACCAATGTAATCTTCAGAAATTAATGTTTTTTTATTTGTTTGGGGTGGGATTGAATTTCTATCCCACCCTGCTGCAAGACTGCACTGAGAGAGATTTACAAACATAAAATATATAGGAATCTAAAAACAGCAGCAGTAATAATAGTAGTGTAAGGCCAAACTGGTAGTGTAAGTCACTGGAAAAGACCGTCATGATAGGAAAAGTTGAGGGCAGCAGGAAAAGAGGAAGACCCAACAAGAGATGGATTGACTCAATAAAGGAAGCCACAGCCTTCAATTTGCAAGATCTGAGCAAGGCTGTCAAAGATAGGACATTTTGGAGGACTTTCATTCATAGGGTCGCCATGAGTCGGAAGCGACTTGACGGCACTTAACACACACACACAAGGCCAAACTATCTAAAATATAATATATAAAAGTATCACCAACCAATCAAAACATTTAAAAAATGCAAAACCAACCATCAGCAGCCAAAGCCAATAATACCTGATGGAGCCAGTAATAAAAAATCAGTATCACTGTCTATTGTATCCAGAGAACCATGGATGGAACTCCAGAATGGATCTTTGTTCTTATCTCCTTCTTGTTCCCATTCCCTCTGTTCCCTGAAAAGCTGATCCCAATGGTACACATCCCAACCACACAAGGCTGGCAATACGGAGCTTTGCCAGGCTTCCTTCCACTTGTGCCCCCCCCCTCCAATCCCATCTCTGAAGCTTCCTACTCGCAACTCCTTTTAGCAAGAATGGGAAGGTGACTAACATCCATGACCTGTGGCCATCCCATTCAGCCTCTCTGGATCCAAGTTTGTGTCTGCTGTCCAGATGAGATTTCTTCCTTACCAGTTTCCATTCTTGCTTGCTTTCTTCCATTGTGTTCTACTCTACCCTAAAGAGTTAGTGCAGATAACATTGTATTCTATAAAGAGACTAAAAACTGCACCCAGTCGTATAATATACATTCAGCAAAGGGCCCCAAAGGTATATCCAAATGCACATGCTTATTGCCATGCTGATGGGGCCTTCACTGAACTTGATGAATCTGTCTGGTTCAGATGGGAATGCAACAGAAAAACAAAAAGAAACTTCCAGAAATTTCACAAATATGCACATATGTGGAGGGGGGAGTGGTATTAAAAACAGACCATTATAGTTTAACTATGTAGTTCTGACTTAAATATTGTAGTCCACAGAAGAAAGCCATGAGTTTGGTTATTCAGAAGTACAGAATTCAGTTGCAGAATCAGCTGGTTGTCAAGTACTTTTCTAGGCTGGGGACTGCAGCCTATGGCTCTAAAGTCAACCATGACTCAGTACTGAACCCAACAGGGCTCTTTAGAAAAGAAAATGAAAACTTCAAGTTAAGGTTTGTTGTGAAGGTAGGTGGAACGCTAGAATAACCACTATGTTGAGGGAATGGCAGAAAAGGTAATTATGGGTCTAAATGGCTTCTTGGTGGTATTTTACAGAAAGGGAAACGAGAGGTGAACAGCTGCCAGTAATCCAAGTGCAAACTGTGCATATATTCACGCGCTACAACAATCATGCAGGGTGCTCTTGTGCATGTTTATTACTTAATGTGAGACCTCGCAGCAATCAGTGTTTGCATGGCAGAAACTTTATGCCCATAGACAGCACTAGGTAGCAGTTCCTGAATCAGGCTTCCTCTCAAGTATGTGGACATAAGATTACATTCTTAGAATGCTAACGTTTCTTGCTGTCTGCAGGTTTCTGGTTCATAGTGTTACTTTACTGTATAATCTAGTTTTGGCTTTTATTGCCAGCCCCTTTAAAAAACTAAACACCTGGACAGAGGGGAGGTAACTGTGCAAAAATGAGGGGATTTGTTCTCCACCACTTTTAAAGAAAGCTTGTTTTTCTCGCTCAGGTTTTATAAGATCATCTTCTTTAAGAAATGACTTCTGGTGGAAGGAAAAACAGCAGCTGTAAATCATTTGAAAGTTCTGATTAATGGAAGAGCTTTACTGCTGGAATGGGTGGGAAATGAGGTTAGGTATTTAAGCTGTAAATTTACAAGTTAATGTTTTAAAATGACAACTTGAGAAGTAATGCAAGTTACTCCTTGGCCTCAGAAACAAACCCCAATGTAATTAGCTTATTATTCTAGCCTCTCCATCATTCACATCCTAAACTGTCACAGACATCAGGAAGAAACTGGAAAGTTACCAGTCTGGATGCTAACCAAAGTTAAATCACACTAATCACATTGCAATAATTATATACATCCTAGGTTGTAATTTTACTGCTGGCTTTTTAAAAATAATTTTTTATTAAGTTTTTAGGGTACAGAATAAAAAGGGAAATGGAACTATTTTCTCTTAATCACATCTGAGGCAGTGAGCTCTGACTAGGATTGCCAGGTCCCTCTTCACCACCGGTGGGAGGGTTTTGGGGTGGAGCCTGAGGAGGGCAAGGTTCTCCAGCTAGTACCTGGAGGTTAGTCAATGCAGGGCAATCACTATGGCTATTAATCAAAAACCAATGATAACAATATTCTTAAAGGTTCAGTTTCTTATTCATCCTTTGTTCCTTCACAAAGATACAAAATATACATGAACAATATAAATGAAAATCAAAACAGGCTTCCGGTAAATTTCCTGTTTCATATAAACTTTCATCAGTTGGTAAGTATGATTTCATAAATTATAGTTCATTAATCCTTTGTTTCTTCTTTTTTTCAGATTCTTTGCTGAAGAATTATTGAGGATTATTCGTGCACAATGGCGATCCCACGTTATATCTCTTAATTCTAAATAAAATATTTTTCCAAAAGCTATCATTGGAACTCATTATATAATTGTAAATATATGCAGCACATCCAAATAATACACATATAAATTATACTCACAGACTACTTTTCCACGCCTTTTATATATTTAAATTATACCATTCGTATGGTGAGTGTTCTTATATCATGATGGGATAGAGTAGAGAGAGAGGGTGCGATATTTATTGGAAACGCTCCTGTACGCCGTTTAACAATGAAATTCACAAAAAGTTAAATTGGAATCACGAGAGAATAAACATTTGAATAAACAAATTGAAGTTAAATTGGAATCACGAGAGAATAAACATCCACCTACCCATTTCTTAATGGATCTTGTAGATTTATTATTTGAGAATAATTATTTTAGGTTCAAGGAACAAATTTATAAGCAAGTCAAGGGGGTGGCTATGGGCTCGGCTGTAGCCCCTTCGGTGGCAAATATTTATATGGTTGCATTTGAGCACAAATATTTACTTTCAGATGATTTCTTTAAACAACATGTGTCATTTTACTTTAGATTTGTGGATGATCTGGTAATGGGTATAGATACTGAGGATAATTATAATATGATGTTTGAAAAACTTAATCATGCTGATCCCAATATCAAATTTGAATCTAAAAGTCATTCCAATTGCATTAATTTTTTGGATATTAATATACATAAGAGTATTGATGGTGTAATCTGGGTGTCTCCGTATAAAAAACCAATGGACAGAATGGCCCTTTTACACTTCAACTCTAATCATCCGGGCCATTTAAAGCGAAATTTACCATATAGCCAAATGTTGAGGCTTAAAAGAAATTCAACCAATACTAAAGATTTTGATACCGCTGCCTCCTCTTTAAAAGGTGCCCTCGTGAGAAGGGGGTATCCTATAACTTTAATTGACTCGGCTAAAAAACGGGCGGATGTACAGGTACGGGAACAGATGTTTACTCGTTCTAAGAGACTAACTTCTAAACTAACCTCATCCTTTCAGTACACTCCTTTAGTGGGTGGCATCCGGAAAATTATTCATAAACACTGGCACATTATTGCTTCTTTGCCTGACTGCTCTGAACCACCCCTCTTAGGGTATAGAAGAACCATGTCCCTTAAGGATCAACTTGTACACACCGACAGAATCGATCGGCCCATTGTAACCATTAGGAGGGGCCATTATCGGTGTGGATCTTGCACCATGTGTCCATATGCGCTCCCTGTTAAGAGTTTTACTTATATTAAAACAGGCTTTAAATTTGAAATTAAGTCATAAACGGATTGTTCCTCAGAAAATGTGATTTATGCAGTTCTATGTTCCTGCGAATTGATGTACATAGGCAAAACGAGTCGATCCTTGAAAATACGGATCGGAGAGCACCGATCGAGGATACGGAATTCCATGTTAGAGGCTCCGGTCGTCGCGCACTTTAAACAGGCAAAACATAATGACACCGACTTGAGATTTTTTGCTTTATGGCAATATAAGAAGAAACGGTTTAATAGGGAAAATATAGATAGGATTCTTCTTCAAAGAGAAGCCCACTTTATTACAATGTTTAATACTATGGCCCCCAATGGATTGAACTCGGCATGCGATTATTCTGCCTTTTTGTGAATTTCATTGTTAAACGGCGTACAGGAGCGTTTCCAATAAATATCGCACCCTCTCTCTCTACTCTATCCCATCATGATATAAGAACACTCACCATACGAATGGTATAATTTAAATATATAAAAGGCGTGGAAAAGTAGTCTGTGAGTATAATTTATATGTGTATTATTTGGATGTGCTGCATATATTTACAATTATATAATGAGTTCCAATGATAGCTTTTGGAAAAATATTTTATTTAGAATTAAGAGATACAACGTGGGATCGCCATTGTGCACGAATAATCCTCAATAATTCTTCAGCAAAGAATCTGAAAAAAAGAAGAAACAAAGGATTAATGAACTATAATTTATGAAATCATACTTACCAACTGATGAAAGTTTATATGAAACAGGAAATTTACCGGAAGCCTGTTTTGATTTTCATTTATATTGTTCATGTATATTTTGTATCTTTGTGAAGGAACAAAGGATGAATAAGAAACTGAACCTTTAAGAATATTGTTATCATTGGTTTTTGATTAATAGCCATAGTGATTGCCCTGCATTGACTAACTACATATTGCAATCCGAGTACCTGGAGGTTGGCAACCCTAGCTCTGACTCACAAAAGCTCGTACTGGAATAAATGTTGTTAGTCTTTAAGGTGTCACTGGACTTCAGTTTCACATTGCTTAGGCTGCCAAGTGATTTACTCCTTTCTGCAGGTGTAGGCTACTTAGTGAATGATAACATTTGGCATACTAGACATTGTGGCCTCTCCTACCCCGCCCCCGTGGAGGCAGAAACATTAGATGAGTTAAATGTTGTCAATCACCAGGTCACTGCTCTTTGCAAACTGCTGCCTTCCATACAGGGGCAATGTAGTGGACATCACCAGGAGAAACTTTGTAATTGATAGGGTTGCAAGGTCCCTCTTTGCCACCGGCAGGAGGTTTTCGGGGCAGAGCCAAAGGAGGGTGGGGTTTGGGGAGGGACTTTAATGCCATAGAGTCCAATTGCCAAAGTAGCCATTTTCTCCAGGTGAACTGATCTCTATCGGCTGGAGGTCAGTTGTAATAGCAGGAGATCTCCAGCTACCACCTGGAGGTTGGCAACCCTAGTAATTGATGAGTAGTGCCAGTGGTGCTAGGGATTTTGTAGCAGTAGCCATTGTTAACAATGACAGCTCTTCTAATGTTTAACCACAGTCAAGACCGAACGTCTACCAAGAATGGACTAAAATGAATCCCATTGTGTGTGGCTGGGGGGGGGGAGTCAGATTGGTATGTGCAAGTTTATGGGGAACGGGTTGCTGCTGGTCCTCATGGTCCAAATTGGTTCTGATGGGGAAATGGAATTCCAGCCCAGCTTGCTGTATATTTGGAACATAAAAAATCAGAACATCTGTTGGGAGGAGCTTGATTCTGGTGAATTGCTGAAACGAGGCGACTGCTTGCCATGGCAATTGCAACTTGAGCCTCAGCATTATGCAATTGGTGAAAGAAAAACTAGCTCTGAACAATGGAAAGATTTCTTCCCGTGATAATTACCCTCTGCAGTGCTGGTCATCAACCGCAACCTGAGAGGAGGAGAAATACTGACACGGTAACATTACCTATTTTGAGAAATAACATCAGACTGCAAAGAAGAAAATGGAAGCAGCATCCCAAGTTCCTTTCCTTCGTGCTTTCCTAAAGTTAAATCTTAAAATGGATGGAGAACGGTCTCTGCCTGTGTCAAGCAGCAAACAGAACACAATGTGGGTGTTCACGCCATGGATCTCACATGTAATTAACCTATAATTTCCCCATAATAACTAGAACTATGACTTGCCTCAGAAAAATCATTACAGAAAATGTCCAGTTTCTTTTTTTTCATCATTTTTATAGTCTAACTTTGTGTAATGTCTGGAAACAACACGAGGTTTTACAGAGTTCTTAACAGATTTGTTTAAATTATTATTTTCTTCCAGAAATGTCTACCTCCCCTTTTCCTTCCAGCCACTTAAAAAAAACTCACAATGCACAGCAAAGTACATTCTATGTATAGGGAAGAGGCTTGTAGCTGACTACACAAAAAACATTAACACCTCCCCCCCAATTAACAAAACAGATGTCACAGAATGACAAAGTGCAAAATGAGCATTAATTGGAATAAGCATGGTAGAGAAACAAAGAGGTAGGAAAACAAGTACTCATCACTGCTGTAGAAAGCACTAAGGGTGTGCATTTCCTTTGCCTGCATATGCGCGGTTGTTCATTCCTACAGGTATCAATAACCGGCTTCACCCCACAGCAAGTACAAACTGATTGATTGTTATCTATGGGTACATTAAGTACTTCTGCCAAACAACTCATGTAAATTATAATGGCTGCAGGACTAGAATCTTTAGGTTCTTCCCAAAGTTCAGTGCTTCCCTCATGTTGTTTGCAAGACAGTGCCTTTCTTTCCAAAATGCAGAAGCCAAACATAAAATATCCCCAACGAAGGAAGGCCACAAAGCTTACACAGTGGCATTCATTTAGCGACACTGTGTCTACTGATGATCTTATGAATCAAAGCTGCCTCAATAGCAAGATGGTCATTGGATTGCTCCATTGTCATTGGATTGCTCCCTGTCCGGCTTGCAGGGATTTCTGCTAGCTGCAGGGTACATGCATAAAGAGAGGTTGTTCTTTGAAAACCCACTTATAGGGTTGCCAACCTCGAGTACTAGTGTAATGCCTGAAATTATTATATACTATGGGAAATATATTTGAACGTATGTTCTCATGTTCAGTCTGCACATTTGCAGTTATGAAAATGCTAAGCCCAGAATGTAAGGGCTGATTTGGAATGCTGTGTATTCATATGCACACACACATGAGGACTCTTTGGGAATGGTGGCATCCACAACTAAGAGACCAAGCAAGCACTGTAATCCGTTGGTGCTTGCTTGGTACGGCCTGTTACCAATAGAGCTTCAGAGTTACCTACTACTTAAGGAATGTGTTTTGTACAAGACCTAGCATCTGCTTAGAGACAGCTTCTACCAATCTCTATACACTATGTTAATTAAAGTAAGATAGATAACCAATGTCTAGTAAGTCTACGTAATTGGAACATCCCTAACCAGAAGTTATAATTGGGGTTGCAATCCTTTGTTCGGGGTGCGAGCTGTCCTGCGCTTTTTGGGAAGCTCCCACCCGGTATGTATTATTAGGCTTAATAAGACAAACTGCTTCAAATTATCAACCTCTTCCTGATTTATGGTCATTGGGACTTTACACCATAAATTAGGCATTTCACTAGCTGGCGATCTCCGGTGGCAAAGAGGGAGCTGGCAACCCTACCCACTTACCATGTTCTTATCACATGTTCCCAATCCTCTTTGGAAATGGTCATGGGAAAAACAGCTCTGCTAGATTGTAGGAAAGCTCAGTTTTCTGACCTGCTGTGCTGATTGGGTGCTCCCATGCACTGTCATGAATGTCATCCCTAGAACGGTATATTTGCAGCATTTTAAAACATTATTATTTTATCATGCAGCACTTTGAATTAAAAAAAAAAACAGAACATGAGTGGGGGGTAAGACAAGAGTGGTTCCTCAGTGGAACAGGATTCCTTGGGAGGTGGTTTTCTCTCTTTCTTTGAAAGTTTTTAAGCAGAGGCTAGGTGGCCATCTGGGGAGACCTCCAAAACCTGCCAGGGTCATGACGCGAAGGCAGACTATGGCAAACCACCTCTGAATGCCTCTTGCCTTGGAAACCCTAAGGGGTTTTCCTAAGTCAGCTTTGACTTGATAGCAAAAACAAACAAACAAAAAAAGACAGCCATCTGACAGCAATGCTGATTCTGTGAACTTAGGCAGACCATGAGAGGGAGGGCAGGAAGAGATGAAACAGTGCTCGGCTCTCGTGGCCCTTTCTTACATACCCGGGGTAATGCTGATCATCACTTTGGATTTTTCTCCAGACTGGCCCAGGGATCCTGGAGGTTTTTTGCCTTCCTCTGGTGATAGAGCAGGGTTGGGGGTAACTGTGAATCTCCTGCATTGTGCAGGAGGTTGGACTAGATGACCCTCGAGGTCCCTTCCAGCTCTGTGTTTCTATCATTGTTGGCAAATACAGGCAGTCACATTTTGAAGGGGGAGGTCAGAGACTCAGGCTTATTCCATAGATCAAAACCCACATCTTTTAACTTTAAAAATTGTACTACACAGCCATAGACTGCCCCCTGGAAAGTTTGCCACAGAGTATTTAGCAGTGATTGGCCTGCATAATGAAGCAATCAGATCATAGATTCTCCATAGATTCAGGGGTCACACCTTGGGCATTTCACATGGTGAGATCTGAATTAGCATATATGTGAATCAGAAACCTTTCCCATAGTAATTAATTAGTTTACTATATTTCTATTACACTTGCCTTTGTTGCTTAAAGTTGTTTACAATAAAATGAAACAGATCAAAGCTAACCACTAATTCACAATAATACCATTAAAATCAAGCCGGCCCATGAAACAACACAACCTTACACTGCTGTCTGAATGGAATGAGAGAAGAGCAACCCATTCCATTGGGATGATGCCACTACAGAAAACATTCATGTCCCAAAGGTCACAGAGGTCTTATATCCTTCAAGGAGGGAAGAAAGCAGACCTTGTAGTGAGAAGGCCCAACTAGGCTAGACTCATAGGAGAGATTATTAGTTCATGAATGCTTGCTCTATTTGCTGCAGAATAGCAACATTATTTTTAAATACAGGTTCATATTGTTTTTGATATGTAAAGTTGCAGATCCTTCTAAATATAGAAAATCATGAATATATTTGTGTCCATATGTTTGGTGGTCATAGCCCATCAAATGTAGCAAGTACCAACAAAGTGCTCTCAGCAATTAATCTGTAAGATTTTTCTATTGCTACCATTTAAAATCAGTGAGAAAATGGGGCACAAAGTAGAAAAATGAGGACAATTTCCACAGAATCCCCTGATCTCCATACCAAACACAAGCACATTAGAATGTGTTTAGAGAAGGTTTCATCTGAACATTAATTGCACCTACAAGGAATTTCAATTCTTATCATCTGTAGACACCCATGACCACTAATTAGGATCTTGGGTAGAGAACGATGGAGATTAATTGCGACCATAATGCTCAAAACTAAGACTTTTTTCACCACTTATATAAACACTGTAATTATATTGGTTATGCAAACATTTTTAATGGAGGAGAAACCATAAGATAACTGGAGGCGCACCCTCTCCAATCACAGAACAGCTGAAGAACACAATTAGCACCAAAGATAGACTGCTATGATGAAGTTGTTTCCTTATTTATTCACCATGCCCCCACCCCGCTCTATTTTGAAAAAGTGATGATTTTATAAACCAAGGCTCCAGGGAAGCAGGTTAAAAGTTAGTCCGTTATTACAAAGCAGCACACAGTCCTTTAAAAGCCTTTTTGTCAATGTTACATGCTGATCTCATGCCAACCCATATAAATAATGACATAAAAGGAGAAACAGAGATGATTAATTAGTTGGTTTCCTTTCTCCTCTGCCAATATGACAATGCTATATATATCTAATGTCTACTGCAGGCTCAATAACTCCAAAGTGACTAAAGTATCAACAGAATTTATACCAGTGGCAAAGAAAACTCAGCAGCTATAACCAGATGGAATGTCTATACTTTGTCAAGAGGTTATTTTCCTTCAGCATGGCAGATTGAACCAACTTTCTTTTTGATGAGTCCTCCTCACTAAGGTTCATTCACTATCTAAACAGTTACTTAAAATATAAGACCTCTAGAGATAACCTGGTTGTTCTGAGGACTGGCCTCATCGGAATTGTCATCCTTCAAATCTCTGGAGTGGGGGACTTCCAGGGATTTGGAAGCAAGTAGACCCTCCTCCTCCTCCGTTTGGAACATGGCTCTACAGCAATTGCGGCATACAATACATTTCCCCATGGCTTTAGTATGCCTACCTTCAGCATACTTTTATTAAGAACAGATGCAAGCATTCAATGGAATATATGCAAACAAACAGCAAGGTGTACTATATGCCATAATTTGTTGATGGGATATTTCTAGTTAGGCATTTCTTAAGAAAGTAAATGCATTTTCATCTCTACTTGCAGCACAGATAAGAAGAAATCATACATTGTTTCACTGTATTTTAGGAGAGATTCATATTTAGAGATTCCGCAGCAAGAAAAGGCAGCATTCAGTGTTCTGCTGCATCAAGCTCATTTCGCCATAATGGTTGGGCATATTTGCAAATATCTGTATTCTTGTCAAAATGGTTATCTTCAGAGGCCCTCCTTCAGGTGCCCCAGCCTTCCAAGATTAAGTAGGTGGTAACCTGGAAGATGGCCTTCTTAGTAGTGGCACCAAGACTCTGGTAAATTATCCCAGGGAGATTTGTCTGTCCTCTTTTTTGCCACCTTCAGCTAGTAAGCGAAGTTTTTTTTTTGTTTCATTTGGCATCCCCTTAATAATTCCTCCTTCCTGCCCAATGTTTTCGTTGATGTTTTTATTTTTTAAAATATTTTAAACTCTGGTTTTGTTTTATTGAGGGGTTTTGGGGTGATTTTAATGTTTTTAAAGTGTGATTTGTATTGTGCATGTTTTAATTTGTTAGCTGCCTTGGTAGCCCTCGTGAGGGCAAATATGCAGGATATAAATTTTGTAAAATAAATAAATACATTTCTTGGAAGACAAAGGACAGCTCATGGCAAATTTGACTTGGCCACTTATGAGCCTAAGAGTGGGATGATCAGACAGGCTACGGCACTAAGAGTACTCCCAGAAGGTTTTGTGTGGAATTCAATATCTGATGGGTTGTGTTTTTTTCCCAGCTGAGGTAATATGTACTTGAAGTATGGACACTTTTTTTAAAAGTCAGGATTGCAGACGTTTGACTGTCCTGCAGGAAATGTATTCTGATGGCAATAAATATCAAGCCACTTAAGATCAGCCTTAAATATTGAGTTGCCCTGAACTGGGGCAGGGAGAGCAGACATTAGTGGCAATCCTGTGTACACTTACTTGGGTCCCATTGGACTCTCTCTAGTGATTACTTCTGAGTAAACAAGCATATGATAGCATTACACATGTGGTACTCCAGTTGCACCTACCATTTCCCTTCCTCCAAGTCATAATCTTTCCTCCTTCCCCCATTTCCCCTCATTGCCAGGCATACCTCTGCCTCCTTTACTTCAATAATTTATACAGGTACAATAAGGTTGTTTATGCATGGGAGTTTTACCTGAGGTTCGTTGCTCGCTGGACCCACACTTTCTTGTTAGGAGTATTTGAATCCCCGCCCCTTGAAATGCTGCTTCATAATTGGCTGTAGTGAGAGAAAAGTCCCCCCCAAAAAACCCAATCGCCATATAAAAAAGCATTTTAAGAACATAAAGCAAAACCAGAACAATCTGAAAAGGGGGAGAAAGAAATCCAGGCCTCGGTTTTAAAAAGGCTTTCTTCTGCTTGGAAAGAGCACTGAGGAAGCAGAAAGTATTTGAATCCCCGCCTCTGGACATGCTGGTTTTTAATTGGCTGTGAGTGAAACTAAGCTTGCGTGTCCCACACTTTACCTTATGCATGGAGATTTCACCATGAGCTCATGGGAGAGGGAAGAATCAGGTTAACAGAGAAATGGGAAGTCCTGGGATTTGTGAGGGCTGGCAGCGAGGTCATCTCTAATGGAGAGGAAACCCATGCATAACTCCAAGGAACATCCGAGACAGATTGGGGCTGAACGTGAGTGAAAGTACCCATGCATGAACAACCTAAGAAAATTTGCTTGGTTACTCCTTTCCCTTTCCCAATGACTAAGGTTCTTTATCAAGCAGCAAAGGGGTTGTTCAGAAGCGCTGAGCTCTGCTAGACGCCTGGATACAGTTAATGTTTCAATGAGATGAGAAGGATAGGATGCTGTATTATTGTATCAGTTAAAAAGTGAACAGGAAAGGTCATAGGCTTGATGCCAGAACTGAAAGCTAAAACTGCTTACGACAACAAGGACATGCTTAATACTCAAGTCTGTTTTCCTCAACTGCCTCACTGAGTGAGGGGGAGAGAGAATCAAGTCAAAATGGAAAGTGGTAGCAATGGCACAAGGAATGCCATTAACATAGCAAACAATTCTGGAGTGGGAAGCTAATTGAAGCTCATAATTCCTAACAACTCTCTCAGCATCTCAAGCATCTACTTTTAGTCCCTATGTAGGTGAACACACAGATAGCCCTTGCAAAAATGAGAAGTAGACTAAATTAAGGCAGGGAGGAGATTTCCATATTTCAAGTGAGCCCATGAGATAAGATCACTCAGAATATAATTACATTCTTTCCTGGGGGAAGAAAAACCCCAAATGGAAAAAGATATAAAACAATTTTGATAGTGGCTAATAATGTCACAGCTTTGAGGATGTGATTTTGCAGAAACATCTGTTCACAGAAGGACTGGCCTTTGGAAAGATGAAACATGGATTTGTTTGTAACCTGTTGGAGCTATTTCTAGAGGTCCCCCAAGTCATGCAATCTGTGTTTGAAAATAAGCCTGGAGAGAGATGTTTACGTCAGTTGCATATGTGTATATCCCATGAAGCTGGGGAGATTGTGTATGGGGATGCTCATGAGCAAGCAAGCAATCCTAAGTAAACTTACTTGAAGAATATCCAACTGAAATCAATACTTCTTGGTAAACGTACATAGAATCACAGTGACAATGTATATATGGGCCTTCCATGGGTATTTAAAAGAAAGGAGTCAGGGAGGGCTTAGATTTAGGGTTGCCAGGTCCCTCTTCGCCACCGGTTGGAGGTTTTTGAGGCAGAGCCTGAGGAGAGAGAGGTTTGGGGAAGGGAGGGACTTCAGTGCCATAGAAGCCATTTGCCAAAGCAGTCATTTTCTCCAGGTGAACTGATCTCTATCAGCTGGAGATCAATTGTAATAGCAGGAGATCTCCAGCTAGTACCTGGAGGTTGGCAATCCTACTTAGATTTAGTGTTCCTCATAATGTCCAAACGGGATAATGTCTTCTGAATGCTTAATTCCTTAACAATAAACTGCATAAATAAGCATGCAACTCTGTTCAGCACTTGTCTTGTGAACTTTTTGGTGGTTGCTATTAGGACAATTTATTTAGATATTTATAATCTGCTTTTCTCCTCAAGTGGTTTATAACACTGTTCTCCCCGTTGCCAACAACCCTGTGAGGCAGGATAGGCTGAGAAACTGCACCAAGTACACCCAGTGAGCTTCCATCACCAAGTGGGAATTTGAACCTGGATTTCCTAGAACCTAGTCTGACACTTGAACCATCTTTTATGGCCACTGAAACCATAAAAAGGATGGCCCTAATAAGTTAAGAGGGATACTGCTAAGATTCTTACCAACTGACAAGAAAATGAGAAGTATTCCTCTGAGGAATTTGCTAAATCTTTCACTACACCTCCCTCCGTACACTTTATAAGGCCAAAACCTAGAACTGGAATACCTCAATGCTGAACTCCTCTCTAAATTAAAAGAAAGGGATAGACATACTTTGGCCAATTTGGGCTTAATTAAGCAAGCACCAGCTCATGAAGGCTTATGTGCTGTTATGCATTTTATTTTAGGGCTGTGAAAAGATTAGTTTTGAGAGTACTTCTAATAAAAAAGTTCTAAGACCTGCCTTTGCTCAGCATCCAAACAAATAATTGGAACAATTTTAGATGAGGAACTATTACTGGCTCTTGAAAAATTATCTAGGGCAACTGAGCTGACAGGCCCAGCAGTTATTAAAACCAAGCCCTTCTAGGGTTGCTAGCTCTGAGTTAGGAAATACCTGGAGATTTTGGAGGTAGATCCTGGGCAGGGCGGGGTTGTGGGGGAGGGACCTCAATAGGGTATAATGCCATAGTCTACCCTAGGGTTGCCAACTGCCAGGTAGTAGCAGGAGATTTCCTGCTAATACAACTGATCTCCAGCCGATAGAGATCAGATCACCTGGAGAAAAATGGCCACTTTGGCAATTGAACTCTATGGCATTGAAGTCCCTCCCCTCCCCAAACCCCGTCCTCCTTAGGCTCCACCCCAAAAATCTCCCGCCGGTGGCGAAGAGGGACCTGGAAACCCTAGTCTACCCTCTACCCCAGGGGAACTGATCTTGGTCACCTGGAGATCAATTGCAATAGCAGGAGACTTCCAAGTGCCACCTGGAGGTTGGCAACCCTAAGTCCTTCCAGGCCAGTGGAGGCGTGCATGTTTATGATCAGCTCCAAACACTGAAATCAAGAAGTCAATGAAGAATAAGCTAGATGACTATAGAAGGCCTTTGGTCAGTCCATCCCCAGTGCTCCTGTCTGCCACTAGCCACAAACACTTGTCCATCATATAGAATTGCTCATACTGTCTGGGCATCTGAACAGCCCAAAATACTAATCCTGCTCAAGATCCCGAGGACTTGCTCGCATTTGTGAAGCATCCAGGTCAAATAGTGAGTTTGCTGAGTACTCAACAATGGCAGCTCAGAGGCTGAACTAACAAGTGGTCATATGACCAGGCCAGAACCATCCTTACCTCAAGCTATAGACTGAATAATCTTATCCACATTGGGGGTGTGAGTAAGTATCCCTTTGCTCTGTTAAGCTGCTTGTGATTGTGTGTTGGTGTCAAAGGAATATTTCATCTCATAATGTCTATCTTTTAATCTCTGAAAAGTACTTTAGTTATCCTTAGTTATTCCTCTCCTGCTAGCTTATTATTCCTAGAATCATGCTACTAATTATTATCATTATTAATGCTAATACACACACACCATTAAGCTATGTTGTCAGCTGTCTCAGGAGCAGAAGTGTCAAGCGTAAGGAATATAAATATTTTAAATAATAAAAAAATGCTGATGCTCACATTATTTTTTTTGTATCGAAGGCAATGCAGCTCAAAAACCAGTCAACAACTTGGGGAAGACTCCCATTCTAGATAAGGAAAGGTACTCTTTGCGTGAAGCACTCCTGCTTGGGAGGATTAGCCTGATTGCAGGGTGGACAAAGAGAAAACTGAGACAGTTTCTACAAATGAGTCCTTCTGACCTGCAGACAGCTGCAAAAGCCTTGCTTGTATTGTCAGAAAAGGGCCACCATGTCATGAGGGGAGAGGCAGCCAAATACTTAGTGGTGGGTCCTCCCGGGCTCAGTTCTCTCCCCTTTGTGATAGCCAGCCTGCCTGCTTTGTAAAACGGAGATTTCTGGAAAACCTTTTCAACATTACCAAAACAAAGCATACATACTCTCTCATGTACACACAAGGCTTGGTGAGAAATCCGTGACCAGATCATCCTTCTCCTAGTCCAAAAGCAGTACTCCAGAGACATGACTGTAGAGAAGTCAACCTACTCATTTGTAAAAATGGAGGTCAGGGTGGATTTTTTTTACCAAAACAAATGGGTAAGAGAGGGAGTAAAGTTCTCGTTCTCCCATTCTTTATCTCACTGTGCTGTTGTAAGCCTCTGTTTTTCTCCAAGTGAGTCTACTGACTGGTACTTGAGTGATAATGGTAAGTACATTATTAGGCATGAGCTGAAACCAAAAAAAGCGGACATTAATTAATCTAGTGCAGTGTTAGACAGATGGACGTAGGTCTTGCTACCCAATTCAGGATCCTAGCAGGGAGAAGAGACAAGCACATCTCTGTGTGCCCAGTCTGCAAAGTAAACTTCAGTGGTCTGTAAAACTGAGCAGGGTCTATCTGTCTGAAATATTGGAGGAAAGAAAGATCCCTTAAACCCCTTAGAATTTCATCCCAACTGGGAAACAAGAAAAATGACAGATAAAGAACGTGTTTCCTATTAAAACCAATTAAATTAAACAAATGACATAATATATTAATGAGTATAAACGCATGAAATAATGACATTAAACACCTCCAACATTTTAAATCAATGAGCTGTACACAAATCTAATTTTGGTGCCAATTCATACTAATGCGTAGTCTCAAGGTAACATACATTATACCAAGGTGTGGTACAAGTAATTGACAAGCCTATGATAGTTACTTACAAAGATGATGGAGAATGAAATGGTTTCAAAATACTTCATACCCTGGAACTTACACTGCAAAGTGTGACTTCAGAAGACAAAAACAGAGATTGAGAGAACACAAGGAACAAGGGAAAGGCAAAAGGAACAGAGCTGAAGGAGACATTATTTATCATGAAAGGTTGAAGCGAAGGAGCTTGCTTGAGTGAAAGAAATTGCACTGAATTGCTTTTAGACCCAGGAGGAAGAGAAGCCGGGGATAGGAGACCACTCTTCACTTGTGACATTTTACAAATCAGAGGTAATCGTGATTAAAAAACAGAGAAATGCCCTGAGCTCCTGCTGAGCCAGAGCACAAAAGCTTATCTTCCCCCTTGTTTCTCTTTGGATGACTGGCAAGGAAAAAAACAGACAGAGCAAAGGAAAGTTGCTGCTTTGTCCTTGTGCCCTTCAGCACAGGAACACCACAACCAGGCAGAGCCATTGTTAAAGACCCCCCTTTTATAGCTTGTAGCCAAGAATCGTAGAGTGAGAGAGAGCATGTTTCACCCAGGGAGCCTTGCTAAAGGAAAGGCTCTAATTGTTAGCAGAATCTGGCACTTGGCAAGGAAGGCAACCTTTGGCTTTCTCGAAAGATGATCTCTTGTGCCATGATGCCACTTGAAACAAGAGCTTCTCAGCCTTGCAGTGCTCTCCATTAGCATACTGACTGACTTGAGAATCACCTTCTAGTTCCACCTGAAGATTGGCAGCATTTGCCTCTTGCACCCATGGAATGTGGCTACAAAATGTGCTTGTGCCAAACTTAAAACACAGGCTTGAGTAGATCTACTCAAGTCTTTGAGAGAAGGTCAGCTATACAACTGAGTAAATAACAACACTCAAAAGGCTGCTGCAAGTCGGAATAGATGCAGTACTAGATGAAGCACCGGGTTTTTGAAAGGGAAAGCAACCTTCTAGTGTCCTGCCTGCTTAATTCTACTTCCGCCCTCAATTCCGTTGAACATAGTACAGTGGCTCTTGATACATAAGGCCCCAAGCTTGGTGTAAATAGGTTGCATCCATCAATCAGTCCTCAGAAAGTGAGGATGTTTGTGGATCTTCCCTGCTTTCCCTACTCCCCCACCCCAACAGTCCCTTCTAATCCTAGAAGAGTTGCACTAACAGAAGAGGGAGAAGGAGAGATTTTGTCTCCATTCCCGCTTCTAGTTGCTGCCTGCCAATCTGCAAGGTTATAGGACCTCACATGGGTCCTTCAGATCCAGAAATCAACTTTTCTGGGATCAGAAGGGAAATGAAAGGGCGGGGGAGAGCCACAATCTTTGTGTGAATTTGTGGACCTCATATAATAACTTTCTGACTTCAGATGTCTGGAAACAAAGGTTTTATAATACAAAGTCTTCTCCTACTGTGTCTGTAGAAAAGCTGAATTTCCTGCTACTCAACAATGACAGACAAGCACACCTCAGTGCTGTCAAAACTCTTGAATTTCAAGTAGTTGATCTCTGTTTGGGCCTATCCTTCATCTCCTGGCATTTGATCTGCAGTTTTCCACACAAACACTACTAACCAATCTTCCAACACCCTTTTGGGCAATGTCATGCTCTCTTTAGGTAGGCATGCTACTGAAAATTAGGGATAACAAATCAAAATCTTAGGATTTTAAACTGAACAAGGTGTCCTGACTTTTTGATATGATGAACCAGACGCGCCAAGTTCATTTGCAGCTACATGCTGGTTTTAGTCTTCATTTCTGCATGCTGTCTTTAAACTTGTGTCAATAGAGTCGGAAGGGGCAGCAAAGGGCCAGTGATTCTGCAGATATACTGGACATGTAGAACATCATCATATGATATAGTACTTTCCTTGAGTGGCATTTCTGTGCACAGCATTTCCCCCAATAGCACTGTTAGCCCTGGAAGTACTTTCATTTGAAATAAGCAGGAGTGCAGCTCAGCTGAGTCATTCCAACTATCAGGTTGTGGTCTGGTAGGATATGACAAATGCCTTACTCACAGCTGATGGTAAAAGCTAGGCATGAGTGGGTGGGGAACAGGCAAAGGTTTTAGTCCAAGCCCAATTTCCCTACCCCCAGGAATGTTGCCACATGCCTGATGTCACTGGAGTGAGGCAAAGGTTTTGCTTATGTTCTAAGGCAGCCCAAAGAAACCTGCTGGAAGGGCAGCTGAAGGGCCTTCTCATCCTCCAATCCCCTCCCAACCTTGAGCCAGACAGCCTGCCTGTTTTGAAGCAGAGTAGCTCTTGGACTGCTACCTCCCAAGGAAACCCCAAACACATAGGGCAAGATGACAGATGTACCAGATCTCATTTGAAAGAGGCTCTTGGGTGACCTGGTTATGCATGATGCTGCCAGTTCCAAAACAAAGTAAAAGTGAGAATGGGAATTAAAAAATATATACTGAGAACTGATGTAAAACCCATACCCTTCACTGTGTGAATAATTTAATTTCCTCCAAGAAACCCTAAGTGGTGGCAGTGAGCGCCACAGCACCCGCCAAATGTATTTAGGAAATAGGTGGGCCGGGTAGAGCTTTTGCCCCACAAGGCTTCTGATTAGCTCTGTAGATTTTTAAATGTTGCTTTGGCAGCAGCTGCCACCACGGCACAAGGATCTGTACTGTGTTACTGAAGTTAAGCAGTGGCAATCATTTTGTGGCTGGCTCTGCCTCATGTGGCAGCCATTTTGTTGCTGCACCCATCATGCTGTATCAGAACTCAAAATGTGCCCAATGGCCAAAAGGGTTGGGGACCCCGCATTAATGGATACCAGGAAGTGAGTTTAGTCACGATCTGGAAGAAACATGCCAAAATTAACTAAAGCAAGCTCCACATACCGACCCTCATCAGCGTCCGGGGGGTTGGGGGGCTGAGATTTCCTGTTAAAACCAATATGTTTCAAATAAATGTGTTAATGACCCAAAGATATAATATAAAAGTATTAACCAACCCATACAACACTCAACAAAGGAGACAAACCCAAGTAATACTCCTCCACATCTTTACTGAAAACTTTAGAGATTGTCTAGTCACGGCCCTTTTACATATTAGTATGCCTAACACCACATTTTGAAATCATCCCTTGCTGCCTAATCTCTCTCCACCTGAACGCCTGATGTTCCAAGAAATGAAACCCTGAGTTCATTGCAACAGGTTAAAATCTCTATGGTGTTATTAAACAACAACCTTCTGAGTCTGTAGTTGCAATTCTCCCTAGTTTTCACTGCAATTTGAAAAGACCATCATATAGACGACTCGATCTGTATGCTGGTGATTAATGAAGACCAATAATTTCTTTTGACTGTCCTCAGCAATTTAAAACTAATGACCAGCCTGGAGATGAGCCAGAAATGGGTTAAAGGGGAGGGGGACAGGGATGATTTCTTGTATGCGGCTTTTCCATAACAGGTCAAGGCACCAACAATTTTGTCTCCTTTTACGAACAGGGAAACTGTTATTTTATTGCATTCCTATCCCATCCCATCCCCAGTTGCTTAGGGCAGTGTATGACAATTATCTTCAAGTACTTGAAGGGCTGTCATATAGAGGATGGAATGGTGCTGAGTTGTTTTCTGTTGCCCCAGAAGGTCGGTCCAGAATTAATGGGTTGAGATGAAATCAAGAGTTTTTGGCTAAACATTAGGAAGAACTTCTTGACATTGTCCTGTAAGTATCAAGATAATGTGCTAATGAGTGTGTGGTATGTTAATGTGGAACCATTGTATCCTGAAGTGATCTGTTAACATGTGGAATCCAAGGCTAATCTGCATGGCTATTGTGGACTGTAGTCTTTGTTAGTCTGGAGGTTTTCAGGACAGGAAGCCAAGCATTAGCACATTGTCTTGATACTTACAGGACAATGATTTGCACATTACCTTTGATACTTTGCAGGACAATGACTCAGCTCAAACCCAACCCCCTTCTGACTATATATTACTCTTCCTTCAGACTCTGACCTTCAGTGTTAATCCTCTGAAGATGCCTGCCACAGCTGCGGGCGAAACGTCAGGAAAGAAAATAACAAGACCACGGTTACACAGCCCGGATAACCTACAAGAACCAAAGATCTAAGTAAATTCTATCTTGTTCAACAGCATACTGTTGGTGCTAACTCTGCTAGTGGTAGCTTCACACAGGATGGGTACCTGCCCCACTGTAGATAGCTTGTTTTCGTACAAAGGTGCTTAGAGTGTCAGACAAGGATTGGGAGACCTAGGTTCAAATCCCCACTCTGCCATGGAAGCTTGCTGGGTGACCTTGGGCCAGTCACATATTTTTAACCTAACCTATCTTATAGGATGAAATGGAAGAGAAACCAATGTCAGCCATTTTGAGACCCCATTGGGGAGAAAGGCAAGATATAAATGAAGTAGAAAAGAAAGAAAAACAGAGTAAAAGAATTTGATCTGACAGAGTTTCAGTGTTGCATATGACTTCTTCAATGAAACCTGCTTTTGGGGGACACTTCTAATACAGGGATGCTTTATTTACTTTTACAGCAATGTTCCTTCTAACATTTAAGAAATAGTATTTTACTTCTCAGTCAAGAGAAACAGATTATGGGTAAAAAGCATAAAAGGAAGCAGATGTTTTATTTTTCATCTGCAGAACATGCCAGTTGCTTATCTAGGGTAAAAGAATCTAGGAAGCCTAGTTTGGATGTATTTTATACTGAACGCTAATTGAGAAACGGTCAGACTTGGTCCATTTAAGGTATTCATTTCTGCAGGGTAAAGCCTATTTTTGACATGAAGTGGCATCATATGTATTTGAATCCAGAAAAGAGTTTGTTACAGATTATCTTATTTTTTTGCTGGAAACCTTGGCATTTCAGTCTCATGTCTCTCTGAAGCCAAAGTCATACTGCAAAATCCTACCTCATCCTCATAGAAGTTCTGCAGATGGCGCTGCTCTTATAAATGCAGAGGTTTATGTTCTCTTCTTGAATTATTATTAAAATGGATCCATATTTCATTATTAAGTTACATTGCTCTCTTCCACTGCCTATATTATTACTGTACAGGAAGTACGTAAAAGTAATCAGCAATAGATGGGCAGTTTCTTATTCGAAACTGGTATAGCCCTGGACACATTTGCTGTGCAAGAATGGATTTCAGAAGAAAATGAAACACTACTTGATTTCCACATCGTTCATACAAGTATACTCCACATAGCCTATGTTGCTTCTTTCTTGGGCTGTGCTTTTCAGGTGCAGAGAAAGAACTTTAAACAAGTTAAATGGATCACAAACTTGATTTCCATATGCCTTACTGAATAATATGAAGCAAGAAAATATGCATATTGAGCCTGGCCGTAACAGCAGAAAAAATACTACATTAATGTTGACTGAAAATATATGGGTAAAAAGCTCACAGTAAGGAAATGGCATGTTTTATCGGTTCTTGCAGGTTATCCGGGCTGTGTGACCGTGGTCTTGGTATTTTCTTTCCTGACGTTTCGCCAGCAGCTGTGGCAGGCATCTTCAGAGGAGTAACACTGAAGGACAGTGTCTCTCATTGTCAAGTGTGTTGGAAGAGTAATATATATAGTCAGAAGGGGGCTAGGTTTGAGCTGAGTCATTGTCCTGCAAAAGTATCAAAGGTAATGTGCTAATCATTGTCCTGTAAGTATCAAGATAATGTGCTAATTAGGCTGTGCTAATTAGGGTGTGGTATATTAATGTGGAACCATTGTATCCTGAAGTGATCTGTTAACATGTGGAATCCAAAGCTAATCTGCTGGCAAAACGTCAGGAAAGAAAATACCAAGACGACGGTCACACAGCCCGGATAACCTACAAGAACCGATGAACTCTGACCATGAAAGCCTTCAGCATGTTTTATATTTAAGAAGATGTATGTTAGGTTCTTGGAGCTTTCATTCAAATTATTCCATACCCAAATTATCCCTGAAATCACTCTGACACACCTAATCTCATGTGTGTGTAAATTAAACCAACTTTCAGACCCAGGTACCATTGATGTATTTAAAGGATTAAGCAAAGGAAATATAAACATACTAAATTAGAACAAACCAGTTAGCTACACTTCTCAATACCTATGGACCATCCAGTAACCACCCATCTCTGGTATTCACTATACCATTCCTTTAAAATAGAAAAGAGTAAGAGACCAGTAGCACCTTAAAGACTAACAACATTTCTGACAGGGCATGAGCATTTGTGAGTCATATCTTCAGGTATTTGGAGAAGTGAGCTGTGACTCACAAAAGCTCATACCCTGCCAGAAATTTTGTTAGTCTTTAAAGTGCTACTGGACTCTTGCTCTTTTCTACTGCTACAGACAGACTAACACAGCTACCCATTGTGATCTGTTCCTTTAAAATGTTTTAATTGAACTGCCACCAAACCAAAAGATACACAATACTCTAGATAAAGTGATTTATTGTTCAAAACTGTTGACAATACAGAATGTTCCTGTCAATACTTTATGAATAGCCAATCAGCAATGCTGAACAAACACCAAGCTAGATTAGGTAAAAAGCAATCATAACACATTATGAATGATGAGCACCCCATGCAAGAACAGCAGCATTCGAAAAACGAAGGATAATCTCCCAATAAAAGGACAGGCAGAGAATAGCATTACTGAGGTACTCATCCTGATTTCTTTCAGGCAACTAACTGCATAGATCTCTATATATCCGAGACAGGGCATTACTCTGCATAGCTTTTACAACATCTTCGAACATCAAGGAAATTCACTGTATTTCAAACCTAAAAAGCAGCATATTACACATGCACTGGTAGAAACATGTTCTGTGTAGTACTGCAGTTGTTCAGCTATTACCACACACCTCTTTGGATTCTTCACAAACCCATCCCAAATGCAAATCCGACTATTCCATGGAAAAAGTTTAAATCGCTGCATTCATAAAAACAGAGCACTCAGTATTCAGCAGTTGTTGGTGCAACGTGAACATACAGAGTCTTTGTATTTAGGGCCTTCATGGAGCTCTCTTTTGTAATCTCTGGGGGAGGAAAGATAATGTGGAACATTAGTAGCAACAGTAACAGGCTATGGCTATTTCCATATGCAAAGCAAAAGAATAATTATTTTTTCAACCAAAGAAGCTTGAATTTTCATTAAAATAAAAGATGAATTTAGACTTGTAAACCCTTGACAAAGAATCATAATTTTATTTATGATGTACAGAAAAATCAGACTGAGAAGTCCTATGTACATCTAAGTTTATGTGCGAAGTTCCCTACCTTACAGGAGCTCGTTCTGGTGCAGCAAACAACAATATGTCAGAGTCATAACATGTCTCCTTCTAAATACCCATATAATGGGGAAGAGCAACAGTAATCTAGAAGACTTGTACTAGTAAACGATGCATTAATCACAGGCCCAATCATGTGAACTGGGACAAGCTTTCACCCCTCAGTTCCCATTTTTATTTCTCACCATTCTTCTGACCACACACAGGACAGGGATGCATAATCAGAACAGATGGATTTTTTTTTTATCTTGACTATCTGAAGTATCAAGCATCTTAACATTTTGCTTGGATTCAAGACTTAACGGCACTAGAAGTGCTCTGGCTTTAATCTAAGTCTTCTAAATCAGGCTGAGCTCCATACATAGTTTTCAGCAACATTTAATATTTGAAAACATTTTGGTGAATTTTAACTGTTTCTAACATTTAATAATTAAATGAATCAGTTTCTCATGTTGCTACCTAGTTTCACTGGCAGCCGTAAGAAACAGGGAGGAAGGACTCAAGCCAACCATTTGAAATAATTATTTCTTTTTTATAAAAAGAACCCGAACTAGTTTATTCTAGCTTACCTAGTCAAGGCACTTTAAAATAACTAGATAAGATAATTAGTAGAAGAAGAGTTGTTTTTTGTTTTGTTTTTAAGAAGAGTTGGTTTTAATACCCCAATTTTCACTACCTTTTAAGGCAAGGGTGTCAGCTCAATTGCTATGAGGGCTGAATATGACATAAATGTCACTTGGTTGGGCCATGCCATGTCTCACCAGCCCAAATTGAGAGTGGGGAGGGTGGCTGCCTCGGCTTGCAGGATAAGATCTCTCAAGGGGCCGGATCCGGCCCCTGGGCCTCATGTTTGACACCCCTGTTTTAAGGAGTCTCAAACTGGCTTAAAATCTCCTTCCCTTCCTCTTCCCCCAACAGACAATTTGTGAGGTGGGTGGGCCTGAGAGAATTCTGAGATAACAGTGACTAGCCCAAGGTCACCCAGCAGGCTTCATGTGAAGGAGTGGGGAAACCAACCCGGTTCACCAGATTAGAGTCCGCCGCTCTTAACCACTACACCACGCTGGCACTCTGATACATTTAAAAATTAAACAATTCTAATAGAGTGAATAATCTGATGTTCATCAACAAAGCTAATACAAATATCACAATGAAGTTAGCTAATTTTTTAAAAAATCAACACAATAGAAATGTTTTTAGGGTTGAAGAGCTGAATAGCTATTTTATGCATGTATTCTGTGATCGGCCCACGCGTTTTACAAACTAGAATCAAGGCTAAATCTGAGTCACAGCATTTCCATACCTCATAAAAGATTCTCTCCTTCTTGTAGACTTTTAAAGATTGAATGAAAGGAAATTAAGGAGCTTGCAGTAGCCCCTAGTAGCCAACATGCAGGCAGTGACATTCCAGAGGGAGCCTCTTAAACAGCTTTGCATAGACAGTCCTGGTGACACAAACAACTAGAGCGTGCAGCCAAACAGATGGCCATAAGCAGCAGGTAAAGTGGGCCTGAGGGGAAGGAATCATGAAATTTCCTCCTGAAAGTATGCACTGAGAGCATCCAGCATACTTCTTTTACCAACCAAAGCAATTCTGCATTCATTTTTCCTGCTATATGAAATATACACAAAAAATTTGAACTATTGGTAGAATTTTTGTCTTAGCCGAATTCTCACAGCTGGAAGAGGAGCAATATTACAAAAGTGGAAACCCCAATGCCAAACTATGAGTGAAGGATGGTACACAGACAGAAATCTCAGCAACCTCACTTTTAAAGGTTAACAAATCAAATGAGGAAGTAGGGGGGACAATCACTTTACCCTTTTCATTCCCTCATCTGCTTTTGCCCTCCTATCCACAAGTTCCACTTACCTTTTGCCTGCCTTTTTATTTTATTATATATTGGTGATAAAATATAGAAGCCTAATCAAGATACTCCACAAAACTTTCAGAATTATATCGAGCTAAGAGATTACAAACTACATCAGGCACCACAATCCTAAGAACCTTACAAAGGAGGGCCACAAATATTCATGGAGTCTTCTTTGGAAGCTTTTCCCCGATGCTCTCTCAAGGGAGATGAGCCAACCAACAGGGAAAGGTTACCAGCAGGCAAATCCTAGTATATACAGAGGTTCTGTTCACCACCTGTTTATGCTGGAAACCCAAAAAAAAATGGACGGTGGGAATACAGTGAAACAACCTTTTCATATGCAATATCAACTACTGGCACAAGGCCAAGTGCAAAAAAAAAGATGTCATATCACGTGATCACAGACTGTATAACCTACAGATTTATAAGCCAGCTAGAAATGACTTATAGATTGGACACAAGAGCCCATTGTTCTGCTCCAGTTATCAAAATGGATTGGGGGAAAATACCTTGGGAAAAAATACATTAACTTTGCACTAGATTGCTGACTTTCCTGAAAAGATTAAAGGTGATAAAAGCCTTCATTAAGGCCAAGTCACAGTTCTAGGCTAAAGCTCAGCTCTGTGCAATAGTACAAATCAGGAATTCTAATCATCCAAATAATTTATTTAACATTTGGTAACCTGCATTAGGCAAACAGTTAAAATGTTTAGGTGTGTAAGAAGTTAGCTGCCACTGACAGAAAGAGAACTGAAAAACCACTGCAGATACATACTTAAAAACTGGCTTTCAGCAAGTCTGTTCCCTATAAGCAAATTCAAAGACTGTGGCTAACATACGCCTTTCTGAAAGTTGCATAAAAAAAGCATAGCTGCAAATAATATGCACTGCGATACGAGACCAATTGCTTCATAAAACAAGACAGGCTATGCTGACATTTATTTCATCGTGTTTTAATGAGCTCTGTCATCCTGGGTAGATGGCATCCATAATAGGTAATTTACTACATTCTGTTCCGATGTTATCCCAAGAGTAGGGAAAGGGATATCCACTGTGATCAGCAGTTCGATCCACCAATTTCCTAGCCTCATGCCTGGAAGGACATTGCGCGGTGTCTACCAATTTCTATTAAGCTTACCTCCAGCAATGCATATCACGTTCACATAGATTAAAAACTCAATCCGTAACAGACATTCACACAACTTGATAAATCCTTGACTTGATAAAGAAGAAGAGTTTGTTTTTATATGCTGATTTTCTCTACCTTTTTTAAAAAGGAGAATCAAAACAGTTTACAATCTCCTTCCTCTCCCCACAAGACACCGTGTGAGGTGGGTGAGGCCGAGTTTGAAGAGAACTGTGACTAGCCCAAGGTCACCCAGCAGGCTTCATGTGTAGGAGTGGGGAAACCAACCCAGTTCACCAGATTAGAGTCTGCCACTCATGTGGAGAAGTGGGGAATCAAACCCAGTTCTCCAGATTAGAGTCCACTGCTCTTAATCACTACACCACGCTGGCTCTCACTTGGCAATCCCAGGTACTTGGGTTCATTATAACAAGAAATATAATAAGTGTGAATCTAGACCGACCAAATTTCTGACAATAGCAATATATCTAATTATATCAATGCCTCTCAGGCACCTTAAAGAATTTGAAACCCTGTTGCAAATTAATGAATAGAACTTGGAAATAGAATCAAATAATTGTGATGGAGCTTGAATTCCATGTACTTTTAGGGGCATTACAAGATTGGTTTCAAAAAGATATGTTGCCATTGTTTTCCCTAACTACGATGCTGCAATCTTATATTCTAATAGTGGCATGTGTTCATTTTCTTATATGCTGTGTTAAAATATACAAAGGTTTAAGACAACTAAATTAAAAAAGCAATTCTTTTTATCATCCCATATTTAAACACATAGGATTGTATCCATGAATACATCTTGAAAATTAACCATAAAATATCTGCCTATCGTTTGTTCTTATATTTCTGAAATGGTATTATGGTTCTCTCTAAAATGTTATTTTATGGAACATATAGTGATTCAAGCAAAATAAGTTATGTCTAATGTCAGCTGAGTTCTCAAACAGCCATTTTGATTTAAAACTGGATTTTAATAAGCTTAACTTAAGACAGCCAATACAAATCAGCATGCTAAATCAATTACTTTGTTCCAGGAGTTAAGAAAGTGCCAAAACAAGGCCTTTAAAATATAAAGGGATTTCATACTGAAGTTACAAGACATAAAATAGTACTTTTCTTAATTTCTCATGATTGATCCATCAGGTTGATGACCCAACATTAAGCCAAACGATTTGTTCAGCCTCTACAAGAGGTCTTGGCATTCTGCACAAAAGCTCTGCAACAGTAACTGAAGTATTGTAAGATAAAAAGGTATGAGATCTTTTCTTGAATGAGGCATATTTCAAGTAACCAACATCCAATCACTATACATCTTTCTGTTTGTCAATTATTTTACTAAGTTAGGCATTTCACTGAGATAACTTTTAAAGCAACATCATGGAACATTTGCTGTAATGAACTTTCCCCCCTGCTCTGTTACATTAATGGAAGTTGAAAATAAACTTAGCTGGAACAATAAGCACCACAAAGCAGTGCCGTTTCCTCAAGTCATCAGGATTTCAAGTACTGCCTCGTTTTTCATTTCCGCAAGTTGCTATATTTTGTTCTTCATAGCTTTAAACTTAAAACGTTTAGAAAAGACAACAGCTGCTTCTATGTGAAATGCTTTTAAATGTTGAAAATCATATCACTTTATTTGAGAAAGGTATTTTACACAGTCGCTCTGGAGATAATATGAAAACCTCAGATGACTCTGCTGCATTTTCAGTTCTTCACTTTGGGTTTCAATGACAGCAGACTCAAATGAAAACATTCTAGAACAGTATTCACCAGACGTTACCAAAAGCACAGGATACTGGAAAGAGAGCTTACACTGTACTATACTCCCCTTTAATGGGTAGACTTCACTCATACAAGCCTATTTCTCACTTAGGTGGTACACCTATGACTGGGCGCCACCACATGCCCTTCTAGTCAAATATAATTCCCTCAAAACAGAAAGCTAGCTTTCTCCTCAACGTGCTAATTTCCTATGTGGATAGAGGGTTTTATTTGTACGGTGGAACACTCAGTCATCTGAGCTGCCACTTGCAGGCTCAAGTGGTGCAGTTTATAAACTCAGTGAGAACTAGGCCACCCTATGTCTTGCTAGATCAATTTGCAAGAACTAGGAGCAGGGAAGAAGAAGAAGAGTTGGTTTTTATATGCCGACTTTCTCTACCACTTAAGGGAGACTCAAACCGGCTTACAATCACCTTCCCTTCCCCTCCCCACAACAGACACCCTGTGAGGTAGGTGGGGCTGAGAGAGCTCTAGCAGAACTGTAATTTACCCAAGGTCACCCAGCTGGCTTCGTGTGTAGGAGTGGGGAAACAAATCCAGTTCACCAGTTTAGAGTCCACCATTCATGTGGAGGAGTGGGGAATCAAATTCGGTTCTCCAGATCAGAGTCCACCGCTCCAAACCACCGCTCTTAACCACTACACCACGCTATCATCTTCCAGCTGAACTTTATTTCGGACCTATATTATTTCTGTGATACATTCGAAGATGCAACTTCAGTCTGCTTGCCTCAGTTCAAGCCGTGTGCTCTGGAGGTGTTTTGTTATAATATGCAAAACTATATATCAACAACTGAGATTGCTGATTGGAAGGTCTGGCTTTGCAGCAAGGGGCCACAGCTGGATCACCTTGGGGTCCTTTCCAACACTACGGTTCCAGATTTGTTTGACACTTCTAGCATTTTGACTAACTGCATCTCATGCAAACAATGGTGTCAGGTGCTGGGGGCTCAGGCCTCAGACCAATCTGAGTGGGAGTCTGAGCTCGACTCTCCCTTGGTGGATGCCAAGGTGCTAGTCACATCCTCAGCCGCTCATGACTCTCCTCAGCTCCCATCTGGCCTTATATTTCCTGCAGGCCAGCCAGCTCTGCCCTTGCTCCTTCCCTGGGCCTACCCCCCCTGGAGTCTATAAGAGGGCCTTGTTGTGAGAGCTTCCCTCAGCTCTCTCCCGGCCCACGTTGAGCAGCATGCTGGCCAGATGGCTCTTCCGCACCGCGCCCTCGCTCTTCCCCCTATCAACTGTTTGGCGACAGGTGAGGCTATGGGCAATGGTGTGCCGGTTAGGGCGGGACCAGCCGTTCTCCCCTCTCTTGGAGAGGCAGCGGCTGGAGGCCAGGGTGCGGCAGTTTGTCTGCTGCCGTCGCTGAGCTACCCTGTGAAGAGAGAAGGACTCAGTGGGCTCGGGGGTCTTAATGGCGGTGGTGCTTGGCGGGCAGGGAGCTTAGCTGGCTGACATCTTTTCTGGGTAAGTTGGCCTGCCCAGCATTACATGGGGCCCAAGACTGGAGGTCTGCCTGCATCTCGGGACAAATGGATACAATGAAGTATCTTCTTGTATCTCAAGAAGTTTAAATTACAAGAGAATCAGGTTTGTTTGTGTTTTTTTTTTCTTTTCCCTGTGCTAAATACTGCCTATGTACTGTCAGGAATCTCTTACTCTTGTATCAATCATTTTAACTTTTCAACATCTGTTGTATTTTGTATTAACAATTTACAACACAGTACTATAAATCCCCTCTGGGCAGAGCAATATTTCTTTCCAAATTTAAGATACAGTGTTTTTGTTAAAAATCTTGACATACTGTTCTAGAATATAGCACTGATAAGCAACTTGCTATTTCTAAACTACCGTATATACTCGTGTATAAGCCGACCCGAGTATAAGCCGAGGCACCTAATTTCACCCCAAAAAATGGGGAAAAATGATTGACTCGTGTATAAGCCGAGGGTGGGAAATGCAGCAGCTACTGGTGAATGTCAAAATAAAAATAGATACCAATAAAATCACATTACTTGAGGCATCAATAGGTTAAATGTTTTTGAATATTTATTTCAAAGAAAAACAGTAAGTAAGTGGAAAAGAGGGTCAACAAAACCAATATGGTATCAACAATAAAGTTAAGTGCAAAAGCCTTAGCTCAATCAGCAACCAAGCTAAAACACAAGAGTTAAAATCCCTCAAAACTGGATTCCTCCTCATCATCTGTATGTCCAAACAGAGCTTCAGCTGTAGCTGGTGTGAGGGTATCAGCATAGACATTGTCATCTCTGAGTTCGCAGTCATCATCATGATCACTGCTGTCGTCCTCATACAAAGCGTCCTTCACTTCCATCCATAGCATTACTAATGCCACATTTCTTGAAGGCGCGTTGCACCATGTCCTCTGGAATCTCTTCCCATGCATCACGAACCCACTTTGCTATTAATTCTATGTCGGGCTTCATCAGATTTCCAACTTTTGTCAGTCGGGCTTGACCAGATGACATCCATTCATGCCACATCTTTCGCACACGGTCCTTGAAAGGTTTATTTAAACACACATCTAGGGGCTGCAATACAGATGTAAGCCCACCTGGAATAACAGCCAAAGTAACTTTAGAAGACTTTGCTAATTTTTTTATGTCATCAGATGTGTGGCCTCTGAACATATCCCAAACTAGGAGTGATGGTTTCTTCTTTAAGGCTGCTCCTGGTCGTCCGTTCCAAATTTCTTCAAGCCATTTTTTTGTTCCGTCTTCATCCATCCAGCCTTTAACATGTGCGCGCACTGTAATCCGTGGTGGGAATTTGACCTTTTTAGGCAAGGTCTTTCTTTTGAAAATAATGACAGGGCGCAGCTTAGTTCCGTTAGCTAAACATGACAGAACGACTGTGAAATGGTTTTTTTCATTTCCTGTGGTTCTGAGTAAAATTGTTTTTTCTCCCAAACTTGCCACAGTTCTGTTGCTTGGAAGATCAAAGGTCATAGGTGTTTCATCCATATTCCCAATATCTCCCAGGTCATAGTTATGGATCCTTCTTTGTTTTATGATGAATGAATGAAATGACATCACTTTTTCCTCAAGGTCTTTTGGCAACTTCTGTGATATCTTGGTTCTTTGCCGCAAACATAGGTCAAACCTATTCATGAAGCGGGTACACCATCCAGCTGACGCAACAAAATTTTCAATGCCTGGTGCTTTTAATTTGTTGTCTTTAGCCATTTCAAGGGCACGTAAGCGAATTTCCATGCGTGTTACACAGTAACCATTTTGACGACGCTCCATAACCCAGTTATGCAATTCAGTCTCTAGAGCCCCATATGAAGTTGTTGAACCACGTCGAGCTTTTTTTGCCTTTGGAATCTTTTCCAAGTCAGCTTTCATTTTCCGCCACTCCCTCACTTGTTTTTCATCAACACAAAATTCCCTACTTGCAATACTGTTATTGCTTTCTTCTGCTCTTGCCACAACCTTAAGTTTGAAACCAGCTTCATATGACCTGCGTTTTTGTTTTGGTCCAGGATTACCGGTAGAAGTACTGGGCTCCATTTGTATGAGGATAAGAAAAAGTTCTAAAATTAAACAGGGAAATTAAAGGAGAGACAGTAAAAGAGTTTGCTACCAGCATCCAAATGCCAATAATTCTTGTTCCGGATGACTAGAGAACAGAATTACTTTCATGTTGCACTTGAGCATTTGGCTGTCTTGTTCTTTAAGGCAGTTCCTCAACTGTTATTCTGACAATTATGGCGATGCTAAACAGCATACTAGAACTACGGTACCGTACTTCTCTTAAGATTTTCAGGGACCCAATAATGGAACAAAACATTTGTGGTTTGCCTTTTTAAAAATCATCACAAGATTGAGAGCAAGCGTGGTGTGATGGTGAAGAGCGGTGGACTCTAATCTGGACAGCCAGGTTTGATTCCCTGCTCCTCCACATGAGCAGCAGACTCAGATCTGGACAGCCAGCTTATATTCCCTGCTTCTCCACAGGAGCAGCAGGCTCAGATCTGGACAGCCAGGTTTGATTCCCTACTCATCCACATGAGCAGCAGACTCAGATCTGGAGAGCCAGCTTTGATTCCCTGCTCATCCACAGGAGCAGCAGACTCAGATCTGGAGAGCCAGCTTTGATTCCCTGCTCATCCATAGGAGCAGCAGACTCAGATCTGGAGAGGTAGCTTTGATTCCCTGCTTCTCCACATGAGCAGCAGACTCAGATCTGGACAGCCAGCTTTGATTCCCTGCTCATCCACAGAAGCAGCAGACTCAGATCTGGACAGCCAGCTTTGATTCCCTGCTCATCCACAGGAGCAGCAGACTCAGATCTGGAGAGCCAGCTTTGATTCCCTGCTCATCCACAGGAACAGCAGACTCAGATCTGGACAGCCAGCTTTGATTCCCTGCTTCTCCACATGAGCAGCAGACTCAGATCTGGAGAGGCAGCTTTGATTCCCTGCTTCTCCACAGGAGCAGCAGACTCAGATCTGGAGAGGCAGCTTTGATTCCCTGCTCATCCACAGGAACAGCAGACTCAGATCTGGACAGCCAGCTTTGATTCCCTGCTTCTCCACAGGAGCAGCAGGCTCAGATCTGGACAGCCAGGTTTGATTCCCTACTCATCCACATGAGCAGCAGACTCAGATCTGGAGAGCCAGCTTTGATTCCCTGCTCATCCACAGGAGCAGCAGACTCAGATCTGGAGAGCCAGCTTTGATTCCCTGCTCATCCACAGGAGCAGCAGACTCAGATCTGGAGAGGTAGCTTTGATTCCCTGCTTCTCCACATGAGCAGCAGACTCAGATCTGGACAGCCAGCTTTGATTCCCTGCTCATCCACAGAAGCAGCAGACTCAGATCTGGACAGCCAGCTTTGATTCCCTGCTCATCCACAGGAGCAGCAGACTCAGATCTGGAGAGCCAGCTTTGATTCCCTGCTCATCCACAGGAACAGCAGACTCAGATCTGGACAGCCAGCTTTGATTCCCTGCTTCTCCACATGAGCAGCAGACTCAGATCTGGACAGCCAGCTTTGATTCCCTGCTTCTCCACAGGAGCAGCAGACTCAGATCTGGAGAGGCAGCTTTGATTCCCTGCTCATCCACAGGAACAGCAGACTCAGATCTGGAGAGCCAGCTTTGATTCCCTGCTTCTCCACATGAGCAGCAGACTCAGATCTGGACAGCCAGCTTTGATTCCCTGCTTCTCCACAGGAGCAGCAGACTCAGATCTGGAGAGCCAGCTTTGATTCCCTGCTCATCCACAGGAGCAGCAGACTCAGATCTGGAGAGGCAGCTTTGATTCCCTGCTCATCCACAGAAGCAGCAGACTCAGATCTGGACAGCCAGCTTTGATTCCCTGCTCATCCACAGGAGCAGCAGACTCAGATCTGGACAGCCAGCTTTGATTCCCTGCTTCTCCACAGGAGCAGCAGACTCTGATGTGCAGAGCCAGCTTTGATTCCCTGCTCCTCCACAGGAGCAGCAGACTCAGATCTGGAGAGGCAGCTTTGATTCCCTGCTTCTCCACAGGAGCAGCAGACTCAGATCTGGAGAGCCAGCTTTGATTCCCTGCTTCTCCACAGGAGCAGAAGACTCAGATCTAGACAGCCAGCTTTGATTCCCTGCTTCTCCACAGGAGCAGCAGACTCAGATCTGGACAGCCAGCTTTGATTCCCTGCTTCTCCACAGGAGCAGCAGACTCAGATCTGGAGAGCCAGCTTTGATTCCCTGCTTCTCCACAGGAGCAGCAGACTCAGATCTGGAGAGCCAGCTTTGATTCCCCACCCCTACACGTGAAGCTTGCTGGGTGACTTTGGGCTAGTCACAGTTCTCCACGAACTCTCTCAGTCTCACCTACCTCGCAGGGTGTATGTTATGAGGAGAAGAAGGGGAAACGATTGTAAGCCGGGTTTATTCTCTTGAAAAGGTGCGAAGGAGAAGCTGGAGAAGGGGCGGTGGTGGGCAGCGTGGAGGAGGAGCTGAAATAGGCGCAGCCGGAGAAGGGGCGGGGGTGGTCAGCGTGGAGGAGGGGCCGAAACAGGCGCGGCCGGAGAAGGGGCGGGGGTGGTCAGCGTGGAGGAGGGGCCGAAGCAGGCGCGGCTGGAGAAGAGGCGATGGGGGCCGGAGAAGGGGCCGAAGGAGCCTGGAGCTGCGGCCGGGGAGAAAGCGGCGCCGGCAGCCAGCGCTCAGGAGGAGGCTGCACCCTCCTGGCCGCGCCGCTCGCGGGGCCGCTTCCACGCCGCCCGCTCGAGCCGCAGCTGGGGAAAGAGCCGCACCGCCGCCCAGCACACGACTGGAGCCGCGGCTGGGAAAAGAGCCGCGCTGGCAGCCAGCGCTCAGGAGGAGGCTGCACCCGCCTGGCCGCGCCACTCGCGGGGCCGCTTCCACGCCGCCCGCCCGAGCCGCGGCTGGGGAAGGAGCCTCGCCGGCGCCCAGCACATGGCGGGAGGCCGCACCCGCCTGGCCACGCCGCCCGCTGGAGCCGCGGCCGGGGAAAGAGCCGCGCCGGCAGCCAGGGCTCAGGAGGAGGCTGCACCCACTTGGCCGCGCTGCTCGGGGGGCCGCCTCCACGCCGCCCGCTGAAGCCGCGGCCAGCGCGGAGGAGGAGGCCGAAGGAGCCGCCGGCGCGGCTCCTTCCCCAGCCGCGGCTCGGGCGGGCGGCGTGGAAGCGGCCCCCCGAGCAGCGCAGCCTGCCTGTTGTTGTTGTTAGTTGCTGCTCTGGAGCAGCAAGAAGTCGGGCGGCGGGTCGCTGCTGCTGCCGCCGCGGGACATGCTGGGCAAGGAGAGGGGAGGAGGAGGTAAGTTTCCACCTGAAATTTCCCCTTAGTGGTACCTCTCCCCCGGGTGACTCGCGTATAAGCCGAGGGCTAATTTTTCACCCCTTTTTGGGGGTTGAAAAACTCGGCTTATACGCGAGTATATACGGTAGTCTTTTTTATGTGTTTCTTTATTCATGCATGTAAAAAACTTTGAAAATGTCCTTACTTAACATCACTATTTGTCCAGAACTCCACCTTCAGGTTTGAAATTAAGCCTTCCAAGTTGGAAGTTTAGACCACAACCTAAAATTTTGCAAATCCTCAGTTTATGTTACCTGAAAATTCAATATTACACTGAAATTTGATACCGACAGTCGTAAATGACAAAGCTGAAGGGCACCAAATAGAAATAACACATGTAGAGTGTTAGCCAATACCACTTTCAAAACTTAGGTCGATCTACAATTACTCTCTGGGTTTTGTGTTGAGCCTCAAGCATACATGAATCCTACATTCATTGAAAATTGTACCTGTCATGCTTTCATGCTAAAATGGGGACTGACACATTACAGCTATCCAACAAGCATTCATCCCAAACCTGCAATCCTTTCCTCAGAATGGTTTGCACACTGGAACCTATTCACATATGAACATGTCCAATGACAATTCCAGTAACAAGTTGTGTACACAAGATTCTCTGACACATGAGGCAACGTTTAAAACCATGTTTACAATCTAAGAAACTAACAAATGAGGCTGAGTTTAACTTGGTTAAGTATCTGACAAGTACCTCTTAATTATGTTAGACCACAAAATAAGAAAACTGGTGTATGAGTTTCCCCCGTCTTTTAACAAATACAAATAAGTTACTAGGAATCTGTAAGGAAACTGATATACTCCCATATGCTGTGTAGTTGGTTTATAATTTCAGTAACAGAAGAGAGAAGGCAGCCACTCAATATGATGTTTAGCTCGGCAAGAAACACAGTGAATCTACTCTGCAGTTTTGGCATTAAAGAGTAACAACTGTGTATGTTCTTACCCTCTGTTAGTGCTTCATCAAGGAACAATTTTAGCCTCCGGCTTCTGAGCCCAAACACTTTTCCTGTTTCAAGTAGAAGCCCTTGATAGGTTAGTCCATTCTGACCAATAGGATTTTCCATGAGAAGGGTTCCCACCATTCCTTTCAGACACTCTACAGGAGACAAGTTATTCTGTTTCTTAGTAAGGCAAAGAAAAAACAGGATTATCTTGACTTCTACAAGCATAGATTTCTCTCAAAGTTCCATTCCTGCTTCAGCTTATAACATTCATTGTTCTAGATCCTACATCCAGTGTCTGAAGTTAAGTTTCAGGCACCAAATATTTATTTTACAGATAGCCTTGCACAGAACAATCTAGAATACTTTCATAAACTGCATAAATGGAACTGAATTTGTTAATTAACCTAGAAATAACATTGGTAGTTTATGATGACATATCGTAAGACGGTCAGGTAAACACTTCCCTTTTTTATACAACCATAGATTCTGGACATGACTGCTGCAAAATGTAACATACCATCCCTCCTGTACATCTTTAACTAGCATCTGTTCATGTCAGCCATGTCAAATACAAAACAAAAACAAAAAAGAGGGTATTAAAAAAATCTCATGTTCCTATTTGCTATTTCCTCACCTCCTCCTATCACGTCAGACCTTTTCTACCTACCTTCTGTCACTCAGCACTTCCTAGAATAAAAAGCATACACATGGGATACTACTGCATTCTAATCCCTTCACAGCATCACAGGCCAGGCTTGGAGGTGGGGAGAAGAATGTGGGGAGATGATGACAGTGGAGTCATCTATGTAACTACAACTAGAACCAAGAAACAATGCTCAGGACAGACATGCATTTAGCCAGCGTTCAGAACAAGGCCCAAGGTCTATAAATTTCATATTGAGTCAGTTGATTGGTATCCTATAGACCATGGGTTCTCGACAAGGGAGGAATCCCCCCGGGGGGGGGGAATTTTAGGGTTCCGGGCGGGGGGGGCAGATTGGGATCACTATTCAGCAAAGTGTGATGTCCTGTAGATTATGTACAATCTGTAAAATTGTACTTTTTTTTTTTGAGATAGACTATCTTGGGAAGGGGGGAATTATATTCTGAACAATGGTGAAAGGGGGGAATGGAGCAAAGAAGGTTGAGAACCACTGCTATAGACATTACCTTGTGGTTTTGCATTCACTAGCTGTAAATTTATATACTGACAGAGGAAGCCATCAGGACAGCTCAAAGCCGGAGCTGACCCTGAAGTTACATGAAGCGTCTTTCCGCTGAGGCTCATCAAGTCAGTTTGGTTTTTCAGTTCTGAAAAGACAGATAAGGCAAGTCGGGCCTTTACAAGCACGCAAACACACACGTTCCTACTTACCTCACATTACATAGGATGTATTTTCTTTCTAGGATGCCCATACAGTTACTAGAAACATAGGCAGTGAGGGCTTGCATTGTAGCAACTCACATTAATATATATAGTCTGCTCAGCTAGTAGAAAATTTTGAATACCTGCTGAAGGATGCTGTTAAATAATATATTTATTATAAAAGCAAGCTCTAGAAGGATAGTATAAAAATATGTTTTAAGAATGTATAGAAAGATGTTTCACGTATGTACAGAACTGTAAGTGCAGCAATATTTTAAAAGTACCCTTTTAAATGAAAAAAACCCCACAATTTAAGTTTTGAAAATAGCCTCACTTGACTTCTTTCAGTAAAGAGAGGCCATTTAAAAAGAGATAAATAATTCAGCATGTTAATTCAGTGGGCTTCAGTAAAGGTGATCTGACTGAATATTCAGCTCAAAATGCTGAGTGGCCCAGCAAAAACTTTCTCAGTGACCCTCATCACTAAATAATGATATAGCAGATTCAGCTATACTGCTTTATGCTCACAAGGCCTGATGAGCATATTGCTCATATGAGTTCATTTTCCCCCTAAGTCAGGCTAATGGTAAATGCATCTCAACAGAATCTAGACAGCAACAGAACTCAAGAGCATATAGGCAGGCAAAAAAATTGCTGTAATTAACAGAGGGAAAAAACAGAAGGATTTTCTGTTCACTGGTAATTTTCTCCGACAACAATACATCTGTATTTCTCTTATGAGTTTAGAATATTAGGATAAAGCAGATATAACAACTGAACAACTATTAACTGGCAGGTTTCTTTTGCCCTACTTCAGCATTCTATGGGTACTGCAAAATTTAGTTTTATGCACATTAATCCAAAAATTGGACATGTAATTTGCACAGCTTTTAAGGGATGATCTTTTCCATATTGTCACAGACAACAAGCCTTTACACGCAACATTTTTTTTCTTGAGGCAAGATTATCATGCTAAAAATGTCCTCTGGACACTATACTGAAGGAACTTTGGAACCCTGGTGTGTTTCCCAAAATTCTTTTTTCATCTTTTTGCAGCTCTGAATGGCAATTGCTTGCATTTGATACAGTCCTCTTTTTTTTTAAGTTAGGTTTTCTAGTACCAGTAATACCATCATGCAACCAATCATATTTGTCCATGACAAGGTCACAGAGGATAAACGAAGCTAATTGAAAACCAGGGCAACTCTTCATCAATGTATTCTCCCCTCCGAATTAGCTTTGTTCCCCCCCCCCCCCATTATGTCTTCAAATAGCTATTGATGCATTTTGCTGCATGATGGTTTCACAGTTGCTAGGAGTTAAAAAAAATGGTGCTGAAGCTTCAGCTGTGAGCCATATGAAGTGCTGACACTAGAATACCAGGTATGAAGGGATGTGATGCCTGAAAGTATTTGGGGGGGGGGGTTTAGGTAGGAGGCATCAACCATCATAATGAAAGATGGGTAGCTTTTCTTGGTAGACTGACACTTTTCCCCTGGGCTGTCAACAGCCTCAGGAAAAACACCCAAAATGAGGACACTGCAAATAATAATTTTAAAATGTTATAAAACTGCTGTGTTACACATCAAACATCTGTACACAAGAATAAGTTTTAAATGCATTCTTTAGAACAGATAGGCAAATTGTTCTGCAACAATTGTTGTGGAAGTGTTTGCCACTTCATAGTCAATTTCTTCTTTGAAGTATTATTTTTGTTCCAAGGGTTTACAGCTAGCTAGCTACAGTTTACAAAACATTCTTAATGGCTGCATTTCTCACGTTACCCATTGCTGCGTTAAGATCACTAGTTCCTAAAATATGTTAAATTCCATGCCCAACCACAGGCAAATAACTTTTAAAAAATTATTAGACTATCAGTCATTTTGTTTCTTTTGTACAGTATCTGGTTAATTCCCCCTCCCCCCACTATTTAAGAAAGATTTAAAGTTAGAACATAGGTTAAATAACAAGACGTTCTCAGTCTGGAGATCTTCAACCCCTCATATGACAAAACATTTCAAAATGGCAAGAGCAAAGAACACCATTATATGATTGCTTCAGTGTGCAAACCTTACACATTCTAGTTTGACCAGAATTTGAAATTGTAGCACATCTTGTCCACTGAAGTCTAAGTAGCCAGATATGGAGTCTAGGAGTAGTCACCTGAACATTTTATTTGAAAATGACCAAATTTACCAGGAAGCCTCAGGTAAATAGAATCCAAAGACAATCTAGAACTGTTCATAACCAACTGCAACATGTATAAGTGTCTGGTCCTAAGTCTAGTAAAAAGTGGGTCCAAGAGTACGCAAACTATATACATATATATATATTTAAATGTCACACACTAATAGTTTTCTAAACACACACAGTGTGTCATTTTCAGTCAAATCCACCACCAACCTGTTTTTCCACTGAAAATAGCTAGCTTTGAATTTTCCAAACCAAAAATGGATGAGATAGCTTGAACAAGTTTGCTGAAGTCTAATTTATTATCTCCCTTAGGATTTTCCAACAGCATCATCCCATCTGGGGAGGAGAGAGAATATAACGTAATTGGTGTCTTTATTTTTTCTAAGATATCAGACATGGTTACACTTTATTAACAAATACTTTTTAAAGTCAGAATACACAGACCTCTCTTTTCCCAGGAACTAGTTAACCATTGTATCTTCATCTAAAATTACATCACCAGAAAGGCTATCTAACATGTCGTTACAATAATGATACTAGAGAGGATAAGATTCCTGACCACAGCTCTGGAGGCTGAAGTTCTTTTGAAATATTAAAATCAGATCTTTTTAAAATAACCAGAAATAGCCAGATCACAAGTTGTGTGGTATGGTCTCAAAGATGTTTAAGATTTATTTTTCCTGAACAGTAGCTTCATCTTGAACCACACAGCCTAGCACTTTAGAAACTGGTTGTGATGTGGAACAGTAGTCAGGTTTTTCCATGGGGGGAAAAAAGCTCATAAGAACATCCAAACCCATTGTGCAAACCTAAGCAGCTTTCTGGATTCTAGCCATGCCATTTAAAAATAACTCTCAGTTTGGACATTACATTTCAAAAGCCTATGATAGTCAAAACAATTATTTATCAAGTCCAGATTTTTTTGTTACGGATGCTGGTCATTAGCACATTATGCAAAGATCCATATTATGCCAAGTCATAAATGTTTCGTTTCTTTTAATATACTTGATGTATGCTTCAGTTTACAGTTTTAAAATTATTAAAGCAAGTAAACAATCACCAACCAGTGTCTTCCAAATCATTTTCATTCCTTTATAACAAGTATCTCCCCTCTTCCCACAAAATTTAACGATCTTTTTTACAATCTTCCAGGAAGAGAGGAATTAAATGCAGTTGGCAGGGTTCAGTCATCTTTGGTATAGCCTTCACTGGCATCTGGCACACTGAAAACTGGCTGTCTTCAACAGGACCAGGAATAGTGCAAAGTATATTTTCTGTAGTTTATTGTTGTAATTTATGGCTGCATTAGTGAAAATCAGCAGATTTTACAAGCAGCATGTAAAGTTATAGCCATCATCCCAAAGTGATCCCTGATGCATCACATAGCAACTTCTTCCTAAAAAGGAGCAGTGGAGCTACACTCTGAGGAACAAAACAACTGGAAAATAGATTTATGTGTCCATACCTTGTTCTTTACCATTAACACAGATGTTGAGGATGACATAAGCACATGCTGGCTCAATATGGTGGTGTAAAGCGCCCTTTGCAAGGGTAATTTCCAGTTCAGATCCCTTCAGCTAAACAAGCAACAATTAGGTTTTGTTAAATTATTATTCTAATAAAGGATATACAATGTATTTCACAACCATCGCAATTTGGGACACCGGAATTCTTGCAAATTAGCAATATTCTTACATATTAGCAGTTATGCATGCTCTTGCATGTAATTCTTGCATATTAGAAACTATTTCATAGCAGACAACGGTGAAGAGCATTTGCCAGAGATAACTCCAGACACATTCAAAATACACCCCTGGTGCCTTGAAAATAAACTTCCATGGTTCAAACCCAAAGGCAGAAAAAGTGCCTCTTCATTACAAATCTGAGGAGAAATGTACAGATGGGTTGGCAGCTATTGTGGTGATGCACTGTATTTCTTTGTCTGCAGTTCTGACCATAAGGGCACAATTGTTACTGACCACCAGAAAACTGGCAAATTTTGAGGCAGAATTAATAAACACGAAAATCATAGGTGCATGGATACACACACACATGAATGCCTTCAACATCTGAACAGTTTATAGTTATTGTGAAAGTATTAAAATACACTTTAAAGTTACACTCACTACATTTAAACAGAAGAAAGTAAAGCCTGGTCTGTAAATACACAATATAGCATCTGTGCTAAACTGTCATACAATGTACTGATTTCAGAATCTGACCACTCCAATTCTATTTATTTACATAACTTTTAAACCTCTTCTTCCCACAAATATTAACAGTGTGGCAGAATATACAACAGAAGGGATTGTTTACATTGCAACACCCATATCCATAAGAAATAATTTTAATGATGGCACTTTGCTGAAGATTAACATTTAACTGTAAACATTCAATCTTATGAAACAGTGCCATACATATCCCACTCACAGATGGCTGGCAAAACCATAACCCAGGTGTTCAACCCTGTTGAGCTTGTGGGCACTTCTGGAATTTCGATGTAATGGGCACCAGAACAAAATGGTTGCCATGGTGGGCTGGATCTAATGATAAAACATTGAGAGATTCTATAAAATATTAAGAGGTTCCAAGCCAACCATCCAAATATAATGAAGGCAGCTGTTTCAAAATAGGTGCTCCCGGGGGGACACAAAGATGATGTCTCTTGGGCTCTTTTGAATCACCTCCTGCCCCAGTGAGGTGAAATGAGCGAGAATTGGCTCTTTGCTTTGAGGAGGAAGAAGGTGGATGCCATGGTACCCATAGGCACTACAGTGGGCATTGCTGTCATAGATAGCAGAAAGACGGCAAGTTACCAATCCATAGGAACTTTCATTGGTCTAAAAATGGAACACTGATTTAGGTGTCCTACAGCAATTACAGATTTTGGTTGACTTGGGAGACCTAGATAGTCTCCCTTGGTCAAAAGTCACAATGTCTCAGACCAATCCAGTTGAGGATATACACATTATGGCACACTTTGTATACTCCAGTCAAGGGATTAATTAGGACATGATCCAGGCAAAAGTAAGTACACAAATCCACTATGAAACCAATACAAGGGTCAAGCATGTCCTTCACTCTTCCACTGAACATGTTAAACATAAAGTGCAGTCTTGGATTGAACTGGGCCCTTCACAACAGCGTGATGGCCTTCAAAGTGAAAGAAAGGTCTCTCTGTAGAAACAAGAGCATGTACTAATGCTCTATTATCCACTTTTTGAACCCCTGGTCTGTTGTTGACTAAAATGTGAGCCTGTATTTCTATGATATAATGGATGTTTAAATTTTCTTTTTCAAAAATGTTACACACTCATATTTTAACCTTTTCTAGAAAGTAGCCATTGTTTACATTTCCTATGCTGAAACATTACCTCAGTTAAAATCTAATTAACAGATTTAAAAAGAAAAAAAATCATGATCCTAGTGCCATGTAACCATTAAATTCATGCTAAATATATTTTTGACTGCCCCAGAATCATAGGCAGGGTCGAATTTAGGTTTGATGAGGCCCTAAGCTATTGAAGATAATGGGGCCCTTTATATATAGGTACAACAACTTGACCTACATTCAACTGTGCTGCACTGCAGTCTGCAGCTGCATGCTACATGTTGGCATGCAACCAGTCCATGCAGAATGTAGGCACCCCATATATAGAAATGAGCAAACCAGTGATATTTTAGGGAGCAGGCTAGCAGGGGGGGGGCATTACTTACATCATAGGAGCCAACACAACACAAAACACTGTTGCTGTACATAGGATTTATTTTATTTGTTTTTTATCTTATATTTTGGAAATGTACATCCAGGTTTTTTTCCCCTTTAAAGTTTTTTTGGGGGCCCAAGAGAGTGGGGCCCTAAGCTATAGCTTGTTTAGCTTATACGTAAATCCAGCACGGATCATAGGCATTTATATTCAGTGGCTGGCATTGTTTTGATAATTCCATAAAACGACAAATAAATCTGATTTAATAATCTGAATTGACAATGAAGCAACACGAAAACTTCACAAATTTGCTTCATTTTATTGCATTCTCAAATTGCTAAACATACTCTATTTGTGTTAAATAGTCCAGAATGTTTTTGCTCATAAACTAATTCAAAGTTGAAGTACTAAGCAGATGGCTTAGCTTTTGACATATCAAGGTAATCACTAGATATTTACATTTTTTATTTTATGCAATTTTTAAAAAATAAAACAATTTAACTGACTGCCTTTCTTCTTTCAGATAATCCGAAAGCCTGCATTATTCCGTACAAGAAGTCTGTTTCTCAATGTGAAAGCACAAAATGCATAATTCTTTTTACTTTAATGTACTATGCCGCTCAGATTTTAAAAAAATACTCAGATTTATTTAGCACTCAATATATTAGATTAAATTATATTTGGTCCTTAAACCAAAGTTATAGATCCAGTGTTGGATCCGATTACCTCCTTCCACTAAGCTGGCTCCTACAGGTCTGATTTCCTCCAATGGAGAAAGACTTGGTGAGAAGAACTGGCAGATGAGAGTCAGACAATCCAACCCCCAGTTCACACCTACTTGGGAAAACATGAGCCTTAACATGAGATCCTGCATACAACTCTTGTGAACGAAGTGATCCACCTCATTCTCCCCCCTACAACACACACACAAGAGGGAAGCAGGGAAATCAAGCAAACAGGGCTTCTGCAAAATCTGGTGTTCACATAGACTGCCCATGTCAGAAAGGATACCTGCATAGTGAAGACCCCAGTATATTCCCCTACCATGAAAATGTCCCTGCAGATCTAGACTGGAATAAACCAGATCATAATGATGGAGGGCATTTCTGCATCAACTGAAGCATTAAACAACACTCCTGGATACAATAAGACTCGTAGGAAGATACAGATATATTAGAAATGGGGAAAGTCCAGAATCCTGAAGGGTGCTCATGAGTATGCATACCATTATCACATTCATCAATTTTTCAAAGATAGTCTCTGTAGCCAGAGGGTCACCCAAATCCTCTGAATTTTTAAATCCATTTGAAAATTTGGCATGAGGGTGGGGGAAAATGCCTTATTGTTGCAATTTCCTTTTAAACTGATCCATCAACAGGACCTTTTATGTTCTCTGGTAGGCTGCCGAGATCAGTGCATAACAAGGGTGCAGATGTGCATTTGCAGACTAAAACATTAAAACAACTTTGTGGGCAAGCATAAGAATGTACCAATACAACACTTGAGAGCACATGAAATCAATATACTCCCTTAGCAACTCTTCCCAACTGGTAAACTGCAACATACATACATTCACCAGGTTTAAATTTGAACTAATTCTAATGCAGACAGTCAGACAACTAGAGAAAATAAATATATATATATATATTAACCATGACCAAAAGAGGGCTTAGACTACTAGGTGGTGCATAAATCTATGAACACTGGTTTTGAAAGAATCGTTGGAAGATTCCACTGACTTCTTGAACCTTAAAACTGGTTATATAATATAAACATCTGAAATGGATATAGTGAGTCCGGTCCAATAAACATTTAATGTGAACAATACATTATTCAGTTGATGGCCTAGGTGAATATTCTCCAAAGGATTCGTATTTGTTCTTACCTGGGTTTTCTCTTGAATAAGCACTTCTGTTGATGTAGGCACAGGGTATGCCTTTAGGGCTGCCTTTATTGTTGCAAAAATGAAATCTGTATGCTCCTTAATCACAGTATCAAGATAATCTCCTTCTGGATGTGCTCGATAGTATACTGTAATCTCATCAGTAGGAACTAGATTGCGCTGTAATAAAAATCAACAACTGCAGTGAACAATCACAGTTAACTTTTCCATCCAGAAAGTAAAACCTATTTTGGTTATAACCGGACCAAAGTTTATATCTAAAATAGTCAAACAAAGATATTTTTTAAAAATAGTGGAAGCTGAAAGGAATAATGGCATATTTTATCACACGTTTGCATTCTTAGCTAACAATACAATCTAAAAATGTTTCAAAGAGGACAAATATAATCATGCCTCACATGCGCAGTTAGTCTTTTTTGTAGGAAAAAATCTTCATTATGCTAACTGCTGACAATCAAAAATTATTCCAAGACAAAGGGTATTAACAGAATTAATGTAATTTTGTTCTTAGCCTGTGGTTGTTTCTGACTGAGTCTAAAGTTTATTTATAGACATTTCTGTCTTAACACAAAGAGAAGTCACCTTCACACACAATTACCTGTGTCATGCTCAATTTTTATTCTCTTCTATTCTCCTTTTATAGCCATCTGTTCAGTCCCTATATCATACACAAAACCCCCACACAGACTTTTCTTCAGTACTTTCCTATTATGTTTAAAGCATTGATTTCTCCTGTCTCTTCGCAGACACACTGTTATTATGATCTGCTTAATGATCTTGTTTTTTGCTGTATTGCGGCTGATTTGGCAAGAGCAATATATGAGCTTACAAAAAGGGGGGGGGGGACCAACAGCACCGATCAGGATTAAAAGAAAAGTCTGCCTATCTCCTGTTCAGACGTACTATAAAACATACTCTCAGTGTAATGCCTTTAATACACCCATTTCATGGTCAAGGTTACTAGCTAAATTAAGGTACTATAAGCAAATAATATAAAAGATTGGAGAGACTGAACTATATATAAGAAAGTGAGCAAAAACAGAGTGACAGGAATATGATCAATAGACCCTCAGGCACCACTGCAAATACTGGTGCTTAAGAAAATGTGTGCTTGAACTTGTCCTAAAGTCAATGTTGTGGGCATAGACCACTGAGACCACAAAATAAGTAAAGAGCTAAATTTGTTCCCGTGAGACACAACTACAATAACAAAAGGGAATGGGCATAGATGGACTTGCCAAGCAATGCTGGTTGTAAGCTATGGCAAAAAAATAAGATGAGCTATAAGGAAGGAGGCCCCACAGAAACCATTGCAAATCATCTGATAATAGTATAGCAAGCAACAAAGGATGAATTGCTATATAAATATCTATACCATTCACATCTGACAACACATTTTATTTTATTTATTAAATTTAAATTGGGGAGTTACCCTTTCTTTCTATTACATATGGCATTCAATGATCCTTAGAAAACTCCTAACACAATGCTACTGAAGTTAACAAAACAGTACACTAAAGCACAATATAGCTATATATATCAAAATAAGTCTGAATGAACTGCCATAAAGGCTCAAGCAGAAAGATACCGCAGCCATAAAATATAACACAGTCAAACAGCAGCTGATTATCAACTGATAATCCAAGGAACAGGATAACTCTTAACAACTTCTAAAGGCTTGGACAAACAGAACTGACTTGCACTAAAACAAAGGTACCTAGGGAGGTGTTTGCCATTTAACACTTTAATATTTTCTGTAGCAGTTTTAGAAGAAAAGCATGAACTCACTTGAAGAGTATCAGGCGACTCAGCCAAAACTAACCGTGTGCCCTGACTTTTAACATGTAAATATATTTAAATTCATACATACATCTCAAAAACTAGGTCCTCTAAATGACTAAGTTAAAAAGAACTAACCGGCCTGCAGCATTACAAACCAAAATACAATTAATACAAATAAAGTCCTGGATCTAAAAATCTGCCTGACTAGTTCTGCATATCTAAGGGGATTTTGGTGCTAGGTTTTTCAAAAGGCCACACTGCAAATTACTTTTGAACCTCATGTGACTTCCCAAAGCAGATTCTGGAAAGGTATGCGAGTTTGCTGCTCAAAATGAACCCAAAAGTAGTCCTTTTGATCATGGCTATAGTTTCATGCCCCCTCTTGAACGCATACCTTAATGTGGTGAGGGGGTTTGTGTGTCAGCAAAAATGAGAGCAATACCATAAGGAGTTTGGAATCTGTAAAGAGGCTAAATTCCTAGCAGAGTCACTCTTGGCAGAAAGGTCACAGCTGAGACACCTGACTAAGATGCATTCACCCCATTCAGGGACCAACAGTCACATCAGTAGAAGAGAACAGACAGTTCCAATGGTAATGAAGGTGGAAGAATCTTGAAAGGAAACTACTGGGCAGCAGCAGTAGTGGAAGTTGACACTGGTGGAGGATCTCACACAGACAACAGCAGTGCCACATCAGCTAGCCCTGGCTAGTACTGTGCAGAAAAAAGCAATAGTAAAGCACTTCTGATCATTTTACCTCAAAAACCCTATGAAGAGAAAATCCAAAATGAGTGCCAAAGCAGGATTAGAGCTGAATATCAAGAAGACAAAAGTAATGACTATTGGGGAATTATACAGCTTTAAGGTTGATAATGAAGAAATTGAAATTGTTCAAGATTTTCTATTCCTTGGTTCCATCATCAACCAAAAGGGAGATTGCAACCAAGAAATCAATAGACGGAGACTGGAAAAGGCAGCCATGAAGGAGCTAGAAAAGATCATTGAGCGTTAGGATGTGTCACTGATGACCAAGATAATTCATACCACAGTAGTCCCCATTACTATGTACATGTGTGAAAGTTGGACAATGGAGAGAGCTGACAGGAAGAAAGTTGATTCATCTGAAATGTGGTATTGGAGGAGAGTTTTACAGATACCATGAACCGCCAAAAAGACAAATAAGCGCATTCTAGATCTAATCAAGCTTGAACTCTCTCTAGAAGCTAAAATGACTAATCTGAGGCTATCATACTTTGATCGCATTATGAGAAGACCAGACTCAGTGGAAAAGACAATAATGTGATGAAAAATTGAAGGCAGCAAGAAAAGAGGAAGACCCAACATGAGATGGATTGACTCTATAAAGGAAGCCATGGCCCTCAATTTGCAAGACCTGAGCAAGGCTGTTAACGACAGCACATTTTGGAGGTCGTTAATTCATAGGGTCGCTACTGAGTCAGAAGTAACTTGATAACACTTAACACACACATGGTTTCAGGTTTACATTTAACTAAAAAGAGGATGGTAGAACCATAGAGGCAATTTGTAGAGGAACCCTGCCCCCTCCCCTGACCCAAATGCTGAAGCTGCTTGAGTCCTTAGATTTGCTGACCTTCTTTCGAAGTTTCTGGATGCGATTTATTACTTCACGAGCCACACCTTCATCGACCATGGACTGATCAGGAGTAACATCCAACAGAACCAAAACCTTGGGAGAGAGCAGAATAAATACAAGCAGATGCCATAAACAACGTAATAAATAAAATCCAGATGGTACAATTGTGTTCTATCATGTATTGTATAGTGTGTATAAAAAAATAATGTTTTTAAAAAACCCAGACACTCTCAGCGGATTATACCAAACAGAATAATTTCTGAAAAGCCATAACTAACTTTTGGTAAAATTTACCTTTTTCTTATGCAATGGTGAACAATAAGCACATAATGTTCAAAAGTTAATAATGTTTATTTAAATTTCATCCACCCTCTTGTCACAAGATAGTTTCCTGTATCTTTCAATGCCACAGAGCTAACTGGTAATGTGCACCTTCATCTCCTGCCCTTTTTACCCTATTATGGATAATGATAATGCAGATGGCAAGGAGGTTAAAATCTTCAGGTCTTAGTGGGAGGTAAGAAAATCCCAGTAACACTACTGCACTCTGAAGCAGCCACACTCACCCACTATACCTCCTTTCTAATGAGAAGGACCAGGAAAAGCAATACACCTGCATTCCCTTCAATTATGTCGAAAGATGCCTATCTTGAGCAGGACACTGCTTAGATTTGTCTATTTCCAATATTTATATCACATTTTTAAACTGCCCTCAAAGTGGTTTCAAGTAATCAATAGAGCAATAAAATAAGATACAATTGAAGCATATATTTTTTTATTAGAACTCATCCCTAACATGAACTATACGAATTTGTTCCCCCCCAGAAAATACAACAACCAGCAGCAAAGAGATCTGTCAAATGTCTGCTGGAATAAAACCCCTTTAAAGCCTGCAGAACCTTATCAGAGAAGGCACATTACACATTTCCTCTTGAAGCCCATTCCACCGGCTGAAGAAAATAAAACAAAACTGCTCAATGAGGCCGAATGAACCTTCCAAAAGGAGGGAACCTCCAATAAACTTCATTGAGCTGAGAAGATTTGGCGAACACACCTGCATCAGAAGAGATGGCCTTTCAAGTATGAGGTGTTTGGAGGTGGAAGGTCCTGCATTCTACAGCCACTGGGAGTATGAAGGAGGAATGCATGCCCTATCGCTGGCCTGTTGCCACAGATCCAATCCCTTTCTCAGTGCTGAGGCAGGCTGAGGACAAAGGCTCAGCAAGTACTCTCAGGGCCATGACTTGGGACAAGGCCAGCAGGGAAGCTGGCTCTCTCTGGGCAGCTGCAGATGGACTAGGCAAAAATAGGGGGAGTGTGGTTTGTCAGGGAGAGTAGCTCCACCCTCCTGATTTTTTTTGGGGGGGACTGTTTTCCCCAATCTGGGTAGGCTGGTTCTTGGGGCTGCCTCCATAAGGGGCTGAAAAAGATCTGAGGAGGATGTGCACAGAGCCTCTCCTGCAACTTAAAAGGAGAGGCCTGTTAATGCGAGAAAAACAACCCCTGGATGCTTGCCAACTCTGTGCTTCTCTACTGAGGCCACCCAGGGCCCAAGCAGTGAGGTACTGGAAGGCACGCTACCCCCACATGAAGCACATTAGAGCAGTTCAGTCTGGAGTTACAGAGGCAGGGATCAGGACCACCACATCAGCAGTCAAGAAGAGAAGAGACTCCCAGAATCTATACTAACATGATGCTCAAAGAGTACACTTAGCCCCTGATCCAGTAGAGTCATTCAGGTTAAATGAATCCATCCCCTCAAGAATATCTGCATTCTTAACTATCACCTCCACCTTGTACGTATTCATTTTCATCTTATTCATCCTCATCCACCTGACCACAGCATATAAACACCTCATTCAAGACAGAGGCAGCTATATCTGGAGCAGAGGTCCCAAATGTGGTGCTCATAGGCACCCTCGGACCCTTTTCCTGGCACCCGCCAAGTGTTTTTAGAAAGTAAGGGGCAGGTGGGGCTCTTGCCCAGCAGGGATTTTGATTGGCTGTGCTGATTAAAATAACATTCTTCTGGTAGCAGCTCCCACTACAGTGTTGGTTTTATTCTCTCTCTCACATCTCTTTCCCAGTATATTTTAAAAAAGTACTCCTCTGTGTGTGCCTCTGCCTCTTAGTGACTATTCTGTGGTTGGATTCACCTCCCATGACAGCCATTTTGGGGTTGCACCCACCTCCCAGTATCACAATTCCAAATGGTGGCCACAGACTCAAAAAGATTGAGGGCCCCTGAAACAGGGAGTTGGGTGTCATCAGCATATTGATGACTTGCAGAGTTCCAAAACTCTGGATGATCTCTTTCAAGTATCTCATGTAAATATTTAAGTACACTGGCAATAGTACTGATCCTTGAGGGGACACAGCATGAACATTTCCATAATGCTGAATCAATGTACAGTATCTGAATGAAAATTCTCTGCTGTAAATGTGACAAAGTCTGAAACCAACAGAGTTTAACACTGGACACTCCAAAAACACACTCTGAATGGGTGGATAAGATAGAATTGTTGACCATGTCGTGGCAGCAGTCAGAACTAACAGGATCTATGGGGCAATGACAACATCTCCATTTGTAGCCTGAGATCATCCACCAGTGCAACTAAAGCTGTCTCCCTCTGTTCTCATCACAAGGTCAGAAATCAGACTGGGAAAGGGAGGGTACAATATCTTCTCCAGTTAGACCATTTCTGACAATGGCACAGCTCCTTCTACCATCTACTGAGCTAGTGCAAACTCTGAGACTGAGCAACTCTTTATATCTTGCTCCCTGCCTCTTGCCATCACAGGCAAATATTCCAAAATTGGTTCTACACAGTGAAGTAAAAAAGCAATGATCCATGACAATGAATACCAACAGACTGAAAGGCTCGACTTCCCCCATATTTATCCAGGGTTACTGTATTTGATACCTGAGAATCCGAATGTGCTTCAAAGTGCGCAGATCCTCCTACAGCCTGGTCAAAGGTGTTCATCAGACGGAGATCTTCCTCATACAGTTCATGCTCTTCCACAACAATGGTGCCTGATTTATTTAAATTAGACAATTACCTACAGATACTGTATTAATATACACATCTTTAACATGAAGTTTTTGTTCCATTGGAACAGTAGCAAGAATTCATGAGGGGTTTTTTTTTACGCATTGTTATCTTCTATAAATCATTCTCAGCAATGCTTCCAAAGTAAAACCCTTTAATATACTCATATTTGTTGACTCCCCTCTGTGTGTTGATACTGGCCATTGTTGAATTGCATTTTGCTTTCAACAGAACTCTGTTCTGATATTTTAGCACATCTACTATAGCAGGTTCCCAACCTTTTTCGAGTCGCGACCCCCTTTTACAATTGCAAAGTAAACTGCGACCCCTGCCACATTTGCATAAAGCCATAAAATGACATTTTCAATAGGATAAAGAAAACACATTAAAAATAGATTTCAGAATATAATTCCAACTTAATATTTAATTAACTAATTTCATTAAATAATTAATTAATATTTAATGTGATGGTTGTGCTTGCATTTGGGTAACCAGCTTCAAAATTCGTGGCTGAGTGTTTGTTAAAGCCAACCTCATGTCATCCTCAACATTTAGTCTGTTTCTTGCCTTTGTTTTGACAATCATGCTAGGTAAAGCTGAGGGCAGCAGGAAAAGAGGAAGACCCAGCAAGAGATGGATTGACTCAATGAAGGAAGCCACGGCTTTCAATTTGCAAGACCTGAGCAAGGCTGTCAAAGATAGGACATTTTGGAGGACATTGATTCATAGGGTTGCCATGAGTCAGAAGCGACTTGATGGCAGTTAACACACACAAGGCCAGTGAAGTCAAATTTGAACGGTGGCTTGACTACTATAATTGTTCAAGCACAACTGAAGCGTTCATATCAGAGCTTCATGGTAGCAAACATATATATATAATAATCGAATGGTCAAGTTTTCCACAAGGAAACCTTGGCAGATGCAATTGAGGGTAGCCAAGGAAGTTGTGAGTCATAGGGTCGCCATGAGTCGGAAACGACTTGACGGCACTGAACACACACACACACAATTTAGAACGTCCAGCCCATCAGCCTGCGTCATCCGCATAACAAGAGAACGATCAATCATCTGAGGTTAGAGGTGAGGGCGGGTGCGCGCTCGCCAGCAGAACAGAGCAGAGCGGGAGTTTCTCGCGCGCCAGGGCAGGCAGGTGGACAAGCCGGGAGGGCGGCTGCAAGCAGAGCGGGGCTTTTCGGGCAGCCTGGCGCCTCGGCTGGAGACGGGGTGGGCGTGTGCGTGAATCAAAAAGAGCCCAGCCGTGTTTTTCAGGCGGCGGAGCTGGGCAGTTGTGGAACGGTCTGGGGAAAACCTTTGCGGAAGGACACAAAAGGGGGCCGTTACTGGGTTACGTGGCGACGACCCCCCAGAAAACACTTCGCAACCCCCTTGGGGGTCGCAACCCACTGGTTGGGAACCACTGTACTATAGAATTCAATTGTTCAATGAAGATGCTGTACAGTATGAAACCTACAACTTCCTGTAGTGCATCACCACTCATTGCCTCCTATTAAATGAAATTCAGGAGAATGCTGTATATATGGTGGAACTAATAGCCCACAGATCAGATTGATATCCCGTAACACTGATTAATGTGTACGGAATAGACTGTAGACACAATATAGAATCCAAAAATAGAGCATTTAGCCAGAGAAGCAACCAGAGTCATACGACTAAGACCAGGATGTTCAAAAAACAGAACAGCCACATAGAATCATATGCAGGACTGCACAAAGGTTCTACAACAGGCTCTGAATATATAGAAAGGATTTGGTTAGATCACAGGTTGGGATTGTTTCATCTCATACAGTTTATACCACAATCCTGTCCCCTGTCAGATAGGGCTTCTGACAGCTCCGTCCTCAAACAAGATGGTTCCCCCGCAAACAAGATGGAGTTCTCCGTGCACTCCTTCCCCCCCGGTTTTGCACATGAGCTCCGGCCAGAGATTTACAATTGTATTGGGACCCGCCCGTGTAAATCTTCGATCTGATACCGGGTCCCGCGCACAAAGCCGAGAGCTCGGCCATCTCATCCACTGATTGCTCATGATTGTTTCTGTTTCAGTTTTACTTAAGTCGTTACCGGCAGGAAACGACTACATTGTCTCTTTGTTTCTGTAACCCTATTGTATCAGCCCTATAAATGTATCCCCACTCCTCCTGTCATGTATTCCAACCTTGTTTGTCTCCTAACTGAAATCATTGACTTTTGGAATAAATCTTTGAATCGCTGCTCTGCCTGGATTTGAGTTCTATTGCCTGAAACGCCGTGCATTTGCTGAAGCCTGACACATACTTATGGTCTAATGCAGTGTTTGGGTGGTGATGCTAAATCTAATAATTGGGGTGGGGGTAAGAAAAAGAAAAAGCAGAATTCATTATAAACCAGGCTCAAACACTCACTCAGCCCGGGCCCCCATTGTTAAGGAGTTCTCCCTGCCCCATCAGACCCTTCCCCACCAAGCTTATCAAGCAGTGGCCAGGAAAACTTTTTTATGCCCCAGAAATGGAGGCAATCAAGTGCCTCGTTCAAGGAATCAATAAGGGCACCACATTTCCCACAGCTCCTGGTGGCCTTCAGATGCTGCTTTCCACAATTTCAATGGACTCCAAGATTTAAAAAGATGCCCCACTGCCTGTCAAAACTGCTGCCAGGCTAGGTAAGAGAAAGGGCCTTCAGATCACACCACACTCCCAAGGATACTGGGACTGTGGCAGGGCATCAAATTATAACAAGGCCAATTCAAAAATTAAATTGGCATTCATTCTGAACTGAGGTGGTGAGAACCCCACACTACAGGGTTTCATAACCCGCATCTCCAGCTTGTCCAGTTTTTGCCTGAAATATTTAGATAAAAAATCTTCCTAAGATCTAAAAATTTATGGCATTGAAAGATCAAATGAAAGTGCAAAAAGATTGCACATTTTCTGCTTCTGGCTCTTTTAAAGAAGTCTTTTAAAGAAGTATAGATTCTCTGAGTGGGCACTTTTGAAAAGCCAGGAAGCCTTCAGAGAATTTATTTAACCCTTTCCCTCTTTGCCATTATTCTCCAATATGTTTAGAGAACCTATAAACACTTGACAGGATTGTATCTAGAGAAACGGTGTTTAAATTTTCTGCACTTTGTTATTAGGCTATAAAATACTGCCAAGCAGCTAAACCAGACTGCCTTGGAGGATCCACTGTGAAGTTATTGTGTGTCAGTTTCCCAAGGTCGCCACTACCACATCTCTCTAACAAAAGACAAATCCTATATAGTTACTGACCTGTCTTCTGGAATTCTTCCAGCTGCTCACTTGTCAGCTCCTTGATAGCAGCCATAACAGATTTAAAGGCACCTTTCAGGCGCTTCCCAAGCACCATGTGATCAGGTTCTGCTCTGAGCCGAATGCCATACTTATCCTTATCAGTCGATAATGTCACCTGACGGACATTAAGCTCCTGTACGTTTAGCAAATAATAATAGTTAACAGAGATTTACCAAAATAGTCAATCAGCAACAAAGGACCTGTTTTACATTTAAAAACTGAATTGCACAATACTTGATACAGAAAAAAAATCTACTACATTGGTTTGAGCGTGCAACATAAATTTCTTGCCCACACAAAATTATACAATCCCTTATCACTGGATGGATCCCCTTTCTATTTCATTCAGCTTTTGGTACATCACCCACACCCTGCTATTAAATCAGGTATCTTCTGTACTACTTCAGAAATGGCCAAACCATCACCTTTAGGTAATGTGCACCACCTGAATTAACGGTTGACACTCCTTTATAACTAAACATAGCTAACCTCTGCCCACATTCAGATGTCATGATTAACTGTGGTTTTTCAAACCACACTGGGCAACAGCTCTGGTTAGTCTACAAGATTTTTTTTCATTATTATTATTAATGTTATTGAGTTATACATTATATTTAAATCCATACTATGTTATACATTTTTTCCCCACCCAACATTTTCACACTGAAATCTTTAACCAGGAACACAAGTTTCTAAATTTCTTAGTTATATTAGGGTTGACTTCCTCGCATTTTATCCAATTCAAGTACAGAGACCACTTGTCCTTTATTTCCCTTATTTTACTATCCCACAGTGAATCTTTAGCCAATTGTGCAACAATATCTGATTGTATATATTCATATAAATAATCATTCCAACATTCAAAAGTCCATTTGTGTGCTTCTTTCCAGCCTTTTGCTACTGTAGCTTGTGCTGCTAGGATCATATCTTTACAAAGTTCTTGGGCATTTCCAGTTATTCTTTGCTGTCCCACTGCACCCATAAATAGCACGTCTATATCCAAATTAATATTGATTTCAAAAAGCTGTTCCATTCTCTTCAAAATCATTTCCCAAAAAAGTTTAACCTTCAGACATTCTAACCACATATGTAAATACCAACCTTTATTCCCTCCACAATGCCCCCCATGATATAAGCCAATTGTGCTGGTGTCCTATACCACTTCAGAATTAATTTTCTAAGTAATTCCTTATATTTCCCCATTTTTATATTGTAATTCCTTTCCTTAATCTTTCAATCTCATTTATTGTAAAATCCTTTTCCTTTTGCCATTTATCATGTATTATTTTCCCCATAGTCTCCTTATCTGATACCAACTTTTTATAAATCAGGCCTGCCAAGCCTTTTTTTTGACTTCTGAGTTTTAACAAATATTTCCCCTAATATACCTTCTTTGTTAAACCTTTCCTCAAATTTTCCTTGTTTCAATTTATTATATAAACCTTGTACTCTTAACCAGTTTTTTCCCCCAACCTTTCCTATAACTTCCTGTATAGATAGTAGTTTCTGGCTCAGAGGTTAGTCTACAAGATGACAATTAGTTCCAATGAATGACAATTAGTACAACTAGTCCATAAACCAACCAACAAACCCTATTTTGATGGACCGTATACATTCAGACATCACATCTAAGCAGTGTTTGACCAAATAGTTGATTGTGATATCTCTATTTACACAAGACTTTTCTCCCCATGAGGACCAAAAGTGGCTTACAATATCATTCCCCACCTTCTCCATTTTATCCTCACAAATATCACCCTGTGAAGTAGGTGAGGCTGAGAGGGAGTCACCCAAAATCACCCAGCAAGGTTCCATGGCAGAGTGGGGATGCAAACCTGGATCTCTCAGATCCTAGTCCAACACTCTTAACTACAACACCATGCTGATAGTTTCAGTAGGGTAGCCACCTTTATTTACAGTAGAAGCGCTAAATTCAAGTCCAATAGCACCTTAGAGACCAACCAGATTTTTGGCGTGTAAGATTTGCGAGGTAAAGTTCCCTTCATCAGACACACTAGGCTGGCTTTCAATGCATCTTTTAATTCCATCTACTGAAATATTTTGTTCGCCAATAGAGTATAACATAAGTTGGCCCAATAAAACACCTAAAAATACTTCTACAGTGGGCCATAGCTCTTTCAACCTGAGAAACCTTTTGTTTGTCAGAACAAATATGTATGTGATATTATAAAGAGATCCACATCTTTTATGAGGAACAGACACATAAGAATCCAATTACACAAAACCACACATGGGGTCACTCTATCTGCAAGGGCATACACTGCAATTTCTAAAATGGCATAAAGGTCTGAATTGGCTTTGCTTCCTACACAGAAGAACTGTTTGCAATCAGCCCTTTGCAGCACTGCTTAGCCGAAAGCAATTTACTAGTACGGACCAATCAAAACAGTTTACAGGTTTTCTTCCCATCTGTTTTCTAAAAAGGGTAGTACAAGTACTATTTGCTTTCTTTTATATACACCTTAATGAATTGTAATGTTTTCACAACAGGGTTCAGAATGAAGAAACATGTCAATAGGCAAGTTATAAGGTTTTACAAAGGAGGTACAGCTTGTATTTTTCACCGGCTGCATCCCAGAGGGATGAATTACAATCTCCACATGTACAACCTTCCCATAAGCAGCTCTGCAAAATTCCTAGAACTATTTTTTACACTTCCCCAATGTCAAAGATACGGGGTGGGGGGTGGGGATGAGATGCTCTCTGCAAATTTGCGCAGGTCACCCGCTTGTAAACTTCTATTTTCATAAAAAAAATTAGAACAGGATAAGCTGACACATCAGCAGAACTTCAGTTTAGGCCCCCTTTTTTTAACAGATTGCAAAATAAGCTTGCTAGTGACAGATCGGCTCATACTTGAGGGTTTTTAAAAACTGCTCTACAGTAGAGACTGTCTTTTTAAAATGCCCTCATTATTTACAATGAATAGTTCTACGGTATATAAGTCACCCCATTAAATTGTAATGCATTCCACAAGATGTTAGAAAAAAGGCATTTGCCAACTGAAGATCTAAAAGAGGGAGGGGTTCTTTCTGTATGGCACAGCATTCTGCCATTAAATAGAAGTGGTGTGTGCGTGCGTGTGTGCGCGCACACAGTTCTCTCAGAATTCTCTCAGCCCACATGGAGGCAGGCAATGGCAAACCACCTCCAAATGTTTTCTTGCCTTGAAAACCCCACCGGGGTAACCAAAAGTCAGCTATGACTTGGCGGCACATACACACACCTACTCTAAGCATTTTGCGACATAACAGGGGAGGAAAAATGGCATTGGGGCTGCAAGAGCTCAGTGTCCATAGCTGCCATTATCCTGCGCCGCTTGCATCATTAGGCTCATAATGCTCTCAATACTGCCCAACTTGCCAAACTTACAACATGTCATCAGGCTGAGTGTGAACAGAAAGAGTTTTTGGTAAGCGTGTAAGAACACAAAAAGAGCTATTATGGATCAGACCAAAGGCCCATCTAGTCCAGCAGTCTGTTCACACAGTGACCAACCAGGTGCCTCTAGGAAGCCCACAAACAAGATGACAACAGCAGCATTATCATGCCTGTGTTCCACAGCAACTGATTTAAAAAGGCATACTACCTTTGGTACTGGAGAGAGTAAATATCCATTATGATTAGTAGCCACTGACAGCCCAGTCCTCCATGAATTGGTCTGCACCCCTTTTAAAGCCTTACAGCTGCAGGATGGCAGCCAGCTTGGGAGTTCCACAAATTGACTATATACTGTGTGAAGAAATACTTCCTTTCGTCTGTCCTGAATTTCCCACCCTTCTGCTTCAGTGGATGACCCCGGGTTGTAGTATTATGAGAGGGATAACAGTTTTTCCTTGTCCACTCTCTCCATGCCATCCATAATTTTATAACCCTCTATCATGTCTCCCCTTACTTGCTTTTTTTCCTTAGCTAAAGTGCCCCAAGTGTTTTAACCAATCCTCACAGGGCAGCTGCTCTAGCTCCCTGATCATTTTGATTGCTCTTTTCTGCACCTTTTCAAGCTTTACAAAATCCTTTTTCAAGTGCTGTGACCAGAACTGTACACAATATTCCAAGTGTGGTCTCACCATTTATTTGTACAAGGGCAGTATAACAGCAGCATTTTTATTCTCTATTCCTTGTCTAATTATGGCCAAAATGGAATTTCCGTTTTTCACAGCAGCCGTACACGGGGTCAACTTTTTCATCAAGCTATCCACTACCAACCCCAAGGCACCTTTCTTGGTCTGTTGCTGCTAGGTCAGATACCATAAATGTATGTGTGAAGTTGGGATTATTTGCCCCAATATGCAGCACTTTATACTTGCTCATATTGAATCTCATTTGCCATTTTAATGCCAGTTTGAAAAGATCGTTTTGGAGCATCTTGCAATCCATTTTTGTCTTAACCACCCTAAATAATTTGGTGTCATCTGCAAACTTGGCCACCTCTCTAATCCCTAACTCCAGGTCATTTATAAACAAGTTGAAAAGCGCCGGTCTCAGTACAGATCCCTGAAGAGCCCCACTGCTCACTTCCCTCCACTGCGAGAACTGACCATTTATTCCTGCTCTCTGCTTCCTGTTTTTAGCCAATTTCCAATCCATAAGAGGACTTGGTATCAGATAAGGTATGAGCAACGCCTTCTACTTTTCTGTCTTACCTCTAGTATATACTTTTCCAAGGACCTGATATCTTCCAGTGCCTGAGGATCGTGATGGATGACCACTACCTCTTTTAGGGGATACTGAAATTAAAATCCAACAACATTAGTCTGGAAAAGGGAAACCAAGGGCTACAGCAAAATACAGCCTTGGCCATTTAAAATCTTCTCTCAGTTCATTTTCTAGATCATATTGATTCACTTATGACATTATCTGACAGAGCCAATATGTGCTTATGGTATATTGATGTAAAAGAAATTAAAGGCTACCTTACCTTTACTGGAATGGTTTTTCTATCTCTGATTACCCGCCCAAGTTCAATAACAGACTGCATTCGGGAAACAGCACTTTCTATACTTTTGTCAATCAGATTCTCCCTAGATTCATAAGGAAAAATATTTCAAGTCTGTTTGCATTAACTGAGACAAGTTCTTTAAAGTTACAACCTCTCTTTAAAACTTGACTGACAAGTCAACTTTTGCATGAAGACTCTTGTGGACACAACTTCCAAGAATGCTGTTGTGACCATGTAAAAAATTAATTTGAAGTCAAATGCAGATCAACTGGGTGTGTGTATGTCTCTCTCTCTCTGTGTGTGTGTAGGGGGTATACGATGTACATCTGGGTTCTAATGTCATGCTGCTCAGTTAATGAATGAGAAATGATTAACAAACAAAAGTAAAAACCACTCTGCCATTCAAAATATTAACATTTCAACTCGATGGAAATCCTGAGAGCCACTGTGATGTAGCAATTTTAGTGCCAGACCTGGATCTGGGAGACCCCAGCTCAAATTCCCACTCTGTCAACAGATGCTCTCTGGGTAACCTTGACTACACACACACCCTCAGCCTAACCTCACAGGGTTGCTGTGAGAATAAAATGAGGGAGGAGGAAGAGAAGAAGAAGAGTTCATTTTTACGCCCCGCTTTTCTCTACTAAAAGGAATCTCAAAGCGGCTTACAAATCACCTTCCTCTCCTCCCAAAAAGCACCTTGTGAGGTAGGTGAGGCTGAGAGAGTTCTGAGAGAACTGTGACTGGCCCAAGGTCATCCAGCAGGCTGCATGTGGAGGAAAGGGGAATCAAACCCGGTTCTCCAGATCAGAGTCGGGAGCTCTTAATCCACTTAGGTCTCCATTAAAGAGAAAGGCAAGATATAAATAACTTACATAATTAAAATGCTTTATATAAAAGTTTTTAAAGCAGCCGCTGCAGCTGTGGATGAAATCTAAATAGTCTTCTTTCTAAGATTAATACATCTTCTAGTCACTCTACTAGAAACCCACAAGCCTTCCATCATATGAGGGGAAAGGGCATATTTCTAGGGCGGAGGAATGCTTCCCACGAAAGCTTCCCTTATATTCCTATACTAACCATGACTAATTTAAAAAGATCAATCTGGCTACTAAATAGAACCATTAGACAATGACAAAAATTGAAGGAAATTGGAATAGTGTTTTGTAAATTCGCCCAAATAAAATTTTGTTTAATTTTATTGTGAAAATAACAGATTTGACCTTGGATATGAAAAGAGGAAGGCCTCTTTGTTCCTGTTCAAAATTTTTATACAGCCAAGCAGAACAGAAAATGAGAGCCAGCATGGTGTAGTAGTTAAAGTGCTGGACTACAATCTGGGAAATCCAGGTTTGAATCCCCACTTGTGCCCATGGAAATTTGCTGGGTGACCTTGGGCCAGTCATACGCTCTCTGCCTAACCTACCACACAGTGATGTTGGGAAGATAAAATAGAAAAGAGAAGAATGACGTCAAGCCCTTCGGGTCTCCATTGGGGTGAATGTCAAGATAGAAATAAAGTAAATAAATAAATAAACAAACAGGGATTTCTGAGATTACATGCAAGAAAGTTCAGTAAAGCAGCTGATACTGAAGGGGTTATTTCAAATCCCATGTTGTGATGACCTGTTCTGTACCCCAAAATTTATTGATACTTCAGTATTAAAGATGACTTTGATTTACATGTAAGGAATACAGATGACTGTTGTGTTTTGCTTTAATAATATAAGAAAAAGAAAGGTGGATAAAAAGTATCTAAGCAAAATAAAATATATTGAAATGCTACTCTAAAACCAAACATGTTAACTGAAAAGTATGGCTAATATACAACAATGTGTCAATGGAAGGCACACAGACTTCACATGTTCTTCTCCATCACTTATTCCCTTTTTGCCCACTGAAAGGTTAGTCTAAGGGAGCGCAAGATCCACATGCATGAGTAATCTCAGAGGCTGGGTGAGGGGGGTATACAGTGACAACAAGGAAAGAGGTGAAATAACTCCTCCTCCCATTATTAACTTTTTAAGCAACAAATAACTATGAACATTTAAGGAATTCTCACATCAAATGAGCACCACAAGGACAAAACACAAATTTCATGTAAGTGACAAAATGCGTCCAAAATGTAAGAAACTGGAAATAAATCCATTATGACCATGGGAGCAAAATCATTTGTTACTTATTAACAGTCCAAAACATCCTGAAGGGAAAGGAAAGGGAAGAGTTGACCCCTGTCAACAGACAAAAAAAATGATTTTATGTAAATGATAGGGGCAAACCCCCATGATGATTCATTACAGAGTAGGTTATAAGCATAAATAAATAAACCCAACAACAAAGCAAGAAAGTTTACAGTAACAAAAGCAGAGTGATTTACTTTTTAAAATTACATTATCTTAGGCATTATTAATTGGAGGGTACAAGATTGCACCTGGGACAGCAAATTAAGTTACATTCCTATAAATAAATGAAGGTCTTTCTAATATGCCTTAGACAATTATCAGTCAAAGGGTACTGCAGTGTTAGTCTGCATCCTGTGTTGGAGACAAGCACATTTCTATGCTGCAAAAAATCCACAGACACTTCATCTATCTTCCTCTAAAGAAGTTGCATGAATTATTAGAAGAAAATTCTTCAGGCTTTCTTGATTAATAGTGATTCTGAAGTAGAAGGCACTCGAAATTATGAACAAAAAAATTCTGCATTCACAGTTCCACAGGTCACAATGAGAAATACTCAAAATAAAGCAGATTTTTCCTGCCAGCCAAGTTTATGAAGCAGATGTTGGTATCCTGGTATTGTGCCCAAACTAAAACCACAGCACAGTCAGGGGGGAAAAATAGTATCCAAATAAACTATCCTCTTAATAATCAGAATCAGGACAGATCACCCTTAAAATAAACAGACCCTTTGAACAGCTGATGCTACCCTATTTTCAAATAAGTACTCCTTTGTAAAATGGTTATCCTGTACACTCGTGCCTGGGTTGGTCTTTTCTGGCAAAGTGATACACTGACCATTCTTTTTCTGTCTACAATTTAGTATTAGGTATGGGTTATTAGGAAAGCATACAGCCATGCAAAAAGGCATAGGCACACTTCCAGATTTTGAATTTCATGCAAGAACTTCTAAAAAGACTGATCTTTGAGTGAAACGGAATAAAAAGGGGATGCTACAGATTTATCAGAAGCAGGAAACTGTGGGCAGGAACAGCAACAGGTGCCTGTAAAGTTCTACTTCCCTGTAATTCAGAAAAGCTGCTCTCCTTTGATTTTAACTTACTTTAAACAAATATCCTTATGTTTGCAAAGAAAGATGAATGCTAAAATTGAAATCTAAAAACCAGTCCTATTTGTAACCCTGACATATCCTCACTATGTCCTCTGTCACCTCAGGAACTCCTGGGAGCAGAAGGATGGGATAAAAGTGATCTATGTAAATAACAATCTCCAGCAGCCTTACTGATGCACAGAGTCTAAAGTAGTTCTCCTAAGCATATTAACTCACCTGATGATGACTAGGACTACCACCATTCATTCCTGGAAAATTCATTAAGGACCACAAAATATTAAAAAGGGCACAAGAGCTTCAATTTAACCACACCACAGGAATGGCCATTCATCATAGGTCAACGGAGGCCCTTACCTAACTTGAGGAAGCATGAGGTAGTGAATACTATCTGTGTTCTTCTCCTGAACTGAGGCTGGATCAATCAGAGTCTTCAAATTCTGGTACATCAGTTCAGTGATAAATGGAGTATAAGGTGCCTGAAACAACAATTCTATTTTACCTCATGATTCATATGCAGGCCCTGTTTTTCAGTGTATTATAAATTCTAATAATATGGTTGATAAATGCTTCTGTATGGCCTATTACTCAATCCCATTGACTAGAATTCAAGTTTTCCTTCACATTTTCCTGCAGAAGTACAATATTATTGTTTGATATTAAAAAGGGTAATTTTGTTCTAGATGCAGACCAGGTACTGCATAACAGGAGTAACCTCCTCTTGGTAACTGTATAATGACCAAGGGAATTAAAACAGCCAGATTACAAAGTTTACCACCAACTAATATTTGTACCTTAAGCAAGAAAAGTTGTTCTTGAACAGGGATCATGCCTAGGATCTCAGGATGCATATTCTGATTGCCTATTCCCATACACCAGGGCTTGGGGTTTTTAGACACCCTTGGCTCATTTTTTAAATGAGACCTCCTATCACATTAGGGAAGCACCTAGGCAGAAATTATCAGACGTGACTGTTTCCCACTGCCACTCCTACAGCAGGTGGGAGAAAAATCGCTGTTGAGCAATGGCATAATGACGGACATCATTCCCCTGGATGTGACAACTCTAGCAATCACTGGAAATTCTATGGTTTTACCACAGAGTCTCCAGCAAATCCTATTAAGAGACAAATGGCACTTATAGGTTTTTCCCTGATGGTGTCCCATTCCCCTCTTCCCTAGACTCCCGCTAGTTGCCAGACAATGGCTGACAATGGCTAGCAACCCTAGAAATTACTTTTACCATATTCTGGATAATGGAAACAAGACCTAGGCAAGAAGAAGGATCTGTCAGCACAGTGAACAAGTTTGAAATCTTTTCTGTCCATTTTTCTTCCTTTCATAAATGATGCAGAAACTCCAGGATATCACTGCTATCCCTACTATAGGCAAGTCAGACACTGAGGATTCTGGAAGTGCTTTTATCCGCACTAGCCTCTGAAGACCTAACTGTGGTGTTGAATGCTGTCCTGTCTGCAAGGCTGAATATTGCAAGTCTATAACCAGGGATGTCTGGAAACCTGTGCTTTCTTCTTTTTTTAATCACATTTAGTGCCAAGTTAACAGACATTCTGCTAAAAGAAAAGCTAATTTCTAAGAACAGTATACGTTCTGCAAATTAAGCAGCCATGCATATTTTACTATATGCATAATTCATTCCTTTTATTAGTTTGCATTATTTATGCTGGTTTTGCTTATTGGGCAGAGAAAGGAGCCAAGCCGGGCAGTGAACACCTACCACTATCCACTTAATTCTATCACTTCTGAGATGTCAACCAGGCATTGCCCATACACACACACTGCCAAGTAGATTTTCACAATCATAAGGGCTGGAAACTTTTCTTTTTTAATGAAATCCTTGGTTGTCGGGACACCAAATGATGCCCCCATTATTACATTCTCAGAGACTTCAAGGAGTCTCAGCATACTCACGGCCCTGACTATATGTCCTCTGTATTCCAGTGAAGCATCATTAACTTTATAGGAGAAGAAAGATTCTGTAATTAAGCGTATAAGAGAATTAATATAAAGGACTGTTGAGTATAAAACAGCTCACCCTTACCATAAGTCTGCACATAGAGAAGAGAACGCTGAATAAGGTTTCTAAGGCCATGATGCAGTCATCAGTTCCATTTTCACCCTAAGCATTCATAGAGACAGAGAGATCACCATTAGCTTCATTTTTAGCCCAAGTTTTGATTTTACATGCTTACATAAGAACAAGATGGCACTGTGTTTTAAAAGAGGTATGAATTATTCGTATTCCAAAACGAACTATTGTACCTCCCTTAACCCAACTTTCGTGTATATACATTGCAAGAAGGTACTTCCTACCTTTAACCTCCTGCGATTCATTCTCACATACCAGTTGGTAAGGATGTCAACAAACTTAACTAGTCGAGGGACCACTGTATATAGCCTGTAGGCTGAGGGAGAAAAACATTGAAATACCCCTTAACCTTCTGACCACTCTTTTCCTTTAAAGCTTTGCAAATTTAAAGAGAATACTCAGACAATACCTTGACACAACTTTAAAAAAGCAAGCAATGGCCCTGGGCCCAAGGGGGGCCATGTTTGCAGCCTGGGGCGAGGAGCGGTCAGAGGGAGTCTGATCCTGCCGGCTCTGCATGGGCGGCATGCATCCCTGAAGAGGCGGAGGCCCCGCAGCCCAGCTGCCGGCAGGTGGCTTGAGAGGGGCATGGAGCCCAAGTGAGCCTGCCCATGCTCTCTCTGTGCAGGCTGCCCTGCCCCCCTTACTTAGCAGGCTGCATCAGGGGCCCTTCCCCTGACTCGCTCTGGCACATTGTTGCTTGGTTGGCTGCAGTCGTGGGAGCTGGGCATGAGTAAGGCGATGTGAAAATAACCCATGAGTTAGGTGATGTGAAAGACCTCTGCCTGAGACCCTGGAGAGCTGCTGCTAGTCTGAGTAGACAATACTGACCAATTGTTCAAGGTCAATTGAGGGGGTGGGATATTTGAACAAAGAAAGGAGTAAGTGGGGTGGATTGCATGTTTTTACGTCTGGGCAGCAACTTGCAAAAACATGGTTACTAGGGTGTCAGCATTACATCTTCACCAGAACAGTACAATATAGTCAATAAATTAAGGAGCAAATATGTTACTAATGCAAAACTTTTATACAAGTGATCGTTTTGCAGGATTATTTGTTCATTTATTCAGATAGTGTACACCCCTCTCTTCCTCAATGTACACCCTCAAATCCACTTAAACATTCTCCACTCCTCCTTTTTACTGATATTTTAACATTTCAAGTGGTTGCTTTGTGATTTTTTTGATTTATTCTAGTATTACTATTTAAATTATATTTTATTATGAACCATCCTGACATTGGATCACAAGAGGGTAAGTGAACCAAGTAACAGACCCATCCTTAGGCTTCTCAGGCTATATTACCTATACTGTTGGACCCTGGCCTGATCTGGTATAAGGCAGCTTCATGTGCTGTGTTCATGTGAAACGCCAGATCTTTAGATCACTTCATCACACCAAATGGACATTAATTTGCTTCCTGAACTTTGAAAACATGCACATACCCGCCATTTCTGCTTTGAAAAACTGAATGAGTGACTGTGTGAAGGAGAGAATCCACTTATCCATGATGTTGTTGTTTTCTTTAACTGTGTTCTCATTGTAAAGGAACTCCTTTCCTTCTTCCTGTGAATATGGGCAGAAAAATCAATGGATATTACAGTTTTAGAGCAAAATGAAGATTCTTCTACTGAAACCTACTAACATTCAGTCAGCAAATATTAATATCTGCAGCACATCATCAACTCAATTAAGAAGAGTTGGTTTTCATACCCTGCTTTTCTCTATCTTTAAGGAGTCTCAAAGTGGCTTACAATCACTTTCCCTCCCCTCCCCCCAACAGGCGCCTTGTGAGGAAGGTGGGGGTGAGAGAGTTTGGAGAGAACTGTGACTAGCCCAAGGTCATCCAGGAGACTTCATGTGGAGGAGTTCACCAGATTAGAGTCCGTCGCTCTTACCCACTAACCACGCTGGCTCTCTAATTAGAAATGTTAAGATGTATCTGCCATTATGGAGGAACTTAAATGAAAACAGACACTTGGAAGTTCACAGGAGCCAGCAGCAAACATTATCATGAGAAATGTTCTTACATACACAGAAACAAGACATCTGCAGTTTCTGAGGCAGAAAAAAAGTGAAGAGCCACCAAAAGTGAACGCCCTTCCGAAGGAGGTTCACTTTAAGACTTTCTCTCCCCTAGTCTACTAAATAATAGCAGCATTCAGTATAGTACCAGTAGCTCAAATTGCTGGGCAAGCAAAGGAACATTACTTAGCAATAGCTTCAATTGCTTTAATAAGATTAGATAGCTTGAAAAATGCTTCAGTCAGAGATAGCTGCTTTCAGGGTTCTCATTTGAAGATCTCTTATTTGGACTTGGCTTCCATTAGCAGTGGTAGAAAGCACTTAACTTCAGCCCTACGGAACATAATGTTATGCAAATAGTTCAGCTGACTGCAATTTCAAAGCTAGCTTAAAAGGCTGTATACAACTTGGAGCCATTTTGCCAGGATGCTTGGATTTAACTGTTTACCTCTTGCATGAACAGAGCAACTGGTCAGCTCGCCTCTCCTCTTACAGGCATCAGCTGTCTAATGCTAGATACAGCTCTCACTTATTTAAGCAATGCTGAGCCATGTTTCTATAGTCAATTCCAGAGAAATCCTTTTATTTGTGTAATTGCAAAAGTTCTCCATTACGCAAACGCATCTCGGAGGCATAACTCCACTCAACCAACAGAACGTAATGGGATCACACAGGACAATATGCAGGTACCAAACCTTAGCTCAGTTATTTCGAAATATGATAGAAGGAAGCTGTCAAGTTTTAGGGCAATCTGAAGAAGCATATTAACACTGTCTGGGGAGCCTCAGAAATAGCTGATTAATTATGAAGTTTTGAAACGCTCCTTGCAGAACTGAGTGCTAAAAATGTAAACCAATTTCCATTACTATTTATTGAAGTCTGCTGCCTTTGTTACTGCTAACAGCTAAGTCTCAGAAGTGATTTTATCAACTCACATAAAAATAAGATGTGATCTATTCAAGTTACCAATCTCTTACTGGATGTACTCAGTCTTTCAAGGTGCCACTGGACTCCTTTTTTATTTCACCAGTATAAAAGAACCTTTCAACCTCCTGGCAGAGAGCCAGAGCCTGGCTGGGTTGGGATGTAGGAGATATTTTTGGAGTGTTTCAGCATCTTGTTGTTCTTTTCTCCTTTCCTTGCTGAAACTGCCTCTCTCTCTTTGCAGAGAACTGTGGAAGCTCATCCAATCCAGAGCAAGGCAGAGCATGGACAGGGACTCAACTCTAGCCAGATGTGTAAGCGCTGCAACCAACATTTACATAGCCCCGCCTGCAGAGCAAGCAGGTGATACAACCCATTTCAGGATACCTTCTTCCACTGCTGGTGAACTGGAGTCTTACCAAGCACAATCCTAAATCATTTTAATGCACATTTGTTACCACTCGTTTGCAAAATATATGATATAAGGTGCTTACAGAGCTAAAAAAAATTAACCTTTAAAGTATAGACTTTGGTGGACAGGCTACTGGGAGAAAAATATATTAACTCTTTATCTTCCAGAAAGCTAACACTCCACATTTAAAAATAGTTAGAAAAATTGATAAAAAATAGAATTTGAAATACTGAAAATACCTGTGAGCACTAGCCCTTTACAATAATTCCCTGCTTTCGAATTAGCAGTTTTTGAAACTGATCAGAAGTTAAAAGGACAAGGTAGAAGATGCCAGCAAACCAGATTTTGGAGGACATCAAAATTGCCTAGATCAAGTAAGCATGACTTTCAAAAGCTGACATTCAAAACGTATCAATAAATTTATTTCAACATAATGAATAATGCAGCTGACTCTAAATCAGATTCCTAAAAGTCTAGGTTGGTGAGGATCAAGACCATACCATAAAGAATAGTCAGAAAACTAAATGTGGACACCTTCAAGCATATACTCAAGATGTACTCGAACTATGCAAGTTCGGATTTCTTTTACTTCTAATTTTATTCTGATTTCAGTCAAATGATTCCACTAGAATTTTTGTCTAAATACTATCTCTTGTACTTCTGCCATTGAGTAAGTAAAGATTTCTGATGCTATTTTTTTCTAGAAATGCAGAGTTTGTATCTTATACAGTCTAGTTTCACAGGATGTATGGAGATAGTTTAAAGCAAATGAGTGGTTACGCAAGTATTTTGTAAATTTTGATAGTTGTGTTTCATTACAGGATATTACTCACTGCACTTCTCTTCACCCATTCGTCCTGCCTTCCTCACCTGGCCATTTCTATAGCATAACCAAAGCTCAAATTTATTTTAAAACTACATTGATTCATTTTGCTCATACTACCTAGGACAGGGATGGGGAACCTCAGGCCCGGGGGCCGTATGCGGCCCCCGAGGACATTTTTTGTGGCCCTCGGGAGCTCCGGGGCCCCACCACAGAGGCGCCGCATAGGGCGGCCCTCCCTGAGGGTGTTCCTGGGGCCACGGCTTGCAGGGGTGCTGCGGTGCCCTTTGGACGTCCTCTCGCTGACTGACGGCTGTTGGCAAGAGGAGGGGGAGGGACGCTTCCCCCAAGGTTGCCCCCTGTAGCTGCAGCGTGCAGGAACGCCGGGGCACACTGTAAGCCCCTCTTGTTGCCTGTCGGCTGTTGTGCAGCGAGGGGTGGGGGAAGAGGCCCGTGGCTCCCAGCAGCAGAGCATGAACGCAGGAGCCAATCGGGCTTCAGGGGGCCTTTTGTGGACTCTGGGGTGGGGAGGGCATGGAGCCTGGGGCCAGTGTGTGTGTGTGTGTGGGGGGGGGGAAGGCTTTTCTCTCTCCCTCTCTTTCTCTTTCTTTGTCTTCTCCCCCTTTCCGTTTCTTTCTCCCTCTCTCCCATTTCCTCTTTCTCTGTCTTCCTTCCTTGTCGATCAACCGTGGGCTGCGCCTCCCTGGCACCTCGTTTGCTTGGGCCCACCGCTGGCTGCCCTCCCACCGGGGGGGGGGAGGACTGGGGGAGCCCTCCAGGCCTTCTCTGCGTGGCTTCCCCTGGGGTTGCTAACCTCCAGGTGGTGGCCGGAGACCTGGCAACCCTAGCCTCTCCCCCACCCACCAGGAGATTTACACCTGGTGTGGCCCCCGAATGATGTTATAAATGTGCAAATGGCCCTTGGCAGGAAAAAGGTTCCCCACCCCTGACCTAGAACTAGCCTTAGTCAGAATGGTAGAATATAAATAGGGATATAAATACATAAATTGGCCAGCATAGTGTCTGATTTGAAATGCCATAATATTGGGAAAAAGTACATCATTTTCACTTTGTAGTGTCTCAAAGCTTTGTACCTTAAGTTGCAGAATGACCACATTCTGAATGAGGAAGCGATATGCATTGTACCATGGCAGGAAAACATCCTTTAGCACGTCTCTCACCCCTTCTTCTTTAAACCTCAGGTTTTCTGCTCTTACCACAGGAGAATTGATGAGGTACAGCCTGTAAGAGTACACAGAAATGCAACAGTATATTATAAGAACATTTTTAAAAGTAGAGCAACTTATCAATTTTGTGTAGTGGTTAGAGTATTGGACAGGTTCAGAGTGTTCGACAGGTTAATAACCCCACTCTGCCATGAAAGCTTGCTGAGTAACCTTGGGCCAGTCACATCCTCTCAGCCTAACCTACCTCACAGGGTTGTTGCGAGGATAAAATGGAGGCAGTCAGAACAATGTAAACCCCTTTGGGTCCCCATTGGAGACAAAGGTGGGGTATGAAGGAAGTAAATGAAGAGGGGCAGCATGGTGTAGTGGTTAAGAGCGGTGGACTCTAATCTGGAGACCGAGTTTGATTCCCCACTCCTCCAGATGGAGCCTGCGGGGTGACCTGAGGCTAGTCACAGTTCTCTCAGAACTCTCTCAGCCCCACCTACCTCACAAGGTGTCTGTTGTGGGGAGAGGAAGGGAAGGCGACTGTAAACCAGATTGAGACTCCTTAAAGGTAGAGAAAATCGGGGTATTAAAACCAATTCTTCTTCTTCTAAATAAATAAGCTACATTTAACAGGCAAAACTTAACTTTGTTAAACGCCTGACCCCAAATTATGCTGAAACACTGAACTGCCTGTCTTTTGAGACAATCTGAGGCAGTCATCTCAACCTCGGGTGATAACTAGGAACACAAGCTTTTTTCAGTTGTGGCACCTCAACTTTAGGAATGTACTTGTAGTGCCAGATTATTTTTCTGGTAACACCAGGATTTTAAGTGAGATTTGTTATTTTTTCCCCTCCCATTCTATTTGGTTTTTAATTTTCCTTTAAAAGAATTTCTGCCATTTGATTGCGAGTTTTAATGTACCTTACTATTTGACATGTTTTTGCTATATATGTTTTAGTTGCATTGTATTTATTATTATTATTATTGTGATTTTAGTTGTTTTTATTATGTTGGAAGCAGCCCTAGGAATCAATCCTTTGGTTAACAGCTAGTATACAATGTTAATTAAAAAAAAAGACTATTGGTATTATATATTCTAATCATATCCACAATCCCTCTTTCCCAGCTACATAGAAGTATTAGCATTTGTAACATCATCCCATTTCCATCACTAGTCCCCTTTTATATCGAGCTGATAAATGCACTTATATAAAAGCACCCATTTCTAAAGAAGAATTAGGTTTTCTAGTTTGCTGCATCCGTATTTCCATATACATGGCTTTCTGAACTCTGCCTGTATTATTCATAATGTATAACTATACATCGTACCTAAAATACAAAACAATTAAACCCATAGTGTAAAACAATAATAATCAGGAAGTAACATTTGTTGACAATGTACTATAGGGGAGAAAGTGCAAAAATCAATGGGCTGAATACCTTCTTTCAGGAACAAGATGCAAATCATCAACAAGTACAACAAAATATGATGCAAAATATAGATACAGCTTTACTCCAATGGAGATGAAGGGAAAGAACAGGAAGTTGTCAATTTCGTAACAATCGCAGAATCTACAACCTTGAAATATAGCACTCAAATGTGTAAAGCAGCAGCTGCTCTGCATGTTGCAAGAAATCATGGGCTTCCAATGATGGAAGGGATTTCCATCACCAGAGTGAAACTTCCCCACCCACTCCTGCTGTAGGTCAAAATGCTACTCCAAATGTTGCTCCCTGGGGACAGAAGACCCCCAGAAAAGCTTGGGGAGGGGGGGAAGTCTGCATTGGGAGGGAGGACCTAATCCTCCATTGGATCCAATCTATCAATTCATCTCTGTATACCACATGAAACCATTGTGTTCCATTAATACAGCAGAACAGAAGGAAAATGAGTTCCCCACTGCATACATTTCTTTAAATTTAATTAAGAGTTTTTCATGGTAAAGGAGAAGGGAAGGGTAGATGCAGCTACTCCTGTTGTAAGCAAGAACTTTAAAGGTTTAATGAGAACAGTTTTATAGGGAAAGGTCAGTGACTAGTTCATCCTTTCTTCAACTCAATGTTCCTTGGTCCAAGGTCCTTTCTTTTCATCCTACACTACTGAAAATGCCCTGAACATCAGCTGATAACTATGAAGGCCTGAAGAAGTGGGTGTCATAATAAAGTACAATACAACTTAGATGCAGTTTTAGTAGGGCAGGGTGATTGCATGCAAAACAGGAATGCAAAAACAGCATGTAGACTATGTTTTAGCCAGTGATCCAAATAACCTCAAATAAATACAATTAACAATGTAGCTGTAAAAGGTCACCAAACCTGTAAGTGATTCCAAAGAGCACAACGCAAGCTAACACCATGATAGCTGCCCCTGCCTCCATCTGGAACTCTCCATTTTCCTTAAGCAGCTTAAATGCATAACTGCTCAAAAGCTGTGCATTTACCAATACGCTGAGAAGGATATTTTTCTGTAGTACTTAATCCAAATTTGCATAAGAGGGGGGGGAGTTTCCACAGAAGCCAAATTAGCTTAGTACAGACAAAAGAAAAACCCACAAGAAAGTCAGAAGTAGCTTAGTCTATAAATGGAACACATCAAGTACCTGACATCAAGCACTTCAGATAAGTTCCGACAACTGAACTGGAACACTCTCTCCTTAAATGAACCCAGAATCCTCTGTGTGTGGGAGTATGTATAAATAAGATATTACTGTACTCATATCAGATAGGCAGCAGGCAAAAACAGATTTAACTTTTTTTAAAAAAAATAGGCATAATAATGAACACTCCTGAGATTTTGGCATTTTCATCTAGGTAAAGAAGAAAATAAATCTACTCAAGATTGCTGTATTTTATCATGCAAGATATACATCGAAAAGGGACTGTTACTCAAGTGGGGGGGACGACTGCAGCTAACATTTCAAGTTATCCATACCAGAAAGTTTTCAAATTCCTTAAGGCAACAATTCTTTAGGAAGAATATATTCAGGGTGACCTTGGGCCACCGTGGTGTAGTGGTTAAGAGCGGTGGTTTGGAGCGGTGGACTCTGATCTGGAGAACCCGGTTTGATTCCCCACTCCTCCACATGAGCGGTGGACGCTAATCTGGAGAACCGGGTTTGATTCCCCACTCTTTTACATGAAACTAGCTGGGTAACCTTGGGCTAGTCACAGCTCTTTTAGAGATCTCTCAGCCTCACCTACCTCACAGGGTGTCGGTTGTGGGGAAGGGAAGGGGATTGTAAGCCGGTTTGATTCTTCCTTAAGTGGTAGAGAAAATCGGCATATAAAAACCAACTCTTCTTCTTCATCATCCTAACCTACCTCACATGAGTCTTGCGAGGACTGAATGGGAACAACACCCAAGGAAGAGGGGGACAAACGCCAAAAAACAGATGGATGGATGGATGAGTATTTGGTTTTTAAAGGGCTATATTATCATTCATTTTGAATGCAATTTTTCATCCAATTTTATACAAATTCCAGCCTTTTAAAATTGGTGCAGACACACTCTGGTTTACTTAGGATCAGACAACATCACTCCTCTCAGCCATACCCTTTCTAGCATAGCCTAGGCTTCATTATATGAACTGTCCCCCAAAGCACATGTCAGTATGAAAACCTTCCCTTAAAGTCTCTCATTTGTGCAAATGAAGTATCTCACAATAGGCTGGTTCATGCAGACATACCGTTTACCCTACATGCTTCAGAAACAGATGTCCTGCCTCCAGATAACACAAACATGAGCATAATGTTTGCATAGTACCTATACACAAAGACATATGCACACATGCAAACCATGCAACTGGTATACCACATAAAATCTGGAATTCATTTTTTGTGTGTGTATAAGTGCTATACAATCACCACATCTTTGTGTGAACATCCAGTAAGGCAACAGTCAGGACAGACTTTCCTGGGCAAGGGCACAGTTGCACTTCACCATACACAACAGCTAAAACTGCACACCCTGGTCAATGAGCCTTGTCCTGTCCATTGTCTGATCCCAACCACATTCCTCCTCTTAGAACCTTTCCCAATATTTTAATCCAGATTTGCAGATATCCACCGATACATCAAAAAACAGAAGTTAGGGGGGAAGATTGTGAACTGTAAGAAAAAGTCATTTCTAAACTAACAAACCTTATACAAACCTATCTAAGGCCTGATCCAGAAATGCAGCAGAATTAGATGGTAATGTGATGGAAGGGTGTTGGAGGAAGCAGGATGGACTTTACCACTGCAGAGAACAGGATATGGATTTGCAACATTCCTTCACATTAATAATTTCTTTTAAGTGGAAAAGCAGCACAGTGTATGAAGGGTTAAGCTAGAAATTTCTACCTGATGTCCTATTGTTTTATTTGCAATGGGTTTTTACATGGGGAAATATTTAAAAATGTGACTCTCTCCACCCGCTATCTGACTTGGTATAATCTATTCTGCCACCTCAAACTTCTACCACTGCATGTCTAGACTAGGGGGGTTACCGCACTTGTATTCCAAACGATGTATTAAGAGTTTGAAAATGTTATAAAAAATACTGTTCACACTTTCTGTGTATTCCCAGCGATGTATTAAGAGTTTGAAAACGTTATAAAAATACTGTTCGCACTTTGTTTGGCACCTTTAGCTGTGAAGACGTCTTCCAACCATTTATAAGCCATGGTATCCAAAAACCCTTTTAAAGCGATGTTTTTTATAACATTTTCAAACTCTTAATACATCGCTGGGAATACAAAGTGCGGTAACCCCCTAGGTCTAATTCACAATCCCACCAAGATGTCTCAATGTTCCTCAATATTTCCCTTTTTGAACACCACAAAGTAATTCTGCTTTTTAAAAAGTTATTTGCAATACAGCGATGGGGGAATCAAACATGTATGCCAATGCTAAGGAGCAGCACATGAACAAATCGAAACAGGTTGCAAAAGTAGCCTTTTGAATATTAAATTTTAAAAAGGAAGAAAAAACTGTAGATTCTGACCTCAGTGCATCAGCCCCATATGAATTTACAATGTTTACTGGATCAGGATAATTCTTCTTTCGCTTACTCATCTTTTGCCCATCACTAGGAAGAGATAAAACATGGACACTATGACAATATATACATATACTGCTGATAGAATTCTCACAATTAATCAAGCTACTCTTGAGAAATAAGTCTACCATTTGCGGTCCTAAGGGCAGTTGAGGGGTGGAGAAGGAGGCAGGGAGGAAGACATATGCATGCAACAACTAAGTTGGGATAAAACAGGCCACAACTTTATTGATTACAGCCGCTGGAGCACTGGCGAGCATAGGGCACAGATCCAGGCATCGGGCGACCTGCCTGCTCACTGATGAAACCAGCCCTCATAATGGGGGTAGACCTGGAATGGCAAGACCAGGGTTCCCACATGGGAGCAAACCTCTGCGTAGTTCCCTTGACACCTGTGAGTGAAGCCAAGCGACTGCCCTTGAGTTGGGCATGATGTTACCCAGCTCCACCCCCAAGACCCCTTAAGGGAGTCCTCACTGAGGGGAGGTGGGCATGCAGCCACAGCCTCCCCTGCAAATGGATGCAGCACCACTGCCTAAAACCACCCAAAGCTGTGACAAGTAAGAAATAACAAGAATTACAACCTCGCTCAAAAACAGAGAACTGAGGGCAAGAGGGAGGATCAAAGCCGAACTGGGAGCAGCCTGGCAGCCATGTGGCCTTAAAATGGGAGGGGTGGACCCAGGGGAAAGCCTTTAATGCCACATGGGCACAGAATCTGCCTCTTGGTCCGATCCTCCACCCTGCGGCCACAAAACAGCCCCAGGTAAGTCCAGGGCTTTTATGATTGAAGCGCTTGGCCCTTGACAACAATGAAACTACAGCAATATAAGGACCAATGGCAGAGTCAGAGAAAGCAGCCCAGATTTCCTTCCCATATTTAACATTTCAAAGTCATCCTAAGCCTTATTTAGATGCACTATTTTCTGTATTCTACCCTTTTTTGTTTCATTCTAGAGATTTAAACATAGCTCTTTTCTGAAGGGTTGGGCCCTTCACAGTAGAATAGCCGAGGTTCATGTACCGTTCAAGATTTCTTGCTGGTACACATGAACACACATGAAGCTGCCTTATACTGAATCGGCCCCTTAGTCCATCGAAATCAGTATTGTCTACTCAGACTAGCAGCGGCTCTCCAGGGTCTCAGGCAGAGGTCTTTCACATCACCTACTTGCCTAGTCCCTTTGACTGGAGATGCCAGGGATTGAACCTGGGACCTTCTGCATGCCGAGCAGATGCTCTACCACTGAGCTACGGCCCCACTCCAATGGCCAACCTCCTCTGCCAACTTCACATCCCTTCCAGGACTTAAACAGTGGCCTTAAAGCATGAACTATGCTGACAAAGCTCAACATTTGCAGCACACAGTTTCATCTGAAGCAGAAATTTGAGAAACAGTGAAGTATTATACTTGCCTGGCAAGAACTAGGCCATTTACAATGACGTTCTTGAAAGGAGGCTTCCCAAAAAGAGCTGTAGACAACACAAGTAGAGTGTAAAACCTGAAAAACAAAGCAGTAATGAGCAGTTGACAGGTCACATTCTAGACTACCTGATGCTAAAGCAGCATGCTTTCAGCTCTTGCATGCCTTTACATTTTAATTAAACAGAACTGGATCATTCTAGTACCCAGGGAACCCCCCACCCCACCCCAAAAGGGACAGAAATTCAGGGAGTGCATTGTCCAAAATTCTGTTACTGTATCATTCCCCCAATTACTAGTTTCTTATAACAAACTACACTATTATGCAATGGTACTTATTCCAGAACTACAGTGTCAAAGGAATACTCCTAACTGTGCCAAACAAAACCAAACAACATGAATAATGCAGTGTTTCTATGTTTTTTATAGCGTGTACCTATACCACTGCTTACATAACATCTGTAAACCTTGCTTAAAAATGTTGCTTAAAAATGTTGCACACATCTCTTCAGGATAGATGTGTGTACAATGTGACCATATGCACGCTAGCACAAACATCCTCAGTTCCTCACTTGAAAACCTAGTTACCTAAATAGCAATAGTCACTTCCCATGTTATATCCTGTATTCTATCTATACTCAGTTAAATGCAAACGATTAGCATTTCTGCTCATTACATTGTTTATCTTCTCCCCAAATCTTAATTTTTTTAAAAAAACTGCAGAAACACAATTCTTATAGCTAACACATTTTCCTTATGTAAGCTATGGGAATTACAACTAGATTGTGCAAGCTGGGGGCCCTGAAGACTATAGGGGCAGCAAAGTAGGCAGAGGAAAGAAACGCTTGGAAAATTTTTGTTCTCCTGCCAGTTCAGCTCTCCTCCTTTAGCAGATTATGGGCGGTTACAGACTAGAGCTGGCCAATATCCCTAAGCTCACTATTCCCCACCCCCACACACCCTTTAAATGACTCAAAAATGCTGTCCACTTTATAAGAGCACTGCATGCTCAGCGCTCATGGGTGGGGAGTGTTAAAAAGTGAGGGGAAGGGGAAGAGAGAGAAGCATCAGTAAGATGCAATAAGTCAACAAAAGAATTCAGCTTTTGTCGACTGCCTTTCACCAGGTAAAATGGATAAAGGAAAGTACCCAACACAGATCGTCTGCTGAAACTAAGCAGCCTTGGCCCTGAAAAAGTGAGGAACTTCCCGAGAATCCCATGTAAGCCACAAAACAACTCTCAAGAATACACTTGCTCAGCCAACCAGTCGTTATTCATTAAAATATAATATGGCCCTTCAGATATGTGTGTGCCAGGCTGTGATCATAAGCAGCATCATGAAGGGCTTTAAAGGTAATAAACAGCACTGGCAGCCAGTGTAGCTGTTTCAAAATGGGCAATGTACATTCCCATTAGCTGACCACTGCCAATAACTGGGCTGCAACAGTTTGGACCAGCTGCAGTTTCCAGGTTGTCTTCAAGGGCACCCTGTAGCAGGTCATGTTACAATAACCTAACTGTGAGGGTACAGAGGCATTAACATGGCTAGATAAGCTGATTCTAAGACAGGAAAGAGATGGTGAATGAGGTGCCACTGGTAGAAGGCACTCTTAGCCACTGAACCAACCGGCTTTTCAAGCAGCAAGGCAGTATGCCAGGAGTACTCTGAAACTCTTAACCTGCTCTGCAAAAGCCAATCCCATGCCATTCAGGACAAGTGGACCCAATCCCTCCAGAGAATGAACCTTCCTGACCAGCTTTAACTCAGTCCTGTGTGGATTCATCTTCCACTTATTCAGCCTTAGACTCCCTAGCAATGGCCTCAAAGTACCAATTCAGAAACAAGATGGATGCATCTGGAGACTTGGATAATGAAATACAGATCTGGGTGTCATCTGCATATTGATGACTCCCAACCCAACTGCTCCAGACAATCTCACTCAGCAGCTTCATAACCATCTGCTGAGCATGGGCGAGAATTCTTGAAATCAAAAAGTGGAAATATCTTCACTGTACTGTATTTCCTATTCCATTCCTCTTCCTCTCTGCCATCCTTACTATCCTCAATCCCTGGCTTCTCTCTGGACTACACATCTTTCTAAGTCTGAGAAGAATTACAATTTCACATCTACATTTTGTACAGCACTGAGCATACTGTGGTTCTAACAACAGCATAAATACTTTGAAGCTTTTCATACAAATTGTATTTGTGAAACTTCATTAGCTGAGCGCTGACTTATAAATTACAGTTAACATGCTGGCCAAATGCTGTTTGGCTAAATTAAGATCATCCGGACTGACAAAGGCTCTACATTGTATAAGTTAATGACAAAAAAGTTACCATCCTCTGGTTTGATCAATGCCTTCAGCAATGAAGTCAGCAGGAAAAGCATCTTCAAATTCTCTCTTGTTCTCAAATGGATAATGAACCTGGGCATAAGGCATGCTTCCACTCTCAAACCAGCAGTCAAAAACTTCTGAAACGCGATGTAGCATACCTTTGCCACAGCGTGAAGGAATGGTTATTTGATCAACACTAAAGGGGAAAAATATCTTTCAGTAACATAGCTTAGGCATTGAATTTCAGCTGCACAAATAGGAAATTAGCATTATGCAAGCCATATTGTAAAGACCATTGGCTAACCCTAAACATTCTACACCAGATATTTTGCAATAAGCTTTCACAGATTTTCCAGAAGTGTGTTTCACGATTTAAAGGGCTTCGCTGATTTAGCATAAATCTACCTGTACTACATTTGCAATTAAATTCTTTTGCAGACTGAGCAGTACACTAAATTCTCTCATGCCTAAGTTATTTTTCAAAGTATGATGGTCAACAGATTATTGGATAACACTTAAAACAACCTGTGATCCCTAATGAATCACATAATCAGAAAACTCCACAGTCCAATTTCATCCAGAACCTGAATATGACAGTGTATTGTGGAAGTCTAACACCACGCTTTTAGAATCATAGAGTTGGAAGGGACCACCAGGGTCATCTAGTCCAACCACCTGTACAATGCAGGAAATTCTGAACTACCTCCCCCATACACCCACAGTGACCCCTACTCCATGCTCGGAAGATGGCCAAGGTGCCCTCCCTCTCATGATCTGCCTAAGGTCCTAGAATAAGTATTGCTGACAGATGGCCATCTAGCCTCTGCTTAAAAACCTCCACGGAATGAGTGCTTACCATCTCCCAAGGAAGTCTGTTCCACTGAGGAACCACTCTAACTGTTATAAAATTCTTTCTAATGTCTAGACAGAAACTCCTGATTTAATTTCAAACTGTTGGTTCTGGTCTGACCTTCTGGAGCATCAGAAAACAACTTGGCACCATCCTCTATATGACAGCCCTTAAAGTACTTGAAGATGGTTATCACATCACCTCTCAGTCTTCTCCTCTTCAGGCTAAACATACCCAGTTCCTTCAACCTTTCCTTATAGGACTTGGTCTCTAGACCCCTCACCATCTTGGTTGCCCTCCTCTGGACACGTTCCAGCTTGTCTACATCTTTCTTAAATTGCGGTGCCCAAAACTGAACACAGTTCTCTAGGTGAGGTCTAACCAGAACAGAGTAAAGCCATACCACCACTTCGCGTAATCTGGACACTATACTACATAGGAAACTCTGAAAGCCGAAAAGCCAACTCCTAAGGGAAAACGTCTTAAGAGTCCAACACACATGAAGCTGTACCAACATGGGTTCTCAACTTCCACCCTATTTATCTGAATGCAGACTTTCTGTAAGCCCTAACTGGAGATAAGAACATCGGTGGGGTTAAACATTCGGAAAGACACCGGGGGAGGGGTTGCTGCTTTTATCCATGAGGACTTATTGCCATTGGAAAAATTGAGAAGTTTTGGGTAGCACAGGGGAAAAAAACTCCTATGAACTCTTATTTAAAATGAGCAAGAGGTTTTACTAACTTCAAATGTATAGCATGAAAGCTTAACCCAACCCCCATTCTTTGAATTAAATAACTGAATTCAAGCTATTGAAATATGGAATAATTTAAAAATATATTCAAAAGGGAAAAAGATTTAGGCCATGCATGTACTTTACACTGAGTTAATGTAGCTCTCCATCCAACCTCAAATTGTTAGCCAACCCTACAATCCTCAGCATCTTGACAGAGAAGGGTATAGGTGGCAGCAGCAGAGATAAATGGAGCAAGAAGTGGTTAGCTTCCCAGTAAATTATTTGGCATATATCATTACCACATTCTAATAGTCAGAGACTTCAAAGTCAGAATCTGTTTTCAGAAAGTGGGGATGCAAAATATCCCTCTTGGATTCTACAATCCTCAAAACACAAAACTATAAATATGCTACAATCATGAAGCCCACCCTGTGGCTTTTGCCAAAAGGACACCTGTGACATCATAGTAACTTCAGAACAGGTGGTAGGCCTGACCGTACACTTTCAAGTAGCAGGGCTTTTAAAAACTATTTCCCAGTATGACAAAGGACAGAAACATAGTGTGTGTAATGGTTACAGTGTTGGATGAGAACCTGGGAGATCCAGGTTCCAATTCCCACTCTGCCATGAATATCAGTGGGTGACCTTGGGTCTACCAAACAATCTCAGCCTAACCTACTTCACAGGGTTGTTGTGATAATATGAGGAAGGGAGATAAGCTCCCTGAGCTGAAGGAAAAGCAGGATAAAAAATGAGATAACACATACCACATTAATTAGAAGGCTAGCCTAAACAGCTAGCGTAGCCAACTGTTTTGTTAGCAGGAAAGAAAACATATTGCTCACCTGCTCTGATGGTACCACCCTGCACTATGCCCTCTCCCTTTTCTCCAAGGGGAAAATAAAAGAATGGATACCTTTTCATAAGCTTTACTAGGAAGAAAGTTTAACTATCTACCAGTTAATCCTGGTCTGAGCAAACAGAGCTTCCTAGATTCTGAAACGAAGAGTACGCTTTAAAAATAGATTCAGCCTGGACAAGAAGTCCTAGCTATTATAAAATTGTAACGAACTCTGACTTGCATTTGTCATAATCACTAACCTTTCCCTGTGGAGATCAGTGACTTTCACTCCTGACAGTTCTTCCAGCTCTGCTAGAGATCCTATGCAGACCACCTGTATTGAAAAAGATGGTATTAAAAAGTATTTATCAAGTGTTATAAAATAGTGCATTGTTACATACAACCCACAGTTTATGCATGTAATTTCAAAAACGATTTTTAACTTTCAGTATGGAGATAAAAGCTTTTCCAGAATCAAATTATATAGATAAATAATGGAAATAGTATCTTCTTGAAGACCTAACAAAACCAGAGTATTTTCACCTGGCACTAAACACATTTACAGTTTGATCCTAAGCACATATACTATCATTCAGAACTCAGTTAGCATATAAAATTAAATTCCAAAAATAGGCCAATGAATATAAAAGTACAAATAGCTTAATTTTCTACAAGCAAAACTGCTATTATACCCAATACTAAAGCAAGCTGAAAACTGCTATACTCTATCTTAGCATGCTTCATTAAGTTCTCAGTATTCCCCCAAATTTCCTAATTTTTCCAATTGAAAAAGTAAACCCTTTATCTTTGTTATTGTTTTTATAATTAAAGGGTACAAAAAAGAAAAGAAAGGGGGAAAGGGGATTACATATAGGAAAAAATTATAGATACATTCTGTGCGTTCCGTGTCTGTGCCCATATTAACCCACTTTTTAAAAGTAAAACCTTGTATTAAAAATAATTCTCATTCCCAAAGCAAAAAAGAATTTCATTGGAGTTTTTTCCCCTATTACCCCTCAAATTTCCATTGGGAAAAAAGAAAAAAGTTCTTAGGCATTCATGTGAAATATTTTGAGTGTGTAAAACCCTGTATTAAACATTTAATTCATTTCAAAGAAAACCGTTCCATTTTTCGATGTTCCCCAAAACGCCCCAACTTTTCCACTGGAAAAACTGAAAAAAGTCTTTCAAATGCTTTTTTAATTTGATTTTTTCCTGTCATTCATATCTCTAGCTCCAGAGACTTAATGTCTATTACTATTTAATTAGAATTTTGCTACAGTTCATCCAAAGCTGATGTGGGCGTTTGTTACAGCTGTAAGAAAATAGGTAACTTCCCTGTTAGCTGGACTCAAATCTGGCATGATAATTAAATCACAGTCCCCAGGCATGACGGACCAAGAGTCCCATAGCAAGAAATGTGTCCAGAAACATCCTTTTGAAAAAGAGGCTTTTCCAGGAGGGAAGAGGGGGAAGGTCAGAAGTGACATAATGGAATGTTGCCTGTCACACCACGTATTAAAATATAAATACACATGCTAGTTTTTAGCTTACCGGTACTAACTTTCTGAAATCCTAATGCTATTTCAGCAAATATTGCATCAATTCAGAGCCAGAATAAGAGACTTAGGTTTACCTCTCTTTTATAAATTGCCTGTCTTTCGGTAGTCACTAATAAAATCGCTATTTGGACTAAATGTTCTAAATTGCTTTAATTCTGCAAGCTCAATACTACTCCCTTCCTGGAACTTGAGTTAACATGAACACTGCAGATGGAATGGGTACTCAAGTAAGGTTGGAAAGACCCATGCATAGCCAATGGAAGAGTCACAGACTTGCTCTTACCCTCCTAAGCAAGTACACCAAGGGTAATTTCTATCTTTAGCGGTAGCTGATTGCAATCTATTAGTTGTTATATTTTCTACTGAATGGTTTCCATTTTTGCTTCTTCTGCCCTGCATGCTAGGGGCACAATCGGCTAACCATATCCCATGCCCACTGAAATCAATCAGGGAACACCATGGCCAGAAATATGTGTTTTTCTCACACACACCCCTCCTATTTTTTAACATCCAGCTCCGGTGTACTTGAAAGCCTAAACAATGTGTTGAATTATTTTGGTTAGTTTTAATAGAAGGAATTACACTGCTTTTCATTTTAGATGCTGCCAGTGATGTAACTCTGTTGCAAAGCCCAAAAGAAGACACTTTAGCCTCAGCTCTCAAGATGAAGTAATGAGTCTCCAAGTGCTTGAAAAGAGCTAAGTCTTTTACCTTGCCTTAACTGGAGCCACAAGTTTCTATAGTAAACTTGCCTACACCATTCTGTGCTCCCACTAATGTGAAATTTTCTCACGAGCAAACCACCCAGACCTCTATAAGGGAGGACAGATACGAGATGTCAGAGTCCTTCTTCTCATGCAAAATTCCCAAACAGGTCCTACTGCTCTTGCTTAGAAGTTGAAGGACCAACAAGAAGATGTGATTGGCAGCTTTAATACTTACTTACAAAGCAAGCATTCTTACTAGGTCACTGCAATGTACATCTTACTAAAAGGTATTTAAACTGTATTCTTAATATGTTTTACTAGAGATTCTCACCCACTGAAAACAGAAAATGAATGTTTTCTTGATCAAACAATGTTCTTACTTACCTCTTCAAAATCACTGCTGACCCACAATGGAATGGGTGTCCCCCAGTATCTATTTCGTGAAATAGCCCAGTCCCGAGCATCTCTCAACCAGTTGCCAAATCGCTTTTCTCTCACAAAGTCAGGGATCCTAAAATTTTAGAAAAGGTCATCTTCGTTAAGATGAACAAAATTAATAGTAATTGATAGGGCATACACAGCTTTTTTACATCAGAATGTTACAGCTTTGTCTAAATTTATTCTATTTACTTCCCCAGGATGATTAACAGATAAAGACCAGGGTCGTGCATTGCCTTTCTTGTTCCCATGCAACTTCCATCAAGCAGCCCTGACATGGTTAAGGCATGTGCCTGCAACAACCAGGGCTCATTAATATTAGCAGGGATTAAGCACATGAAGATCGTTGCTCTATAAAGGTCAGTACTGACTTTGACGGGCAGCAGTCTCTCTCAGGCAGGAGTCTTTCACTTCAACTGCTACTGGATCCTTTTTAACTGGAGATGCCTGGGACTGAACCTGCAACCTTCTTAATGCAAAGCATAGGCACTTAGCTATGGTCACGCCACAGATTCAGAAAGGCTTGTACAGACAAAGCACTACAATTTTAGAAAGGTAAAAAAGTCATTTCCGACTCTCAGAATAATTATAGAATTAGCATGAATTCATGCTGATGCAGTGGTTTTGGAGGATTATTTTCAATACCTTCTGTCATTCACTAAAACGTAATGCACTTGGAGAAAAGTAGCAGGATTAAGCTCCCTTATGCCTTGTCATCATGGTAGCACCACTTACTTAAAAAAAAGAATCAGGAATGGCCTACAGGAACAACTGGTTAAAGGATGATAAATTATATGGAAAATTTCTGTGAAAGAGAAATCTTGTCTAGCACCTCAATTTTTTATGACAGAAACTCCTGAACCAGAGAAAATGATTTCCCCCCTCCAAGGTAAGTAGCCTGTAAGTTATACATGCACCGTTGCTCATTTTTCCCACAACTAAGAAATGCACTCTAGAATCACACACTTGCGGGCAGCATGAAATCTGAAGGCCCATTTCATGGGAAGTTTTCTTTCTTAATTTCTACCGACTCCCTAGTTCAACCCACCTAGAATGCACAGCCTGTTATTAAACAAGGGGAAATTTATCACAGTGCGGTTCATAAGGAAAAAGAAATTAAAAGCATAAAATCACATGCTTCTATACTTTTCATCACTGTTTCATAGCTTGGCTGTTTCTCAATTTACAAAAAGGCTAGATGGCCAGAAGACAAACGACACAGGACTCTAAGACTCTTCAGTATGTAAACCTTAAAGGATAACAATGCATCTGAAGGAAAAAGAAACAGACCTTATGCCACAGTCCAGTAGTGAAGAACTTAAGATACTAACTTGAAACCTTTTTTCCTACTCTCAGTTCAGCCTTGGGAGACTTACAGCCCATTCCTGAGGGGGGGGGACCTCTTAGGAGGCGGCCTGACCCCGCCGCCAGCGTAAGTGCATGTAATCACGAGGTGGTGGCAACGGCGTGGAGAGGTTAGGCGGCTTCCTACCCCCTTTCGGCCACTTGCGCCGGCAGCCGGAGCGGCGTTGCTGCGCCTGCTATTTTGCAGGCGCAGCCTCGCTGTTTTCAATGAGGCGAAACAGCTTTTTTTGTTTTGTTTAACGGCGTAGGGGAAACGGCTTAGGAAGAAGAGCGGCTGCGCCTCTTCCCTGCCGTTCCCCTACGCAATCAGCTCAGGAATGGGCTGTTACTCCCTTATTATAAATCACACATCTGGTATTTGGATAAATACTTTTGTATTTACAGAGTGTTTAAAACAGTTGAAGTGCTTCACAACTTTCTTTTTGAACCCTATTTTATACCCCAACCCACTCTCAGGGCAAAATACTGAAGCTGAGAGATACTAGTTTGCTTAGCCACCTACTGAGTTCAGAGGCTCTGTAACCTTTATTTCAGGCCAGTCACTACGCTATATAAACTTTCAGTTAACATTAAGCACTCTGATCATGTCAAAAATTCAGCATACAAGTATTACACTTCTGTGGGAAAGGGGTGACTGTGTGCCTTTGTTTCATTTATCCTCCTATTATCTACCCACTCACGCCCACTCAGTCAATGCAATTCTAGCTGGTGCCTAAAGTCATCCTTTAAAGACTACAACCTCAATGCTTTTTCAATGAATTATGCTTTCTGGCATTATACAAACACCCAGACAAATTTTGCTGCTTCAGTGTTTGTGTAATATTCCTCACTAAGTATAGACACAGAAGTTAATTATGGGGGTGGGGGGGAATGGATTAGTAAGATCATTATTCCTAAAACCCTTTTCGCCCTGCCTAAACAACCTGCGCTGTTCCAAAGCTTCATCAGCTCAGCTTTAAATTTACCCTGCTGTTAAGACAAAACTCCAACAGCAAGAATGTTTCTTCAACCAAGTCAAACAGAAACACACTGTGGATTTCACTTCAAGCTTTAGGATCTGAAAAAACTGCTTTTTTTTTCATTTTTTAATAACACTCAGTTATTTTTAGTTTTCGGGAAGTCTATGTAATGATACGTTGTACTCCGGTATAACTACTGTTTAAATAAATTTAGAAAAAATCCCGCAGGTTAGCGTTCAGATCGCATTAGTTCTGTAGCTCTGAAAGAATGTAATTGCCTTTAAAAGTTTCAAAGTTGGAGCTTATTACTGTTACACTCATTGTGCTGACCTTACAAGACCCTATCTAACTACTTACATCTAGAACAACAGATTCTAACAAGAGATCCACAAATGCAACCAGGCAAACATCAATTATATTTATCTTCGAGCACGCCTGTGTGTTTCCATTTATTTTGGAAACTGAACATTTTTTATCAGGAGAGCAAACTGAAGGAAGATTCACTTTCAGCCTCTAAATGGCAAAAAGATTCATAGTACCTTTATAGTTGGGGTCATATTGGAGTCTGTTATCACCATACAATGGAAACTTGCAGTGCTATCTTAAGCACTGTTACACTCTTTTAAGCCCACTGACTTCAATAATAAACTTAGAAGGGTGCAACTGTTTTGGACTGAACTGTTAGCCTGGCTTTAATACAAACCTATATTTGTGGACAGGGGCCCCGTGGCGCAGAGTGATAAGCTGCAGTACTGCAATCCAAGCTCTGCTCACAACCTGAGTTCAATCCTGATGGAAGTTGGTTTCAGGTAGCCAGCTCAAGGTTGACTCACCCTTCCATCCTTCCGAGGTCAGTAAAATGAGTACCCAGCTTGCTGGGGGTAAAGGGAAGATGACTGGGGAAGGCACTGGCAAACTATCTCGCAAACAAAGTCTGCCTAGTAAACGTCAGGATGTGACGTCATCTCATGGGTCAGGAATGACCTGGTGCTTGCACAGGGGACTACCTTTACCTTTTTTATATTTGTGGAATGTAACATAGAAAGATTTTGCAACACATCAAAGTATTTCTTTAGTGAAATGGAACTGTATGAGACACTGGTTTGCTGTGTGTGAGTGATAACAACAGCCCCCATCAAGAGACAGCCACATGCAGAAAGGTGCTATGCAACAGCAATGAGCAGTCAGTTTCTTGATTAAGGTATCAAGTAAACCATACCCATTCATAAATATTACGGGTTTCAAAGGCCAAAACGGAAATACTGTAATTCTCTCATTCAAAAGCAATTGGAAACTGGAAACCTAGTTAGTAAGTTACTCTAGTGCCTCACTGCCTGGCTTTAATTCCCTGAGCAATGGGAGGGACAGGTCCACAAGGCAGTCAGAACAGATAGCCAATGAACAGCATCCTCCCTGTTATTCTTCTGCATATAGTTTTCCCTCTCTGTCTATAATTGTACCACATCATCTTCAGGAGGTTCTTCTGACTCTATATAAACCCAGAATCTGCGTCTGCATGAGATCCTTTTGTCCTTGGGGGCTGAGCCTGCTAGGCAGGAGCAAAGACTCCGCTTGTAGCTGAAGAAAGCCAGAAGAGATTGGAGGAGAACAGAACCAAAGATATGTCCTAGGAGCAGAACAGAGGCTTAAGGCTCTCCAACCATGGAACAGTAAAGAGTAAACACACACACAAATGTGTAGGTGATGCGAGAGAGATCCATGATAATAAAAGGTTAGATTTGTCCTGGTCTACAGACCGCCTGAAGGGTCCCCATGGGCCACTGATGGTTTACAATTGTTCTTAAAAAGTCATCTGTTCTAGACACAAGGTATGAGTTAGTACATAGATTTTTTCCCTAATGTATCAAACACATTATTATGTTTTACATCTTTTTTTAAAAAAAATCCTACCCACCCACCATTTGAGCATCCTGGGGGGGTGTGGGGAGAGACTAATTCCTCACACTCCGGAATTGTCACACCTATCTATACCCATATTGTAAAAATATTTTAATTGCTTCTAAATTGGGGACACTTTCGCACTCTTCTGTCTACAGCTTGGCAGGGAGGATGGTTAATATGCAAGGTATAATTCTGACAATGGTTTTTTTTAAATGAGAAAAGAGCCAAAACAGACTTTTTTCCCATACAACTACTGCATACAGTGAAAACTCCAGATAGGAAAAGATACTCACTCCCATCTAGACTGAGACTATTGAGAACACACACCATCAGCATTCTGCCAATGTGAAGTGGAATGCATGGGATGATGTATTTCAGATAACCATGTCTGCCATCACGGATTTGCATGAATGGCTTAGCTTGAGTTCATGATACATCAGAGCACTCGGTGCCAACCTCCATGAACAAAAGGTGGATCTTTGGATCTCTCCATTTTGGACATGGGTAACAACATCTGGTTCATGTTCATCGAAAGCATCTGTACATACTCAAAGCTCCTGCTGGATCAAGGTTAATATGTCAGTTAGCCACCTCTTAAATGATTCCAATAAAACGTACTGCAAAAATAATACCTGACTTTCAGTATTGTAGCACATAACAAGCTACATATTGCAAAATAGCAAATATTTGTTGGAAACAGCCTCTCCCCCTCTCTTACTTTCAGATAATTTCTGACCATCGTATCACAGAGCCAACATGGTACAATGGTTAGACAGCTGGATTAGGATCTGGGAGGACCAGGTTCAAATCCCCATTCTGCCATGAAAATTTGCTGGGTGACCTTGGGCCAGTCATACACTCAGCCTAACCTACCTCACAGGAGTGTTACTGGGAGGATAAAATGAAAGAGAGGAGAATTATGTAAGCCACCTTGGGTCCCCGTGGGGGAGAAAGATGGGGTATAAATGAAGTAAATAAATACATCTTCAGTATTATTGTGGAATGAGCTCATATTTCCTTCTTAAACGTGTATTGACGTTAAAGTGACTGCCATATCAGTGTAACATAGTGCTCTCAGCAGAAGTAAAGCTCTTGATTTACAGCTTTACAACACCATTATACGATTATAGCAATTTCTATTTTCTTGTCACTTTCACAACACTTTGACAGATCTCATATTAGACTCCATGATAAAGATTTAAACCTCATGCATGCACTGAAATATTGAGAAGCCTTACATTACTTGCATCTACAAGGAAATACAATTTTACTACCCGTTTCTGTTTGTTTTGTGACATATTAAACATTATTAGTAAACATTTGGTTGGCTATAACAGCAAACTTTTCCAAAATTATGTTTAATATTTATTCATTCTACACCCACAAAAATTTCAATATACAACTTTGTGCACCACAGTAAATTTCTGCATGTTAAGCCTTTATACAGCAGTTTGCACGACCTAGGAAAACTTTAAAGTAGTAAGGAAAAGAGGAAGACCCAACATGAGATGAATTGAGTCAATAAAGGAAGCCTCAGCTTCCAGTTTGCAAGACCTGAGCAAGGCTGTCAATGAAAGAACGTTCTGGAGGTCATTTATACAGTCACCTTAAGTCGGGAGTGACTTGACAGCACATAACATACACACACAGTCTGTCAGATTCAGCTTGGGGTAGTGGCATACCCAGGGCTACTGGTAGATAAGCAAGCAGTGGCTAAGGGCAGAAGTGGCTTTCACCAGCTTCAACTGGTTAGCCAGCTGCAGCCTTTCCTGGGCGAAGGAGGCAAGGCCAAGGTAGTACATGCCTGGCAACATCTAGATTAGATTACTGCAATGTGCTCTATGTGGGGCTGCCCTTGAGAAACATTTGGAAACTTAAACTGGTGCAGAATTTTGCAGTCAGGATGCTAACTGTGATGGGTCATAAGGATCATATCATTCTAGTTTTGGTCCATCTATACTGGTTCCAAATTAGTTTTTGACCCCAATTCAAAATGCTAGGGCTGACCTTTAAAGTTCTATATGTTTTATAGGACCAGCATATCTTAAGGACTGCCTCCTCCCATATGAACCTACTCAACTTCTCCGGTCATCTGCAGAGGCCTTGATTCAGGAGCCTCCACCTTCTGAGATTAGACAGGTGGTCACCTGAAACAAGGCCTTCTCTGTTAAGCCAGAGTTATTCATCCCCAGAGTAATAACAGAGATTCCACAAGCTTGCTTGCCTTTTATCCCTCCAACCCCACCACCCAATTGCACAAAGCAACAGACATTATACTAGTACTACTCTGCATAACACTACATTCTATAGATCCGCAACTGAAGTCCGACACAGCTTTGCATATGCTTCTTTGGAGCCACTGAATTTAATTAACATGTGTGGCGTATGTTAAAAGGCACAGAAATGTGTTGAAGACTACATGAGGGAAAACGTAATAATGCAATCGCATTGACCCCAATAACAAAAAGCACAAATACTAAATTAGGTCTTACCCTGCATCTGTGTTCTTACCCAAGTCTTATCATATTGTTCTGTAGGATGATTTAGGTTTTTCAATTATTGCTAAGTATGAATCAATAATATAGCTAGTATGGAATTTTACCAGCACAAATTTTATCTCAAAGTTTATGTCCATAATAACATTAGTCGCTAAAAACAATTTTAAGAAGGTAGCAGATGGCATGAAACATTACAGTTACACTTTAAAAACAGAATCATATTTGTAGATCCTACCACCACCCTCCCTCAATAACTTTTGTTCTAATTCAAACATGGAACAATTGCTGACCCTTCTGACATCTTAATTGGTTTCAGTATTATACTGCACATTTACATTTTTCTGTATGAGCACAAAATGGTCATTACTTTATCAGAAATATTATAGCTGAAGCAATTTTTCCCAAATTCCACAGTGCCACCTCTAAGTTTAGAATAAAATTATAATATTAGTTCAAGTCAAAATTTCACAAGACAGAAGCATAATTATGATGTTCAATTCATCCTTTTCTAGAACTCTTGCAGAGTATACTTTTCAGACAGTTCCTACCGCAAATCAAATATGTCCTGTTAACTTCCAGCTAAGATCACCACAATACCCTTCATGATGTCATTAAGGCAGTCAGCCTCAGATTGGACAAGAACGCAACTTATTGCCTTTCCTTTGAGCTTCTCATTACTCCCCACCACTTACGAGCTCAAGTCAAATCTGACTTGAATGATAAAGCTCCAATTTGGTGTGACATCCAAACACAGGCACCTGGGCAAACTGGTGTTCATTCTCCACAAACCAAGCATTTAAAATCTAAACTAGGGCACCTGCATTTGAATTTTTTGGAATCAGGATATCTGCATAAGACACTACCTCGACAGTGAAGTCATCTAGTGAGACCAGTTTTTGAAGAGCCATGGCCACACCTTGCAAATGCAGTAGGTGACAGCGTATGCCCCAAGGCTACACAACACCCTCCTTTGTGAGACGCAGTCAGCCCTTCTCCTGTGGTTTCTAGAAGGGCAGTACTCAACCAAAGTTTAAATAAAATAAAAAGAATTGAGATACCAAAAAAGTGGCGCCCCATACAAACCTAGGGCAGTAAAGACTAGTTTACCTTGAAACTACCCTGCAGGGAATCAATCTCCATCTAGTTTCTTATTCCTATATGGATACTAAAAATACAAAAACATCATTTTCTCCAGTACATATTTATTTTATTTTATCTATTTATTTAGATTTCTAGCTCACCCTCAATCCCTGGACAAGCTGGGCTCAGGGCAGGTAACAAGAACAATAAGCAATGAAACCATATTTACATTATTAAAACCACAACAGTAAAATTAAATTAATATACTAGATGACACATTAAATTCATAGCCACCACTCAGAGACTCAGCAGAGCAGTCAGCCCTCCACATAGTCAATAAAACAAAGGATGGGGGGGAAGGCCAGTACAGATTACAACCCATGGCTCCCCTCAGTTGTAGGCCTGGTGGAATAGCTCCATCTTACAGGCCCTGCAGAACTCCTACAGGTCCCCGCAGTACCCTGATGACACTAGGAAGGCAGTTCCACCAGGCCAAGGCTGAGAAGGCCCTGGCCCTTGTCGAGGACAGCCGCACACTCCTTGGGCCAAGGACCACCAACAAGTTATTAGTCAAGCGCAATGCCACCATCTAGTTTCATAATCCTGTTATGCATTTTCTTAGTGGAGAGGATTTAAAGGGAAGACCAATCAGTAATCTAAATTACATGACTCACAAAGCTTATTGCTCATTTTAAAATTAATAGAACTTTCTCCAAGGAATCAGTTCAGCACTACAGTTCCACACCTCTGGACCAGTTTGGGATACCTGATCATACGTGTTCCTTCGAAAAGGAGGGGAATATCTCTGACTCCCCTTGTTTGAAAACAGCAGGTAGTTAAACTGTATTTGATGGTGACTGTGCTTGCCACTCTAGAGTTGATAGGCTCTGATACTCTTCCCTCCATTCCCCAAGCAACGGATCAGAACCAACATCTCCAATTACTTGTTCACCAAGCACACATGCTGCAGTAACACACTCCTTATACTTATGACTTTTTGATTGAGGGCTGCAGCAGAGGGCAATACATAGAAAGTATATGCCACTTCATCAGAACCTGTTCCACAGGTTTATACATTAGACTGCTGTAGATGAGGGGCATCATATACGGTACATGTAATGAAACAGCACATGCATGACATACATAATGGAAAATATACCCAAATCATCTCCCAGTGCATACTGAACCAACACTGATCAGTGTTTTCAGAATGTAAACTGAATTCATCTGACATACACTAGGAGGCAGATCGTCAATTACTAATCTTACTTTTATTGACTCCAACAAATAAAATGTTTTCTGGAAGCTCACCAAATCTATATAATTGATTTTTCAATCAATTACTGAGAAGACTGTTAGGTGTTACACTAAGTACAAGAAGGATACAGTAAGCACAAGCAGGATACAGGAGATCTTTTAGCTCTCACCATGTACCCTGATTTGTTTCACTTCAGTCCTCCACTTCGTCCCCGTCTAGAACTTAACTACTAAGCTTTCACATAAGCAACATTAAAACCAACATTCAGAAACCAGTTTCACCATGTAATCCTGTGCTAGGTTTCAAGTCAGTTACTAACAGGTAAACTGTTGCTAGATCCTTAAAATGTGCCAGTTCAAAAATACATTAGTATTAAATCCTCTCATTAAAAACTAATTAGAAAATCAATTAGGTTATCAAATTTGCCAACCTAGTTCATCAGAAGCAATGTCTATAAGGAGTAGAGAATATTCCTAAGGGACATCTTGTCCTAGCAGTCAGCAGTGATTCTAAAAGGCAAAGCACCAATTACAAAGGTTACTACAGTCTAAAATGCATTCAGATCCCCTATTTTGGAACGCTGCAAACCCCACAAGAACTCTAACCAAACATGGTACTTCTATGACCCAAACAGGGCCCCAGAGAAGCTAGATCTTTCAAATTTTCAGCATTTGCCGTCCTGAACAAGTGCCTACAAGCTCACGACTCTCACTTCAAAGAAGCTTTCTCATTTAAAGTAACTCTGATTTTTAAAAAACCAAGCAGCAGCTATTTGAGGGCCTGAAAAAGATACAGCAATTTAAAAGAACTTTAAGAACAAAAGATAGTTTCAGAGAGTAGCCATGGGGCAGCCCATTCCTGAGGGGGTGGGTAGATCCACGGCAAATGGGAGCTGTGGAGCCACGCCACCTCCCCAGATGCTTTCCAGCTGCCGCAGAAAGGGAAAAAAGCTTTAAAAAAAAATAGGAAAAGGGGGGGTGTCCCATTGCAAACACCGAGGCTGAGCCACTGAAAAAGGTGGAGCAGCCCCGCCGCAGCTCAAGGGGGCGTTCCCAGGGTGAAAGGAGTCAGGAAGCTGACTATCGTCAGCTCCACCTCTTGGAATGCCCCGGGAACACACACACCCCAACGTCGGCACAGCCTGCCACTTCAGGGATTTGGGTCCCAGCGCGGCAACAGAGATCTATGCCACTCTGGGGCACTGGCGTGTGTCCCACACAGGACAGCGTAAGTGCCCGTTATCCCAGGTTAAATGGGCACTTACACCAGCGTGGGGTTACACTGGCTCCTATGCAGCTTTGCCCCACCACTCAGGAATGTGCTCTTAGTCTGCAATAGAAGAGATAGATTCTAGTTCAGTAGCACCTTAGACAGCAGCAAGATTTTCAGGGTATGTTCTTTCGAGAGTCAAAGCTCCCTTCAGTTAGCTGTGACTCTTGAATAGTTATACCCTGAAACTCCTATTGACCTCTAAGGTGCTACTGCACTAGAATCTAGCTGTAAGAACCATTGGGTATTTCTGCATTGTAGCTATCACAGCTGCTGACTTTAGAACAGTACAACCTGTGTGCAGTTATTCTAGTCTAATTTAATACAACTGGGCTTATTTCTGAGCAAACACACAGGCTGTAACAAAAAGTTATTGGGAAAGATTCACTACTACATAATAACTGATGAAAATTTATATTACTAATTATTGGACATCACAAATATTACCTAGTAATTTTGAATCAAGTTTTCATACAGTGATTACTTACTATAAAGAGGGGGAAAGGGAAGAGAGACAATATGTTGTACTGTGTTAGTGTGTATGCATTTCAGATACTTTGCCAAATTTCTTCAGTACACATTAAAAACATGAACACTCTTCAGTTCTCAATTAGGAATCTAAAGCGACAGCCGAATCATCTATTCAAAGCACCAAAAACAGCCAACCAGGAATAACCTCTGTGTACTTAAGTTCAACCCTTGTCTATTCTTATTTTGTTGCTGCTGTTCTTTCTCCTAGTATTGGGGCCCAAGAAGGAAGAGGGAGTTAAAATTTTCAAAGGAGGCCATTTGCAAGGGAGAACTGAAAAGCAGGAGGAAGTTTAATCCCAGATTCTCTCCTTCAAGTTCCACCCTTAACTGCACACAGCTAGAACCGACTCTTGGTCCCAACTGACACTTTAAATACAACCTTAAGCACAATGCCATCCTATCATGTTCCATTTAAAAGCCATATTTAAAAAGGAACAGACAGAACTCAGAGTGAAAATACATGTCGAATAAAGCTATAAATGTTTTATCTGCAAATGCCATCCAAGAAGAAAAAACAACCCTGGAAGCCAGTTAATTAAATGCTCATTTACTACCCCTTCTTTGCAGACACATAATTTGCTTTCACGGAATACAACCTGTCATTTGCACAATATATACTTTCAAGCCAGTAAAAGCATTTGGTCGAAGCCAATTAACAGAGAAGACAAATACTTCAATCCTACAGCTATTTTCCTCATAATGGCATTAGCAATTTTCAGTACCAAGATTGAGCTTGCTATGTAGAGACTCTTTATAAAATGAGAACTGATCATTTGCTTACTGTAAGCCCTGCCAGTTAAACTGGAAGCAGTTAAAGAAACTTACATAAAGGACGTGCTTAAATGTAGCTTTCAGGAAAAATGTGTAACCACTTCTACATAAGGTGCCAGTGCAAAAGGCTTTGAAGAAACCGATGTCTCACTATCACCCCAGGGGTTGGAATTCTACCTCCTTGTCCAATCAAGGCAAAGGGCAGCATGTAGTAAACATATTTCCTGATGACCTCCTTAGAAAGGTCTCCTAAGCATTCTGAGAACCATTCCTCTAAAACAGTAAGATGGAGACGTGATGGCTGTGTGAATGGTTCTATTAGTAACCATCCTATGTCAAGAAAAAACAATGTTAAACCCCAAACCATAAGGCCCAACTGCAGTTTCTGGCATCAGTCCAAAAGGTAACACAGAAAAGGAAATGCCACCACTTGTGCTTAATTTAGGCAACAACTCATTTAGTTCAGCAACACTAGAGAATGAAAAATGGTTAAACAGTAGGCACTACTCTATACAAAATTGTAGCTTGTGGGGGGAAAGATCACTGCTTTGCAGAACACTCTGTGCTGGAGGGAAGATAGAAAGAGAAACCATCCATTCTCCTGGTGAAGTGCCAATTTAAAAATTGGTGCAAGTGCTTCCTTCTATTAATACTATTCTAGTAAAACCCAAAAAAATCTTTTGAAGTTTCTAGTGGATTAACAGAATAGCCCTCTTTCCCCAAGTTTAATATACAAAAAATCTGTTCAAAAGTAACCTTATTTTCAAAGCATTTTTAGATCATAACTCTACTGGTTCAATAAAGGAGCACAATAACTATTGGTTCAAGTAGTATCGTATGAACGTCAGGATAAAGCATCTTTTGGAAGCACAGTTTCAGAGGTTAGCCATGTTGGTCTGCAGTAGAAGAGCTAGATTTGAGTCCAGTAGCACCTTAGAGATCAACAAGATTGTCAGGTTATGAGATTTCAAGGGTTGTAACTGACAAAGGGAGCTTTGACTCTTGAAAGCTTATTAGCTGAAAATCTTGATGGTCTCTAAGGTGCTACTGGACTCAAATCTAGCCCTTTTGGAAGTATATAACTGTAGCTATATACTCAGAGTTCATTACCAGTGAATTAAAGCAGAGGTGCAGGGGGGAAGTAGTTTTACTTATTGACTTGCAACTGTGAAGTACTAAAGAAACACGAGATTACCAATAGCACTGGGCATTATTCTCCAGCAGCTTGTCCACCATGTGCTCCACACGAACAAACCAGCTTGGCACTGCTTTGTATATTAAAGGAGTATCTGACCTTGGAAGGAAAAAAAGCATACAAACATTAGGCATAGTATTTTGACTGCCACAGAATACTTAAGCACCAACTCTGATTTCAGACCACTTTGTATGAAAGCCCACTCCTTGAGACATCAACTGAAAAAAACTGATTTTAATGGATTATTAACGAAGCACCATTGCTGTTCAGCTTGGTCCCAGCTTTTCTGGTCAAGTATTACTCTTTTCTTTCCCACATACATCAACGTATCACACACAGACGAAAAGGTTTACCTATCCCCTCTCTTCCCAAAGAACCACCTGGGGCAAACAACGCTACACGTCCCATTTAGGTGGTGAGAGTGGAGAAAAACTAAGGTAGCATTCCCACATGAGTAGGCCGAGGAATGCAGGATATACCATGTCAAGGAAACCCTGAATACATTCATTTTCAGCCTCAATAGTGGTACAGGCCTTTAAAATAGATCTGATAAAACATTTGTATCATTCACAACAATGGAAGAAGAGCTAAGAGAAAGGAACCTATACAGAAAATACTTAGGAGAGCTACAAATGCAGAGTCTTAAACTGAGAAGAAAGATATAGTATGAAAATATGGAAGTTGACTCCTACTAACAAATTATTAATGTGAGCAAAGCCCAGAGTTCCTGAAGTTCCAAAGTTAAACATGCAAGAATAGCACCACTAATGCTCTATTTACTCCAGAACTGGTGCTTTAATAAGCCAAGACCTTTTTTGCTGAAACACTGTTTATGAAGAAAAAAATTGGGAAGAAAAGAGGGTTCCTATTAAATCTGTAAGAAGCGAGAAGACTTTTATTTAAAAATCACTTGGCAAGTAAAAAAAATGTCACTGAATTGCACACCAAATAAGGCGACTCAGAAGACAGTTGCATGAGCATAATTTATGTTCCTTGGATGTCTCCCTGAATGTTTATATTGTCCCATAATAAATACTAAATTAAAAGGTTTAATAATGCATGAAACTCAGCTTTCATTGTCAAACCCTTACATTAATGCACATGCTGGGGCTCTGCCTGTTCAAGGACTCCCAAGTGCGATATACTAAAATGTAAACTTAATAAGCTTTTCAGACTTAAGTTTCTGAAAAGCTGCAGTGCATATTTCTCAACATTAAGCAACAATTAAAATTCACTCTATAAAACACAGGGATGGGAATTTATTAACTAAATAAAAAATGAAGAATACCATTTGTAATTATTGTTCTTATAATAAAGAGCAAAACAACATTCTTTAATATTTCTTAACAAATGGCTGGTCTACAAGGAATTGAGAGGGGGGAGGAAGGAGAAATCCCCATTTATTTCACTCATCTGTGATTCATCTTGCTTTCAAAAAGTAGTAAAGCAAAAGGCTTGCAGATTTCTTTGCTACTACCTTGTGGAGGGTAAAGACGCCATCACACACGCCTTCTCCTGACTACAATTTCTCCCCTATTCCTCAAAACCCACCCACCCATATTAAGATCATCTAAAGTTGTAAAGGGGGCTGTTCTCTTTACAGCTTAAATGTTTGATCTATCGGGATCAAAAGAAAGTTCTTTGGTTCCTAATTAACACCTTCAAAATAATTGCGAAAAAGGCAGTGCTCCTGACAGCATATAGGGTCTAAAGGAGAGGGGAGAATCAGGAAGAGGAGATAGGCACAGGACAACAGACCAGTCTTTTTTGTGTCCTGCTGAAAGCAGGAAAGATGAAAGGAAATCTCTTCATCCTAATGGACACCAAGCAAAAAGATCTTGTACCTGCGTTCTTGTCTTCACACTGCCAGAACTTTATGGCAGTATATAGGCAAAACATGACCTGGGTGGCCCAGGCTCCCCCAATCTCATCAGATCTTATTAAAGTGTAGATTACCTAGGACTCTCAACCAATTAAAGAATGTATTGTTTATTAATCATCTTCCTTTAAACCAGGCTTAAACAAATTTTCATATTTACTATAATAGTTCTGTGATAGTTAAATGCAAACCTACATTTCATGTTTTAAAAGCTATTGCTTGCTTCCTTTGCTTATGGTTAGGGAAGTGGGAAAAGGTTGTTTGGTAGTATGTGTTTAACGTTATAAATTTAAAAACAATGAACTTTAAATAGTATAAAAATATCTTTTTTCCATCCTGACAATACACAAGAACCAAACAGCTTTAAAAAAATAAAGTTCATAGTTAACTTGTTGCCCTTTCCAATTAAAACTTTTCCTCAGTCAACTAAACCTTTTACTGATTAATGTTTTAAAGTTCACAGCCATAACACTAACCAAAGCAACCGTACAGCTGCCTGTCTGCAGAAAGTTGTGAGGAATATTGGATAATGAAATCAAATATTGGATCATGAAAGTAGAACCAACAAACTTTTAAAACTACATTTCTTAATTATATGGGTTTTCCTATCCTGGGTAGAACAAAAGAACGATTAAAGTATGGCATTTCTACTTCAGGAAAACAATACTACACAATAAAAAATTTATTTTTTTTAAAAAAAGGAAAACATTACCAGACAAAATATCCTATTCAAATATCTACTGTGTTCTCCATACCTCCAGCAAAAAGGATAGTTGTGCTTGAAAGAGCTAGTGTGGATCAGTCTACCACGCTCTTTTAGGGCCTTGATAATATTTTTATCTGCATCCTAAACAAAGCAAAAAATGTTTGAAGACAAATATTGAGTCATATAAAGAAAATTCTCTTGGTAGGCAGCTAGATAAAAAGAGATGGGTATTGTATAGATATTATAACAATACGATTACTGAAGTAACACTGCTTAAATCCTTTAAACCCTGTATGTGCCAGGCTACATCTGTAACACAGAGCTCTCTAAGGTATTCAGACTGGTTTCCCTCATCCCAATCTGCTCGCTATCATCAAAGGCTGAGCAAGTTCCAGCGGCTCAGTCACAGTCCCTGTCTCTTCTGTCTTCAAAAACAGCTGCTACCTGGTACCCCAGGGAAACTCGAAGGAGAATTCCATCTTTGGAAGGCAAAGGCCAAACGGCACTGGTAAAGTTGACCGGGAAAAACTAAGGGTGAATGTGGGAGACAGTGGTGTTGTTCTCGATACTAGTCTTTCAGGAGAACATCTTGGGGCTATGTATAGGGTTGTCATTTATCAAAACAGCATCAATGGAAAGTTCTGAAGTTGCCATCACAAGTATGACAGCACAGCTGTCAGCTGTCAAAACCAGCCAATGTAAATTCTGGGCTCAGAGTCCTGCCATTTGGACTAGACACTAATTAAAAACAATTAACATTTCCACTCACAGAAGATGTATCGGTATTTTATCTACTGGTATCACATTTATATGTTCTTGACAAAGTTTGCCAATTGCCCATACCCCTCCTTACCAATCTACAAGAAAGAAATCTGGGAAGGCACAAAAATTAAACCAGTTAAAATACATTGAAAGGGCCCATAAACCAAATTCACTCTTTGCTAGAAGGTTAATCCACCAAGGACCAACCAAACTTCTAGAGACACCGACTAACATAAATAGCCCAACAACATATTCTGCGAAACAGTCCTAACATTCTTAAAGTTCACTTCTTCATTTTTCGCACTTTTTACATGGGTGTACAGTTTTACATATATAGTTAAAGATGATCATCACTGAAACACAAAGTGTACAAAAATACCCAGTTTTCAAGGGTCAGTATTTGGGGGTATTTTCGAAACACATAATGAATGACACATAAATTTTCAATTATTTTCCTAAAGAAAATTGAGCACAAAGAGAAAGTCTCTGAATACTATTGGAGCAGTTTTTTTAATAGCTTTCTCAAGACAACCAACCTTCACATACTGTCCAGCAAAGTCTGTCACTTCTGCTGTGAAGCAGCCTGAGGCATCAACAGGGCAAACAGGCACTGAATCTTTCTGAATAATATTAAAATCCATGCAGACTCTGTAGTCATCCTAAAAGAGAGGTTAAAAAACCCTAGAAATTCAAATGATCAATTAACTCCCAAGACAACATGCGAAATCAAAAACAGTCTATTAGATTATCTAGCACTTTGCTTTTGAAGCTTCACTGACAGTACCTAATAAACTTGTGCTCCGGATTGTTTTCACACACTGAAAAACTTTGCTTCTTCAAACAATTAAAACATTGTTAAGTATCCTGTCATGCTAAGAGTGGATTCAAACAGACATGAACATCACTTGATGATAGCAGCATCAATGGGTAATCTGAATGTGTGAATGAGTTATCGCAGATCAAATGTAAGGGACAAAACTTTCATCATCTCTGCATATTACCTCAGGGACAATGTTTTTCATTAGTGTCCTCATTCAACCGCAAACCAAATATGAGCAATCAAGTGATGTACTTGTATGTGTGAACCAGTTGACTATCATGATTATGACATCTTAATTTGCACTGAAACAAACATGAAGCATCTCTTTCAAGTTATCATAAACATTTCATCATTCTTGGAGAGATCACCAAAAAAACCACACTCAGGACTTCAGCAGGTCTATGAATACCCCAGTACAATTCTAATTTCTTCTGAATTCAGTGACATGTCCTTAGGATTGCAACCTAAAACCCCTGTAACACAACTTGTCTTTTTGCTAGAATCATTCTTTTTAGTGCTTTTGTTTCTATTGAGTAAAATAATAAATGCTTTCTTTGTACAGGTTTACATCGTGACATAGAAGTTATCACACAATAGCCATAGAGACATAACCTATTTGGGCCTCTTTCAAACTTGGGAGGGGTGATATACTGGATAAAGGAACCCCAACATGTTGTTCTATGTTATTTTTTACAAACATGCCCTGCGGGATCTCAAAGAGTTCCGCAGGGCCTGTAAAACAGAGCTTTTCTGCCAGGCCTATGGTTGAGGCTAGCTACGGTTCCTATATATAAAGACTGGCCTCCCTAACCTTCCCATTGCATTTAACACCTTTTATTCCATCTGGTGCCTTCCATCTGCTTGCCTAGCTGGGTTATTGTATTGTGACTCGTATGTTAGAGGCGCCTAGGTAAATTAGTATAATGATTATGATTTTATAGGGCTATTTTAAAATGTTTTAATGCTTTTATTGATTAATATGACTTTTATATTCTGTAAGCAGCTCTGAGCCTGGCTTTGGCCAGGAAGAGTGGGGTAACAAATGGAAATAATAAATAAATAATGTTACACAGAGTCTAACATATATATCTTCTTCTTTTTTTTTTACAAAGACATACTGTCACAAAATTATACTTCTCAAATGCTAGACTTTTTAAAAATAGAGAAAACTAGTTATAGGGATTTTTCAAGGCTATTGGGTCGAATGAGAAGTTTCATTTAAGTTTAAGTTACAGGGATTCATCTACAAGTTGAGTTCAGATATTCAATGATCTATTAAAGAATTCCAAGTATTAACAAAGACTGGACCAAACAGATTTTGAATACACATGCACATCTGATGATGAATATATCTCCTACGTGAAAAGGATACAAGCAACTTTAAAACTTACAGCACCAAAGTAAGGAGCTTGATGTACAACCCCTGTGCCTTCTTCTTCCTTCACATAGCTGTCAGTCACTATTGTAAAAGCACCATTTTCTTTGCACTGGAAGAAACGTAATATTGAGAGTACAATATGAAAAACATGACAAGCCATAAATATTAGTAGTATAAAATGTTAAAGTATCATGTTACTAAAAAGTATTTGTTCTTTAAAAACACCATGAGTCACATAAAACATGACACAACTAGAAATCAGAAATTAGAGCTAGCTGATGCTACAATAGTGAGGAAAAGACTTCTCAATGAGGGAGAATCAAGGTGAACTGACTTAAAAGAAAAGTGAAAAGTAGAGATTTAAATCTAATGTTGAAAATCATTTATTTCCGGTTATACCAATTAAAACATATTTTTATATCTAAATATGTCGAATCAAGAAACATAATTCCAAACTTTTCATCATAGATAGCGCTGAATGATGTCTGCTTAGAGAAAGATTTGCTACTAAGCACACCAGCAAGGATACTAAGCAAAGATCACTTCTTTGAAGGCTAATGTTGGAACATTATGCATCTTATTTGGAAGTCAGTAAACAGACTTACTTCTGAGTAAGCACGCATAGATTCAAGCTATGTGTCCAAAACTTCCCATAAGCAAGGTCTTCTACTTTCTTTCAAGTATATATCAGACAGTGAAGATAACAGTGTTCCATAGTAACACACAGTAAACTACCAACTCATTAGCTCTCTAAACAATATTCTCTTAATCAGGTTCAGAGACTAGAAATGGGACACAGGACCACAAGTTCCCTTTCAGAATATTTCTGCTCTCTGCAAATGAGATTTTTCCTCCATACACCACTACTCCCAACTTGTAAATATATATCGGAACATCTGATCTTTACCAATGTTGTAAAAAATAAACAAATCAAAATGATCAAGTGTTGTAAATAAAACACAACAAGGAGGTATAAACATGCAGATATTCATCTTTGAATTATATCGACAAATACTATTTACCTTAATAAAATACTCAAAAAGAGGCTTATACTTCTTCCCTTTAAGACTAATGCCAGGAAATCTGAAATATATTTTAAAACAGCATTAACTAACATCTTTTATTAATACAATTTTATTATTATTTATAAACTGCTTTTTTACCAGAAGTCTGTTCAAAGGTATACAAAAATTATAAAACCACCATAAAATAGACATTAAAATTCAAAAATACATAAATGCATAAAGAAATTAGAAATACTGAAGCAGAGGACAACTGAACCAGACTTGCAAGTTAAAAACACAAAAAACCACCCTTATACGTCCACTAATCTACTAGTTATTTATTTATATTTAAAACATGTATTAGCCACCTTTCTACCTTGTGGAACTCAAGGCAGCTTACAATATAAATAAAAAACAATTATAAAAAAACACATAAAAGACCACAATTTAACATCTCCAACTAGGGCTGCCAATAAATAAAAACTAAATTAGTCATATGCAGTCCTACATAAAACTGTCTTCAACTGCCTCTGAGGATTGAAGGTGATGGGGATATGCATACCTCCCTGGGGAGGTTGTTCCATAAGCATGGGGCTACCCCTGAAAAGGCACTCTTTTGTTTGCCCACCAGATGAGCTTCTCTGATTGGTGGGACAAGTGGCTAAAGTAGCTCGGAGTGCTTTAGGCCTAGCTTTAGGTGGCCAGTGCATGGGCGGGTTAACCACAAATAGCTTTCCTACAACTCGCTAGAATCCAAAACTAGAATTTTGGCCAAACTTACAATCCCAGCAAGCATCAAGAAAACTTAACTCCAATTAACACACACACACACTTTTACATCACTGGTAACCAGAATTATTGTTTAGCACAACAAGGGAGTGAGATGAAGGATAACAGAGGGAAATGCATATGAGTCTAGCAACAAGCTGTGTTCATGCTCCTTTTTCTGCTTACATATGAATGCAGCCTTTATTTTACAATGAAAATATTGCCAATAATTCCTATTAGGGGAAAAAACAGTATTCCTGGTTGGGGGAGGGGGTAAAGATGTTTCAAAACAAGTGATGCCTCTTTAATACTCTTATTACCAGTTTCAAATTACAAGTGAAATATGCCATTCAAATAGGACAAGGTCTCGACAGATGCCCAAAAGGGCATCAATGCAAATTCTGCAACTATAATGCACTGCTAAGGAAAGGACTCCTGTACGATTGTACATCCACATAACTGAGGAACTTCAAATTCTATACATATTTCAATTACAGCCAGAGAGCTAAGCCCTTGTAGAATATAACTGGAGCAGGTTATACTTTACACTTATTTTGTAGAGATAAATGAAGAGATAATGAACACTTACATTCCATCTGTACATTGTGTACTAACAGCTCATTCCTGAGCCTTGCAGCGGCCGGGGACAACGTGGCCAAGGTCCTCCAAGGTTTCCCAGTCGCTGCAAGGCTAAAAAAGGCCTTTTAAAAAAACAAAAAATCGAAAATGGGGGAAACAGCCCCATTGAAAACAGCGATACCGCGCCAGCAAAAACCTGGCACAACACTGCTGAAGCGTAAGAAGGCGTTCTCAGCCTGAAAGATATGAAATTGAGACAATGAGCACCAATTTATCTACTTGCCTGTCAAGTACTGCATATTCATTTTCAGATTTGTAGAGGGATACCAGCCTTGCTTCCATCAAAATGAAGATTTTCCCTGTATTTTTGTCTGGGGAAAAAAGTAAATATACTGTTTCTGCACTCTCACAGAAATAAAGGTATGAACACACATAATTACTCAATTAGTTTAAGGGGAAAGCCCACAAAGATGTTATTATACCAAAAGTAGTACCTATACTGCATACACTTTAAGAGCAAACCACAGCTTGCAGAAAACTCTGCACGTAAGAGGAAGGGTGAGGAGGCATCATGTAAATGAGCCTCAGGCTCCTCATACACTCACTTGCATAGCACCAAACCATAGTTGGCAGTTCTATTTTGCAAAGGCTCAGGTCAGACGTGGTGCCAAACCACAGGCTAGGAAGTTTAACCATTGACATAGTCAATATTTTTAAATTATGGGTTTGAGATTGCTCAGAAAACCAAAAGAAGCAGCTGTGACTGGAAAAATCATGTAAGTGCTGGGATTTATCACTCCGTCTGAACTGAAAAAACATATTATGGATGCCACTCCACCTCCAAAGGATGCTGCACAGACATCGGAGTGCTGATCAGATGAAAGCGAAAGCACTCAAGTGGTCCTTGCCCTCGGTTCTCCTCAGTGCTCTCATTTACCAGAAACTCAAGCTCTTGAGAACAGTTCCCTCTCCAGCAGAGCTCTCAAGTAGGCAAACAGATTAGGTTTTATAGTGCATCTTCACAGAGCTCTTGGGGCAGGTGCACAATGCAAAATTAAAATGAGACCAACAACAGGAATCATTAGTACGTGCCTGTTTATATGCAAAACGAATACCAGCAAGAATGAAGACAGGTTTCCTCTTTAAAGGTAGCCACAGTGACAGCCACACTGTGGAAAACACAATCCATGATTTGGGATGATGCCTGAACTGGACCCAAGAAAGGATTATATCTTTACAATATAACATTGTCTAAGCCTGTAACACTGAGCTCAGCAGACAATGGATTGAAAACCCACGATTCCCTAATAAGGACATTTTCCCATTATCCTTCTAACATCAGAAGGCAGCCTGGATCATCCTGGATAGGTAAATCAGAGGGCAACCAATTAGATGAATCATAATGAACTAAACAAAAGCTACAGCAGTTTGAAGGAGAGGACTTATATAAGCATCGTGCTCTCCCCCCTCCCATCTTTGTAAGATTTATTATGACAACAACATGAAGCTAGTTTCCAATACTACTTCTGTAAAAATGAAGACAACAGAACAAATGTGACGAGTTAAACCAGGTTCGCACTGAGCCACCTGCCTGTTTGCCAAGACCAAACTGCTTCTGCCAGGCAAGCAGACTCATCATTCATGATGTCCTGGAACTGTTCGGACAGTAAAAATCTTTTATGGACTAGTTAGAATGGGGCACACTGCAAGGCTGAGTTAAACAGATAGGCATCTTTATTTTCATAATTAGTTCTGCCTTTAAGATTCATGCTGTAGAAAGAAGCAGCACAACTGAAGAAAATAATCTGCTAGATCTCTAAAAGCTATTAAATGTTCTTTTCTCACTAATCGGTATATCACATAAAATGTGTATCGGTATATCACCACAAAATCGCAATTTGAACTCACTGTGTAATCCTTAGAAAGCAAAACAGCAATGACCATTTCTGTCACAGAGCATGGCCAGCTTTATAGCAAACACTATACCATACTCAAGTGTTTATTGCTCTTAAACTTAAGTCTTCCTGGTTTTGCTGAAACTTTCTTCAAAAATAGTTGTGTGATTTCTTTCAGTTTTTTCATGTTAGCATATGTAAGCACGCTTCCGTCATCTTAAAATAAAATAGCTCCTATAAGCTTAGAGAAATCAAGTTGCTTTCCTTTGCTTACACAAAGCATGAATAAATACAGGTTTATAGATCCTGGCACAGAAATCTATCCTTTTTATAAGACAGGGATAAATCATGAGTGCAAACTGTATGGGAAAGTTATGAAGTGAGCTACAGATGCAACAATGTGTTCAAAAGTTGAATGAATGGATGTCAGCAGCCCCAAAGATGCTCCTCACGAAGTTTAGAGAGGTGGGCGTGGGCCAATGCTAGATCATTACTTTACACTCTGGAGGTTTTCAGGTTCAATACTAGCTCCCCTGTTAAAAAAGGCAGTGGATGGTGAGAAGGACCTCTGCCTGAGACCCTAGAAAGGTGCTTCCACTCACATTGGACAATATTGACCTTGACATATCAGTGGTCCAGTTCCATATAAGAGAGCTTCGTGTGTACCATACATACCATATGTGCGCGACAGGGTGCCATTTGGTCTATGGCTGCCCTGCTTGTAAAGCAAAATAAAAAGCTGCCTAATGGAAAGAACTGCCCTGTCTACAACCAACACGACTTATCTAGGATCTCAGGCAAGAGCCCTTCTCAGTAGTTACCTTTAATTCTCACTAAAGATACCGGGGATCAAACCCAAGAACTTCTAAAGGCAAAGCATACACTCTTATCACTGAAAAATGGCCTCTACACTTTACTAACAATACCTGTAAAACACACAGGCAACAGCCTAGAGAGAAGACTGCCATTTGAAGTCAGCCTAGTGACATGAAGTAGTGAGTATGAAGTTTGTACACACTAGAACTATGTATGCCACATCGTGATTTGCACTTGCCTTTCACCTTCACGTACTGCAAGTCTGGATTAACACAGAGGGCCAAGTTGCTAGGCAGAGTCCAAGGGGTTGTGGTCCAAGCAACAAGAGAGATGCTTTCATCTTCTTCAAGTGGGAAGCTAACAATGACTGAAGGGTCTTGAACATCCTTAAAACAAAACAGTAGAAGGGAAAAAGTCATGCACAAAAAAATAACTTTTGAAATGCATCAGTGAATAAATACCAAAAGTTTAAAAAAATTATGGTCAGCAACATTCTCCTCCCTTACAGATAAGCATGATTATGCAAAGGCAACAACAACACAATAACAAATACATTCATATTATCTTGCTAAACACCTTAACTTCTCCAGCAGCTGGAATATGAATAGATAGAAGCTAGTCATCTTAGTACAGAGCCATTTCAAACAGATATTTGAGATTTTCTAAGGATTTATTTGAACATCAAGGTTGGCAGCAAAACATCCCGCTTATCTAGATTAGCATTTCTCAGATAGAGCCAGTAAAGCTACGTGCAAACTGCGGGGAGACCGCATACAGCCACAGCAGTTCACGCCAATTTTAATCAGATCCAAAACTTTGCTCGAGGCCACTGCAATCCAGATAGGCATGCAACAACCCAATTTCCACTTGCAAAACAAATGGCAACTCCCTTTTATTTGAACAGAGCTGCTGCAAATTTTACCAGTTTAGAGACAATATGAGTCTGCAATCATAAAAATAATGTACATTTTTACCTCCATGTTCCTATCTCAGCCTCACGCACAGACAGACTTCCCATTTCATGACACACATCACTTCCCTGAGGAAGAGCCACCTCCTCCCCCATACAGGCCTGCTTCATTTTTCATTTACAAGATCTCATATAGAAGCAACTGGAAACCCATTAGCCTGCTGACTGGTCACACACATGCAGTCCAACAAAAAAATTAAATTCTTATTCTTCTGCTGCCACACAATCTGCTGTTGCCTAGAACTAGATGTCCTTCATCTATTCCAATAAGAGGGATTCAAAAAAAGAAAAGAACTAAGCAAATTTCATTGTGATTGTGGGAAGAGGAGGGGTAAATCATGATAGCTTAAATTCATCCTCTGAAGAAATAACATTGTTCTTCTTCCAGTGTACATAATGGATTTCCTTTTCTCCCTACTCCAGGTTAATCATGCATCAACATATGCAACATTGAAAAGTCATTTTTATACACACGGCAATTCCAGTATTTCTTTCCTTCAAATCACCATTTAGCAAGTTATATTATTCTCCCCATCATCTCTCTACCCAAATATACCAAGCCTGACAGGAGATGCTTTTTCGTGTCTCTACCTAATTAGGTCCCTTTGAACTCAGTAAACCTGATCTCTAAACCAACTAGAGATAATCAGAAAAGACACTTTACACACACCTATCCACACACCATATCAGCTATGTAGCTCTTTGCGGCAAATCTTGATGGAAGGATGGTGGTGAATAAGTTATAAAAGGAAACACCATCAGCATCACCTCAGTGGAGTGGACCCTGCAATCCACCAGGTGATGGTGCTAAAAGCTGCAGATTTTTCTCACATTCTCCTCCTCCCAGCAGTCCTTTCTGACCAGGGAAATTTCATCTCTGGGGTTGCAGAACCCATGTAGTCCAATGGCCACAAGGGCTGGGAGGAAGCAGGAAATCACCATTTAATCATGGGATCTAACCCTCCAAACCAACTGGCTCCATGTAGATAATGGCAGCAAACAGAACCCCCCCCTCCCATCACAGAATTCCAGTGTGTTGAGAACTCAGCAGAAAACCAGTGAAATAGAGCCATGCACAGAGAAAGGAGGAGCACTTCCCCAAGTATGCAAAAATATGTATACATAAATTTTAGGGGGGGGGGGCAGATTGGAATAAAATTCTCCCCAAAATAGACTGAAGAAGACAAAGCAATTTCTTGTTCTCCAGGAGGAATAGAATATGAAGGCAGCTGAGTGCTAGCTGAAGAACAAACGAACAGAAAACAGAGGAAGGAGCGAAAATTAGGTTAGTCAAGCCCCTGAGAACTTACAATGCTGAGAGAGGAGTAGTAGGAGGAGATTTGGGTTGGAAGCAAGACTTCCCAACTGGTAGTTATCTACTCCTACAGTTCCTCGTGGGCCAAACACAGTCTCAGAATTCTTTGACAGGTGATTGCAAGAGTTTAGATACACAAACTAGAATGCTATGCTGGAAAAAATTGACAGTTTGGACAGTCAATGGAACAAGTCATCATTACAGGTATGCCATTTGAACACATGTTTTGCATCACCAAATTTTCCTAGTACCTTCCCAGTGCCGTGAGAAAAAATACTATCAACTCTTATTAGCGTTTGCAGCAATTTACACTAGAGGTAAGGGATGGTTGACAGGGAATTAACCTCTGCTAAAAGAGCTTTGTTTTCAGCCAAAATACAAAGATTCGTTTCCAAGTGTTGTATAGCTGCTACCTTTTCTATTTAGTCTCTAATGAACACTGTACTCTTTTAGTCATCTTTACTCTTCAAGCTGCATTAATATAGTTGGGCAGTTTCAATTAAATGTACTTCTGCTCAGATGCACCATGCACACCCCTTCATCAGGGCACTTGAAATGGTGCTACAAAGTCCTGAGAACAAGAACTCTTGGAGATATTCTCCACGGTTCCAAAGTCCCCAAGAATAAAGTCAGGAAGTTTGAGGATTTATGTTTTCCAAAGCTTCTTGTACCTGAGATACTGCTGTTGTGACATTCTAGAAACTAGGAAGAGCATTGTCACTGTAGAAGTCCCTGATGGGCAATTTTAGAAGAAAGGAAGACATGGGGGGGTCCATTATTTTTCCCCACTTTTCCATATGCTTGTTGTGATCTTTTGAGAGCACACAAATGAGCACTGGAAGGAAATATCACAAGAAGTTAATTAAAAGTGAGTCAAGGGAAATATACCCATCCTTAATTTTGAAGGATGAAAATGTTATGATTACAGAATGCCGGCTAAGCTGTTTTTCTTTCCTGCATTGCTGCTTAAATAATCTGACTTTGAGAAATATAAACTTTTCTTAAAACAAAAAGAATCATTTCATACACTTGGCATTCAGATTAAGAAGCGTTTTAGGGGATCCTGGAAAGTTTAAGAATATCACTGGGATTTTGAGCTGAATAACTTCATTAGTATTCCATATGTTCACATAAAGGATATAAGCTCTCTCTCTCTTTTTTTCTTCTTAAAGAGTTAGCTAAAGGCTATGTTCATACTTTTGAGGCCTTGATATTACACACTCTAAGACACCTGAAATATTCCAGAAACCATCACAGGAAAAATGGTGACTATATAATACATCTCTTTTCTATATAGCCCAGAAAGCCCTCCTTTCTACCTACATACCAAACCCACAGAGTGTGATGCTCAGTTTATAGGACAGAGCCTAGTGTTAGTTTCCAAATTAGTCTGGTACTCTGCCCTATACTTTGAGCTCTACTCATTACAGCATAAAGAAGCCTTCAAAAACATACACAAGATACTGCTAAAATAATCACCTATTTTTAAAAGCCTACTGGAAACACAAATAGGACTATATTGAAAATTCCAACATGTTTCAAAAACAGAGTACTGGTTGAACTAATAAAAGCAAACCTGAATAAAAAGACCTTGGAAGTTTCTCCAAGTTGTTTAAGCTTAGAAGCCAGAAAGTTTAGGGAAAGTACCAAAACCTCTGTGGAACTGCTGAGTACCTCTTCTTATGTGATTCCTGCTAGTATAAATTTGGCATACAGATAATAATGTGAAGAAATTAATCAGCCTCAGGCTATGTGGTGTACAAGCAACAGCTTCTAAAGAATGAATAAATAATTAAGATTAGTCAACAATCATGTATTGAATGTGTGTGTGTGTATGTGTTAAGTGTTGTCAAGTCACTTCCGACTCATGGCGACCCTATAAATCAAAGTCCTCCAAAATGTCCTATCTTTGACAGCCTTGCTCAGGTCTTGCAAATTGAGGGCTGTGGCTTCCTTTATTGAGTCAATCCATCTCTTGTTGGGTCTTCCTCTTTTCCTGCTGCCCTCAACTTTTCCTAGCATGACTGTCTTGTCCAGTGACTCTTGTCTTCTCATAATGTGACCAAAATACAATAACCTGAGTTTAGTGTATTGAATGTAGTGCTAAGCAAATCCTGGGCCAGAACCTCTAAAAATTTATTTTATAATTACATGCCCGCCTTTCTCCTCAACATCTCTAGGCCCAAGGCAGATAACAACGTAAAAACAATTTTATGAAAGCAAGCATTAAAAACACAAACATTAAAGCAAGTCCAGAACCATCTTATTTCCCCACATGCTGGATATTTTCTGCTCAGGCTCAGACTGCCCCAAAAGGTCTCAGAAACAGTTGTTTTGCAGCCTCCAAAGAAAGTCAGGAGAGTAGGAGCCCCCTGATCTCTTCTGCAGAGGTGTGGCAAAAAAGGTGCTAGGTGCTCTGGAGGTTCAAACAAAGGAGTCCTGATAGATATTCTCTTGAAGTATTCAGGCAATTGGTTATTTCCTCTTGAAAACACCTAGGAGGACCTCCTGCCTTGATCAAGAGACCCTGTTTTTAATAGCAAACTAGATGCATTTTCCCCACACCTCTGGCATATGAAGGCCAAAGGTCTTGGATATTGTCAGGCATATCAGTGTTGTTCACTCTTTTCACATCCTGCCATCCAGACTCAAGAAATGTTATGCTTACTGAATCGCAGCCAAGGTTGCAAGGGCTGTTATGCCTACCACTCTCTGTTTGAAGTTGCTCTCTGTTTGAAGTTGCTCTCTCTCAGGGCTGTTATGCCTACCACTCTCTGTTTGAAGTTCTGGGAACCTACTTTGTTTTCAATATGTAATCTCTCACCCTTCCTGTGCATCTATATTACCAAGTTTCAGCAAAGACAGCCCCATAGCTGTCACCCTTTCCTTTATGCTCTGTTATTCTATTTGACCAGTAAAGACCAGCTTCTTTGGACCTAATTGTCTATGTCGTGGTTTCTGGTTCATTTGGACCAAGGGCTTACAGATATATAGGTCTCAACACCCTGAGCCAATTCTGACAAGGCAGCTTTTGCACAGATATTGAAATCCCTCAGAACCAAACATCTGTGTGGTTCCAACACCAAGCCAACTACTACCTCAGACAGCTCAGAGAGGGTATCCTGTGGCCAGCCAGGGGAACAGTAAACCAAATGGACTGGGGCTTATGAAATTTAAATATTTTTATTAAGCTCCCATGTGGCCTAGCACCTGAACATCTTATGTTGAAGGCCAAGCCTTCTGATTAAGATAACATGAATGATATTCATCAGGCTAAAATCTGAAACAGGTTATACAAGATGCAGCAGTTGAAAGTTCTCCTTTAATGTTGCTTTAATTTACTTAATCAGTGACTCGCTGAGATGAACGCAGACATAATGTGAGGCCTCCTAACTATTCTGCGACAAGCCCTGATGTTAAGTCTGTATCAGCCTTGTGTGGCCAAATAAAAGGGAGATGCTCATAATGGTACAGATTCAGAACAGTAATGATTAGCCCGGCCTTTATATGTAAATACATTGTAGACCACCCTGAAGTATACTGGCAAGCCCACACTTCACCCCGACAAGGCTACTTAACCCTTCCAAACAGAAGCACAAGACGCAGGTGAGTTTTACATACAAGCCTACATACCTTATAATTCTGGTGAGACTCAAAGTTAGAAAGGGGTGTGTTGCATGCAGTAGAGAAAGGCATGACTTTAACTCCTCTGTATACCAGCCCTTTGTCATACAACTGCTTGAAAACCCACCTGAAAAGAAAAATATATATATATATATACACACACACACACAATGTATTCATTCAAACAGAAAAGGAAGTTTGTTAGAACTAAAGAATTTAGCAACTTTGAAAACACAAGTTAATTACACCATTATTTAGCACACATAGAAATGATGCACATAACCTCCGTCCAAAGCCAGTTTTTCCCCCCTGGGGGGTATTATATTGTGAATATTTTTGTAAGTGCATCTTGGAATACATTGCAAGATACAAGCACTTCCAACACAGAAGAGAACACATAGCAGCAGCAATTCAGATGATCAAGCAGATGAAGCATGCCTTCTCAGAACTGCTTATCATTTCACAATCTAAACACCCCTAAACAGGTCTGTGTGTGCATACTTGTTAACAGAAGAAGAGTTGGTTTTTATACCCCAATTTTCTCTACCTTTAAAGAGTCTCAAACTGGTTTACAATCTCCCCCCCCCCCAATACCTTGTGAGGTAAGTGGGGCTGAGAGAGGTCAAAGAAAACTGTGACTAGCCCAAGGTCACCCAGCAGGTTTCATGTGGCGGAGTAGGGAAACCATCCCAGTTCACCAGATTAGAGTCCGCCACTCATGTGGAGGAGTGGGGAAACCAACCCAGTTCACCAGATTAGAGTCCACCACTCTTGACCAATACACCACTCTGTATTCTGGCACTCATGAATACCACACAACTGGTGCCTATTCCCCATTCACCCTGCCAAGCTCCTATAGTCACATGGTTGTCCTGGCCAATCACTTCCTTCATGCCTCACCCCTGAACCCTGGTGCTAACACCTGCCCTTTTGCACAGATCATCTGCACAGCTTCCTCCGTCCTTAAACCCAACTCTTCCTAACCAGTAGAAGCATGCACATCAAGATGCTCTTCTACCTAGTTCTGAAATTAAAATGCTGTCAGGTAGGCATCTAAGGTTACTTAGTGCTAACGACATCCCTTACTTCCCAAGAGGGCCTTGCACTAAGTCATTAAGCCTTCACTTTCACAATGCCTTAGCTGAAAAAAGGTAGGAACACACACCAGAATAGCTTTTACTGTTGGTGTACATTTAATAGGATCATGCAATTATTAGAAGAGATGTACAAGAACAGAACAGTGTGCTATCCCTGGCAACAGATGAGAGCCTCCAAAAGCTTTTTACAGACCCAAGTCAATTTCTACAGCCAATTAGAATGGATACACTTTAATTTGAACGTGAAAAATCAAGACTTTTTATGTCTGTTTTCCAAACAGAAGATTTTACTGGAGCAGAAATCCAACTCTCTTGTGAGAATGTAGACTTTTGAAAAAAAAATCTCACAGGAGTGAAGCTGGTAAACTAAATTCACAGTCAACTATTCCCTCTTGTGGAATTTTCTTCAAATGCAGGTAAAGAGCTCCTTTTTTTCCTGTCAGAATCTTAATTGTGTAACATCAACAGAATGAAGCAATCCAGGACTACAAGAATCAGAGACTAAGAAATTTACTACAGGTTTGTCTGTCAGACATAAGAAATATAAGTTAATTAGTAGCTGCAACAACTTAAAATATTTATACTGCATTTTGACCATTTCCACACCACTAAAATTCAACAGGGCATCAATAACTGCAATCCTGATGCAGAATCACAGCACCTCTTAGTGAGATATTGGACTGTATACAAGAAGTGTAGGGGAGGCAGCAGTCACTGACCATTCCCTTCCACGGCATACTACTGCCAGAAAGGTCCAGCCTTGCCCAAACACTCCAACAAGCACTGGGTCCATCTGTTGCCAACTAAGTGGGAGGGGGTGAAGAGAGGACAAGATAGGAAACTGGCCTACTCAAGAGCCTCTTACAGTGCATTCCTAAGGAGAGTTACTCCAGTCACTGAAATGAAATGAGCTTAGACTGGAGTAACTCTCCTTAGGAATGCACTGTAATAGTAAATGAGGCATGAACATGGACACATACAAACACACATGGAGGGAAAAACTTCTCTCATACAGCACAGGAAAAGAAAATTAAAGATACTTTCCTCTAGGCTAGGGATCACTTAAATTCAAGGCTCAATTAGAACCTCTGCAGCAGTATTATATGCTTCAACCTATGCTTCAACACTGGACTGTTGAAGTTTTAGGCTAGATAACCTGGAAACTACGCACCTAGCCTCAAGTTAAGTGGTCCCACACTCTAGAGGGAAAGGGTCTCTAAACTGTTCTCCCTCCCAATGTGATTCCTCACAGATTCTCAGCTTGTTTTGTTTGATAAGCAAGCTCATATTCCTGCAGCTCAGAAACAGTAACTTTAAACCAAGGCTGGCATACAGAAGAACCACTCCAACAATGTTGGGTGGGGTTTTGAGTTTTCCCTTGAGCACCAGACATCCATAACATCTTTTGGAAGTCCCTTCAGTTCCAAAAGAAATTTTCCCATGTGATTGGGGTGGGGAGTTGATGGGAGAGAAAAATTCTGCTCGAAAAACACAGCCAAAGCCCAATCATATGTATGAGCAAATATTGCAGCTGTCTGAATTCTGGCCCAGATTCTTTATTTATAAGTAATTTTTTTGAACTTCAGAAATCTTGTTGGTCTCAGGCAAAGCAATCCTGAAGGGAAGTAGCTGTGGGGCGCCCAGGGACACATAAAAAAAAAAATCAGATTTCCCCCAGTCCCTGTGAAACTGATCCATAGCGTTTCACAGGGCTACACCATCCTTTTTGCAGGTGCAAGTTCGCACTGGCAAAAGGGGGCGTTCCTGGGGCGATGGCATGCAATTTAATCAGAACATTTCTTTATAAATTATTCTAGAGAACACCTATTTCTCTCCAATAGGTATATTTGCCCTCCCTTGAAGAAGCGGCAAAATCCACAATTCTCTTAGAATAAAAAACACATTCCAAAAGACAATGCTCCAATTGTTTTGATGCTTAAGAATGCCGAGAATGCCACTGACTACTCCATCCATGTACAATCTTTATAAAGCCTGAGCATACAGGTGAGAATAGGAATCCTTCAGGGTTTCTGTAAAAATTAGGGAAATTGCGACAGCTTCATGAACTACCTAAGTGACAATATTGTCACCAGAAAGCTAACAACACTGTGGCTCTGATATTTCGAGAATACTGCCTCTGAGCAATGTGTCTGTAAAAATCAGTGGCTAGGAACAAACACTGGAAAGAGCTGCTACCTTCATACTGCCTGGGTTTTTTTGGGAGGGCCTATAACAGACTAGACAGATCTGCAAGACCCGTCTCATCTTATGGTCTAATGGAATTTGTAAAAGTTAAACTGTATATGATCATTATACTCTAGCACCAAAAAGTGGCATGCACTTTAAAATGACATTTAGATTCACACAGTTTGGAGTGGTACAAAAAGTAGCCACCGATACTTGTTTTAGACATTTTTTTGTTCCTCCTGACTAGATTCTTACAGACCAGAAGAAACCCAGGTTACCAGGCAATTCTGTTTACAATTCAGCATTCCCAGCCATAAAACCCCTGAATTCAATGATCCCCACCTGTAAAATGGAAGTGATTGTGATATACAAAAAGTTCCCTTTATGGTTCATTCGTTCCTGAGCAAATGACACCTCTGAGCCTCAGTAATCACCATCTGCAAATTGGGACTAATGCCTTTTAGTGGGTACACCTAGAGAATACCACTTAACTTCTTGACAAGAGTGTATTTTAGCTCCTGCTTGTATTTATAATCTGGATTGCGTTGAGAATATCACCTGACCCACAATTATGTGTCAAATAATATTCCTGGGCTTCTGAAGACTACCCCACACTTCTGTGCACAACAACATACTCATTTTCATTTCTGAAATTCTGGAAGGTATGTATTTCCTAAGAAGTCCTCAAGAACTATAGCAGGCATATGTGTTGCTGGGATAGTTGCAGTCGACAACATACATCAAAAGTAAATTCAAAAAGTAAACTTACCACACAGATTCCATGAACTCTGGATACAGTGTTTTATAGTCATTGTCGAAGTCAATCCACCGGCCAAGCCTCATAACACTAGCCTGTAAAGAAATTAAATCTTACTTCAAAAACAACTTAGTACAAATAACAAATGATAAATTATTTCTCTTTGTAGCCAGGGAGAGCAAAAGGAGGTTCTATCCTGGCATGTTGGTTTAAGAAAGTCAACCCTTTGCCTTTTTCAGACAGGACTACATGCAAGCAAAATATAGTCCACACGCTACATGTAGCATGAAGAATCACATAATACTACAGCCTGCCGGCTTTCCCCTAGCCATAACGGGAATGTACTGGACTTTATGTACTGGAGAACCAGCGAGGTATAGTGGTAAGAGTGGTGGTTTGGAGGGGTGGACTATTATCTGGAGAACCGGGTTTGATTCCCCACTCCTCCACATGAGCAGTGGAGGCTAATCTGGTGAACTGGATTTTTTCCCCCACTCCTGCACATGAAGCCAGCTGGGTGACCTTGGGCTAGTCACACTCTCTCAGCCCCACCTACTTCACAGGGTGTCTGTTGTGGAAAGGGGAGGGGAAGGTGATTGTAAGCCGGTCTGATTGTGCCTTAAGTGGTAGAGAAGGTCGGCATATAAAAACGAACTCTTCTTCTTCTGGTAAGGCTTATGACTTTTTCACAACATCCTGCCATATCATACCACATGGCAAATCATTTTTCAAACAGAGAGGGAATGTGAAATGGTACAGAAATCCACTGTTCAAAATGCCCAAGATGTTGCAAGGTTTTGCTCTCGACCAATACACACACAGAAACAGAGGAAGGAATATCTCTGTTACAAAGAATAGTTACAATAGCTGGGAGCCAGTCCAAACAGGTGGCTTATTAAATAGTTTTACTTACTTTCCATTCTTGTGAATATCTCATCACAATTCCTCTGCAATTGTTGTTATATTCAGCGATTCCCATTTTTGCCACGTCTTCAGGACCTTTGATGCCTAGTGTTTTGTCAATTTCATATTCCTGAAAAAAGCAAAGGGTGTTATAATGCTCATGCTTACACTTCTAAAAATACAGCTCTAGTGAACCCAGCTTAGGCCTTCTATGTCAACAAAGGAGAAAAGTCTACCCTAATCAATGGACTTGCTCACTGCCATATGGTAAATGTTCAGGTATAAAAGCTTTCCCTCATTTTTTTTTAAATTGTGTTAGAAATATCCACAGTCCTTCGAGTATACTCTTTGGGACAGAATGTGCGGGAGGAATTAGATCCAGGGGAACACAGCTTCCCAGTGCCTCTTTAAGATGGTCTATTCCTTAATGAAACCGCAAAGGGGAAGAAAGAAGAACACATGAATCCAGGAAAGAGTTCAAACTTACAAACACTAGAAAAGAAAATAGGAGCAGGCATGAGTGACAGAAGAGGTGACAGAACAATGCAGCTCACAGGGAAAGAAGCCAGCAAAAAAAAAAAGAGAGAGAAGAAACTCTAAGCCTAAACAAACATCTATGTCAGAGATGGACACTAATTACAGTGTAAAATGAGCATATGAAGTGGCTCCACAGCTCTTCATGATGTGGCAGGCCCACAACAGAACTAACTTGGAAGTAGAAATGTAAACATTCGCTATTTTACAAATATAAAAAAGACACAGACACTGAACTGTGAGTTGCCAAAGGCAGCCTCAACAGTGGCCTAACATCTTACTCCACCTACAGAAACCCAGTGCAACAGATTGCCAGCATCGTTTGTATGTATATACTAAAGGGGCTACCAGGGACAGGTTAAAGCACTGCTAGTTAACCATCTACTTAGCTTACCAGCAGGTGCCTTACCTGAGCTGAGAGAAATGATCTCAAGCCTAGTGCTGGAGATCCCAAGAAATGAAGCAGGTAGGATATTTAAGCAACACTGGCAAAACACACATATGCCAAACGACATCCAGGAGTCCATTTGCAGGCATTGTGGAGTATTAGTGATGACAGGAAAGAAAATCTTTTGCTAACACCATTGAATCTGCAAAATCTCATCCAGCTAAGTTGTTTAAAGTAGTTCTCAGCCTAAACGCCCAGATCTGCACCCCTGGAAGAAGACAATTCATCTGAATGTAGTTCAAACGGTCATAGGTGTCAAAACTATATGGACTCTAAGTTAGCAGTGACAGGGTCAGGTGGTGCCAGGGTACCAATTTGTCCCATTGTCTGAGATACTTTTCAGAAACTGTGGGCACGATCCTTGGTAATTTGAGGTTTACCGCCTACTTCTATAACCCTGGCCCTTCAAGGTTACTTAACTCTGCAGGGGTGGGGGGCTGGGTGACAGGGTTCAAGGGGTAATGAATCCATCCTTAACAGAGAGGGGGTGGGTCACCAAGCCTTGAAACAGGCTGTTGGCACATCCACTCCTAAAGAAGCCTGCCCTGGACCCAGGCGACCTCAATAAATAATCAAATATTTCATTCTTGAGCATGGTGACTGAACAGGTGGCAGCTGGACAAGTCCAAGGTTTCCTGGATGAGGCAAATTGTTTAGATCCTGTCCAATCTGGTTTCAGGCCTGGTTATAGGACTGAAACAGTCTCGGTCAACCTGGTGGATTAGTGAGCTAGGAGATGGACAGAGGGAGTATGACTGTTGATTCTCCTGGACCTCTCAGTGGCTTTTGATACCATCAGTCATGGTATCCATCTGGAATGCCTATCTAGGCTGGGATTGGGAGGCACTGTTCACAGATGTGGTGTAGTGGTTAAGAGCTGTGGTTCGGAGCAGTGGACTCTGATCTGGAGAACCGGATTTGATTTTCCACTCCTCCACATGAGCGGCAGAGGCTAATCTGGTGAACTGGATTTGTTTCCCCACTCCTACACATAAAACCAGCTGAGTGACCTTGGGCTAGTCACACTCTCAGCCCCACCTTCCTCACAGGGTGTTGTGGGGAGGGGAAGGGAAAGTGATTGTAAGCTGGTTTGATTCTTCCTTAAGTGGTAGGGAAAGTCAGCATATAAAAACCAACTCTTCTTCTGTGGTTCCAATCCTACCTGCAAGGTAGGTTTCAGAAGGTGGTCTGGGAGACTGCTACTCAGCTTCTTGGCCTTTGTCCCATGGGGCCCCACAAGGTTTCACCTTGTACCCTGTGCTCTTTAACATCTACATGAAACTCCTGGGTGAGGTCAACCAGAGATTACGGCAGGCTGTTACCATTATGCAGATGGCATTCACCTCTATCTCCTGCTTCCAGCTGAGCACAGGGAGGCTGCAGAAACCCTGAACCAGTGCCTGGAGAAAGTTTTAGAGTGGATGTGGGCTGTTAAACTGAAACTTAATACCAACAAGACAGGAGTGCTACTGGTGGGTAGAAGATCTGATTTAAGGTGTCATCCTTTCTGGATGGGATTGCACTCCCCTTGAAGGTACAGGTCAATATGCTGGGGGTGCTCCTGGATCCAGGCCTACTGATGGATAAGCAAGAGGCAGCTGTGGCAGGAGTTCCTTTTGCAAGCTTCAGCTGGTTAGCCAGCTGTGGCCTTTCCTGGACAGAAAAGGTCTGGACACTGGTGCATGCCCTGGATACATCTAGGTTAGATTACTACAATGCAGTCTACATGGGGCTGCCCTTGAGAAGTATTTGGAAACTACAATTGGTTCAGGATGCTGCAGCCAGGATGCTGATTGGAGTGAGTCATAGGGAGCATACCACTCCAGTCTTGGCCCATCTACACTGGCTCCCAGTTTGCTTCCAGGCACAATTCAAGACGCTGGTCTTGACCTTCAAAGCCCTATATGGTTTGGGGACAACATACCTAAGGACCCCCTACTTCCTTATTAACCCACCCAACCACTGCAGTCACCGTCAGAGGTCCTTCTGAGGTTAGGTGGGTGGCAATCCAGGAGAGGGCCTTGTCAGTAACAGCACCAAAGCTCTGGAACTCCCTGGGAGATTAGTCTGTCCCCTTCTATTGCCATCTTCTGCCAGCAGTTGAGGACTTCATTGTTTCATCTGGCATTCCCTCAGTGAACCCTCCTTTCATACCAATGTTTAATGGCTGTTTTTATATCTTTGTACATATTTTGACTCTGTTTTGTCTTTGTTTTAATGATGTGTGCTCGGGGGGGTTGACTTAAATGGTTTTAAGATGCAATTTTATCATGTATGTTTTAAATTGTTAGCCACCTTGGTAGTCCTTGTGAGGGAAGAAAGGTGGGATATAAATTTTGTAAATAAATAAATAAAAGCTATGGACTCCCTTGACTGATGCTGACAAGATTCGGGGGGGGGGGGAGTTGAAAGTACAGAAGACCCATGCATTTCCTAACTGATAAAATCTTGCCAGGACAAGTCTCTGGCCAAAATTGTTAAATCCATTCATTGTAGATTTCTAAAAAAACATCAAAGGCAGTTGTGGTGAAGCCTTTACTGAAGAAACCTTACCTGGATTAAGATTTTTTATTTTTAAGCCAATAAAAACATTATCCAAACACTGCATTCAAACTATGTCTATAATCAAACTGCTGAACTTGTCTATCCACATTTCTAAAACCATAAATTCAGCTCTACATCACATTAGCAGAAAGCTAGGAAACAACATACAACTTAATACACAAAGAACTAAATCCAGACTACATTTTTTAAATATAAGAAGATATTCAGCATACCACTGGCAAACCATGGCAATCCCAACCAAATCTTCTTTCCACATGAAAGCCACTCTGATGAGCATATCTAGTTACAATGTCTTTAATGGTTCCTGCAAGTATGTGTCCGTAGTGTGGAAGGCCTGTGGCAAATGGAGGGCCATCGTAGAAGGTAAACCTGCAGATCAGAAAGAAACTATCTCAAACAGGAAAGGATGGCCACATTTATTCTTTATTATTCAGAGTAAATCTCTCTCTATAAGCAAATCTGTATACGTTGACATATATAGGTTGCAATCCTGAGGGGGCATGACCCCGCGCCAGCATAGGTACCACTGTATGATGGAATAAAGTGACAAACACGCTGGCGCAGAGGCAAACACGCCGGCGGGGTTGTACCTCACTTTCCCTTATTTTATTTTTTAAAGTTTTTTTTTTCTCTACGGCAACAGGGAAGCTTCAGAGTAAGCGGTTCAGCTCTGCCGCTCCTGGCCACCATGAATCTAACCCCCCTTTAGGAATGGGCTGCCCGTCTTCCAAATGCTATTCTACCAAGGATCTTCCCACAGTTGTTCTATGCAATCATTTATAATTTAGCACTTTTGTTCACCTGAAAGCCAGAATATCACAATTTGGCTCTAACCCCATCACTGCACATACCCATATACACTCATCCCTTTCTTTAACGATAGACCTGCACAATAATACTGGCTAAAAACAAAGCTGTGGACTAAAAACAGCAGCTTGTATCCCATGATTTCACACAGCAAAGTCTGAAGCCTGCCTCAAGCATAGGCAGCCTTCCAAGGCAGAAGTAGCTCAAAGCAGCAGCCACTTTGTGGGAGGCAGAGTGTGAGGATATAAACCAGGAGCAGTTGCTTTTTCATAGGAAAAGTGAGGGAAAACAAGACTCATCTTACCTAGGCCTGTTTTTTGACTGTTTCAGGCATTCTTGAAAACAATGAAGAGTGTTCCAGAGCTGCAATATTTTCTCTTCCTCCTGCGGAAAGTTTATGTTCTCTGCAACTTGCTGAACCATTGTTTTCCTATGTAAATCAAGACAATACAGAAATATAAACATGATCAGAGAGATTTTTCTCAGGGCATACATTATGCAATACGGTGCCTTCTGCTGTATATATCACCTAATACAGTGCTCATCAAAATCTGAAGACCTCATCCCTTGCTTGAGTTCAGGTCTCAAATTGCTACAGCCCAGCATGTCCCTTGAGAAGAACTCAGAAGGCTATTCCAAGACACTTGTCAGTTGTCACTGCAGACACCATGTTAACAATTTCTCAAGAGCTAATTATTTAATGGGAATAGTAGAGAGCATAGATCCAGCTGTTGCTATCCCTAGCTTGTTATTACTAGAGTGCTGACTAAATGTGATAATAATTTGGAGAGCCTGATGTATAAAACAGAAGTTACCCTAGCTTTACTGGCATATAGATGCTCTCATCCCACTGGTACAGGCACTGAAAATGAATGCCAAGTTCTCCACACAACTTCAGATATGTCTGTGTCCAGCAGTCTTCTGTTGTACAGTGCAATCCTAAACTGAGTTACTCCAGTGTAAGCCCATTACTGATATAATGGACTTCGTCTGAAGTAACTCTCCACGGGATTGTATTAGTAGTAACTTGGCTTGCTTTGTCCCTATAGGTCCCAATTTTGCTCGGGAGAGCAAAGGTTAGAAGTTTTCTTTTAAAAAAGAAAAACTAAACATGTACACAGGCAATTGTAAGCTCTTGTAGATATTGGCCATGTAAATATTTGTAGTCATAAAAACAAAGGTACACAATAGTAATGAACTGTAACAATGACCGGGCTGTGGAGGCTACGAAACATCAGACTCCATGCGTATGTCAGAGTGTTACTTTTTGCCCATTTTTAATAACTGAAGCACTGTACTGAGGCAACAGTGATCAGTAACCACAGGGCACACACTTAAGTACACTGCAAAGATTTTCCTAAAATCATCACTGAAATGTACAGGGAATATAAAAGTGGAAGCAGACTTATATTTCAAAGAGTTTAAGGGAAATGGCTTATGGAACTTCACAGAAAAAATGTTATAAAATAAACATACAGAGTTGAGAAAAATGACCATAATCCCACTGATATTTACAAAATTATGTACACAGAATCAGCCCCTTCTTAAGTCCTAAGTTTCAAGAAGTTCAATTAATAGAAGATTGTTTGGAGTGGAATAGATCCGCCCAAGGAGCTAAGTGTGAGGAGGGAGAAAACCATGATTTAAATCTAGCCTTATTGACTAGTGATTTAAATTGTGATTTAAAAAAATCCACCCTGGGAAGTGGAAGGAGAGAAAGACAACCTTCATGAGTGTCTTCAAATGAAAATTCATACAATCCAAACTCCATTTCAAATCTCTGAGCAATGTTTTCACACTAACAGGATTATAGTTTTTAAAATCTTCTATTTACTATTGGTAGTCAGCTGCTTACCAAGTGAAGGATCACATTGCAGGTGTTTACAGTAATGTATTCACGAGCATAATTAAGCTATTGGATATTTTAATGAATACTATGTTACACACTTGTTTTAAAAGAAAAGAACATCTGGTCCCCAACCTTTTTGAGCCTGCGGGCACATTTGAAATTCTGACATGGCATGGTGGGCGCAACAAAATGGCTGCTGCAGAATGAGGAGCCAGACACACAATGATTGCCACAGCTTAACTTCAGTAACACAGTGTAGATCCTTGTGCCATGGTGGCAGCTGCTGCCACAGCAACATTTAAAAATTCTGCACAGCCAATCAAATCTCCAATAATTAATCAGAAGCCTTGCTGGGCAAAAGTTCTACCTAGCCCCACCCACTTCCTAAAAACACTTGGTGGGTTCCTGAAAAGGTGCTGGCAGGTGCCATGGTACCCACAGGCACCACACTGGGGACCCCTGATCTAGCAGGAATAAACGTGTTGTTATGGTTACTAGTGACCATGCAGAATACTTGCAACTTGTAGAAAGCAAAGTTATTATTTAATCAACAGGAACTCTGCTATGTGTGTTTAAGTGCATTATTTCAGCAACTATTATATAAAGCAAAATGTATTATATCAGTAATCCTTTAATTAAAATACAATTATTTCAAATTGTCGGCACTTAATTCAATAGTATTTTTAAGCATTTCTCCCACAAACTCCAAGTAAGAATAAGCAGAAGCCCACATTGACTGTTCAGTCTGAGAATCAGACAAGCATGGGGTAACTTGACAACTAAACCGTTTAGCCTATTCCTAAGAACATTCATTTAAGCAGAGGTGAATACCCTAAAGATGCTAGAAAAAAAAGATACATTGAATAGGAGAAGATGAGGAAGAGAATATTGATTTGCACAGGCACTCACTTAGGACTTCTAGCCAAATGCAAAATGAGTCAGAAATTACTCATTTTGTAAATCACATACATTTCTGTAACAATACCAAAATAAGGTTCTTGGTGGATCCTGTACAGCAGGGGTGGGGAACCTTCTTCCTGCCAAGGGCCATTTGCACATTTATAACATCATTCGGGGGCCATACCAGATATAGATCTCCCGGTGTGGGGGGGAGAGGCTAGGGTTGCCAGGTCTCCGGCCACCACCTGGAGGTTGGCAACCCCAGGGGAGGCCACGCAGAGAAGGCGTGGAGGGCTCCCCCCGGGTCCTCCCCCCCTCCCAGGCAGGAGAGCAGCCAGCGGTGGGCCCGAGCAAACGAGGCACCAGGGAGGCGCAGCCCGCGGTCGATCGGTAAGGGAGGAAGGAAGGAAAACAGAAAAAGAGGAAAAGGGAGAGAGGGTGAAAGAAATGGAAAGAGGGGGAGAAAGAAAAGGACAGAGGGAGACAAAGAAAGAAAGAGACGGAGAGAGAAAAGCCTTTCCACACACACACACACACACACACACGCGCGCGCCTCCACGTGACCTGGCCCCAGGCTCCATGCCCTACCCGCCCCAGAGTCCACAAAAGGCCCCCTGAAACCCGATCGGCTCCTGAGTGCATGCTCTTCCGCCGGGAACCGCGGGCCTCTTCCCCCACATCGCTGCTCAACAGCCGACAGGCAGCAAGAGGGGCTTACAGTGTGCCCCAGCATTCCTGCACGCTGCAGTTATAGGGGGCAGAGGAGGCAGCGAGAGGAGGTCCAAAGGGCGCAGCAGCAACCCTGCAAGCCGTGGCCCCAGGAACACCCTCAGGGAGGGCCGTCCTATGCCGCGCCTCCGCGGCAGGGCCCCAGAGCTCCCGAGGGCCAAAAAAAATGTCCTCGGGGGCCGCATACAGCCACCGGGCCTGAGGTTCTCCATCCCTGCTGCACAGGTACAATTTTAGGACATTAAGAGGGTTGCAAAGAATTGCTCAGGGCTTTTAAATTGCTCATCTGTCGTGAGTGAAAATCTCTTCCAGGCAAGCAGACAGCTAATCAGACGGGAGTTGGGTTTTTCTCTCCCTGAAGTCATTAGACTGGCACAAATCATTAATGGTTTTGTCCAAACATATGAGCTAAGAACAGTTGTGGACTTATTTAAATGGCTAACTTAAACTACTCCTACCATATACATCCAGAACAATAGCTGATGCAAGATCTGTGCCCTGTGTTTACACTGCAAGTAACTACCAGCTGTAATGCACTAGCTTCAGTTAACTCTAATAAGCATATACTGGTTCTAAAAATGCCTATTTGAAGCACACTTGAGAAGTTCCAAGGGAGAGAAAGGCTGAAATGAGGAAGGTGTCGAACATTTATAGTTCAAGGAATTATTATATTGCCAATAAGAAACCCCTGAGGAAAGAAGAAAGCCCTCAAAGCAACTGTCAGGAAAGAAAGTGCTCCACAAATGCAACGAAAGTGACTGGAAAAAGTACAGAGCTGAAAACAAAGATGCAGAAAACACACAAGCCCAGCGAATGAATCACTGTGCAGTCACCAGTTACTTTTTTTTAAAAAAAAATTATATTATTTTTCAAACTTATTCACATTCAATTGTATCATTCCAATCATAGTACATAATATGAACAAAAACATATCTTATCCCTAAAAAATATATATAATTAACTTCCCCTCTCCCCTCCTCTATCCATTTAATATCTTTATTTCTCTCTTTGTGATTAAAGTCTAATTCATTATAATAACCCACATTTATCATTATCTTAAAATCTAATCTTTAACTTTGGTATCTTAGTTACTTCAAACAATTTGAATTACATCAAAGCATATCCCTTAATATTTCCCAAGTTAAGTTCATTTACACAGTATGTTGTCCATGCCTCCCATTCTCCCACAAATTCCGTGTTTTCCTTTTGATTGATTAAACTGTGCAGTCACCAGTTACAAAATAGATGGAGATGAAGAGCGCCAAGTCTTGGAGCCCAGTGGTGGCATGAGTGGGGAGGGGATCTTAGAGCTCTCTCAGCCCCACCTACCTCACAGTGTGTCTGGTGTGAGGCAGGGAAGGTGATTGTAAGCCGGTTTGATTCTTCCTTAAGTGGTAGAGAAAATGGGCATATAAAAACCTTCTTCTTGTCTTCCCATCCGCCCCTTTTGGAAGCCAGCAGAAGAAGAACCAGGTGGTGCTGGGGTATACCTCCTCCTGTGTTGTCTTTGGGAGCTTCAAGGCAGTCTGTGGCACCTCGGGCACAGTCATGGCTTCAGTCACCTACACTCAACCCGTGCCAGAGCCCCCTGCCAGGTTGGCTCCTCAAGCAGCCACTTGAGAACTGAACTCGCTCTGCTACTACGCTTTTACTGCATGAACAGCAAATGGTTTTGTACATACTCATGAATAATTGGTACATTAAAGCTAATACTTTATGCCTCAAGGCTGCATAACATGGTTCCCAACAGAAGCCACAAGTATTCCAGTAAAGACATAGTAAGGAATGAAACACCCTGACCTGGATGGCCCAGGCTAGCCTGATCTCATCAGATCTCAGAAGCTAAGCAGGGTCAGCCCTGGTTAGTATTTGGATGGGAGACCACCAAGGAAGTCCAGGGTTGCTATACAGAGGAAGGCACCGGCAAACCACCTCTGCTACTCTCCTGCCATTAAAACCCCAAAAGGGGTCGCCGTAAGTCGGCTGCGACTTGACGACACTTCACACACACACACACACACACACAAGGAATGCAACGACCAATTAATTCTGGTGACTGTCCTTCTTACCACACCTCTATATTTTTCCTGTTATCTCAACACAGGTTTGGGCTGTATTCACAAAAATAGTATAAAAAATAGAGGTTTTTTTTTCCTTTTTATTTTGGGGCACATTTAAATCTTTCAGATATATGTTTACGATAAAGTATATTTACTGTAACTAGTTCTATGTAACTATTTCCTTCCCATGCTTTCTATTATGTATGGATATCTATATCCTAATAACGAAAAGTTACAAACATTTTTCTGGGGACCAGACAAAGGGGTAGGACTGTGGCTCAAGAGATAGAAACTCTACATGGCATGCAGAAGGTCCCCAGTTCAACTTCTGGCATCTCCAGTTTTTTAAAAAAATCAGGTAGTAGTTGACAAGGAAGACATCTGGAAAAGACTACTGCTAATCAGACAGTAGACAAACTGACCTTGATAGGCCAATGGCCTGACTCAGTATAAGGCAGCTTCACATGCATGACAACATTGCTAATTTTAAACTGCCTGGAGTAATGAGCCCGTGTACAATAATGCATGTACCATAGCCTCACTAAGTGGTCCCTTGCAAGACACTGTCTCTTAATGCCTCTCCCTCCACATTTAGGGGTTATATAGACAGCATACATGTAGGGAAGCTTACATGCATCAACACAACCAGAGGTGGGGCAGCAGTCAGGGCCCAGGGCTTCTGTTTGGGCCCACTGTCACAGACTCCTCATCTGCTCACCTCTCCTCCATGTGCCATTTGCTTGCAAGCCCTCCACCACCCATGAGTCCAGCTTCCCAGTGCTGATGGGGAAGCGCATGTATATGGTGCACAGCAGCAACACTTCTGGAGGCCACAGCAGCTGCACGCACCAGCCTGTGCTGTCAGGGAAAGAGAATTAATGTGGTGCAGGAGGCTGTGAGCACAGGTGGTGGAAGGGCTTGTGAGAAGCAGAAGGATTCACAGTTGAGTGGGAACACACATAGATGGGTAGAAAGGGAGGCATGATGGGCAGAAGACGACCCCTGGCCACTGTCTGCCCAGGACCTCCCAAAATCTGGAACAGGCACTATTTACATGATCATAGGAAGGATTACTAAGAAAATGTGTATTCATCATGGTTATATCCCCATCCTTCCTCCAAGAAGTTGAGAGTGACAGATATGGACGGAGGGAGCCATTTTCCTCACAAGAAGAAGAGTTGGTTTTTATATGCTGACTTTCTCTACCACTTAAGGAAGAATCAAACTTGCTTACAATCTCCTTCCCTTCCCCACAACAGACACCTTGTGAGGTAGGTGAGGCTGAGAGAGTTCTGAGAGAGCTGTGACTAGCCCATGGCCACCCAGCTGGCTTCACGTGTATGAGTGGGGAAACCAACCAGGTTCACCAAATTACCGTCTGCCGCTCATGTGGAGGAGTGGGAAATCAAACCCGGTTCTCCAGATCAGAGTCCACCGCTCCAAATCACCACTCTTAACCACTACACCACGCTGGCTCCAAGGCAAGCTAAAAAAAAGTAACTGACTCATGGCCTAAGGAGGGGCTTGAATCCAGGTTGTTCCAAGCCTGACATTTCATTTGTAACCCCAACTCCATGTTACATGTGTTCACACAGACAGACACACTCTCTTTTCTTCCAATCGGGACTAGTAGGAAATTACACAGAGCAAGCCACTCAAAGAGAGAAGCTACTATTGGGCATGGAAGGGAGAAGGGAAAATACATATTAGGATAATTGTTGCTTTTGCCTACACAGACAACTTCTGTGTCCAGGATCAACAGAGCTCATCTAAAGTTTACCAATTTGGCCACTACAGAAGCACAACCAAAAGCATACGGCACTGACACATATAGTTGGCTGTTAGGAACTAACATCCAGAATTCCTCTTAAAAACACTACATTAAATCATCTTCATCATTCCTAATGGGTTTAATTTAAATTCAGTGGGCCTCAATAAGCCACAAGAATGAACCTTTAACCCCAATATTACCTTTCGTTTAAACACATTAAGAATATGCTATGTAAAACATAGCAGTTTCTATATGTAACGCAATACCTTTTAAAAAAACCCAGAGCAGTATGAAACCTTTTAAAACACATTATGCACTGTCTTTAAGCAAGCATTTCCTGTTCGATGGGAAACCGATTTCTTTTTCAGCTCCCCTGAGAAAGCAGTTTTGCAAAAGAACGTAACGCTAGCCCTTCGCTACCTACAAAGCAGGGAGCACGCCCACCCCAAAATACCCGATCTGAGGGGTAAACCATAAACGTCATACCCACACAACGCAGCCCTTTGGCCACCTGAGAGCCGAAAGCCACCCAGCAAATCCCTGGGGAAAGACCCACGAGCCAGATAGGGACAAGGAAAGAAAGTGATCCTCTGTGGCGCGAACCCCTAACCCTTCCCCCGCCCAAGCAGACCCATTCATTCATTCATTGCTCACCCGCCAGCAGGCCCAGCAGCCGACCGGCTAGAAATGATGCAACCTGGAAGCAGGTGAAAGCATGACCGGAAGTTGAGGAAGAAGGAGGGGAAAGAGAGAGAGAGAGAAATACACGCTCTCTTAGCACATCTACTTAGCACTCCATGCATAGGCTACAAGCAAGGCGGCCTGTCATTGGGCACGAAGGTCTCCCAGCAACCGTAGATTTTGGCCCCGCCTTCAAACCCGGGGCAGGAAATGGAGACGGTTGTTCTGCGCAGACTCAAAAGGCGTCGCTGGTTTCTGTTGGTGGCGGTTTCCGGCGCTGGAAGGGATGGCGGTTTCCCCGTGAAGCACTAGATTGCCCAGCCTTTTGTTTGAAGACGAGATTTCCTGTTTGTGGGTGATGCCATTTTGTTGCTTTTCCTTCGGGGAGCTGACAGCTGCTCCTAAGAGACGATTGGGGGGGATTTATTATTTTACCGCTGCATCATAAAGTTAACCTTTTAAATTAAAAGCAAAGACGCGAGTGTATATAGTGCAGGTGTAGGGAGAAAATGTATTTTTTAAAAAAAACCTGTAGACGCTAGCAGGAGAAACCTAAACCGACACTATGCTATATACATGTGGGGCAAAAGTGAGCTAAGAAGAGTTGTGTTCATGTAACTTTGGGTATAGTACAGGTGGAGTGTGAGAGTTTTCCAGCAGCCCTGCAATATTGTCCAGTGTTATCATTCCCAAATGGGGCAGGAAGGAACATTGAAGATGAATAATTTTACAACTGACTATAATGAAACCTTTTTTAAAATAACCAGTGGAACTCATACATTATCAGCCAAGCTCTACAAATATGATGATACCTAAGAATTGCTATAAACGCCCCTATGTATTTGCTAAAGAAACAGATCCCCTTGCTTAGAAACTGATTGCATAAGAACATAAGAAAGGCCCTGCTGGCTCAGACCAAGGTCCATCAAGTCCAGCCGTCTGTTCACACAGTGGCCAACCAGGTGCCTCTAGGAAGCCCCCAAACAAGACCACTGATGCAGCAGCATCCTGCCTGTGTTCCAAAGCACCTAATGTAATAGGCATGCTTCTCTGATCCTGGAGGGAATAGGTATGCATCATGACTAGTATCCATTTTGACTAGTAGCCATGAATAGCCCTCTCCTCCATGAACATGTCCACACCCTTCTCCTCCATGAACATGTCCACTCCCGTCTTAAAGACTTCCCAGTTGGCAGCTATCACCACATCCTGGGACAGGGAGTGCCACAATTTAACTATGTGTTGTGTGAAGAAATACTTCCTTTTATCTGTTTTGAATCTCTCACCCTCTGGCTTCAGCAGATCATGATGGTAGAGGCTGCCAGGGAAGGCGAGAAAGCCAAAGATGGAGGCAGATTAAAGTGGATTGTTTATTTATTTATTATTCTTTTATTTTAAACACTTATTCCAGTTCTCATGTAGAAAATGTCTGATTTAGAGGGTAGACTGCATGGCATTATACCCTACCAAGGTCCCTCCTTAAACCTCATTCTCCCAGGGTCCACCCTCACATCTCCCAAGTATTTCTGAACCAGGAGTTGGCAAACCTAACTCAGACTAACTTACCAAACAGGGTTGTTATGAAGACAAAAAGGAAGATAGTTATGTAAGCTGCTGTGGGTCCACATTGTAGAGAAAGGCGGTCTTTAAATGTAGTCAATAAATAATAAATATAGCTGAAGATGAGGGCCGATAAAAGGTAGGTTGGTTGGTAAATAGGAAGGAGAAAAGGGAAAGGTAAGGATATGGGGGACAAGGAAGGAAAGAGGAAATAGTGTGGGGAAAGGGAAACTGGGGTGCCCTTCACAAATCCTTGCAGGTTCCTCACTGCACAAGTGAGGCTGGCCCAGGGGCAGGTACTGCACAACTCAGCCAGTCTTTATCCAGGGAAAGGCTGCCAGGGTTAGGAAAAGAGAGAAAGCTAAAGATAGGGAGGGAGGGAAATAAAGGTAGGTTGCCAGGTGGGTGGGCAGGAGCGGTGGAGGCAGGAAAAGGTTAGAGGTTATGTGGTTTTCAGGGAAGGGAAATAGGAAATATTGAGGGAGGGATATGTGACAAATCCTAAAACTTGCTAAGGCTCAAGAGCATCTCGAGTGGACTCCTAGATTCCATTTGGATGAGGTATTCACTTCCATTCTACATTGGGCAGCCCTGGCAAACTTAATCCCTTTTGGACAAATGACTGTCTGGTTTGGACCAGACCACCTGTTTATCATGGAAGTTCAAGCCATTACTAGGTGCTTGATGGAGGTCGGACTATATGGTATATGGCTCTGATTGGTAGACGTCGCCTCTGAGATGGGGATTTGCGTGGGTTTGGAGTAATCAGCTTATTTTTGTTTAGGTCCTACTCCATTTAGCATAAATATCTGGACATTTGGGATTTTCCCTTGTCTTTAGTTTTCAGTCTTCAGTGGAAATTGGATTCACTAGAAGTTGGGTAGGGGCTAAGGACTCCTTCAACTTCTTGTTACCACAAGGAACTCTGCACAGGCTCTGAGGAACCAGCTATAGCATAGTTAACGTGTCTAGCTTAGTGCAACTGTGCTGCTTTTCATTTGAATATCTCTGTGTTGTCATTGCTGTGTGTTTTTTCTGTATTTTGTTTTCCTAAAGAGAGCCTCCATGTTCAGAGGCAGTAAACCTGTGAATCCCAGTGCCAGAAGCCAACATCAGGGGCCTTGGCCTCTATGTTTTGTAGTTGGACCTCCAGAGGAACTGATTGGCCACTGCATGGACTAGATAAACCTTTGATCCGATCCAGCAGGGCACTTCATAGGCTGTTACTGCACTAGGTATTCCCAGCGATGTATCAAGAGTTTGGAAATGTTATAAAAAACATCGCTTTAAAAGGGTTTTTGGATGCCATGGCTAAAAAATTGTTGGAAGACGTCTTCACAGCTAAAGGGGCCAAACAAAGTGCGAACAGTATTTTTTATAACAGTTTCAAACTCTTAATACATCAGTGGGAATACATTGAAAGTGCAAACAGAATTTTTTATAACATTTATAACATTTTTTATAACATTTCCAAACTCTGGATACATCGCTGGGAATACCTAGTGCGGTAACAGCCATATATTCTTATGAGATGCCCTCTGCAAGTCCTTGCAGGTCCCCTGCTTCTTTTTACTAAACATAAAATATAAACTTGTTCATTGTTAACTGATGTGATATTCCTGGTATTTATGTGGGGAAGGGGAAAGTGCCATGAACACACTTTGCAAATGGGTCTCAAAAGCATTAGTTTAAAAGTGGATCCCACTCCAAAAAGCTGGCTAAGCAGTGCTTTTGTGCAGCAACAATCCATTTTGAGTGAAAGACCACTAGAGGGTACTATTTCTCCACTTTGGAAAAGGTAGAGATGTTCTGTGTACTGTCAGGAGCCACACGTCAGGCTCTTCTCACTCTGCGCACGCGCATACACACGCATTCATATGTGTTTAAGAAATGTTTTTATAGAATTACTGGTCATGAGAAGACAAGGCTAACTGGAAAAGGCAGTGATACTAGGGAAAGTTAAAGGCAGTAGGAAAAAGGAAGGATGGATTGACTCAATAAAGGAAGCCATGAAAGCTGTTAATGATACGACGTCTTAGAGGTCATTAATGCATAAGGTCACTATGATGGCACATAACACACGCTGGCAATTTAAAAAGGTTCTTGTATGTATCTTTGGTGGATGTCCACAAGCCAAATTGTTTTGCTTAAAAGTAAATAACACATTTAGATAATTTACTAGATTGGAAACACTCCTCGACCCTGTCTTATTTTTATTAATATATAACCAAGGAAACATACAGCTAATTTACATTTATGTTTATTAAAGAATTATATGTCACTTTTTACCATCAACGTGCCACCAAAATGGATCACATAAGTCAAAAAAGGCTGGGAAACCATGAATAAAATTCAGTAGAAACTAAATATATACAGTATTTTAATGTACTTTTCCTTCCATTATACCTCACCTTTCTCTCCAATGGGAATCCAGAGCTGGACTCCCCACCCCCACCCCATTTTATTTTCTTGTGCAGTAATCCTGTGTAAAAGAGCCCCGTGGAGCAGAGTGGTGTACTGCAGTCCAAGTTCTGCTCACAACCTGAGTTCAATCCCAACAGAACTCTGTTTCAGGGATCTGGCTCAAGGTTGACTCAGCCTTCCATCCTTCCAAGGTCAGTAAAATGAGGACCCAGCTTGCTGGGGGTAAAGGGAAGATGACTGGGGAAGGCGTCACCCCATGGGTCAGGAATGACCCGGTGCTTGCACATGGGGACCTTTACCTTTTTAATCCTGTATAATACTTTAACAAACCTGTGCAGCAGCTTAGGCTAGAAGAAGAGTTGGTTTTTATATGCCGACTTTCTCTACCATTTAAGGAAGAATCAAACTGGCTTACAGTCACCTTCCCTTGCCCTCCCCACAACAGACACCCTGTGAGGTAGGTGGGGCTGAGAGAGCTCTAAGAGAGCTGTGACTAGCCCAAAATCACCCAGCTGGCTTCATGTGTAGGAGTGTGGAAACAAATCCAGGTCACCAGATTAGCCTCCGCTGCTCATGTGGAGGAGTGGGGAATTGAGCTTGGTTCTCCAGATTAGAGTCCACCGCTCCTAACTACCGCTGTTAACCACTACACCACGCTGGCTAAGAGTATGACACACCACCAACAACAACACTGCCTCTCACTGGTAAAAAAAAAAACCCTCTCAATAAGTCAAAAATCAAGGTAAAAAACCAGACCAGAACCCAGAAAGACCAAGTTAAAAATCCACTCAATGCATCCAGTAGTTCATATTGTCTTAGTGCAAATACTTGCCAGAATATAAAATATTTTATTATAAATACTAAGAGGTTGTTGTCTGGCATGTTTCTCAGGAGAAGGCATTTGACAATCCCAGTTCCACCACTATAATGGCCCTATCGCTTATGGTGAGGTATCAGATCTTTTGGGGCTTCAGCTTACCGGTATAACCTTCAGAGCAAATGCTGTAGATGGCAGTCTTTCAAATATTCTAGGTCCATTCCATTTGGGGCTTTAAAGGGGCCATTTTGGGCTTTAGCTTTGAATTGTGTTCTGAAATGAATTGATAACCGATTAAGTTTGAGCACAATAGGTATGATATGATCCCTGTGATTGATTCCAAATAATGGCCAACCAGTTGCATTTCGGGCTAATTGAGGTTCCCAAGAACTTTTCAAAGGTGGTTTCTCATTAAGCACATTGCTACATTGTCATCTGAACGTTACTGGGTCATTTGTGATTGTGGTCAGATCAGATTGCTCCAGGAAAATACACACTTGGTATACTAATTTAAACTAGTAAAATACAGTTGTTGCCACTGCTATCCATCTAAGAGCCAAATTGGATCAAGGGGATCATCCAGACTGTGGCTCTGAATCTTCAGGGAGAGTACAACCCCATCCAAAGCAGGGTGGATGCCACATCCCAGCACCTCTGTCTCATTTGGCTTAAGCTTCTGTTTGCATTATCCATCCCATCAATGCCTTTTGAGACTGGTTTAACCTCCTTGAGAGTTGATAAAAATAAAAGGTGGAACTGGAGATCCTTGGTACGTGGGTAATAAGGTTGCCAGCTCTGGGTTGGGAAATACCTGGAGATTTTGGGGGTGGAGCCTGAGGAGGGCAGGGTTTGGGGAGGGGAGGGACTTCAATGCCATAGAGCCCAATTGCCAAAGCGGCCATTTCTCCAAGTGGACTGATCTCTATCGGCTGGAGATCAGTTGTAATAGCAGGAGATCTCCAACTATTACCTGGAGGTTGGCAACCCTAACGGTTAATATATTAGGCCAAAACCACACTGACAGTACTGAAAATTTTATAGGTTAAAACATTAAAGATTAGATAATATAAATGCAGAATGGGAAACTGAAATGACATGCATGTGTGGCCAAACAGACTCATTATATCAGAACAAAAGACAAAACTAATTTCTTTAATTGGCAGGTTTATTGAATACTGATGTAATAAAGCTTTTACATCAACCATTGCACAATCTGTTTTCAAATACTATTCCTTCTAAAATTAAAATTAGCAAGAAAAATATTCCACACTTATTCATGTTCATAGCCTATTCTGGGTTTACTTATGAATATCTGTTTCTATAAATATTTTCAACTGGTGAATGAAAATTATTATTTTGTTTAAAAGGCTTATTGCGTGCTGTAGTCGTTAGTCTATTAGACTAAGATCTGGTAGACCCAGGTAAAAATCCCCACTCTGCTCTGGAAGTCTGCTGGGTGAACTTGGGCTACTGACATACTGTCAGCCTAACCTACCTCATAGGAATGTTGTGATGACAAAATGGGGAAGAGGAGCCCAGTGTAAGCTTCTTTGAATCCCTGTTGGGGAGAAAGGTGAGGTATAAATGAGTCTATTAACTAATTAATATTTACTGAGTTTGAACAAATTGTGCTGGGTAGCCTTATGCATTTTCTACAAGTCTTTGATTAATTTGGAGCGCCGTAGATGATTGTTTTCAGCCACAATCAGCCTGTTTACATCATCATTTATTACGGTCAAAGACCAGCTTACACAAAAAAGCCTGTGTACAATGGATTTGATTTGGCGTGTGTGTGAAGGTATGTGGCAGATACCAGGTGGGTAGGGAAGGTTTCCCTGGCTGAGACTAATTCCTAGGGTTGCTGTCTCCAGGTGGGGCCTGGCAACCTCCTGGAATTACAAGTGATCTCCAGACATCCTGGCTGCTTTGCAGGGTGGCAGTATACCTTCCTGAGGTCCCTCCTGTTTCCAAACGCTGCCGTTTCCAGGATCCACTCCAAATCTCCAGGAATTTCCCAATAATTCTCTTGTTATTTTTGCTGACCTCATTGCTTATTTTATCTTATTATTTTTGCTGTCCTCATATTTGCTTCTTATAGTGAGGATCCTACTTCCTCTGCCTTTTCTGTTGGTTGTAGAACTGTTGTGGTGGTGAAATAATTTCAAGCGAACTCATATTCCTCATGAAGACACCTCCAAACAGTGAGGTCAAGTGCCTTTGAGCTGCAGCTACTGTTCAGCTTTCGAGGAAACGAGTGACAGTTGGCTTTCCCCTTCCCCTCAGACCCATCATAATCACAGCCATCTTTCCAATGGCTCTAGCATACATACAAGCCAGCTGGGAAAATGTCATGGAGTAGGAGTGAAGGGCAGAAAGACTGAAATTAGAAAAAGGGGAAGGAAGGAATATGAAAGGTGAAAAAAGAAAGGGCACAGAACAAAGATTAGTGAATGGGACAAAGGAAGATAAATAGAAATAGTAAGTAGAAAAGAGATAAGAGTGTGGAAGGCAACAGAGGTAAGGTTGTCAACTGGACAGGAAAAAAGTCCTGACTCTTTAACAGAGGCTTCATGTACTGAAATGGGCAGCTGAAGCTTTTCATGGCAGGAAATTAAATATCATCACCTGGTAATTGTTGCGGATCAAACTAGGGGACAGCAATAGGGACCACTTTAAAAGCCAGTAACACTAAACAGAAGCAGCAAACAGGTACCAGGAAACACATCAGGAGGCACCATGGCATTCATGGGCAACATGATTGGGGATAACCTGATAGTTGTAGTTGTTCTTCAGATTAATGTTTTTATTTAACTTTCATATAGTAGAGTAGATAATAAAAACCAAAAGAGTGAGAGCTGGGGAAGCAGTTTCTTTGAGGTTTATAGAAATGGTATAGCACCAGTGTAACACTGAGGATCCAAGCGTGTACTGTATAAGCATGGGGATCAAAGGCTTTGTCTTCAGATCACAGTACAGTCGAGTTAAGTTGTCTGAACACCCAGCTGAACTATACCATTTGCCATGGCTTTATAGCATTTCTATAACAAGCACTTCTTAGGACACAGAGGTGAGATTTCAATGCAATCACTTCATCAGTAGCTTTTTCAAAGTGCATTTCCATGAAGGGTAGTGACACTGCCTTCTGTTCATGCCTCCACTTTCCATAGTGACAAAAATTACATCTGGTGGCACCTGGAGCTTAATTAAAGCTGAGTCTGACATCAGGGTTCATCACAGGAACACTTACCAAATGCCAGGCTCTTACAATTGACTGTGTGAACTAGCTCCTTTGAAGACATTGCACATGGAATGAAATTTCTATCCGTGGCCAGTCATACCTGTGAATCATCACTTGCTGTGGCCATCAAGTGATGAACGTGCAATTGTTAACAAGCCCTGAATAACTACCAATGAGATTAGGAGGCATTTCTAATTAAATCAGAACTGACCCTGAATAATATCCATAGAAATAGCCTGCATCTGTGTAACATAACTGCTGGAAGATTATAACCTGACACAGCCTTGCAAACCATTGTTCAGAGAGCAGGCAGTCCAAATCCTGTTTTATTTGCCAAGCCAAAGCACACACACCCCATCTCCAAGCAGCTACCATTGCTTGTTATTGCCCCTGCCATGATCCATCATTATCTAAGGTATCGGGGATCAAGGCAAAGCTTTCATACTATAAACACTCTATTATAGTATAGTCATTATATTCTACATAGCATAAAGGGCAGCACAAAAATAGGAACTCACTGAGAGAGTTGTCACTTTTCCCACACAACTAAGCAACTAGAAATTTAGCAAGACTGAAATCATTACTTCTATATAAGAATGGTGTGTTTACGTTACAAATTCAGACATCCAATTTTCATGATAGCTCTGATCTGTTGATAAACTATAATTTAATACTTCGTGGGTATTCCTGGTTTTTGTAACTGCTCTATCTAATACCTCCAAATGGATTATCAAACAAGTTGCTTCTTCTTTGAAACCCAAAGATTGTTCTTCACAAATCATGCTTTCCTCTGAAATTATAATTTTGTCTGTCAAGAATTTCATTGATGTTCACAATTATACTATAATTTTATAGATGTTGATTAGTGATTAGTTGTATTTTGCAAGCCGAAGGCAAGGTAGTATAGTCCACATTTGTTCATGAAATGAAAAACAGGATGAAGTCACAAGATATGAACCAGTTTAGTGAGTCAATAGCTCCTGAGTTCTAATTCTGTCCTTGAGTTGGACTTTTGTTTGGCCTCTGGCAAGACACTTCTTTCTCATGTGTAAAACTATTAAATGCATTTACAGTAGCTGTCTCAGGTGAATTTGTGAGTATTACTTAGCTGATGATTCAAAAGCAACAGACTAAAACATCACAAAGTGGTGAGCAAACCTACCAGAACTCTTTTTTCAGGGTAGATATTAAGCAACACAAAAAGGGGCAGGGTAGGAAAAAAGATTTTGCTTAAAAGCCTAAGTCAAGATTCAAACAGTCTTACAATGGAGCAGAGGGGTCATAGTACAATCCTAAACACAGTTACAATCATCTAACCCCACTGATTTCAGTGGATTTACAAGGGGGCTTTGTTTACGATGGCACTACTAGACCATGCTAGGTGCAAAAATGGTCTCAGGTTACACTAAAGGGTACCTAGTTAAAGACACAATAGTTTCCCTTTAAAACACCAGGGGTTGTTAGAATGTATCTTCAGCACTAACTGGATTAAACTGGCCCCTGTACGGGAGAAATAAGTACAGTAGTCCTTACATTAGCAAAGAATCAAGAGAAGCCAAATTGGGTAGTGTCAGCCAGAGGTTAGAGATCACATCTCCTCCCGATATAAAGCCCCATCATTAGGTGATTGATCGGCCTCCAAACCTAGGATACTCTGCTATGCTTGTTTATGTTGCCTTATTTGCTTAATATCAAATCTGATTAAGAGTTCTGGTAACAAAAAAAGCTTTCTCAGTACCAAGCAATGTTTTATTTAGTATAAAGATATTTATGTACTCTAAATTACCCTTTGGGGTTTTGCTTCTCCCCTACTGTGTATCAGGCATTGCTCTTTGCGTGGAAGTTGGCTAAAATTCATTGGAAGCCATGATCTAAGGCAGGGGTGGGGAACGCCATGTCCAGGGGCTGTTTCAGGCCCGCAGAATCATTTGGTCTGGCCCTTCCTGGGTCCTGGTAGATCTCTCGCTCAGAAGGATTGAAGACTGGCGATCTGCACCCCTCCCGCGGTCAGGAATAGCCTCTCTTCAAGGTTGTCCTAAAAGGCAGTGGCAGACCGGCCATTGTGGCCATTTATGCATGGGGTTTTTTTGCCTTAGATTTGCCTCTCTTTAGATCAGGGGTGGGGAACGTCAGGCCCGGGGCCGTTTCAGGCCCCCGAAATCATTTGGTCTGGCCCTTGGTGGGTCCTGGCAGATCTCTCGCTCAGAAGGCTCGAAGACTGGTGATCTGCCCCCTCCTGTGGACAGGAATAGCCTCTGTTCAAGACGGATGGTCTGTGGGCACCCAGCTGGTGCAACAGACCATCCCGTGCAGCCAGGTGGGCGGTGTGCCACCGGATGGATGCCTGCCTGCTTGCCTGTGCCGGGGGGGTGGGTGTCATCTGGGGCATCTGTCTGCTAGGGGCTTTTTTTATTTTGCTATAACACTATAGCAAAATAGCTAGAATCGTGTTGGCTTTTTTAAGCTGGTAAAAGCCCACTGTTGATGTGGAGGTGAGGAAATGACAGACACAAGGGAATTCTGAGAAAAGATGGAAAATACTCCCGTACATTTGCAGCAGCAATGGAAGCACACTAGGGAATTGTCACTGTATAGGTGTAGCCTCTGGTCTCAAGGCAAGACCATCCATATAACATGTCAATCATATCCATATACCATATGATTCCTAGAAATGGAAGCACTGGTCTAGTTTTGTAGCTTTATGAATGCAATGTTAGATCCTTTCTATGATCCATTTCCAGGTGTACGTCCACTCTTTGGAGGCTGCAGACAGTTAGAACATAAAAACATAAGAAAAGCCCTGCTGGATCAGACCAAGGCCCAACAAGTCCAGCAGTCTGCTCACACAGTGGCCAACCAGGTGCCTCCAGGAAGTCCACAAACAAGACGACTGCAGCAGCACCATCCTGCCTGTGTTCCACAGCACCCAATATAATAGGCATGCTCCTCTGATCCTGGAGAGAATTACTTCTGGAGAGAGTTACTTCTCAGGGTGCAAAATAGTGTGTGAAAAGGCACGTTGATCCTGAAGGACACTGGCTGTAACAGGTCTGGGAAAGGATGGGTGATGGGCATAAGACACTATGGCCAGTGCCTTCTCTCATGCTGCTGCTCCAGTGATCCTATCAGTGCCTCAAGAGCTCACCGCAGTTGCTTGGGAGGGGAAATCAGTCCTGGGTGCCAAGGAAAATGACCAGGAATTCCACTGTTCAATACACATGCCAGTGGTGGTCTACCCATTATTTCCTGTTTGCCACACTCTTGCATTAGGGCTTCAGGAAAACGGAGCTATTAAAATGGATGGGCAAAAAGTGGGAAAGAGGGGGTATAAAATGACAAAAATTATTAAGAATTCAGAAATACAATTTGTTAAAATTGTGTACGTTGATTAATTTCAGAAAAAAACATGAAATGCCTTTTTAAAGACATTTTACAAATGCTTTGGGTGTTCCTGTCATCTGAGGCTGGGTGGGCAGTGATCTGAGAAAGGGCCTTCTTGGTCATGGCACCAAAATATCAAATTCCATCCCCAGAGACATGTGGCTATCCCCCTCAATCATTGTCTTCCACCAGCAAGTGAAGACTTTTCCATTTCATACAGTGGTCCTTTATTGACCTTCCTTCTTTGTTTTTAATTGCTGGTTTTATACATATGTATTGTTTTAAAAATTCATTTTTATGTCTTTTTAATTGTTTGCTGTCTTGAGGGCTCTAATCGGGCAAAAGAGACAGAGACCAATGTTTAAATAAAATAAATCACAAGAAACAATCAGAGTAAATGACATAAGAGTCACGCCGATGTTTTTAGACGCTGTTCTGCAAGAACGAAAAAAAAGTTGCTGTCGTGTAAAACTGGCACGCACAAATTCTTCTCACTTCTAAGGTGGCATATAAATACATTAAATAAATAATATGCTGTTATGTAGAACTTCTTTAAACGGTGGCATGCAGTCACGCAGGCTTTTTATCAAGGCTCAAAGCCCAACAAGTAGCAAAATGTTCACTTGTGTGGATTCCAAGATCACTGTGACGGTTGATCAAAGTAAACCACTAAACAACCTAGGGGGCAGCAACGTTTGCTCCCAGTCCTCCGAAATCTCCTTTTGAGACGATTTCGCTTGCTTATTCGTTCTTTTAGGGAAGGGTGGGTGCAACAAATGCTCCACGTGACGATAACAACCATGGGCTGCAGAGCATCGGTGCGCCCACGTCCTTTCCGATTCGCCCTGGCTCTGTGGCTAGCCAAGTAGGAAGAAGTTTGACAAATAGGAAGACGCCCGCCCAGCCTCTTTCTACTTCTTCTAATCTACGACTTTTCCGTGCCACCGCCATTGCATGTTAATGTTACCTTTTTACGGAAACATTTGTATACAATCTTTTAAAATACTGATATTTTGAAAAGGTAAAATTCCTCTACTCATTAGCAATGAGGACTTCTTGGCTGACTCCGTGTCTCCGTGTTTTGTTTTGTTTTAAACTGCGCTGTCCCCTAACAGTATACTCTTTATTCTGACTGTTTTAAGACTGATTTCGTGGGAAGAATTTTCTCAGTATGTCAAGGGGATCGTATCTTCGAGCAGGTTATGGCTGGGGACGAAACACTATCGCGCGAGGCGTCTCAAACCGAAGGAGAAACCCTTGGGCGTATTCGCTTGGACTTTCTTTTAAGCTTCCTTCCAAATCGGTATTCGCGGTGTAAATGAAAACCTCCAAACAAATATGTCCACCATTAAAAAAAAAAAAAAAAAGCCCACCATTTTCTGTCCATAGCAAACACGATGGCGGCCCCTTCTGGGCCCACTCCTACTTATGAATAGGCAATAAGAAGGGGAGTAGCCTAACGTCAACAAAATGTCTACGATCCCTGCAAGGCGCTGAAATTCCACTTTGCAAAAGAGCAGACTTTTCCGTCAGAGACCAAGGTCCGCAGATTCCCCATTCCGCTCTCTGGCTCTTCGCTGCCAGGAGGTATATACGAACTTTCTCGAGTTCCCGTGGCCTCTGCCCGTTTCCCCATCTCCCTTCAAGCCATTTTAACCTACCTTCCCCCTAACACTTGTTTGAGCTGCAACAGCCCGTCACGCACTTTGCGTTGGCGATCTGGAGGAACCAACGCTAGGAAGAAATCTCTGCGTAAGTATCGTTCGCGCATAGCCGCTCGAGAGACTATTACCAGCTGGAAAATGTGGGGCCAACCAATGTGTAGACGGACAAAAGTGGAAAGTGGGTACACGAGAGCGGCTGGCAACAGCTGCCTTGTCCATCTCTGTGACTCCAAGCGGTTCCCCTTTCGCCCAGCTAAATGCCTGCAATCGCAATAATTGGTTTTACGGGAAAGGTGCACCCCTCTAGGAAGGCCCATTTTGGATTGTTCCAAGTCCTATATATATAAGAGGGCGAGGCAAAGCGCCGAGCGTTCAGAAGGTGTGTTGCGCGTGTGCTTGGGTAAGCGGACAGGGGGAGCTCGCCCAGTGACGTTTTACTTCCCCCCCCCCGCCGTTCCCCAGTGCCTTCGGCGCAGAGCCTCCTTGCCTTCGCCCGGTCGTCGCGAAGAGGGTCGCGCGAGCGCTAAGCCCGCCCGTGGAGGAAAAGAGGCGAGCGAAGGCGCGCCGCAGCCTGAAGCTGGGCAAGCTGCCCCCCAGCCTGCAGCCTCTGCGCCGGGCTATGCGCTGTAAAAAAGCCCTGGTCAAGAAAAAAACGCAGCGGGTGGTGAAGAGGTAGGCAGGAGCCAGGGAGAGCCCGTCCGGCTGCGGGCCTTTTTATTTTTATTTTTTGCGCTCGGGAGGAGGAGCAGGGCGCGAGAAGGAGCCGCGGAGAAGACTGCGTCGCTTTTGCTGGCAGGGGGGGGGGTTCTTGGCAGCTGCCCCGGGCTGCCAAGACTATGTGAGAGGAGCGCCCTGGCTATGCTGAGGAGGGAAGAGCTGCTGATGTGCGGCAGGGGGGTCTTGAGCGGCTGGGAGGCCAGCCAGGCGGGGCGAGACGAAGAGGTGCCGGAAGGGGCGTTTCGCCGGGCGCCGCGGCCGAAAGAGAGCCAGCCCAGGAGGGTCTGCTGGCACCACCGCAGGCGGGGCCGGACCCCCCGCTTCTCCCGGGCGCACGGCCGCCAGCACTACCAGCAGCACTACCAGCAGCAGCAGCAGCAGCAGCAAGGCCGCCTCTGGCCCCGCGGCGCGCGGCCCCGCGTGCTGCTCTCCCTGCGGCCGGTCAACCTGCTGGGCAAGCGGGCGCCGGGCATGCGGGCCCCCCGCAACACCAACCAGTTCCTGATGGGCGAGAAGTACCGGCTGCTGCACCTGCGCTCCGACTCGCTGGGCACCGAGAGCGGCGGCTCGGACTGCGAGGCGGACCCCCCGCTGGACATGGACTCGTACCTGGGCGCGCTGGAGAACGCGCGCGGCGCCCTCGCCGACGGCCCGCCCCCCGCCGCCGCCGCCCAGGGGTCGCCCGCGCCGCCCGCCTCGCCCCCCCGCGCCCCGCCCGCCGGCGCGCGCCCGGCGCAGCCGCGCGGCTTGGAGGGCGCGCTCCAGGAGGAGAGCCTGCAGTACTTCCCCTCCGAGGACGACGTCATCGAGAGCGAGCTCTTCATGGAGAGGGACTTCCAGGAGTTTTGCAGCAGGATCGCCTGAGCTGTCCTTGTACTGCTTTGTTAAAAATAGGTGGTGGTGGTTGTTGTTTTGAGGGGCAGGGGCCGGTGAAAACCATTCCTTTCCTACCCTGCGCCTCTTACCTTTCCCTTCTGCCATTTTCCTGAGTGAATCTCGGGGCCAGAACTCCATTTGGCATCGGGGTGGCTCCGGTGGGTTTGCCATGAATGTATGTTTCAGAATATTTATAGCGTCTCCTGTATCTGGCTCTGCAAAAGAAATGGGGTACATCCCTATGGCCAAGTGGCAACCTGGCAAAGTGCGCGTGTAAACAACTTGAAAGGGTTGCCTGCATCACCCTGCCAAGCCTTACGAATTACCCATGGATCGATCGAGAGCAGATGTGTGGTAACGTCTTCGTTTGTATCCGCACCATAGTGACATCCCTATCTGTCCTGATCCTGATGGATCCCTCGGGATTCCCACCCACCCCCCCTTGCTGGAGGGTTGGAACAAGAACTGTGGGTGATGAAATCAGTAGAGTTCGGAAAATGTTTTTAAGGCAAATTAAGCGGAATTTATCCTGTAATAAGGTAATGGTTGTACATTAAGAAAGATTTAAACCTGTTTAAAGGTAAACAATCAGAACAGCTTGCTATGATTTGTATTCAGATTTGGTGCATACAGCAAAACACAGCTCCTGTGTAAGACCCAATGTAATCTATGAATACTTCTTGATTAAATGGTGACATAACAAGCCAGGTTGTTACTACACCCTTCCCCTTACTTTCACCTCCCATCAGTGGAAAAAAGTGGGAGTGAAGAAAAGAGGAAGGAGCTCCATATTTGGAGCATTTTAATTCCCTGCTACCCCTTTGCATTTTTGTCAAATGGGGCCAGGCCATTTAATATGCAAAATATTGACTGTAAGTATAGTACATTTTGTAATAAAATCAAATGTAACGTAAAATGTTTGTTCTCATTCTCTGAGTGTTGGAAGATGGAAAGTAGTAACAGTTGACTATCTTGGTTTAAAGAAGAAGATGAGAAGTTTGTGAAAAATTTAAGGGCAAAGAAAAAACTAAAGCTTGTGGGAAATTATACAGTGGGAGTGGGGATTCCAGAGTTCATCCATTTGCTCTATAGCTCTCAGTTTGTATAAGAAACAACAGCACTTAAAAATAGACAACGAACAATCCCTTTTATGCTAGCAAAATGGAAGGGGAATTGCATGTAATATGTACAGTATGTACATGCTCACACAAAAAATCTGGGAAAAGGTGGCTGAGTTTAAATTATGTGAGTATCTGCTTCTAATAAGAAAAGCAACAAAGCAGAATTCAGTGTGTGATTCTGTTACCCATTATGGTCAATTTGGGTGTAAGAACCAAAGAAGGTGTTGCTTGTGACTTGCTATGCATTCCAAGCCTGGAATCCACTGAACTGCAAATATGTGACATCAGAGTAATATGACAGGGGACAGAGTTACTAGCTCACTGATGTCAAGGCCAGAATCATGGGTAGCAGACTTAACAGCACAATCAATCCTGGTTGCACTGTGTAAGATTGCTCGGGAAATGCAACGCTGAGGGTTAGGAGGTATAACACAGCAAGGAACAAGCCAAGGCTAGAGCCATGGAAGGAAATTCTCTACTAACTAGTGACCTTTTTTTTTTTTTGCCATACTGCTGCTCCTGTCAGGATGCATGCAAAGAAGAAGTAGTGGCTTCCTTGCTTGATAAGCATACACACTTACAGCATAGAGCCAGTTCGGTGTAGTGGTTAGAGTGACATGATCTCAGCGACCCAGATTCAAAACCTCACTCTGCCATGGAAGCTTGCTAGCTGTTCTGGGGTCACATGCAGCCATACACATTTAGCCTTTCAAAAGGCAGTACAAAACTGGCAGGTGTAGAGAAGAAGAGGAAGAGTGGATTTCGACCCCGCTTTTCTCTACCTTTAAGGAGTCTCAAAGTGGCTTATAATCGCCTTCCCCTCCCCACACCAGACAATTTGTGAGGTAGGTAGGGCTGAGAGAGTTTGGAGAGACTGTGACTAGCCCAAGATCACCCAGCAGGGTTCATGTGGAGGAGTGGGGAAACAAACCCGCTTCTCCAGGTTAGAGTCTGCCAGTCTTAATCACTACACCATGCTGGCTTAAAATGTAGCAGCAGGACTCTGCAACCCACCTCAGGGTTGAAAGCAGCTGGTGCTGGGTGAGTGAAAGGTTGTTGTATACAATACAATAAAGTATACAAAATTACCATTGGGATGAAGCAGTGCAATTCAGAATGGAAATATAATCATTCAGCTTCCACACACACACACACACACACACACGAGTTCTGAGCAGTGTTAATAAAATAGAGGGCTAAAAAATAAGCTGGAACTCAACCATCTGACTCTGAATCTGGGGTAGGGGGGAATCCACTTTTTTAGCAGTTCATACACTTGATATTCTACACAACATGTATTAGAGAACACAAAGAACTCTTGGATATCTTGCAGAGAAATAAATTACATAGCCAACATGGAGTTCCTCGTACCACTTCCCTGTTTATCACACTGTAGCAGCTGCAAGCACAAATGAGAGATCTTGTACAAGAGACCTCTATTTGCTTAATATTATTTAAAGTAGTGTTGCTTGTTATAGGAGAAAATCTCAGAGAAAGATAGTTATTTGAACCCATGATCCTGCTTTACACTAGCCCTGTTCACACAAACTATAGCGCAATCTGTGCGCACTGTACACTTGATTTTCTTTATCCATGTGTTAAGTAATTCTTGTTGCATTCAACACATGTACAGCAGACAATGTGGTTGAAACTGCAGCTCCAGGTAATGGTCCCCAGTTTCATTTGTAAAGTGAACACATGTTGGCTTATTTTTACAAACATGTATAGGTGTGATGTTTACTGTAAGATGAAGAACAGGGCTATTGTGTCAGACAATTGGTCTATATCAATCAGTACTGTACAGCTGGCTGAAGCTCTTCAAGGCGTTTTACATTACCCACTGCTTGATTTCTTTCAGAGGTAAAACCTGGGTGTCTGCATGCAAAGTAGATGCTCTACCATTGAGCCACAGCCCCTTTTTCAGTTTTGGATTCTGAGAACTAGAAGATATTTGGAAGGGAATGCAAACAAGAAACAGTGCTGCCCATTTGCAAGAAGTATGCAACAGAAGTATTTGTTCTGAGAGTTTGCAGCAAGGAAAGGAAGAAAATCAAAATGTATTAGTTGCTATTGAAGATTAGCACAACCATCATACACATTTCCCCTTGTCTGTAGATGGTCTAAAGAGTTTCCCCTGAGCTCTGCTGTGGTGGTGTAGTGGTTAGAGTGCAGGACTAGGATGTGGGAGACCCAGGTTTGTATCACCACTCTGCCGTGGAAGCTCACTGGGGTGACCTTAGGCCAGTCACACACTCTGAGCCCAACCTACCTCACAGGGTTGTTCTGAGGATAAAATGGAGGAAAGAAGAACAATGTAAGCTGCTTTGGGTCCCCATTGGGGAGAAAGGAGGGCATAAGCAAAGTGTCTTTAGTGGTGCACCTGCATGATCTTACATAATACGATTTTTGATTGTTTAACATATGTCTAATACTTTTTAGGAGCCCTGTGGCGCAGAGTGTTAAGCTGCAGTACTGCAGTCAAAAGCTCTGCTCACGACCTGAGTTCGATCCCGACGGAAGTCGGTTTCAGGTACCGGCTCAAGGTTGACTCAGCCTTCCATCCTTCCGAGGTTGGTGAAATGAGTACCCAGCTTGCTGGGGGTAAAGGGAAGATGACTGGGGAAGGCACTGGCAAACCACCCTGCAAACAAAGTCTGCCTTGGAAATGTCGGGATGTGACGTCACGCCATGGGTCAGGAATGACCCGGTGCTTGCACAGGGGACCTTTACCTATAATACTTTTTGCTTTATTTCAAAGTTCTGTAATCCTAGTCCAATTGTGTTGCTTACTAGATTTCATTAATTGTGTTGGTACATTGTGTAATCCACCTTGTGTCTCAATGAGAAAGGTGAACTAGAAAGTAAATATATTAAATTAAATATTTAAAATTGCCCATACAGGAAGTCTATGAACCTTGAGTAATGCATTTCTGTATAGTACCTAAAAATACATCTCTCACTGTAGAACAGAAATGGAAGGATGTCTGAGGACGATTAAAGTTGTGAGGGGGAAATCATGATCACTGGCTGGAGTAGCCAACAAGGAAGGCAAGTTTGCTCTTTGGTTTCTTAATAGATTCAATATAAGATCCCTATACCTCATCTTACAGCTTTGGGGGAACATAATTTCTGTCCTACCCACAGGAACTCTAACTAAAATTGAAATGCTTATTTAAGAGCCAGTAACTATCTGTTCCCTGCCAGAACAAAAAGATGAGAACCCATCTTTCTGTGGAAGGCCATGGACTACTATCGCTCAGAAAAGCAAAAAGCATGCTGCATGGTACATCCCTTTAAATTTTCGACTAAGATCTTTAGAAGCATTGCGTGGGCAGGAACTTTCTTTATGCCTGCTCATGCCTGTCACTGTTCTTATTATTTCTTAAGAGCTGATTGCAAATCTGAGTGCCAAAGAACTGTGTTGTGGGAGCAAACAGCTACATTCATGAAGCCAATTATTTAAATAACTGTGAATTAAACAAAACTACTTTGGCAGGCTTCCGTGTTTGCCATTTTTGAAACAGCAGTTTAGTTAGAGTACCCCTAAAGCGCATTAATCCCACTTCAAGCATTGCATTCTCCACTGCTCAGAATAAAACTGAAATACAATTGTGCTGGCATTGGTTCTCTTTAAATTCAGGTTTCCCGATTTTATACTGTAATTACATTGTGACATGATTCTCTTACTGAAAATGGATTGTCTGCAGAAGAAAACCTTTACCCACCTCACACTATATCCACTGCTTGTAAATCTGTCAAGGCTTTCAAAAGGCTTATTTACACAGTCATTAACTGATCGATGAGACTTACTTGCATAATAAGTAATGCCATTTGAAATTGCTTCAGTCATTCCAAAACAGAGGACGACATCTCAAGACTGGCAGTGTTATGGGCAATCTGTGTATTGAACATCAGCACAATAAATGGCCTGGTTGGCCACTGTGTGAACAGACTGCTGGACTTGATGGGCCTTGGTCTGATCCAGCAGGGCCTTTCTTATGTTCTTAAGAACTGTGGCAGAGGTTAGATGTTTTGCAAGGATCTTCTAGAAATTTGTAATGTCTTCTAATTCAGTGGTTCTCTTGGATGCATTCCACTGGTTGGGATGCAGAAGTAGTCCAGTGGGGCAGGATTTTCATAGCAATGAGTAAGAATATACTCTCCTTCTACTGCAGTAACAGTACAGATCTGGCCACAGCCGTGTGAGCATTGATTCCATTCAGGTTAGCTTACTGTAATGCTGTCTGCATAGGCCTGCATTCGAAAATGGTCCAGAATCTTCAGCTGGTTCTCAATACAGCAGTCAGGCTGCTGTTGGGGGTGAGATTCAGGGATTGTATCACCCCAGTGATTGCCGGTCCTTACCTTTGGCTTGGGGCCAAGGTACTTCAAGGACTACCTCCTCACATATTGTCCAGCCCACCATTTAAAATCTGCTTCACAAGCCCTGTTCTCTGTGCTTCTGTGTTCAGAGGTGAGGTGGGTGGCAACCAGAGCCTGTTTTTTTTTTCTCTCCAAAAATGGCACCTGTGGAATACTCTTCCCCTTGAGGTTCTCCTGGTGCCTATGTTACTCTCTTTTTGTTGGCTGGTCAAAACATTTTTTTAATTAAATTTTTATTTTCAAATACAATAAAAATACATAAAACATACACTCCTCCTTCATAATCAGTTTCTACAGCAAGATTTTCATCAAATATATGGAGCGGAAGTAAATCAATTATACTGTCTAGTACTAATCTTTAAATCTTAAGAGCAGATAAATCTTAGCAATGCAAAACCAATATATAAATTTATACGCATGCCTATGTGCAGGCCAAAACTTTTCTGTTTACCCAGGCTTTTAATTAAGGTTTTATATTTTACCACCATTTTAATAGTGTTATCAGTCTGAACATTGGTATTCATTTTAAGCTGCCTAATTGTGTTTTTATGCCCTGCTTCATTGGTTTATGCTGGGTTTTAATTAAGAATTGTAATGTTTTATGCTTGTATTATGTTTTATTTTTAAAGTCACCTTGGGAAGGTACCCTAGAGAGGCAGCATAAAAATTCTCTAAATAAATAAATAATGCTGCAATTTTTTTTATTTATTGTCTGTGTTTTTTACAGTTACTGTAGCAGTAAAACTTATATTCTGAAACTAGCTAATGGCATATTTAACAGTATTAGTACATTTTTCAACTACTAGTGGCATTATTGGCTTCTTTATTAACTGGAAGGGCAAACCTGCGACCTTTATTGAAACTGCTAGAAATGTCCCAAAGGGATTGCAGGAGTGGGATGAATATACTTGAAATTTCTGGTCCGTTATAATTTGGACAGCAATGAAAACATAAAGGAAGCCCTTCTCCTATCATTAACAGTCCATCTAGTATATCATCTTGTTTCCAGCAGAAGTCAGTCAGATGCTTCTGCAGATATACAGTGTGTGAAGGCATGAGTATTTCCCATTGATTGTTGTTCATTAAATATTCAGAGATAACAACTTGAATCATGAAGGTTTTTCTGTCTTTTGATAGACATTCTCCAATAACATGTTTAATTCTCTTTAAAAGCCATCTAAACAAGTGGTCATTGTGATATCTTCTTGTTTGAATTCCCTAAATTAAGCATTATGAGATTCTCTTATCTGTTCTACATTTATTGACAATCCAGTTATTTGGGAAGCCCTACATTCTAGTATTAGGAGAGAGGGAGGAAAAAAAATTTCCCTATCCACTTTCATTGGACTGTTCATAGCTGTTTTTTTTTTAACTTCTATTTATACCTTCTGTTAGTAAAACTTTAAAAAAGCCCCATATAACTGGGTCACAGGGAAGGTATGTCAGTCCTTCAGTCAGGGATTCTGAACATTGAACAAGAACAATTATTTAAATGCACTCGAGATTCAGGGATCAAAATGTTTATTAAAGAAAAGGAGTGTGAGATAACATTAATGAAAGAGCAGTTTTAGGAGCTCTTTTATTTTTAGGTAGAAACAAAGGAGACTGCTACCCATCCCCTTTGAACCTGGGGTGGCTCAGACAGGGAGTTGACCGACGGGGTAGCAGTGATTCTGGGCCCCCATCCTGGACTTTTGCCCAGGGCCCCAGAATCACTTAGAGTACCCCAATCTGTAGCAACAGTGCAAATTTGAAATATAGTGTAACATTTTTTACTACATACGGTAGTAAAGAAACAAAAACTATGCAGATGACAGTCCAATATTTTCCCACTGCCCTGCCTTGACATCTCCTTCCAGGTTTTGTACCTCCTCCCCTATAAGTATGTTCTTTACAGGGGAATGTATACTGACATTTACTGTTAATGCAGGAAAAAACAATAGCCAAATGAGAAACTAAACCCATATTAGGAGACAAGACTAACATGGCTATACACAACCTTCTAAGAATTTTAGCTGCCTGACCATTCCATTGGCCTGAGCAACCAAGCAACGGAGTGCCTGCTGCTCAGCCAAGGCAAAGAAATGTGAGTTCCTTTTCCTGAGGGCTCTGCCTTCATTAAAGATTTTTCTCAAGCAGAACTCTGACAGATGGATCAGCGTACAGTTACTGCTAGTGGAAGCACTAGTACCCTACCAAACAGCAATCCATAGATGCAAGGATCAACCTTGTCCCTTCCTCCAGCAGTCCTTTTCAACACCAGCAGTTAGTTCAGTCTCTCAGGAGCATGTTCGTGTAAAAATGTATTTCTGTACCTTGTGAACCAAGAAATGCATTTCTGTACCAAGTGTTTCACCAACAATCCTTTCTATGCAATACCTAGCAAGTAGCCTTTGTCCATAAAATGTCCCTCATGCCATGAACACAACGTGGAATAGATTTGCTGTACTGTCATGCAGCATTGTGAAGTTTTATTCAAAATAGTATCTAAAAATAAATTAAATGCTGTAATATGTGCGGAAGTACATTGTTTTGAAAATGATTAAAATAAAATGCTGGAACCCTTTAATTAGCTAGTTCTGCATCACTGTCTTTGACACAATGATAAGGCAGAAGAGCCTTCATCTTTAAGAATGCTAATAGTATTGGAACAAAAATAGCAATGGTAATGTAAATCCAACTGTAGTGACTTGCATTGGACACAACTTTCTAGCACATAGCACAACGCTTCCATCATCTGGGACAGGTGGCTAGCTTTCCACAGACCTCTTAACTCCTCTATTTTTAGAGACTCATGACTTTGCAAGACTTGCTGGACTACAGGGACAGATAGCTTAACTCAATGAGCCACGCTATTTTTTTTTCCTGATGCTGGTCATTTCACAGGTGGAAACCATAAGATCTATCATATTATTAAAAATCTTTTTAAAAATTCCTGCTGTCCTCCCTACCTTGTCACAATTCATCTGTCCTAGTCCAAGCATGTCATATCACAACAGCCCCAGAAAACATTTGGTGTAGTTTGAAAGCAAAATTGGTACATTGTAAAAAAAAAATGTCATTCAGCAGACATAATTGCACTGAAAATAAAGAAAAATATCGTTACATTTTCTGAAACTCCCTCTCAGCAGGCTGACATTTGAAAATAAGGCATTTTTTAAAATGTGATCCATGTGTTTAAGATTTTCATATTTTACAGAGAAAATAGAGGGCTGGAATGAAAAATCATAGAGTGCTGGGAAGGCTGTGGGAGAAGCTGAGAGACACAACAAATAACCAACATATAGCACAAGCAGAGAGTGGAGATGGTGTAGAACAAATAATTTTAAGTCATTAGAGAGGTCAAATTAATTGGCAAATTAATAAGAGAAAAATAAATATAAAGCCAAGAAATATTTTAATTGGCACTGAACAATAAACAAACTGGAAATGTGCCCCTGTTATCATAACATCTCATTTTAGCAAATACCCCTTCCTTTCTTGTCACAAATACTCCCTTCTTTTTAATGTGGAATGTTTGTTAGGAATGACCTTAGGGTTACCAATTAAGGGTTGGGAAATTCCTGGAAGTGTTGGGGGTGAAGCTTGGGGAGGGCAGAGTTTGGGGAGGGGAGAGACCTCACCAGGGTATAATGCCATAGAATCCATTCTCCATAGCTGCCATTTTCTCCAGGGGAGGGAGCTGGTCTCTGTAGTCTGGAGATGAGCTGTAATTCTGAGAGATCTCAAGGAACCACCTGGAGATTGGCAACCCTAAATGATCCCCAATTCTGATGTTACTTTAGCAGGACAGTGTGTTGAATTATCAACAACAATTTATATGTTAGCAAATAATTGATTTGCATTTCCCTGCCATATTCTACTTATTTATAGCCTACCGTTGTAATAATTACACAGAGAGACAGAGTTTGTGTTGTAAATACATTGTTGTTACATAAAGATTCATGCACAAGAATTACTTTGATATTATAGAATTAATTCAGGTGATAAAATGGGTCAGTTGAATTAAACAAGTGTCTAAAGAATAAGGTAATTAAAAGGCCAATTTGCAGTAGTCCCTTTTTCAAAATATTGGCACTTTTGTAATATGAGAAAGAAAAGTACCTTGGCTCACTTAGTCATTGAATGCCCTTTATTTAGTGCAGTGGTTCTCAACCTGGGGGTCAGGACCCCCAAGGGGGTCGCGAAGTGTTTTCTGGGGGGTCGCAGCCACTGTCCTGGGACAGCCCCCATCCCGGGCTGTCCAGGACTAACCCAGAAGCCCTGTAACCCTGATCCGTCCGCGAGGGCAGGGAAGACCCCAAGCAGAGAGGTGAGGAACTGGCCGACCGACAACCAGAAGGAGCCAGGCTGCAGAGACGCGGCGGCGTGCCACCACACACCAGCTGTAGACCCGCTGCCCAGCTGAGAGGCGGGTGGGCCAGTCCTGGGCACGGTCGCACCTGCGCCGGGCGGATGATGCGGCAGGATGTGTGGGAGGCCGAGGAAGCTCCCCTGGCTCGGCCAGTTCAGGTCTCGGAGGAGAAGAGGGCGGTCCCACTTGAGGCCGCTACAGCCACATTGTTTTTACTTTTAGCCGCGCTCGGGTGGGGCAGGAGCTTCAGCCTGGAATCCAAGTGCGCATGTCTGTAGTGTGGTTTCGCTTTTCTGCCCTGAGTCATCAGTTCCGCTCTGGCAAGGCCAAGGGGGAGAGAGTCGAGGTCCATGCGCAGTTCGGGATTTCCCCCTCGAGCGCGCAGGTTCGGTGAGGCGCAGAAGGAGCGGTGACTGGCAGAGGGGAGAAAAAGGCACGAAAAGTCCGAGCGGGATAAGCGGCCCTCGGCTCTTTCCTGGCCCTTCGCTCTCGTGAGGTGATTAAATGGAGCTCCGCTTTGAGGGATAACTGCAGTTCTGTGCACAAGCAGTGTCTCAGTCACAAGAGAGGGAGTTTCCTCGCGAGAGCCCCGGCCTGCTTGGAAGAGTTTTTGGGGAGAGAGGGGAGGACAAGGAACGCAGTGCATGCTCAGAGGCACTCTTTCCTCCATGCCAGGAAAGGTTGCCGCGCCACACAGTCACAGCCGCTGTGCAACAGGTGGTAGTACCGTTTGATTGTTTGTTTTAAACTTTAAAATTTAAAGTAATTATATATATGGATACCCTGGACTGCCAAAAAAACAAATGTGTTTTCTTTATCCTATTGAAAATGTCATTTATGCAAATTTATGCAAATGTGACAAGGGTCACAGGTTACTTGGCAATTGTAAAAGGGGGTCGCGACTCGAAAAAGGTTGAGAACCACTGATTTAGTGACAATAAGGAGAGATGGATAACCCTGTTGTTAGAGAAGGATGAGTTTATGAGCGATGATCAAACTTTTTCCCCTTCTTTGGCGGGATAAGGATCTAAATATTACTAAGTCCTTGGCTTTTAGTAATTCAGCATAAAATAAAAACTATTTCTTTTATAATTAGGATGAACTTAGAAGAGAGAAATAAGATTCTTTTAAAAAATAGTGTGATTAGGCTATGGCAAATAAAGCCGCAGGTAGGCAGGCAGGAAGGAGTTTTTGTTCAGATGTTTTGTCATAGCTTTGTCAAAATTCAAGACTGAGGGTTAAAATCACCCAACCTGCCAAAATTCATACAACAATCATACTGACAACCAGTTTTCTGAGAAATCTTCCTCCCAACCAGCGAGCTGTGTCAACACAGCATACAGCCAGGTCACTGGAACTAGAACTGTCAGCTTAATATTCCCAGCAGGAAATATCAGAATTTAACTATTCTTCTATGTATCCCATTCTCTCTAAAGGCACATTACAGCTTTTGCCTCAGAATGAGCAAAGCAATATCTATGTAGCACTTTAGTATTTGCCATAAAGGTAAGAGGTAGTTTCCACTTAGCTAATTGCTTCATCTTCATTAACGGTATCCACTAAGTTTAATAGTTTCTCATTACAGTAGCAGATGTGTTTAAGTGGCAATTAAGCAGGAATGAAATGTTATGAACTTAGCTCTTATTTTACAGTTATTTTATACCACAATATGTTCAATTGTTATAGATTCTTAGAATCCCTTTTTATCCACACTGGTCATACTCCATTTCCTTCAATGATTATGATTCAAGTTGTCTTTGGTGTTACTTCTGGTTTCAGATGTTTCTATAAAACAAGAATCAGGCCCTGCAGCCTCTAGTGGAAAATTGCAACTCTTGGGCTCCCATTAGAGTGATGAATTCAAGATCTCTGTTTCTGCTCGTGCATAACTGGAAACTCAACTCCTGTGACTCTGTACTAGCTTGCACTAGCTTCTGTGAAATTGATGGGGAGGATAGCACCCAATCTACTGTTTTCTTACAGCTAAACCAGCCTGTCATGTAGCAAAAAGAAAGGATATTCATATGTGAACTTTTAAAAACAGCTGAGTGTCTTTCATCAGTAGCGTTAAAAAGTTGTTGTGGACAAGAAACACCCACTTTGTGTCTATCATTAATCCTGTGGGTTCTACCTCAGTTGTGACAACTGTCTGTTATTCCTACTTTGTTTCCTGTTCTTTAACCCAGTGATCCCAAACGTGGTGCTGTCATTGTGTTTGTTTTCTGATACCCAAAACATATTTTCCCCAAAGCAAAGAGATAGTCCTGGAGTTCCTCCGTCACTTTGGAGAAGTCACTTCTTCAGAACAGGCCAGGAGGCATCACTTTTCTGTCTGCAGGGACCACCCATGTAGAAACAGTTACTTTCACCACAGGAGGGTGCTTGGCTAAGTTGGAACTTACCAATATATGGTGACCGGATCAGGACCCCATGATAGCCATTTCGTGGTTGGCTATGCACCCCATGGGGAGGGAAGGCAGCATGGTTTATAGGGTTGCCAGGTCCCTCTTTGCCACCAGCAGGAGGCTTTTGGGGTGGAGCCTGAGGAGAGCAGGGTTTGGGGAGGGGAGGGACTTCAATGCCATACAGTCCAATTGCCAAAGCGGCCATTTTCTCCAGGTGAACTGATCTCTGTCGGCTGGAGATCAGCTGAAATAGCAGGAGATCTCCAGCTAGTACCTGGAGGCTGATGAATGACAAAAAATAGAACTCTGGTTGCACAATAGTCGTTACAAACCAAAACCGAGCAACCCAGGCTAAACAATTCAATTCACACACCTGTATTACAAGTGTTACACAGAAGCAAAAGTTGCTGCCCTCATTCCTTAATTACACATCAAGGTATACAATACATGTAACGTGTGTTACAAAAAACAACATTAGATTATAAATATCCCCTGAATTATTTAGCTTGGGTTGCTCTGTTTTTGTTTGTAACGACTATTGTGCAACTGGAGTTCTATTTTTTTGTTACACATCAGTACATTTGTGAACTATGGTGGGGTTTGGAGAGGGGAGAGATTTCAATGCCATAGAGTCAAATTGCCAAAGCGGCCATTTTCTCCAGGTGATCTCTATCGGCTGGAGATCAGTTGTAATAGCGGGAGATCTCCAGCTAGTACGTGGAGGTTGGCAACCCTAATCACACCTCCAGTGCTGACATGAAATAGAAATGTATCATAGACTTCCTCCATGCTGGGGTCTCAAGTTTCTGGCAGTCTCTAATTGCCTGGGAAGCAGGCATCCTGCAGTGGGTCCCTCAGCATAAAAGTAATATGAGAAGGAATAATAGAATCATAGGGGTTTAACGCACGGCCAATTTGTCTCGCCTTTGTGCCTTAAAAGTAGCGAATCCCCGTGGTCCACACGCACGACCGTCAAAGGGCTGCGCATCGGACCCACCTTAGTTGCGAATTAAGGCAAAAAACCCCGGGTTAAGCAATCCCTGGTTTCTAGCGATCTTTTCGGTGCTAAACCGCTACTTTTTTTATTTCGCCACATTACCGGAACGCTGACGTGCGTGTAATGACTTGACTAGCTCGCTAATAATGCCCCTTACCGGTCTCCTCCGTCCCGCCCCCTTTCCTGCGCGAGCAATTGCCGCTTCCAGTCTCCCGTCCTGCCCCCTTTCCTGCTTGAGCAATTGGTTGAGACGATGGTATACCGGAACGCTGGTGTTCCAAGAAAAAAAAGGGGGAGAATCGCCCTTTGATTGGATAACCCCTCAGCCAATCCTTGGGCAATGTCACTCCCCTGCTATCCCACATTGCGAACTATCCCACATTATATGGTTGGTTCAAACGCACGGGGAGCCTCCAGCAGCTACTTGTTTCAGACTTATAGTGGGATGGGCTGGCGTCATGCGTTTGATTATCCAGTTTTAAATATTGTGGGATTAAAATATTGTGAGTTAACAGAGGAGCGAACCAGGAACATTCTGCCCATGCGTTAATCCCCATAGAGTTGGAAGGGATCACCAGGGTCATCTAGTCCAACAACCTTCACAATGCAGGAAATTCACAACTACCTCCCTCACACACACCCAGTGATCCCTACTCCATGCCCAGAAGATGGCCAAGATGCCATCCCTCTCACCATCTGCCTATGATCATTAAATCAGCATTGCTGACAGATGGCCATCTAGCCTCTGCTTAAAAACATCCAGGGAAGGAGAGCTTACCACCTCCTGAAGAAGTCTGTTCTACTGAGAAACCGCTTTGTTAGAAAATTCTTCCTGATGTCTAGACGGAAACTCTTTTGATTTAATTTCAACCCTTTGGTTCTGGTCCGACCTTCTGGGGCAACAGAAAACAACTTGGCACCCTCCTCTATATGACAGCCCTTCAAGTATTTGGACATGGTTATCATATCCCCTCTGTCTTCTCCTCTTCAGGCTAAACATACCCAGCTCCTCTAACTTTTCCCCCTAGGACTTGGTCTCCAGACCCCTCACCATCTTTGTGGCCCTTCTCTGGACACGTTCCAGTTTGTCTCCATCCTTCTTAAATTGTGGTGCCCAAAACTGAACACAATCCTTATACTTCCTTCAGTATCATTAGCAAAGCTCTCCATACTGACATTTTGGTGGTATGAAAATACATTAAATTTAAGTAACTGACAAATAATCGATTTTTCTAAAAATCTTTTTAAAATAGACATACGGAGTGCAAACTGTTAGAAAGCAGAGGAGGAAAGATGGCCATCAGCATAGGAATGAAGTGAAGAAGAGACACCAATGATGCAATAGGAACAATGTAATGGATTGTCAATTATTAGAGTGACAAATTACACTTCACATTTAATTTAGCTGGAAAAAAACATGTGAATGGGAGCTGATGTACTTTGGGGGCACAGTTTGGGAAGAGGAAATGTATTTTTTGGTCTTGCACCATTTCCCCTGGGGTTGCTTTCAGGCACAGTAAAGAAAAAAACACAATTCAGGTACCTGTCTTTTCCTATATCACATCTTAAAGCATCCCAGAGGAGCCATTTCCAATCAGGGAAACAGCATTGGGAAGAAGCATTAAACCCTTTCCTCCCCAACACCATGGACCCAATCCAGATTAAGAACCCTTGAGGCTCCTCTTTGCACTTAAAGAGCATCCTATGTAAATTGGCCTTCTACGGCAACAATAAACCAAAATATATAACTTAACAAGGACACATCCTGCCAGAACACAACTGGGAAACCAGATGTTGTCATTACCATAGAATACTTATGTTATTGTTATGGTCCAATAAATTACATATCTAGAAAATAATATGTATAGGCCGTTAAGGGCAGCTTAAACAGTGATTTATTTAAGGACAGTGATTCGTCGGCCAATTATATTTTGGCAAGTGTAGCGAATACACTGTTTTTAAAATCTCCTCGAGTTAAGTTCATTGTAGTGCTATTTGTCTTCATCTGCAACTATCATCCAACAATAAATGTAAAACTATCCACCTTGAGAAGTTTCATATGCAATACGTATTTCATGTACAATATGTTAAGTTTGTGTTGGATTGTTGATATGATGATTTATCATTAATTTGATTAAAATATAATTAAAAATAAAGAGAGAGGCAGCCGAAGCTAAGATCCAGTACTCCCTCACCCCCCATATCTTTCTAATAAAACACTTTTTTGCATCACCCAAATGCGGGGGGGTGGGGGAGAGTCAGATGTTAGCCTTGGCTGCCTCTCTCTTCGTTTGAATTATATTTTAATCAAATTAATAATAAATCATATCAAAAGGGAAAAAACAGTGGAGGGCGCCCGGAGAAGTAAGCAGCCACGTGGCTGCTTACCTCTCCAGTCCCTGTTGATCATAGGGGACAGGTAGCTGAGCCCGGCGCTTCCCATGATCTCCGATCACGGGGGAGGGGAAGCCAACTGCCAGGCTGCTGTCCAGGGCTTAGTTAGCTTTATCTCCCCTGTGTGCTCCATAATCGCAGGGGACGGGTAGCTGACCCCCGGGCTGCAGCACTAGCTTTTTTGTTTTGTTTTCTGGTGGCACTTGGGTTGTAAAATGGCCACTCACCAGGGGCAGAGGGGAGCTGGCAGGGTGGTGGTGGTAGTGACATTTTTCTAACAATAAACACTACAGCCAATTACAAAGCAGCATTTTCAAGGGGCAGGGACTCAGACACTTCCAGATTTCTGCTGGAGATTCTATAGTACTCCTGATACTCCAGGAATTTCTTTGGGGCAAACAACCACCATGCATAGGATCTTGAGAATTCAGATCAGAAAAGTGTGGGTCAAGAGAGCACTGAGCCCAAGGTTAAATTTCCATGCATAAAAAAACAGTGAAGCTAGTACTACCTCTGTAACAGGAGGAGGTAAATGAACATTAATGGTAATGGTGCAGATGTATACATATAGCTGATTAAATTTATCAGCTTTTTTCATGTCGGAACTGACATTTGGCCTAGAACTTTGGAACAATTACCAGGCTAACATAATATCTGCCAAGTGGGTAACCCTACTTGTACAGAAAGCTTTCTTATCTACTAGCCTTCATGGTCAAAACCCTGTTCTCAAACTTAGCTATTCCTCTGTACTGTTTTCTTAAAATAATTGGCAGCATGGAGAATAAGCAGTCCCTCAGGCTAACTGAGCTGCTATTACTCCCTCAAAACTAGAAACCTCCCTATTTTATGAACTGGTGCTCTGTTCCACATTGCAGGGGTTTGATGGATATCCTGAACCAGAAGCAAGGTGGGCATTTTTATATGAGTAAGTTCCTAACCCCTGTAGGCTGACATTTGGCTGGGCTGTTACATAAATATTAAATTTCATGACAAATCTCTGGTTTGCTGTTTTCATTTCTTCCTCCTTGCAAAAACAGATAGTGGACAGCCCCTAGATTACCGTAGGGGGGATCTTTATTTCCAGTACAATGAATTCCACACATCCTAAGATTGTTTTCCCCCCCCTTTTTTTCCGGAGTACCAGCAGAGATTGTTCACAATAAAGGATAACATATCCATAGTTAACACAAGCAAACTCGGCTCCATTCTAAACCTGCTCAACCAGGGGTTTTTTTGCAAATTGTCATACTAGTTTACAATAATGTAGTAAAGTACTCTGGCTGTATTGTAAAAGTGAAATCTTCATTAATAAATATGGATAGACCCTGTATTTAGCTAACCCTGGTAACGTTTGACACTAATTCATGATAAGACACTCCTAAAAATAGCATGAACCCATATCTTTCTAATAAAACACTTAGCATAAAAGGTCCCTTCATGAGTCTATTCTTTTACTGCTTTATCAGCCCATGTATTCTGGACCATTCTAATTCACATTACAGGAGGGAAGCATATATGTTTCTGGGAGCTACTTAATTTTTTTAATGCCCTTGGGGGCTACTAATCCCAAAATGGCAGCTCAGTGAGTGGAGCCAGTCCCAGAATGGAAGCTTATGCAAAAAAACAGAGCAGGTCTGCAGTGTTCTAGTAGGGAAGCCTTCCTTCTGCTGTTTTCCCAAAGCAAACCACCCTCTCCTCCCACTGCAAGATAGTTTCAGAGGGTAGTCGTGTTGGTCTGCAGTAGAACAGCTAAATTCTGGTCCAGGAGCACCTTAGAGACCAACAAGATTTTGGGGGCTACGAGGTCTCGAGAATCAAAGCTCCCATCAATGTCCTCCTATCAGATCATCAGAACTGATGAAGGGACCTTTGGCTCTCGAGAGCTCATAGCCCCCCCCCCCAAAAGAGTACTGGTGTTGTTGTGTCCCCTTCCAGAGCAAAGGTATGTGTGCTTCCCTCTCCTTCGCATGAAAAAAGGAGCGAAGATGCTGTGGTAGCTTTAAAGGAAATGTTAAGAATATGATTAAGGAAGCAGTGAAGGAGGAGTGAAGAGTTGCTTTAATTGCTTAGAGAGTGGCCGGTTGTGTCTCAAGTAGAGATGGGAAGGCCTGGAAAAAAAATGGAAAAATTGGAGAAGAAACAGTTTCCACCCCCCCATCTTTTTCTGATTTTTCCAAAGCGGTTTTTAAAAACAAACAAAAACAAACCACCTTTGGGAAAAAACTGTTTCCCCCCCAATTTTTCCATTTTTCCCCCAGGCTTTCCCATCTCTAGTCCCAAGTGACCAGCTTCCCATCCCTGTTATATACTATTATAAGTTTTGCTTTCTCTCCCAAATGTTTCTTTAGTTTGTTATTTAAAACGTGTATATATCCATCTTTCTCCTAGGCAACTTAGAGATAAGACAAGTAACAAAATAAAGCCATTTAGAACCACAGAATACAAAAAACCAAACAACTAAAACAGCCCCCAAATCCCATTGTTTTATGGGCTCCCATTATGTAGACCACATAAGCCGAAGCACCTTGAACCGTATCTTTAGTCTCTTTATAAATGCAACCCCTCTTTCTTCAGAGTCATTTGAAACCTTGCAGTGCCTACCATGTTGTCTTCCCCTGCTTCAAAACTTAAAGGACAGTTGTCCCGTTCTTATCCACAGGCCTTAGTTTCAATATTCCAAAGTAGCTGGAGAGAATTCATCTGCTGTGCCTGCCTGCCTCCTGCTCTACCATTTCCTTCATCCACCCACGTTTTTCTTCCTGATGTAGCAAGAGAAGCAGGTCTGAAGAGAGTCTGGTGGAAACATTGGGCAGGAGGAAGGCACAACAGCTGAAACCTCACATGGTATCTATGGGCTGAGCCAATTTCACAAGTCTTCTTTCTCATAAAATTGACAACCTGCAGGAAAGGCTTATCCAACTGGCTCTGACTGAGTGGACGTGTCATCATACACCTACCCTGCAGCATGGGATTGCCTCACACTGATATGGTTCCCAAGCCACAGGGAGTTGTATGTGCTGGTTACCAAGTAATGACTTGTATTATTAACTATGAGCTGAGGCTTCTAGGGAAGCAAAAGGAACTGAGGTTATCACAAATTTACAGCTGTTGTGAATGGCCATTGAGCTTACCTGATATACCTTTGAGCTTTACATCAAAATGTCATAGATGTCATAGCCTTTTAACTCCACTGTTCACATTTAGGAGGTGGGGGTGGAGATTCAAAGCCTGATATCCATTCAACACAGTGTATCTAGTCAAAGGCATCTAGATCCTAAGATGAGACAAATATTTGCCATTCTGTGACTTGTCTGAAAATTTGCCTTATCTAAACAATGGCATTCAGAAGTTCCCATTTGGATAGGGTACTGTTTCAATATTTTAAACACCTACTGAAAGTTACACATGATATATCCCTGCAAGACATGATCCCTACAAACAGTAGAAGTTCTGACATCTTTGTACATGTCATTATGCTCCCCTGCAATAAACATATGTTGATGCGTTGGCTGCCCATCTACAGTATCAGCATACTAAAGCAAACTGAGGGAGGGCATTTAAATATATCTATTCTATTTAAATGCCTGTATTGAAGCTATTGCCCTGACCTGGATGGCCCAGGCTAGTCCGATCTTGTCAGATCTCAGAAACTAACTCTGGTTAGTATTTGGATGGGAGACCACCAAGGAATTCCAGGGTCGCTACGTAGAGGAAGGCAATGGCAAACCACCTCTGTTAATCTTTTGCTTTGGAAACCCTATGGGGTTGCCGCAAATCAGCTGCTACTTGGTGGCACTTTGTGTGTGTGTGTGTGTGTGTGTGTGTGTAAAGTGCCGTCAAGTCGCAGCCGACTTATGGCGACCCCTTTTGGGGTTTTCATGGCAGGAGACTAACAGAGGTGGTTTGCCAGTGCCTTTCTCTGCACAGAAACCCTGGACGTCCTTGGTGGTCTCCCATACAAATACTAACCAGGGCTGACCCTGCTTAGTTTCTGAGATCTGACGAGATCAGGCTAGCCTGGGCCATACATTTCGGTGGGTGGTGATCAGAGATGGTGCTTTTTTCAGTGCTGATGCCTTGTTTGTGGAATGCTATGTCCACATCTAGTCACCTGGACCTTAGTTGTAAGTGCTAGGTAAAAAAAAAAAAAAAAAACAATTGTATTTGGCTGGGCTTTCTGTTGTGGATAATTCTTGTTGAGACTGTTTAGTGCAGAAGCTGTTATTTTACCTTGCATTTTAAATTCCCAGCTCAGTTTTCTTCTTATATTAGTATGATGCATGCATTTGAATGCTGCTTTTTAACCTGCTGTTTTATTAATAGTATTGCTTATATTTATTTTATTATAAACTGCTTTGGGCATTATTTTTCAAGAAGTGGCTAACAAATCTATAAAAGTAATATACAAAAATAGCAGTTAGATGAATTGTGGAAAGTGTGTGTGTGTGTGTGTGTGTGTGTGTGTGTTTAATAACAAGCTTTCTGTCAAAGTCACCTCCTCCCACAAGAAGGCTTTCAGTGAAGGTCAAGCACAGAATGCACAAGACTGAGGAGTGAATCCTCACTGCCCAGGGTAAGGCACCACCAGCCCCTCTAAGCTAAACCTCAGCTGATCAAGGGACCAAGTCTCCAGCCCTACTGGGTGTTAAAGTAGAAATCAGCCCTGCAATATAGGACACTTGCAACTTGGTAGCTGTAGCCAAAATAGGCCAAGGTACTGGGTTCAGATTAAAGGCCCAAAACCCAAATAATACCACAGGAACATAATTAATAGGGTTTATTAAAAGAAATATGCAAAAGTATATAACTATAGAAACAGTGCAAACTAGGGAAGAAAATAATAAAATATCTATTTTAGAATACATATTCAGTCTTTAGTCCTCTGGCCCAGATGTTATCTGGTCAGACTGAAGGCACAACATCCACATAAATCTCCAAAGTCCAAAATCCAAGAAGCAGGTATTTTGGCCGCACAAGGTCCAACCTACAGTCAAAACGGAGGCAAGAAGGAAGGACCAAACAAAAGGAGGATCAAACTAGAATGAATTTTTTTGCTTTATGCCAGGCTGTCTGCAGCTGGACTGATCCTGTCGCTAAGACACACAACCACACATTCCTGTAACCAGCATGTACTCAAAGTCAAGCAACTTTCCTATGCCCATGGTTACTTGCACTAATGAGATAGAATGTGAACCTCCCTGTTGGTCTTTCGTAGGGTTACCAGGTCTCCTCTGGCTGCCAGGGGGAGGGGGGAGGGTTGCCAGCTCCAGATTAGGAAACTTCTGGAGAATTGGGGGTGGAACCTGGGGAGGATAGGGGCTTCAGTGGGGTACAATGCTATAGAGTCCACTCTCCAAAGCACCCATTTTATGCAGGGGAACTGATCTCTGTAATCTGGAGATGAGCTGTAGTTCCAAGGGATCCCCAGGTCCCACCTGGTGGCTGGCATCCCTAGTATCTGGCCTTGAAGCTCTCAGGCTAGGGTTGCCAGGTCCCTCTTCACCACCGGCGGGAGGTTTTTGGGGTGGAGCCTAAGGAGGACAGGGTAGGGGGAAGGGACTTCAATGCCATAGAGTCCAATTGCCAGAACGGTAATTTTCTCCAGGGGAACTGATCTCTATCAGCTGGAGATCAGTTATAATAGCAGGAGCTCTCCAGCTAGTACCTGGAGGTTGGCAACCCTATCTCAGGCCCATGATCTCACTTGCACCTGTGTCTGACTCCATTATTTCTCTGAACACTGCCAACCAGTCTGGCATAAATTTCCCGGAGAGAAGAGCCTTCAGTAACTTGAGTAGGCCCAAAGCCTGAACCAACATTTGAAAGGCCAAGACGAAATGGCCAGTTTTTTTGACAATTTCCCAGAAGTTATTCCTATTCTATCAATTTTAAACAGCTACAGAACAGCTGAATCAGCATTGGTTTAGGATCCCTTTCAGAGGAAAAAAAAGAAAACATTAAAGGAAAGCTATAGGAGGATGAGGTTATTTGTGACCTGTTTTCCAGACAATCTGGAAAATGTGGTCAAATAAGGTCCAATGCAAGTATATCAGATAAAGCAGTGCACATGCCATGCCTAAGTAAATCTCCAGCTATATCTTGGAGGCAAGCAGGAGGGCAATGGTTGTGTGCTTTCTCTTAATGGATGCCTTAAACACTTGAGTCAGATTGGTTCTTGTAGGTTATCCGGGCTGTGTAACCGTGGTCTTGGAATTTTCTTTCCTGACGTTTTGCCAGCAACTGTGGCAGGCATCTTCAGAGGATTAACACTGAAGGACACTCTGAAGATGCCTGCCACAGTTGCTGGCAAAACGTCAGGAAAGAAAATTCCAAGACCACAGTTACACAGCCCGGATAACCTACAAGAACCAATGAACTCTGACCGTGAAAGCCTTCGACAATAACTTGAGCCAGAAATATGCATTTAATAAAATATGCGTTAATTTCTGGAAATGTTTGCTAACTGCTATATGAAACTATATATTGTGCATTTAATATTAGCCCAATCCCAAATTAATAGCAAAAATAATCTCTTAGTGAACTAAGGCAATGCTATAGTGGTAGTTGTAAATTGTTGCCTTTAAAAAAAAGAAAGAAATACCCTGTTTTTAGGTATTGCTGTTGTAGATTATTAACCTGGATTTAAGGGCATATAGATGTATTTAGGATGATGTATTTTTCCACTTTAAAAAAAAACGTAAGTATTTCAACTGCACTTAGAGTTGCCAGTAAAATAAAATTTAAAAAATGGCCACCAGCCAAGTGGTGTTACAGTTGCCAATCGCCAGGTGGTATCTGGAGATCTTCCACTATTACAACTGATCTTCAGGCGACAAATCAGTTCACCTTGAGAAAATGGCCGCTTTAGAAGGTGGACTCTATGGCAAAATACCCCATTGAAGTCCCTCCCATCCCCAAACCCTGCCCTCCTCAGGCTCCACCCCCCAACTGTGGCAACCCTAGTGATGTCACTGCCAGGGAAAACCTGGAAATGGTGTCATGCCTATGTAGGAATTGCCAGAAGCTCTATGGTAAAACCATAGAGATTCCAGCAAATCAGGTTTTCTTGGAATATGTCATGCTGTTGCCAACTGCTGCCTCCCATGTCCCAACCCCCCCCTCCCAGTCTCACACTTGTTGCCAGGCCAGGCAACCCTAGCTGCACTTCCAGCAACAGATAGTAGCAGTTATAGCATTGGACTATGATCTAGGAGACCCAGGATCAGATCCCCATTTTGGCATGGATGCTTGCTGGTTGACCTTGGGCTTGTCACATATTCTTAATTTAACCTAACTCGCTGGGTTGTTGTGTGGATAAAATGTAGAAGGGGAGAATGTAGAAGTGTTGCCAGGTCCTTCCTGGCCACCGGTGAGGTTGGGGGTGGAATTGCCAGCTCTATGTTGGGAAACTCCTGTAAATTTGGGGGTGAAACCTGAGGACAGGGACCTCCGTTGGGTGGAGTGCCAAAGAGTCCCCCCTCCAAAGCATCCATTTTCTCCAAGGGAACTGATCTCTGTAGTCTGGAGATGAGCTGAAATTCCGGGAGATCCCCAGGTCCCACCTGGAGGATGGCCTCTCTAGTTGTAAGCCATTTTGCATCCCCAGATTTCTTTTCTTTACAATTACTGTGTTAGTGAAGAATGACTTACTCTCTTCTATACTGTTACTGTACACTTTCCAAGGCATAAGTTAGATTCCTCCTTTGATCACAATTTCAAACAATGGTAGGAGGGCTCCGGGGTCATAAGTCTACGTTTTAGGTGAATAGACAGCTTTAGTAGCAGGCTTCACATCTGACCTGCCAAAATGTTTCTTGGATTTATGACTGGCCTATCAATAAACTACTCAGCTGTGTCTTAGAATAGTGAACATCTTCTGGCCCCACCAGAAGCTTCTGGCCCCCACTTCTGGTTCTGTCTTTGTACCTGTTCTTGCTTATGCCATCATAAGAAATTGTGGTATTCTCACCAGTGGTTAGGGTTGCCAACCTCCAGGTAATGAGGTAAATAGGTACCTGTGCTGAAACAAGTAAAGACTGAGATAATTAACAGCACGTGGGCTCCATGTTATCAAAAAGGTGGGTGGAACTGAAAGGGTGTTGAACTGGTAGCTATTTATTTGTACAATAACAATTGTCAATAAATTGGAGGTTGTCCTATACAATATCCAATTAAATCATCAAACCAAAGAATCAGTGTTAGTAAGACTATTAGGTTGCATAATGGTAATCATATACAAGATTACAATTAATGTACTCAATACAGAAATGGGCACAAACGTAAAAGAAATGGTTAGGTTCACAGTATTAGAATGAGCAGGCTTAAATACAATTTACAGAATTAAGCAAAACGTGAAAAACAAATTAGAAACTGTTCGTTTCACAGTGATTAACCAGCTGTCTAGTATTCTACTAGATGCTTAAAGATACAAAATAACCTAGACATTTTGTATTGCAATTATAAATGCCATCCAAGGTTCTCAGGTATGAATGAAACACGCTTATGTCTCAGCCTCGGTCTAGGTGTGAACACGAGGACTTCGTGGCGTCAATAAACCACAAAAGACCCGATGAATTGCACAGGGTTCTTGCGGAAGCAAGAGAGCCGTTTCAACAAGGTTGGGTCACATTTTGCTTAATTCTGTAAATTGTATTTAAGCCTGCTCATTCTAATACTGTGAAGCTAACCGTTTCTTTTACGTTTGTGCCCATTTCTGTATTGAGTACATTAATTGTAATCTTGTATATGATTACCATTATGCAACCTAATAGTCTTACTAACACTGATTCTTTGGTTTGATGATTTAGTTGGATATTGTATAGGACAACCTCCAATTTATTGACAATTATTATTGTACAAATAAATAGCTACCAGTTCAACACCATTTCAGTTCCACCCACCTTTTTGATAACATGGAGCCCACATGCTGTTAATTATCTCAGTCTCAACCTCCAGGTAATAGCTGGAGATCTCCTGCTGTTTAGCCTGAAGAGGAGAAGACAGAGGGGATATGATAACCATCTTCAACTACTTGAAAGGCTGTCATAGAGAGGATGGAGCCAAGTTGTTTTCTGTTGCCCCAGGAGGTCGGACCAGAACCAACAGGTTGAAATTAAATCAAAACAGTTTCTGTCTTGACATTAGGAAGAATTTTCTAACAGTTAGAGCAGTTCCTCCTTGGGAGGTGGTAAGCTCTCCTTCCCTGGAGGTTTTTAAGAAGAGGTTAGATGGCCATTTGTTAGCAATGCTGATTTTGTGACCTTAGGCAGATGATGAGAGGGAAGGCATCTTGGCCATCTTCTGGTCACTGGGTGTGTGTGTGGGGGGAGGTAGTTGTGAATGTCCTGCATTGTGCAGGGGGTTGGACTAGATGACCCTGGTGGTCCCTTCCAACTCTATGATTCTATGATTCTAACTGATCTCCTGCTGACAAAGATCAGTTCACCTGGAGAAAATGGCCACTTTGGCAATTGGACTGTATGGCATTGCAGTCTCTCTCCTCCCCAAACCCCGCCCTCCTCAGGCTCCACCCCAAAAACCTCCCGCCGGTGGCAAAGAAGGACCTGGCAACCCTACCAGTGGTCCATCTAGCTCTGTAATGTTTACTCTGCAGTGGGGGGGGGGATAGATAATGTCCTGTGTGATTTGAAGGACAATAGTTTCAGACATTCAAACAGCAGAACAGCATGTTACATACGTATGTGTGCAATGAAAAGGCCCACAATTGCTCTTCCTAGAGCACCTTCAGGAAATGGCAATTTTCAGGAAGGAGGAGGGGAGGGTGTGTGTGAGAGAGGGGAGGATGACTATTAAACCTTTTTTAGCTTTCTGTTTCTCTCCAGTCAAAATATACATCTCTTTTTTTTTTCCTGGAAAAATGTGTACAATAAATATTGAAGGAAACTGTAACTTGTAACTGGTTCAGAATCATGTGGAAACCAGCATAGTGCCACACTGTGTTGCAGGAAGTAACTGTAAGCATTTGACTGCTACAAGTTTTCAGACAGAGTCTAAACTTGTCCTATGTAGTAAAAGCTCTCTGAGTCTCCCCCCCCCCCTCCACACACAAGTGGAAATATCTGAGGCACAAATTTCCCCTACTTATTCTTAGTCATCCTGGTTGCAAAAACACACCCATTCAACCAAAAAGCGAGATGTAATCTGTACCACAAGCTTCTTTTCAGAAAAATGAAGAAGTCAGGTCATCTCCTTTATAAAAAATATAGCCTCTTCAGGAAACATGTATCTGGAGCAGTTTGGAATTGGTGGTTCTCACCTTAGTGGTGGGAGGGAAAGCCTCAAAGCTAGGAACCTTTTATGTTAAGCCACATAATGTCCTCTTGCTCTGTTTGTTCCTACAGCAACTGAGAAATGGGCTCATGTATTTATCAGATCAAACTCCTTTTGAAAAGAAAAAGGTTGCTTGATCATTATTTTTTTAAGTGCAGGAAAAGAGGCTGAAGGGAGAGATTTCTTCAAAGAGTGTACTCTGCTGAAACCAGAAAGCAGCAATAGCACAAGCTGTGTGTTGCTCAGCAGTGCCCCAGAAAACAGAAGGATGGATTTAAAAAAAAAATCTACACTGCCTTTTCTGAATTACACATACATGGGAGAACTGCTGATGAATATTGGAAAACTGACAGCATGTCTGCTGCTTCCTCTGTACTGGGTACCTTTAAAAAGGCATCTATTTCTCTATAAAGTAGATCGCCAGATAATACATGTTTGGCATATATGCCAATGATGTCTCAAGCCAGTTCTAGAAATTACTATTCATGCTATGTAGATGTTAGGAATGTGGGCAACGCAATCTCTACCTTCCTCAGTAGGTTGGCAGCCAAACGGGGAAAAACACTAACTTGGCTGACGTTTTGACTTGTGGGACCAGTTACTAGATATTTTTGTGGCAAAGCCAGAAATGTGGCTGAATTTTTTGGGCAAAGCTGGATTTTTATCTAAAGTAAAAGCCAGTATCACTGTTTTTATTCAGAGTGTATGCTGTATATCCAACACATGCATAACTGGGGGGCAGCCCAAAAGGGACACTGGAAGATTCCCCATGGACAAAAATTAGCTCCCTGAGACAAAACCGTGTGTGGGGGGTGGGCGGGATGGGATGGAAGGGAAGAGAGTTAACTCCCTGTGTGGTATCAGGGCTGCTATTTACACACCAAAAATGCATCTTGTCTGGTTTGGTTCTATTGAATTCATCCCTGGTGTAACATTTTACATGTAGCTAGCTCTCACCGGGCACAATTGTTTAGAATAATTAGGTCTCTTACGTCTCTAGCCAAATTTAAATGTGAATTCGATCCCTCCGCCGCAACCTCCCAGTCAACCTTGATACAGTAAAAGAACTAGAGGCCCCTTGCCCAACTTCTGGTCCTGTTTTGGACCATTTCAGGCAGCTTTCCCAGGCTGATGTAGACAGACTTCTGTCAGCTGTGAGGACCACCACATGTCTCTTGGACCTGTGCCAGTCTTGGCTGGTTAAGGCCAGTCTGAACATGGTGTGGGCACCTCTGGGAGAGATTGTCAATCTGTTCCTTAGTACGGGGACTTTCCTGAGGGCTTTGAAAGAGGCAGTGGTACGACCTCTCTTGAAGAAGCCAATTTTAGACCCTGGGGTTCTTTCCAACTACCGCCCAGTGACAAATCTTCCATACCTGGGAAAGATAGTTGAGAGGGCTGTTGCCAAACACCTACAGGGGTTTCTGGATGGTACATTGGCCTTGGATCCATTCCAGTCTGGCTTCTGCCCTGGTCATGGGATGGAGACAACCCTGGTCGCCCTTACAGATGATCTCCGCTGGCAGCTGGATCGAGGCGGGTCAGGGCTGTTGATACTTTTAGATCTTTCAGCAGCCTTCGACATGGTCAACCATGGTCTTTTAGACTTCGTAGGAGTTCCAGGCACAGCCCTTCAATGGCTGCATTCTTTTCTCCAATGCTGGGGACAGAGGGTGGCACTTAGGGAGGAGGTATTGCAGCGACACCCTTTGGTGTATGGGGTGCCACAAGGTGAGATCCTCTCACCTATGTTGTATAACATCTTTTTGTACCCCCTTACCCAGCTTGTCAGGAGTTTCAGGATGGGTTGTCACCAGTACACTGATGATACCCAGCTCTATCTGTTAATGGATGGCCATCTGGACTCCACCCCGGACACACTGGCCAGGTGCCTGGATGCTGTGTCTGGATGGTTGAAGAAAAGCCAACTGAAACTGAATTCAATGAAGATGGAGGTCCTTTGGATTGGTTGGGGTGGCTTGGGGACGGGGTGCTGGCTCCCAGCTCTTTATGGCATGCTATTAACACCTGTGCCCACTATTAAGAGTCTGGGTGTGATCCTTGATGCCTCCTTATCAATGGAGGCTCCAGTCACAGCCGTGGTCAAGGTGGCCTTTTTTCATATCTGCTGGGCCCCGCAGCTGGTGCCTTATCTCTTCCGCCCTGACCTAGCCACGGTGATCCATGCAATGGTCACCTCCAGGCTGGATTACTGTAAATCACTCTATACAGTGCTGCCCTTGGGTCTGATTCAGAAGCTCCAGCTGGTGCAAAATGCCGCAGCAAGGCTTAGGGTTGCCAACCTCCAGGTACTAGCTGGAGATCTCCTGCTAGTACAACAGATCTCCAGCCGACAGAGATCAGTTCCCCTGCAGAAAATTGCTTTGGCAATTGGACTCTATGACATAGAAGTCCCTCCCCTCCCCAAACCCTGCCCTCCCCAGGCTCCATCCCAAAAACCTCCCACCGGTGGTGAAGAGGGATCTGGCAACCCGAATAATTGCCAGTTTTCTGCTCACAAAGCCACAGGTCAACATCTGGAAATTAGGCTTGTTATTAGCAGGTTTCCACAATATTGACAATCATACAGACACCAGAGTTTTCAGGTACAAAGCTCCTCAGGTTAAGTGATTAATAACCCACACAGAAAACATGTGGGGAGGGGAGGGGTTGGAGGGGCAGAGACATATGACACATCTCATGCCAGAGAACAGGAAGCCACATAGCTGGCATGCAGTGGTTTTAATGTTTGCAGAGGGAGTGAGGAAAAGGAATTAGAGTGATAAGCTCTGTCTCATGTGATTGTTGTTAGGGAAACAGCGCTCGATAGTGGGGGTGGGGGTGGAGCAAGTAACATTTCAAGGGGCATAAAATTGCTCTTCCCATGGTGCACGGACTACACTAGCAGTACAAAACTCTGCTACCTTCGCTAACACATAAATGCAGTCAAGGTGTAATATTTACACTGCTGCTTTTTTTGCTTTGGCTTGCACGTGTTTGTTAGTCACATTCCAAACTCAGTACCGTTTCAAACACTTAAAAAGTTTCTTCAGGGAGGGGGCAGGATACAACCGCTGTCTCGAGAACAGTTGGTGATTTTGGCTGTTCCTTCCTTTCTGCTCCAGGCCAGCAAGTCAAGTTCGGGCTATGCTGACACAAGCATCTACCGTAGTTTCCGCACTGATTGGCTGGAATCAGCCTATGGGCAAGGTTCTGTGAAGGAAAAAAAGACCGTGCCAGTTGGCACAAATCCAAATACTAAGACGCAAACACTAATCCTATTGGATGAGGGAAAGGAGGAGTGAAGTGGCAGAGCCTATGAAAAGAAAGGGGCAAAGCTGTCATCTGCACACACAGGGGTAGCTTGATCACTCTCTCCTTCCCCTCCCATTCGAGGCCAAGGAGTCATGTTACTTTTAGTGCTCTAAAACCTAGCCCCTAGGACAAGGTGTTGGTTTTTATGTGATGGGGGGAAGTAACAGAAAGAGACTTGGCTCTTTGCTAGAGCTGTGGTTAGCAAACATGTCTTACATCCTGAATTAAAAAAAAATCACAAGGAACACCCAACCATTCCACATGTACATTTTAACAGGAAAAATGTACTTCCTTGTTTCTTCACCATCCTCACATCTTTAATTAAAAAAAAAATCCTAGATAAATGCCATTAAAATATACATACACATTTTAAAAATATAATGCTTTAAAATGCTTAGTCTTGGCTATTATAACAAAGCCCATCATTTAGTATCCTTTGTATTTGTTTATTCAGGTTTGCAACACTGAATACTTGCTGAATCCTCTTGCCTTGAAAACCCTACAGGGTCACCATAAATCAGCTGTGACTGAACAGCACTTTCCACAACTAGGAGAGAAGGAAGCAGGGAAATGTAAGGCTATGGGGGCTGCTAGGAAGGAAGGAGGGATGATGTGGAGTGGGATACAGGAGAAAGGGGCCACCCTCAAGTCCTTGTGAGTTCCCTACCATGCAACTGAGCTGGTCTGGCTGCTAGCCCTGCAGCTTTCCCAGGGAGAGGTTGTTGGGGAAAGGAAGGAGGGAAAGCTGAAGGCGGGTCCGAAAAAGATAGGCTGGATGGTGGCTGGGAAGGAGAGAAGGAAGCAGAAAAAGGGGCGAGGCTATAGGGGCTTTCAGGGAAAAGAAAGAAACAACAGTGGAGGAGGAAAAACAAGATGTTCTCTGCAAGTCCTTGAAGGTCCCCTACGTATATATTTACAGAATGTAATTCTGTATTTTTTTCTGTAAAGAAGTTTGCATTTTTTATCTTCTTTCATATCAAAGTGCTACACAGCAAAGGAGTTGTAAATGGGCAAAAAGTTAGATTTTCATTTCCCCCCCTCCTAATAATCTTCCCTTGAACCAGTTCAATCCCTTAAAATGTGAACAGCAAAAAGACCATTTTGATTCATTTTGATTACCTCACAAGACTGTAATTATTGTTGAAATAGACTAACCCTGCTATCCCAGTAGAAGTGGCTGCCAGTTAATCAGTTCTACCTGTCATAACTTGCTTTGGAAACTTATGTGTGTGTGTGTGTGTGTTAAGTGCCGTCAAGTCGCTTCCGACTCATGGCGACCCTATGAATGAAAGTCCTCCAAAATGTCCTATCTTTGACAGCCTTGCTCAGATCTTGCAAATTGGAAACTTATGCTCACCTAAAATTCTATGCACTGAGAACTGAAAGTGGACTATTGAAAAATTTCCAACTGGGGATCCCAATGAGGAAGTGGCTTACACTTTCTAGCCTTATTAGGATTGCCAACCTCCAGGTACTAGCTGGAGATCTCCTGCTATTACAACTGATCTCCAGTTGATAGAGATCAGTTCCCCTGGAGTAAATGGCCACTTCGGTAATTGGACTCTATGGTCCTCCCCTCCCCAAACCCTGCCCTCCTCAGGCCCCGCCCCAAAAACCTCCCACCAGTGGCAAAGAGGGAGCTGGCAACCCTAAGGCGATGGCCTTATTTAACTGCCATCGCTTTTCATGCCTCAGCAACTTTACAGGGCCTTGCAATATCTAAAAAGTCAATCAAACAGACTGAATCCAGAGTATTAGGCTTATGGCAGTGAAAATGCCTATGATGTGCCGTATGATACTCAAACCACTGGCTGTACTTTTTAAAAAATTGCTATTTCAGGCTGGCTGCTGTTTCCTTGCCAGCTGTTTTCTTTCAGCAGTGCACTCATTCCTGTCCTCAAACATGCCCAATATCACCATCTGGTGGGAGAAAAATCAGCACAAATGCAGCCATGCATAGGTCCAAAACTATGACCATTTCTAAGTCAGCTCTAGGAACCATAAGACAATAAGCTCTAGAAAAATACTATGTATATAATAATATGAAAACTCTAGCAACTCCTTCTTTAAAAAAAATACTATGTCAAACCATATGAAAACTCTAGCAATTCTTTCTTTAAAAATTATTACTACATTAATTATACTGTCTTGGCTGTTGGCCAGCTTTCTGTGGTGGTTAAGAGTGGTGGACTCTAATCTAGAGAACTGGATTTGTTTCCCCAGTCCTCCACATGAAGCCTACTGGGTAACCTTGGACTAGTCACAGTTCTCTCCAAACTCTCTCAGACCCACCTACCTCACAAGGTGTCTGGTTATGGGGAGGGGAAGGGAAGAGGATTGTAAGCTGCTTTGAGACTCCTTAAAGGTAAAGAAAAGTGGGGTATGAAAACCAACTCTTCTTCTTCACCCTGCTCCTCCACATGAGCGGCTAACTCTAATCTGGAGAACTGGGTTGGTTTCCCCACTCCTACACATCAAGCCTGCTGGGTGACCTTAGGCTTGTCACAGTTCTGTCCGAACTCTCTCAGCCCCACCTACCTCACAAGGTGTCTGTTGTTGGGAGAAGGGAAGGAGAATGTAAGCAGGTTTGATTCTCCTTAAAAGGTAGAGAAAGTCAGTATATCAAAACCAACTCTTCTTCTTTTTCATGCCCAGTGGTCATCTGATAACCATTAGACACATGTACCTCTTTACGGACATTTCCATGCCATGTTTACATAATACAGTTCAGTCCTCTTATAAGGGCACACTAACGTAGACAGTTTGGTCTTATCTATGACATAGGGAAGGAAAGAGCTCTGGGCTACTATCATAAAATGAGAAATGAGAGAACTTTAAAATGCAGTTCATATTAGCAATCTTAAAGCACTGTTGATTTTTTAATTACATGAACACATAAAGCTGCCCTATACTGATCAGATCACTGGCCCATTAAACTCTCTGTTGTCTTCTCAGACCAGCAATACGTCTCCACAGTCATAGGCAGAGACCTTTCACACCATCTACTATCTGATCCTTCCAACTGAAGATGGTAGGGATTTCCATCCAGTTAGATAACCATTGTAAAGCAAGGATGACACTATTAATATCTATGTATATTTTACATTTTATGCTGGCCTTTGGCTGTAACAATAAATGACTTCATTGACTATTAATATATTTGAAACTGATTTTTTCTAATATATTCATCTTTATCAGCTTCGAAACTCTTTACTTGATTTGGGTTGACTTGCATTTTTTAGAACCATCTGTTAACTAAGAGTCTGACGCAGTAAGTACAGCATTCCTATTGTGCTAATTATATATGGCGAAATCATGCAAGAGTCTCTGGTTTCTGAATTTAGTACTTAAACTGATCTTACCAAGGTTACTTATGCTTCCCCCAGGATTTCATTGCTGCCATACTGTAAAATCATTTTTTTAACTAATCCAAGTCACCATCTTCTAATGCTCAGCTCAAAAATGGTTTCCCTGATGACTGAACAGTCTAACCACGAAAGAATACAACATTACAAGTAAACAAAAAAGTTACCAGTTCCAACATTAGCTGCTGTCTTTCTAATCTGTGCCGGTGGCAAATGGTTAAAAATGGTACAGCATATGAAGAATAGTTGCTTTTTATATGCCAACTTTTTCTACCACTTAAGGAAGACTCAAACTGGCTTAACATCACCGTCCCCACCCCTCCCCACATATGATACTTCAGCATTCAGCAATAACATACACAAGCCCAATAAGGATATTATAATTTATAGAAAAATGAGTAATATTTAAATATATATAGATATATACATATTTTTACATGTTTGAAGTTCTCTATATAATTTCACGGGGAGGGGGGAGAATATAATGTATGGCTTTATTTAACAGCAGAATTTCAAAAGTAAGTAATTTCTATAGTTAGCTAATCTATTAAGATCGTGAAGAATTTAGCCTCCTTTAAGTTGTGTGTGATCATCCATTCTAGAATGTTGAACCCAGCCTAGAAGTGTTATCCACACCCCACTGATGTCAATGGCAATACTCCCACTTCAATGGCTCTGGATTTCCCTTCCTAAATATGTTTACCCCAATCAAGCCACTACAAGTTCAGCAGGACTTTCCCCCTACTATATCCAATCCTGTCTGCTTCAAAGCACTTTACTGGATCTGGCAGGGGTATTAAGACTGTAGTCTTAGATCTGTTCTTCACAATTGGGAGCTGGAATTCAATCTGCAAAAATAATTTTACATTAAAAAAAGAATCATTAAATCAAAGCACTAATACAATGTATTAAACTGAATACATTCATGTAGATTAGCTGTATTGGAATTTCGGCAACCCCATTTGGCAAGCCACTGAGACAGCAGAGCTAGTCATTTCCTAGGGGTGTAAGATACTCAAAGTCCGATCAACATTGCCCACTATCTACTCTAAGTAGGAAGTCGCTATAAAGCTGCCGGAAAGACTGAGATTTCCTGTCTGGTCAACAGTCCTTACTGCTAACCCTGGTGTTCTGTTCATTCTGGCTTCTTCCCTGATCACTGGCTCTTGCCTCCCTCACGACCTCAACTCTTGGCAATCCTAATTCAATTGGGATTGTGCTATGTATAAATATGACGTGGAAGCAGGCGGATATTGTTACTCTGACAATATATGATGTCCAATATTATATGTTCCTGACTTTAATTGACCAAGGCAGCTATACACCAAACTACATATCAAATCTCATGTGAACTGTCTCCAAAGGCTACTATCTGATGTTATAGCACCTGTATGCATGAACATTACCAGAAGTTACTCCCTCTCCAAGTATGTCACATGGAGGCTGAAATATTTAACTCCACCCTGAAAAGATAACAACTGCAGCCAAGTAGATGCCATTCTTGCTTAAGAATCTTCCAGTACCCTTTAATCTATGGTAAACATGTATATAACATACAGAGATATAAACATTAAAAGCTTCACCGACTCAGACCTATTTAATTTTACACCAACACTGTATGGGCAAGCCCCATTCTTTGTTTTCAAATAATCTGCAAGTTTTCTGTGGACTCCTTAATTGCTTGCGTTCAAAGTTGGAGTATCACCAAGCTTTTTGAGACGCCTCTGGCTCGCTTGTCTGCCATATTCAGTGTTTTGCTTTGACTTTCCTTCTTGCATCTTTATGTTTCTTTCGACAATCCTGCAAGAGATGTATGTTAAAATTAACATATGTCGGAAGCGACTTGACAGCACTTAACACCCACAACTACATTTATGTCAGTATTTTGAACATTTCAGCTTCAGCTAGCTACTCTATATTGTATAACAACTGGCAGCAGTTTGAAAAGCATGAATGAAAATTACATAAGATACATCTACATGTTCACAAACTAGGATAGAGATAAGTTAATCAGCACCAGAGAGCCTTTTAAATCCATTATAATGGACGTGCAAGATGCTTTTGTGACTGAGATCATACCGCTTGCCTTGATAAATTAATATTGATAAGAGGCTCATTTGGAGAGTGAGATCCCAGCCCTCTCAGGGCATTTTGATGTACCTGTGAACCAAATGTATCTGAACTACTTCAGGGACATGCTGGAAATATATGTTGTTTCCTTATGCTATCACCAACCTTTTATTTTCAGGACCAGCGTTAAGTGAATATGTACCTACTTACTGAAAGTTATCTAGTAGACTACCAGCTGGCTCCACTTTTGTCATCATTACTACTCAACATCAAGTGAAGCCATCTTATCAGGAGCAGCAGCCTTGGTTGGAAACACTGGAGCAGTCAGTCTTCACTAAAGATATGATTGCAGTCTCCCTGAAATAAGGACTTACTGCTAGCACCCTGATGTGAATCAAGACCACCGGACAGGTGGAGGGTATGGTTTATGAGGAGCCACAAATGGGCCTCCATGGATGCGACTCCTAATCTTTGAACTTCTATCCCCATGAATTATTTGTGACCTCTTCGTTAGGGGTCTTCTAATAGCAGGTAAAAATATTTTACTTTTATTTTAGGAGGCCTTTTTAATCTAAATGTTTGGCTTGGTTTCAATCTGTGGTTTTAAGGTCGTATTTTCCTGGCTTAATTATAAAGCAACAAAATTCAAGTTACCATCATCAGCCGCCAGCTGCTTTAAGCAATTACTAGCCTGCATCCTACCACTCCACTCAGCAAAATTTGGAACCTTCCTCAAGCCCAAAGAGCCTTCATCCAATGTAAGGAACTCTTTAAGCCTGAGGAAGGCTTCAGACTTTACTGAGTGTAATGGTAGGATGCAGGCCACTAACTGGAAAGATGGCATGTAAATTAATCAGTTATACTGACTGCATGTTTTAAAATAAAAATGAACAGGGACCCTGGCAGGCACAAGGAGTAATTGCTACAATTTGCTCCGTGTGAAGCTTGCCTTGAAATGCTTGTTAGCACAACAAATTACTTCCTGCAAGGTATGGGATGTTAGAACATCTAAAATTATTGGCATGCTGTTTACTTAGTAGCTTAACATTTGGGCACAATTAATCATGCTGACAAATTATAAAAGCTCTATATAGCTTGGGTCCAGGGTATCATGGGGAGCATCTTCTCCCACATGATCACGCGTCACATCATTCAGATGTAAAAATCTATAATGGCATAAAGAATGGTGACCCCACAGTTGTGGAATTGCTTCCTAAAGGAGTCCTGCTGAAGCCCAATGCTACAAGTTTTTAGAAGACTACTATAACATTTTTTTAAAAGGTTTTGATTAGCATTTTAGTTATCTGTTTTCTTCCTTACACACCTTCACTTCACAGTGTTCCATTCTATCCTAATTAATGGTTTGATGAAATAGTTTTATGATATATGCAATATGTGAGGCACTTTGCCTTGTTTTTCTAAAAGAAAGGCAGAATATACATTTTAAGAAACAAACATATATACACGCACACACAACAGACTCAGGGGACATAGTGAAACTGCCTATTTTACTCTTATGCTATTAGCACTACTTGTATGGTTGCCAAGATTTATACGCTATTTAAAAAGGGTGTGCCTATCAATTGTAACAAGCCAGTTTCACAGATAAACATTTTGGGACAGACCAACTTATTTTGTCAATCACACATACTTCATGTAACATTTGTCGCCTGCTTTCCCAATCATCTCTGTCTTCATCAAGGTTGGACGATCGGCAGAAGAGTTTTGGGCCCTCTGGACAGGAGATTAAAAAAAGTAAGTTTTGCTTACTTTAATCTTTCTATATGTTTAAGTATCAACAAGCAAGTTACTACTGTACGGTACAGAAACCAACAGTCGTTCTTGATGCAGTGTTTGTTGTGCCGCTTGCTGGGCGAGCAGGAGACAAAATAGCAGATAAGGCTGAAGGTAAGCATAAAATGATGTACAATGGGACTAAGCATTCCAGCTTTAAATATGCGCCAGTGGGACTGAAGTAGTTTAGGGGAACAATAAGGGGGCACAAGAGGGAAGCTTACAGAACTAAGCACGGGTTGGATAGAAAGAAACGTCACACTCTCCACACTAATACTAGAACTCATGGGCATCCAATGAAGTTGCTGGGCTGTAAATTCAGGAAAGCCAACAGGAAGCACTTCTGAACTTATGGAGTGATTAACTTGTTGGATTCATTGACACAGGATGTAGTGATAGTCACTAGTTTAGTTAGCTTTAAAAGGGTGAGTAAATGAAGAATCCATGTTCAGAGGCAGTAACCATCTGAATACGGGGGAGCAACAGGGAGGGGGGGAGGCTTTGGCCTCCATGCCCTGCTTGCAGGCATTCCAGGTACATCTGTTTGGCCACTGTGTTTAACAAGACACTGGACTAGAATGGACCACTGGTTTCATCCAGCATGATTGGTCTTATGTTCTAGCTCAAGATATGATGCTCCAGTGGTACAGTGGTCTATTCTCCCTTTCTTGCACTGTTACTAACCATGTTTCTTTCCATAAGCACCGCTGCACTTGCATAGCTTAGAATCCAAGCCATAACATTAACAACTATAAAGGTAAAGGTAGTCCCCTGTGTCAGCACTGGGTCATTACTGACCCATGGGGTGACGTCACATCACAATATTTCCTAGGCAAGCTTTGTTTACAGAGTGGTTTGCCTTTGCCATTGCCTTCCCCAGTCAACTACACTTTACCCCCATAACAATATTCAAAACAGAGGCATATTAGAATTTCTGATTAGTTCAAGCAGTCATCAAAGGCATGGCAGAAGAAAAAGTCTTCACCTATACCTCTCTCCTGAATAAAGCCACTGAAGAAAACAGGTGAACACCACCCCCTCAGAGCACATTCCACAAAATGCAGCAGCAGCAACTATTGAAAAGCTCTGCTTCTGAAGGAAATCAGTTGGAGTATTTGCATCAACTGAACTGCCAGATTCGGTTTCTTTGTTTTGTTTTTAAACCAACAACACGAGCCACAGAAAATGTGTCTGCATGTCAGATATCCTGTCTTCTCTGATCTCTTGGACTTCACTCTTGAGAGACAAGGAACACATCTGTTAAACAAACATATATATGCCATTGATGAGTTATGCCATTCAGGAGTTTTTGTTGACTTATACCTGTACCTTTTAATCTTTCGTCATCTTGGGAGAAGAAGAAGAATCTAATGTTTGAGTGTGGTGCAGCTGGAGACCTAAAAGGGAAACAAAACAAAATCTGTTTTGCTTGAGAAGAAAACAAGATTGGTTTCTCAGCATTTGAGGAACAAACTTAAAAATTCTCAACCAGTAATGTAAAATTTAACTGAAAAATTAATGTGTTTCTTGAATTGTAAGTCTAAAGGTCAAATGGATCCTCAGCAACTACTGTTTCAGAAATGTTTAGATAGCAAACCAGTGTCCTTTTTCTTCCTCCTAAGATCAAGGAACATTAGGAATGGTAATAAATGTAGTTCCTATTCTGAAGCAGTTACAAGATAGAAATTTCATTTGCATTTCAATATATCATTCAACATAAACATTTAAACAGCTGGCAAAACGTTCCCTGTGAAACTGTTTTCTCGGCTTGGGATAAAAAGATCATCCTTTTTAGTCCAGGGAAGGATCATCTGCCAGAACAGGATAGGAAGCAGCTTTGGGAAGATTTTGACATTGATTTCATTCAAATTGCTCATAAAAATGATTCTTCGTCTGTGTAAACATCACTGGCATGGTGTTTGGCCACTACTTGTGACATCCTGTAATCTCGACAAAGGGGTTAATTTGAAAGGGAAAAAATCGCAGTTGGGTCTAGAGATCACTGCATAGTTGGGTCTCATTTAGCCTCACATTCTATGAATTCTAATATTTAAATGTAATTTACGTTTCTTCAACATTTTCTGTTTCAACCACTTCTGGCTCATCATTGTCTTCTGAACTACTATCTTGAAAACGGGGATCTTCTTGCCATGCAACTTTTGAAGGCTTTATTGTTTCAATTAGATAGGGTTCTGCAAAAACAAAACGGTACAGTGAGTGATTTATGCTTTCCTTTCTGTATAAAAAGCTTGCAAAGGAAAACGAAGTCCACAGACTTTTGTTGTCAAAAAGGACAATAGCACTAGCAAACTAATCTTTCCTCGCGTGATGGTCATAATACTAACTCCATGTGGATTCTAATATGCATATAGGGCAACTAGAGATGGTTCTATTCTCTAGGACAGTGATGGCGAACCTTTTAGAGCCCGAGTGCCCAAACTGCAACCCAAAACCCACTTATTTATCGCGAAGTGCCAACACGGCAATTTAACCTGAAGAATCCCCCTGAAAAATCCCCCTGAAAGAACCATGCAAAATAACAGCGGCGGGTTAGCTATGCACATGCTAATGGCTATGCAAACTGGAACAAAGGAGCAGGCGAGTGGGAGGGGTGGAATTTCTCCTTTTGCTTCAAGACCGTGAATAGGCAGTTTTAAAGTTGCATTTTTAAAAAGAGCTTTGAGTGAGCATCAAAACTGACCATGCATAAATGGCCAGGGTGTCTGTTGTGGGGAGGGGAAGGTGACTGAAAGCCGCTTTGATTCTTCCTTAAGTGGTAGAGAAAGTCGGCATATAAAAACCAACTCTTCTTCTTCAAAGTGAAACTTTATATTTGTAACTGAACCTTCAGGAAAAGAGGTAAATGATTGGGGGGGGGACGACACCTGGCAACCCTAAGGCAAATAGATGAAGCAAAACCTGGTCTATGTTCAGAAGATTCTGTCCGAAAAGAGGGGTATGATTTTGTCCCGAGTCCACGGCCTGGGACGGGCTCTCGGGACTACTCCCCAATCCCGACGCCGAGCCCTACCCTCCAGGAGACCATCGACCCCAGGAGGAGAAGCCCCACGTACCTGGCTGGGAGGAGGAAGAGACAGAGGCGACCCCGTCCGCAGGCGGCACCTCCGAAGCCGGGAACGTCTGGGGAAGTGCGGAGAAACCGAGCGCCGATGTTGCCCCCCGAGAGAGAGCTTGCAGTCCCGTGGCGGCAGCCCCCGCCACTGGGGACGAAGCAGGGATGCCCGCACATGAGGGGGCAAGCTCCTCGGGACCCGGGGACCTGGCGGAGGCCGGGATTCGGCGCCGCGTCCCTGCGGGAGGGGGAGGGAACGGCGCGGGGGGAGACGGCGCCCGAAATGCTCGGCTGGAGCAAGAAGGGAGGGGGAGGAAGGCGGCAGCTGCAGGAAGGAGGGAGACGGGAGTCCGCTGGGCCAGACAGGATGAGGAGCAGCTCCGCACCGGAGTGGAGGAGCAAGCTGCGCAGAGCCACCCGACACTGGCGGGAACTTTGAGTGGGAGGGGCCAAACCCAGGTGGGATGGGTGTTGGAATATGAGACTGCACATGGCAAGCAGATGGCGAGCAGATGTAAAAGATCTATGTGACAGCCAGGTGATTGGTGGTGTCACATGACAGCTCAATGACTGAGCAGAAAAACTGGCTTGTACTGGACTGAGCTAGATAGTCCTGGAGACAAGGCAGCCAACAGGTGATTGGCTGAGAGACTATGCCAGATATGTATATAGGTGTGTTATATATGTATTGGGTTGTGGGTTGTGGAGAGTTGATGACCAAGCGGAGCATTCTGTCACTGTGAATAAAAGAGCACTTTTGTACTACGTGCTGAGTCTTCTGTGCTTACTCGCCTGTAGAGCTGCAACGCTTTCTAACATACGCCAACAGGGTTATGGGCCCAGAACAGCTCAACTGCGCTACATCCTGGAGGTTCTGAACAGAGGTACTATCTGTGGAACAAGGGCTGTAGTGAGCAGAAGGCGAGTGGATGTCTGAGGTTGAGTCAGACGGAGCAGAGGAGGTGCCCAGCAGGTCTGTCAGCAGCAGTGCGTCTGAGGCGGAGGAGGAGAGCGACACGGAGCAGGAGCAGCAGGGAGCGGGAGAAATTATGGCTCAAGCTGCAATGTCCTTGCTTGTGGAGAAGCTCACTTCTACCAACTACAATGTGTGGGCGTTACGAATGCAACACTACCTTAAAAGAGAGGCACTGTGGATTTATGTCTCCAACCCACCGGATCCTGAGACGCCGCAGGACGTGGTGAAAGATGAGAAGGCACTGGCAAGCATAGTGCTGAGCGTGGCTGACGACCAGCTTGTCCATGTGACGGGAGCTTTGAAAGCGAAAGCAGCCTGGAACTCATTATCTCAGGTCTACGTCCAAAAAACAGCTGGCTCTTTGATAGCCATAACGAGGCGTTTGTACAGAACTTTTCTTTTGCCGTCAGTTCCTGTGAGAAACCATATAAATGAACTGACTGAATGTTTCCAAATGCTGGAGCAGAGGGGGAAGACTCTACCGGAGGATGATAAAGTTTATATACTCCTGAGCTCTCTGTCTGAGCAGTATAACATGCTAATTACAGCTCTGGAGTCGGTTGAAATTGATAAACTAACGTTACAGTATGTTATTGGAAGAATTTTGGAACATGAAAAGAGATTGCTTGCAAGAAATCCTGAGAAGCCTGCCAAGCCGGAGGGAAACCTGCCAAGCCAGGAGACGCGGAGGTTTGCCGGCGGAGAAAGGAATGCGGAGCAGAGAAAGCCGGGTGATTTACAGCAGCACGTGGCTCTGAGGGTCAGACGTTGCTACATCTGCAAGGCTACAAATCACTTAAAGCGTGACTGCCCAGAAGCAAGGAAGAAAAGCCGAAGGGACCAGTCGTCACGTGAGTTTGTGAGCGGTCAGAAGGCATCATTGGTGCTGACTGAGCACAGTGACACAGCCGGTGTCTGGATTTTAGACTCTGGTGCGTCACAGACCATTTGCCGGCATCAGGAACTTTTAAAAGACACACGGGACTCAAGTTTGCCGCACGTAAGCCTCGCTGATGGAAGGAATTCTGAGGTGACACGTGAGGGGAGTGTATGGTTCCCAGCTTTGAACTATACATTTAAAAAGGTGCTATGTGTCCCTGAACTAGAGAATAATTTGCTAAGTGTAAGTGCCCTTGACAGGGCTGGATATACTGTAACATTTACAGACAAGGCTTGTAAGATATCCAAAGGTGGGAAAGTGCTTCTTACAGGGAAAATGTGTAATAATGTGTATGTGGTAGAAAATAGGCATGTGGAGGCAAAGATGATAACTAATAAGAGCCCCCATGACAATTGCATACATCTGCTACATAGAAGGTTGGCTCATGCAAATTATGAGACCATAAAGAAAACGCTAGCCTTACTGGGGAAGGAAAAAGTTAAAGAGTGTGGGAACTACCTGGATTGTGAGGTATGCAAAAGTTCCAAATCTAAGGCTTACCCAGTGGCTAAGCATAGTGAGAGACTCTCAGACACTGCATTAAAGGTAGTGCATGCAGATGTAATAGGCCCCTACAGGGAGAGTCACTCAGGTAACCATTACGCGTTGATTCTGGTGGATGATTGCACCAGATTCTCCTGGGTGTATCCTTTGAAAAAGAAGTCACAGGTGTTTGAAACATTTAAGTATTGGGCCAAAAGAGTGCAGAAACAACTTAAATGTACCTTGGATTCTCTCCAAACAGATTTTGGGGGAGAATTCATGTCAAATGAGTTTAAGAAGTGGTTACAGGTGCAAGGTGTGAGGCACAGAGTTGCCAACGTGGCGGTGCCAGCAGAAAATGGTGTTGCTGAACGACATGGGGGAATGCTACAAACAAAAATGTATTCCATGTTGCAGGATGCAGGGTTGCCAATGACATACTGGGCAGAAGCAATAAAGGCCGCCTCCTATGTTTCCAACAGGATCTGGACCAGGTCCATACAAGACATACCTTATAGGGTTTTGTACCAGAGGGATCCTAGCTTAGGTTACCTCAGAGTGTTTGGTACAAAAGCCTGGGTTGATGTGCCAATATCCAAGAGAAGGAAAGGAGGAGCGAGAGCTAAAAAACTAACCTTCCTTGGGTATCAGTCTGGCATGAAATCATACAGGTTTGCTGATGAACATAATTCTCTCAGCTACAGCAGAGCTGCGAATTTTTGTGAGGGAAATAACTGGGCCAGAATTCATGGACAGGAGGAGCCAAAAGAAATTGGGCTACCATTGACAGATCTCTCACAGGATGCAGATGGGGTGAAGCAGGAGGGGTCTCCTCAAAGGGCTTCATCGCCAAGGGCTGAAGAGGGGAGACAGATTCCTAGGGTGTCAAGCAGGAGCACTAAAGGAATTCCCCCGGAGAGGTATGGTTTTGAGACCACTGATGTAAATCATGTACAAGTCAAAGAACCAAAGAGCTTTCAGGAGGTAATGGCTTTGGAAAGCAGGGAAAAGGAGGCCTGGCTAGAAGCCATGCAAACTGAGTTTGATTCCCTGAAAGAGAATAAGGTATTCTCTGTAACAAAACTGCCAGCTCAGAGAAAAGCCATAGGGTGCAGATGGCTTTACAAAGTCAAACAGTGTCCAGAAGGGAAGATACTCCGTAAGGCCAGGCTTGTGGCTAAGGGTTATTCCCAAGTTGAAGGGCAAGACTTTGATGAATTATTTGCTCCCACTGTGAAGGCTGATACTATAAGAGCTGCATTGTGTAAAGCTGTCAGAGATAACATGTTAGTGCACCATTTTGATTTCACCACTGCATATCTGAATGCAACAATAAGTGAAGAAATATATATGGAGCAGATCCCTGGGTTTGAATGCAAGGGTAAACAAGGAGTATTAAAATTGCATAAGGCTCTGTATGGATTAAAGCAGAGTGCACGTGCATGGTCCCAATGCATTAGTGAAGCATTGGCAAATCTTGGGTTTAAGCAAGGTGTTGCTGATCCTTGTATGTTTACCAAATGTGTAAAGGGCTCTGACTGTGTTGTATTTTTATATGTTGATGATCTTTGTTTGTTGTGTCATACAAAGGAACAACTAAACTGGTTTAAGGAGGCAACTGGAAAACTGTTTAAAATGAAGCATCTTGGTGACATTCAAAATTATCTGGGGGTAGAAATTACCAGGAACCCAGAAGGATATTTTGAATTGTGCCAGGAGAAAAAGATTGAACAGCTCCTAGAAAAATTTAAAATGACAGAGGCCAAAAGCACTGAGACTCCCATGACAACAGGGTATGTGAAAGAGGTGGATGATAAGGTATTCCATAACAAAAATCAATACCAATCGTTGGTGGGTTCATTGTTATATCTGTCATGTTGGACAAGACCAGACATTTGTATGGCAGTACATTTGCTTTGCCAGAAATGTGCATGTCCATACATGAAAGACTGGAATGCAGCAAAAAGGGTGCTGCGATACTTAAAAGGCTCAGCTTCAGCCAGGTTGTGTTTAAAGGCTGATGCAGAGGAAACAATCACAGTGTATAGTGACTCCAGTTGGGGGGAAAGAGAAGAAGGAAAGTCAACCACTGGGTACGTGTTATTTCTACATGGGGCACTGGTTATGTGGAAGTCTTTAAAACAGACTCATGTAGCTACCAGCACATGTGAGGCAGAATATTCTGCATTAAGCGACAGTGAGATTCAGCTGGAATGGCTGTGTCAACTGGCTAAAGACCTAAATCTTGAATATGAAATGCCTGTAAGTGTTTACTGTGATAATACTGCAGCACAGCAATTGGCTGGATATCAAGGTATTAGAACAAGAAGTAAACACATCACAATAAGATACCAGAATGTCAGGGAAGCGGTAAACAATGGTTTAATGGTTCTGAAACATTGTGCTTCAAATGTAAATATTGCTGACGTTTTCACCAAATGTTTGTCTACTGAAAAGTTTGAACTATTTAAAAGCAAATTGGGGCTTGCAATGTCAGTCTAGGAGGAGTGTTGGAATATGAGACTGCACATGGCAAGCAGATGGCGAGCAGATGTAAAAGATCTATGTGACAGCCAGGTGATTGGTGGTGTCACATGACAGCTCAATGACTGAGCAGAAAAACTGGCTTGTACTGGACTGAGCTAGATAGTCCTGGAGACAAGGCAGCCAACAGGTGATTGGCTGAGAGACTATGCCAGATATGTATATAGGTGTGTTATATATGTATTGGGTTGTGGGTTGTGGAGAGTTGATGACCAAGCGGAGCATTCTGTCACTGTGAATAAAAGAGCACTTTTGTACTACGTGCTGAGTCTTCTGTGCTTACTCGCCTGTAGAGCTGCAACGCTTTCTAACATACGCCAACAATGGGGCGGTCGAGCGCGGCAGCAAGACCACGGGAACAGGGGAGGCAAGAGTCTGATGGCCCAGGGACGGCGGGGCCCAGAGAGCTTAAGGGGGTGGAAAGCCCATAAAGGCGGAAGCGGAGGCAGAGGAGGAATGAGACAGTTGGGTGTGCTGGGCGAAAGCCATAACACCCTCTGCTGGGAGGAAAAGCGGAGGAGAGCGTCCTAGGCAGGCATGACGGCTCCGCGCGTGCTGAGTCGCGCACGCATGCCATAGGTTCGCCAACACGGCTCTAGGAGAATATTTCAAGAGGCTTACACTCTGACCCATCCTGTTGGTTCACGGTTGGGAAAAATCATGCTAATTATTTTGATCATATGGCTGCCCACTAAAGCAAGTTTAAATAAAAAGTGTCTTACATGTCCTGAAATATGCACAGGATTGGGATTTAAGCAGCCACTTGAAGAAAAAATTCCTCAGTGGAGAAGCAGCTACTGACAATGTCTGTTGGTGAACACCTGTGGGCATGTTTTGGTGCACTGATGGTATATTTAACAGAAGGTTCCCAGTCGGTCTTACAGATCACAGTGGAAAACAGAGGTGGCAGTCTCTTAGATTATGGCTTAATAGATTACCACCAGCTCATTGCATTAAGAATGGAAGCAAAAGATGCATATACTGCCACTGTCAGTGCATATACTTCAGTGCTGATGTAATATGCTACTGGTGGTTCATCTTTTATCTTCAGGTTGACCAAGCGCAAGCCTCTTCTTTGTAATAAAGGGCAACCCAACAAAAAGCTCATCACATTAGTCTGGCCTCAGAGTTAGATATATAAATAGAGTTTTGAATGGAGATACTGGGTTTTTGCTGACCCTGCCTTGGTGCAGCAACGTAACCAAGCTTTACTTGGGTTTGGTCTCAGTAACTCCCTGAGCAACACACACCATAAAGCAAAATCAATCAAAGAGTTCATGGAGAACTCAGATGACCCAGGTTGCTCAAAGACTAGCATCAGCTATTCTGAGATTTATTTTCTTCTTGAAAGGGGTCTCCCATACTCCCTATGTAAGTTTTCCAAGGTAAAGTGACAATTCAACTTATGTTCGGTTCACGAATCTGTTTATTCAAAGACTTCCGGTCCCATGGAACCAATTCAATCTAAATTTCTTAGATGCATTTTTGGTGTTCCTCATTGCGGGTCAAATGCAATTCTTAGAACTGAATCAGGGCAGATGTCACTTGAAGCTCATAGCTGGTATCAAGCTATATGTTTTTGGTTCAAGCTAAACCTTAACCCAGCTGGGCTAACCCCCTTAATTCTTTCAATTAGCTACAGCTCAGATTGGGTGGATATGGTTGAAAATAAAATACAATTACTCAACTTCTCCCCCTTAGCAATATACCATCTCGGGTTCTCGGGAGCTAAAGAAATATTTAAACAATGAATCTGGGATACAGTTCTTCAGGCTGATAAAGCTCGGGCACACCTCTATTGGGCTGCAGGAAATCATAGCTAAAATTTTGTGCTGGCAAACTATCTTTACGTTTTAGAATTCCCCAAATACCACAGAGCTTTCACCCTAGCCCATTACAATTACCTGCCCTCAGCGCTACTGGGAAGGAGATATTTGCGTATCCCCTACTCTCGACGTCTGTGTTCCTGCCAATTGAATGCAGTCAAAACAGTGTAACATGTGTTATTATATTATCGATTTTATGACATCTGTTCCACAGTTCTCATCCCTACTCTATCCAAGTTCCCAGGAAGATCTGAAAAATTCTACACATATCTCCTTGCAGATTGCTACAATGAGACGACCTCTGAATGGCCAAATTCTGTGCTGAGACTTTATCCATAAGGAAGCAGATGTTCCAGACTTTTACATAACCTTTATGTATAATTAATTACAGCACAATAAGACTGTAGATTTTAATCTTTGTATATTAATTTTACATATGTATGTAAACCATGCTGTTAAATTGTTGTTGACTGATCTCTTGATTGTAATAAATGTTGGTTGGTTGTTTAACATTTTTCAACCAGCAGAGTGGGGGCCCTTGTTAAATTTATCCCAGATGACCAAGCTACTCATAACAAAACAGCTCTGACAACAGCCTTAAAATATGCTCTGGTACCTTCTTTCATAGGTGATGTCTCCTCTTCAGCAGCAAAAAAGGAAAATGTGAAGCCACTAGTTTCTTCTTGCTTGTTACTTTTATCTTTGTTTATTGGTCCTACATCAGCTGGAATTGCTTCGTCCACATTATCATGTTTATCCCAGGGTATTATTTCTGGTTTTTCATCACATTTAGTAGATTCAAGTACTTCTCTCAAATCCACAGCAACATCATAAAATATTTCTTTAGACACCTCGGGCAGCTTCTGGGTCTCCTCCCTCTTTTTCTTCTTTTTTGCTTTACTGGAGAAATTAAACACAAATGAGTCTTAATGCTATAAAGTTAACCTATAAAAACATCTTACACAGCTATTTTCCAGGAGTTCCCGCCTACAGATATGCTGTGGGTTACTACTTCTTGTGGTGGAAACAGACTGTTCATCATATTCCCCAGCAGCCACTTTTGATCCACCCAGAAGGCACTGCTGGGTCAATGGGTTGGAATGATGTTGGTGTTGGTGTAATGAACTGAGTAGAATTGGGCAAGGTCCCCATCTCACCCAATGTAAGATCTTAAAAAGGAGTCCGGAGTCTCTGTGAAGTCTGATTCACTATGAAGAGATAGCCCTGAAATCATCTCATTCCTCCTAAAAGCACATTTTTTTCTTTTTGCCTCTCCCGGTTACTTGTTCAAGCAAGTTAAATCCACTCATGAAATTACCACTGTATAAAATGGGTGGGTATCAGGAATGAGGTGATGGAAAACAGTTCAATTGGCAGAGTAACCCACTCCAACAAGCTACTAATGCAATAATTACCTTTCTTTTTCAGTATTTTCTGGCTTTCTTTCAAACACTGCATGGTCCTGCCTTGTAGGATCATAGCGTAGTGTGTTAATATCCCTGCAGAAAAAAAACATGAAACAGGCATTCCATATTATCCAGATGAAGAAGTTGGATTTTATATGCTGATTTTCTCTACCTTTTTAAGGAGAATAAACCAGCTTACAATCTGCTTCCCTTTCTCCCTACAACAGACACCTCGTGAGGTAGGTGAGGCTGAGAGAGCTCTAAGAGAACTGTGACTATCCAAAGGTCACCCAGCTGGCTTCATGTAGACAAGTGGGGAAACTAACCCGGCTCACCAGATTAGAGTCCACTGCTCATGTGGAGGAGTGGGGTATCAAACCCAGTTCTCCAGATTAGAGTCTGCCACTCATGTGGAGGAGTGGGGAATCAAATCTGGTTCTCCAGATTAGAGTCTGCTGTTCATATGGAGGAGTGGGGAACCAAACCCGGTTCTCCAGATTAGAGTCCACCGCTCTTAACCACTACACCACGCAGCTTCTCTCAGTTTAATATCCAACCTTGGCATTTCTATCAACAATTTCTGAAAAAAATGTTAATAAATTTCATCAGATGCACCACCACAAAAGAAACATTTTACTGCTCACATCTAGTGAAGTAGGATGGGGTAAAGACGCAAAGGGTCCAATAATTCACAGTGCCAGCGCTGGGAGCAATCTAGGACCTGTTGCCTTGGCAATCCCTTTTTTTGGTTTGCTGTGCTACACACACATCCTCTGATAGGATGGTAAAAGAGATAGCTGAACTTTGATTTACACAATTGCATTTGATTTCTCCAATACAAAGGATCAGGTAACCACTTATAGTTGGATAGCCTAGAGTTAGCCTGAATATAAACTGGATGCTGATCTGCAACCTTCAGACCTAGAAATCTAACCACAGGGCTATGGCAATACTTTTAACAGGTTTGTCATGGTGATTGTGCACTTCTACTATTCTAGAATCTCTAATCCAAGGTGATACTAGAAAAAACAAGACCCAATTAAAAAGTACATTGTTTTGAAATTGAGAGGCTACTTCTCAATGCCTTAGGACTTAAAACCTTTATGTGTAGGTATGTGAATCACGTGCCACTGTTTTCCTATAAGTCTGTTTTGCCTGTTAAAGAGGTCCATACTTGAATTTCCTGGCACTTGCAGCCTGCTTGTTAGACTTGGGATGTTCTACATTAATATGCAGAAGATTTTTCAAGATCTCAAGATTCTTCTTTTTCTCTAATGCAAGCTCCTCCTCGTCATCTATTTCCAGTTTCTTTAATTCATCTAAGAGAAAAAAATAATTTAAAACGCATATTTACTGTCATAGTCCTTAGACTCAAAGTGGCTAACAAAGCATCACCAGGTTGCAAGGACGCAAAACATAATAGTCCAATTTACAAGATTTTTAAAATGCACAATTAAAATCATACCAAACAGAAACACACTAAAATGAAGGCTGCTGAAACAGTTTATCCACCACCGAATACTCTCTGGAAAATCTTTTACACACACAGTAAAAAACAGTGTGGCGTAGCGGGTAGAGTGTGGGACTAGGATCTGGGAGACCCAGGTTTGAAACCTTACTCTGCCATGGAAGCTTGCTAGGTGACCTTGGCCAGTCACACACTCAACCTAACCTACCTCACAAGGCTGTTGTGAGGATAAAATGGAGGGAAGGAGAACAATGTAAGTTGCTTTTGCTCCCAACTGGGGAGAAAGGATGGTATAAATGAAGTAACAAATAAAAGGAGAAATTAAATACTAGTAGCACATTCCTCCACATGAAGTCTGCTGAGTGACCTTGGGCCAATCATAGTTCTCTTAGAACTCTCTCAGCCCACATGGAGGCAGGCAATGGCAAACCACTTCTGAAAGTCTCTTGCCTTAAAAACCCAACATGGTCGCCATCAGTCACTCATGACTTAACGGCACTTTTCATCAGTGCAGAAGCGTGATTATCTCCATGCATACAGGATGGGATCAGCAGGTGTCCTTCTGTTATAGTTTTATCAGCTTTTGACAACTCCAAGTATCAATCTGTAGAACTAATACTGAAGACTTAACTGGATTTTTTTTCAATGTTTGCATAATCCATATCATTTTAAATATATTTTCAGCTAAGCAGTATCAAAAATATATTCCTGATTATTAAATAATAATTAAAAACACAAAAATGACATTGCCTCTCCTTAATGTGGAATATGTCTGTGTTGATAACATCCTATTAGAAATGGTAAGTGCACAAAAGATAACTATTCCTATTCAACTGTCCCCCCCCTCCCCCTCCCATCCTCTACAACAATCTGACGATGGGAACAGAGTTTAATACTAATGCAGCCAAGCAAAGTAATGAACAACAATTCCTGGAATTCATTCATGAACTTTATGGCAACCAAGGTTCTGTTTTAATAAAATTCTACAAAGTACTCTCCAGAAGAAACAAGGCCGTATCTAACCTTCTGGTTCACTGTCACTTTCAAGGAACCGAGAATCCATACGAAATCTTTCATCTGTGCCAAATCGTGACTGCAAGTGCATGAGCTGCAACAACAAAAAGTCAATATTCATTCTTTGGTAGTTTATCTCATTTTAGTGGTACTTTGATCACTACTAAATGATAATAGTGACATAACTACCAGAAAACGTAAATAGTTGTCTTCTCCAAAAAAAAAAGAAATCCTTCAGATGGATTCTGAATGGTGAAGGAAGAAACCCAACAAGTGAAGGAATTTTTATATTTAGGAATCCTTTTTTCATCTAATCTAAAATGGGGACCACATCAATCACTGATAAGAAAAAAAAAAGCAAAAACCTGAGCTGGCAGGTGCTGTTCAAGTATTTAACTTGAAGAATAATAGAGACAACTTTTATGAAATGGCCATAAGGATTGTGTCTGTAAATGAAAATATTGACCATCTTTTATTTTATTTTATTTTTTTTCTGCAAAAATTATTAAACATTCCTTGTTGTGTAGCTGGCGTGGCTCTCTGTTCAGAACTGGGCCAGCCTTCCCCTTGAGGCCAGGGCTTGGTTACAAGCATTTAGACCACTGATGGCGAACCTTTTAGAGACTGAGTGCCCAAACTGCAATCCAAAACCCACTTATTTATCGCGAAGTGCCAACATGGCAATTTAACCTGAAGAATCCCCCTGAAGGAACCATGCAAAATAACAGCGGCGGGTTAGCTATGCACATGCTAATGGCTATGAAAACCGGAACAAAGGAGCAGGCGAGTGGGAGGGGTGGAATTTCTCCTTTTGCTTCAAGACCGTGAATAGGCAGTTTTAAAGTTGCATTTTTAAAAAGAGCTTTGAGTGAGCATCAAAACTGACCATGCATAAATGGCCAGGGTATCTGTTGTGGGGAGGGGAAGGTGATTGAAAGCCGCTTTGATTCTTCCTTAAGTGGTAGAGAAAGTCGGCATATAAAAACCAACTCTTCTTCTTCAAAGTGAAACTTTATATTTGTAACTGAACCTTCAGGAAAAGAGGTAAATGATTGGGGGGGACACCTGGCAACCCTAAGGCAAATAGATGAAGCAAAACCTGGTCTATGTTCAGAGGGTTCTGTCCGAAAAGAGGGGTATGATTTTGTCCCGAGTCCACGGCCTGGGACGGGCCCTCGGGACTACTCCCCAATCCTGATGCCGAGCCCTACCCTCCAGGAGACCATCGACCCCAGGAGGAGAAGCCCCACGTACCTGGCTGGGAGGAGAAAGAGACGGAGGCGACTCCACCCGCAGGAGGCACTTCCGAAGCCGGGAACGTCTGGGGAGGCGTGGAGAAACCGAGCGCCAATGTTGCCCCCCGAGAGAGATCTTGCCGTCCCGTGGCGGCAGCCCCCGCCACTGGGGACGAAGCAGGGACGCCCACACACGAGGGGGCAAGCTCCTCGGGACCTGGGGACCCGGCGGAGGCCGGGATTTGGCGCCGCATCCCTGCGGGAGGGGGAGGGAACGGCGCTGGGGGAGACGGCGCCCGAAACGCTCGGCTGGAGCAAGAGGGGAGGGGGAGGAAGGCGGCAGTTGCAGGAAGGAGGGAGACGGGCCAGACAGGGTGAGGAGCAGCTCCGCACTGGAGCGGAGGAGCGAGCTTTGCAGAGCCACCCGACGCTGGTGGGAACTTTGAGTGGGAGGGGCCAACCCCAGGCAGGATGGGGCGGTCAAGCGCGGCAGCGAGACTGCGGGAACAGGGGAGGCAAGAGTCTGATGGCCCAGGGAAGGAGGGGCCCAGAGAGCTTAAGGGGGTGGAAAGCCCATAAAGGCGGAGGCAGAGGAGAAATGAGACAGTTGGGTGTGCTGGGCGAAAGCCATAACACCCTCTGCTGGGAGGAAAAGCGGAGGAGAGCGTCCTAGGCAGACGCAACGGCTCCGCATGTGCCGGCAGAGAGGGGTACGCGTGTCGAGTTGCGCACACGTGCCATAGATTCGCCAACACGGATTTAGAATGTTCATCAAGTCACATTTGAGCAGCAAGGGCTATTTGGCTTTTCTGAAAGAAGACTCTTTTAAGTCTCTGAGAAACTCTTGGCTCTCAAGGTTAACCTGGATACGATCCAGGGCCTGAGCCTTCATGCAGCATTTGCTTTGGTGAGAAACTGTGCAAAACTAATCAAATACCCAATTTTTTGGTATTCCGCTTCTGAAATCTCTTCCCTATATCTATATATTGACTTCCCAAAGCCTTTTAAGAGTTTTGATTCTGTCTAGACTAAATGCTCACTCCTCTGTAGTCGTGAGGGGTAGGTTCATACGTTTATCTTATTCAGAATGAATCTGCCCGTTCCTTAGGTAAGACTGACACAACTGTACATATCCTTTGGGAGTGTCCTCTGTATGCTACCCCAGGAGGCATTACATTTTACGGTGTTTGCAAGTTTATTCTGATATATATTCTTATGACAGTTCCATATCTACAGTATTTGCTGACAGGTATCCAAAACGAACTCTAGCAGCTGCAAAAATGTTTTACTGATTTTTGTCTGTTGGGTGATAAGTGATTAATAACAACTATTCACTGCTAAAGATCCATGTATCATAGAGCTTTTATTGGATGAAAGGAAAGGATAACAGTGACATCACACATGGACAATGTAAGATCTTTGGACTTACTATGTGTCCAAATCAAGGGGCAAAAATGGCTCTGGAAACAGCACCCTCCTCCCAGGAGGGAAAGTGAATAGGGCCTGGGATGGAAGGAGCTGCCTCCCCACAGCTTCCACTTTGCACCTGTCTATCTTGTGCAGGTCAGGGTTGATGACTCCTATGAGGCAGAGGCCACTGGTTTACAGCAGTAGCAGCTCCCACCCCCCTCATAGTGGACTAACTCATAGTGATGGTAGATCCCACCTGCTTTGTGTCTGTCTGCCTTGAGTGGGGTGGAGGATCCCATGAGGCTGACAGTGCGGTGGTGGCGGCTCTCACCAAGTTTGTGTAGGGCTGTCCCAGGGTAGGCCCCCTCAGGACTTTCCTCAGTGGCCTTAAAGGCCAGTTTGTTCCTGATGCAAATAAATGAAATGTTGGAGGATGCTGGAAAAGCTCAAGGTGTATACAGTTTAAATTGAATGGGCATAACAGAGCTTTATTAGGAACAGTGAAGGCAAGAGTATGGATGAATTAACTAGTAGCAAAAGAAACAGAAAAGGCTTTGTCAGTACCATTATATGTTTCCGCAGATTTTAAAATAGGTTGTATTGTTCTATTGGTGTACAGGCAGATGGAGAGAAATCAAAGGACAGAACCAATAGTTATTGTAAAAGGCATATTGATTCATTGGGATAATCTGTCCGGAAACTGGGCAAAAAATGGATGAAATGATCACAATTCATATGTTGGCCCTAAACACTAAAACATTATTCAGCACTCTTTGAGCATGCTTACAAGTTTTGCTACAAGAATTCAACTGGAACTCAGAAAACGATTTACTAACCTTCTCACCAGCTTTACCCTCAAACTGAGGTTTGATTTTGAATCTGTCATCTTCTTCCTCGGCTGTATCTGGCTCATCCTCGCTGCTTTCAAACAGCTTTCCAGAGGTTTTAGTGGTGAACTCCTTGGACATAGTAATACATATAATTTTAACAAGTTAACTTATTTCTTAGGGCATTTAGAATTTCGATATATCTTTTGCCCCCACCCCAAGGCATAATCTACCTTTGCTTATTTATTAAGCTCTGAATTTTTATTTTGGCAGCCAACCCTAAAACACACAAACATGTACAGACTGTAGTTTTCTCCTCCATACTGGGCTACATAAAACAGATTTGTCTGGGATTCTTCAGCAGCTTCTTTGAATAAACTATTGTAGTCTACTCACTTTTCCTAGCAGCTTTCCTCCTGAACCTTTTTCCGTGCTCACCAGAACTTCAGCTTCACTTTCACCATCTGAATCAAATACTATGTGCTTCTGTTTATTTGTTGACTTGATTTCCTTGGGGGGACAGGGATAAGTGTATTATCAGTTATGAAAATTAGCAATTTTAATATGAGAGATACATTTGGTGTAAAAATGGCAAAGTGCATAGGTCTGCCTATAGCTTGGGCAGGGCAATATAAACTGGGGAAACAGTATGTGGGCACTACAACATAGGAAAAAACCCTAAAATTTAGTTTTCTTCCTGTTATGATTTTCCAAAGGCATAATATCCTTGAAACTCAGGCTTCTCAGAGCAAGCACAGGTATTATAGTACAAACATACCTACAATGATGTAACACCCCCCCAACATCATCATTTCTAAAAGTTAAAATAGAATTACCAGATGGGCAAGAGCTCCCTGAATAAGTCTCTTCTGCAGATCTCTCTCTTTTTGCTTCTCTTGCAGAGCTGCCAGCCTTTTTTCATTATCCTGCTGTTGCTTTTCCAGTGCATCTGTGGCAGAACCCAGAAGGGTCTCTCTCCTTTTCGGAGGGATATTCTTCAAGTTCTCACTTAGATCTGAACCTTTGCAACTAATTTCTATCGGTGCTTTCTTGGAAAAAGATTTCAGATCTGTTGAGACCTTTGTTTCAGTTAGAACACTCCTGTCACTGGTTTCTGCCTCACTGTCTTCTGTGTTGAGTGTACTGCAGTCAGAATTTCCATCTGATTTTACTATGCATTTTCCCCTGTGCAAGTCAGATTTAATTTTTCTTAATGAGAGTAATTTACAATTAGGATTTTTGGTCGCAGAGTCCAAGCACTGGGGATCTGATGTACTCTTCAAAGCGTCTGTACCAATAAGGTCAGAAGAATCACCACTAGCTTTACTTTTATGTGCATCCGACTCATCCTTAGTCAGCCTCTTTATGGTTCCTTTTTCACTTAGTGACCCTATTCCTCTAAAAGGCTGAACTTTCAAACAAGAGTTTCCTTCCTTCGGATTTTCTTCATCAGCACTTTCTTCTTTTAAAATAGCAGCAAGAATTTCTTCTGGGGAGATACATTTTTTAGGAGTAGGGGAACCTGTGGGTGCCCTTGGAATATTTTTGGCACGACTAACTAGAAATTCATTAGTTTTAGATTGAGTGTCAGTATCATTACCTTCTGTATCATCATCTGAAGATTCAGCATTTTCGTCTGCTAATCGTTCTAAATCTTCTAATGTAAGGTCTAGTCGGTAACAGTCTTTCATCATGGTTTCATAATCTTCATCCCCTTCAGATCCACTTGTGGCGAGATACAAATCATCATTCTCCAATTTGCATTTATTAGCATCTCTGCTTTGTTCAGTTACAACCTCAGAATTTGGTTTTTTGGGTATTGCTGTTTTTCCCCCTTTCAGTTTGTCAGATGTTGACCCATTCAAGTCTGAAGAATTAGAACATGTAGTCTGTGACAATATGCCTTTCTTAAACCTTCCATCTTTTTCTTTTGTGGCCTTTGATCCATTTAGGGATTCCTGTCTTCTCTTTTTTTTATTTGACTTTTGAGTCACAGTTATAATTTCATCAGTGTCAGCTGAATCATCATCAGATTTGTTTTCAGTGCTCCTTAGCTCACCATTGCATACTTTCTTCATAGTGTGTGCTTTTTCTAAAGACCAGTGAGTACTATATTTCAGTTCAAAATTTTCTCCAACAACTTCCATACTATCATCTTCAGGCTCAATATTAGGGTTAACTTTCTGCACTTTCTCTTTTGCTATTGCGGCTCTAATTTCTTCATCAGTATCAATATCACTTTCAGATGGGTTGCTTCTCTTCCTGCAAGATTCATTTACAAACATCTGATCCACACAGGGTTTTTTGTATTGCTTAACAATATGAGTGCGATTTTGAACTAGTTCTGTCCTGTGTATATTTATTGTTTTTGTTGACAATCGGCTACATGATTTCAATTCTGTTTTACTCAAGCCACCACAGTCCTGTACTCTCATTTTCCTTTTAGGTGGCTTCTTATAAACAGGAAATTGTCCTTGCCGTTTCTTGCTCATGATGTTAGCATCTTCTTCCAAATGCCAAGTGAGTTGGGAAACTGGAACTGTCTCATTAAGGTCTGAATCCAATTTTTTAAGATTGTGGCAGTATTTGGAAGGGTCATATTTCATAATGTTGTTGCGTGAATTAAGGACAAAAAAACTTTTTTCACTCTGTAAAAGCTCCAAAAGTTTACAGAAAAAGCAAAATGTTTTATAAGGTAGTTCCAGAAGGGTAGCTGTCTTAGCAAAATAAAACAGAAGTCCAATGCCACCTTGAAGACTAACATTTATTCCAGCACCAGTTTTTGTGCATCTCAAGCGAGTGCTAACTCATGAAGGCTCACGCTGGAACAAATGTTATTAGTCTTTAAAGTGGCACTCACTCAGCTTTTCCCCTCCTCCTCTTATGCTTTCTCTTTTCACACTCCTCCCACCTCCAGCTTTATCTTATCTTTCATCTTTTTAATTCTTTCTTTCTTCCCTCACCATGCTGACACTAACCTAGGCTTGGAATCCTTGGCAATACTGGTAACGCCAAACTGGCCACTGAGATCTCACAACATGGTATGAAAAGATCTCAGTGGCACTATTTTTTCAAAAGAAGCAGAACTTGCTTCTATGATTGCAGGTGGTTTGAACTGTACCATGTATTATATTAACATTTATATTTTTCTGCAAACCCAGGGCTTTCTCCCCACATTTGAAGAAAAATACATGTATCTGTACATGTTCCCACTGTGTGAATTTTTTGATTAAAACTGAGAGCTTTGTTCAGAATTAGATGAAATGATACACATGCTACAAAAATCTAAAGAGTTAGATAAGAAAAACCTTTCTGAGTATGATAGTGTTTGTCCTCTTCTTAAAACTTTTCATCATCCTAGAGTAAATATTTCAATTGATCATCTAGTAGTATATATGACAAATAATGGCAATCAAATATATGGTACAAAGACAGTGTCACATCATAACCCACAGCTGGAACAGCTTGCTTCCAGTTAATGGTATAGCTTCTGCTTATTTAACATATACTCAGTATATAGAAAAGGATATCTTATTTGTGTGTTGAGCTTTCATGTGGAGGACAGGCAAAATTCTTCCGAACTTGCCAACAACCCAATCCTATTAGATAGAAAGAAAATATACAATAATTTTTGAAACTGTAATGCAAAAACTTTAAAGAAATTAATATCTGACTGATTTGGCAGATTTTAAGGGTGTCTATTTTTTTCTAACCATTTACAGTGTAATAAATCCCATGCCAAATTACTTCAGTCTAAAAGCCTATTGGTTTGATTGGAGTTAAATGGGAATAAACTATGCATTGTTAAATCTAGAATTAGGGGGCACATTGACATGATCTGATCAATCAACTGCCTTCCTATTCATTAAGTTCACTATACCTTATGATCTGGTATTTCTGTTCCTGGTACTGCTTTTACACGAAAATCTACAACTCCAGATTTCTTCATAGATTCTAGAATGTTGGTCATGCCATTAGAGCTTGTTTTTTCCTTCATCACACTGGCCTCTTGACGCTCCCGTGCCAATCTGCATCATAGCACACAACTTCAGTTTGCCAGAACATACACATACCTATTGTATACCTGCAGAGTCATGAATACTAGTAGCTACTTTTTACAGATACCCTACCAAAATTAATTCAGACAACTGTCTTCCCTCCATATACATAACTCACTACAGTCCACATTAAATATGGTGTACCTCATAGGCTATTTCATCAGCTGTAACAGAATGCAATTTTAGAAAATTGAAAAAAAATTACACAGACACATTATGTTATTTTTGCAAAGATCTCTTAAGACAGTTCACTTGCTGATTAAGAGTGTAATTCAAAAATAGGCTGAAGCATCATCAAGTGGTTTTCATTAAAAGTTCTGCTTGCAAAATGCTTCATATTACCTGTGCAAAAAACATTCTTTGGCCAATTCTATTTGTAGTGTTCCACCTTTCCATTTGGTCTTATTTAACACAGATATACCTACAAATAGAAAGCAAACAGTTTTGTTAACACAGATATTGTGAAGACATTCAACTTGATTATTTATCGTTAGGTTAAAGTATTATTGATTAAAGTGAAAACCAGTGTAGTCTAGTGAGCACAGAAGTTGAGTTTGGGACCTGGGAAATACTATTTTAGAACACCAACTTAGCTGCAAATGCCAATGAATACACTGCTGCCCTATAAATGACTGTGACAGCAGGGGCTACTTAAGAAGATTCAACAGAGGGTTTTTTGAAGGCAGGAGGGGGAAAAGTGGAATGTTTGAAGGTCAACTCTGATGGAGAATGTGGTCAGTGGGAACATGACAAAAGAAGCAGCTAGAAAGCTATATGAACACTGGATGAATACATCCGTGAGAGTTTCAAGGAGCAGAGATGAGCAGGGATAGGTCATATTTACTAAACATTTTATTCTAAGGCACTTTAATAGCAATAAGGTGAGAATATCACACTATTTTATCCTTACTACAGATATAAATACTGCAAAATATTAACAAAAACTAAACTTTTTAAAAATAAATTGTACAGACTGTTCTAAACTTAAACTTAAAACAGAGATTAAAAGTGAAGGGGAAAAAAAGAAAAACAGTTGCACTAAAGTTGAAATAGTTCTACAGTTCAACAAGAGTTCTCCCCTCTACAGGAATAACTGTACAATCCTAAATAGTCATATCCTTTTAAATCCACTAAAGGCAAGGGAGCATCTCTGCTTCGCACTGCACTGATAATGTAATTTACTAGTTTTGTTTCAGGTATCTATTAGATGTTCACTTCACAGGAAAGATAAAGAGCCAACAAAAATCAGATAGCAGATATACTTACATTTTCTAAGATCTTTTTCTGAAAGGGTGATGCTGATATATGCAAATGTTTTTGTAGGCTTCCCTGTTTAAGAAAGAGACACATTATTCCATCATTCAAATTTTTGAAAAATAAAGGAACATACCTCCAAGAAAATGCATATAAAAAGATGCTTTGAATAGGAAATTAAATAAGATGTAATTTTACTTTTAAAGAATGAAAATAAATTACCTTTTTCATCTTTCCGGATAACAATTTCTGTGTCTGTAACATTTCCAAACTTGCAAAATCTTTCCCGCAGTTCAGCTGCAGAAACTGTATGATCAAGTCCTCCAACATATAGCCGCTTAACAACTGGGTTTTGATCCATATTCAAAATTCAAATCCCCTGACTTCTAAGCATGTAAAAGGACAAATGAAAAACTAGATCATACCTGAAAAACTAGACCAGATTGAACAGACAACTCTCAATGGACCTTGGTACTTTATGAACTCTGATAAGAATCTCTATTTTCCTCAAGCCAACCCCATATGTGCATTTCTGGGTTTGAAACATGAATCCTGATTGTGTCTAGTATTTTAAGAGACACGAATCAGTTCAACACTGCTGAAGTGAAGTAAAACAGAAATTAGCTATGGTTACATTAAAAAAGCCCTGACCTGGATGGCCCAGGCTGGCCTGATCTCGCCAAATCTCAGAAGCTAAGCAGGGTCAGCCCTGGTTAGTGTTTGGATGGGAGACCACCAAGGAGGACCAGGGTTGCTGTGTAGAGGAAGGCACTGGCAAACCACCTCTGTTAGTCTCTTGCCTTGAAAACCCCATAAAGGGGTCGCCATAAGTCGGCTGCGACTTGACAGCACTTTACACACACACATTAAAAAAACGTAGATTTCTACTAACACAATGCCTCCACGAAGGCTGCAAACCTGAATACACTTAACAGGAAAGGGCTTCATTCACAGTAAACATGACTAGAACCGGGCTGCAGCTTGAAAGTACGCCTTGCTGAAACCAACAGGGACGTTTAAACCACTGTAACACCGCTGTCTCCTTCTCTCTCTGTCACTAAGCGAGATTCGAGGCAAAAATAAATAAAAAGCTCACATCGACGAACAAGCCCGATTCGCAAAAACAAACAGACACTGCCTTACGTCTTACTACAGAGCCCGCTCCACTCTGCCAAGCCCCACGAGAATTTCCTTCTGCCTTCGACAGCATGGCTTTCCCAGGCGCTCCTTGTTTTCCTTTCCCCCCCTCACTTCCGCCACGGACTGCGGAACATGGTTCCGCATCACGTCACAACCGGCCCAACCCCTCGACACGAAAAGGACGAGAGTGACGCGGCCTTGCAGTCCTTGCTAACGTTTCCGCTCCGTCCATGGACTGGCTTCCCATTTTACCGAAAAAAAGGTTTTCAACACTGAGATTTAAAAAAAAAATTAAATTAATAAAAGTCCCCGCAGAGACTTATAGCGGTTTTCAGGGTTTTTTTTTTAAACCGGATGTTTACACTGGGTCTCAGTTCCCCCTATCTCTATGATCCTCCCTTAGGTCGCTGGTTCGTAGCCGGTTGGGTGGACTGAGCTAACTAGGGATTTTGAAGAGGGGGCGAAGGGGAAAGGACCAAACCGCGAAGGGCTCCTGTGATGTGAGGGACTTTTCTGGCCATGCGACAAAGAATTCGATCCCAACACCATTTCGAAGCGGGGGCGGGAAGAAGCTAAAATCGGTTTTCTGACGAGGGTTTCCGTTTCTCTCTTTCGGTCCCCCCCCCAATATTGTACACGATGGTAGCGCCTGAGGCGCGCTTTGTTTTTTTGGCGGTTAATCCAGAGAGCAGAAATACCCCAACGGCGGAAAGCCGCGTAGAGGCGAGGGCTGGCGGGCGGGTAGGTGCTGCGCGCGTCCCCCGGTTCGGTGCCTCGGCCGAGGAAGGGCAGAATTACTAACATGGTCTTGTCCTGGGTACTTTTCAGCCCATACTGATTGCATTTGCCCGAATCGCTAGATAGTCACAGCGAATCCAAAGCAAATAAGCGGGCTCCAAGGAGAAGAAAAAAATTGCACAAAAACAGCAATCGTCAACGGGGAAAATAAAGACCTGCTTCCCCGTTAATGAGTGCTGTTTGGGCTCAATATATGCTAGTGGCATGCATGTCTTGTAAATAAGCATGCTGTTTGTATTACATCATCTGTCTATAGTCAAAAAGGGCAAGAGTCCAGTAGCACCTTAAAGACTAAAAAAATATTTTCTGGTAGGGGATGAGCTTTCGTGAGCCACAGCTCACTTCTTCAGATACAGCTAGAATGTGAATCCATCTTAAAGACCGATGGATTCACATTCTAGCTGTATCTGAAGAAGTGAGCTGTGGCTCACGAAAGCTCATCCCCTACCAGAAAATATTTTTGTTAGTCTTTAAGGTGCTACTGGACTCTTGTCCTTTTTGACTACTGCAAACAGACTAACACGGCTACCCACTGTGAATTATCATCTGTCTATATATGCATATCAATAGGAGATTCAAATGGGACTACCCAAAAAGAAGGTCTACATATTTGGGGTGACAGACCTAGGAATTCCCTAGTTCTTAATCTGCTGCCTCTTCTGATAGAACACAATATTGTTCTTTGCCCTACATTTCAGTACAGTGCTCAAATTGTGAAAAAGGTAGTGGGCCATTAATAAAACCCACAAGTACCACCTCCTGATTCCCCTTAATTTGAACCTCTTCTACTGGTTCTTAAAAGCTGCACACGCCAGCTTTGTTTCCATAGTCAAATGTTGCTGGGGCAAACTTTTAACAGTTGATGTGAGGTGTCTAGTCACTATTGCCTTCTTTTAAATTTCCCTCTAATGAGTTTGCTGCTGTTCAAAAAGATGGCTTATATTCAGTTCTGAACATTTTAGGGTTCTTAGGTTTTTGGGAAAGGGGGGGGACATTTTTTTTGCTGATTTCCCCCTCTTGTTACAGCCCACTTATCCCCTCAAAATTTTATTCCTGGCAGGAGGGAATCGACAAAAATCGCTGCCTCCACTAAAACAAAAATGCAAGTGCCTTTACATTTTTAGAATGCTTGGTTGGATACAGGGCATTGTTGATATGAACATAAGTAGACTGCCTTTATAGTACAGGTAGAGTATCCCTTATCCAGACATCCTATATCAGGACTATCCGAAAACCGGACCGTTCTCGCCGGCATGAGGTTAGATCTATACTGCCTGCTTTCAATGTTTCCTCTAACCTAAAAAATAAAATACAGTGTAGGTGGAGACTGAAAGCCTGCCATTGTTAGTTTGTTTGTTGTTGCTCTTGTTCAACAGCTGATACAGGTATTCTGGTGAGCTAGTTATAACTTTGCTTTCTGATGGTTCAGTGTACACTAAAAATATTGTTTAAAATTTAAAATTACATTAAAGTGTATATAAAACATACATGAATCTGTGTCCTATCCCCAAGATGTCTCATTATGTATATGCAAAAATTCCAAAATTTTCCAATATATGGAAAGATCCGAAATACAGACCACTTCTGTCTGGATAAGGGGTACTCAGCCTGAAGTGACATCTGCAGGAGTACAAGTGCTTTCTTGGAGGTTATTTTTCTGGAATTTCCAAGTAAGTATGCCGAAGAATGCAGCCAATAGATAGATTTCAGCTTTTTAAGCCATGGAAGTATGTTAGCAATTTTGATGCCTCTGTGCGACAATCGAAGTCAGTCCATGTGCATTTACTGGTTAGGATCCAAAGAGTTGCTTTAGTTGTGTTTCTTACAGTTTGAGTCCATTCAGTGGGACTTCTGATTTTTCTTCTTCTTTTGCATAACAGACTGCAGTTGCTATATAGCAATCTGCTTTTGAAAGTGGCCAGCCATGTGACACTGTAGAACTTAACAATGAAGAAACATAGATGCCAATAGTCTGAAATTATTTATGCAGTTCTGTGGATTTCAGCCATCAGATATGAATGCTTCTTGGGTCTGAGGACTCTCAGACACAGTAAAACCAGTTTTAGGAGACAACATCACTGAAAGGTCTTGGCGTCTATGTACTGACTCTTGGCCTTCTAGGGCAGGGGTCGGCAAACTCATTAGTCAAAAGAGCCAAATATCAACAGTACAACGATTGAGATTTCTTTTGAGAGCCAAATTACTTAAACTATATAGGTAGGTACACTGTTTATTAACTTAATAAACTTTAATTAAAGTTTTAAGTCTTAATTAAACTATAGGTACACTGAATAAAACTTGATATCATACTTAATGTGTGTGTGTGTGTGTAAAATGCCGTCAAGTCCCAGCCGACTTATGGCGACCCCTTTTTGGGGTTTTCATGGCAACAGACTAACAGAGGAGGTTTGCCAGTGCCTTCCTCTGCACAGCAACCCTGGTATTCCTTGGTGGTCTCCCATCCAAATACTAACCAGGGCTGACCCTGCTTAGCTTCTGAGATCTGACGAGATCAGGCTAGCCTGGGCCATCCAGGTCAGGGCATCATACTTAATAGTGATCTTATTTATTGATAAAAATTAAATTGTAAGTCCCTGCCATTTCCCCCTCCCCGTCCGGAGTCCTCGTCTGGAGGCGTGATCTACCGCCATAAAAGCCTATTGGTGGACCTGGCCTCCGGCTGAGTCCCATTGGGAGGCCAGGTCTACCCATTGGCTTTCTTGACAGTAGACCTTGTCTCCGGAGGCCCATAGAAGCCAATTGGTAGACCTGGCCTCTGAAGGGGGACTTTCCCCCCCTCCTCGGAGTCCAGGTCTACCGCCAAGAAAGCCAGTGGGTAGACATGGCCTCCCAATGGGACTCAGCCGGAGGCCAGGTCTACCAAAGGAAGCCCGCCCTGCCCAACAGCTGATAGGTGGGGGGGGGCAGGAACCGCCGAGCCGCCCATCCAGCAGTCACGCGGCTAGAGGGGAGGGGAGGCTTTAGCCTCCCAACCATTGAGGGCAAGGGAAAGGGGGACCCAGCCATTCTCCACGGCAGGGGAGGAGGAGACAGCGCACCCGCTCTATCTCTCAGGCTCACTGGCTCCGCAGCCTGGCTGCCGGAGCGAGCGGGCGCAAGAGCAGGGGTTCTGAACTAAGTTCGGAGAGCCGCACTCAATGGGCCAAAGAGCCGCAGTTTTGAGACCCCTGTTCTAGGGCAACTGCAGATGAACCATTGGTCTGAGCCACCAGGGCCGTTCTTTTGTTCATAAACAGATAAACACAGTTACTGATGACCCAGTGAGATTTGGAATGGCCTATATTTGCTGGAGATAAACTAATACTATAATCTTTTAACATCTGGTATGTTTCGAGAATGTTTTATTTATTTGGAAGTATAAGCCTGGAATATATATTGGCATGGGGAAGGGGAAAATCTTGTTTCAGTATAACTTCTTAAAATGTAACCAAAGTTGCATGTCTTGCTTCCAGGTATCCAAGTTTATTTATGCCAGATATATTTCTTTGTCATAAGAAATATATGTCAAAATCCAGTTTATTGTAGGTACTACTTCCTTTTCAATAGACACTCGGGAACAACTGCTGGTTGAGTGTGGAAATAATAAACTTTAAATAAAAGTTAAATTCTCATTATTACAGAAATGATATTGTTTGCCTAATTTCTGTTTTATGCTTTTTATGTTAGCGAATTTGGTGTCTGGGAAATGAATATCAACACTCTTCAGGTTTATGAAGATGAAATCCAGGCTTTGGAAAAAGAAATTAAGATGTTAACAGAAGAGTATGAATGTAATCAACATGGGTCTTTGGCTTATTCTAATGGGAAGACAAAGAAAGCCACGTATGCATTTAATTTTTTTTTCTGTTTGTCCCTTATCTTTTGGGGGTTTCTTTTGTGTTGGCCTTCTTTCTGGTTAGATGATTTGTTGAGTTACATACATCATTGAATGCAGGGATTTAATATTTGTGAGTTTGTATATATGCAGCTTGATCAAAGGCATGTTTATTTAGAAGTAAGACCCTACTCAGGTAAATGGATATTGGGATCCCTGAGCTTGGTGTGGACAATCTAATGCAGAGAGCTGCTTTTATCCTATATGCATATACTGTGAAATGTAGTTTTAAAGAGAAAGTGTATCAGATTCCTTACTGGGAGCCAATACATGTAACTGTTAGGAAGCAGGTGCTTTCAAATTGGAAATGCCTTGGAGTTTCTCCATTAGATGTACTTGCAACAAGTATCTATTGTAAAATGAATGAGTATACTTCAATATTCTTTCCTAATTTTCTTCAAAAGCTCTGAAATTCTAATTTTTGGAGCTAAAATCACCACATTAGTCAAATTGTTTTGTGGAAAATTTAACGCAGGTTATAGTTTAAAACAGCAATTACTTTATCAATTCTGGTGGGAATAGCTTTGTTACACTATTGTAACAAAACAAAAAAGAATCTTTAAGGTGTAAGAAAACTTAGTAGATTTGTTTAAGTACACGTTTTTGTGAGATATACCAGTGGTTTTCAGTCTGTGGGTCAGGTGGGTTGTGGAAAGTCACCTTTTGGGTCACTAGCCTCACCTATATTGTACATCACTGGTCCCCAATGTGGTACCTGCCGATGGGTTTCCTGGTGCCCATTTACTTCTTCTCCTAATCATCTCTTTTGCAAAGTGAATAACCAGGAGAACCAAGGAGGTATCACCTTTGTATCTGCAGGGAGCACCCATTCAGAAATAGCTGTCTCCATCATATAACCGCTGAACATTTTCTGGTTGACACCAGCAGCCATTTTGTGATGTGTCCACTTCAAATTTTTAAAATTCCAAGAGTGCACACAGGCTCACCAAGATTGGTATACATGTTTGGAGAGAAAGGGTGCCATGCCTCCTGCCTCTCTTTTCATGCTTCTGTCTTAGTGGGTCACATGCTCAGTGGTTCTGAGATCTGGTGCCAGTGTGCTGCTGAAGCAATGTGAAAGAGATTTCTTATTTTCTCAATGTTAGCTGTCATTTATTGCAGGAAAACAGTTAAAAGAACATTCCAAGAAGACCCCAAGCAGTATTATGCTTCTCCAGATCTGAAAACTCAGCTTGCTTTACTAGAGTCAGACTTCTCATTCCTGACGAATTTTACAGGCATCGGGTTCAAAAACTATTCTAAGAAACTGTTGGAGAAAAGTAAGTGTTTTTCCCAGTGCAGTAAAATTTCATATAAAATATTTCACAATATTTGGATGTTTCTTCATCAGCATTGTGTTTTATTGCATTAAAAGTATGGTGGCAGAAATTTCATAATTATAGTGATACACTAATGTAACTGTATTAGGGATATATGTGGATAAAAGGTGAAAACCAAGTAATCTAAGCAGAAATGGTACAAATTGAAATTGTTATAGTTCCTTCAGTGGGATTATTAAAGTAGGTGATGGATCAAGGCAATAATTGCATTTTCATAGGCATTTCATGGCTACAATAGAAGTGAGTTTTGGGGAACACATGTCAGAGAATTTAAGGATTGTCTTGCTGGATGAGACTAGCGTTCTGTCTCATGCATTACATTGTCTTAAAAAATGGCCTATAAATGTCCTTGGAAAATGCAAAAAGCTGTATAGAAGCCATCCCTGATCTCTTGCTGTTAGAGATACTGTCTTTTAATAATAAGTTTTCATTTTCAGAGATTGTAGATGATATGCTGGTATTATTCATTAATTTAAATAATTATTTTGTCTAATTTTTTTTTAATTATTTAAGAAAATGAATTCCACGGATTAATTAAGCATTATGTATACCTTGAACCTAAAGTGAAAGCATCTATACATCTAATTCCCAACTGTGCCCCCTGCCTGCAGATACCTAAATCCTGCAGATACCTAAATCCTCTGACCCTCAACAGGTTTTTTTTGCAGACTCAGGGGGACCCCCTGGGTCTGCAGAAAAATCTGAAATTAACAATAAAATATATAGGGGGGGGGTTAAATCCCACCAAATACATTTGCGTTGTCTGTGCACATACAGGCTGGCTCAGTGGCAGAGGCGAGCTCCAGCAGCCACCCTGGGCTCAGAGGTGGCGGTGGATGTTAGCAGCCGTTCAGGGGCAGCGGTGGATGCCAGCAGCTGCCCTGGCCTCAGAGGTGGCGGTAGAGGATGTTAGCAGTTGCTCTGGGCTGATGGTGTACACTGGTAGCCATCCCGTGCTCAGCAGCAGTAGTGGAGGGGCCTGGAGCTGCTCCAGGCTTGTCAATGGGGGGATGGGATTCCTTCTGCAAGTCTCCCCCCCCAGTAGTAAGTAGGAAATCAGGTGTGGGAAATCAGCTGTGATGACAGAGGGATTCCCACACACACACAAATATTGGGGGTCCTGGCTTGTTTTATTCTATGTTATGAGCGAGAGAATATTTGGCTCTTCACTCTTTCAGCAACATTGCTCATAATTTTTATAAGCCGTTGTGATCCCTTTTATCTAATAACCCACCCCCTTAAACTTTTTGTAATAGGGAAGACGCTATTTCGTCAGCCCCCTTAGTTTCAGTTACCATTTGTGGTGGTTTCCAGCCTGCAGTCTTCCTCTGGAATTGATTCATTGGAATTGCACAGAGTTCTGAAGTATGGACAGCCAAAATTTTAAATAATGGTATTAAGATTCATGGTTTGACGTGCAATCTAACCAGAGCTGCAGCCTTCCAAAACAATTGACTTCAATGTACTTAGAAGGGAGTAATTCTGCTTAGGAAAGCACAGACAGACAGATGTGATAGTGATTTGTGTTGAAGGATAGGGGTTTTTTTATTTACTGTGATGGTTACTTGCTACCTTATTGTAGTATTTTATGTAAATTTTATGTGGGGCTGTTACTGAAAGTAACTTGGAAACTTCACATTGTGAAAAATGCATTATCCTCTTGGCTGTGGTAGGGTGCTTTTACAACAACTGCACTGTCTGCCAGTTCGCTTCAAGGTTTTAACCATTAAAACCTCGGAGCCACATATCTGAAGGGCTATGTTTCCCCATATAGACCGGCTCACCAGCCTAGATCAGCCTCCTGGTAGAATTTCTTCTTTTCGGGAGTTACATTTGTCTTTTGCAACATGATTAAAACAAAAACAGATTGCAAAGGCTCCAAAACTGGGGGAATAGTTATCAAAATGACAAATGAAATTCATTGTGAGTAAGTGTAAAGTGATGCATATTGGGGCAAAAAATCCCTACTGCACATACACACTGATGGAATCTTTGCTGGTAGCGACTGACCAATAAAGGGTGGTAGTGGGTAGTGGATGAAACGGTCAATCAAGTGTGTGGCTGCTGTGAAAAAGACAATTCTGTTCTGGCCATAATTAGAAAAGAAATAGAGAATAAAACTGTCGCCATCATATTGCCCTTATATAAATCTGTGGTGAGACCACACTTGGAATACCGTGTACCATTCTGGTCACCACACCTGCAAAAGGATGTTGTAGAGCTTGAAAAGGTACAGAAAAGAGTAACCAAAATGATCAGGGGGTTAGAGAAGCTGCCCTGTGAGGATCAGTTAAAATGCTTATGTTGGTTTGGCTTAGAAAAAAAGACAAGTAATGGGGGATAAGATAGAGGTCTATAAAATTATGCATGGTATGGACATGGAGAAGTTTTCCTCCTTCTCTCGTGATACTAGAACTCGGGATCATCCACTGAAGCTGAAGGGTAGGAGATTCAGGGTGGACGAAAGAAAGTACTTCTTCACACAGTGCATAGTTAAATTGTGGAGCTCACTGCTACAGAATGTGGTAATGGCCAACAACTTGTTAGGCTTTTAAAAGGTGGTGGGTAAATTCATGGAGGAATGGCTACCTACTCCCTCCAGTACCAGAGGCAGTATGCCTCCTTATATCAGTTGCTGGGGAGCATGGGCGGGATGATGTTGTTGCAGTGTTCCTGTTTGTGGGCTTCCTAGAGGTAGCTGGTTGGCCACTGTGTGAACAGAATGCTTGACTTGATGGGCCTTTGATCTGATCCAGCATGGCCCTTCTTAAGTCATCTTATTGACTTAAGATCAAGGGAAGTAATACTACCACTGTATTCTGCATTGGTCAGACCTCACTTGGAATACTGTGTCCAGTTTTGGGCTCCACAATTTAAGAAGGATGTTGACAAGTTGGAGTGTGTCCAGAGGAGGGCAACCAGAATGGTCAAAGGTCTGGAATCCATGCCCTACGATGAGAGACTTAGGGAGTTGGGTTTGTTTAGTTTGGAGAAGAGAAGGTTGAGGGGAGACATGATAGCCATGTTTAAATATTTGAAGGGATGTCATGTTGATGAGGGAACTAGCTTGTTCTCTGTTGCTTCAGAGACTAGGACACGGAGTAATGGATTTAAACTAATAGAAAAGAGATTCCACCTAAACATTAGGAAGAACCTTCTGACGGTGAGGGCGATTCGACGGTGGAATGTGCTGCCTTGGAGGGTGGTGGAGTCCCTGTCTTTGGAGGTCTTTAAGCAGAGGCTAGATGGCCATCTGTCGGGAGTGCTTTGATTGTGGGATCCTGCATGGCGGGGGGAGGGTTGGGGTCACTGGGGATGTGGTGGGAGGTAGTTGTTAATTTCCTGCATTGTGCAGGGGGTTGGACTAGATGACCCTGGTGGTCCCTTCCAACTCTATGATTCTATGATTTCTTAGGATGTGGGATTTTTTAAAAAAAAATAGGGCTATAATTTTTATTATTTTATGGTAATTATGTTGAATTGTTTTATTCTTGTTGTATTTTAAATTTTGAAGCTGCTTCATATGTGACAGAAGTGGGCCATCAATTTTAAAGTCAAGTAGATAATCAATATCAATGTAATCACTAATTTTTAAATGCCTGGAGCACAAAGAAATGACCCTAGTTAAGGTGTCAACTTCCATTTTCTTTTACTGTAGATGAAATTGAAACTGCATACAAATATAGACTATCAGGAAATTGCCAGTCAGTGCCGTTTCAGTTGGAATTCAAGCTCACGAAAGAAAATCAGGTACTGCAAGAAGATTATAAGAATTTTGAATAATATTAGTGTTTGAAGAACTCTATATACAAACTTTTAAAAAGATTTACCCCCTCCCTTTTTAAAAATATTGTAGCAGAAGAGTAGCTTTGGGATGTCTGTGTTTTAAAAATATATTTATACATTACCTCTGTGCTCTACAGTGAGCATATATATATTTATTTTAAAAAGGTAAAGGTCCCCTGTGCAAGCACCGGGTCATTCCTGACCCATGGGGTGACGTCACATCCTGACATTTACTGGGCAAACTTTGTTTACAGGGTGGTTTGCCAGTGCCTTCCCCAGTCATCTTCCCTTTACCCCCAGCAAGCTGGGTACTCATTTGACTGACCTTGGAAGGATGGAAGGTTGAGTCAACCTTGAGCCGGCTACCTGAAACCGACTTCCGTCGTATTTATTTTAGTCAGCATTTAAAACCTCGTGTTTGGATTTGTAAAGCTCTTCTTGTCTTTCCCCTATTTCTTTTAAGTGTTTGTATGGTTTTGATTTTAATTTTGTGGTTTTATAATGGAGCCATGTTTTATGAATGTTGTGTACTGCTTTGGTAGGAGGGGCGCCTGTCAAAGCATGCATACCAAGACCCTAACAGCAAATAAATTGCATTTTCTTTTTTCAACCACAAGATGGCATTTGGATACAGATATGTAATCTCTATTTCTTTAGATTCAAAATTGCCTGTGGTACTTCAGCTGTTTTGTAGAAATTTTACTGATTTAGCACTATGGAAGACTTTTACAGTGAAATATGCAAATCCTGTCATGTTACTTACATACTTTGCTAAATTATGAGTGCACAAACAGCAGTAGTTTACTTCAGTAATAAAGCACTTCCAGTGCAATCCTAAATGCAGATACACCCTTGTAAACCCATTGTCTTCAGTGGACTTAGAATGGACTCTTCTTAGGATTTCACTGTTTATCTCTTATTTTGTATTACTATTTGTTACTCCTAGTAGGGAATGAACTAATGCTGTTTCTTGCAGTCTTGTTTCCAGGGTGCAACAGAAAACAATGGCTATCCTGCAGCCCTTTGCAGAGTAAAGGGGTGGACTGAGAATTCTACACACCTGTTTTTATCAGGAATTATGTTGTTGGTTCTTGTAGGTTATCCGGGCTGTGTAACCATGGTCTTGGAATTTTCTTTCCTGACGTTTCGCCAGCAACTGTGGCAGGCATCTTCAGAGTAGTAACACTGAAGGACAGTGTCTCTCAGTGTCAAGGGTGTAGGAAGAGTAATATATAGTCAGAAAGGGGTTGGGTTTGATCTGAGTATTGTCCTGCAAAAGTATTGTCCTGTAAGTATGAAGATAATGTGCTAATGAGGGTATGGTATGTTAATATGGAACCATTGTATCCTGAAGTGATCTGTTAATGTGTGTAATCCAAAGCTAATCTGTATGGCTATTGTTGAATGTTGTCTTTGTCTGGAGGTTTTTCAGGGCAGGAAGCCAAGCCTTATTCATTCTTAAACTCTCCTCTTTTCTGTTAAAGTTGTGCTGATGTTTATGAATTTCAATGGCTTCTCTGTGCAATCTGACAAAATAGTTGGTAGAATTGTCCAGTCTTTCAGTGTCTTGGAATAAGACCCTGTGTCCTGGTTGTGTCAGTCCATGTTCAGCCACTGCTGATTTCTCAGGTTGGCCAAGTCTGCAGTATCTTTCATGTTCTTTTATCCTTGTTTGTATGCTGCGTTTTGTGGTCCCGATGTAAACTTCTCCACAGCTGCAAGGTATACGATATACTCCTGCAGAGGTGAGGGGGTCTCTTTTGTCTTTTGCTGATCGTAGCATTTGTTGTATTTTCTTGGTGGGTTTAAACACTGTTTGTAGGTTATGTTTTTTCAAAAGTTTCTCCATCCTATCAGTGACTCCTTTAATAAATGGCAAGAATACCTTTCCTATGGGAGACTGTTTTTCTTGAGTTTTCTGATTTTTGTTTGGTTTAATGGCCCTTCTGATTTCATTCTTGGAGTAGCCGTTTGCTAGCAGTGCGTGATTTAGATGATTAGTTTCTTCCTTGAGAAACTGTGGTTCACAGATCCGTCTTGCACGGTCCATTAATGTTTTGATTATTCCTCTTTTCTGTCGGGGGTGGTGGTTGGAGTTTTTGTGTAAGTAGCGATCTGTGTGAGTTGGTTTCCGGTAGACCTTGTGACCTAACTGAAGGTTTGTTTTACGGATGACAAGGGTATCAAGAAATGGGAGTTTACCCTCAATTTCCTTTTCCATGGTAAACTGAATGTTTGGATGGATGGATATTATTAAGATGGCAGGAGTATATCGTATACCTTGCAGCTGTGGAGAAGTTTACATCGGGACCACAAAACGCAGCATACAAACAAGGATAAAAGAACATGAAAGATACTGCAGACTTGGCCAACCTGAGAAATCAGCAGTGGCTGAACATGGACTGACACAACCAGGACACAGGGTCTTATTCCAAGACACTGAAAGACTGGACAATTCTACCAACTATTTTGTCAGATTGCACAGAGAAGCCATTGAAATTCATAAACATCAGCACAACTTTAACAGAAAAGAGGAGAGTTTAAGAATGAATAAGGCTTGGCTTCCTGCCCTGAAAAACCTCCAGACAAAGACAACATTCAACAATAGCCATACAGATTAGCTTTGGATTACACACATTAACAGATCACTTCAGGATACAATGGTTCCATATTAACATACCATACCCTCATTAGCACATTATCTTCATACTTACAGGACAATACTTTTGCAGGACAATACTCAGCTCAAACCCAACCCCTTTCTGACTATATATTACTCTTCCTACACCCTTGACACTGAGAGACACTGTCCTTCAGTGTTACTACTCTGAAGATGCCTGCCACAGTTGCTGGCGAAACGTCAGGAAAGAAAATTCCAAGACCACGGTTACACAGCCCGGATAACCTACAAGAACCAATGAACTCTGACCGTGAAAGCCTTCGACAATTATGTTGTATTCCTGAGCTGATGATATTATCTCTTCAAGCATCTCTGTGGAAACAGCAGTAATTACTGTTGGATCTAGTAGGAGTAATCAGACAGTGAACTAGGAATGGTCAAGTGCTAAACCTTTCAGTGGAGGAAATACAAAAACAGTAAACCGGCAGTAAACTGCCACTGTTGCACCCCAGTTATTTGTTACACATCTTACTTCTGGCCCACTTAGATGTGCCCATGAGCCTTCAGGCAATTTTGGTGTGCACGGAATTTTTCCAATGTTGAAATATATTGCTCAAATAGATCTCCATGTGAGCACGAGTCTTTTATGGGGACTCAGGACTGTTGGGATGGTGGGGGGTTGGTGGGTGTGTATACACACACAGTGGACTCAGATGCTTGCATTTACAATGTCCTGCATTTTAGGGCATGTAGCTTCAGTTCTTCAGTTGTTTTAATTAGTTTGTTTTGAGGTTTGGTGGTCTGCTTTTCTTTCATTCTGCCCTTTTGGAATGAAAAACATATAAAAAGTATTCCATGTCATACCAATGTCCTGTTGATTATGGTACTCATTGCTGCTTGAATTCTCCAGCTGGCACATATCACACAAGTGCCTAGGAATTGTGAAATAGGAGTCATTCCGTGTTCCATTCGCATATTTTACTAGGTGTTTGCCCTAGAAAAGACCAAGATAAAGGAAGAAGAAACAGGGCATTTTTGGAATATTTTGAGCTGCAGCAGAAGAGGGGAGATGAGAAAGTCATGCTCCTTTGATGAAAACCCTTCTGTCTGTCAAAAAGCTCTAGAGCAGGGGTCCTCAAACTAAGGCCCGAGGGCCGGATCCGGCCCCCGGAGGGCTTTTGTCCGGCCCGGGGACCAAGGAAGCCAGTCCCCCCTTGCCCCCCTCCCCAGAGCTTTTCTGGGCTTCCTGGCTGTGTACGCACAACTGGAAGCCTCCCTCCCGCCCTAGTCGCCCCCTTCCCTGCTCCCTCTCCAGCCCAAAACCCCTTTCCTGGGCACACAAGGCATATTGCTGCTTTGCGTGCCGCACGGTCGCCCCCTTCCCCCTCTCCCTCCCAGGCCCAAAACCTCCTTTCCTGGGTGCGCGAGGCGTCTTGCTGCCTCGCACGCCGCCCAGTCGCCCCCTTCCTGTCCTGGCGTTCCTGTTTTGGCCACAGTTGGCAGCGTTCTCACGGCTCGGGCCTCTCTCTCCTCCTGGGGGTATCCTTGTGGCCTGGAGATAATTGTAGGGGCCCCTTGGGAGGGCTGGGCATATCTCCAGGGAGAAGAAAAAGACTTGTGGCCATTTATGCACAGGAGGTTTTGCCTTGGATTTGCCGCTCTGCAGATGCACATTTTCCCCATCCGAATTCTCAGAACTCAAAAGTAAATTCCCACCCCACCCCAGGGGAGAGTTTGGAGAATTCGGATGGGGAAAATGTGCATCTGGAGAGCGGCAAATCCAAGGCAAACCCTTCCATGAATAAATGGCCTTGGTTTTTACATGCCAACTTTCTCTACCACTAAAGGGAGACTCAAATTGCCTTACAGTCCCCTTCCCATACCCTCCCACAACAGACTCCCTGTGAGGCAGGTGGGGCTGAGAGAGTGCTAACAGAGCTGTAACTTGCCCAAGGTCAGCCAGCTGGCTTCGTGAGTAGGGGTGGGGAAACCAACCAGGTTCACCAGATTAGCCTCCGCTTCTCACGTGGAGGAGTGGGGAATCAAACCCGGTTCTCTAGAGTCCCCGCTCCAAACCGCCACTCTTAACCACTACAGGGGGAAGGACCGGGCTTGTAAGGAGGATGCTTTTCCGGAGAGCCCCCTCGTGCCGCCGCCTCCTCCCCAGCAACAGTCCGGCCCCCAACAGTGTTTGAGGGACAGTGAACTGGCCCCCTGTTTAAAAAGTTTGAGGACCCCTGCTCGAGAGTATTCATCCTTTGGATTGCTATACACTTTGTGTTGCTGTGCTATAATGATTTAATGTATTTGATCATATTTTGTCTATTGAACAATTAGATATTCAAATACCTAGGACTCTCAGTATTTGGCCTTTGGATCAGATTTATTACATAGTATTTATACACATATTTCATGTACATTGAGATGATTTTAATGATTAATTAGTTCATGTTAATATTTTCTGTTAAGTTTTTATAACATAACATTTTGTCTAATATGAAGCATTTATTTTTTTCAAACCAGAGTAACAAAAATGATTATGCTGTGGTTACTGATCTTAACATTATAATAGAATCTGAGGAATCTTCTGATTTAAGCAAGCTTGTATCCAGGTAAGACTCTCTTAATAATATAGAGGAATGTCACATGGGCGGTACATTTGATTGATATACTTAATTGGTTACTGACAGAAATGTATGTACAGTGTTATAGTCTGTATGGCTGAGAATGCTAAATTACATAACCATGCCTTTTGATATTAAAATGTGAATAGCTAGTTCACTTTTAAGATACTGTGTTTTGCCAGCACACATACATATTTGGAAATGTTCAGCGTTCAAAGAAGTGTTATTTAGCTTTAGTCAATAGTGCTATATGAATTTTGTGTGGTGGTGGAAAGTGTTGTCAAATCACAGCTGAATTATGGTGACCCTGAAAGGCAAGGGTGTCGAACTTATTTGTTATGAGGGCTGGATATAACATAAATATCACTTGGTTGGGCCGGGCCATGCCTCGCCAACCCAGATCAGGACTGGGCTGGTGGTGGCTGCCTTGGCTGGCTTGCGGGCTGGATAAGAGCTCTCAAGGGGCCGGATCCGGCCCCAGGCCGTATGTTTGACACCCCTGCCATAGAGTTTTCAAGGCAAGAGACATTCATAAATGGTTTGCCATTGCCTGCCTCTGCATGGCTGAGAAAGTTCTGAAGAACAGTGACTGGCCCAAGGTCACCCAGCAGGCTTCATGTAGAGGAGTGGGGAATTGAACCCTGTTCTCCAGTCAATATTTGTGGTTGCTGCTGACACTTTTCCTTCCCTGAGTCCTGTGCTTCCTGACCTTTTACTGTGATTTGGAAGCTTTTGACTTCCACCAAACCACAGTGTAAAATGAGCGATTAATTCTGCCCTTCTGTTAAAGTGGGGGGGGGGCAGTTTGCTTATTCAGAATATTTATACTATATAAATATGATAACTGTAAAAGCAATGAACACATCAGATAAAAATTAATGCTATTTTAATATTCTAAAAACAGTGCAACATAAAATCTTCCAAAAATACTGATGGCATAATAATAGAGCAGCTATAAGCCTTTAAAGAAAATAAGACCCTTAAAAGGTCTGAGAAGAATGAAGGCTCTTCCTGGTGCATACAAGATGGTATGCTTGGCACTGCTTGAGCCTCTTGCAGAAGTGAATTCTACATCCTGGGCACCACTATTGAAAATTCCCTTTCTCTGGTGTTTAGTTGTCTTGCCTCTGTTAGTAGCACACAGAATAGGGCTTCTGATGATGATTTTAAGCAGCAGGCAGGATCATGTGGGAGAAGACAGTTTTTTAGGTACCCAATCCCAAACTGTGTAGATCTTTAAAAGTAATAGCTCTTAGAATTCTTTCTGGAAACGGACTGGCAGCCAATGGAAAGATTTTACAATTGGGAGGTGTAATCCTTGTAACTTGCACCTGTTAGTAGCCTAGACACTATATCATGAACCAGTTGAAGATTCTGAACAGGTGTCAATGGCAGCCACACGTAAAATGTATTGCAGTAGTCCAACCTAGATTCAATCAGAGCATGAATAATTGTGGCCAAGTCCTGCCTCTCAAGGGAGGACTGCTGTAGGTTAACCATTCAAAACTGGTTAAAAATGAGATCCCATATTTTAAATGTTTTGTCCCAGCACCATCTTCTGGAGTTGGTCTTTAAGGTACAACATAATAATATAAGAGACTTGCTGGATCAGAACAATGGGGAAACCAAAAGGGTTGAGCTAAACACTATCTAATATAACAACCAATAAATCTATTTTTATTATAATATTGTGTACAATGGGCCATCGAACCAGCATCCTGCCTCACACAGTGGCCAAGCAGATACCCTGGAGAGCCAACACAAGGTCACCATTTATGCTTTGGAGTATTTGCCGCTCTACAGACATATGGTTTTCTGATCTGAATCTTCAAAACCCTATGCATGGGTTCAGTTTCTTGCCCCGAAGAAATTCCAGGAGGAGCTGGAGTAAATTTTATCAATGAAGAAATCACCGTGAAAATGTGGACTATCAGAGTCCCTCCCCCCTGAAAACACTACTCTGATTAATTGGCTGCCAAGGTTGCAAGCCATGGTGGCGGTCGGCCAGCACCTCGTCGGCTCCTGGACACCAGAGAAGGACATCTATGAAACGGGGCGGGCGGGCAGCGGGAAGAGGCAGCGTCAGCGTCCATGGGGTGGGGAGCTGCAGCATTTTTTGTTTGTTTTACGGTGCTGTTTTAACTGAACCTAAAATATTAATAAATTAAGTGTTTCATCGTTAAAACAGCACCGTAAAATAAACAAAAAAACCCTGCTGTGGCTCCCCGCCGGAGACTTCCTGCCCCATGGCCGCTGCCGATGCCTTACTGGCCCAGCAGCCTGTCCATACGTCACCAGCCCCCATTTTCTCCATTCCCAGAGATGTTAAGATGCTGCTGAAATTGATAAGATGCCTAGGGGCAGGGGAGCCGGCTCCCTTACTGAGATCTTTACACTCCAGACAAAAATGGCTTCTCTGGGAAGGGTTGAAAGGGTGGGACAAGCGGGAATGGGTGGGGGAAGAGAAACCCAAAGTTGAGCCTGTTCACAGAAATCGCCTTGATTGGTTTCACTTTGGGATCAAGGCAAAATTTAAATTCGTGATGAAACAGGTTCGTGAAACCACAGGACAATTGCAGGACAGCCACAAGGTGACCCTGAAGGACGGAGAAATCATGAATAACTCAAAAGAAGCCCTGGGGTAGTTCTGTGGGGATTGCGTGGCTAATAACCAAGCATAAATGGCCAAAGTCTGAGGCCTTCACCTGATGTTGTCTCCCAGCACTGGTATGCAGAGGTTTCCTGTCCCTGAATATCGAGGTGCCCTTTAGTCACTGTGGCTAATAGCCACTGATAGAGCTATCCATAAATATGTTGATTCCCTTTATAAATTAATATATCTGTGTGGCTTCTGGCACTTGTTCAGTAAAGAAAGATTTCCTTTTGTTCATCCTGAATATATTTCACATCAAATTCATTGGGTGACCCTGAGTTCAGGTATTTTGGAGAGGGCAGAGAAGTTTTCTTTGCTCTCTCTATCCCCTGCATAATTTTATAAACTTCTATCATGTCCTGCCTGGGTCTCCCACATCCCAGTCTGACAAGTTGGTTGTTTTCTGCTCAGTTAATTTCTCCTATATTTAATTCCTCACTACCCTCCCCATTCCTCTTTTACCACTGCTGCTTTTCTAATCAAAGTGGCAGCCCACATGGCTGTTTTAAGTAAGAAAAAAGATATCCAACCACATGTCTCCTATTTTGGCCTTTAATTGGACCATTCATGGATACTCCTTATCTTGAACAAAGAGCTAACCTCAAATAACAGGAGAATACTGAAATTAGATTAATAGCAGTTTAATAGACATTTTGTGGTAGGTGGTAAAAGAAAGCTGGATATGCTACATAATATATACAATATACAGTTAATGATACAGCAAACTAATATTCTTATTGTGGGTTATTTGTATTCTCTAGAAATTTTCAGCTAAAGACATGAGAAATGGTAGTGGTTGCAGTATGCAGCAGACAGACAACATGGTCTCCAAGAAAGAAAGAAAGAATGAAAGAAAAGGGAGCCAGGGAAAAGGGATAGATGGATGAAAGGTGCTGTGAGAAAGGATGACTTGTAAAGGACTACAGTATTGTAATATATTTTATAGGAAAAGTCAGGGGCTTTAAGATGAGAAGGAGCTGTGTGCTGTTGGTGGGATCATTATTAAACAGCTCTCTTTGGGAGAGCTCAACACGTGCATATGGGTATGTGGAGGCAGGGGAGCTGCATTTCAAATAAAACAGCCTCACAAATGGGCCTGGTGAAATTCTAGGTAATGGCAGGAGTGGGGAATAAAAAATACCTAGTTGGCTGTCCTACATAGGCTGAAGACTCTATGGGAGGTTCCCTCCCTCACCCTGGCATGATGTTGGGGACAGGATGAACCTGAGATTGTGTGTTAAGTGCCACAGAATTAGTGCCTCGAGATGTCTGAGGAGAGATATCTGCATGAGTACATAAGGAAAGGGAAAATGAAGTTGAATTAATACTCTCTCCTTCCCTGTTTGCAAATTTTGGTTGGTTCTCCATTTGATGAAAGCTGCAAAAGTTTTTGAATTTTTTAAAAAACATTATTTTCCTGGAATAATGATTCATTTCCTATCAGATCAAATCTCATGGAAATCCAATGTGCACTCTCCCATTACACAAAGAAGCTAAAAACAGGGATACTGTTTATACACTGTGAACAAAATAAACAAGTCCTGCATCATTCCCGTATAAAGATGCCAGATTGCCTGCTCTGCTCCCATGCTCTTCCCTTCTCGCCATTGGTTCCTTCAGGTCTGTTTCAGCACGTATATTCCACAGCCAAATTGATGATTTTGTTTTCTGCCAGTAGCTGTGCAGATTGACACTTTCCTCTCACCTTTTAAAAAGATTGGGAGCATTCTGCTGCATTGCAATAGCTGTCAAATTTAAGAGGTACTCTCAGATAAGTGGTGGCGTATTAATTAAGATGGTTTGGTTTACGCAAAGTGATTTTAATGTGTTATTTTAAGGTGATAGAACCTCTATTTAACCATTCAGTTAAGAAAACTAAGTGCTCTTAAATTTTCTTAAGGGGGGGTTCAATTTTTTGCTGATTCCCCCTTCCCACCGCAGAACATTGAGCACCCCCTCCCCCATTTGTTCCTGGAGATCAGTGGACTCTCAGGAACAATACTGTGGTTTTCTTAAGTGGGTTGGGTGGGGGGTAGGAATCAGCAAAAACCACTACCCCTTAAGAAAATGCAAGTGCCCTGACATTTTCTTAATGTGGATGGCCAATGTGTTCATTTATATATGTTTCCTGCTAGGATTGAAACATCTCTATTGTTCTGGCAACTCCTACCTGATGGAATTCATCTGATAAATTTACTCTTTGATTACTTTACCACATCCAAAGTAGTGTGTAAAAGGTGCAGATGTTTTCAGAAGTGATAGTTTGGGAGTCCTTGTAAGATTTGCCTGTTTTTCATGATCACAGTAAACCTACTCATTATATAATTCTTCCCAAAGTTGCTTTTTGGTACTGTGAAGTATTTTTACTTGGCTTTTGTTTAGCAGTCATCTGAGATTTAAGTATCAGTAGTGTCCACATCTGGATTCAATTGAGCACTGCAAACATTTCATATTTCATATCAGTAGGGTGGGAGTGGAGGATGGTAATAGCAATTCCTACTATGGCTGAATAAGCTGTATGCTTAACTGCTTGGACAAAAATCAGCAATAACTTTTTGAAAGAGAGTACTTTGTTCAGCAGATGGGCGTCTCTCTTTAACCAACTTTTTTATTCACTGCATTGCTTCTTGAAAAACAATCTATTGCCACAGTGATACGTGTTCTCATAACATGGGGAATGAGGGGTTCGTCTACCACACTCATAACATCTAGAATTGATTTCTGCAACTGTATGTCTGTCTACTTGTAAAGACTGCCCTAAAACTTTCATGCGGAATGCTGCAGCAAGGTTAATGCAAAACGCAACATTTCTGAAAAAGCCGCCCTAGCTCTGGCTTCGTTGTCAAGTACAGTTCAGAGTGCGGACACTAACCTTTAAAGCCTGGGACTTGAGTGCCTGCAGTATCACCTTCTCCTATATGAACCTGCCCAAGTACTAAGCTGGATCAGAGACATGTTGACTGGAGATGGCCACAAGGAACGAGGCCTTCTGTGCCTTACCCTGTTGTTGATGCCCCTGTCTCTCTGGGATCTAAAACTTTGATAAGAACTGGGAGAATTCAAGGCACCTGGTGATTAGTCATCCCTCCTGCCCTTTTTGTTGATGGCTTTGCTTTTTGGTTTTTATTAACTTCTTATCCTTGTAACCTGCTGCTAAATTATGTGTTGGTTTATATTGTAGAGTCCCTATGTTTCTAATCTGAAGTGTTTTAAAAATGTTGACTGCCTCTGGTTATTTGTTGTTGCTGGTGGTTTTACTGATTATGATGGTTTTATTGAATTATATAATAATATTCTTGTATAATATCTCAAACACCTGTGGCAATGAGGCAGAATAAAATAATTTTAACAAATTTCTTGGGAAAATTGCTTATTGACCTTGGTAAAAATGGAATAGAAAGTCTGTGTGGCTTGTAATTGATAGAGGGTGGTTTTTTTGTTTTTGTTTTTTTGCATATGTAAAGTTGCAGTGTGTGTAAGGTGCCATCAAGTCACAACCCGTAGGGTTTTCAAGGCAAGGGACTAACAGAGTGGTTTGCCATAGCCTGCCTCTGCCAGGCTAGCCTGATCTCGTCAGATCTCAGAAGCTGAGCAGGGTCGGTCCTGGTCAGAATCTGGATGAGAGACCACCAAAGAATACCACGGTTGCTATGCTGAGGAAGGCAATGGCAAACCACTTCTGTAAATCTCTTGCCTTGAAAACCCTACAGGGTCGCCATAAGTGAGCTGTAACTTGAAAGCACTTTACACACACACAAAGTTGCAGTGCTATTAATTTTGTAATGTGTTGCCTTTGTGACTAGGCTTATTCTGACTGACCAGCCGTGGAACTTAGCAAATTTTAATAAAGGGTATATGAAGAAATTGAAAAATGAAATGGTTTTAATCAAAGGAAGAATAATGCTATGCCTAACCACAGACCAAACTGTAGTTGTTTAAGATATTTTAATATTCATGTTCAAGTGCATTTCTCTATCTTAATGGGACAAAACTGTTAGAAGGGGTGATAACCTGTAGTGTTCTGATTTTGTTTAGAAAGCATTGTGTTCGCTGTTATTTCTGATAAATGTTATCTGCTAGATGAGGTGCTTTTAACTCTGAGGACCTCATTTGTCGCTTTGAGCAGAATATTCTAGCTTTGAACAAATCCTGTAACTATTGAGATATTGAAATAAAGATATGTGTTCAGTGTTATAGTCAAGGACCTTTTGGCACGATCAATTAAAGCATGCCCCAGCTGCACAACTGTGATATTCCACTAAATTCCACTTCAATGGCAAGAGTTTGATAGAGGAAGCCTGTGCGTAATGACTGGGGAGATAGTATGCACATCCTTTAAAAATATCTGGCTAGATAAGCTCTGCAGTGTGGGAGGGGAAGCATACCAGGCCTTTCAAGATGAAATCGTCCACAAAAATCCAGCCCTAAACCAAATATTTTGACAATGATGGTTATTGCTTCTGAGAAACAAATGCTCTTTTGAGAAACAAATACTGTACTCTAATTATGTGGAAGGTTCTTTAAAACAGAAATTCTGTTAAACTGATCTAGAAAGAAGTGTTTACCAAAGAAAGACTATTATTTACCTCAAAACCTCATACATTGTTTTCTAGGGTTGAAGAGAGTGGAAATCTTTTGCTGTTTTTCAAAAGCCTCTCCTGCTTTTCTGAGTGGTCTGAATATCGGAAATGCACTTTAGCCCATTTCAAGGTAGTGTTTTCAAATGTTACATTCTCTAAACCTTCCTGTTACAACATTATCAGTGGAGTTACGGAATAAGCAAAATGAATGAACTGTGATGCATCTGTTTTTGCAATTATGATTGATTTAGTGCATTCCAATGCGTAATTGTGTGCAGAGTTTTGGGTAAAATAGTAACACATTTATTCCCGCTGGGTTTTGTGCTGGTTGCAGAATGATGTGGTGCTTCAAAACAAAATCATTTTATGATTGTCTTGGCAGGGAGTTGGATCCTCTCACCATCTACGATTATATGAAGTAAAAATGTGTATAAAATATTACTAATTTGTGGGTGTCTTTTAAAAAAGATCATTTATAACATGGCAGAGATGAGAAAGAGTAAAATAGCTTCATTCCTGCAGTTGAAACAGAATGTTATGATGATGTTATAAGTGACCTACAATTTGACCAGAAACATAGTAACCTGGATAATGAAAAGGAGCATGTTCTTCAAATTAAGCTGCATGCTATCTCCTTCTGGACCACTTGAGAATATTACAATTAGGTGTTATAGCCCTGTTCACATGATTCATTCAGGGTATGGGTGTGTGTGTGTGTGTTTAGAAAATATATATGCTGCCATTCCAGAGAACCTGCTTGAGGTGGCTTATGAAACAAAACATGAAAATTCATAACATAGCATGAAATCATTAAAAATTAACAAGCCATTAAAAACCCTGCCAATAAACAGCATAAAAGCTTTTAGCAGCCTAAAATGATTCTCATAAAGCAATCTGCAGCCTTGAAGCAGCATTGTATAATTGTTAAAGAGAGTTGTACTAGAATCTGGGTGACCCAGTTTTGAATCCCTACCCTGCCGCAGAACCTTGCTGGGTGACTTCGGACCAGGCACTCACTCAGCTACTGCACCTCACAGGGTGGCTGTTCTGAGGATAAAATAAATAATAATAATAAAAAATACGGGCAATGATGATGTAAGCCAATTGGGGAGAAAAGTGGGTTATAAAAGTAAATAGGCAGCATGTAAAAACAGTTCTAAAAGATCAAGCCCTCAGTTAAAAGAAAATAATTTTTTTGGCCTGATGCCTAAAAAACAGCAGGCACCAGGTGAACTTAAGGGGAAGGGTATTTCACAGGTGGGTTGCCACCCCAGAAAAAACAGCTTCTCTAGTCGCTACTTGCCTCACCTCTGCAAGCAGAGATGCAGAAAGCCGGGCTCATGAAGAGGATCTTAAGCGTGGAACTGGACCGTATGGGAAGAGGTGGTCTTTCAAGTAATCTGCCACCAATCCAGCACTTTGAATATTGCCTGGAAACAAATGGGCAGACAGCCAGTGCAGGATTCTTCAGCACATGGGTGATATGAGCCCTATCCTTGACAGTAGCTGCATTTTGGACCACATGAAGTTTCTGGGCAATTTTTAAAGGCTGCTCCATGTAGCACACATTGCAGTATTCTAACTTGAATGTTATGAGTATGGATCGCCATGGCTAGGTCATTCTTTTGAGGAATGGTCATAGCTGATGCATCAGGTAGTATGTCATGTGGAAGGCCTCTACCTGAGATCCTGAAGAACTGCTGGTAGCCACAGTAGACAATACTGACCTTGGTAAACCAATGGTCTGACAGTATAAGGCAACGTTATCTGTTCATATGGTTTGGTTTAAAAGGAAAAATTCTGTGTCTTTTATTACTGCAAGGATGGGAGTATGGGATACAAGCAAGGCTTGAGTGACATCTGGAGTGGAAAGCAATCAATAGCGGGATGCTGGAGTGGACAGCAAGACAGACTTGGGAAGGGTAGAATGTAAGAGTGCTTGCAAGAATAACCATCCAAAAAGAAAGTTCATATCTCATTTGGTCTCCGTATGAGATACTAGGACAATGGACATTTTGAGTAATTTGTCAGGCTTGAGACTTAAAATTCGAAAAATCTGAGCTGCTAGACCCAATTACCCTCCACCACAAAGGATTAACATAGTATTCTAGTACTGAGCTGTGGGAAATACTGTCAAAACAATCCCACTTTTGGATCATCCTCAGATCTGAGAGTTTTGTTTTGTCTTTTTGCTGATTTTCCTGAAGGCACCCTATTCATGATGGAGTTAGTAAAATGGGAAATCACGTGCAATTAGACGTTGGGAAAAGGGGACGAAGGAGGTGTGAATTTGTGAATTTTCAGTAGGTTGAAAGGTGAGCAGCAAAAATAGTAAGAGGTGATAGGTGACAGAACAAAGTGCTACCATTCTTTTTGCAAGGGAAAGCTAATAGAAACAAAACTCCACCCACATAAGACAAGACAAACGGGATAGGAAAGCCTGACCTTTTCCCCAAGATAACTTCCTTTGCCAGGCATTTAGAGTTCCTTCGTCAGGCATTTAGCATTCGAGACAATAAAAATAAATGCTAGCAAACTAAAAATCAGACAGTAATATTTTAAGGATTCACATCATATAAAATCATCATGTAACTGAGGTCTGATACATAATATTAAAACAGCATAGTTACATCATAATGTGATAGGTTGTAGAATAGTCTCCAATGCCTAATCAAAAGCATAGAAAGAGAGTGAGTGCTTATCAGAATTTATTGACAAATAAGGTGCTTCTGAAGAAGACTTGGGACTGCACACACAGACACTGTTGTGGTGAAATCTAACAGAATTGACTTACGTTTGTGGTGAGCTTGATTTGTTGAGTAATTCCTCGAGTGACCAAATCAACAACCAGTCTGAAGCTGGTTCAATTCAAGCTGGTTATAACCCAGATGAAAACAGGGGTTGTTTTTGTTTTTTTAAATAAAAAAGTATATCATATATGCAGTAAAAGTCTCACAAAGGTTACTTTGTAGACAATATGATTACTTGGGACCACTTAACAAGATTTTCAGGTAGGTGCATAAGATTGTGGCCTAGTGAAAGTACTATTTAAAATTCTAAGGGATGTGCTCAGTGTTTCTTAAATGGCTAGCTATCCCTTCAAGAAGACCTATCCATTCTAAATGGATTTGAAGAACTTTTTGAAATGTCCTTGTAGTGTGACGTAATCCAGTTGTTTTGTGATGAGTTGCTAAGATGAACATTTTGGTTTCTGATAATCATACAATGAAAAAGATGCCTTTAAAGCTGAGCATTTTCTGTGTCTATAATTCTGTGTCTGATTGGTTTTATTTCAGTAGTTAATTTGATTGATATTAAACAGAAAGATGAATCTTAATAATGCCATATCGTTTCTCAAGTGATTTTGATTTCACTGTATTTACAAGGATAATAAATAGCCTTTGTTGACTTTCAGTAGGATCAGGATCACTCTCAAATGTTGTGAGATGATGTTCCCTCCTGAATGTTTACATTTATGCCCCCATGCACCTACCACTAGAAAATTTATTGGATATACCCTTCATAATCTTATGTGCTGCTTCTTCCTTCCTGATCCTGCACCCTTCACATTAGATCCTATATGTTCTTATATAATTTTTATGTTTCCCTAATTCTTATACCTTCTCCCCTTTCCAGTGCTACTCCATGTCTAGCCTGAGATAACTGAACCTTCAATAATCACGGGCTCACAACTCTCCTCATTCTTCTTTTCTGCAATCACAGTGGTGTTACAACCAACAATTTGGAAAAAAACCCTATGCTGATTTTTAGGTCTCTTACAAATTACACAGAAGAAGGTTTGTATGTGTATGAGTTCTGATCCCCTTGCTGGTGTCCCATGCTACTGTTTGTGGACCTGCCCACTATCAAACAGCAGTAATGTAGAAAAGAGCAAGAGTCTAGTAGCACCTTAAAGACTAACAAAATTTCTGGCAGGGTATGAGCTTCCGTGAGCTACAGCTCACTTCTTCAGATACAACTAGAATGACAGTAATGAATGGCAGTAATGTAGTATACTAAGTACAGATTCTTTGCCTTGGCAAGAAAATAACAAAGGGTTGCTTTAGTTCAGCAATTTCAGCTCCCTGTATTTTTCTATATTTGCACTGTTTGCTTCCTACATCAAACAAGTTTCACTGTTAGTCTTATAAAAATACAACAGAACTGTCTAAATCAGCAAGCTTTTCTTTTTCTTGTTGATTTTGTTCACACGAAAAGGGTTGGCTCCAATGCTTAAAGAATGTTTTTACTTGTTTTGTGTTTGAATCTGTGTTATAGAAATAAAAAGATTCAAGCTTATTAAATCAAAGGTGTAACTTTGCCCAGTTACTTAAGGTAGAACTAAATACATTATAACTGCTAAAAATTCTGAATATGTGTGGCACGATACTAACATGGAGAGACATTAAAACAGTGATATAAGAGCCATCTTTACCTACTTTTTACCACTTCCAGTTTCATTAGCAATTTAAAACCATGAACCTATAGGCAGCATTTTCAAGCACATAAAAGCATTGGGGTACTTTCCCAAGATGACTGGGTTCCCTTCCATTCGTATCTCATCCATTCGGTTACGAACATAACGCGTATTGTTGTTTTTGCAGAAGGTATCATCTGAGATGCTGGTTATGTTGTTATTCTGTAAAACCAAAAGAGTGAATTTGACAATTGTGAACATCCAAACTTAATAAAGACATACTGTTTCAGCAACATAAATTAATAATTTTATAAATTATGAACAACATAGGGCCTTGTTGGCGAACCTATGGCACGCGTGCCACTTCCGGCACGCATAGCCCTCTTTGCCGGCACGCGTGGGTGAGCTCCAAAAGGCCTCCCGTGTTGTCTGTGCCCCTCCCTCTCTCAGCTGAGCTCCCTCTCCACCGTGCGTGCATCGGCGGGTCAGCTTCCTGCCTCGCACGCATGCGGCTGGCTTCTTCCTCTTCCCCCCCTCTTGCCCCGCAACAGCTGACAGGCGGCGGGGAGGCCAGTAGCAACGAGGCGGGGCCTCCTCCTCTAGGCTCCAGCAGCAGCTCCTCCTCACCGCCTTCCTCCTCCTTGTCCCCCTCAGGCGGCTCCCAGCAGTCCAGCTCCAGGCTGCCGCCGCCATCCTCCTCCTCCTCAGGCGTCTCTCCCCCTGCCGTTTTCGCCTGCCTCCTCCGGGCGCTCGTGGAGGGCCAGGCGGCCCCTCAACAGCCGCGCGTCCACCGGAGAAAGGCCTGCCATCTCCCGCCGTCCTCCCCCTCTCCCCCGTTCGCGCTCGTCCCTGACTCCTGCGGTAAGCTTGTGGAGTAGCCGGAGCCACCCTCAAGTCCTCTGGCTTGGGCGTGGCTGCGTGCCCTCTGACTTCTCCCTCCCCGCCCCCTAAGGTCGCCCGAGGCTGGCGGGGTTGCCCTCACTCTCGCCGCCCCCTCCTCTCCTGCCCCCGACAGCAGGTGCCCAATGCCGCCGCGCCGGGGCCCAACGTCTCCGCCGTCCCGCGCCGTCGCCTCGCCACCTCCCCAGAGCTGCCGGTAAGGGGGGGGGGGGAGAACTTCGGGTGTGCATCCTGGAGCAAGTCCTGGGTGGGGCTTGAGGCCCGACCCAGGACACTTCCTTCCTTCCTTACATCCTTTCTTCCCCAGTTCCTTCCTTCTCTTTCCTTTTCCAGTTCCTTCCTACCTTCCTCTTTCTTTCTTTCTTTCTTTCTTTCTTTCTTTCTTTCTTTCTTTCTTTCTTTCTTTCTTTCTTTCTTTCTTTCTTTCTTTCTTTCTTTCTTTCTTTCTTTCTTTCTTTCTTTCTTTCTTTCTTTCTTTCTCTGTCCCTCCCCCCTTCCTTCCTTCCTTCCCCAGTTCCTTCATTCTCTTTCCTCTCCCTTTCCTCTCTCAGTTCCTTCCTTTCTCCGTCCCTCCCCCTTCCCCTACTAGGGCTGCCAACCTCCAGGTGGTGGCTGGAGACCTGGCAACCCTAGCAATAATGTCCAGTATTCAGGTTAAATTGCTGTATTGGCACTTGGCGATAAATAAGTGGGTTTTGGGTTGCAGTTTGGGCACTCGGTCTCTAAAAGGTTCGCCATCACTGACATAGGGTATGGTTTATTGTCTTTTTTATATATTTTTAATAAATTTTTAAACAATACAAAATACAAACAAAAATATATCAATATAGACAGCTACATAATAAGAATAATATATCTATGAAAAAAATCAAAAGACTAGCCAAACATACAATTAATACATTCTTATTACAATTATCTTATCCAATATATTCCCACCTCCCTCCACCAGTGTACCCTTTATTTTCATATCCCTTTTACTAATGCATAGTTCTGCAGTTGCTGTTGACATATACTATCTGCTAGATTGTTCCAGTGTGGTATCTTGAATACAAAATTTGTTTATTTACATGTAGATAAGTTTTTTTCTTGTCCAGTTGCTAATTGTTATAGACTACAGATGGGGGTTCCTAACTAAACATGTCTTTCCTTGGAGTTGGTAGTTTGGGAGAGGCTAATGTTTCTTGCTGAGTGGTTTGCTCAGAGTTCTCCTTAGCAAGCCAAATGTATACCCATAAGGGACACAGGCTGTGATTTCAAAGCTAAAAGTACATCTGGTTTGTTGTTGTGGCTTGAATCTACTGGGATGTCTGTCTGCAGAGTGTAACTTCTTTGCTTTCTTCCCCCTGCAATCCAAAATGCTTACTGAAATGCTGCTCATGGGGGACGGGATCAGTATGATGGAGGCATCAGCACAAATAACACCCCTTCCCTCTGTAAAAAACCTCTGGTGAATCCAATCCCATATTTTACCCTTGGAAGGTTATGGGTGCACTTACCTTGGACTCTGGCATCCTGCCTTTTCCACAATAAATTAATACGTACTTCATATGTATAAATATTAATTCAACAACACAGCATAGTTCTGTAATACAGCCACTGGGACAATTTCGTTTGTAGATCTAGACTAGACATTTCCGTGGGCACAAGAGATTATGCCCACAGAGTGTGATTTTGCTACCTTTCCCCTCCTGAAGTGCCCCCTGGAATTCTGTTCTTGGGGAAGTAGAACCCCCAGAGATAGGACTGGCGGGACATTTTGGGCTGCTGTGAGAGGAGGTAGGTGGGAAAATCACACTCCATGGGTGGAAGTCCTTGTGACCATGGATTCAACCTTGGATTCTGGATCCAACCCTAAGTCTGCAAATCTTTTGCATATTACTCTGTGTGAATGCATTGTTTCTGGGGAACAGTGAACTTCTGGTAATGTGACCTTTTGTATATTTGTAAGGTGAGCCACTGGAAAAAAATTTATATGCCTCTGTTAATATCACTGTGCATGCTGTCTCTTTATTTGCAGGTTCTTGTATGATAACAAGACAGTGAATAATAAGCAGAATGTTAGAAAAATGGGGAAAACATTTTAAAAACAGTAATTTACAATGGTATTGGTTTGTGTTGCACAACAGCAATGAAAAAAAAAGGAGCTTTAAGACCTGAAGATGTAGAACACGTAGACTCTCTGGCAAGTTAAGAGGAACAGATTCCAGTGCATTGTTTGCTAGGTAGAGGTATGATAAATTGGTCAACTTCTGTAAAAGAAAAAATATGAGAGAAAATTATGGAGAGAAAATTATGGAGGCTGTTTTTGGATTGTTTTGCAAGATATTTAACCAAGATAACTACATTTTGGTATAGAAATTGTCTGCAACTATTACAAGAATTAGCTTTTCAACCTTGTGAGCTGTAGTCTATGTTATGAAAAAGTGAATTTATTTGTTTACATTATTTATAGTCCACCTTTCTTGTTGAGACTCAAAGTGGATTACACAATGTAAACCAGTGCAATCAATAGAACAAAAGATCTGACAAGCGAAGTAATAATACTAGGGTTACAGAAATCTGAAACAGAGCATAAGTATTAGACATTTATGTTATCAGTGCCAAAAATGGAATTATTTAAATAGAAATCAATGTAATGAAAGTAAGATAAAACATGCAGGAAATAAATTTGATTATGTAGTATGCACAGTAGTGTAGTCTACAATCTCTGTCCCTTTATTAAAGTACCTCCTTGAACCAATGCATTGAAATATAGCCCTATTACCTTTATTAAAATGCCCTATTGAACAATTCTGTTTTACATAGCAGAATGTAAGAAGTGTGGGGACCTTCTTGATCTTCTCAGGCAGGCAATTCTGCAAGGTGAGGGCCACCTTGTATAGGCAGTTGTTGGTCTTGCCCATTTGCAGGATGGCACCTGGAGAAGGCCTTGCCCAGATGAGCAAAACTGTCGTGGCAGAACATAGGAGGAGAGGTGGTCCTGCAGATATGAAGGTCTAAGGCAGAGAAGGACTTTGTACGTGGTAGCCAGTATCTTGAACTGAGCATGGTAACTGAGCATGGTCGGCCAATGGAGTAAGTGCAGAATGAGTGCGGTATGCATGTTTCACCTAACTCCTGATAATAGCTGATAATAGCTTTTGTACTAACTAGCTTCTGCAGGTTGACTTCAAGGGCAGACCAATGTAGAGTGCATTGCGTTAGTTTAGTCTCAATGCTACCATGGCATGGATCTAGGTAGATAAATTCCATCCTGAGATGAAAGGGGCTAGGAAGCTGACTAACATCAGCTCTGCCCCTGGGAACGCCCCGGGAATGACCCTCCCCACGTTGGTGCGGACTTTCCCTTCCAGGAATTCCCTGCCGGTGTGGCTGTGCTGTTGGTGGCGTGTTTGCCCATGCCAGCATAGGTACCACTTTGTGCTGGTTCCTAAGGAGCTTCACCCCTCCCTCCCAGGATTGCAGCCTTAATGTTGGATCAATGCAAGTATGGAAGATAGTGGTACCATCATGCTTTCTACTCATAGCATTTGTAAGTTAGGGCTGCAATCCTATTCCCACTTAGTTGGGAGTAAAATTCATTGATCAAGTTTAGACTTTAAAGGGGTATGAGAAAAATTCCAGGAAAGGTTAGGCTGTGGTGGCTAGGGAAGATTTTGCAAAAGTAGATTTTGAAGGGGATGGAAACTGCAAGGCTGTTTCAGTTCAGGAAGGAGTAGTTATGAAAGTCAGAAGCATGAAAGGGGAAGTGTAGGAGTCAGTAACTTGTACAGGAAGACAACAGCGAAGTGATGAATAAGTAACGTACCTCACACAAATTGGGATCCAGTGATCTAACCTAGATTTGAGCATATCTGATGGTTTTTTAAAAAACTGTTAATTACAAGCCACATTATAAACTGTGGGTTAAGCTTATCTTTATCATTATGTTCCAATATGCGCTTTCTGCCTTCACCACAGGAATTTTTACCTATTCCCATAGACTATCTTACCAGGCCTAGTAATGGAATAACTGAAAGCTACACCTAACTTGTAATATTTCCCTTTGATTAAGAGTTCAACCTAAAGTGTAGTTACTTAAAGGCAGATTCCATTGAAATAATTAAGACTGATATTGATTTAGTACTGAGAGATAAATTGCTGTCTTATATAATTAATTTTAACTATACTTCTGTTACCTTGAAAGCATTTGCTTTAATTCCTCTGCTTTTAATTCTGTTGTGGTTTGCATTAAAGAATGTTAGCTTTGGAGGCAAAATTGGAAGCTTGAGCAGCCTATTTTCAGCAAGTGAAAGTTCTTCTAATAATGCTAGCTTTGCAAAAGCCCCGTCTTCAATTTCTTCTATCCTGTTTCCAGTAAAGTAAATTCTTCTTAGGGTGGCTTGAAAAGAAACATGCAAAATAATAATATTAAGTGTATACAGTTGCCAGTTAAAACAGAATATAATTGAATTTTTAAAATTTATATTTATGTAGCATATACTGCATTTCAATTATATTTATAAAAGTGTCTATGTTTTAGAATTAAAAAAAAACAGTGACCAATATTAACACTGAAAACAGAACCACTGAACAAGAATCAGTAGATGGCCTATTTGGGGGGAAAGGTCTTGCCGACTCTAGAAAGATTAGAAGGTAACAATATGAGATACAGAGCTGCACCTGCTTGTTTTTGAAGCTAACCTAGTTTTCAATATGGAGGCGCTCACATAGGAAAGAATGTTCACTGAAAGAATTAGGGTTTAGTGTATTTAGGACTTTAAAGATCAATGTTAGCATCTTGAATTGGGCCTGGGCATAACTGTCATTCAAGGCATTTCTCTTAAGACAAGCATTATATGAGAATGCTGTATACAAATCTGTATATAATACATAGCACTGATATAGTATTTTTGAGTGCACTAAGTTCTTCATGGTGCAAGTGTGGTGTAGTGGTTAAATTGTTGGAGTAGGATCTGAGAAACCCAGGTTTGAATCCCTACTCTGTCATGGAAACTTGCTGGGTGACCTTGGACCAGTCACACGCTATTGGTAAGTATTTGGATGAGAGACCGCCAAGGAATACCCAGGGCGTGGTGTGGAGACAGGCAGTGGCAAACCACCTCTGAACGTCTCTTGCCTTGAAAACTATGGGGCCGCCATAAGTCAGCTGTGCCTTGATGGCAAACAACAACAGCAACAACAACAACCACAGTTCTTCTCAAGCTATCTTCTTGTAATTCCTACTACAACCCCATGACATAAGTAATTGTTATTATCCTCATATTGCAGGGAGCAAATATGGGACTAGCTTGGGTAATTCCTTGGCTCACATTTCACAATTAATTTTTTGTAAGAAAAGGTTATCTGTATAATTGACCTGTGTAGGGTTGCCAGCTCTGGGGAATCCCCTGTCCACAGCTGGTGTTTCCAGCCACTGCTCTGAGCAGTGGCAGAAGAAAAATACAATTAAAAGAATGGCCATCAGCCATCAGTATGACATCACCTCCAGAAAAACTGGAGGGGAGAGGATATGGGCAGGTAACCATTGGCCAACAATGGAACATCACTTCTGGGAAAACCCAGAAATGATTTTATGTCTTTCTGTGGAGTGACTGAAGGTAAGACCATAGAGTATTTGGTGATTCCTAGAAAGGATTTCCAGTTTTCTGTGGAAGTGACATCAGTCATCTCTAGCAATCTCCGAAAACTCTGTAGTTTTACCATACAATTTTGACCAATTACTAGAGAGGTGTGACATCAAGTTTTTCCTGGAAGTAACATCACACAGTTGTCTAGTGGCCACATGCCTGTGTCCCCTCCTCTTCAGTTTCCTGCTGGTTGCTAGGCCAGTCCTGGAAACCCTAGAGCTGTGACACTAACATTGCTCATTCTATTATTTTATAAGCATCTTGGGACCTTGCATGGAGATTGTTTAAAGAGTACCTGCAAATAAAACGTTTCGAATGATATTCAATTTACTTTGTAGAAAATAATGAACATACATTATTCTAAACTTTCAGTTTTAGTTAATTCTAAATAAATTAAATTCTAAAGATGTACTTACGAATTTCAGCAAAATCGGAGGTTTTGACCTTCTTGATTTTGTTGAATCGTGCATAAAGGTAGCCTGTTTCCTTTGGCAGAATTGGAACACTTTCAATATTTGTTTCTTCACAGTAAACTGAACCACTTAAACAAGCACACAGCAAACAAGTAGGCAAATCTGAAAGCATATAATTGATTTTTCTGTATAAAGCAGAAAACTGAAAAAATGATTGTGAGTTTGTGGCAAATGTTTAGGAAGTGGACACCGTAAATTCAAATGATGCATTTTATATAACAATATGCAGACATTTTATTGTTCTCTTTGGTACCCTCATGTATGTTTTTGTTAGCTCCACTCAAACACATTTATGAAATGCTATTATAACATTTTATAGAATTTTGTGTTCAATTGATGTGTTCAGGTAGCCCTAAAGATGATAATGAGGGAAACTGATACAACAGAAGACAGCAACAAAAAGTGTTTAAATCTTCTGACGAGACCTTGCTAATGGGGGGGGGGGTTTACCTGCTCCCTCATGGTGATGAAACCCAGTTTTGCTTCTGTTGACTCATTACTTCATCTAAAATTAATTGCCTAAAAGTAATTAATTAATGTTAACCTAATATTATTTTTCTTGTACTCTCCGTGTTACAAAGGGTCTGTGTGGCCTAATTAATGTTGTGGAAAGATCTGATTAACTGTTGGCGTTTATATTTTCAAAAGCTGGGTATCCATTTTTTTGCTTCTCTATCCCAAAAGCCAAGGTCTAACACAATATTTGATGTACCCAGCATCATCTAACTTCCTGACCTCCATTTCAGAAAGGCTACCAACTGTGCCTGTTTTTCTGGCAATTTGTATCAAAGATAGGTAAAAAGACAGTGGAGGGGGCATTTACTGGGAAACCACTGCACTTTGCTGCTCTCCTATAGCAGTTACTGGTTCCTCAAAACAAATTACTAATTGTACTGTGCCTTATGTGTGTATGCCATATTGTGTTTTTAGGAATTGTTTACTTTATTTAAGCATGGTATTGTCATATGGTGAAAACTTACCTGTAACTTTTGTTGGTGAAGCTTCAGGTACCTCTTCATCTCTCTGGACTTGTATTTCATTTTCATGGAAAATGACCATGCCGTTATTTTCCTTTTACATTGGAAATTAAAAAACACATTACAGATATCAAGGTATTGTTCATTAATAGCAACAATCAAGCCTTTATAGTTCGATAAAGGAATGTTTTATAGAACTTTTTGCTGCATATTGGAAAAATATGGGAAGCCCCAGCCCCCTGGCTCACCCGGGGTCGTATTTGTGGCATAAGGTCAGGGAGCAAGTAGGGAGGAGGCTGCTGGGACGGTTGGGCTCGTGCTCAGGTTTGCCGGCATGGGGAGGAGTCACGTGGCAGCCTGGGCCCAGCACCTCCTTGGCGCATCATGGGGGGGCCAAGCAGAAGTGCCCATGTGGGTAGGGACCTCAGGGCCCCACCCTGGCCCACCTCCTTCTATTTAACCAGCCTGGTGCTGGAGGGGCTGCCCTTGTGTATTGGAAACAATACAGGAAATTCTTTTTTAATGTTTAGCAATACTAACTAGATATAGCAGCTCTTTGAGTGATATTTCACACCGAATATAGATAGTAAATGGAAACTACCATAACTTTTGTTATGGAAAAATGTGACTCTAACAGCAAATACCAGACATGACTGAGTCTGTAAGGTAAATGAAGACCACCTTTTAATGTTTAATAACAAAGATTATAGTATACAATAAATAATAATTTTCTTTTGGCATTGGAAGCATGGCAAGATAGCTTAGTGACGGGAATCTATTTTCAAATGCACTCCCCTCCATTTATTACCCCAACTGGTGGCCTGTCTTGAATGTCTTTAATGCATACTGAGTGAGACCCTAAAAGCATGACAATGTGATGGTAGACTGGTAAATATTATATGCATGTGTATTTCATATCTATTCCAGTCACTCAATTAGGGAGACAGTATTGTGAAAATGAGTTTGGGTAGGTGGCAGGGAGGGTAAAGCTAGAAGAATGCTATAACATGGTGTTAAAGCAATTGAACAAATAAATATGTGTAAAGTGCCATCAGGTCACAGCTGACTTATGGCAACCCCATCAGGTTTTCAAGGCAAGAGACTGACAGAGGTGGTTTGCCATTGCCTTCTTCTGAACAACAACCCTGGCATTCCTTGGTGGTCACCCATACCAATTACTAACCAGGGGTGACCCTGCTTAGCTTCTGAGATCTGATGAGATCAGGGTAGCCTGGGCCATCCAGGTCAGGGCAACTAATTGTATACTGCTCCATACAATATCATAATTACAGCTGAGACATCTAATGGGATAAGGGAGCTGTAGCTGACCTTCCCCTTCACTCACTACATTGCTTTGGCGGTAAAAGGATAGGCTGCCTTTGTAGGTCACTATTTATTTATTTATTTCATTACACTTTTAACCCGCCCTCCCCGGCCCAAAGGCCAGGCTCAGGGCTGCTCACAAATACTGAAGTATAAAATTAATAAAAACCCTTCAAATATAGTTTAAATACATATAAAATAGCCCAAATCAATCAAACAGGGAGTAATAGTGTCCTTAATGGTGCTGAAGTCACATAAAAATGGTCTGCAGCATAATAGGTGGAACTGACCTCCCCCTAAATAATATGGCATAAAAGTACCAAGAAATTAATAAAAGGACAAATTCCCAAACAGGTGGTATGATGTCCAAGGACATCACAACTGACTGATGGGAACCTTTTGCCTGGGATTTGAGTGTAGTACTAAAGGGAATACAAAGTTAATGAACATTGCTTTGGCAGTAAAAGCATAGGCTGCCTTTGTAGGTCACTATTTATTTATTTCATTACACTTTTAACCCGCCCTCCCCAGCCCAAAGGCCAGGCTCAGGGCCACTCACAAATACTGAAGTGTAAAATCAATAAAAACCCTTAAAATATAATTTAAATACAAATAAAATAGCCCAAATCAATCAATAAACAGGGAGTAATAGTGTCCTTAATGGTGCTAAAGTCACATAAAAATGGTCTGCAGCATAATATGTGGAACTGACCTCCCCCTAAATACTATGGCATAAAAGTACCAAGAAATTAATAAAAGGACAAATTCCCAAACAGGTGGTATGATGTCCAAGGACATCACAACTGACTGATGGGAACCTTTTGCCTGGGATTTGAGTGTAGTACTAAAGAGAATACAATGTTAATGAAGTGTATGTTTTTACACAGAAGCATGATGAGACAAAACTTGTTCTAGGGCTTATAGTTGTCACAAGTGCTTGGTTAGGTTTCTGCATGCAAATTGGTCCTCAGATGTTAGGTAAAGATTCTGGATAGAAATGATCTGCCATGGTTATCAAGCTTTTTATAGGACATGGGTAACTATGGTGTTCCATGCCATGGGGCTGCCTTTTGTCAGAAACTGCAAGTGGTCCAGAGCACCATAGCAAGTGCTAAAAGGAAAACACCATAACACTCATATTACCCCTGTATTAAAAGATCCACATTGGCTTCCCCTTTTTGGGGGGATTAGTTCAAAATTCTGGCCATGACATGTAAAGGTCCGGGGCCTATGTCATTTGAAGGGTCTTCTGCATGAACCTGCCTTTACACCGTTTCTTAGAAGCCCATCCATCCATCCATCCATCCATCCATCCATCCATGTTGCTGTCATATTTTGGGCTGGTAGTTTGTGCAAATTGTTTTGTACTGTTACCCACTTTTACTGTGATTGGTTGATCAATTGTATGATCTGTAAATCTTAACATGCAAATGATATAAGAAAATTATATGCAAATATGTTTAGCAAATAATGATTTTCATCTGCATGCCTCCTCCTCATTAATACTTATACCTACAACAACAACACAATCTTTTCTGAAGCCATTACCTGTCTGTAGTCCTGGCTGTTTCCATATGCTTTGGTAACTCTTTCAGCAGCAAAAAAAATCCATGTTATAAGTGTTTTCCAAGCCTTTAATATCTATGTGCAGTATTTTTTTTAAATTAAAGTAGCCCTGGAATGCTGTGTGGGCCAAAGCTGTACTGCTTCTGTTTATGAATTGAAAACCCCCACTAAGAAACACTAAATGCTATCCATTTAAACAGGGAGGAGTGAGATAATTTTCATAGGCTAGGCATAGACATCTTGCATAAATGAGTCATAAGACTAGATAGGTGTACCAATATCAAAAGTTCTGAGAAGAGTTATATAGACCTGTATTATGCATTGTGTGGGTTAATTATATCAAGTTAATTTTGTTCTAGCATTATGAAAGGATAAGCAATTGGTCCTTATTAACTTTATTTAATATCAGATCAACATCAATATATCTGATTCTCAACATGGCTAAATCTGTGAATACTTAAATCTGGAGACTGGGGCCATGAGCAGGCAAGACCGTTTGAACAAACCTGAGGAAAGTCCCAAATAATAGAAGCAGTAATTGTACCTTTAAGAAACAGATGCCTGCAGTAGCCATTGAGGGTTGCTAGGCAACCATAAAAGACTTGCCAGTTGAAGTCTTGGTTTCTGTCGGTAAGAGACAGGGCCCTATCCATGGTTGTTTTGGCCTTTGAGGGAGTGCTTATTGGGGTCAGGCCCGGCAGCAGCCACTGGGCCACTTGATGACATGTGAGTTCCATGACTCACCCATGCCCAGCTACTCACTGCTGTTTAACAGCAGCCACCATATGAAAGCCAGTGTGGTGTAGTAATCTGAGTTAAAGTCTCAGATTAGGATCTGTGGGTCCCCTGTTTGAATCCCTCTGCTGTGGAAGCTTACTGTGTGACCTTGGGTCAGTCACATACTAGCAGCCTAACCTGCCTCACAGGGTTGTTGTGAAGATAAAACTAGAGGAGAGGAGAATGGTGTAAGCTGCTTTGGGTCCCCATTGTGGAGAAAGGCAGGATATAAATAAAGTAAATAAATAAATATCAATATAGCCAAAGGTGAGGGAAGATATAAAATATAGGTTGGTAGATAGAAGAGAAGGAATCAGGAAAAGGTGAGAATATGGTGGAGGAGGGAAAGAAAAAATATAGTGGGAGGGGGATGGGGGAAACTGAGATGCCTCTTGCAAGTCTAAGAATTTCCTTACTGAGCCTGGCCCAGTGACTGGCACTGTGCAATGTGGCCAGACTTTTCCCAAGGAGAGGCTACCAAGATAGGAAAGGAAGAAAAACTGAAGACTTGTGTGTGTGTGGGGGGGGGAGATATAGGTAGGTTGGCTGTTGGGTGGGAAGAAAAGAAGGAGGCAGAAAAGGAGAGAGGATAAGGGGGCTTTCAGGCCAGGGAAAGATGAAATGGTGGAGGAGGGGAAAATGAGATGCCCCCCATGTCCCCCATTTGTATATTCTAATTTTGTATGTTCTAATTCTCAATCTGGATACATTTGAGGATACTTTAAATCAGAGATTGGAGCTGTGAATGATTTCTACACACCTGAAAAACATCCCCGTTTTGCAGAAAGATACATTGGGGAGTTTAAAAAATCCAAATGATAAAAGGCGCTTTAACAAATGGATACCCTCCGTGGTCGTCGCTAGGCAACCACAACAGTTTGCCAGCATACCCTGCTTTGTTTCTAGCAGTAAAAGGCAGGGGAGGTGACAGAGCCCATTCTAGGACTACTTTGGCATTTGAAGGAGGACTCATCTGGGCCAGGTCCAGCAGCAGGCACCACCTAACTTGTATGACTCACCTAGGTTTGGCCAGCTTGCTACTGTTCAACAGCAGCCACCCTATAAAAGCCAATGTGGTGTAGTGATTAGAGATTCAGACTTCGGTCTGGAAGACACATGTTCAAATCACCAGTTTGCCTTGGAACTTTGCTTGGTGGCCTTGGGCCAGTCACATTCTTTCCGCCTAACCTACCTCACAGGGTTGTTGTGAGGATAAAAAGGAGAAGATGAGAATGATGTAAGCTGCTTTGGTCCCCACTGAAGAGAAAGGTTGGGTATAAATGAAGTAAATAAATAAATATAACTGACAATGGGAGACTGATAAAAAGTAGATTGAAAAGGAGAATGACTGAGAAGGTGAGACTGAAGCAGGGAAAGCTGAGAAGATATGAGGGTTGCCAGAAGGATGGGAAGAGGAAATAGGGCAGAGAGGGGGATATAGGGAAAAGTGAAATGCTCCCTGCAACTCCTTGCCGATTCCCTGCCATGCAAGTGGGCCTGGGCTAGTAGCCAGCACCACATAACTGGGCCATAGCTTTCCTTGGTAGAAGCTTCCAGGCGAAAGGAAAAGCTGGAAATGGTGGAACATATAAATGTAGGTTGGCTGTTGCGTGGGAAGGAGAAAAGCAAGCAGGAAAAGGGGAGAGGCTATGGTTTTTTTTTTAGAAAAGCGAAAGAGAAAACAGTGCAGTTGGGGAAAATGAGATAACCCCCCGCAGGTCTTTGTGGGTTCCCACTTGCATATCATATCCTTTGATATCCTATCTAAATAGAAGTATCCTGATTCTTAGTATGCTGCTGTTCTCTAAAACTTTTTCAATTGGTTTGGATGGGATTTCCTAGAGAATCTTCATGGTTATAATATAGGTTCATATGTTCATCAAAAACATCCTACAGTAATGCCATCTACCGGTGATAGAGATTTATGAGTCATTCTTAATGTTTCACTATTAATTAACTTTTATAATAGCAAACAGATACTTTTTAGGAAAGTTAAAAAAAGAATTAAGCAGTTTTGTATGGACATGGGTAATCATTAAAATGTCACAGGTATTTCACTATCTAGAGCATGCAGCCACACAAACCACTAACAAAACAGTGGAGTCCTAAGCAGAGTTATACCCCCCCTAATCCCATTCACTTCAGTGGTCACAGAAAGGCATAACTCTGTTTAGGACTGCATTGTAAGTTTGTTATTTCCGTTCAGTATTCAGCTCAGTACAGTATTATAAGCTTGTAAGCCACACTAGATTCTCTGTGTGTACTGAGTGTGACAGAGAATGTCATTCTCGAAATTAGTTCTAAAAACTAGAAATTAGGAGATGCTACTGTGTGATGTTGTAATCCACAGGTATGTACTATTTATTTTGAAAGTAAATGTGTACATTTAGTAGTATTTGATAATGGGTACAGTATTCTGTTTTAGCAAAAAAGATGAAACTTATATGTCAAAAGTACTGAAGTTCTTCATTTATATTGTACATTTAATGTGCAACATGCTTTACAATTTTTACAGTATTTGCCCATGAAATAGACCACTAGTATTCCTATTTTACAAATGGGGTCTGAGACTGAGAGACAATCACTTACCCAAGGCCATAAAATGACTTCAAGGCAGCAGGTTTCCCAAACATGTCCAAAAATATATGTAGCTAGTGGATTACCCTGACTTTGCTGTGTATTAATTTAGAAAAACCACTCTTTGTGATAGTGCTAATCATGGGGAAATTGTACTGTGGGAACAGAAACAAGAAATCTCCAGTCTTGCAATAAAACTTTGACTGACTTTGACTCATGCAGTTTGTGGTCTATATGGATTTTATGTTACACCTTCATACGTTTTCTTAGAGCCTGTTGCCTTCTGCTACTTTAAAAGAAATATAGTTTAAATTTAACTTTATAACGACCTGTTCTGGATCATCTGGCATAGTTTTACTTTTCTGCTTGTTTTTATATTTACCCATGGAATATGTGCACATGCACAGATGATTTGTCTGCATAATGGGAAAAGTAAAATATAACTTGGAAAATACCTTATTAGTTACTGCATCCTGTGGTTTGTCTTCATTTTCCTTAAATACTGTGTCTTCAAGAGTGGCCAGTCCATAATCATAAAACGTAACGTATTGCTGATTAGGTGGTGCTAACTTCACCACAGGCATTAAAAAATAGAGAAAGAGAGCAAACTGCTGCAAAGTCTTCATTTCAAAAGATCAGGCTTGTATCGCTCTGGAAGGACTATGGAGAATGAATTCTTTGTGACTGGAAATACAAAGCAATCTGTCAAAACAATATTTAAAGCGTAGTGGACTAGTTGGCAGCAGTTTCTAATGCAAAAGGAACATGGAAAGAGTATTAACTCTTGGTGTTCTATATTTAAATATTTTTAATCTTAAAATAATGTGTAATGTAACCATTTCTTTGCACAAAGTTTTTAGCTAAAAGCTGATACAATTGCAGGATATGTTTTGTGAATTTGAGTGCTGATAGGAGTGTTTAGAAAACATAAGTTGAGATCTGGTTCGTATGGTAAATAAATAGTTAAAAGAAGAAGCAGGGCTCAGCTGAGCTTAGCCTGGGAGTGAAAAGAATTATTAAGTGCTGTTTTGGTATAGCAAAATCACTATGTTATAAAACTAATCTGTTTTGTATGTGGCTCTAAAATATAAAACTAAGAGAGAAATGTAAATTCATTTAAAAGCAAAAACTTTATCAAGGTAAAATATTGTACTTGGCTAGTATGTAGTCTAGTTACCATGTACACAAAATACATACAACTGTAGTTCTGTAACAGTAAGACAAAATCAGTTAATATAAAGATAAGATCTAGGAGAACACTTACCTTTTTAGTTGACTTGAGATCTTTTTATAGTATTCTAAATGCAATCACTTCTTTTTATCCGTTAATTCCAAATGACCAATCAATCATGGATTTTTTTCAACAGGCTGAAATATTACTGTAAAGATTGACAGACTTTAAAATACTTTATGTGGGGTAGAGAGGGGCTGTGTCAGCATTCTTTCCTGGAACAAGAGATAATATCCTGGAATGTAGTCTTCTATAAAAATAGTTTTATAGGTAAGTCAGTTTTGCTCAAGTAACATATTGAAGCAGATCCCGATTAATATGTCAACCTAGCTGCTTTTATTGTTTAAAAAATGTAATGGATCAACTTCAGCGTCAGGCAGTAAAGACAAGCAAAGGCATGTGCTTTTCATTAAGTTTAGTGTTTTAATGGGAAACAAAGAAGCTGACTTCCGTTTCAGATGTCTGTAGAGCTGAAATATTCGCATTCCATTTTAGTCACTTGGTGCAGTAAAATGCTGCACTGCAATTCAAATCCCTACAAAAGAAGCTCAAACTTTTGTTTTGTAGTATAAACTTCAAAGTATTCATCAGCAGATACTTCTTTCCACTGATGAGTTTAGTTTCTTTCCTTAGCAATGTTAGAGTAGTAGTGCTTCCAGTTTTGGGGAAGTCTGTCTAGCATTCCAAGCTGAGAGCTCATCATACAAAATGCTGGAGTGCTTTTATTTAGAGTTCAACTTGTGGTAGAAACACAATGCATAGTAAGGCATTTCATTAGAAATGTCATTAAGTCACCTTGGAGTGCACCAAATTCATGGATAAAAATCCAATGTTGCGGAACACCCTAAGGGAGTGGGACAAATATAAAAAATATCTGGTACCAGAGATATCCCCAATAACGACTTTCACTAAAAGCGCACTGTATCCTCCAGGACAAGAGGGAGACAACTATAATACATGGAGGCAACTTCATATAAATAGAATTCAGGATATTACGGAGCGAAAGACAATCCAAAGCAAGACCGCATTACAACAAAAGCTTTCCCCCCTGGCACTGTCATGGTACCAATTTCTGCAATTGAAACATTTCATCCACATGCCCCAAATCCAACAAAGTTTGCACAGGCCTCCAACACAATTCGAAACAAAGGCACGGAATAGGCAAGGGTATCATACGAGGATTATTGCCAAATTATATAAGATACTTTTGGAAAGTCTCCCACAGACCCCATCTTATATCAGCAAATGGGAAATAGACAGTGGGGGGGCCATCCCAAAAAAGAAATGGGAAAAAATTTGGAGAGCTTATCCTTTCAGATCAGTTGCAGTTAATATAAAAGAGCAAGCGTACAAGTTTATGAGCAGGTGGTACATGACACCTGACAGGCTACATAAGATAAAACAGACATATCCAAATAAATGTTGGAAAGGGTGTGGGGGGAAAGCGGACTTTGCTCACTGTTGGTAGTTATGTCCTAGAATCAAAGAATTCTGGGGAAAAGTTATTTCTGAAATAGAAAAAATTGTTTTGTATAAATTGAACCCGGTACTACCTTATGTATTGTTACATCTACATGTATTGTTACATCTCCGTGGCGCAGAGTGTTAAGCTACAGTACTGCAGTCAAAAGCTCTGCTCACGACCTGAGTTCAATCCCGACAGAAGTCGGTTTCAGGTAACCGGCTCAAGGTCGACTCAGCCTTCCATCCTTCCGAGGTCGGTCAAATGAGTACCCAGCTTGCTGGGGGTAAAGGGAAGATGACTGGGGAAGGCACTGGCAAACCACCCCGCAAACAAAGTCTGCCTAGAAAACGTCGGGATGTGACGTCTCCCCATGGGTCAGGAATGACCCGGTGCTTGCACAGGGGACCTTTACCTTTTACATGATGACCAACATGAAGACGTATGTAAGAAGGAGCTTACTTCAATCTTGATTTTGGCAGCACAGAGTCTTTTAGCGTTGTTTTGGAAAAAGAAATCCATCCCAACATTGATACAATGGTACTCCAAAGTGTGGAAGCTAATGATAATGGATAAAATATCGTCACAGATCAGCGCCTCGGAGGATGCAAAAGCAAATTCAAACTACTTAAAAAGATGGTTTCCCTTTATTACGTATGTAATGAACGATGACACTCATCAGAATGTGAGTTCCTCTAAGTCGGCATCCATACTTCAAATATGGTCCATCTTATAAACTTTAGGTATAAGTCAAAGTCAAAAAATCTTTAATGGCATAAAAAGAGCATAGAAAAAGCATGTTAAAATAGTACAATACTTATCAAGTTCAATATAATACAGTAGTAGAGTTCCACTATAGGCACCAAAGAACACAAGCAATTGGCACAGCTATTGTCAGTATTAAAAGCAATAGCTAAAATTATTGCCAAATATTTGGCAACTGCTTCTGTAGAGTTGGGGGACTTATCCGCTAGTAATAGTTGGGTAGTCCTATTCGCTGGGCCAGGGAGATTGGATCTATGAAACGATTTCTTAAACCGGAGAAAAAAGGGCAAATCAGTAAGATGTGAGTTACGGAATCGGGTTCGAGGTGGCAAAAATTACATAATCTGTCTCTAAACGGGATCTTGTGGGATCTCCTGGAGAACTGCTGAGGGAAAGATTTTAAATCTGGCGAGCATAAAAGCCCGCCGATGAAGGGGATTAGTGAGGTTTTGTATGTAGGGGGCACCTCCGGGGATATAAGTCGTCAGTCCGTGGAAACGGGGAACATGTCATAGTGGGGCCTGCATTTATGATCCGTTTTTCAATGTCCCTAATTCTTTGCCAGATGGTGAAGAAAATTTGAGACTCACCACAATTATTTAGTGAGTCTAAATTAATTCCTAAGGAATTAATTTTTTGCCGAATGAATTGGTACAATGAGGAGACGTAGGAATCCCTTAGCATGTCATGCAGTAATGTGGAAAGATCAAAACGGAAGTGAATACGAAGCCACAGCTTAACGGTGGCAGTCCAGGCTCTTGTAGACAGAAGGTGGAGGCCAAGCTCTTTACAAAGAGTGTAGAGATTAATCATGTTGGGCAACCCCAGTGTTCGTCGTAGGAAAGAAGCCAAACTACGGTCGACATCCAAGGTAAGAGCCTGGATCCAAACGGGGATACCGTATAATAATTGATTAGAAACTTTCAATGAGTAGATCTGAATAGCTGCAGGGATAAACTGATGTCCTTCTTGGTAGTGGAATTGTGTCACTGCTTGGGATTGGCTTCTTGCTGCAATAATAGCTGCTTTCCGGTGGTGTGACCAGTTGAGATTGTGGTGAAAAAGAAGGCCCAAGTATCTAAAGGACTTAAATTGTTCGACTGGGTTGCCATCAATTTTCCATGTTTGGCCCTTCCAGGTTTTAGAAAATATCATAATCTTAGATTTCTCAGAGTTAATGATTAAGTCATTCTGTGAGGAGAAGATGGAAAAGGCAGATAAAAGCCGTTGAAGGCCAATTCTAGTTATGGATAGGAGAACAGCATCATCCGCATATAGCAGGAAGGGGACTGGTGAGGAATTCATCCTGGGTGCAAGATTTTCAGATGTGGATAAATGGGGTGGTAAATCCGACATAAACAGATTAAATAAGGCCGGAGCAAGTAAGCAGCCCTGCTTAGGTACAATGTTGTACTAGGTCTGCCTTTCACCCCTACTGTATTGACTAAGTATACAATATTGTAGAGCAATTATAAATGCACCAAAGTTGGAATGAGGTAGTTGATGTTGTTATGTAAACCTATGTTTTGTTATTGTTAAGTAAGAAAATTAATAAACTTTACATTAAAAAAGTCATTAAGTCCTATGTCCTGTTATGAGATATGTTCTCACCATTGCATGCCTCTTTAAAAACAAACAAACAAACAAAAACCCTCTGTTGGTTTACCCAGACAATGAAGATAAACAAGACCCAGATGTACAAACAACATTTTTATTTTGAAATGAATCATTATTAGAACTGTTCGTGGTTTGCCAGTGTTATGTTACTTTTAGTTAGGTCACTAAAAGAAGATGTATCAGCTGAGTATTTTAGGGTGGAGGTTTTTTTTAAAAAAAGTCCAAAGCTGTGCCATTGAAGACACAGAAGCCAGAAATCTGAAACCAGCTATTTGTTTTTTAACACCTTTGCCGATGGAGGTGAATGCTTTAGTTTTTAGTACATTTACAACCTGTGTTGATAGTGCTTCATTTGAAATTTGATCCCTTGAACATAACTATTTTCCAAGATATCCCTGCACAGATGGGGAATAATAAATGAAGCAAGGTCACCTTTAAGATGGCCAAATTTTGCGCCTTGGCATGTTTAACAAGGAAGCAGCTGGTTAAGTCTTTATTAATTATGTCTCTACCACTGAAATCTGCCTATTAAGCTTTGAAATGTTGTATGTAGTTGTGCTGATGACTCTGTCCATGTGTCAATTTTGACTGATCTGTTATTGTAAGATATCTAAATAAAGCCTAGATTTGGTCCAAAAGTAATAATTAAAATATCAAGTCAGTGGTCTGTCTTTTCATCATTTGTTCTTAGATATTAATGAATGAAAGTTTTCTACGGACAACTGTTGCTGCCATTGTATATTTCATAATAAATGTAATTCTTGACACCCTCTTCTCTTATGTGGAGAGGGGTTATTTTTGTTAGGTGATGTAATTCTTGAAAGCCTTTTCCACTTATGCTATTCCTCCAGTTCATCCTAGCAAGTTGAAAATGTGTGGTCTGAAATCCAGTTGTGAACTTTGATTCTAATGTTTACAGATGATTTAGTTTGTAATGAGTATTACAATGATCTTCTGAGATTTTGTCTTCAGATACTAGAAGGTTCTATTGCATCTGCATCTGCTTTAGGCTTGCCAGCTTCTGAACTCCCTGCCAAAACACTTAAGGATTTAAGAGTGGTCTGTTTCTGCACTTTTAGTTCAGCTACCAGAATTTGGGAGATTTATTATACCAGTTGGTGTAGTAGGCAAATCATTCATTCTCTGCCCTTTCAGTTCTATTGCTTCCTTGTTAGTCTGTCAGTCCATCTTCATTTTTTTCTTCCCTTTTCCCCTTTATTGGGGGTACTGAAAATTGCTGGGGAGGTTACATTTTAGATGTTTTACCGTATCTCCCAACAGCAAAGACTGCATTATGGTAGGAACATGCAATAGTGAAGGGCTTTAATGAATGGCAATAGTGAAATAATGAAGGGCAATAGTGAAATAGGCTTTAATGGCCTATTTGGGTGCTTCCCAAAGGCTATTGCTGCATATACAAGCATGAATAAATTGACTTCTGCTATGATCCATCCAGAAGGGGTGTCTGAAGGTTTAAAGGCAGTTTCTGTAAATCACAATGGGAAAAAAACTTAAAAGGTGGCAGATATTTCTGTCTATTACCTCTATTCACCTCAATAGAAGACTAATCCCCCCCCATATATAGCATCAAGAAAAGGAGAGGGCCATATTACATTTGTATACAAGTTACAGTTATGTGCAGTAATTCTCCCCCTTTTTAGGGGACTAACATGTTCTGGTTTATCTTCCTTTCAGGTAAATATAGTATGTAGTCCTTTCATATGCTTAATAGCATTACCCCTCCTCCCACTATATGCACAGCTTGGGACATTTTCTTGGCAGTTCTAAAAGATTCAAAAATCCTTTAGAAGCTATACTGTTGCAGAATGGAGGCAAGGCCTCATGAGTATAAGAGTTCCTCACAAAATAACTTTCCATGGAAAACTAGCATTTCATTGAGAAAGGTTCCATCATACCCTTTCTTGTAATGGGATACCTTGTATGTGTGTGTATAAAGTACCGTCAAGTTGCAGCCAACTTATGGCAACCCCTTATTGGGTTTTCAAGGCAAGAGACTAACAGAGGTGGTTTGCCATTGACTTCCTCTGCATAACAACCCTGGTATTCCTTAGTTGTCTCCCTTCCAAGTACTAACCAGGGCCGACCCTGCTTAGCTTCCGAGATGTGACGAGATCAGGCTAGCCTGGGCCACCTTGTTGTAAGGAGAAGCTTTTTTCCCACTTGGATCAAATTAAAATATGTAATCTTCTCTGATATCTAACTGATGCAGATCTAGAAGAAGAAGAGTTGGTTTTTATATGCCGACTTTCTCTACCACTTAAGGCAGAATCAAACCGGCTTACAGTCACCTTCCCTTCCTCTCCTCACAACAGATACCCCAAGGTCACCCAGCTGGCTTCGTGTGTAGGAGTGGGGAAACAAATCCAGTTCACTAGATTAGCTTCTGCCGCTCATGTGGAGGAGTGGGGAATCTAGGCTAATCATTGCATTTTTTCTGAATGTTTGGATTGAGGCTTAGCCACAGCTTATTTCTCTACAACTTACTTGCAGGTAAGTATGCTATGCATCACAGCCTTAGGGCCAAACTATGTAGCTGTTCTCTGAAACCTTGTTCTATTATGAAGCGCAGTCTAAAGTAGAAGACCAGTATAAACTGAAGATTTTAAAAAGTCTGTTCCCTGCAGCATTTTTTCATTAAAAATCATACCCCACCCCCAGCTCCTCCACACTCAGAAAGGTCAACTGGAGAGGATGAGTGCTTCCAGATGACAGCCAAAAAGGCTACTGAGGGAAGGAGACAATAATTTTCCTCTTCCTTTAAGGAGAAGCCTGGTTACACTGACAAAAATGGAAAAAGTCCTTCTAAACTTCACTCGTGCTTAATTGTTTTAAATTATGGAGGACATGGTACAGCATTACCATTCATACCATAGGCGTCTCCTCCTCACTTTATAAGCACTATAGTCAGCTCACACCTGAATGGCATGTGTTTGGTTTTGAGTATAAATAAAAACAAAATTTATACTTGGAGAAGCACAGTGACACATTGGGCAAAACACAGGACTGCAGCTGGCTGTCATCTGGATTCTCTGTAAAAGTTAAGCGAATGTATGGTTTTAATAATAGAGAAAAGTGTTGGCGTTGATGGAGCTGTAGACAGTTTCTCTTTCTTGATGCCTGGAGCACCAAATTAACTTTCTAGATATTTTAATATGTTGGCCCATGCTTAGAATTCTGTTTATTTGGCTGGCATGCTCCTTCCTTCCCTTTCTCTCAGAAACCTAATTCCAAATAGTGTCTATAGTAACAGGTTGAAATACACTAATTCTTTGAAGTTTATCTAAAATGCTCTGGCTAGTAGCTAACAAGATAATTTTTAACTAATCAGCCTGATATGCGAGGGGGCTGGTTTGCAGGAAAATGCACCCATCTTCCCACAGCAGTCTGTAGAATGGATTTTATCTCGAGCACATAGAACTTTCCCATGATTTTACTAGATGACTTATTGGTGTTTCCTAGTTCCTATTACACGGTATTTGTTTAGCTGTTCAAGATACCTTACTATCTTTTCTAGAATTGTATGTTGCATTTGGAAAATGATCTCCTGGGTATCCAATTTGGAAAGTTTAGTTAATAAAATTTGGAGTAAAGATTGGTGGCAGTAAGAGAAAGAGAGAGATCCAGGAACAACAAAAATAGACTCAAGAATATACTGTATTTCAAGGTTGTGAATTAAAATTAGTTCCTAGATACATGGAACCAAGATGCTAAATAATATCCACTGTTGTTTAAACAAAGCTTTTAGGAATCGCAGGTTCGGATCTTCATACTACTCCAGAGCTGTTCTGGAACATTCTGTGTTTAACATTTATATTGTGTTTCTCGATGAAAGGAGTTGACTCTCAGAATGTATCTTTGGAGTTTCCTCTTCTTTCAGCACCCTCCCCACCCTCCCACACACACATGTGTGTACTACACCTGAAAAGCCATTCTAAACGTTGGAATCCTTCAGAACAATATGGCATGCAGTTAGTGTTGCCAACCACATGCAGCCTGCTGGGTGACCTTGGGCTAGTCACAGTTCTCTCTGAACTCTCTCAGCTTCACCTACCTCACAAGGTGTCTGTTGTGGGGAGGGGAAGGAAAGGTGATTGTAAGCTGCTTTGAGACTGCTTTTGGTAGTGAAAAGCGGGGTATAAAAACCGACTGCTGCTGCTGCTGTTGTTGTTGCCTGGGTCTAATTCAGTATCATTTTAATACTTTGCGAAGCTAGGACCAACATGCATTGTTGAAGACATATGCCTGGATGATTCAGTAATAATACAGCACTCTGGTAATGTACAAGTGCATATTTTACTATTTCCTGTTTTAGAAAATAGTAAAAAGAAATCAATTAAGTTATGTATTTTAGAATGTTAATACATTAAAAAATGCATAGTAAGGATGCAAGATGTGTTAGGCATAATTTTCTTTCAACCTGTGATACTCGAAAGCTGCATTTTAAGACAGTGTCACAAAAACAGCATTTGATCATTTTAATGGTTAAAGGGAATACAAATTAAATTTATTTTTTTTAGTTCGTCGAATCGGTTTGTCAGAGCTTGTACCCATAGTAAAGAGGCAAAAACATTTTGAATTATTTTGTACATTAATGGTAAATTCTTACATATGGTATAATAATTCTGAATAATGCATCATTGCTGAAATATTATCTAGCAACATAAAATTCTTAACTCAGTGCACACACACTGAGTCTGCACCAGGGTTGCACAGTTAGCTTCTTTTTAATGAGAAAAGTTTGGAAGTGGGCTGAGCAAAACACAGAATTACAAAAAAAAATTAAATGGTAAGTTAATGTCATTAATGGTCTTGTATTGTCACTGAATGTTGATGACTGTTAATAGGTTGGAAGGAAATGTAATGCACCCTGTATATCTGAATAAATTATAGATTAAGTGTGCTTGAATCCACCATAGAAATCTTACACTGGTAGCAGACTTTCAAATTTAGTCTTGAAGCATTTGTTTTGTCTTAATTTATAGATAAATTAATTTTCTCCTGGCCATTTTTGTCTAGTGGCTAATATTGCAGTTTATTATTTTAAGCTCCTGAGCAGATATTATCCTTTGAATGGCATGGCAAAATGTGAATTATAACAGAAGCGATTGCTATAATGCATTTTAAATTATTTTTAATATTTAGTTGTCATAGATACATGTATGTATTTATATACTGTAATGTGGTCAAACACATGCTAATAATGAAGTGCCAACATATCTCTTAAAAGTGCAGTCCACATCCTTTAAGTCAGCGATTACTTTGCTACTTGATTTATTAGGATTTGATTGTGCATTTAGCATGTAGTATAAATGTGTATAGCTAGGCATTCTTAACTGTGAGTCATCATTACATGCTGCAGATACAGTTTGCCATTGAATCAGTGGATTTAATCCAAAGGCACCCTTGTGTAAGGGAATTCAGAGGTTTTGGTTGCTTTCCCACTCAAACCTCCTGTGCTGTATCCCATGCTGTAATTTTTCCTTTGTATTATATTTAGATCAGACAAGCTAAATGCAAGCAAAGCTTTGATGTAGTTGAAAAACTGACTGGATTCGTATGATAGGTTGGTCTAAGGGCCACCAGTGACGCACCACTCACAGAACTGATAATTCTTGCCCCTCCGTTCTTACTGTGGTACTTTCTGAAACGTGATGCATGAGAATTGGTTGACCCTTAGAAATAATGTGGAGTGCTATGTGGAACTTTAGTGTGTGTGTGTGTGTGTGTGTGTGTGTGTGTGTGTGAACATCAGAAAAAATACTCCTTCTTTGTGTCCCCACTTCTCTTTGCAGAAGTTAACTTATGATCTAGTCTAATATTTAAAGTACTTCTATAGTCAGGTTACATGATTTGAAGATTCGAGATCTTTTTTTGTGTAGACTGATCTTTGATGTAGAAACGCTTGGTAGTTTCATTGAGCAGACCTACTTCAGCTGGCACATAAATGAATCATATTTCCCAAATGTTTCAGTTTGCTTTTTGAATGGGTACTATTTATGATATGCTATGTCTGTGTATTATAATCACTTAATATAAGTAAGTATCAAAATAGTCTTCATCCCTTCCTCTGTGATCTTGATCCTGGTCCTCATAGTTTTCTTCTGCTTCGTGGTTTTCTTCTGCTTCGTCATATTCTTCTGGAGTCAGGTATCTTCGGAATACTGGAGTCCTCAGCTGTGTTCGCTGGTTGGAACTAATTTTTTGTTCACCGTAATAAATACTGCGTATGTGAGGAAAGCAGAAGAAGGCATATGTACTTATTGGGGCTGTGAGCTTATTTTGGTCCACCCGGATATAGGTCAAGTGTTTGAAGTTCAGTGGATCAATAGAAGGACACATTAAAGTAATATTTATAACTGTAAAAAACCAAAAACAATTTAGTTAAATTCTGAACATAGTAATTCAAACCTATGATTTAATGAAATAATATTTGCCATTGCTAAAGTTTGTGATAGTTTGTGCAGTTAAACCTATTTTCTATACAACATATGAAACATTCCCTATATACTCCATTGATTTTTTCAAACATTTGATGCCACCTTTCTCCAAACATAGGGAACTTACAAATTGCTAACAAAGCATTAAAATAATACATTGACATTATTAACAACTTAAAATACCAAATAAATCTGAAGAAGTGACTAAAGTCAGAGCGGCAGGAACAGCACAACAGCCAGATTACCATGAGCAAGGCAACAATAGAAAAAAATGGGGGGGGGGAGAGAAACCTCTATTACGAAAACTTAGGCAAACACAGACAACTTTGCCTGGTGCATAAAGAACAACAGAGAAGGCACCAGGCAGTTTTCCTGGGCACAACTACAGAAAAGGTCCTCTCCTTGGTCACTGCTTTATATGGCCTCATGTCAAACCATGATTAAGGAAGCTTAATAAAAAACACACCACGAAATAAATAAATAAATAAATGGTTAAGGAACCTTAATAATAAAAACCATTAAATAAACAAATAAATAAACCATTAAGGAAGCTTAATAATGTCTGTTGACAGACCATCATTTTGGATTGACTAGCAAACCATAATGTTGTGTGTAAAGTGTGGTCAAGTCACATCTGACTTATGGCAACTCAGTAGGGTTTCCAAGGCAAGAGACTAACAGGTGGTTTGCCCTTGCCTTCCTCTGCATAGCGACCCTGGTATTTCTTGCTGGTCTTCCATCCAAATACTAATCAGGACTGACAACTGCAATCTTAAATCATGGTTAAAAAGAATTTAAGACCATTGCTTCTGTGAAATGACAAACCATAATTCAGGCCACTTTAAGGAAGTACGTTTATAAACTTAAAAAACTAAATGCTTAGAGGATGGATCTCTAAACCATAATCTCCCTGTTTGTTTGCTTTTGTGGGAATATTCAGTCAGCCAACTTCTGCAGGATTGCATCTATGTAGCATCCATGTAGCGAAAGTCGGATGATTGAATAGTCCCACAAAAGCAAACAAACAGGGAGATTATGGTTTAGAGATACATCCTCTAAGCATTTAGTTTTTCAGTCAGCCAACTTTTGCTACATGGATGCTACATAGATGCAATCCTGCGGAAGTCAGCTGATTGAATATTCCCAAAAAAGAATATTCTCAAAAAGTCACAGGACAGCTCTAAATACAATGTTCAATTTAGTAAGGACTGCTGTGAGAAGAAATAGGTACTTTTAGTAGATGCCTTGAGACTGTAGATCTGCAATCTAGAGGATGTTCATAAGTCCTCTTAAATGAACTTTCAACACAAATGAAAATCTATTCTTTGTTTAGATTAGAGCACACGTAACTTGCATGGTGCAGTAATTAGGGGGCTAGATGTGGATATAGGCAAAAATGTGTGTAGACTAGGGCTGTGCATATCAATAAACCTGAACCGAAAATAAGCCAAAAAAAAGCCATTTCGGTAAATTTTGGGTTCGGGTTTACTGAATTCTAAAACCTGGGGGGAAAGCCAAAGCCGAATTGGCCATTCCCAAAAAACCCAGGTAATTATCCAGCTTTTTTAGGTTCTCCCCAGGCTTTGCAAAGTTCCTGGGGGGCATCTTTTTAGGTAGAGCCCCCAGGCTTGCAGGATAGCTTGCGAGGACTCTCCTTGCAAGAACCCCCAAGTTTGGTGAACATTGTGTTGGGGGGACGAAGTTATAAGGTCTGGAAGAGGTCACCCCCTCACGCCTCCATACAGAAGGAGGAAGGTAAGAGTCAAATTCTCTGGTCGTTCGCTAATCTGCTAATGCTTGTCTATGTAGGAGGGAGAGGGCGACCTCTCCAGAGCCCATAACACCGGACCCCCTGACCCAATCGTTACTTCATGACAAAGTAGGGATTCGAACCTGTGCCTCCTAGGTCTCTGTCTTTCACCCTAACTCAGCTCTTTCTTTTCCATTTTATGATAGTGCTCACTACCATTTCTCAAAATTCCAAAAATGCCCATGAGCTCAGCAGGGTTGGGGACAACTGCTCTAACTATTGTGCTACACTTGCTTTTATTAAGCCCTTATAAAAATAACAGGAGCAGAGCAAAGGCTCTCCTACTGAGTTAAGTATCCTAGATTCGTATACCTTGTTAAAAAGAAAGTCTGGATTCTGCTTCTTAGTGGAATTTTAAGCCACAGTGTTTTTTGATCTATATTTTTTCTACCAAACTGAACTTTCAGCTTTTAACAGCTTAGCTAAAAGAAACTGAAAGAATTGACATCAGTCCTCATCAAAATAAATTCTGTGTCTTCTTGTTTTCTGTATTATGTTTAAGGTTCTCCATCATTGTTCTGACAAATACTCTATATTGATTCATTTATCACCTTGTTTTTACTGGTTCTTAGTTACTGTATTGGATTATTTGTTTTATTTGTATTCTGGAAGCTGCATCCAGTTTCTGTTTGCAGTGTATACTTTTTAACTGTAAGTAACTGGATGAGGCAGTATCTTGGAAGATCATGCATTTATTTTAAAATGTCTTCCCTGTTTACTAAATTATATTGTCCATGAGGTGCCTTGCAAGCTGTTTAAAATGCAATGTAACCTATAAAATAGTTAAAATCAAAACAGTTACTGAGTGAATAAAGAGAATTATGAAGATATTTTACCATTTTCATTCCTATTCCCCTTTGCTATCAAGTGTAATTCATAATCTTAAGGTATTTAAAAGTATCAAAATTAGTTTAAACAATTAAAAAAAAAACACCCTGTGTGGACAATTAGTACTTTAAAGTCATTAACCAACCTTCTATGTCATTATCTTCTAAGTATATATGTTGCAGGCTTCTTGGAATATAGAATACTTTCTGTAGTTTATTGTGCCCAAGGTTGAGTTCCACAAGATTAGATAGGTTAAAAGCATTATATGGAACTTCATGCAGATTGTTGTTTGACAATCTTAGAGCAATAATTTTTGGAAGCTCCTGGAAATAGTTATTTGGAATGAAGGAAATCGAGTTATTTTCAAGGGCAAGATACATAAGTGAAAATGGTAACTCAGGAGGCATGGATTGTAGCCTGTTGCTGCAGAGATTGATCTGCATTAGGTTTCTCATACTTGAAAAGTGTTTTCCTTTTATTTCGGAATCTATGAGATTGTTGTTACAGAGGTCAAGCATAGTCACATTTTCCAAACCTTCCAGGGCTTGTGCAGATATCCTGGATATCTTATTGAAACCAAGGATCAGACGTTCTAAGCCTCTGGGCAGAGGAAATGGAATTTCTTCTAACAGATTGTGTTCTAGGTGGAGTTGTACTAAGTTTGAAAGTTTGGCAAAGATACCACTCTCAATCATATCAGACTTAATCTTGTTGTGGCCAAGGTTAATTTCTCTCAAGGCAGTGGCATTCACAAAGGATTTCAAAAGGACAGCTTCAATTTCATTATACTGCAAATAGAGCTGTTGAACGTGAGAAGGGATGCTTGGTATTGTCCGGAGTTTACGATGATCACAATACATTGACCTTGGGAAAGCAGGTGGGCAGAAGCATTCTTTGGCACACTCAGCAGGTATGGCTGGGTAAGGTACATCATATTCTACACTAGGAATAAGATGAAAAACAGATGGATATTCATTATCCAGTTCATCCTCAAATTCATCGACATCATATTGACAGAACACTGAGGCTCCGAAGACAAGAGAGAGAGTTAACAGTGGATTTAGGATTCCCATGTTCAAGGTCTGAAGTGATATCCTATGGGAAGAAGAAAATAAGATGAAGTATGTGCATAATAAAATTGTGGTATAACAATTATCAGATTTATGTAATTGGCAAGAGGTACTCTTTTTTCTTTTATTGTTTGGGCTATGGATTAGCATAATCATAATGGTTGGGGACTTTTAAAAAAAGTTACTTGGAAAAATTTTGGGCCAAAATCTTGTCTGTGCACAGCTTGAATGCCAGCCTCTTAGTAGATTATTCTGCATTCATTTAGGCAGAATGGCTTTATCTCTCTCAGCAGTAGAGAACATTCTGGACTGGATTGTTCCTTCCCTTTGCATCCGGAGGAAAGAATGAAAGATTTTTAAGGCTGGGTGTGTGGGGGAAGCATTGCCTGGGTCCAGTCCTGCCTCTGTATTCATTCGACATTTTAAGTAGGTATGTTTGCATATCACATCACTGCACTGTCCATTCTACTTCTTTCATTCAGCTATCATTCTCATGAAATGTGAATACACAGTGTGCTAGCATAAATGGTTGTGACTTTTCAACCGAAAACTATTTTGTAAGTACAGCAATCATCAGATTGTTAGTATCTTACACTCATTTTCAAAGAGACTATATATGTTTTATATTTTAAGTATAATTGAATACTTTACATGAAGGCCGTTTACACTGTTAGTTCAAAATGTGAGTAGTCGATTTAATCTGAAGAGCTAGCTGAAGTAGAAGTAGGAAAAAATTAAATCAAATCAAATGATCTTTATTGGCATATTCTCAGAAATATAGCATAGACGGTACACAAGAATTCTCATTCCATACATTTCCCATATAGATATGATTTAAGCTTTGATCCTAGACTTGACAACTTCTGTCAAAAATTCCGCCACCTTTAAAGTGACTTCAGGGATAGTGTCATTCATTAAAAACCGGCATATGGCAGTTTCGTGGCTAGATTTCATTTTATCCATCAAGGGTGAAATTGTTTTCTTACGAGGGCCATCATGCAGAAGACAATTTATAATTATATGCTGAAGTGTATCATGTTGACTCAAACCGCATAAACATATTCTTTTTTCAAAGGGGATATTTTTAAACCTGCCCTTTAATACCTCCAAGGGAGGGCATTAAGTCTGGCGAGCATAAAAGCCCTCCGTTGGAGGAGATCCTCAAGTGTATCAAAGTACTGTTGTAGTTTCCCATATTTAACCTGTAGACCTAATTTAAGAGGGGAGCATGTTGGTGGAATAGATGGACATATCATTTGTTGTTCTTGGTCTAAAATTCTTTGTTTGATAGTATTGAATGCTAGTTTTTCTTCTAACGTTGACAGATCCTCTAAGGAAATGCTGGTCTGGCCAAGTTTAGCTAGAGAAAAAGAATTACTGTACACTGCATTTTGTGGTGATAAGGGGAGAGGAAGAAAAGTTGAGATATCTTTGCCAGAAAAGAAGCTTTGTGCCATATTGGCAGCCGTTATACAGTTGATATGACCCATCATTATGATGGGTCTTCTGAAAAGATGCCATATAAAAACAACTGCAACTCTGTTAAGGACTGAATATGGCTTGAATGTGACTTAGTCTCAAAGAACAAATGTGCTTTCTTCCAATCCAGTGACACTAGAAATACCAATTCAAAGCAATTACCCTCACGCTAATAATAAAAGTATCTTGATTGGGTGAAGTCATAAAACTTTATGACTTAAAAGCATCAAGATGAGAAAATTAGCATATCAGATTCCATACTTCCAGGATGTCCCACTCAACAGCAGGAAGATAGAAGGGAGAAAAGACTGGCAAGAGAGCTTCCATTTCTGAGATCCAACAGTATCCAATTCTCATGAAGAACTTCCATACAGATGAGCAGCTATTAAATCAGAAGAGGGGTATATGGTCACATATGATGGAAAAAATTGGAGAGGCTTGAGCAACTCTATGGACATGAATGAGCTCTGAAAGGGGGAGCCCAATCACATTCTGTTCTTAGTACCAGCAAGGTGGTCACAGAAAAGGAACTTTCTTTCTAGGCTTTCTTTGAATCAGAAGTGGGTGGTGGTTGAAGAACTTGATCCAGGTAGATTAAACCTGGAGCAAAGTGGGATCAGAAAAGTCATGAGGGATGGAGTGAAATGGTCAATTCCTTGGGAAATAGCTGACTGCACTGTGTTTTGAGAGAAAGAATTTGGTTGGTCTTATATGAAGACAAAAAGGGCTAGTAGTGACAGTTAAGAGGTTTTTTTGTGGCAAATCACACTGATATAATTACTGGACGTTTCTGACTATATTCTAATTACACCAGCATGGTGTAGTGGTTTAGAGCAGTGGTTTGGAGGGGTGGAGTCTGATCTGGAGAACCGGGTTTGATTCCCCACTCCTCCACATTAGTGGCGGAGGCCAATCTGGTGAACTGGATTTGTTTCCCCACTCCTACACACGAAGCCAGCTGGGTGACCTTGGGAAAGTCATGCTTTCTCAGCCTCACCTACCTCACAGGGTGTCTGTTGTGGGGAAGGGAAGGTGATTGTAAGCTGGTTTCATTCTTAAGTGTTAGAGAAAGCCTAAAGTGGTAGAGAACGTCTGCATATAAAAACCAACTCTGAAAGTTCACACGTATGCTGATAGCACTGTATAAATAATAATAAGTAACAGACTGAGGAACAAATATCACCTGACATGATTAACCTTTTTCCAAGCTTTGTGCATAATTGACTAAATAGTGCCTGAATGTGGTTGAAGCCACCCCTCCCCCAGCAAGTCTTTTGAAAGAACAGTTTATAGAAGTCAGAAGCCAAAAGCTATACAATTAGTTCCATATATATACATTTGGCTTGTGTTTCTCAGACTTTCAAGCCACATGGCAAATTGTATTTGGTATTTAGTGATCTTTAATAAGAACACTATCTGAAGCTTTAAACTTTGGTATTAAATTTGAGAGTTGGATCCAAAGGTGTTCATCCACTTACAGAAAGTTTGTAGGTGCCATCAGATTATGTGCCAATCTACTGTCTTTTTCCATGACGTCTTATAATTTTGGATAGTGCAATTCAAGAAAAGCCATGCCTTTTGCATTTTCAAGGAGTTTACTTTTGTTATTTTTGTTAGATATCTGCAGAGCTCTAGAATAGGTGTAACATAATCTAATAATTTTTCTACTTTTACATTTCTGTGGTTAATATTCTGCAAATATTAAAATGTCCCATGAAGCAATTTGAGAAGGTTTTTGCAGAACTCATTCCCATGGTTTTAGAAATTTCATTATTTTTTACTTTAACTGCTAAATTCTTAATGAGTATTCAGTGTACAGTTAATTCATAGGTAGATATTGCATGAAAATAAAATAGACCAAAAATATAATCATGATCTGTTATGGCTTCATGGCCGATATTACGAGAGATGGTTGGGTGCTTCATTTCAGAATATGTTTAGAAAGTCAAGCTGTGTGTTGCTTTTGAGCTGGAAATTTAAATATAATGTTATGTAGTAAGCTATTTTGATTGCCAAGTAACAAAAAACATGTGTTTATCTATAAAAGCCAAGGAAGAGTCCAAGACTTGTTGTAGTCCTTTCTCAGTGTTAAAGAATAAGATAATAAATAAAAATTACAAAGCAGATGGGAAGGGGAAAAACCTGGAGGCTTATTACGTCTGTAAATACCATATAGCTCTGATACTTCACCAGTTTTCAAACCACAAATTCACTTTACTTGCTCAATCAATAAAATCATAAACAAAAGCTATTCAGAGAGGTACACAATGTTTAACATGGGTTTTATAATCCAGTGTAGAGAAAGTGATCTACTAATCTAAGTTAATGATATGAAGTGTTTTAAAAGCTGAGTAGATTTTCACTTCTAAATCATTTCTATAAACTCTGTTCTTATAGTTTTTTTATGCCAGTATTAGGAAAACATTTTCCTTAATACCAGTATCAATACTAATAGTTTAAGGTATGTTTATATTTATCATAATTTAGCTGCATCACACCCTATACTTTCTTTTCTCTCCTACAAGTTTACTGTTCGACTGCCACTGAAGAATACTGAGCAACCTCCTTCCTGACCTCTCCTGTTCTCCTCGACTACTCTTTACAACATCTTCACTACTTCATGTTAATTCCCCAACCTTCCAATAATTGCTAACAAGAAGATTTTAAATGCTTTTCTGTATGGCTTTATTTAGAGCTGGAGGCTAAAGAGTCTTCTTTTTTCCATAGTGTTGTTACTGGAGACAACATTCAGCTACATCTTTCAGTTCAGCCAGATTACTTCATCATGTTTTTCTTATCTAAGTCTGGCTTTAAGTTGTTAGCTTTGTATGAATTAGAATCTTTTCCTGGATATTTTCGAAGTTTCCATTCTTCCATGTATGCTACTCAAACTAATTTTAAGAGAAATGCTTTATATTAAATGTATTCGAAATAATTGAAGCAGCATTCAGTATTGCTGAACAAGTAAACGAAGTGACTGACTCATAGATTAGATGAATAGCTTGATCTCACCCAGCTTAAGTGGTAACACTACCTGCAAAGCCTTGTGTCACTGGACCCAGCGCCGCATCTCATACTAAGCAAAAATGAAGCAAAGCTATGCAACACACTTGCTTTTGTAAACCACCATACTATGCTGGCAATACTATGTATTGCCAGCACCAGTGCAATCAGGGTGCCCTCACAAGGATACAATGCAAAGAAACCCTTGATATCACCACCTCTTTGTGGCACCAGAAGCCCTTCGTAGGTACAGCATAACTACAAAGAGTATTCTTCAGAATACTAGCATACAGAATAATATTTCACTGGAGGAGGGGAAAGGAACTTGCCTCAGAAAAGGGGTCAAGAGGATGAGAGACCTGTATCCTGCTGTTGTTGCAACATGGAACATATGGATCAGGACCTAACTGCTTGACTGGTGGCTGTGCAGTACTACATAATTTGCTGTTGTTTGACCTCTGTTTCTATGAACAACAGTATACCTATGCAAAATTGGTATATCATAATAAATGTATCAAGAGCTTCTTAAGAAGTAACTTGTGCTGCTGTGTTATTGTACTGTTATATTTTCTATTAAGGATGTAGTTACTTTTTGCTACAGTATCAGTGTTTGTAAATGTTAAGGTGCATGATTTTATAGCTATTTATGTATGTTATATGAAAGATTTTAAACTGTTTTAAAATTATGTTAGCTGCTTGGCCTTGCCAAGAAAAGGCAGCCTATAAATCAGTCAAACAAACTGCATTTAATGTTCATTTAACATTCATCACTAATTTTGTTTAATTTAGAAAATACACCAAGACTCATTTCTCCTTTTTAGTGCATATAAGAGTGTCCAATAGATTGTGCAATGAATGTTTGATTAGTTTGACTATGTATCATATGTTTATAAGATCAGAGTTAAATCTTGTATAATGATCTGAAGCCCATTACCACTGAGAAAATAAAATAATCTGAAATCATTTCCTACCTGTCAATACGTGTGCCAGAAACGCTAGAAAGAGTCAGATGGAGATGCTCTTTAAATCCGTAACAAGTATCTGCCCTAGCAAATGGATTTGGAGCACTTGATGAAGTGTAATTTGCTGTAAAAGGCTGTGTAGAAATTTAAGATCTGTTCCTTGTTGTACGGATGATTTATTCAAATAAGGGTATACTTTGACTCTGGTGAAATTATGTGGTTTAGTTCTCTTTCTCTAATTTTTGGTTTGCCATGTGGTAGGAATTTCCTTTACATGAAGGGTGGCTGAAGATTATATTTAACATCATATATCAAACTCTGTTGTTTTACTGTCTTGCCAAATCTTATGTTCATTCAATTTGTTTGCTGTCTGAAAGGCCAGTGAAAATAGATTATCATCAAGTCCTTTACAAAGGCACTAACTTAAAGTTTTATAGCTGAGTCTGTAAGCTATACATTTTAAAATGTTTATAGTTTGATTATAAACTGATAGAGCTGGACACACAGTCATGTAGATCACTTGCCCTCTTATCACTTACAATTACTTAGCTGTTGATGCAGGAACTGGTTCTACTGAAAAGTACTGACCGCAAACAATCTTACACCACATGGAACTAAAAATATTTAAGCTGATTTCAGGGTTTAGGATTTTTTGTGGATTGTGGCCATTGGATTGGATAATATAAACCATGATTTGTTGTGGACTAGATTTCTGCTCTATCTCCCTTCCTTTTGTATCTTTCTGCATCTTGTCCCTCGAGAATGCTGTTTCTTATAGTTATGGGCCTTCAGGAACACAAGGAGGTATGATATGGGGGCTACAGGATGGGGGGCATTATGGGGCAGGATGGTAGCTCAGAGGTAGAGAATCTTCTTTTTATGCAGATAGTCCATGGTTGAATTCCTGGCATCTCCAGTTATAAAAGGATTAGGTAACAGATGATGTGAAAGACCTCTACCTGACCCTGAAAAGGGGAAAATACTGGCCTTGGTAGACTTAGTATAATGCAGCCTCATGTGTTGAAGTGCAGCTTGAAATTGGTAGAAATCACCACTTTCCCTCTTGTGTAAGTTCTTCTGTGACTGAAGCAAGCGCTCATGCAAAGGAGAGGGACAATTTTTGCCTTAGAATCATAGAGTTGGAAGGGATCACCAGGGTCATTTAGTCCAACCCCCTGCACAATGCAGGAAATTCATTACTACTTCATGTAAAGTCTACTAAGACCCCTAGACCCTTTTCACACACACTGCTGCTAAGACAAGTCTCCTCCATCCTATAATTATGCATTTGATTTTTCCTACCTAAGTGCAGAACTTTACATTTATCTTTGTTGAAGTGTGTTTTAGCCCAATTCTCCAGCCTGTCAAGATCATTCTGTATCCTGGCTCTGTCTTCTACAGTATTTGCTACTCCTCCCAATTTAGTATTGTCTGCAAATTTAATAAGCATCTCCTTTAGTCATCCTTTAGGAGCCCTGTGGCGCAGAGTGGTAAGCTGTAGTACTGCAGTCAAAAGCTCTGCTCACGACCTGAGTTCGATCCCGACTGAAGTCGGTTTCAGGTAGCTGGCTCAAGGTTGACTCAGCCTTCCATCCTTCCGAGGTCGGTAAAATGAGTACCCAGCTTGCTGGGGGTAAAGGGAAGATGACTGGGGAAGGCACTGGCAAACCACCCCGCAAACAAAGTCTGCCTTGGAAACGTCGGGATGTGATGTCACCCCATGGGTCAGGAATGACCCGGTGCTTGCACAGGGGACCTTTACCTTTACCTTAGTCATCCAAATCATTTATAAAGATGTTGAACAACGCAGGGCCCAGGACAGATTCCTGAGGCACTCCACTAGTCACTCCTCTCCAAGTGGATGAGGAACCATTAACAAGCACTCTTTGGGTGCAATCTTTCAATCAGTTACAGATCCACCTAACAGTAACAGGTTCTGAACCTTCTCTTCTTGCAGCCTACTCTGTAGTCTTCTGGACTTTGGCAGGAGAGAGCATGCAGGAGACTGCAAGGGGGAGAAAATACATGATATGAAACTTCAGAAATCAAAGATGCAAAGTTACTGTAGTGTCTTGGGTACAAATTAAACCTATCTAGATTTGCAGTATTCATTCTTCTGTCAGGTGGTTATATCAAATAGTTTTGCAATAGAAAAAAGATCATTAGGGTTGTATTTCTCCTGTAAGTCTCCAGGTAAACATAGCCCACCAGCACTAACAAAGTGGTCCTAGTATCCTGACCAAGCTGGAATCTAAATTCATAATGAATAGAAAAGGTTAGCATTATCCAGAAAACTCTGAGGTATCCAGAAAACTTTGAAGCATCCAGGTCTTAGTTATTTTCCTCAAAATTGGAACTGATGGGGCAGTAATACAGCAGTCAGTAAAGAGTGTCAGGGCTAATTACTATGTCATTTACCAAGCTATTATCATTCACATACATTCAAAATACAATTTTGACTATTTCCTCAGTAGTGGGTCAGCATTTCCCGGCTAGTCTTCATGAAACATGATATAAATAGGGCTTATTCAGACCTCCCCAAGTAATCTGCCAGCACTGGAGAAAAACAGATAGAAACAGACCCAAACAATCACAACAAGAGGCAGCTAATGACCCTTCTGGCTCACACTCTGTATTCATTACTGTTCTTGCTGGAAAGGATGCAGACAATTTTATCTGAACATATCACAGCAGGCCCTTGGCAGTTTTGTCTCTGGATAGACAATCCAAAATTTCTAGAATTAAATAGCTGCTAACCACCTGGAAAGACTCTTCCCAATTGCACTAAGCTGAACAAATGCTGGTGGTGAGAAAAACCTTTCTACAATGTTACTACAAATTATGGTTATGTCTTCAGATGGGTTCTGTGCCTTTTTTTGGACAAATTAAATTGCTTTGAAAATTACCTGTAATATGGTTATCTTCCTTTGATGTCTTTTTAACCACAGTAAAGGTTGGGTGGACTGGAAAGTTAAAATGGTACAGGAGCAAGCTAGGCTGATTGGTATATGTTGTGCTAAACAACACCTTTGCTTGGACTACTCAACTCAGACCTAGCCAGTGATGGCTGTTGGCAGTGCAACAGGTGAGCCAAAACCCATCATGGGCATTGCTGGACAATTCTGAGCCTAATGGCTCTTGCAGTGCTGGCAGAGCTACTGGGGCTTGTTCCTGGTAGCTCCCAAATCCCAGCAGCTGTCCAGGGTAGTGACCCACCAGGAACTTTTCCTACAAAGCAGATGGCTATCCACCCCTGGACAGAATTGGCAACAGTGGGAAAGGATATGCCTGAGGCCAGCCTTCTGTTTCATAGGTCATCCATGCCATCCACAAAGTAATCAATAACATAAATGGTAATATGTTCCCAAGAGTTTGAAACATCCATTGGGTTGATCAGTCTATGAGTATGAACCAACACAAGGTGGCCTGGAGGCGTGTCACTGCGGTGGGCATGAAGGACGATCCACGGTTGACTAGGGAGTGATTTTTTCATTGTAAAAGTGAGACTTTAACCTCCTCCAACAGCTTCCAAATGGTAGTGATATACTTCCTCATAGAAGCCCACTTGTCATGCTCTTTAGTGAGCTTCTCAAAAATAACAGACATGGCTTTTATGAAGACCATTAGGAAGCTTCGATTAGTGCTAAATGCAGTGACAAGACTATTTACCAATATAAATTATCAAGGACACCTCACCAGTGTTAAGATTCACTTTTAGGTACAATTCAAATTATTGATCATTATTTTTGAAGCTCTAAATGGCTTGAGATCAGCTTACTTACAGTTGCTCCTACACAAAGCTGCCCATCACCTGCATGGACCCTGCACTAGAAGTGTGCCCCCCCAAAATCATTTTTTTCGGATTCAGGTATATTAGACCCGAAAAATATCTATCCCTGAATTCTAATGCCAACATCCTATTCAGATTCGGGACTTTTCAGGAATCCATTTTTTCCCAGGTCCTTTATTCCCTATGGGAAAACATTTTGGGTGGCTGGGGGCGGGGGTAGTTTTTGAAAGAACAGGCACCAAAATTGCAGGGAAGCTGCTGGTGCCTGTCCTTTAAATAACCCCAAATATCAAGTAGATTGAACCAAGGGGTCCAATACTATGGGCCCCTGAACAGGGTGCCCCCAGATGTCCTCCATTATTTTCTATAGAGAAAAGAGAGAGAGAGAGAAACCTCCAAGCAAACTGCCATGCCTGCAAGCAGCAATCACGGGTCAAATTAGGCCTCTCATGGAAACCCCACCACAACAACCCCAACAGAGCCATTGCAGAACCCAGTAACCCCAGCGGAACAACAAGCCAATGTGCCAAGCCAAACAGAACCAAAATCAAACCAGACAATCTCAAGAGTGGAAACAGAAGGGGGACACTTTTGCAAGCCTAGCAGAAGGAATGGCAATGCACAGAATGCCCAGGAGAATCCAGTGCCACTCTGGTAGGGCAAGCTCAACTAAAGTAATGTGCAACCAGAGAATCTCCACAGTAGAAACTGAAGGGGGCGGACTTTTGCAAGCCCAGCAGAAAGAATGGCTGTGTGAAGATTGCTCGGAAGACCCAGTATTACTCTGGAAGTGTAAGCTCAACAAAAATAATGTAAAATCGGAGGATATCTGGAGTGGAAACTGAAGGGGGAGCACTTTAGCACACCCAGAATAGATGGCAGTGTACAGAATGCCAAGCAGAACCCCAGTGCCACCCTGGCAGTACAAGCTCAACAGGACTAATGTGCACCCATAGATTCACAGACAGCAGAACAAATTCAAGTAGGGGGGTTGGCAAGCCCAGCAGAACCAATGTCAAGGTACAGAATGCCCAGCAGAAGCCAGTGCCACCCTGGCAGTGCAGTTTCAACAGGCCTGATGTCAAACCAGAGAAGAACAAATCCAAGCACTGAGTCAGCAACAGTGTAAAATCAGTGAAGGGAACAGAAAGCAACTCCTGCAAAGAAAAAATAAAACCTCCTGAAACTAAAAGTAGCAGCCTGGAAAGCTCATTGAATTCCCCCAAGACACAAAAACAAAAGAAAGACTAGGGGGTTAAAGGAAAAATCAGTCCCTGCAAACGCTGGCTCCCAGACTTCCTGGAAAATCCCAAATATTTCCGGGATTTTTCGGGACCGTTTTTTCAGTTTCTCGAAAAATCCCAGAAATATGTGGGAGAGCCGAATGTATCCAAAAAATACTGATAAGGTATTTTTGAGTATATTTTTGACACAGTTTCGCCCAATGCACATCCCTACCCTGCACTATGTGCCCATCACTTTTTGTGGTATGGTGGATGGTTGTTGTCAAAGAGCACCAACCAGCCTCCACCAGCTGGAGCTGCTTTGGTTTAGTCAAAAGTTTCCCAAAAGGGACAAAACATTAAACTCCGGGTCTCCACCCCCCAGTTTAATCAGTAGCTGCCACCAACTCTGGATCAAAAGTTAAGCCTCCAGGCACGGGGTCCAGAGTAACCCCTGCCAAGCTTCAAAAGTTAAGTGCAACGCTTACCCTGCAAGGTAGAGGCCTGCCAGGGAAAGATTACACTCCCAAAACTGTCTTAGGCTCTTTTGGTAGGTGGTTTTTACACTCAAACAAGGCACTTAGAATTTAGGCTTGGAATCCCAAAATCAAAAGACACAATCTATTTAAAGGCTAACAATTTATTATAAGATTCAGGCTGGTTTACAGGAAAGAAAAGGTTCATGAAGTTTCAAGCAAGAAAATAATAAACTATTTAGCATAGCTAACTAGTACATTCAAAAGCCTTTTTGGTTCAAAAGGATTGGCAAAGGTTTCTTGCATCAGGTTTATAGTTACCAGGTTCCAAAGATGCTTCCAGCATTCAAGTTTCAAAAGGTCCAAAGTTTTCTCCAAGCAGGTCAGCTTGACCAGAGTTATCCCCTCAAGGGCCAAAATCAAATGGGTTGTGATGCCACCAGCACAGCTCTCCTGCTGTACCCCAAAGCGTGCATGATTTGCTCAGGACTGGTCTGTCCTTATATTCGTTTTCTCAAAGGGATGAGCTCATAGAAGCCAATTGAGAAAATGAAAGGAATTAGCTGTTAATTAATCGCTTGGTCAGAAATGCTGACTCACTAAGAGGTGTTTTCAGGTGAGGAAGCCTGCAGAACTACCTGCACCTGGACATTGTCGTGATGGCTGACCGATTTGTTACTATGGCAATGCACGGCCTTGCATTCCAGAAAGGGGAGAGAAGGCTTTAACAAGCACCAGCTGGGGCTTACCTTACTCTCTCCACAAAAGCAGTTTTCAAAAGGAAACTATTTTTCTGTTCACAATATCACAAAATCATAGGCCTCCAGGCCTGAACCAAGGAAATCATGAACCCCAAGAAACTGAGGGACCTCAGCTTCTTGACAGTTGTTAGGGACAAGAGTTTTTCTGCATTGGTACCTTGCGTCACTTTGCCTGGCACATAGTTTCTAGTCTAGCGCTGGATGAAAATCTGCTCATCTACGCTTTTGCTATTTCCATATGGTTCACATTTTTATTCTTGGTTTTTAATAATGTTTGAATTTAATGTTGTTGCTAGCTGTGGACTTAGATATTGCTTATTTTTGTTTGTTGAATTAAATGCTATAGATTGAAAATCACTTTAGAAGCTATTAAAATGAACTTGTGGGCTTAAGCAGGGGTTCCCGGTGTCTTTTGTATGGTAAAGTTAACGACAGAATCAATCCAAGTAACATTCTCAATCTTCCTGGCTTCACCTCTGCCAGCAGCACTTTCCAGCTGCAGGAAAATATATAACCAGGGTCACAGAATCTACATGGAGTAATAGCAATGCAGGTTGGTGGTCTGCAGAGGGGAAAGGGGGCAAAATTGTTCACTTTTGCCATCAACAGAACTCAACTGATGCAAAAGAAAGGAGAGAGTTATTTGTCCTCTTCCATCTACAAATTGCAGCCTCCCAACCCACGCCCCTGGGAATAAACCTTACCAAGGTCAAGACGTCTTGGGAAGGTAGAGCCAGAAAGACCAGCAATTACCAGCACTTTCTGCTGACAGGTTAAAGAAATTGAATCAAAATGAGTTTCAAGAATTATTAAATGTGGAGTGTAACAGAGTCAGCCTAATCTATCTCACAGGGTTGTTGCTAGGATAAAACGGAGGAGAGGAGAACGATGTAAGCCACTCTGGGTCTCCATTGGAGAGACTGGCGGGATATTAATAAAGCAAATAAATAAGAAGAGTTGGTTTTTATATGCTGACTTTCTCTACCTTTTAAGGAGAATCAAACCGGCTTACAACCTCCTTCCCTTCCTCTCCCCACAACAGACACTTTGTGAAAGAGGTTAGAGAGAACTGTGAGTAGCCCAAGGTAACCCAGTTGGCTTCATGTGTAGGAGTGGGCAAACAAACGCAGTTCACCAGATTAGAGTCCACCACTCATATGGAGGAGTGGGGAATCAAACCCAGTTCTCCAGATTAGAGTCCGTCGCTCTTAACCACTACACCACGCTGGTATTACAGTGCAACAAAATTGGCAGCATTAAAGGATTGGAAAAGCAATGATAAATGGGTTCCGGGCTTGTGTCGTCAACCATTATATAATTTTTGTGTGTTTCCAAGGAAGGGGATGGGGAAAAGGTATTTCTGCCTTTGGTACAGTCTAGCCTCAAGGTATGCTGTCAGTGGAGTGAGGAGTAAAGTTGTGCATAACTCTAACAGTAGACATTCAACATTCCATGTGGAAGCTCTACTTAACAGGATGCCTTTTAAAATAAACATATTGTTTACAAACATTTTCGTGCATAACTTCAGTCACAAAGTGAAGATCCTTGTGATGTGATGGCAGCTGTTGCCAAAACAACTTTTTAAAAATCTGCAGAGCCTATCAGATCTCTAGTGGCTGATCAGAAGCCTTGCTGAGCAAACGTACCACCTGCCCCCCCCCCACTTTTATAAAACATTTGGTGGGCACCAGGAAAGGTGTTAGCAGGCACCATGACAACCACAAGCATCATGCTGGGGACCCCTGCTATATTGTGTGTGTGTGTGTGTTAAGTGCCGTCAAGTCGCTTCCGATTCATGGCAACCCTATGAATGAAAGTCCTCCAAAATGTCCTATCTTTTACAGCCTTGCTCAGATCTTGCAAATTGAAGGCTGTGGCTTCCTTTATTGAGTCAATCCATCTCTTGTTGGGTCTTCCTCTTTTCCTGCTGCCCTCAACTTTTCCTAGCATGACTGTCTTTTCCAGTGACTCTTGTCGTCTCATGACGTGACCTGCCATATTACCTAGCTTTAAATCAATTAAATACAAAATATTTTTTCATACCAAAATATCCTTTCAAAATGACTTCCATGTAACTTGTTATTGTAGTTAGTTCGCATAGAAATCTGAATACCTTATTTAAAAATCTCTGGTACTTTGTCTGAAATAATCAGTTCCTAGAGGTATACGAACAAATACTTTCTTGTAACATCTACAGTATTTCTTTCTGTTGGCTTCTGGCTATTTTTCTGGAATCTAGAGAAGCTCAGTTTTCTCTTGATGTGAGAGCTGTGGTTACCTCTCTCTTTAATGGACTCATATAATGTTACCTTATGCTGAGTCAGGACATTGGTCTATTTTGCTCAGTGATGTGCTGTAACTAGCATTACCTTGTCAGGATCTCAGGGAGAGGATGGACTTTCCCAGTGCTTTATCCGTGAGGTCCTTTTAAATGAGAATGATTTATTTATTTACTTATTTCATTTATACCCTGCATTTCTCCCCACTGGTGGCCCAAAGTAGGTTACATCATTCTCCTGTTCTCCATTTTATCCTCACAACAACCCTGTGAGGTAAGTCAGGCTGAGAGAGTATGACCGGCCAAAGGTCATCTAGCAAGCATCCATGAGAGAGTATGGATTTGAAGCTGTGTCTCACAGATACTAGATTGAGCCTGAGACCTCCTATATGCAAAGCCATTTGTTCGTTTGGAAACATGTTAATATAGTAAATATATAGTTTCCCATACAATCTGTATGACTAACAATAGTGGCCATGGCCATAATTGTATCTACAATTAGAAAAAAATTGGGGAGTTAAAACTATGTCTACAGATTTTTCCTTCATCTCAGTTCTCAAAAACAGTCACTGGCTCTCTTAAAGGCATGACTGTTTCAGCTTTGTGCCCCATTATACAATTCAGTTGGATGAATTCAGTATTCCAGATTAGTCTTCATTCACTCCTATTCTCCCCCCCCTCACATACACATCAGAAATCTGTAAAAGAATGGTTTGACTCAGACAGCTGGAATTGGGTTTCATGACTCCATACCAACTAAGAGATCATTTGCAGAACTGAAATAAAACTACTAGAAGAGGGGCCCCCACAAGTATTTGTGGGGAGTGCCTCATTTTTCCTTCCCCCAATATTTCCTCTTTCCCTTCCCTGGCAGCCCCCATAACCTCTCCCATTTTCCTGCTTCCTTCTCTTTTTCCAACCCACCCACCAACCTACTTTTATCTGCCCTCTGTCTTCAGCTTTCCTTCCTTCCCTCCCCCTGGCAGCCTCTCCTTGGGAAAACTCTGGCCAGGATGTGTGATGCCAGCTAAGTGAAGCCCAATTGCGTGGTGGGGAACCTGCAAGGTCTTGCAAGGGATACCTCACTTCCCCCTATATCCTCTCACCACACTATTTATTCTTTACCTCCTCCTGGCAGCCTCCATATCCTCACCTTTCCTGCTTCCTTCTTTTTTTCCCATTCACCCACTAACATACTTTTTATCTGCTCCCCACATCTTCAACTATGTTTATTTATTTGTTTACTTAATTTATACTTCACATTCTCCATAAAAGCCGCTTACATCATTCTCTTCTCCGTTTTATCCTCACAACAATCATGTGAGGTAGATTAGGCAGAGAATGTGTAGCTAGCCCAAGGTCACCCAGTGAGCTTCCATGGTAGAATGGGGATTCAAACCTAAGTCTCTCAGATCGTACTGCAAAATTCTAACTACCACACCTGGCTTTCAAGGGGTGACTGCTATTAAACAGGTCTGGGTGAGTCATGCAAGTCAGGTAGCAGCAAGTTTCCCAGTGGTTGCTACCGGGCATTCTCCAGTTTAGGAAAGGTATGGTCAAGTCTAAATGAATGTCTGCCTGGTTAACAACTCAAGAAAGCCATAAAAAAGCAAAAAGTCTTCTTTTTAAGTAGAAGTTCTGCCCCAATGACATCAACAGAAGGGAGCGCAGGATTTGGCAAAAGAAGTATAAGTTAATAATTAAGCAAGAAAAAAACAGAATTTGAGGAGCAGTTTGCTAAGAGCATCAAGACAAACAATATTACTTCCTTTAAATATATCCAGAGCAGGAAACCAGCTGTTAAGGTCCAGCTGGCCTTAGAGTAGGGGTACCCCTATGGGCTACCTCATGGGCTAGCTAGATTCCTCATTGGCCAAATCTTGTGGTCAGCAATGTGGCAAATTCAATGTAAGGGGATGCACATTGGAACAAAAAATCCCAACTTTAGGTATATGTTAATGGTGTCTGAACTTGCAGAGACTGAGAGGGAAAGAGAACTTAGGGTCATAGTGGATAGCTCAATGAAAGTGTCAACTCAGTATTCCACAGCAGTGAACAAGGAAAACTATGCTGGGGATTATTTTGAAAGTGATTGAAAAGAAAATGGCCAATACTTCAATGTCCCTGTATTAGAGTTACAGTGGATACTGTGTTCAGTTCTGGTTATTATATATCAAAAAGGGCATTGCAGAGCAGGAAAAAGTACAGAAGAGGGTAACCAAAATGAATAAAGCATCGGAGCACCTTTTCTGTAAAGAAAGGCTGGTGAGTCTAAGAGTTTTCAATGTAGAAAAAAAACAACTAAGAGGGTATATGATAGAGGTTTATAAAATTATGCACAGGATAGAGAGTGGGCAGAGAAATGTTTCTCCCTCTCCCAAAATATTCGAACTCGAGGGTATCCAATGAAGTTGATGGGCAGAAGATTCAGGACAAACAAAAGGATATGCTTCTTTACACAAGTGATTAAAAGGTGGAATTTTTTGCCAGAAGATACAGTTATGGCCACAGGAATAGAAATTCCTGGAGGAGACAAATTCATAGAGGAGAGGTCTGTTTGTAGCTACTAGCCAAGAGGCAACATCAGGGAGGTCCTTGGCTTCCATGCCTTGTTGTTGGCCCTCCAGAGTAACTGATTGGCCTCGGTGTGAGACAGGATTCTGGCCTAGACAGACCACTGGTCTGATCCAGCAGGGTTCTTCTTATGTTCCTAATGATGGATTTCAGAGGCATGTAGAATGAACAAGCAAGGCCCAAACATGAGGATGAAAGAATACACTTTACCTAGATGGGTTATGTATGTGCGAGCTAGGCTGGAACCACATTGTTGCAGGGGGTTGGACTAGATGACCCTGGTGGTACCTTCCAGCTCTATGATTCTACTATGATATGAACAATTTATGTCATTTCAGAAATAAACTAGACATTTTACTTTCATAGCTCATGAGATTTAATGTATGGGATAGGATCCATGTAGATGAGGAGAGGGATATGTTAAAATTTTGTAGGGAGCCAATAGAAATAATGCATGCATTTTAATAACAACCAAATATATAGGAATAATTCCTCTTGTTTTGTTGGCAAAGAGTAAAAATCACTTTAAATGTGGGTCTAACCAATTAAATATTGACCAAAAAACATATAACTAGTGTGGTTTTGTATGCTGTGAGGGGTGCAAATTTCTTAGATTTGTCTGAGTTTTCCATGGGAAATTTTCCATATTCATTTGATGTACTCAGTACTAGAAAATACTAAAGCAGATGTCATGTTTCATTGGGGCCAGACTTGTGTACTGCAGCTGAATTAAGAACATTTTTCTTAGAATAGTGCATTGTACTTTCTGTATCACTGTGGTATCAAGTAAAATCCAGGGGAAGTACCTTTTGGACTATCTTTCCCAGCAGAAAGATGGTCAGAAACTATTATATTACATTTGTACAGATCTGTTCACATTTTATAAACAAATTACAGCAGCTCTGACTCCTGGAAGCTTATGTGGGTTGAGCTAATTCTTATGGAATACTTTTCCAGTTTTATGATATCCAACTAGTTTTTTAAAGCTAAATATATAAATAATGTTTACAAATTTCTCTATTGAAGAATTTGGTTAACTTTTTTTCAGGATTTCAGCTTGCTAACCTTTTAATATTTGCATGGAATGTGCAATATTGGGTGATTTGAACATGTAAGGTAAATGTTACAAGAGTCTTCCCAGATTGTCTGAGACACTGGAATGTAATACGTGGCGTTTAGAGCTGAAGCCAGTCTTTCTCTTACTGTAGAACAGCTCCATATGTTTCCTGTTAACAGCTTTGTTCTCAAACATAGAGTTGTCCCAGAAACAAATAGAAAACAGATTCTTCAACTTGACTGGACAACTGAGTACAAAAAAGGTACACTTCATCTGTTCCACTGAATAATATTTCCGATAATGTACAACATTAAGTTAGAAAAAGGAATATACAAAGTACTCTTAAAGGTATGCTCCCTTTGTTTGGGCTAGATTCTGCATAACATCAGTGAAAGGCTCTAGTGTAGTCAGGTTTTACTCCCCCCTTCCTCCAGAAACTACCTGTGAGGCTCAAAAAAACAATGCCAAGGGTAGGAGGATGAAAAACATACAGTATTGGTGTCTGCACTGAGGAGGGGAAGGCAAGAAAATTGCACCCCCTGCCTGCTCTGCCAGTGGCACTTTAAGAGAAGAAAGATGATTTCACTTACTTTCCCCTCCTGAATGAAGTTGTCCATGTTGTGTGACTTTTTATCCATGTTGGTGGGATATAAAAAGGGCACAGCTTTTATTGATTGCAGCTGTAGAGGTTTGGCTTGGAATTGGGGGTTGGATCCGGCATACGACTCACTTGCTGATCAATGAAAGGCCCCATCCCTCAGCCTGCCTGCTCAGGGAAACACCCTGGGATGGCAGAATAGATGTGATGCATATGGGCGATTGCCACTGATTGTTCCTCCAGATACCTCGGGATGAAGTGTGCCCGACAGCCCCTGAGCTGGGCATGCCTCCTGAAGCCTCTGCTCTCAAGTTCTCTTAAGGGGACCCCCCAACTGGGGTGATGGGCATGCAGGCCTAATCTTCCCCCATGTATCCAGCCCCTTGTCAAAACTGTCCACCAAGTTGTAATGAAACAGCAAGACAAAACAACAAAGGAAAACCCTTAACATCAATGTTAAGAGCAAGTACAAGCCTAGAACTGAGGGAGAGAGGGTGGGAAAACAGCCAAAGGCCAAGTGCAGCCCTCTGATGTCTGCCCACTCAGGCCTGCCTCCAAGGCCTGCCAAGCTAGCTCTCTGATTGGCTGGCTGGGCAGCAGGGCTTCAGGGGACTGCAGAAACTGCACGGGCCCTGGGATGATGACCGCATGCCCAGAGAACAGCTCCCAGCCCCAGCTTTTGGTACCACCCCTGCAGAGTGCAAAAGGGGTCCAAGGATGCACACTACCTATTAGGTTAAACTCTTAGGATGGGATGCTATCCTGCTCCTGCTGGTCAATAGTTCACTGTAGGACTCATTCCCTCACTGCTCCAATAGTTTTTAGCCAGATTAGCCAATGGTAGCAATAGTATGGTTTGGTTTTGAATTCCTGTTGGGTGGAAGAGCAAAGTATAGCACTTGTAGAGTTGTTACAGAGAACTGATAGGTTAAAGTTAGTACACTATTTTGTGTCATAATTCTGTCCAATCAGTTAAAGCCATTTAGCATGAGAATGCAAACTAAAGTTTTCTGCCAGCATGTGAAAAAATGCATTTTTTTTCAGTGTATGGTAAAAAAAAATTGCTTTAATTCAATTCATGTTTGGGTTACTTTGTTTATATTTATATCCCCTTTATAATGACACGGCCACATACAACTGAATCCCTCCCATGTTATGTAAGCTGCAAGATGGCGCTCCTGTAGTGTTCTGCAAGCCAGCCAGCTGACAGTTGGAAGACCAAATCTCTCTTTTGTCCCTCAGACTAAATACTTTTATGCTACATTGTGTTGTGGTGCACCCTGAAGAATACAGTCATCAGGCTGTTTGAATCTATATACAGGCATACCTCATTTTATTGTGCTTTGCTTTATTGTGCTTCGCAGATATTGTGTTTTCGAACAAGTCTATCGGCACCATTTTTCCAAAAGCATGTGCTCACATCATGGCTCTGTGTCACATTTTGGTAATTCGTGCAATATTTCAAAGTTTTTCATTATTATTACAGTACATTTTTTAGACATAACTTTTATATGCACTGGGAAACCAAAAGATTCATGTGACTCGCTTTATTGCGATATTCGCTTTATTGTAGTGCTTTGAAACCAAACCCACAATATCTCCGAGGTATGCTTGTATCTAATTCCACATGTGCCCCCTGCCTGCGGATACTTAAATCTGTAGATGGGGGCACACATCCCCCAACAGATTTTTCTGCAGACTCAGGGGGACCCCCTAGTTCTACAAAAAAATCTTAATTTAAAAAGAGAGGTTTAAATCCTCCCGATTAAAAAAAAAGCATTGTCTGCACACTCACAAACAACGCTCCTTACTTTGAAAATGGCAGCAGCTGCCACAGACAGCTAGGTCTGGGTGCATTGGCCGCTGGGCCAGGCTTCGGCGGTGGCAGATGCTGGGAGCAGCTCCCAGTCTGCGCAGTGGTGGTGGACCCCTCAGGGACGGCTGCCACTGCCACAGAGAGCCGGCATGGGATCTTCACTCGTGAGGGGAACATGGGATTCCGCCTACATGGGGGAGGGAACTCCCCTGCGAGGAGGAGATGAGAAACCCCCCCCCCTGTGAGTTTTGTGGGCTTTACTTGTAGTATACTAAAGTGTATCGGTTAGCAGTGGCATAATGATAGCACTAAAATTCTGGCATGCAGTACATTTGTTTGACAATTGGTTCTGCTAAATTTGTTATAAATGCAAGAGCAAATTTTATTGGGTTAAAAAAAAAAACCTTAAATCTATAAAGCACAGTAAGATCTTCAGGGATTTAAGAATAATGCTGTTACCAAAATTAGAGTTGTATTCCGTGTGTGGAATATAGTCACAGCATTTAGGTACTAACGTGTGATTATTGGGTTTACTATAATAGAAATGTAAAATGTGCATTCATATGTGGTCAACTGAAGATTCTATGCTTCCGTTTTTGATTCCTACCCATAATTTGAAACCTCAAAGTGTACTTGACTGTGTTTTGAACATAATGCTATTTCTAGTCTACTTGCGAATGCAGAAGTCTTTTGACTTCTTTCCTTCATTCTTCTTATGTTTGGAGTACCTATGCTGTAATTTTAATTATTGTAGAAGCATCTTACTTATCATATTGTTAATGGTTTAATTTCAGAGTTTCTTTTGACACAATAAGCCCTGTTCCCATAAGAAGTTTTTTGGGGTTTTTTTGAGGTTAACAGGAAAAGAGAAGAAATATAGACAATAACTTTTGCACTAAAGTCATTGCAAAGTTCAGGCTTTTCACCATGGAGTTATTCTGCATTACTCAAAAATGGACATATTTCCGGCAACAAGTAGATTCCTTGCATAACATAAACCAAAAGAGGCAATAGTTCAACAGTTCTTTGATCCTGGAAATTGCTGTCAATCTGCTACATGTTTCTTTGCCTTGGAGAGATGCAGTGGGCTTTGCTTTGCCTTGGAGAGATGCAGTGGGCTTTGCAGAAAGAAGGTCAACTAGTTATTATTTCAGAGTTATAATTATTTCCTTTCTTTTTCAAGGATGGATTATGATTCAAAAGAAGGCTCTTGGTTTCAGAAATCCTCTTTAGTTAACATCTTCATTCCAAAAAATAAATAAAAAATTAACACATTCTGGGATCTTCACTGTGCTCTCAACAGGCTAACCTAAAGCAGTTCCACATGCCTTCTATTTTTGTCTTCATGGACAGGAAGCCCTTTCTTTCTCTCTGTATGATTATGAGTACAGAGTTTCATCCCTGTTAGTAGTGCCTATTATAGACGGGCAACCCATTCCTGAGAGGAAGGGCTGTGCCAGTGACCGGAGGCAGCGCAGCCATGCTGCCTCCAAAGGAGGTTCCCCCCCCCACACCCACACACACACACTGAGGATGAAACCTTCCCCTTTCCTCACGAACCCGTGCAACCACTCCATAGGGTTGCCTGGGGATACACTATCTAAAAATGCTGTCCAGGGCCCCCCTCCGGTGTCCGTGCCACCCTGGACAGAGTAAGTGGCACGGGTGCCGGTGCAGGGGGTCTGAACGCCAGAGCAGCCCCTTCCTGGCCTCCAAAGGACTTTCGTCCTTTAGGCTCGGTAATGGGCTGTAAAGATCCTTTTCCTAAGGAGTGCATCCCCTACCCTTTCATGAAGGGTCAAGATTGTACTTGTACCTTCTAAGAGCTCTTTCTATGATTTGCTTAATTATCACATATATTTAGTGTGAGCTCTTGACCCATCGAACCAGAAATCACCACAGAGACAATCAGATTCCAAGCAGATGGCTTTACTGGTCAAATAGGCAATACAGTGCATGGAAGGCAAGATGAAAGCTATGGCTTGTCTTGCCCGTTATTTGGAAATATAAGGCAGAGAAACGGCGGGAGATTACAAAGCATAAACAGAGCATTATTTCCCAGGAGTGGCGTTCCCAGGCTTTGGTATGTGTAGCCGTCCTTGAGTCTGGACGGTTCAGCAGAGAAACGAAAGGAAACATCTAAACCGAGATAACAGCGTGACATCCTGCTCCCCTTAAGTCCTCCTCCCATCCGGCAAGGGGGCTGGTCTGTCCGGGTAGGCATTGTGAAAGGCGTTGACGAGTTTGGGGGCGGAGACATCCCGCGCGCGAACCCACTCGTCATAGGCAGGGGGGGAGTGTTTCCAGCGGATCAGGTATTGCAAGGTCCCATGGTGTATGCGGGAATCCAGGATTTTGGAGACTTCGAAATGTTCCTCCCCCCCCCACCATTATGGGTTGTTCAGGAGGCGGCTCCGGGTGCCATTGTGGGGAAGCAACATGGGGCTTTAGAAGGCTGACATGGAAAACGGGGTGCACACGCCTCAGAGTTTTGGGGAGAGACAGTTCCCCCGTGACAGGATTTATGAGGCGGGTGATGGTAAATGGGCCAATGTATCTAGCACTGAGCTTATGGCAAGGACGGGTGGAGCGCAGGTTCTTGGTGGAAAGGTATACCAGGTCACCCACTTGCAGGTCCATATTTGGGGAACGATGCTTGTCAGCCTGCGCCTTGTATTTGCACTTGGCTCGGTCCAGGTTGCTAATCAGCCAGGGCCATGTTGTACGGAGGGTGTGAGCCCATGAGGCAATGTCGGCATCCCCCTCCCCCTCTGATCCTTCTACAGGGGTGATAGGACCGAAGTCCTGTCCATACACCGCATAAAACGGGCTGAAACCTGTGGATTGATGTACAGCATTATTGTAGGCATATTCTGCAAAAGGCAACAGTTCTACCCAGTCATCTTGGTGGTAATTGACATAACAGCGCAAATAACATTCGAGTACAGCATTGACACGTTCAGTTTGACCATCCGTTTGGGGATGGTATGCACTAGACAACCCTTGTTCCACCCCCACCAATTTGAGAAAAGCTTTCCAAAACTTAGCAACGAAACTACTTCCGCGGTCGCAGATTATCTTGCGCGGAAACGAATGTAGCCTAAAGACATGTGACAAGAAGAGGCGGGCCAACTTCTGAGCGGAGGGGATCCCCGCACATGGAACCAAATGTATTTGCTTAGAAAATAAGTCAGTGATAACCCATAACACAGTTTTTCCCCCGCTGAGAGGGAGATCCGTCATAAAATCCATAGCAATCACTTCCCAGGGTTTGCTGGGTATTTCAAGTGGTTGCAGTAGTCCTGGGGGTTTGCCTTGAGATCGTTTGACCGTGGCGCAAACAGGACAGCTGCGAATGAAAGAGTCAATGTCAGAACGCATTCCCCCCCACCAGAACTGCCTGCGCAACAGGTGAAGGGTCTTTAGGAACCCAAAGTGTCCAGCTGTTTTTACTCCATGAGCCAAATGTAAGACTTCTTTTCGGAGCGTTTTGGGCACGTATAATTTCGAGTGTTTGTACCAACAACCTCCTCGTTCGATTACATCGGGAGGCAGGGTTTGAGCGGAGCGTTCCATTAGGCATTGTGCCCGAAGGGAATTTAAGAAAGACTCGGAGACGGGAACCCCCCCTTTTTTACGGTGGAAGCAGGAGCAGATATGGGGGTCGACGAGGGGGAAGCGCTTACGTGTGGTGGTGCGCTGACTGCAGGCGGCTTGGCGGCCGGTTGGGTTGGAAGAGTTGGTGCGTCGGCCACTGCGTGCTTCCGTTGTGGGGGCAGTGTTTGGGATCGGGTTTGTACAGCCAGCACGGGTAGGGCTTCTCTTTGCGCGGGTGTAAATAAAGAGTCTGTTGGCCGATCGAGTTTCGCCAGGTACTGAGGCAGTCGGGAGAGAGCATCTGTGAGAACGTTTTGTTTTCCAAGGACATGCTTCAGGACGAAACGAAACTGAGCAAAGAAATCCGCCCAACGCTGTTGTTTCGCGGACAATTTATGGGTCCCTGTGAGGGCAGCTAGATTTTTGTGATCGGTCCAGACTTCAAAGGGTACTTTAGACCCCTCCAGGAATTGTCGCCACAGAGTAAGTGCATGGTGAATGGCCGATGCTTCTTTCTCCCAAATGGGCCAGTTCAATTGGGAGTGCGCAAACTTCTTTGAGAAGTAAGCGCAAGGGTGAAGGAGACCATCTGGTCCTCTTTGGAGAAGGGCCCCTCCCATAGCCACGTCGGAGGCATCGACTTGCACAATGAACATTTGATTCGGGTCTGGGTGCCGTAGCACGGGCTACGAAGTGAAAAGGCGTTTGAGGGCTACAAAAGCGGCCTGGCATTGATCAGTCCACAGTATCTTAGCGGAGGGTAACGTAGCCGAGCTTCCTTTACCCTTTGTTTTCAGCAGGTCGGTGATGGGCAGCGCCACTTGGGCGAAGTTAGGGATGAACCCGCGATAGAAACTGTTGTACTTGTTTGCGGTTGGAGGGAGGGGTCCAATCGAGGACGGATTGGACCTTGGCCGGGTCCATGCTAAGGCCATGGTGGGAGATTATATATCCCAAGAACGTTATTTTGCTCTGATGAAATTCGCATTTAGCCAACTTTGCAAAGAGTTGGTGATTGCGCAGGCGCTGCAGAACTTCTCGGACCAGAGCGACATGCTCATCCATGGTTTTTGAATAAATAAGAATGTCATCTAAATAAACCACCACCCCGCGGTACAGTAAATCGTGGAGGATTTCGTTGATGAGTTGCATGAAGACCCCCGGGGCCCCTTTTAACCCGAAAGGCATCACAAGGAATTCAAACATTCCAAAACAGCTAGAGAAGGCAGTGAGGGGTTCGTCTCCCTCGCGGATACGGACGCGGTAGTAGGCTTCTACTAAGTCCAACTTGGAGAATATACGTCCCTCCTGCAACTGCCCCAAAATATCTGAAATCAGCGGTATAGGGTAGGCGTTGGCTTGGGTAACTGCATTGAGCTTTCGGAAGTCGATGCATAAGCGCAGGTCGCCCTCCTTTTTTCGGACGAAAAATGCGGGGGCTGAGTTGGGAGCATTCGATGGGCGAATGAACCCTCTGGCAAGGTTTTTGTCCAAAAAGTCCCGTAGTACAGTGCGCTCGGAAGCGCTCATAGGGTAAATTTTACTCTTGGTTAATGTGCAGTCCTTCATCACCTCAATTGCACAGTCAGTGGCCCGGTGGGGGGGTAAGGCATCACATTTTTTAATGTTAAAGACATCCGCAAAGTCCTGGTATACATCAGGTAGGGACGGCGGTGATGGGACATCGGAGGTTAATGCTGGAGCGGGTGGAGACAGCACCGCAACTTGCTGTCGGTGCTGATCGCATTTGGGGTTGGCAAAGGAGATAGTGTTCGTCTCCCAGTCTATACTGGGACTATGACCTTTAATCCAGTTAATTCCCAGGACCACTTCAAATCGGATAGGGGCTATGGTAAAGTCTATTTGCTCCCAGTGGGAGCCAATACCCATCGCCACCCCTGTAGTGCGATGATCAACTGGGCCCCCCTTGAAATGGCTCCTGTCCATTTGGGCAAATTGGACGGGGGCTGGTAAAGCCTCGGATTTGACTTTGAGTGCTGCAAAAGTGGCCTCATTGATTAGAGTGCGACCGCAACTGGAGTCAATGAGTGCCTTAACGGGTAGTTGGGGACCACCTTTATAGTGTTGTAAAACTGCGTCCACATAAACGGTGGTTTCCACTTCCTTCACCTTGGTGGGAGCTTTCGGTTTAGCAGGAGATTCTGCAGGGGTCTGTGGAGACGCTCCACTCACCACAGACTGGAGCCGTTTTTTGACAAATCAAGGGGGGTTTCCAGGTTCAAAGCTGGAGGATCCCATGGGTTCTCTTTGTCAGAAGAAGGAGAGTTGTCCCCCAATGGGGCATTTGTAATCCGGGACCCGGCGGGGTCACTCGATGTAGGAAGGTTAGATGAGTCCTCAACGTGAAGTGCAGAGGGTGTGGGTCTCCCCGGCGCTGCGCTGTGGGTGGCCGCGGTGCCTCTGCATTGAGGTCGTCCTCGAGCTCGGGTTGCCATGCTGGGGCGAAAGGGTTCAGGGCGATGTGGGCAGACTGCCGCAAAGTGGCCCAGTTCCCCATAAGTGAGGCAAGCTCCTCTTTGAAACCGTGTTTCGCGATCCTGGGGTGGACGCGGGGGCTTCCGTGGATTGGGGAGCGGTGCCTTGGGCTGGGGTTTTTGGACGCTTTTCTCCTTGTTTCTTTGGCAGACAAGGGAAATAAAGCGCCGGCGGCTTTCCACCTCCTCGGCTAATAGAATCCAATCCTCGAGGGTGTCGGGATCACCCCGCATATACGACCAGTTCAGAATGTCAGGGTGTAAGGCTTCTCTGAAATGGTGAATTAGGGTGGCTTCGGGCCAGCCCACAATTCTGCTTGCTAGTCTCTGGAATTCATCGGCAAACTCTCGAACTGGAGTAGAGCCTTGTCTTAGTTGTAGAAGCTCCGCTTTGGCTCGTTCCCCCAGAAAGGGATCCTCAAACCTCCTTCGTAAGGCAGTCATGAACAAGGGTTTCAATATGAAACAGTAGGACATCAAGATGAGATTACTCAACTGTGGAACTGTTTCCCCCATGCGTGTGACTCTTTGTTCCTCACTGCAGTACTCCTGGCTCATTTGTATTTCCTGTTCTTAGCTTTCTTGAACTGCTGCCCACAGTTCTGACCTTGACAACAGAGAGTTCATAACTTTGGTTCCCCCTCTTCCTGTCACATGGCTCTGATGTCACTGTCAGCAGATCTTGTGTATCTGTGTATGTAAAGCCTGAAGACCACTGCTATACAGTAATAAAATTCAAACAGGAATCCGTAGCATACTCGAAAATGCCGGCAGGAATGGCTGCATGTGGGACAGTGCCCTCTTCAGTGCTCAAATTTGTTGTAATATATCAAATTGTTTTTCAAAAAAGAAGAAAATGTCTTTTCTTTTTTCTTTAAAAATTCTTGATATGCCAGGATTAGACTGCCATCCTCTGTTGTAACTGAGTAACTATTTTGCAGGAAGTAAAACTTTAAAAGAAAGTAAAGAATGGATAAGCAAAACACGCATCTGCAGGTTATGCATAAGGATATTTAAGCATTCATTTGCCTAACTGCATAATAAATACATATTTATCTGCACTTCATAAGTGTTGGAAATCAATTTTTGTCTCAATGAAATTTTGTACTAAATTTATATTTTGTATTTCACATGCAAGACAGTATTTCAAAGCATTTAGAAAGAAAATAAAGGTTAAAGGAATGGAAAACCAGAGATCAAACTAAAATGGGGAGAAGGAGTCATTACCCATACAAGGATACTTGCAGTGAGTGATCATATTCACCTGCCCATTGTTCTGTTTCTGCATAATTAATTATAGTACCCTTTTCATTGCACAGGATCCAACTATAGTTGTCTCTAGGTTTAGTGTTGGAAGGCATATTGTATTTTGGTTGTTTCAGTACTTCTTATAGATCTAGCTTAGTACATGCTCCGCTGAGGAGATAAGCTGCCTTTTAACTTTGGCTTGTCCCCCCCACTGCTGACACTATTGATCAATTAAGTTGATTAATTAATTAATTATATGCCTCACTATCAATGGAGATCCCATAGTGATGTACAAATTAAAACCATCATGAAAATAAAAGCAAGCAGTGCAATATTAAATAATATGTGCTTTCAGTAGTAATTAATTAAATAGTAGCAGCCCATATAAAAGGGTAAAAGGCAACACAAAAATGCTTGGTAGGTACACAAAATTAAATGGTAGGTTCCAGGTGGATAGTTACTAGGGGGGGCGCATTCAATAAGAAATGCCCTTTCTTTAGTGGTCTTTCATGTCACCGTGTGTGTGTGGGGTAATCACAAAGAGCAAAGTACACACAATGCAGGTTCATAACTTGAGGGTGCTCTTGGCTCCTGGCCTACAGCTGGAAGCTCAGGTTTCCACTGTTTACATAGTGCCTTTTATCAGGTTGGGCTGGTTCACTAGCTATGGCTGTTCCTCAAAAAGATGTCCAGTGCTGTACAGTGAGCATGGTGATTCATGCTCTGATCGCATCCAAATGATATTACTGTTAAGTATTCTATATGAGACTTGTCTTTTGAAAACAGTTCAGAAACTTCAGTTGGTCCAAAATGCAGCGGCCAGACTACTGTCAGGGTTTGGTTACAGGGAGCATCACCTGTAACATCACCTCATTTGGGAATGCCCTCCACCTTGAGGCTTGCCTAGTGCCTACTTTACTTTCTTTTAGACACCAGGCTAAAACACATCTTTTTATCTAGGCTTTTAATTAGGAGTTTTAGCTTATCTGCTTTTTAATGGCCTGTTTTATGGATAGTTTTTATACTGTTGTTGTTCAGGGGCTTGTTTTTTAATAGCTTGGGTTTTTATACTGTGCTTTTTAATTATAAGCTGCCTCAAGCAAGACTGTGGAGGCAGCATAGAAACATTCTAAATAAATAAACTGGAATTACTGAGGACTTCAAGTGCAGACCATTATAGTGGGCTAGCCTTGAGGTAATCATAGCATGGATCCATGTGGCTAGGTCACCCACATGGAATGCATTCACTTGCTTCTGAGATCTGAGGAGATCACACTAGCCTGGGCCATCCAGGTCAGAGCTGTCTATTTTTACTGATGCGTATTCAGGTCAAATCTGTTGTGTGTGTGTGTGTGTGCGTGTGTGTGTGTGTGTGCCGTCAAGTCACATCTGACTTATGGTGACCCCATAGGATTTTCAAGGCAAGAGACATTCAAAGGTGGTTTGCCATTGCCTGCCTCCGCGTCATGTCCTGGTAGTCCTTGGAGGTTGCCCATCCAAATTCTAACTAAGGTCGACCATGCTTAGCTTCTGAGATCTGACAAGATCAGGCTAGCCTGGGGCTATCCAGGTCAGGATCTGTAGTGTACAAAGCATTTAATCAACTCTTGCAGGTACACCACCCCTTCCTTCCAAAGCATTATTTGGCCACATCTGTCCAAAGTCTGGTTGTATCACAGTAATGCTATCTTTTGGAGGCTGGAGGGATTAAATGATGTGTTTTTGATTGGTTTAAATAATTTGTTATTGTTGGAACTCAGATGGTTGATGTGGGAGACCAGATGTATCAGTGGGGGAAGTGTCGAGGCTTAGTCTTATCTCCTATGCTATTTAGTTTATACGTAAAGACCTTTGGCAAAATCATTCATGGTTTTGGAATAGAGTGTCATCAATATGCTGCTGATACCCAGCTCTACATTTCTTTATCCAAATCACCAGGTGATGCTATAGAGTCTCTGAACCAGTGCCTGACTGCTGAAGGCTAAGGGTAGACAAGCTGAAACTGAATCCTCAAAAGACAGTGGTAGTGTTGTTGGGAAGGCTGATACCTTGAAGGACATGGGACTCCCCACTTTTGATACGGTTACCTCAGGTTAATATAAGTTAAACTTGAAGCAGTTGTAAAATATTTTGTTTTTATTTGAAAGGTGTGATTTATTTAGTTTCAAATATTTCAGTGTAAAAAAGATGGACAAAGTAGCAGAATATGCAACTGTAGGTAAATTAACATCATTAGTGCATAACAGATCAATCTCTAAATTTTATGGAAAATATTTTAATCACATAATTTTAATTATCAAAAAATAGAATGTAAGAATCTAAGCAATATGTAAATATAATTAGAAACTAGAAAGCCTAGTCAAAGAAAGAGATAAATGGATTGTAATCAAAATAAGCTCCAAAACAATTTAACAATTTGTATGTGTATGTTTGTTTTGTTTGAAAAATAATTTTAAAAAATTAAAAAAGAAATTGACATATTAACCATCCAATGATGTTTAAATTTTAAAATTAACGTTTAAAAAAATTAAATTGAGACCCTGATTGTCTTTAAAAACAGCAGTAGCTATGCCTTTGATTATTCTACAGTTAGGTGGTGCCATTGCACTAAAGAATCAAGTTGGGGTAAAAGCAAGTATCAGATTGAGAAAAAGCATGATGCGAGTTTGCAATATTTGTGGTTCAAAGCAGTATTAAATATATTGCAGGAGTCATACCATAGTGCTCTGAAGATAATGTGCCAGCCTCACTTACTGAATTCTCTACTCTACTAAATTTACAAAAAAATATAGCAAGAGAGACTTTCTCTGGAATACCATTGCTAGCTATTGTTAGATTTAATATATATTTACTGTGTGTATTGCTCCTTTATTTATAAAGTCCTTGATATACATGTTGGGTGATAAAATAGTGATAGGTCTAGGACTGCATGGTGTCCCAAGGCTTTCTTGAGGAAAATCCTGCTTAAAAAACATGCTGCCAGTGAAGTTGGTCTAACAGCCCATTCCTGAACCTTTGGTGGCCAGGGACAGCATGATTGAGGCGCCGCTGCAGCGCCTCCAAAGCCGTTCTCCAGCCACCGAAAGGTTTTAAAAAGCCTTTTAAATGTTTTTTTGTTTGAAAATGGGGCATTTTGCCCCATTGAAAACAGCGAGGCTGCACCCACAAAAAGCTGGCGCAGCAAAACTGTTTTTGTAGACGGCGTACCCAGGGCGAAAAGGGGTCAGGAAGCTGCCTACTGGCAGCTCTGCCCCCCCGGCACACCCAGGAATGCCCCCCGACATGCCGGCACAGGGCTTTGCGCCAGTGGGATGCTGGTGGAAGGCTAAGCCAACATCTCTGGGCTGTGCTGCCACGGCAGCGCAGGGAGGCCGGCATGAGCAGCCCAACACTGGCATCCCTGCCTCTTGTGGCGGCACAAGTGGCCCGGGTGCTGGCACAAGCAGCCTGGACGCTGGCGTGGGCACTTGCGCTCCTCCTGAGATCTTTCCCACCAAGAGCTCAGGAATAGGCTGTTAGAGAACAGGAGGAAAGTCAAATGTGAACCTTCACTTACCAGCATTGGGAATTCAACTAAAGGGGAGGGGGAGCACATTGCTTGTCACTTGCTTTCCTTCAACATGTGGTCTAAGGACAGGAATTGTGGTTTGTGTCCTTTAGGTGCATTGTCTTCAAACATAATCCCCCACCCCAAAAACTCCTGTAAATGTTGGAAGGTATTGGTTTTAGAAACCTTGTATGGAGAAATCACTTCTCTTTTCTAGCCTTTTACTCCTAAAGCTTGATTTGTTTGTTTGTTTGTTTAGAACAATGTATGCTGCCTCTCCAGAGTCCTGCTAGAGACAGTTTACAAATAAAAGTGCTATAAAATCATCATAAAGTCCCCAAAATTTTAAAAAGTCATTAAAATGTTCAAATTTTCAGGTAATGAGAAGCAATAAACCAACCTGAGAACAGTGGAACTCTTACCGTGCAATCCTGAATAGGGGCCAAGTGCCCATAGGAGCCGGTGTGACCCCTACACTGGCATCCGTGCCACTTGCGCTGTGCAAACTAGCACGGACGCCAACGTAGGGTGACTTATGCCGGTCTGTGTGGATTGCGGCGGCAGCACAGCTCTTGGACGCTGCCATGGCCTCCTGCCAGCGTTTCCCCAGTATATCTCCCCACGCCAGTTTTCTTGGGGCGGAGGTGCCTTTAGGCAGCTTCCTAACCTTTTTCACCCAGGGAATGCCCCTCTACGCTGTAGCGGGGCTACGCCAGCAAAATATCCTCGCTAAAGTCCATGGGACATTTTTTTACCTTTTTATTTTCTTGTGTTTATTTTTATTTTTTCTGGCTGGGAAGCCTCTGTGGAGGCAGTGTGGCTGCGCTACTCCTGGCCACTGCAGGAATGGGCTGCCCAAGATCAAAGACATGCAAATGCTGTTGATATATAACAGGAAAAGTCAAAACAAGTCAGTGTGTTACTCTTTACTGTTGAATATGTTAATAGGATTTCCATTTCTGAATCACTCTTCCACTGACAAGGCCCCTATTTAATTCCATGAAGTGTTATTTAAGTACATAGGAAAAGAATTAGAGTGTTTTTATAGCATTACTCCAATGTTTTTTTGCCATAAAAGCTCTCTATAAAAACAAATACATGAGATTTGTAAACATTTAATTAGAACCTTAAGACATTTTTGAGTTACCTCCAAAATGCAGTTTGAATGCTGCGTGCGTAGGAATTCAGCTACCTTAAAGGCCACAGCATAAAATTAATTATCTTCCACTCCGGTTGATGTTTAATAAAGATTTATGTTCTTTACAATAGCACGGCTTTTTCCCTAGAAAATTCAAGCCTGAAGAATTTACTCTAGACGATGCATTAATGACTTTTAATTACTGTCTAGTACTTTTGTCTGGTTAGCTGCCTTGAGTCTAAGGAGATAAGGCACGATACATATGTTTTAAATAAATAAATCTTGGTTGTGTTGTAATTAGGATTTCCTGCAGTATGTTGTATATAACTGAATCTCGCTCTCATTTGTGATAAAGCAAACCTTGAACTAAATCTTTTGGCTATCCAGAAGATTTTGTAGAATCTTAGATCTCTATACTAACTGCATGTTTATTTTCATGTGTTTGGGAATGCTCTTCCAGATCACCCTCCCCATCAGACCAGATCTAGTGTGTGTCCTGCGTAATGTGTGGGGCCGGATTAAAGCGTACTCCCTCAATGTTTTTTTTTTCTTCCTACCCATCCTGGTCCGTGATTTAAAGAAGATATGTCAAGATTGCTCACAGTGTTCCTTTTTTGCCTGGCCCTGAGAAAAATAGTTAACGCAGGGTAAAATGTGTGATGAAGGCTTAGAATTGAAAGTAATATGAACAGAGAGGGATGAATATTCTTGAATGTCTGTATAGTGCTGAATACACATGAACACATGGGACAGCCTTCTGATGAGTCAAACCATTGATATAGTCTAGCAGCAGCTCACCAAGGTCTCAGGTCTTTCACGTCGCCTACTGTCTGATGCTTTTAACTGGAGATCCTGGGGATTGAACCTAGGCCCTTCTATATGCAAAGCAGATACACTACTACCAAGGGATATCCACACTCTCAAAATATTTACAGCTACATTTTGATTTTTGTGTAATGCCCAGTGAGTGTATAGAGCTTCCCAATGTTGTTGAGGAATATGCAGAACATTTAATCGCCAACAGAGTGTTTCACATATTGTGTCATCCCTGTGCATACCTGTATTTGGAGGCAATGCATTAAAATGTCAGTCATACAATACATCATCCAACATAGCTTGAAGGTTATATGTATTGATGGATAATATATATGATCCCACGTTCATACTCCTACTTTGTAGATATTTCAGTGATGTTTGGGGAATGTGCACAATGTCCAGATTTATTTACATTCACTATTCAATTAAGTACAATTTGAACATGAATTATATGCAACAATAAGGCATTTACACTCGAAACAAACCTCTAATGAAACTGGCTAAGGATCAGGTACAAAATTTAGAATACACATATTGAGCGTGTTGTATATTGGGTGGGGGGAATCCTACAACTGTCTTCCCCTAAGTTAGGAGTCTTGTTTTGTGGTACCTTGCTCTGGAAGAGAAGACCTCTCATTTAGTAGAATGGAGCTGTAGGATGAGCAGTTAATTGAAACAGAATAGGCCATGGTGAGATAATATTACATGATCTCACTACAACATTTTTAAGAAACAGTTTTTAAATGAACTTAACATAGTTAACATGAATAACACATTTATGCTAAATATATGTGTAAAGTAGCCACTGTAGTACAGAACTATCATTAGTTAAGTAAAGTATGGATAACTAATCAGTTTATTTAGCCATAGCCAAATATAGTTTGCATTATATGCAGGATGAATTCAGCAATGTTACAGCACTCAATCAATAATATGATGGCCACAATAAAGTGGCTTCAATGTGCCCACATGCTTCCACTTTGTCCCTCGTAAGCAATGAGAATACTGCATATGTTTGAAATTTCTGCTTTCGTGGTTTTTTCCTTCGCAGTAGAATTCTATGCCCCAGTGAGTGCAGGTATTTGGACTGTACACAAAATTGCCAATTAGAGGAGCATTTATGTTTACAGTGTATAATAAAATAGTATTGTTGTACTGGCCTGCAGAGAATTTAATCGTTCTTCCTAAGAAGGAAAAAAAATTATACAATTTCTACATTTTAATAGTCATCATACATATATATTTGTTACAGAAGGTAGTATACAGTTGTAGGGGGGAAACTACATGAATAAATACTAAAGGCTTTGAGGCTATTAAGTGTACGGTTTCAAGCTTGCCTTCCAATTTACTACAATGATTAAATATCTAGTCTGATTAGAGTATCAGTTACTAGTACAGTACATTTTAAAGTTTTTTTTCTTAGTCAGTACAGTTTACTTAACTTAAAAGTTCACAACTTTTATTTGGAATCTGATATATACTTTATACACAGGACCTCTGCAATACTGAAATAACTAGTTTAATGGGAGAAAGTTGTTTTATGTTATTATTTTCTGATAAGAAAAAAGTCTATATTACATAGATAGCTTGGACACTGTTAAACAATGGCTTGGATCCTGTGATTTCGTTTCCCTCATGCTTCTCTTTGCCCCCTACAGAGGCTTTCATCTGCGCTTACTTCCTCTGCTGCTGGCACTTCTGAGTGCATGGGGGTTCCTTAAAAAAATTGCTCTTGTGCACACAGAAGAGCAAATGGCAGAGAAAGTATGTGCTGCAGCAGAGGAAAGCATCTGCAGGGGACAAAGAGAAGCACAAAGGGAACAGTGTCATGGGACCCAAGCCAAAAGATTCCAGCACAGTGTTCAGAAATCTTTTTACTTTATGTCAAAAGTTTGCTTATTTTACATGAGTGGTACATTTAAAAGAATAAATCAAAAGGCATTTATGGTATATTATGTTACTAATTTACAACCTCTGAAATAATTGTGGGTATTTTAAAATAATTGGACAGTATAAGGCTGTCCAACAAATTTCAAGTACTATTATGCTGGTTTTGATATTTTTGTCTAACTGATGTATTAATCAAACAATCTTATTTTTTGTAATTTCCGATCTGCACACTGTTTCTGTTTAATATACAGCGAAATGTTCCAGGCTGGACATCCCAGTATTTAACAGGATTGTTGAATAGGCTAATGCCACTGTACAATGTCTTCTTCAGCCTTCCTCCTGTTGGACAAAAATCATTCACTCCCACTTTCGAAATACTGTTAGAATGAAGGAAGACAACCTGTAGGAAGGTAACAGAAAAATATAGCCTGAATAACAACAACAACAACAAAAAAATCACAGTGCAGATTTCACATTCTAGGGCAGGGGTGGGGAACCTTTTTTTTGCCAAGGGACATTTGGGTATCTTTAACATCATTCGGGGGTCATACAATAAATAAATAAAATCATTATTAGATATTTGTGCATCTTATGCAGGTCTACTCTAAATCCTACTCAAGTCCAGTCAGTGGGCTTACTCATTGGAAAGTGTCAGTAAGTTTGTCCTGCAGATATCTAGTATTTTAACCTGTTGGTGGCCTACCCATTTTGGACCAGAGAAACTATGAAGTATACTTTATTTATTGAGAAATTTTATATGCTGCCTGGATCTTGACTTGGATGGCCCAGCCCAGCCTGATCTCATCAGATCTCAAAAGCTAAGCAAGGTCGGCCCTGGTTAGTACTTGGATATGAGACCATTAAGGAATACCACAGTCGTTATGCAGAGAAAGGCAATGGCAACCCACCTCTGTTCATTTCTTGCCCGAGCCAGCAATGCTGTGGATTGAACTTAGAAGGGTACAGATTGGGGAGGGGCACAGAGTACACAGAGAGAGATGCTGCACGTTTGGTAGCCCATCCTGCACCTGGGACCTTCTGCATGCCAAGCAGAGGCTCTACCCCTGATCCACAGCCCCTCCCAAGCAGATGCTCTTCCCCTGATCCACAGCCCCTCCCAAGCAGATGCTCTCCCCCTGATCCACAGCCCCTCCCAAGCAGATGCTCTCCCTCTGATCCACAGCCCCTCCCAAGCAGATGCTCTCCCCCTGATCCACAGCCCCTCCCAAGCAGATGCTCTCCCTCTGATCCACAGCCGCTCCCAAGCAGATGCTCTCCCTCTGATCCACAGCCCCTGCCAAGCAGAGGCTCTCCTCCTGATCCACAGCCCCTCCCAAGCAGATGCTCTCCCCCTGATCCACAGCCCCTCCCAAGCAGATGCTCTCCCTCTGATCCACAGCCCCTGCCAAGGAGATGTTCTCCCCCTGATCCACAGCCCCTGCCAAGGAGATGCTCTCCCCCTGATCCACAGCCCCTGCCAAGGAGATGCTCTCCCCCTGATCCACAGCACCTCCCAAGCAGATGCTGTACCACTGATCCACAGCTCCTGCCAAGATGCTCTACTGAAGCGCGCCAGCCGGGAGATCCAGCGGGGAGGGGCTGGCCAGTCATTCTGCAGAGAAAGGCAATGGCAGCCCACCTCTGTTCATTTCTTGCCTGACCCGGCAATGCCGTGGATTGAACTTGCAAGGGACTAGATTGGGGAGGGGCACAGAGTACACAGAGATGCTGCACATTTGGTAGTCCATCCTGCACCTGGGACCTTCTGCATGCCAAGCAGATGCTCTGCCACTGAGCCACAGCCCCTGCCAAGCTGATGCTGTACCTCTGAGCCACAGCCCCTGCCAAGTAGGCTCTCTACCTCTGAGCTACAGCCCCTGCCAAGCAGATACTTTACCTCTGAGCCGCCAGTTCGAGCCTCCAGTTTTGGCGCGGCTGGGTCGGGTCGAGCAGGAGGGAGCAATACGGAGCTCCCCACCTGCTTCTGCTTTAGCTTTGGGGGAGAGCAAGGGGAGGTCCATGGGGGGACCCACGGAGCTGGCAGTGCGGCCAGCGTTCACGCCGGTGGGGGGGAGATGGCGGTGCAAGTTTTGGGCGCCCCAGTGGCGTTTGGCCGTGGCGCGTCCAGCGCGCAGGCCGGGGGATCGAGCAGGGGGGAGGGCTGGAAAGGGGCCTTCCGCCGGCGGCGCGTCCAGCACGCGGGCTGGGGGATCAAGGTGGGGGAGGGCTGGAAAGGGCCCTCCGCTGGTGGCGTGTCCAGCGCGCAGGCCGGGGGATCGAGCAGGGGGGAGGGCTGGAAAGGGGCCTTCCGCTGGCGGCGCGTCCAGTGCGTGGGCCGGGGGATCGAGCCAGGCAAGGGCTGGAAAGGGGCCTTCCGTCGGCAGCATGGTCAGCGTGCACGCTGGTGCGGGGGGAGATGGTGGCGCAGGTTTTGGGCGCCCCAGCAGCATTCTGCCGCGGCACGTCCAGGGCGCAGGCCCAGGGATCAAGCAGGGGGAAGGGCTGGAAACAGGCCCTCCGGTGGTGGCGCGTCCATCATGTGGGCTGGAGGATCGAGCAGGGGGGAGGACTGGAAAAGGGCCCTCCGCCGGTGGTGCATCCAGCATGCGGGCTGGGGGATCAAGCAGGGGGGAGGGCTGGAAAGGGGCCCTCCACCTGTTGCGCATCCAGCATGCGGGCTGGGGGATCGAGCAGGAGGGAGGGCTGGAAAGGGGCCCTCCGCCGGTGGCGCATCCAGCACGCGGGCTGGGGGATTGAGGCAGGGGAGGGCTGGAAAGGGGCCCTCCGGCGGCGGTGCAGCCAGCATGCGGGCCAGGGGGATTGAGCGGGGGGGAGGGCTGGAAAGGGGGCCTCGGCAGATGGGCCACGGGCCGGATAAAATGACCCCACGGCCCGCGGGCCGGAGGTTCCCCACCCGTTCTAGGGTTTCATGATATGTAATAACTCAGATATGAATTTGTACTTGTGCTTATATTAAGAGCAGCTCTGTCTCTTAGGGAGTTGTTTTGTCACTGGCTTTGCTCCCTAGGAAGATATCACTTTGCAATTGGGTCCTGCAGATTGACCTCAAAACTCTCAGCCCTGTAATCTGCCCATCCCTGCCATATACCATCACTGTATGTGGTTTATATCCTTGCTATTGGTTCCCTCTTTTTTTTTTTTTTTGTCTTCGTAATATATATACACCCAAACTGTGTCTTACCTGTAGATACTTCAGATCTGGAAGGCCATGAGGGACTCTCTTCAGTTTGTTTTTTTCTAGATGTATTTCTCGTATACTTGGTATAGTTGCAAAAGTTCCATTTTCCACATCTTTGATTCTGTTGTTTCCCAGCCCCAACCTAGAGATAAATTAAGGGTTTCAAATAGCTTTAGGCATTATGGTTTGTTTATTTGCATCATTTATACCCTGCCTTTCTCTCTAGTGGGGATCCAAAGTGGCTTACTCTCCACCATTTTGGTAAAAGAGAAATCCTGAAGACCCACTTATTATAACTAATAGCATGAAAAATTGTTCAGGCTGCTGGTGTGTGTATCACAATTTCTTTTAAAGCATAAGAATGCAGCTATCTAATAAAGAGAAAAAAACAGCTGTTTGGGGACTTGTTTAACAATACTGTTTCAATCTGTTTGTGGACTATGCCAGCTATGTTGACTACTAAGCCTTATGTGGATGAATTGTGCAATTGGTTGTGGCTGGTGGGGTGCTGGGAGTACATTTGAATAATCCTTAAACTCAGATTTTATATATTAATATTGTTTGTAAGGCATTATTAGAAGTTTCAGTCACTACCCGGGCAGGCCAATCCTAAAGGGGGTAGTTGGTTGATGGCCGAGAACAGCACAGTTGCACCACCTCCTGAGTGGCTTCCCCGGCTGTAAATACAATACAAAAATCCACTTTTTTAACCCCCCCGTGAAATTCTTCCATTGAGTTTCATGGGGCTACAACAGCTATTTTGCAGGTGTAACTCAATGCCTACAAAAGGCGCGTTCCTGGGGCAAAATAGATTTGGAAGCTGCCTAAAGATAGCTCCATCCCCGGGAATGCCCCCTGGATGCCAACGCGAGCATTTGTGCTGGAAAAATGCTGCTGGGGAGGCAGCGCTGGTGCACAAGGCTTACGCTTACGTGTCACTCCCTGGAGCTGGCATAAGTCACCCTGTGCTGGCGTCTGTGCCATTTTGGATGGCACAAATGGCACAGATGCTGGCTCAGGGGTCACACCAGCTCCTATGCAGCTCCATTCCCCCCCTTTTGGATTGCACGGTTACTCCTCTGATAAAAAAGTAAAAAGTTTGGAGAAAAATCCTAAACTGCCTGTTTTATCAAATCTTCAGAAAGAATTCCCCATATTATGTCTTACCTTTGAAGGTTTTTATACCGAATAAAATCCTCAAGTTCTACTGCAGAAATTTTGTTGTCATCTAGATGAAGTTCTAATAGACTGGATGGTAATCCTATTGCAAAGAAAAATATTTGAGATGATTCAGTGGTAGAGTTTAAAGGCATACATTTTAACACTTAATATAGTAATAAAAGTTAATATAGTAATAAAAGTTAATTTTTAATTGCTGGTTAATTTGGACTTTTAGATTGCTGCTTCCTAAGATTTAGAGTAGTATGTTTAACACTGTAAAAAGAAAACTTATTAAATATTTTATAGAACTTAATAATCAATATCCTTGATATTTCCATGTTGCCAGTGTTTCTCCTACCCTTTCAAAAGGCTAAGGGTGGTTATAATCAAATTTTTAAAGAACTGATTTGATTAATTATTTCAGTTTCAGTTGATGATATTCTTAAATACTTTTCATATGAATGACATTCAGTATAAAGAAAACTAAGCATTTCCACTATGTTTTTAGATGATGCGTGCTGCAAGCACCATCTTGGAAGAAGCACTTCTTCATCTGTAAATGGGAAGAAGAGATGCCGCTTCTAAGATAGTTCCGGATACCTGTGTTTTTTGTTGATATGTGTATTAAAATATTTAACAATTTAAAAAGTTTTAAAAATTACTATCTAGTTAATCAGGGACACCTTTTTAGTCAAAACATTTTTCAATGGCAGCCTTAGTTTTATCATTTCATTTTACCCTAATAGCACTCTGAGAGTAGGTTATGCTAACTGGATGAGAAGAGGGCTTGGATAGGTAGAAGCATAATGTCAACTTATCTGCTGACCGAGGATTTCACATGCATTTCTAATATTCAGATTTGTTAATCCGTGGCCCAGTCTGAATCTGAATGATTAAGGGGTTGGAAAGCCTTTCCTATGAAAGGTTGGAAAGCCTTTCCTATGAGGAAAGGCTGAGAGTCTGGGGTTTTTTAGTTTCAAAAAAAGATGACTGGGAACACACACATAATAGATGTTTATGAAATTATGCATGGGGTGGAGAAAGTGGACAGAGAACTTTTTCTCCACCCAGAACTTGGAGGCACCCAATGAAGGGAAATAGTTTCAGGATGGGCTAAAGCAGGGGTGGGGAACGTCAGGCCCGGGGGCCGTTAAAGGCCCGCGAAGTCATTTGGTCTGGCCCTTTGTGGGCCCTGGCAGATCTCTAGCTCAGAAGGATCTAAGACTGGCGATCTGCCCCCTCCCGCGGACAGGAATAGCCTCTGTTCAAGGCGGATATGAGTTTGTTTTGCCAAGAAAAGGAAACTTTCCCCCCCCTTGCAGAAGAGTTGTTAGCTATGGAGCTGCTAGGACCACCCAAGAAACCCTTTCCCACCCGGGCCATGGAGAAACGTATTCCCTCTGTACTACAAGAGGGCTGGGGGCATAAGTGGCAACAGTGGAGGGGTTAAAGGGGGCAGGGCGAGTTCTTACCCAGTGTGTCCTCATTTCATCCCTGCAGGCAGAGGTAGCTAGAGCCAGCTGTAGAATCCAGCCCCGACCATGTGGAGCAGGAGCAACTCTGGCGTGTGGGTGGATGGCTATACCTGGCTGGTGTAACAGACCATCCTGTGCCACCGGTTGGATGCCTGCCTGCTTGCCTACTTGGGGAGGGGTGTTATTTGGGGCAGCTGCCTGCTTGGGGCTTGGTCGGCTAATTTTTAAGTTGATAATTTTGTATGGCCCACAACTGATGTTATAAATATCCACCCTTGGCGGAAAAAAGGTTTCCCATCCCTGGGCTAAAGGGAGGTACTTCTGTATTCAACAAGTAATTAAATTACACAGGACATATTGATGACTATGGGCATATTTGTCTTTAAAAGAGACTTTGACAGATACATGAAGGATAGGTCCATCAGTGGCTGACCACAGTGGTTAAAGGGAATCACAATGATCAGAGGCAACATTAGGCCATGGCCATTATTCCCTGTTTAGTGGTTCTCCAGGGAAATTGTTTGGCTGCTGTGTGAAACACGGTGCTGGACTGTCCTAAACAGTTACAGTTGTCTAAGCCTGTTGACCTTACATCTGTTTAGGATTATGCTTCAGCCATATTGGGGCCAAAGAACCACAGCATTTATAGAGCTTTATAACACTGCACTACTGAATTATCATGAGTATGATCTTACACCCTTCTGCATTTCTTGATGATTATTCAAAAGGAAGCTTTTCTCCCTCTCTCATAAAACTAGAATTAAGGGTCAACTGCTGAAGCTGGAGGGTGAGAGATTCAAAACTGATAAAATGAAGTATTTCTTTATACAACGCATAGTTAGATTGTGGAACTCCCTGCTCCAGGATGTGGTAATGGCTGCCAACTTGGAAGGCTTTAAGAGGGGAGTGGACATGTTCATGGAGGAGAGGGGTATTCATGGCTACTACTAAAAATGGATACTAGTCATGATGCATACCTATTCTCTCCAGGATCAGAGGAGCATGCCTATTATCTTGGGTGCTGTGGAACACAGGCAGGATAATGCTGCTGTTGTCTTGTTTGTGGGCTTTCTAGAGGCACCTGGTTGGCCACTGTGTGAACAGACGGCTGGACTTGATGGGCCTTAGTCTGATCCAGCATGGCTTATCTTATGTTCTTATGATGCCATCAGATCATTGTTACCAACAAAACATGATCAGGGAACTGCACACCACAGAAGACAACTTTCTTTGTGCTTCTCTTTTTGTTTAGTGAGGTCAGTTTAGTAAACTCATGTATGAATTCAGAAGAGCATGCCAGGCCTTACTGTTTTATTTAGCTTTTTAGCTTTGGTTTTATTGGTCATTTTGATTGTTTCGAATATGTTGAAAATGTATTTGATTTTGTTGACTGTGAATAATTTTGAACGTTATGCTTATTGCAAACTGAAATCAAGATAAAGTAGGGTAAACATTCATTAAAATAGGTTACTGAAAAGTCTAATAGAGATGAACAAGGGAATGTACCCATACATGCAATGCTGTTGTTGCTTCCTGCATGGCCAGTATAGCTGTGATGGTGGTGCTTTAGATAAGTACTAAATTATATGCTACTGTTGCAGATGAAAAGTTGCCGCATTGCAGCTTCACCCTCTCAGGCCCCAGTTTATCCATAATGGTGACATCACTTAAGTTCCTATGTGTGTTGACCTGTGTAGATTTGGGAATCTCACAAGTGCTAGAATGTGCTAGATATCTTTTTTAAGTTTTCAGGTTTACTCCAGTATTTCTAGAAGTTACAAAACCAGATATAGAAATTGTGTGCAATTCCTCAGCTGTGGTAGGAAATTCATTTTCTCAAATAAAGCACAAATAATAATTGCTGCATGTAGGATTTTCCCAAAGGATGTAGAAGTTACAACATTATGATTATAATGAATGTTATGACAGCATATGCTATGGAAAATTGTAAGCATAAAGTATTCTTAATATGCTGTTTTCATGCTTATCTGCAGAATAGTTACCAAGTAGTCACCAGTACTCTAAAGCTATTGGTTGCTATGCTCAACCGGAGTTGTTTCTTTGGTGTTCTTTAAAATTGAGATGATGGAAGACATTGAGTACTTCAAAATTTTGAAAGCTGGCTTGTTTATTATACTTAGCTTATTATACTTAGTTATCTGTTTTCTGTGCTGTACCATGACCTCAAGCATGCTTTCCGTTGTGGTTTAGGAAAGTATTAAAGCTCTGGTGCTATTAGTTCTGGCAAGAATCAGTATGAAAATACCAGAACAATTTTTTTCTTCTAGCTTCTTAGTATGCCAATACTTCCCATGTTTTTCTAGCAAAGTTAATAATATTGTTGCTAGTTCTGACCTAGGAAATCAGACAATAATGTTCATACATATAAGTCTGTGAGGTTTGCTGTGACCTCAAACCTACTGTCTTAGTGTTAATCAGAAATGGGTCAACATTTTTTCAAATAGTTGGTCTTTTTAACAGTGTTTGTTTTAGGAATGTTTCTCCAACTAGTAGGATTTTAACACTCTGACAGTATAACTAAGTTTAAATATTTACTAATGTATTAGAGTCATTCAACTACAATGAGCTGAGATCCATTCAAATATAGGTTTTGTATATTTTGTATACCTATTTTTGTACTGGTCTGTAGCTTAAGTCAAGTTCAGCAATTATACACAGGCTAGAATTGGTAAGCAAGTGGGATTTCAGTATACCTGTAGCTGTTTCTCTATGTTGTATGGTAGATGATCAAAGGGTGATCTGCTTTTCTGTTCAGTTCTTTATTTGGGAGGCACACATTTGCAAAACTGCAAGTTATTTCTGACATTTTGCCTGAGGGGACGACCTTGGGGGGGATTAACTCTACTCCCTTCTTGTGCTGTGCAACTAAACCAAATTAGACTCCCCATATTTTTAATTAAATCAGCCTAATATCCATATCAAAATCAAACACTAGGTTAAAAAAACTTGACACAATACCTTTAGGAACAGAGGTTAATTTAGCTTCTGCTATTCTTATGTGATAGACTGTCACACCTTCAAACGCTCCAGGTTCTATTCCATCATTATCAAGAGGATTTGCACTCATTTCTGTGAAAAGAAAGTATTTTGCAACAGTGGCAGATGGTGGCTTCTCGAGTTAGTGTGACTGAAATGTTTAAGCATCTCCCCCAACTTATACAGCAATAATAAAGGAAAGCCTTTTGTTGATGTGTAGTGCCTTGATTTCACTGAGAAACATCACCTGTTCTCTGTGTGCCTTTTTTAATTACTTCCCAATGAGAGGATTTTAGAATAATTTCCATACACAAGCTGAGGCCCAGCATCTTATGTTATACCACGTGCCATCTGTGAATTCATGCATTCTTAGAGTAGCATGCCTATTACCCAAACCCAGACAAATCACTTCTCATTGAAGTCTGGAGTGAATTTATTAGGCCAGAGGGAAACACTTCAGGGGGAAATGTATTACAGAGATGGAATGAGAGATGATCTCATTTCTATATCTCATTCTAAACATGGCCCCAGAATGTGGATCAAAACATCTGTACAATATGGCCATCTACAGAGGAGGAGGGTTTTTCTACAAACCTGGGACAGCCCTGAGCTTGGTAGAAAAATCTTAAAAGAGAAAAAATATTGAAGATTTTAAAAAACCCTCAAAATTTTTAAAGCTGAGATTCCACTATGCTCTATTGCATGATCTCAGTTGCTATTGGGGGGCGGGGCTGCCTATGAAACCCATAAACAGTGCTGCATCTGAGATGAGGTGGGGAGGAGGGGAGCAGTGGTGGGGAAGAAACAAGTGCCAACAACACTAGGGACAGAGAAAGGGAAGATGTGGCAGCAGGGTGAGAAAAGTGTATTGGAAAGGTGAGGAAAAAGAGGTGGTGAAAAGATGCAGGAGGAACAGGTAGCCGTGAGAGGGTGCGAAAATAAAGAGGTGGTCAAAGGGATACTGCAAGTGCTAGGAGAGTAAGGGGAGAAAGGCTGTGATGCAGGCGAGGGGCAGTTGAATACATGAAGCTGCCTTATACTGAATTAGATCCTTGGTCCGTCAAAGTCAGTATTGTCTACTCAGACCGGCAGCGGCTCACCAGGGTCTCAGGCAGAGGTCTTTCACATTTACCTACTTGCCTAGTCCCTTTAACTGGAGATGCCAGGGATTGAACCTGGGACCTTCTGCATGTCAAGCAGCTGCTCTACCACTGAGCCACAGCAGGTAAAAGTGGGAACTAGTGCAGGGGTTGGCATTTCTTCTCCCCCGCAAGCCCCTCACATAGGTTTCTGTTTAAAATAATAGTTAGCATTTATATAACACCGTAAAGTGTTTAATGCTCTTCACATAAATTATCTTGAAATCTTGACAAGACTCCTGTAAAATCAGTCAGGACTACCATCCCCATGGGGAAGGCTATTGCAAAAAGAGTGATTTTCCTAGGCTGTTCAGTGACTTCATGGCAGAAGTATATCCCCCCCCCTCCTTGTGTAACACTACACTTGATATAGCTGATGTGGTTTACTTACCTAAAACATGCAAAGCTTTCATTCCTTTCAAAGCTTCTTTGTGTACCTTTTTAACCTTGTTATCATGAATTCTCAACTCAGCCAAACTTTTTGGCAGGTTTGCAGGGAACTCAGTTAACTGATTGTGAGATAAGTAGAGACGTCGCAATTTCTTTGTGGATTGAAAGGCTTTGGGGTGTATCTTGGTTATTTTGTTGTTGTTCAAAGCAAGTGCCTAGGAAAATATGTAAAAAGTTGAAGTTAAAAATATTTTAATTTTTATGAAAAATATATTTAATTTGCATATCTACTTGAGTAACTTGTCCTTATAAGGTTTGTTGTTGTTTTTTGCAAAACTTTCTAAATGTGATATATGAGCCAAAAGTTATATATATAAATACGTTTAGAATTTGGAGAAGCAACAGTAAAGGAAGAAGATGACTTAAAACTTCATAATAGAAGTTCTTAAATAACTCAATAACTCAAATAACTCAATTCTGTGCATGTTTTGTCAAGTTAGTCCTGCTGTTTTCTATTGTATTTACTCTCAGCTAAGTGTCAAAGCATTCCTTTTAGCTTCAGTAATGGAATCTGGAGTCTATATTTTGCTATATTTTGACTGAAATCAGTTTGGCCATTACGGGCAAAATGGCATGGAAGTCAGAGTGCTGTTTGGCTATCATTGAAATGAAAGGAGATTTCTGCTTCAGATGAGACTAGTGACTGGGAGTGTTCAACTTCCTCTATGGCACAGGTTATACACTCTTTGCTTTGAGCCGTATGAGCATTTTTACTGGTTTATTTTACCTTTTAAAATATTGTATTGGTTGTATTTTGATCTTGTAAGAACATAAGAAGAGCCATGCTGGATCAGACTTAACCATCCTGAATAATTTTGTCATCTGCAAACTTGATCACTGCACTGCTCACTTCTTTTCCCAGATCATTTATGAAGAAATAAATAGTACTGGCCCCAATACCAATTCTTGTGGGATCCCACTGTTTACTTCCCTCCATTGTGAGAAATGTTTTAATCCATAAAAGAACCCATTCTCTTATCCCATTACTTGACTGCTAAGTTTATTCAGGAGTCTTTGGTAAGGAGTCCTTATCAAAAGGATTTGGAAAGTTGAAGTATATAATGTCTACTGGATCATTGTCATCTAAATGTTTGTTCCCATTCTCAAAGAACTCTAAAAGGTTAGTGAGGCAGGACTTCCCTTGGCAGAAGCCATGCTGATTTTCCCTCCGCAGGTTTTGCTCCTCTGTGTGCCTAATAGTTCTATCTTTGATTATAGTTTCCACTAATTTACCTGGAACATATGTTAGGCTAACTGGCCTGTAATTTCTTGGTTCACTGTTGGATTCCTTTTTAAAAGTCAGTGTAACATTTGCTACTCTCCAGTCTTCTGGTACAGCAAACCCATATTGCTTCTGTTGAGGAGTTAATTTCCCCTTAGTTTTAGCAGTGCTGACCTCTCACTTTCCATTCATTTCACTTATTTAAATGTAATTCAGCTGTCTTAGGGCCTAAGAGGTGGTGAGTTGCTGAAATTCATCAGTCGCTTCATGACATAGCATTTTTCAGCCCCGTTCTACTGCTAGGAATGAGAATATTTCATATTCCTTTCTTTCCTCAGTTTTTACTCCATTTTTAGGAATATGCCATTAGAGGTTCTTATTCTCTGGTGTCCAACAGTTCTTTACCAGATTCTTGAAAAGAGAGCAAAGTACAGGGGAAGCAAGGAAAATCAGAAAGCCATATAGGATATCTAAAAAGGATATGCACTAGTTGGGCATAAAATATTGTTTACCAAGCACAGAAATCCTGTTCAGTACCATACATGACTAACTCATTCAGGCAAAAATGTATCGTTTTCCATCCATCTTTGACTTGGGTTTAAACTAGACAAAATGGCAAGAAAATCTCCCACACTTATTTGTTGGTAAGAAACCTGTCATGCTTGGAGAGGAAGATTTAACCTAGTGATGCTTTTGTCATCTAAATGGCTCCTTCCAACATCCTATTTGTATATTTTCCAGGGGCGGGGGAGGAGCTAGGTTGTAAAAATGGTGTGGATAGTTAACTGCCCCTCAGTACTGAAGCTCTGATCAAATTCAAACCCCTTCGCTCATATACCGTATATACTCGAGTATAAGCTGAGTTTTTTTGGCCATGATTTTTGGCTTAAAAAACTCACCTCGGCTTATACTCGCGTCAATACGGTAATTCGCCTGCCGAGCCCTTTCCCAGCGCGCTCCCGCCGGCCAGCTGATGGGCGGACTGTCCCACCTTCTCCCCCCCCACCCCACCTGATCGCGCCTTCTGCGCAGCGGCAGTGGCGGCTTCTTCCCCACCCCACCCGATCATGCCTTCTGCGCGGCAGCAGCGGCAGTTTCTTCCCCCCACCTCCCCCACCCTCACCCCCCACCTCACCCGGGCTGGTCCTCCCACTTGCCAGCTGACCCTGCGGGGCCTCCTGCGCGCAGGGAGGGGACCGCCGCCACCGCCTGCCTGCGCGCCTGGAGCCCGGTCAGGTAAGCCTGCAGGGGGGAGGGGGTGCATTTCCCCCTCCGCTTATACGCGGGTGCCTAATTTTTCCCCATTTTTGGGGTGAAATTAGGCACCTCGGCTTACACTCGGGTCGGCTTATACCCAAGTATATACAGTAGCTGTACTTACTTTTTATGAAACGTATGGGAAATGAGACAGGTCTATTGCCATCTTGCCTAGATTGGCCCATAATCAGTTGATAAATATAGTGGTAGTTCACATGTAATAGCAAACTGTAATTTGCCACTACATAAAGTGTAATGATGTTTTCAGGCGTGTGCTCTTTCTTTCCTGCCCTTCCCATTTTTCCTTAGAGTCTTTCATTTCCCCAGCAATCCATAGCTGTACATTACATCTGGACCTGCAAGCTGTGATTTGTGCTTTCCCTGAAAACCAGAATTCCCTGAAAACTGAGACTAAACTATTATGGGAATTCTGGTTTTCTGAGCAACTCCAAGCCACAGATTGCTGATTCAGAAATAACAGCAAACTGTGGTTTTCTATGAAAGTGGAAATAACTCATTTACTGGCTATGTTTGAAGGAAGTGAAGCAAGGGAGAGAGACAGAAGGAGTGCATAACCCAAAGGATGTCCCATGCATGTTTATGTAGGAACTGTAGTTTGCTGTTAAATTAAGTCAAGCCAGTTACTCAGTTTAGATTACAACAAATTTAAACTGGGTCTTCTGCCGCCCAGATAAAGAATTTGATTAAGAAATATGTCAGCTAAATATTTGGTAGAGGTCAATAAAAGAGCATGATTTAAATACTCATTTTTAAATTTCTCTTGGTCTTGGTGTTCTGTAATAATTGGCTGTCTAACAAGACATTTCTGTTTGTAATACTTCAATTGGCTGCTAATCAATCTGTAATTCAAACCCTGGGAAGTTTATACCAAAAAGAATGAGTTTTCTGTTACTTAATGGGTTTCTTTGACATATAGAGACATCTGTACTCTTAAGCCTTTAGAGAAATAGAAATCTGTACTCTTAAGCCTTTGGAGAAATAGAATTCATTCCTTATTCTGAGCAACTGATCATTCCATAATTAGATAACAAGTACTGAGTGTATTGTATAAAATCAATATCTTTTTGAAACTATGGAGGACAGATATTTTTCTTGTAGGGTAATATGAAATAGTTTTTAAAAATCAACTTTGGATTTTGCTATGTATGCATGGTTTTTTGGGAGGGGGATTTGGATCAAGATATAGCTGATCTTTTTTCATAATGTCTATGTTTTCATTCATTTAATTTGCATGCCTCAAAGCTCCTGTGCATCAAGCCAGTACATTAACCTAAAATAAGTTACATTGTCACTATGGTAAAATCCACAATCTTCCCAGTGATATGGGGAATATAACCAGCTGGATTAGGTCCCTAGTAATTAGATCTAAATGAGCTGTTTACCTCTCCAACCTTATTTCACCATCCCAACAGAAAGAAGAATCTTTCACCACTTGCCACCACTAGAAGCTTGTATAGATATTCCAGTTTACTCTGTCTGGAAACTAAATCATCTTTTTTTAAATTCTGCCTTTCTCCCCTCCCTAATAGAACCATGGGCTTTTCATGTCTAACAGTGCATTTTTGAAGGGAGAAAATGGTCTTAGAAGGTGGTATGACCCCCTACACAGGCATCTGTGCCACTTGCGCTGTTCAAACTAGCATGGGCGCCAGCGTAGTGCCACTTACGCTGGCCCCCCTGGACTGCAGTGGCAGCTCCCTAACCCTTTTCGGCCTGGGAACGCCCCCTAATGCAATGGCGTTGCCGTGTCACCTTTTTGGTGGCGCAGCATCGTACTTTGCTATGGGGACATCCCCCCCCCCATTTTCGGGTTTTTAAAAATAAAAAAAACTTTTCCCCCACGCAGCAGCTGCAAAACCTCATTGGAGGCTCAGCTGCAGAGCCAAGCCGTCCCCAGCCGCTCCGGCTTTCAGGAATGGGCTGAAATTCTTTGAACCTTGGTAAGTATGTGCTCAGTTTTAGGTCTTTATGTGGGGCACAGGGACTTCTTCTAATCACAATGTACCCCACCCCTTTTGTCTAGTTGCAGGATATGCCACCATTGAGAACTTATTGTACAGAGACCATATTTACATATCTGTTACTGTTCTTCTGACCTGATTCCTATCTTGGAAATCCTGTTTTACAGTCCTTGCCCTATCTGGGAAAGGCTATATTAGATTACCTTTTCAGCATTGGTGGAGTTCAAATTATATATTTATTTATTTTGAAAACTTGTATGCTCTTTTTCCAGACTTGCTTGAGGTGGCTTACAACAATAAAATTAAACAAACAGTAAAAACAATAAAACAAATCAAACCAATACAGACATATCAATAACAATCCAAGTCAACAAAAATGCCAATAAAAGCAACCAACAGAAGCCAGCCAGGGCATAACAGTACATAAAACAGAGCAGTCTAATATTTATTTTCTCAAGCTGTAGATTTGCACAAGCAACCTATGAGGTGATGTGGCATTTCATCCCAGTCATCAGCTTTGATTCAGAAGAATATGATTTTATTCTAATTCAACCATGGTGGAATATAGTGAGAGTTAGTTTTAATAACTCTTAGTTCATTGACTTTATTATCTAAATAAGGTTGTTGGAAATTAAACTTACGTAAAGTGATGTGAGTCCTCTAAGATCATTTTCCTTGACCTCTTTAATTTTGTTATTTTGAAGATCTAACATGCGAGTATCATGAGGAATATTCTTTGGTACTGAGGTCAAACCTGTTTATTAGGACAAAACACAATATAAATATTTTTTTTAAAATTAACCCCTCAAGTGCTTGTATTATATAAATTGTTTGTTTTAATCTTATTTTAAAAGGATTATTTTTCTCTGAAATGTGCAGAAACATTTTCCAGCCCTCTAAAAGCTAAACTAATTAAAAGCTAGGTGTAAATAAACAGTGAAATTGATTTGCGTGATTTTCAGTCCACTGTTAATGAAATATAAAGGCCAGAATTCAAAAAGTCCTGTAGCCACATCATTTGTACATGGCATATGTTTGTGCTGATTTCTCCCTTCTAGAGGTAGTAGACTTGAACCCACAAAAGCTTAGGCCAAGGTAAATGCATTAGTCTTTAAAAAAAAAATTTTTTTTTTTTTGCACTTAGTAGTTCAAGAAAGTTGTAATTTTTTCTGGGGTCCTTTTGTAATCTGCAGGAGAGTTTCCATTCATGATCCACTGTGAAACAGCTGAGATTTCAGTGCAGCATCTTGGTGCATACCCTGGGACAATGGTTCTCAATCTTTTTGATATGGTGACAAACAAGTCCAAATTTACTTGGTATGGTGATCCATCCAAGGCTAACCCAAGGTGTGTGTTTTTGTGCCCTAGGAAAACTATGACTTTGGCACCCATCTAGTTCACCATTCCATTTTCTACAGTTGCTAACCAGATGATGTCGAGAAACCAACAACCATCACACAAAGGGTGCAACTGCCCCTACTATGAACCCCAAGCAAGTAGCAATTTGACACACACAGCCTTTGCGTATGGAGGTTACATTCCAGCCTTTGATAACCCTCTCCTTTTCCATTTCCCCCTCTAATCCACCCTAAAAGTCTAAGAAATTCACTCCAGTAACCATCAGGACCCGTTTTACCTGATCAACATGTATAAGGAGTGAAGAAAAAAATCAATTAATATATAACTTGAAAAATACTGTTTCTAGGGTCAGATCCTGGTTTCCACAATACAAAAGAGAGCAATGGGAAGGGCAGGGGTGGCCATTAGGGAGGGCTGACCCATGACCCACTTTCAGAGGTTTAATGACCTACTTTTGCATCCTGACCCACAGGTTGGGGAAGCACTTCCCTAAGGAATGGGAGATTAGTACACATATTCCTACTTAGTTGAGTATAAGAAGACAGGACAAGTCAAAGTGAACGTACAAACTCCGTTTTTTAGTTTGATTACATTCAGGACAGCCAATCACAACTGTCCCTCTGGATGAAACCCTTTTCCAGCTAGCAGTAAAACCATATGTAAACACTGTCAGTGACCATTCCCTCTTCCCCTTAGTTTGTATTTTTTTCCCTATTGTTATTTCTTTATTTTTGGTATATTTGGATGAATGGGTTTGTCATTTTGCTTGTTTTATAGCAACCACTGAGTCTATGAATGTGCTGCATTGATGAAGGAATGAGGTCAGGAATTCTTTTCTTCAGCAAATGGAACGTACGACTCTGGCTGGGACAGTCAAGGAAGTCATAACCCTTAAAACAATGCTTCCTTGTGTGTGTGTGTGTGTGTGTGTGTGTGTGTGTGTGTGTAAAGTGCCATCAATTCACAGCCAACTTATGGCAACCCCTTATGAGGTTTTCAAGGCAACAAACCAACAGAGGTGGTTTGCCTTCCTTTGCATTACAACTCTGGTATTCCTTGGTCTCCCATCCAAATACTAACCAGAGCTGACCGTGCTTAGCTTCTCTGATCTGATGAGATCAGACTATGCCATGCTGTCTTCCCTCCCATGTGCTTCCTCATAGTTGGTGTTTTTGCAGTGCCCTAGGAACCCTGATACTTCATTGATGATAGTTATTGAATAGGCAAGTGATACTCAGTGACTGGGGAGCCATGTGTGGCTGTTCTGAGCACTGTTACTCAATATGGCACCACCCCATGTTTCAGGACAGTGGGCAAGGCCATTTGCCCAGTGGGACTTGTGGCCCATAGATGGCTCACACCTTAAAACTGCTGCCACTGGAAGGACTGGAGGACAAGTTAGCCTCCATGTATGCCTCATGCCAGGGGTGGAAGTAAAGGATCTGTCTTCTCCAACAACTTGCAACCTTCTCGTCAACCTCTGCACTATCATCCCAGTCCTTGTGCAACTGTCAGGAGGACAGCAAGCTAGATGGACAGAAGAGAGAGTAAAACCACCACCATTGCAGCTACCCAGAAAAAGAGCAATCTGGCCACAGTGGAGTCGTGCTGGTTTTACTTCCTTTTCTCCATGACCTGCTTACTTTCTGAAGTCCTTAGCAATCTCACTCTGTCACCTGAGCTGCTGTTTGTCATGCTGAGGAAAGACCAAGTAGGCAGAAAGTGAAGCCCTTCCCCTCCTCCAGATACACCAGGACTGACTAGGGTTCAGTGGTAATGGAGAGAGATAACCCCACATGCTCAATTGCAATGTTTATCTAGTATTTTAAAAGGTTATAGTTCTATAAATAGTTTATTGTATATGCTTGTGTCTTGAGAGGTGCACAGGGTATACAATCGTCATGTAGCTCTTCGGGTTGATGGTATTTGCAAATGTGGCTCTCCACGAACCATGGAATTAGTACCACAGGAATAGGCCAAATTGGATGCTGAATGAGCTTGGGCTGAACTTCTCCATCCATATAAATACACTTCAGAACATTAAAAAGAATTATAGTTTCCAAATGCCATCATCTCATCTAGGTTTAAAAATACAGATGCATAAAAACATATGTTTGTACTTAATTCATAGAAAAAAAATTCCCCCCAAAATTGTTTTTACCCTTACCCAAATCAGAACAATGGACAACTCTCATATAGCACTGACATCCAAAAGGACATGTAGGAAATATGTCAAAAGTTGGAAAAAGAGAATTATCGTCTTTCTTGTTGTCATTATCGTCATCGTCGTCGTCATCGTCGTCATCATCATCATCATCATCATCCATCTCTTCCATATCCATGAGCATCATATTCTTTAATGTGAAATAGGAAGGGTTTATAAAAGGCTTAGCTGAGCACAAAGTCAGGAGGAGGAGGAGCATATATTCGCTCATGTCTTCACAGAATGCACTTTCCTAGAATAAATATAATTTCATGAATACGGAAAGGAAATTATTTTTACCAAACAAGTAATTTAAATGCCTATTAAACTTTGGTATTTTGCTACAGAATAGCATTGTTGAGCTCATTTTTGGAGGCCTGGTTTGTTTGGTGGATTTCTATTTGCTTATGCATTTTGTTTCTTTCTTTGTGATAAACTGCAGCTCCATATACTACCTAGTTTATATTTAAAATATGAACAGTGTGCCATCCAGCAGCTGCTCCCCTCCACCAGATCTGCCTATTCCATTAGTTTTCAAATTTCTGGTCAAGACCAAAAAGTGTGTTATGACTCTTTTGCCATTAAGTGCCCAGATAGAAGGAGGAAGAATGGCATGAAATTAGAGAGGAGGCTCTTGGATGCTTGATAGAAAAATTGAGCTTGAGTGTGTGAGATTTGTTACCCCTCTCGGGGTGCTCTGATGCCCCCTCAACAGCACCCCAAGATTCTTTGGCTACCAGAGGTGCAAGAAGTAAATCCATCTTGATATTTATAACTGGGTCCTACAGTTGATAGGAATTCCCCTAGGTACTCTCACATGGAAGTAGCTTGACTGCCCAAATTTGGCCAATATCTGGACTGCCCCATAGGGACTCCCCAGTGTTGGTTAGCGGAGGATGATGCATACCTAGGTAAATCTAGGTGCACAAAAAGGGCATCTCAAGCACTCTAAATAGTATAATTTTCATTTCATACATTATGCAGAGGCCAACTCAAGTTTGCCACAGTGCTTCAAGTTGGCTCCCTAATTCATATAGCTGCCTAATGCATATGCCAGTGTGACGTATGTATTTGCAAATGAGGAGTATACATTCACACCATTCATTTTTAAGTGCATACTGGAAACATTTTAGGTGCATATCTAAACAATGTTAATCTGAATCATGGCCCTTAGAATATGGTAAATCTTAATAGTCTGAAAGCATAGTATTAAAATGGCTGCTAAGTTTGCGAAGAAATCAAGGCACTGTTATCCAAGAAGCTGTTGAGTTCAATACCGTATATACCCGTGTATAAGCCGACCCGCGTATAAGCCGAGGTGCCTAATTTCTTCCCAAAAATGGGGAAAAATTAGGCACCCGCGTATAAGCCGAGGGTTGGCTTATAACCCCTCCCCCCCCGCAGACTTACCTTCTGGGCTCCTGGCGGTGGGAAGCAGCGGATCCGGCGGGGGTGGCCTTCTTGCAGCTGCAGGAGGCCCCCCCCCAGGCCGCTCCTGGCGGCGGGAAGTGGTGCGGCCCGGCGGGGGCGGCGGAGCGCCCTCCCCGCGGCCGCAGAGGGCCTCTAGAGGCTTCTCCCGGCCGGGAGAAGGCGGCGGGGGCGGCGGAGCGCCCTCCCCGCGGCCGCAGAGGGCCTCTAGAGGCCTCTCCCGGCCGGGAGAAGGCGGCGGGGGCAGCCGAGCGCCCTCCCGTGGCCGCAGAGGGCCTCTAGAGGCCTCTCCCGGCCGGAAGAAGGCGGCGGGGGCGGCCGAGCGCCCTCCCCGCGGCCGCAGGGAGGCTCTGGAAGCCTCTCCCGGCAGAGAAAAGATGGCGGCGGTAAGTTCCCCCTCCTTCCTCCCTCCTCCCTCCCCCCTCTACCGTATTGACCCGCGTATAAGCCGAGGCCGGCTTTTTCAGCCCTTTTTTTGGGCTGAAAAACTCGGCTTATACGCGAGTATATACGGTACTATTGACACCATTCCCTAATATCTCATCATTTGAAATGGGATGGGGGAAATCCCCCCTGAGCTCAGAGTTTCCACATACTATTAAAATGAACTGTTGATCTCAGCAGACTTGCTTTTTTAATAGCAATAAAAGTGTCTTAATTAAGCCAGACGCTCCTATGACTTCATAAGCACTTTGTTTTGGCATAGGAAATTGTTATTTTAGTGGAGGGGAAAACCCTTGGCTCACATTGCCAACTTGTATAGAAGTATGCTTGATTGGCAACATTTGTCAAGTTGGCCTCTGGTTGATTTATAAAATTGAGGCCAACATTATTTTCTAATCTTTTCCCAGTAATGCTAATTATTTGCTTTGAAAGCATAAGTACATAGTGTTAAAACTCACTTGTAAGGCCACAGCTCAGACTATGCCTTCCCCCCGCCCAAAAAAAAGCTGTTATGAAGCCAAATAGTATTTAACACTATCTGTAAAAGCTATCCCACCTATAGCTCCACAGAAAAAACAGGTTGGATATAAATATTATAAATAATTCAAAACATTGTTTAAATGATTTCCCCAAAATAACTTTATAGTTCTGATTTCATGTTTTACATTTCTTTCTATACCAGTTTTTTGTATTAGAATACTGTATTTTTAAGTATGGGGGATCCACTAGAATTAGAACACATTAATTAGCACAGTAGGAAATTCTATTTCTTATATATTTAAAATTATGCTGTCACATAATTGATGTTAGCATATAACAAACAATATGCTGCATTACTTGTGTAAACTTTACATCCTAACTTTTTGTATGTATTAAAATAACTTATCATGGGATGGAACGTCAATACAAATCAATTAAACTGAATGCATACTTGCAGAAAGCATCATCCATTTGCTTATTGGCTAAATTAAAGAATACTACAATATGTTGGTATAATGACTAAGGGAATCACTGAATCATGGAAAGTATTTCAAATTGATAAAAGGCATATTTTAAAAGCACTGCTGTTATGTTTAGTTTGAAGCATAGATTTGCACAACATGGTTTGTAAAATGTTAAATCAGCCACCAAGGATATCCTGGTTCTCCTGTAGAGAGGAAATGGAAAAGCCTTATGATTACTAATTATTTCAAATCATTGTTGTACACAAAAATTGAGTCCATAGGGAAAAAAGCAGTATCCTGAGCAGTGAGACTGCAGCTAGTTCAGCATTTTCTTGAACACCTGTACTTTGTCCAAATTAAGTAATTCCCTTTTAAGGTTTTTTGTGCTTATGCACTTTTATCAAAGTATATTTTATCGAACAGCATGTTTCTAAAGAAAAAGGTGCCTGCAGAAATATTAATTGCTACTAGACATTGTTTAGACATAACATTATTGTGGTAGTTGAAGCATTTTCATAATGCAAAAGCTTGCTTTGCTTTTGTAGGGGAATTAATGTAGTCTGTATTTAATAGTGCCATCCTAAACAGAGTTATACCCTTCTACATTCATTGAAGTCAGTGGGCTTAGAAAGGTGTAATTGTGTTTAAAATTGTACTCTAAATCTTGTTTTAGTTTGTGGTTGAATATGTTTGAATTGCGTATGTCTAGAAATTTGCTGGGGGGAAAACAAATAAAACATATATTACGTTTCTTTTATATAAATATCTTTTTGGTGTTAGTCTAGTTCAAAAGATACAATGTTTAATTCTCTTTTTGTTCACATCATGCACAATATAAAAACATGTAACAACAGTATAGAGTCTTTAAAGTTTAATTTAAAATATGAACATTAGATTACATTGTTAATGATAAAAAACACATTGCTGAGTTAGAATGTTGTACCTATTTTTTTTAAAAAGTCCAAAAACATACCTTGTAAGTTTGTCAAGTTCTTCTAAAAAGAATATTCAACCTGAGAAATTTTATTTCCAGTTCCTTAATATTAGGAGTCAGATTCAAGTCTGTGAAATGAACACTAAAAAAGGTGGGGAAATCACTGAGAAATTCCTGTTCCTCCTGGCACTCTGGTTGATACTTGAATAAACTGCTTCTGTAGATTAGTCCATCTTAGTACTGACGAGTAATGTTAAGAAACTTGTTACTACTCATGTGTTTTTCATCACTGCTTGTATCACAGCCAAAATTTCTAGCTTCACTCTAGACGTCTGAGCAAAAGTTGTGGTTAAATTTGAAGCCTAATAATGAATGGCAGAAAGCCAATACAAGCCCATGTAGTTCATTCAAGCCTGTTTCTGATATACAAGTATACACCTCATGAAAAGAATTCTCAGTGTGACTTTTTTTAAACAAAATGTGGTCTTAAATCAAGCAAGCATTCTTTATCTAAGAAAAACTTTCTAACAGTTGGTGTTGCTTTACAAGTTATCAAATTTATTTTTTTCAGGAGAGATAACCTCTTTAAGGAATTAGCAATAGCAAAAGAAAAATAGGCAAATAAGAAAACTAAATATTGGGTTTAGAAGCTATCTTTAAAAAAAAAACTGCTTTGGCTCTTAGGCAGGGAGTGAATGCCCACCAGGGTGCACTGTGAGTTATCAGACATCCCTACCCTACAAAATTGATCTGTTTAGTTACTGAACATATCCCTTTGTCTACTCCAATGATTGCCAAAAGGGAGATGAAGATGACATCATTTTAGCCAAGATGGAAGAAATCAAGGCTTCCCACTGAATTGGATGTTATTCATTTGGTTCTTCATTCATGATACTTTTTCTTCATCAGATTGTTGGAAATATAATGACTCAGAACCAAATAATTAGTTTTGCATGATCAAGGAAACTTCTGGCTTATGTTTGTAGAATAGCAGATTTCCCTGTTATGTGACTGGCTACTTTTGAAACTGAGGGAACTTCCAAAAGCACTTTATGATATGGCATCACTAATAGTACACTGGTTGACGCCTTTGTAGATGGCAAAAGCCACAAAACCAGGCCACCCACAGGCAACCTAAGAATGTGGGGTATAAATAAAGTTAATAAATATAGCTGAAGATGGGAGGCAAATAAAAGGTTCGTTGGTGAATGGCTGAGAAGGAGAGAATGAAGCGGGGAAAGGGGAGAGGATGTGGGGGTTGCCAGGGGGAGGGAAAGAGGAAATAGTGTAGGGGGGATATAGGAGAAAGGTCCTCCCTGCAAGTCCTTGAGGGTTCCTTAGCCTGTAAGTGGGCCTTGCCCAGTGGCCGGCACCACAACTGGGCCACAGTTTTCCTAGGTAGAGGATGAAGGCTGGGAGAGGGAAAGTGTAAGACAGAGGAGCAGATGAAGGTAGGTTGGCTATTAGGTGGGAAGGAGAGAAGAAAGCAGGAAAAGGGGAGAGGCTATGGCAGCTTTCAGGAAAGGGAATTATGAAATTGTGGGGGAGGGGGAAATGCAATGTCTCCCACAAGTCCTTATGGGTTCCCTCTTGTTAGATCTAGTCTTACCCACTGGAGCAGCAGAAAACAACTCTCTGCACATACCATTTTTCAAACATAATGGTCTGTTATTTCTTCCACATAACAGACCATTATGTTTGAAAAATGGTATGTGTTTCCTCACAGTCTTCTCTTCTCCAGGCTAAACATACCCATTTTATTCAACCTTTTCTCTGGGAAATGCAGATCATTTTTGTTGGCCTCCTCAGAAGAACAAATCCTTTCTAGTTTGTCTATATCTTTCTTAAAAGTGCAACACCCAAAACTGGACACCATACGCCAGAGTGGAAATGCTACTGCCTGTGATTTATTTGGATACTGTGCTTACATTTTTGTAGCCTAAAATCACATTCGTCTCTTTGCAGCTGCCCATGCTGCTGAGTCACATTCTGTGATTCATTGTAATCCTAAAATAGTTTTCTCATGTGCTTCTGCCAAGCCATGGATTCCCATCCCATACCTGTGCATGTAATTCTTTTTGCTTACATGCAGAACTTTGCATTTCTTTTTTGAATTTCATTAAGTTAGTTTCAGCCCAGCTCTACAACATGTGAATTTTATTTCTGTCTTCTAAGGTGCTAAATATCCCTTCTAGGTTGTGAAGTTTGTCTCCGTGCAAATATCTCTTCCAGTTTTGTGTCATATGCAAGTTTGATTAAGATTCCACCTACCCATTCATCCAACTCATTCATCCAATTTAGGCAGATAATGAGAAGGAGGGCAGGCAAGGATGAGCCAGTACTCAGCTCTTGTGGCCCTTTCTTACATGCACAGGGTAATGCTGATCGCCACTTTGAGATCAGAAAGGAATTTTTCTCCAGGCCAGACTGGTCCAGGGATCCTGGAGGTTCCCCCCCCCTTTCTCTGGGCATAGAGCAGGGGTCACTGGGGGAGTGGGCAGGAGGTAACTGTGGATTTCCTACATTGTGCAGGGGGTTGAACTAGATAATCCTGGAGGTCCCTTCCAGCTCTAGGTTTCTATGTGTCAACTCATTAATTAAAATGTTGCAGATAAGTAAACTGTGACATACTTACCTAAGGAGGACCATCCCTTTAATTGTAGCGCTAACGTTGATTTCGAGTTTAACTCTATTTTTTGAAACAATCGTAGATTAGCAAAATCATGTTGAAAAGTGACAGATTATCAACCCTGAAGAAATGTGTAGCATATATTAATATCATCTTAGGTAACAAATAACACTGAAGGCATTTTTTTGTAATATGAATAGGTTTTAGGGTTTGTTTTCATTTAAAAAACCAGACTGGAAAGATAAACTACTTGTGTCATGAAGTAACTGGAATAAAAATGATGGGCAGATTTCCTTGTACGTTCAAAGACCATTTTCTCAGTATCAAAAGCTGTTGCAGTCTGTTTCTAGTGGGGTGAGACCAACCAAATATAGTTTTCCAGTAAACCTTACCAATATTTAGCAACAACTAATGCACAAATACATTGCATAGTTTGTGCAATACAATAACATTGGATTATACAGAAATAAACATATAGTCAATAGAAAGTGACCATATTGGGAATTCTTGGCATGCTGCAATGTAATTAGAACTACCATGCACCTTTAGAACACCTAAGTATACTTGTATCCCTTTTCTGTAAACAGTCAAATGTGTTTGCATTCCATTTTTTAAAAGCTTCTGTGTGAATTTCTTAACTGGACATTTCCCACTCATATTCAGTGAATTTCAAATAACTTGAATGTGCAAACTCTCTTTTGTTGGAGATGGGCCAACGTATTTGAATACATGACACACCATTCTAGCTGTATGTTTTGGCTTCAGTTATCGTCTGGCTTGTTTCAAAGACCAGTCCAGTTGTATTGCATAGTTATGGAAAATTTCTTATTTCAATTCTATGGTTGTGTTTGGACTTATACCATCTGTTGACAAAGTAAATTTTATTTATGTAAATGTTTACATAACCACAGATGTCACACAGAAGCTTTATTAGTTTTTTTATCCATAAACACTTTCAGACAAACTCAAAGCTTTTTTCAGTAGCTCATACTCAGATAATTTTTCCATCTCTGCAATGTAAAGTAATTCAATTCTATTTTAAAATATTGGAAGGGGTGAAGTATGCTGGTGTCAGAGTGCCAGAAAAAGAACTGTAAGTTTGGCCACCACAAGATAATTGTTCGGTAAAGTTATGCAACCAGCCGGCAAAATATAACTGCTTGAAATTTAAAATTGTTGTTGGAATAAATTGTGCCTATTTTGGCTTACCTGCAGCACTCTTTAAAAGGACATTGGCCATGGACAATCCAGTGCACTTCTAGTGCAGGGTCTGCATAATAACTGCCTTGCCAGATGAGACCAAGCTCCATCTAGCCTGAGCCCAGTCTTGGCCGGGGAGAGCGGGGTATTAAGTTGAAAATCATAAATAAATAGTCCATCATTCTATCTCCTTGCTTACTTGGTAATTGGAAGTATAGGAGACTGCATTTGTCTGTTGTTCTTGACAACCACTTATATCAATTAATTTTTTCGGTACATTTTTAAAAGCCATTTAAGTCTGCTCTGTAGTCATCTTTAAAAACTGCAGCATCCACTGACTGTAAGGGTGCAATTCTTTTGTACTTTGTGACTTTTTACTGAAGGAAAGACTTGTGTCTAATGCTTAGTTTTGAAAGAGGGATTCCCAGCGCAGGCAGTGGCTGACCTTGATTGTGTGTTACTTTCAAGACTGGGCATTCTTTGAGTATACTGTCTGCATATCTGCTCAGTAGACTTTACCTCAGCTGATGGATATTGTCCGTAGCCGGATGTTGGAGGCCATTAGATTTGTTGGACAAAAATATAGCATATGAAAATTTTCTGTGGAAAAATTTCTTCCCCACATCACTGGTTGGAGCACTTCAACATCCTTGTGGAGACCTCCTTGGCAGGTGCACTTCAGGATTTTGTGGCTTCCATGACAACCATGAAGTTATCCCAATGTTATTTTGTACCTTACACATCAGAGCTTGCTGGATCTGCTTTTTTTTTGCCTTGAGCTAGTTGAGAAACTGGACAAAAGTCTTTGCCGTGGTGTTGTTTGGATTTGACTGTTCCTTTGGTTGGGCAAAGGGCCTGTTATGCTAGTCCACCTTTGGCATTTTATGATGGTAGAATTTAACATCTGAGCCATAAAGGAATTTGGCAGCTGGGACACTTGTCTCAGTTTAAAGACAAGAATTCCAAGTTGCTAACTGAAAGACCAAGCCAAAGGAGTACAAACTGAACTCCAAGAGCACCTGTCTGACTCCTTAACCATTGCATTAAAGCCATGGCCACATGTGTGAGGCTGAACAAACTGAAATTATATGGGGATTCAGTTGTCTTTGATAGGTTGGGTTTACAAGTGATAGTTGGGTTGCTGTCATCAGGTCTAATTATACAAAGATTATGTGAGTATCTTTGGATCTGCCTTTGTTTTTTGAGAAATAATAAGCAACCAAGAACACATTTTTAAAATTTGTATCTTACACAAAGGGTCTCTTATTCTGGATAAACCTGACCTTACTATACTGATCCATAGTCCTGTAACTTTCAGGCTTGACTACTGTTAATGTTCTACAGTTGTTTTTGAAGATAATTTTGAAGCTTGAGCTGTTGCAAAAACACAATGCCGTAATTATTGTCAGGTGCTAGTTTACTTTGAACACATTCGGCTGATTCTGTATCATCTGTATTGGCTACCATTATGCATTATAAATTATCAATTCATTGTACTTTTACTTACCTTTAAATCCATGCATAGCTTAATATCAACCAAAGGAAAAAAGACTATAGTTCAATGGTTTTTGAAGCCCAAGAGGACATAGAATATCAATCAATCAAGTTTTATTTCGATACAATATCAGCTCTAGGTAAAAATCAAAGTTAGGTTAAAATAAAAGTTGATGTTTCTGTGAGGGATGATTTGAAGAAGAGAAGGAAAGATCTTCTATGGGGAAAGGTTTTCAATCAGCCGTTTATGAATCCCACTAGACCGGAGGCAAAATTTGGCTATTTGAGTGGTTATCTCCCGAGAGGAATCTGCTAAGAGAAGGAAAACTTTAGCTTCTTCCGATCTCCCAGGAAAGGATGACAGTATGGGGAGAATGTACTGCGATATTATGTCATTGTAGAAGGGACATGGGGAAGGCACTGACTGGGGAAGGCACTGGCAAACCACCCCGCAAACAAAGTCTGCCTTGGAAACGTCGGGATGTGACGTCACCCCATGGGTCAGGAATGACCCGGTGCTTGCACAGGGGACCTTTACCTTTTTTTTTTATAGAAGGGACATTGCAGCAGAACATGTTCTATTGTTTCCACTTTCTCTATTTTGTATGGGCATAATCGTTGATGAAAGAAGTATGGAGATACCTGCCTTCCAGGAGAGCTGAAATAAGGCATTGAAATGTGCAAGTGTAAAGGCCCTTTGATATTTGGATATTTCCAGGAATCCAAGGTAGTCTGCAGGGTGGAAAGGTTTGATGTATTGCAAGATGGGTGAATATTTATGAATCTGAGCCCTATCTGATTGAAGGGCATGTTCTAAGAGTCTCTGCTTGATCGTTTCCTTGGCTTTTTGGTGTTCCAATGCCAATATGGCTTGAGGAGAGAGGCCATGTTTCTGGAGCATCTTCTCTATTGCACTTTGCCAAGTTGAGCAGTGATTATCAGCTAGAATCAGAGGGGTTGGACCAATAGGGTTGAATATGAGTTTTAGCCAATAGTTAAGTGCTCAGATCACATATTGGACTCCAAAGAGATCACTCCAGTTTCTAATCGGAGGAGGGCATTCGGAACACATCTCAGAACTCCAAGTATCTTCCTCAGAAACATCGATTGGATCATTTCCAATAGTTGAATATCTTTATAAATGTAGAGCTGTGACCCATATAGAAGCTGGGGGACGACCTTTCCTTAAAAGGCTTTAAGTGCTTCTGGAATGTAGGAGACTCCTTTAGTAAAATGAAATTGTAGTATTGCAGGGGATGATTTTTAGGCAGCGTCTGTTACATGAGTCACTTGTGCTCTCCAGGGTCTGGTTGACTGAAAGACCACACCAAGGTATGTAAAAGATTTGGTTTTTTCGATGTTGTGGTCTTCGATTTGCTGTTTATAAGTTCGGTGTTTTTTAGTGAAGACAAGGACTTTTGTTTTTTGGTAATTTATGGAGAGTTTTTCTTCTTGACAGTATAAGGTGAAGGCACGGAGTGCTCTTCTAAGGCCCATTTGTGAATAGGACAAGATAACTGTATCATCCGCGTACAGTAGGGCAGGAATCATTCTATTAGCCAGCTTTGGTGAAAGGCACCCCCCTGATGAGGAACTGAACATTTTCTGATTTTATATTTTTCCATGGAAAATTTTCTGCCCCACATGTAAAAATAGGGATGTTTATCAGGCATGTTGGGCTTCAAATCAATCATGGTCAGTGGGCTAAATGTAGAATATGAAATATGGACAAACCACAGTGCTTGTACATGGTTCAGGCTTGTACATGGTGTGTTTGTCTTCTTTTGCTAACATTTTAATTTTGCTGATATTATTTAAATATTTAACTTTTGTATTTAAAATTGAATTGGAACATTTTCCAGAAAAAAATTCCAGAATTTTTCCTCCCAGTAAACCCACATCACTGAAGGAAGACAAAGAGGGACTTTTTCTGCCAAAGAATCATAGTCGGAAAAGCAGGGCCATAGAGCATTCCCAAACTTCCAGGTGTAATGGCATCACAGTCAGGATCAAGACATTTTATATATGTTATGAACTTTTAGTTTCCAATAAGAACAGTAAGTGTCAAGAGTCTATAGAAAGGATCTTTGCCACTTCCTATTGAAGCACCCGGTTTTAGACATGGTCATGGCATTGGGAAACAGTTGGGAAACATGGGAGGTAGTATGGGGGGCTGTTACTCAGGAGAGGAACTGTCAGATGTAGTCTCTCTCACTCTTGACGTGAATGGAGCAAAAACAGGAGAGGATGATTTCTATCAATTCCTTTATTTGCATCTCCATCCACAGCTTCAGCATTGTTTACAAGATTATCCTGAACTTCAAGAGTGGGTTTTGGGGAGCCCAGGGAGTTCTAGTGGGGAAGGGAGACAACAGAGATCTTTACTCATGGTTATTCTTAGGATCCAAGCCACTGAATTATTTTTCTAGAACTGATCAATACATTACTTTCATTTATTTTCCAAGACTTTCAATATGTTAACCTGGACCTGGGTTGCCAGCTCCAGGTTGGAAAATACCTGGAGATTTTGGGGGTGGTGCCTGAGGAGGGTGGGGTTTGGAGAGGGGAGGAACTTCATCATTAGTACCGTATTTTTCCATGTATATGACACCCCCATGTATAAGACAACCCCTATATTTTTTAACCCAAAATTCAGAAATCAAGGGTCATCTTATCCGTGGGGCGTACGGAAAAATATGGGCAGGGAAGACAGCAGAGACCCTGGGAAGGCCGGACGCTGGCTGGCCAGGGCAGCCGGCCTCTTCCCCCCCCCCCCGCTCTCTTTCCCTCCCATCAGCTGACAGGCGCGAAAGAGAGCGGGGACCCTGGGAAGGCCGGCCACTTGACGGCCAGGACGACGGGGCTCTTCCCCCTGCTCTCTTCCCCTCCCGTCAGCTTTCTACTACACATACATACCTTAAATTCATTCCAATACATATACATTTCTGTTTACAATTCTAAATATACAAATATATACACAAGGGGTTGATTTCCTCACACACCCAATTTGAAATCATTCTGATTCAATTGTGCTTCAGACCTCAGATACACACTCTAAGGTGAGGTTCCTACCTCCCCCCAAAAAATGTTCTGTAACTATTAAGATCTGACCCAAACATACAATAATTATCACAAAATCAAACCTGTTTGGGATCAACTATAAAAAGCTCAAGCTTTAAGGAAACTATGAAAAGAGATACCTTAGTAGGCAGCTTTCCTCTAATCCTTCTTATGATCCATGGTTTGGATCAAATTACATGTTTCTGCTAGGCCGTTCTCCACAGAGAAGACCTAGTATGTGGGAATCACTGGATCCAACTCACTGTTTTTAACTCTTTGAATATTTTCAAGCATACCTCATCTAAACCAGTTGGGAGTTACTTCTAGCCAAATACTGATAGGTGTGGCCACTTTAAAACTTGTAATTATTTTATCTACACTGCAGCTGAATTGCCAAGAACAGTCACCTTCCTGATCAAAGATCACATTCAAAGTTTATAAACTTCAGTAATAAATCCCCATCCTGTGGAATGTCCTTTTTCACGTCAATGGAATGCTTTCAGTCCAGCCATATATTATGTACCACCCTACCCTATCCCCTGCTTCCAGAAGCATCAAAATATTGTGGGCATTCTGACCACTTCTGGGCAGCATTTGTGTAATTTGAAAGGAAACATTTTATGCCTGCATGGCCTGGAAAATAACCCCCCTGTTGTTTTATAAATGCTATCTAGAAACTAAAGGGTAACAATTATGATTCTTGAAAACACAGAGTTATTTTATTTCTATTATATTTTTCTTATTGCAGAGTAGCCATGTTAGGTAATTATGGAGTTGGTTACCAAGCATAGATATGTATGTGTCCTAAGAAAATAATACTATCCAGTGTTTAGGCTTCTTATTGAAACCTTACTATTGATGATTTGTATTTAAGATGTATAATAATGTTTAAATTATAATTCAGTCTAATACTAAATCTCAACGTCAAGTATTTGTTTGCATGGTACTGAAACTGGCCATCTGCAGACCAGATAATGGATCCTCTATCTGTAGAGAACTTCCTAAACATGCAGAAAAATACTAGCTTATACTTTTAAATAAACTCATTCTCAAAGTGCCCTATAAGTATTAATTATACTGGGTGCCCTCCAGTAGTCAGAGATCATCAAGGATGGAGTGCTAGTAAAGGGAGAGGGAAAAGAAAACAGAAGGAGAAGAGGATTGGACTTCTGAACTCTCCAAAATCTTACAGTATCCTGGAGGGGGAGACTTGGGTCAGAGGAATATTTTCCAATTGTTTATACTTTCCACCCCTCTCCTTTCTACACATACATGCACACAATCAATTCACCATGAATCCCCAACTTATGAATCTAGGCTTGGATCCCTTTATTCCATATATACTTCTCTCTGCTGTCCTCCACTGCACAGCTTGCTTCCTTTCATGCCAGTCCCTCCCGCTTGCATGATTCCAATATTTTTTTCAGTGAGCCCAAAGTGCTTAGCGTTAGAGAAAGCCAGCTCCACAGCAAAGGACTGCCTGCACAGTACCCAAAGAGAAGCGCATGCAGACTAAATGGATACAAGCCTAGGTTTAGAAGTTGGGGGTCCATGAAGATTTGTTTGTGTGAATGTATGTGTGGAAAGAGGGGCAGGTGAACAATACACAAAACTAGAACGTTTTCCGATGAACCATATCTCCCCCTCCAGGATACTGTAAGATTCTGGAGTCTTGACCTAATGACATGAGAACCTTAAAATATCATTTGATGAGAAAACTGTGGGTTGGGTCTCAGAGAGGATTTCTGCAGATGAAGGGATGGCAATTTTCATCAGTTCTCCTCTCCAGCTTCAGACCTTCTGCTCCCCATTCCCACTGTTCCTGCGGGTCCCCTGTCCTCCAGGAACAGCATTAGATTACGCATTTCTGAAATGCTAGTCTGCTTTTTAGAAGTAATATTTTCAATGCCGAGTCCATGTACATAGTTACAGAGTGTTACCATTCTCTGTTTTACAAGACAACTATGAATGAATGAGGTCAATGTCTAAGGTATTCATTTTCTTGCCATCATTACAGTTTGTCTCTGGGCAGGGCAGAATTAATCCTGAAGTAATTTCAACAGCTTTAGCTATGTGAAAACATATTTCATTTTAGTTTTGTTGTTGTTGTTCTGCATGAAGGAGAGCTAGCTTGAGTTCAAATGTTTTCAGTATCTATGCATATGTACACTTACCCAACTACATTAAATGTGCTGGTGAAGCATCATAAAGCAGATTTTTCTTCTGCATAGCCAAAGTAAATATAGTAACTGTTATGGAGATATACATATGAAAAAAATTCTAGATGTCATTTTACAACTGAAATCAAGGGACTTTAGTATGCTTCACACTTTAAGCGTACTTCAGTATTAGATGATGTACTGTCCTGAGCTGTATACGAGAATCTAAGGATTATTGTACAGCTGATATAAATACATACACACAATATGCAACCATAAAATATTTTATTACTGTATTAGAAATACCTATTACTTCTGGTATACTTTATGAACAAGTTACATATAGGAATTTCTGGTATGAAAATAGTTATCAAATGAAAACTGTAAACCTGTAAAGCTAAAAACATTCAATTAAGTCATGTTTCATTTTATTCCTGGAGTTGGATGACCTGTGTGGACCAGCAGTCACCTGGATTGGAAGGCTGCAATAAATAGTGATTTCTGCCTCTTTTGTCAGTGGGGATCCATTGACAGAAAAGGCAGAAGGGGAGTGATTTCAACCCCCTTCTCCACTGCTTCCTCTCACCCCGTGTGGCTGTTTGTCCACATGGGTCCAGCAATTTCCGAAATAAACTTTCCCAGCATCAGAAAAGATTGGGGGGTGGGGAGTCACAGGAAAGATGTGCAGTCCTTTCATCCATGGATTTCTGGGTCCACCCGAACAGACTGTATCATATTTCTCCATTTACACACGAATTGTCGTTTTGGAGCAGGTTACACTAACCAAGATTGGAAATAAATGTATTTCTTAAGGAAATTGCATATTAGCAAGTAATCAATTTTTAATCCCTTTATGCATCTTTAAATATTATTACACACATTTGACTGTGTTCTATGCTAGCATATGAGTATAATTTGTGACATACAATATTTATAATCAAATATTTATTGTATACTAAGGCTTTGATACAATTTCCATTTTAAGTATACTTATATAAAGTAAACTAGCAGTTTTGGTTTTAAAATGTATACTTTGTTTCTTTTTTTGTTTTTATGCTGTGATTTTATATAATAATGGAATATGCTAGTCAAATTTGCTGCATTTGGTATTAGTCAAATCATATTTTATGTTTTATCAAAATGTTGAAATCTGTGATACTCTGTTTATAGTTTTATTGCTGGCTTAAAATATAAGAATCTGTGATATCACATTTCTAGTATTTTCCCAATTGGGAATGTGTGAGGTCAGATGAATTGGGATGCTTTCCTCAGGGGCCCAATCATCTCTGAGGAGCTGCACATACCCAGAAAATAAACTCACTGTTCCACCTTACTTTCTGACCATCTGTGAGTTCTTTCAAGAGAGAGTAGAAAAGGAGATGGACCTCTTGTACAAAAGGTGGGTGTAATGACAATTAACAGCCTGTGGAGCTTCTACCATTCCTTCTTTAAACACTGCAGTTGTCTCTCCCCAGTGAGTTGTCTCCCTAGGCTCAGCAGAATTCTACTTTTATCTGCAGTCCAAGGGCAACCCCACTTTACTCAATAGCATCAAACCACACAATGTGAAAGCTGAAGAAAAGTGTCTGGTTCCCAAATATTTCTATCATGGCTTTTAGTATTTCCCCCCCCCCCAAAAAAAATATTGCTATCATGGCTTTTAGTATTTTTTTCTGCTTTTCACTCACTGTGATAAGCTATTCAGACACCTATTATGGGTTAAATATATGCAGGCCCTGCAGAACTGAGAAAGGTCCCACAGGGCCCTGGTCTCCCAACAGAGCATTCCATCAGACTGGCCCTGGTTGAGGACAAACAAACTGCTCTTGGGCCAGGAACCTTCAGTAGCTTTTGAAAGCTAGAACGTAGTGTCCTTGGGGGGGGGGGCGGTCATAGTTTACTAATAGTTCCTCATGAGCTGAGATGTTTAAATGGACTTACTGGTGATCTGAGCACTAGCACATTTGGGGTAGCTGGGTGAAGGAGTGGTTATATCCTCCTCTTAAAGCCTGTTATGGTAAGCCAGGTGCCTTATCTAAAGCAAAATATGTGAGGAGGGCATAAAAGTCAACTCTTATTTCTCCCTAAATAATTGTCCCATTGTCAAAGCGCGCAGATTCCTGGGTTCATGGCCAACAGCTTACACTTACATCAAAGTGCACCTAACTACTACTACTATTATTATTACTATGTATGCTTTAATAGTACATCAGACACCATTGGGATACCTGGGGAAATATGCTTGTAAATAATGGAGCAGAAAAATCAAAATGTCAGTTGGCAGTGGGTAGCACTAAAAGAAAATTCATATAATGCACTTAGTTTTCCACCATTCCCAGGGCTCTTTGAAAAAGTCACGGTGGAAGTAGAAGCTGGCATGGTAGACAGAACTGTGGAGCTACTTGTCCTTCTTTTTTGATCACAACAACCAAAATAAGGCTTTTGCTCCATGGAATATGTCTGTAAATTTAAAATAATGTAATTCCAATCAAGCTATTTTAGAAAATGTGCATATTATGATTTCAGCAGCAACCCTCACTGCTGAAACTTGGAATGGTTTTACACTGGAACAACTGTGTCATCCTATGGCTGCTTTCCATGTCCTCAAGTGTCTGGAATGTGAATTAATGGGAAAAGCCATCCTGCTGCTACATCATAATAATATAATTTGTTGTCACCATCTCAGATAATACAGAATTGCTGGGAGATGGATTTTCTGATTCAGCTTGTATTTGCTGAACATTTTTTATTGCCATAGGCAACCTTAATTGCACTGATATTTAATACAGGTAACGAGAATGTTTACAGTGCTTGTATTTTCTTAGAAATATGCTTATGTACACAATCACTTGAATGTTTAATACTATTGAACTATTGAATATCTCAGAGAATGTTGCTCATACCATTTGCTAATGCTACATCAAAAATAGCAGGTAATGCTTCACCTAAAATAGCAGGTAAAATATTTCTCCTGTTGTGAGGCAATTATATACAGCTTGTAATAGATATTAAAAACTTCAACTTACCTTAACACTGTGATGATAAATACAAATTATGGGGCTTTGAACAGTAGTATTCAAATGTCAAAATTGGCACATCTCAATGATGAAAAAAATATTTCTTTTCTAACTTTCCATTACATTAGTAACACAAAACATAAAAATATAGGTAATACATCAGGTGTTACAGCTAATGTATTGCATACATAAGGACCCAGTTTCAGTACATGTCATCTTCAGTTAAAAGGATCTCCTAGCAAGACTGGCCTGAGCTAATGTATGCAGTAGCAGTTTACAATACAAACTAGAATTACTTACTAGTTATGACATTTTTTAGGTCCTGTCACTAAATTTAACATGACATCAGAAGAGAACTGTTAGATCCATTCTGAAGTCATAAACTGTCATATAACTTTGGTAGCCATGTGCTCTTTAAATCTTTTTCTGCCTTGAGTGTTATCCATCTTACTTGGTAAAATTATAGGCACTTGAAGGAAGGAGATGACTCTGGCCCAAACTGGACAAGATGCTGTCCCTGGGTTCACTCTGGGGATTCTACCCCATTCTGTAGAGTCAGGGAACACCCTTAAAGAGCACCATGGGTGCCCAATTCTGGTCAGGACCACTGCAGAGGGAGGAGAGGCTCCTGCCTCCCCAGGCCAGATGTTTGGCCCAAAACCGTTCCAGAGGGGTGTATCAGCAAATAGAATGTAGAAAGCAAGATCCCCTTCTGCATGCTGCAGTGGTCCCAACCAGAACTTAGCCTCCATAGCTCTCCTGAAAGGCATTCCTCATCTCTACATAATGGAGGCATAAACCAGGGGATGCTATCTCATCTAGTTTGGTCCTTAGTATAAGAAGGGTGGTATGGCAACAAACTTGGTAGAAGGGACCACTGCCTACTTACTATCTTGAACCAATCTCCATCCTGTCTGTAAACAATCGGCCCTAAAGGGGCAGTATTGAATCTTAATTCTGGTATTCCCATGACCTCCTTGTGATGGGGTCATAGTTCCTTCTGCTCTGGGATTTATTGCTAACCCCCTCCTTCAGAGCATCTATCCACCTTCAAATCGATCCTGCTCTTATAAAAACAAGCTGCTGTCTTATTTTATCCTTAGCAGTGACTACCTCCACTTGGCTTTTTTAAAATCATCAATACATGTTTCCTTTTATAGATATGTTTGGCATTCTATCCCTTACTTGAATTTTTCAGTATAGCACCCTTCTCTTCATACAGTGGTTGTATATGATCTATTGTCTTAATTGTACATTCCAGTAAATTCTGATCAAGTCTGAAAATCAAGCAAGAAATTGCGGCAGTAAGGTAATATGTATAGCTACAGGCTTCACAGTGATGCTTGATAAGTGAAACTTTTTTTACTATTAATTAAATTGACAGCATAATACATTTTTCTTGTACATTCTAGATTACAGATTTATGTTTTCCAGATTCTTCATTTTGCAGTAAAAATGGAGCCAGTTTTAAAATTGTAGTTTCTATGAGCAATCTAAATTTGGGCTGAATAACACCAAAGATTATACTATATTTCATTCAAAGAATCTATATGTTCTAAGTAGTATACTGCCTTAATTCTTCACATAAAATTTCCAGTATATTTACTGACTTTGTATTGAAATTTAACTCAGAACACACTTAATAGTCTGTTCTATTTCTGTAATGCACAGCATAGATGCATAGATGGTCATGAACAGGGTTAAATCAAATTCCAGTTTCATTGCGCTCCTTTACCCCACTGACATTTAAGTGTCTACTAGCACTCATTGTTTCTTTCTTGGATTGAGAAATAGGGTGAAAGTCCAGTGTATGCTGCCACTTCCGTAAAATTATATCTTGCCCTGAATTAAAAATAAATAATATTGTGTGATAATTATACTCAGACATTTTTATAATAGGCAGTTTTGTTATTGTTGTTGGTGGTAAAAGAACAAATATTCTAATTTGTGTATTTAAAATAAGTTCTGTATTTTTGGGTTTATTTATTTGATCGTCTGTGGTTTCAGGATCACACTAGAATACGATCTTACACATGAAAAGGCATATGGTGACAGGTCTCTTGTATTGATATAGTTGTATTCAAGATGAAGGTGTTCTAACTGTGAATCTTCATAATCATGTTCCTCTTCACTCTTATCATCATCATCATCTTCTTCTTCATGGTCCTCATGATTATGCCTAGTTTTACAGATGCGCTCTGGTGGAACTGACCTGTAAAACCATAAAGGAAGCAATTAAGTAGAAATACTATGTGTATCCTTTCAATAATAAATTTCCTCTGTCCCTGCAGCTCATTAAAGCAGCAACTGTTTTAGAAAGTGCAGAAACATTGTTTTTCAAGAAATTTTATATTTAATTCAAGGAATTAAACATATATATTTAAATATATATCACATAAACCAAGGAAAGAAACATCAGGCTTGTGAGATTTAAAAACAAAAAATCAGTGGCCTGGAATCTGCCAGCTGGAGCCAGTGCATTATGGCAGGCCCAGTCACAAAGTGGATGCTCATAAGGAAGTCCCACTTAATTCAATTCAGCTTAAAGCCTATGTGAATAAAATTAAACATTCTCAGACACCTGTCTCATGACTATGTTTACCTTAGCTCAAGACAGGTTAAAAAGAAAAACTCTAATAATGAACAGAATGGTCTGTAATTTAACCCTTTGATAACAGGATTGGTAAAAACAGAGATAAGTTTGAGAATAAAACAAGCAGGGACCTGCATGGACGTGAGGTAGTATCTCACTGTCCCACCCCCACTATTTCCTCTTTCCCTTTCATGAAAGCCCTCATAACTCTTCCCTTTTTCTGCTTCCTTCTCTCCTTCCGACTCAACAGCCAATCTGTTATCTGCCCCCAGTCTTTAGCTTTCCCTCCTTCCCTTCCTTGTTAGGCTCTACCCGGAAAAACTATGGTTGAGTTGTGCAGTGCCAGATGTTAGGTTGGGCCCAGTTGCATGTTGTCAGCCGTGGGGCCCAGTTGCACAATGGGGAACCTGCAAGCATTTGTGAGAGGTTACTTCATTTCCACCTGCACTTCCTTCCATTTCTTCTGCTGGCACCCCTCATATCATCTCACCTTTTCATGCTTCCCACTCACCAACCAACTTCTTTTATCTAACCCTAGTCTTGAGCTTTATTTACTTCATTTATACCCTACCTTTCTACACATTGTGAATCCAAAGCAGCTCATATCACTCTCCTCTCCTCAATTTTAACTTCACAACAACCTGGTGAGCTAAGTTAGACTGAGATTGTGTGACTGGCCCAAAATTGCCTGTGAGCTTCCATGGTAGAGTGGGTCTCCCAGATCCTAGTCTGACACTTTTAACCACTGCACCACAGCTGCTGCTTCTGTCATTTTGGAGGGTTTTTTTTTTTAAAAAAAAACAGTGGTGTTTTTTTTTAAGATTTCAGATTTTTCTGCCAACCTGGGGGTTTTTTGAGGCAGTTTTGTTGAAAGATCTGTCTTGTCTGTCCACGGCCCCAGTCTCTGGATTTAAGTAGTCACAGATGGGGTTGTGTTGACCATTAGATATATTGATAAAAGAATTATGACACTTTCCATATATTTTTAGTCTCTTACAGCCCATTCCTGAGCTGAGCAGCTGAAACTCCTTAGGAGGCCAGGACGGGCCTGTGCCAGCGTCTGGGCCACTTCTAGTGGTGCAACTGGCATGGATGCCAGTGTTGGGATGCGGTTGCCAGCCTCCCGGCCCTGGGAGTGTTCCTGTGCTGGGCCGGGGAGGAGCAGCCGCCTTTAGGCGGTCTCCTAAGCCCTTTCTTGTCAGGAACACCCCTTTTGCCCTTACCTGGAGATACGCCACCTTTTTAGGTGGTGTATCCCCGTGCAATCCAATGGAGTGGTCCCTTGGGTTTTACAGGTAAGGGCAAATGTTTGGCTTGATGGGGGAGCGAATCCTCCTTTGGAAGGCAGTACGGCTGCACTGCTTCCTGCCACCAGCGCAGCCCCTTCCCTCAGAAATGGGCTGTAATTCTTGTCAATAAAGTTGCCTTTTTCAAAGCCATAAGGAAAAACTATAATTAATAAAGACAGAATTTGACCCCACACACGCAGCTCAAATTCAATAATCTTCTCAATTAAGTTCTTAAAGATGCAATTGCCTAGTTGCCCCAGCAGGGGAGAAGAATGGCTTTGAACCCATTACTGCATGAGAATCTCCTGAAAATTATCATGACTGAACCACTAGTCCATGGCAGTAAGTCAGAAGAGCTCTTTGAGAAGGCAGCGTGGGGAGATGGGCCAGAGTTGCAAGTTCCATTCCCAAAATAGCATACTGCCCAACAAATGTAATTTCTCAGCATTCCTCTTTCACTTCTGATAGATTTGTCTTAGAAGATTACAGTTGCTAATCGCTGATCTATAGAAATAGCTTTATGTGAGTTAACTCTTGTACTAATTTGTCAAAAAAAATTATACAGGCCAAATTGTTATCTGGTCATTTTTTAAAAGAAGGAATAATGTTTGTTTATGTTGTTGTTTTACATGAGATACAGGACTTATGAACCCATCCATTTTGATAAAACATGTTTGTTTTAATTTTACTTTTGATAAAAGCCTGTTAACTTGTTGTGGTGACCCCCTAGGGTTTTCACGACAGGAGACTAACAGGGATGGTTTGCCATTGCCTTCCTCTGCATGGCGACCCTGGCCTTCGTTGGTGGTCTCTCATCCAAATACTAACCAGGGCCAACTTTGCTTAGCTTCCAAGGCCTGATGAGATCGTGCTTTATGAAGTTCTTAGTTGCTGTATGTATGGTTTTGTGCTGCTGAAAATATAATTTTCCACCAAACATTTGTAAGTGGATGGATAAATTATCTCTGTTGGCAACCATTGTTGGCTGTGTTTCACAAATGAGGGCCATTATAAACCTTAACCAAATCTGTCATTCTTTTATAGAATATTTTTTTTCGGAGTAACATATCCAACTCCCACATATTCTCTCTACCTAAGGAATTGTGGGGAGTAAGTCACTTCCATTTTTACAGCTGGCATTCCACTAACTCAGCACTTTTGAGCTAACTGCTCAGGGGCTATCCAGCCATACTCAGGAACCGGATTTAGCTGTTCGCCGATTAGAGTTCTATAACCTAGTATACAGTAAAGTAGATATCTTCACTGATTTTTTTGAGAGGACATGAATGATCTCATTGATTTTACAGCATCAGATAAATTAACAGGTCTTCAGTGGACTTAGAATGCTGCAACTCTTCTTAGGATGGGACTGTTAAAGTACAGCTAAAGGAATGAATTAGAATTTAATAAACTAGAATCTAGTCTTCATGGAAATGTGAAGAAGAAAGGCAATAATATATTTAGTATGTGTCAACAACTAAATGAATACATATTTAGTAAGTATTAATTACCTTATTTTGTTGTTGTTGAGTCTTAGAAAACTTAATGACCTCATTTCTGCAATTCCAAGTGGCACAGACTTTAGCTGGTTGTGATCTAAGAAGAACTCCCTTAGAGAATGATAAGCCCCGTAGAATGATACAGGATCAATACCATAATCATCAAGTTTGTTAAATGAAAGATACAGATATTCCAGCCCTGGCTTCATGTGTCCAAATACAAACCCAGGAATTCTGTCAATTTGGTTCCCGATGAGTATAAGATGCAGGAGTGACTTTGGCAGATAGGATGGAACATGATATATTTTATTATAAGAGAGATCAATCGATTCCAAGTTCCTAAAATGAAGAAAACAAAAAGGTACACATAAATAAGAGCACAAGGTGTCATGGCTTCTAACTTGATCCTGAAGTGGGAAAGGACAGCATCTCTTGAACAGCGGGGCATACAGTGAGGTGCTTAGCTAGCTGCTACTCTTCACATTTGCTGGACAGTTGAATGCTGCACCATGTTTTCAAGCCATAAAAGATAGTAGGGTGCTCAGGAATTACTAGCCCGGTGGACCCCAGTGGAGTTCTGCACAGTCTCCAAAATGTGGTTCTATATAACATGATGCTGCTTTCTGGAAGTGGGACTAAGGGCTGTTTCTTAAACTACGTTATAATGGTTCGTAAAGCCTAGCAGGAAGAAAACGGGATTCATCTTGGGGGCATATTCTGTCCTACTTGCCATATCCTGGTGATTGGGCACATGAACATTCATAGCTGAAGTAGTGGGTACTCTGGACTAATGTAATACAAAAACAGGACAGCAGAAAGAAAAGCATCAACATACCATTTGTCCTTAATAAACATGTTAGCTTTCCAAAAAACAACTTCACATTAACAAAAGCTTTTTCCTGCCACCTACTCTTTTCCCATAGCTACTGCCCAAACACTTTTGCGTAACTGTCTTGGGAGAGTGGGCTGACCGCAATGAAGTGTGCGTTGCACTTAGAGACAGATGCTTCAGGAAAATACAGGGAAAAGAATAAGAATCCTCTCCATATTAATTGGGTCAGCTGTCATCTCTGGTTTTTCCCCATTTCTGTCAGTATAGAACCCCTTTGTAAAATTCATCATTTTATGTAGTTGTGATCATCTTACTTTTTACTGCACTAGCAAAGGTGTATCATTTTCCAAAATATGAAATACTTACCCATTAGAAATCCCAAAAAAGGAACCAAGATTATTGATTACTATTGCATATACTATAACGATCCCATCAGCCTTAATTATGATTTTAATTCAAGCCAATATTGCTATAAAAATAAAACCGTATGATATTTGACACTTACTCATGATTGATCCACGCCAAAGGTGCTATTCTGCTTTCTTCTAATTTGTTGTGCCTTAAATCAATTATGTTTAGATTTTTTGTGCGGTTAAAGCAAATTTCTGTAATTTCTTCAATTTGGTTATTATCCAGATAAAGTTCCTATTTAAACATATGGGTGAAGAAGAAGATATGGGGGGAAATTCAATACATTAATCTTCAATTATTTTAATGTATTCTCTGTTATTATTCTGCTTTGTACATTACCTAGAAGAGGGGGAAAGTTCTTCCATGCATAGTTGCTTAAGATTCAGGTATTCCAAATGTATGGGGGAGGGGGAGACAAGTTTCCCCTTCATAAGTTATGCCAAAAGTGGGGAAAGTGGAAATATTACTTACTTGCAGATCTAGTTACCTTTAATTGGAAAGTTCCTGCAGTTACCCTTTGGCTTAGCCATAGAAAACTGTGACTCTGCTCCCTACAATATTGGCTGCTTCTGATCAATAAGTGTACTTAGGATAAAGGCTTAAGTGTTATATGAGAAATAAAAAAAGAAATCTTACCTCAATGGAATGGGGAAGGCCCTGTGGAATAGTCCTATATTTGTTCCGCCCAAGGCGCAAGTAAGACAAGCTTTTCAAAGGTTGAAAAGCTAAAGGACTGACATTTGCTTCACTAAGTTTGTTTCCTTCCAATTCCAGTGTCACCAAGCTTTTTAAATCTTTAGAAAATGAAAGAATCAAAGAAACAATTCAGTGAGTTTGAGATACACTTTATCATCTTCACCCGTGATTAGATTGAGAAAGATTGACTTGTATGACCCACTACTTTATTTACTAGTCCAGCGTGGTATAGTGGTTAAGGTGTCAGACTAGGACCTGGGAAACCCAGGTTCAAATCCCCACTTGCACCATGGAACGCCGGCATTAGTGGCCCCAGTGCCAGCATGGAGGCCCGGACGCTGCCCTGGAACGCCAGCGGGCCCTTCCGCCAGCATCCTATCGGTGTAAAGGCCCGTGCCGGCATTTCAGGGGGCGTCCCAGGAGGTGTTCCTGGGGCATTCTGGGGGGAGGAGCTGTCCCCTTTCAGCCCCAGATGCGGTGCCAAGAATGGCATTGCTGAGCCTGCTTTTTGGCAGCCCCGCTATTCTCTTTGGGGCAAAAAGCCACAAAAAGGCATTTAAAATGTTTTTGGCATGCGGGGAACTGCTTAGGAAATGCCGCAGCAGTGCCTCCTCCCCGCCATCCCCGCAGGCTGTCAGCTCAGGAATGGGCTGTTAGTTTCCTACAAGAAAGATGCCCAGTACTTGAGACAGAGCAGCAAGCTACTGCACCCTAAATATTGTCGAAGGCATTACTTTAGCATGTGTCTTAATTTTAGCCATTTACAAAATTGGGGAAAAATTGAAATTAGAAAACAAATTTTGTAGTAAACCAAACAATGTGTATTATTTGGACATGAACTAACGGTCTGATATATTGACTGTCTGACTACCAATATATTTGGATGTCAAGTTAAGATGTATAATATTGAAAACACTGAACTGCTTAATAATTTACTATAATCAAACAGAGCCCTCCATCTGTAAGACCTGAGCAAGGCTGTTAACAATAGGATGTTTTAGAGGCCAATAATTCATAGGGTTGCCATAAGTCAGAAGCAACATGACAGCACTTAACACACACTTCATCAAACACATTCTATCAAATTAATTACTGCCAAAATTATTAATGTTTAAACAATAAATATGTCCGTAAAATATATTGCCTACGGCTATAGTTTACATAGGAATTATCTAATACTTTAGATTCTTACATAAACATTTTGCCTTATATAAATTTGCCTTACATAAAAAACAAATTTTGACTGCATAAACCTTGTCTTGAAAAAGTATTGTCAGTGATCCCTAAAATGTCCTAATTTTTTCATTAGAAGAATGGGGGGGGGGGGTGTCTCGGAAAGAAACAGAAAAACAAAGTTTCCCCCCTGAATGTTTCTAGTTTTTCTTCCAGGCCTTAACATCAGTTGTTTACATTATATATAAATTCATATTTATGTAATACCTTGAAAACTGTTTTCATCTATTGCATGTAGTTGGTTTTCGTTTATTTTAAGTTCTTCTAACGTTGATGGTAAACCAGGTGGAATGTGTACTAGTGCATTTTCATCCAGATATAAACGTTTCAAATTCTTTAAAATCTAGATCAGAGGAAAATACTCAGTTTTGAAACATGAAAAGACATATAGTCTGCCTGTAACTTCATTTAGAATTCAGCTCTTAATATATTTGTTCCATCAAATTTGTTTCATGTGGGTATCTGCTTGATGAAAACCATGTATTGTACATCAGAGAAACCTGTGAACAATGTACTCAGCAGAGGATATATATGTAATGTTCCAGGCATGTTCATTTAAATAAGAAAAATGCCATTAAGTGCAGCAATAAGATCTAATAAGAGACAGATCAGGGAAATGTGAAACTGAGCATTTCTATCCAAAATAAAAAATCTTGCATACTTTTTATTATGGTGCAATGTATCAAAAACTGTTGCCACTAAATAATAAAATTAGTATTGGAGAAATGTAGATTCTGCTTTCATGTAAATCACTGTCCTCAGCAGGTGTACTTGGAATCCTACTCAAGTCTATTCAGTGGTGCTTACTCCCAGGAATGTGTTCTTAGGACTACTCTTAGCCAAGATAACTGACTGGCTATTTCACTTGACGTGAACCCAATCCTGAGAAACCTTTGCCCAAGTCCTATTGAAATCAATAGGATGTAAATAATTAGGATTAAGCCAGATTGATGAAAAGGAGTACTATTTTTCATGCATACATATCAGGAAAATCACCCTTCATCTCCACTTCAGTTATGTTTGTTGCTGACACTCAAAACTAGATTTCATGACATCATTCTGTAGCTAAATCGCATTTCTTGTGAAAGGTGACCAGCTTGGGGAGGGGGGGTGACACAAAACACTAAATTGTAATGCTGTGAATTGTAAACAAACAGAATTAAAAGGTACGGTGCATGGTTTTTTCACAGAACATTTTGAGCCCCTCAAACCTTTTGCTTCCAAAAATTTTGACAATCAATATGAAGTGTAAGTTGCTTTGTCCCTCCCACTGGGGAGAAAAATGGGATAGAAATATCTGAATACATAGTCTATGCACTGTCAAAAGAGGAGAAGCTATAGGGGGATTTCAGGGAAAGGAAAAAGGAAATAGTGTGGGAGAAGAAAGTGAGATGACCCCTCAAGTGATGCAGGTACCCTGCTCTTACTGCCTATATCTGAGAATGACATGCATTGTTCTACAAAACAACATGTTGTTAACAAGGGCCAGCTGGACTCAGTCATTAGAGAACAGTAGTTTATAAATATTTTTCAATAAACACACCAAATTTATATTACATTAACAGTCTGTAATCTCTGTTTATATATAAGCACTTTAAAGACACTTCTATTTCCACAGAACTAAATTGCAATAAATTAACTGAATTGCAATATATTAACAGTAAGATTGGTTCTCGTAGGTTATCCGGGCTGTGTAACCGTGGTCTTGGTATTTTCTTTCTGTTAATATGGAACCATTGTATCCTGAAGTGATCTGTTAATGTGCGAAATCCAAAGCTAATCTGCATGGCTATTGTTGACTGTAGTAGACTGTAGAACAGATCACTTCAGGATACAATGGTTCCATATTAACATACCACACCCTCATTAGCACATTATCTTGATACTTATAGGACAATGGTTAGCACATTACCTTTGTTACTTTTTGCAGGACAATGATTCAGCTCAAACCCAACCCCTTTCTGACTATATATTACTCTTCCTACACACTTGACACTGAGACACTGTCCTTTAGTGTTACTCCTCTGAAGATGCCGGCCACAGCTGCTGGCGAAACGCCAGGAAAGAAAATACCAAGACCACGGTTACACAGCCTGGATAACCTACGAGAACCAATGAACTCTGATCGTGAAAGCCTTCGACAATATTTTTAACAGTAAGATTCTCTGTAGTTCACTGTAGCTTGGGTATAGTTAATTTTCTTACTTTAAATGCTTGTGGACCTATTCCTGAAGAGCTGATATTGTTTTTACGGAGATCAATCCTTTCCAAATTAGGAATCCCGTTGAAAGCGTCATCTGGAATAGAAGTAATGGAATTCTCTAGGGACCCAAAATGAAAGATAAGTATTAGTAACAAGAATTTTAAGACATACATCCATTTGCTGACCGTTTTTCAGTTTAGTTAGAACATGTTTCTCTTTGGAAAATAGCCTGTGTTATTAAAAAAAAGAAAGGTAATGAAGATGTGACCTAATCCTTGGTGTGAACCTATCTATGTGAGTATATATATTTATTGCCTTAGCTTGAACCAGCAAACAGAGAGAGGAATATGATACAACAGAGCACAGACTAGGAACAATTCTATCACAGGGACATTCTTTTCCTTCCCGTAATTCTCACAGTAGGAAAGGTATTGTCCAGTGTCAGATAATATGGAGAATATTTAAAATTGGTAAAAAGGAAATTAACATTTTCCTTACCTACAAATTCTATGCTTGTAAGCTGTGCATCCATGATTGGTGGTATTTGTGTAAGTTTGGCATTAATGCAGCTTGCTGTGTTGTCCAAGATAGAGCATCCAGTAGGCAGAGGAGGAATTTCAGCATAAGGCTCAGGAATTGGGAAACGAGGGGGCATTCTGAATACATCACCACGCAGAATGTCTTCCTCCACCTGGTCCTCATCCTCATTTTCATCATGTTCATTTTCCTTCTCTTCACTTTCTTCCTCTTTTTTGTTAAGTTCTTTTTCAATTCTTAGTTCCTCTTCTTCATATGCTCTTCGTTTTTCTTCCTCCATTTTCCTTTTTGACTCTTCATCCTTTTGATCATTTTCGTGTCCTTGTTTTATCCCCTCTCCCTGACTTTTTATTCTTTTTCTCTTCCTGTTCTCTTTTACAATATTTTTTTTCTTTTCAAGAAGTTGTCCCTCCTTTTTAAACAGAACATCCCTTTCATCTGGGGTATGTGCCTTTTGCATTGCTTTAACACTAAGATCATTGGGCTCTGGGGAATCACCAGAAAATTCTGATGCGTCACCAAGTGAAATACTGCTTAATACTGATTGAAGGGAGGTCATGGTGATGAAAGAGAAAAGTTGGCAGTAAAAAAGAGTGATAATATGATTGTTAGTAGCAAGCATCAACATTTTTTAAGATTATCATTCTGTAATAGAAAATATTAATAATATAAATTATTTAACATTTGCCATCTACTTTTTTTCAGTCTTCATCCAAGGAAGCATTGCAGTAGATAACTTTGAACTATCTAGTTGCTTATGATATAGGGACTCTAAATAAGATTTAAAAAAATAAAACCTAGCAATAAACGTACCCCTCACTGAATATTTTTGTTTGACATAACAAGGCTGGTTTTATTGATTTTATGGCTTAGTAGCCCAATAAAAGGATGCATGCCAGATGGTACTGTTTGAGGATAGTTCAATCAGGACTTGAAAAATCCTGGGTGGCAGGTCGCCATGGCACCTAGAAATTTCATTGTAGTGCCTAGTATTTTTAACAATTACAAACCCCTTCTCTATTAGCTTGGGGGCCCTCTCCCTAGCCCTTATCAGAGGAACTCAGCCAGCTTCAGAAATGTTCACCTGATCCTACCTAGCATGCTGAGGATAGAATAGAGCTTTCTGAAACTAGCTGAGACTCTTCTGTGATTTCCCCTGTATTTATTTATATGTATTTATACTGTTCAATCAATCAAATGTTATCTCGATACAATAGCAGCTCTGAATAAAATCAAAGTTAGGTTAAAATAATCAAAGTTAGGTAAAAATAAATGTATTTATACTAAGCCACTATTGTCGTAATATTAAAATAATTACAAGAAACTGAAAAGAGGTTAGGATTAAGCATTGTGGAAGCAATAATTAGAAAATGCAGTCATTAAACTGTGAAACATTGACATCTGAAAATTAATCTGGCTCTGAAATTTTGGAATTGGCACCCAAACCCATTGAAGGTCCATGTGAGATGTTGAGATGCATACAGCATAGCAGCTGCTGGGTGTAGGCAAAGAAATTAGTTGCTCTGCCACAGTTAGAATGGGCAAAGCATTAGCTGGGGGATGTGATTGTTAATTTCATCAGTGATGCCAACAGCTCCATAATAAACCCGTCTTCTAACCCAAAATGATAAAAAAATTATATTACAGCTGGGAAAATATTTTTGCTGACTGTAATGCATCTTTATTTTCCTCCTTTTGTTTAAAAGCAGCCAAAATGGCAGCTGATGTTAACATAATGTCTACTAGTGGCATTAGGTGGCACATAGAATCAGTGGCAACTGCAAGATTTAACTATCCATAGAAAAAGAAGGAAGTGGAGTAATGCATTAATAGCATGCAACCACATTTTTTTTATCTTTGTTTCTAGATGTTTTGTTGGTTAACTGAAAGACTGGAATACAAATCTGATTTTCTTCAGATCATATAAATCTAACTGCAAGAGTGGTCTATATTTTGTCGGTATGAAATAAGAATATTTAATTTCTATAAACAGGTTGCCAATCTGATATTTTGGGGCCACATTTGGTCAGCCCCCATGCCATTGTGTCTAAGAACAGGCTGGTCTGTTGCTAGATTTGTGGCTTAGCCAGGGTCACTGTACATGTGAGCTGATACTTGCCTATGAGTAAAGTATTTATGATGGCTCTGATTCCTATGATGGTGGGGACTCAAAATAAGTGCTACCACCATCATGTCAACTGAAAAACTGAGGATACTTGGTAGGGATACCAGTGTTCTCTCTCACACATATACCCCAATTCCATATGGGCCAACACTGCACAATTTTCATTTTCACTGTACTTCAACATATTCACATATTCAGAGGATTACTTGATTTACACTAAAATGTGTTCTATGTGCAAACATTGTGTTTTTACTATATAAAAATTAGTATACTGTACCAATATCTGTGCATACTGGGCAGCACTCTCCTTCAGGTATCTTGGTTCTGTGACATGTCAGAGGACGGCATAATGTTTCATCACACAACACCTTTCCTTTTGAGCAGAGGCATGTGACACAGGGTTTAGGAGACCATGCAGCCTTATCATACATAATAATCCCATTTGCAAAACAGCGTCCTTCCTTTCCTGGTAAGAAATCAAAACTGAGATTTAAAACACATGGGCAGCTTTTTGGTTTTGCAGACTATTAGCCTGATAACAAAACTCTGTGGAAGATTCTGTGTACACTTGAGCAAAGGTTTCTATCTTCTTGAGTGTCATGCACAATAGGAATATACTGATAGCAATAATCCAGTAAACGTGAATGGAGAAGCTCTTGTTTGTTTGGAATCATATAAATGTTGGTGCTCCAGTTCACATAAAGTTTGGACTTCATTTCATATAGAAATAGTTGGCAAACTTATATTTATGTGGTTGTTTCCTCCTATCTATTACCAACAGAATGGAAAGAAGTTACCAACAGAATGGAAAAAAGTTATATTTTAAGGTAGCATATGATTTCTCTGAAATCTGTTTTCATTTTTCTTAATTAGAATTGTTTTATTACACAATTTAAATCTCAGTCTTCACTCATTTAAATTATAAATTCCTCTAGATATTTATCAGTCGTTTACTCTGTCACACTTGCAGACTTATTTCAACTCCCAGTTCCTTTCAGCATCTGTTTCTTAGCAAGCTAGCTGTAATCTGTAATAGTGTGCCAAACTGGCGCATTTTAAGGATTAGCCAGGTAACTCCTTTCTCACCTAAAGAATGTAAAAGCTACCTGAGATCCATGGGACTTGGCCCAGTATGATACAAGACGTAGACAACCCCCACAATCCAAGCAGCCTCAAAACCTTATGGTAGAAAAATTGAATATAAATCATAACACTATTGTCCATATGGATCAGAAGCTGATTACAAATCATGGTATTGAGTCCTAGTAAACATTAAGCATGCTTAATAATAGTGCTGATGTATCATTTGTCGCATCTGAGGATGGGCTAGAAGGAAATTCATACTATGAATGAGAGAGGCGAGAGTGTAATCCCGCAATCAACTATCAATCAATGGTGATTAAAGAACAGGCATTATTATATCTCCACTAACCCCTGGAATAGAGATATTGGTATATGCTTGAACTGCATTTTTCTTCGCACCTAACGAACTACATGCAGGGACTCTAATGGGCCTTAAACTACTATTTTTGCAAATTGGAGAAAGGCTTCTTAAAGATTTTGCAGACATCAAAACAAGGGTTACTGAAGCAGAGACATCTCTCGTTAGCTCAGTGAACTATACTTGCTTATATTCTATTCATGCAATATATTTTCCCAAAATGAAAAATAATATAATTAAAAATATAAAAACACTTCCTTCATCTGATTAAATAGGTTCTGGCTAATGAAATATTATAACAAATGTGTGTCTTTAAGGTGTTATTTTGCTAAAATGTAAATCAAACATAAGAGCGGCCCTGCTGGATCAGACCAAGGCCCATCAAGTCCAGCAGTCTGTTCACACAGTGGCCAACCAGGTGCCTCTAGGAAGCCACAAACAAGACGACTGCAGCAGCACCATCCTGCCTGTGTTCCACAGCACCTAATACAGTAGGCATGTTCCTCTGATACTAGAGAGAAGATGCTATGAAAATACTTTCAGAAACGAAGATATAAGGACAAATATAATTTGGAGATATGATTAATGATCAGCTCCATTGCTCAACAGGTTGTCTTCCAAATCTGACTGTAACTTGCAAAGATTCTAAATGCTAGACTAGAAAAATACCTTGTGGTTGAAATCCTTGGCAGATACCTCAGTATATCCAACCTTTGGAAACATGGTGCAGATCCAACATTGGATTCCAACTAAAATGTGTTCGGTGGTTTAAGCTCAACCTTTGGGTAAAATTCCAGATTAAAAGAGGAGACTCAAGGGGAAAATGAGGAAACCACACATGACTTCAGTATGGTTGATGATCTCTGACAGGGATTTTAAAATACCTCATACAGAATACATGTCACATGTGGTGATATTTTCCTTTAATCTAAAAAAAATGCTTTGAAATGAATGGTTTTAGACAATGTGTATTAAATGGACCACAATAGCTCTTCCTGAAATTTCTAGTCAGCCTATTTTACCAACTCATTAAACCCCCTAAAGGCCATCACGGCCTGCCCAGCAGCCCACATACTGAAGGACCATCTCCTTCCAACAGTCTTCAGGGTGCCCATCTGCTGGCTGTTTTCCTACTTAGAGTGGCCCACCTGGCATCCACCATAGCCCGGGCCTTTTCAATCATGATTAGCTTTGTGATCATTTTGTTGCACTGTATGTTGATGCACTATGTAAAACATACGCAGTATTCTCTACAGCCTCAGTAATCCCCAAATCCACTGTACAATATTGTTCCATTGAAGTAATATATAGAACTGGCAGGTGAAAATGGAGTGACATGTTGATTACAGATTATTTCAAGAAGTAACTATAGACATACAACGAATTTTCTACAGTGAGGCCAATATGGTCCTTGTTTTGCTGGAAAATGTACCTTCATCTGTACATGATACATTCCAGTTTAAATTTACTTCCTGTTACTGTGGTTGGTGAAACACACACCTTTTTTTAATTATAAAAGTTTACATGCAACCATTCTAACAAGCATTACAGTTTGTTGCTACTACACAAACAAAATATAATTTTGATACATTAAAGAATTGGAAACTATCAGTAAATATCATTACTTTTGAATACCTTAGCATGCAAAGAGCTTTATTTAAAATTTCTGTCCAGGCTCCTTGACAATGTTCTGAGTAAGAAGGCATTACAGCTTTATGGAAGAGGAGTTAAGGCTATGACGATCATGACTGAGTTCTTAGGGCTACTTGAACTACAAAGTGAAGACAACATATTATTTTCATCAACTTACCACACTGGATCATAAATACAGGATCTTATCACACTGGATCTTGCATATTCAGCTACATTCTTGCTAATTAAATAAGTTACTTTTTGTTTGGGGTACATGAGTGCTGTTGTGCTTGGGTCATCACTGTACCTTAGCTCTGGGAATCATGAAGGCTGAATTTTTGCTAAATTTGACCTCTCTGTTTATGAAAATATAAAGTAATTTCTCTGCTTACCTGGTAAAACACTGTAACTGGATTCGTGTCCATCCAAGCCAATGAGAGAGTCAATTACTTCTGTAATTTCCCCATCAGTATTAATAAGAGGAATGCTTGGCACTGGAATTGTAGGGATTGGGGATTTGGCTTGTGGCTGCTTGTTTGGTCTCCTGTTTCTTAAGGAACCCCTTCTTAAGCCTCTGTAGTGCATTCTCCTTCTTCCTCTCCTAGGCATTTTATAACCATCATTCTGAGCGAGAATGATACACAGACAAGCAAACAGGAGGTAACAGAGTAGTGCCGTTTTTTGCATTTTCCACTTGTACGCCGTGTCCTACAGTGGAAGTGTAAGAAAAACAAGTCCTCTATATTCTCAAGAAAATGGAGAAACTACAAAGTTCTGCATTACCATTAACATGTTGTTTGAAGCTATCTGAATAGTAATTTACTAGTATTTGACGATCAACATAACAGCACAAACCATTGACAGCTTTCTACACTCATAAATGGACACTGGCATGCAATCAGATTAAAATAACCTTTTGCTTGGGCTACAGGTTCACTGCAAGAAAAAAAAGAGCTTTACAGCTCACACTACTTCAAGCCACTTTCTATGAGGAATATGGAGTAGTGGAAAAACCACCACTTGAAATAACATAATTCTGAATTCTGGTAATTATTAGGAAGTATTACAACAGTGAGTCTATCTGGTCACAAACTCTGCTCTTTTTACCACACATAGCCCTGAAGGTTGTGATAATGACATTGGCTTTCTTTCTTCCAAATTCTGCCATACCCCAGGTTGATTCTTTATAAATGTTCTCTCCTTTGGATGTTTATATCGCTGTCCTGTATTGTTCTCCTGACTTCCTCTCAATATTTATTTCAGATGCCTGGCTCATCTTCTTCATTTCTGACAACATTCCCATCTAGTTCCATGTGGATTTCAACATTTCATCTTTCTGACCCAAATGCTTCCAGCTGCCTTTTCCTAACTTCTTCTTCCAATCTTTGCCTTTGGAATGACTCTTCCATATAATGACTTGTCCACCACCACTATCTTTCCCTATGACCAGTATCTCCATTTTTCCTATGCCCTGGCTCTTGTTCTTTCCATGACCCATAGTAGATTGATTTCAGTGACTTTCTCAGAAGCAGTTTTAAATTTGCTTATTTAGATTCTCAGTTTCTATCTTCATCTCATCCCTGTTGTTAACTCTTGGCTTGCATTCCCCAGTGAACATTCATCTCTCTCATGCCCAGCTCTGAATCAGTCTAATATCTTCATTCATAATCTCATAATGTTGAATGCCTCTAGAAAACAGAAAAGTTGGTTGATCCTTGTCCATTCTAAATTTCTCATTCTTCTATTCCATCTGTCTGACTAAGCACACTAGTAAGCATCCTGATCCACATCATTCACAGAACTTCAGTTCCTCTTCTCCAACTTTAATGCCCTACCAAGGCCTTCTGCCTCCCCATCCTTACTCTCACTGAAGATTTTTTCCTTCTTCAGTGAAACAAATGTTGAAACTATCGGCTCTATTGCTTACACCTCTCTCCTACAATTTACCTCTTCTTCCAGTTCTACTCTTACATACCATTGAATATTTTGCTGCCCCGCCCCCAATCTCACTTGTCTTTTCTCTTGAGTTTCTTTACTCTTCTGTGTGTCCACTTGATCATATCCCCTCCTGAGTCCTGGCTGCCATCTCCTCAAAGCCATCCCATGACCCATTCTCCTTCTCTAACTATGTACCAGATTTTCCTTCTACACTTTGCCTCCAAACTCCTAGAGTATGCTTATTTCTGCTGCTTCAACTTACTTTCTTCCAGTCCTCTGTAAATTCCCAACAATCTCGCTTCTGTCCTTTTCTGTCTGTAGATACTGTGTGACTCCATCACAATTCCACAGCTTTCACTACCATCTGTAAGCTAATGACACCTACCTCTACCTCTCTATCTTAAATATTTCATATTTAGTTTGTCATGTAGTCATGTTGTTTCTACGTGTACATTCTGGAAATGTGGTGCTTTTTCTGACATCCTCATATTCTGATATCCTCTCACTTTGACTACTGCAACCTTCTCCTCTCTGGTCTTCCATTGTTGTACCTTGACTCCTTTACCTCCATCCAGTACTGCCACATAATTAAGCTCTCTCACGCTCTATATGAACCATTGTGATTGCAGTTACTATATACTTAAGGGTTACTTCTGGACCAGTATGGATGCTCAGGTAGTGTGTGTGTGTTTGTGTACTCTGGAGTGCCTTTTACCAGCTTCAGTTGGCTAACTAGCTGTGCTTGCTACTTAAGGATTAGTCATCCATGTCATGGTGTTTTCCAGATTAGATTCTGTATTGTATTTTTAAAGACAGTTTACAACACTGGCAATGAAGTGCAGTGCCCGGCTTTTGTGGCCCTTTCTTATATGCTCAGGGTAATGCCAATCACCACTTTGGGGTCAGGAAGGAATTTTCCTCCAGGCCAGATTGGCCCCAGGGCTCCTGGAGGGTTTTTGCTGTCCTCTGGGCATAGAGCAGGGATCACTGGAAGAATGGGGAGGGGGATAGCTATGAATTTCCTGCATTATGTAGGGGGTTGGACTATATGACCCTTGGGATTCCTTCCAGCTGTATGTTTCTATTATAATATTGGAAATATGTTGGTACTTTTGCCCACTGTCCATTCTAATGCCTTCCCATTAGCTAAGTCTTAGTCCTCTCAAGTCTCTTTTCAATGGCAATACTGGCATGTCCTGTTCCTATATAATTGATGGGGTTATTCTTACTGTTAGGGAGCACTAGGCAGGAGAGTGACCCTTAAAGAAAAAGGAAGAATGGGTGATCCTTAATGGGATTTGCTCACAGAAAAGCCCACAAGCTTCAAAGAACCAAATAGGAAGTTCATCAGACATCACATCATGATGTGCAAGGAAGCAATATTAAGGTTCCTATGGGCCTGGACCCAACAGCTTGAACTCACCGTCTGTCCCTGGATGATAGCTATAAAACAAATAATAATAATTCCTCGTGGTGGTGATGGGAAGTGCCATCAAAGCAAAGATTACTTATGGTGATCCCATAAAGCAAGAGACTAAAGAGATGGTTTGCGTTGCTTGCATCTGCGTAGCAACCCTGGTCTTCCTTGGTGGTCTCCCATCCAAGTACTAACCAGGGCCAACCCTGCTTAGCTTCCAAGATTGGGCTGGCCTGGTCAAGATTGGCCTGTCTAGGTCAGGGCAGCAATCATATGCTTTTAAGATAACAACAGTTGTTAAAATGATAGAAGAGAATAAAAACCAATTGAGTCTACTCGCAAAGGCTTACATGAAGGCTCAGCTGGCCTTCTTGAACAACCACATATTTACTGCGTGTCTGAATGTGAGCAGTTGGTGTTGGGGATAGGCTGATTCCCCTGGAGGAGGCTTTCTACATACACAGGATCATCACAGAAAAAGCTATGTAAGGATCCCAACTTGCAAGGCCTCAGAAAGGGAAGGGACACACAGCAGGGTACCAAACCTAAGGGGTCATGTAGGTACTTATGCTAGCAGATGGTCCTTGAGGTGATTGGCCCCAGACCATTTAAAGGTTGATGTCAGACTTTGAATTGGACCCAGAAACAAACAGAAAGCCAGTGCATCGGACACAATATTGAAATATGCCTGATCTGGCAGGCTTTGGTTAGTATTCTTTCTGCTGAATTTTGAACCAGTTGCACTTTCTGAACTTCAAAGGCAGCCCCACGTTGGTGCATTACAATAATTATTTCTGGCTTGACTGATATGGAGTTCAAGGAAACAAACATGGTTATTTAGTAGGTCAGATGTTACTTGCTGCCCCAGGAGAAGGGTGTGGGGAAAGCTGGAGGTGGCCAGACACATGTGAAGCATGGAATTTGCTTCTTCTAATACTACATTCAGCTAGGAATATCTTACCTTTCCCATATTGCCCAACTGTACTCCACGCATCAGTTACATTGGTAATATCTGTTGAAAGTGTCATATTTTCCCAGGTACAAAATATTTCACTGTCAATATTGGCCATTTTTTTATATTCTGTTTTACCAGCAAGGCAGTGGAAATGGTTACTTGCTAGTCTAATGATCCTTAATGCAAAGTTCTTTGAACTATTCTGTTTCCATAAATTACCCCATTCATTCTGTTATTAGATTCTACCAGTCTACTTAACAATCAAAAATAAATCAAGCTTCCTGTGTTTAGTGCTGAGTAAGTTTTAACAAAATACTAATTTTATTAATTATCACATGTTAATTATAATTTGCCCTGACCTGGATGGCCCAGGCTAGCCTAATCTCATCAGATCTCAGAAGCTAAGCAGGATCAGTCGTGACCAGTACTTGGATGGGAGACCACCAAGAAATACCAGGGTTGCTATGCAGAGGAAGACAATAGCAAACCTCATGTTAGTCTCTTGCCTTGAAAACCCTACTTGGTTGCCATAAGTTGGCTGCGACTTCTTAGCACTTTACACACAATTATAAGTTCACAATGATGACTTTATCTGCATGACATTTCTTAAAACATTGTGAGCATGCTATTGTTTTCTATAAAAATTAGTAACGAATGACTGACCATTGCATTTTCTCTTAGTGTAATTGTAATGTATGCTACATAAAACTTTCTGAAAATACTTTTAGAACTAGTGTCAGACATACATATACACACATATCGTATTTGCTAATCAACATAATTACAAATTATTAAGCACACTTTATTTGCAAATATTAAATATTACCATGCTGCAAACAGTAATTAAAAAAAAATGCATTTTTTTTACCTGGAAATCTAACCTAACAGTAGATTTTGCTTGTCATTTAATCTCCAGCAGCAAATGAAATAAATTCAGCTCCTATCTTTAAAATAAAGGAAGTCTCAACAGGGTTATGTTGAATCGTGTTAGATGATTCCTTAGTGAAGACTGAAATAGCTCCTTTCCGTGGGGACAAGGCACTGTTCCGTCCAGTATGCAGAGATTCAGCTAATACAGCTTTTCAGAATAGCGCATACTTTACTTAGAAAATGAAAAGCAGCACAATGCTTTTGGTCCTTAGGCTGACAAGGCGCAGCTGGAAGCTTTCTTTTAAAATATGCTTGCATAAGTAAAAGAAAGAGAGACTCGTTTCACCAAACAGAGAAGTTATTTGCAAGTAAATTAATCCTGGTTTTGCTATAAATTACAGTACAGGTTCCACATGTTTAATGTAAATTTACTGTTTGTGTATTGTTCACTAGAGACTATCTAAATGTCATATTTAAAAAAAAAAACCCTAAGGAATCCATGTGTGTGAACCATATGTGTGTGGACCTTTTTTATCCTTGCATATGATGTAAGTCTTCTGTTTTCAGCAAAAATCTATGCACTTTGAAAGCAAAATAAATGAAGCATTTCCAGTGTCTTTTTACATTAAGGAGTAACTGGGTCCTGAAACATGACACTAAAGCATAACTTTGTAAAACTATATCAGCTTGGTAACCAAAAAAGGAAAGTGTACACTAGTTTTCTTTCTACCAAATAGTGTGCAATCATTCATGTTTGGCTTATGTTTCCATAGACTGTCGCAGTTTGGTCATTCTTTGGCTCTAAGCTTCAGAAATGAGAAGTATAACTAACAGCATAAAGCATTTGATAAAGGAAACCCTTTTAAATGGTGGGTTCATAGTCTTTACATAATTACTAGGGGAAACACATAATTTTTCCAGATTACAGGTGCTTTGGTATGGGTCTGTTTTTTTTATGTGATCAGTTTTTGAGAGCTAGCAATTCTGACCTTACATTTACCTACAAGAATTTATTGTAGTTTGAACTGAGCAAGATTCAGCGCCTGGCAGTATCAAATGTCTCTGACTCTCCTCTGCTTTATGCAAATTAAAGTTGTGGGGCATGTTGTAAGCAGCATGGAGAAATTCCCTGGCCTATCTGTTACATAGTAGTTGTTTTTACCGTGGAGTGGGCCTGCAGGGGGAAGAATTTAAAGTGCCATTTGAGTGTCCATTATATATGGCCCATTTTTATGTTCTTTCATGTGATAAGTTTTTCATGCCATGAATATCATTGCTGTGTATCAAATTCTATGTATTCCATGTGTATACTGTCAAGCACGATGACTACCTATGTGACCTTCCATAAACAGTGCATATTTCAGGCATATATCCTGTTGTCATAAAAAATGCTATTTTGCTTCAGCCACGCCTTACTTACAGTGGCTTGCATAAATAATTTGAACAAAACAATGAAATCAGCAGGACCAGATTGGGCATTTACTTTGCTGGGGGAAATCCTGGTAGGCTGCTGCCCTTAGCCCACCCACCTGCACAGTGGGGCTGACGAGGAGGAGTATGGGTGCCACTGGCAGAAGGCAAAGCCAGGAGCCACTGTTCCCTATACTCCTCCTTACCTAGGCTGGTGAAGAGGAACATGGACACAGTGGTGCCTTGCTTTGCCTTATGCCAACAGCACCTGTATTCCTCCTTGCTGGCCTCAACATTTCTAAGATAAAGTGGAACACAGTGGTAGTGATACACAGGAGCAGTAGTGGCCAGCTTCACCTCATGTTAGCAGCAAGAAGTAGAAGAGTTGGTTTTTATATGCCGACTTTCTCTACCACTTAAGGAAGAATCAAACCTGCTTATAATCACCTTTCCTTCCCCTCCCCACAAGGGACACCCTGTGAGGTACGTGAGGCTGAGAGAGTTCGGAGAGAGCTGTGACAAGCCCAAGGTCACCCAGCTGGCTTCATGTGTAGGAGTGGGGAAACCAGTCGGTTCACCAGATTAGCATCCGTTGCTTATGTGAAAGAGTGGGGAATCAAACCCAGTTCTACAGATGAGAGTCCACCACTCCAAAACCACTACACAGCACTGGCTCTTCCATGTTCTTCCTTGCCAGCACCAACCCTCCAAAACCAGCAAAGAGGAGCACAGGCACAGTGGCGCTCCCTTACTGCCTCACCACGCCCATCCCAGAGGTGCCCTATGCTGGAGCAGTGCAGCTGGTGAGGAGGAGCATAGGCTGAGCAGCGCCTGGCTTCACCTTGCATACTCCTGTTCGCTGACTCCACCATGCCCATGCTGGCAAGCAGGAGCACAGGCATAACAGGCTTCACCTTGTGCCAGCTGAGGTATAGTGTTCCTGGCAAAGGGAAGCATGACAATACCCACCTTTGTCCTCCTGCCTCGGGCCAGGTATGGCTGACAAGGAGGAGCACAATGATACCTCTTTTCTCTCCAGCTATCTGCCCCTCCCTTAGGTGGGGGTGGTTGCAGCAGAAGGGGGCATGGCCTATTTTCCCATTTTGCCCCTGAAAACCAGATCACAATTGTATTTATCTATATTTTAGATTTATATCCTACCCTTCTTCAGTGGGGCTCAAGGTGGGTCACAACAAGTCAATACATTTTAAAACAGAAACAGTTAAAATACCTTAAAATCCATAAAATACAACTAATAAGAAGGCACCCTGAGCTCCCAGCAGAGCTGACTTCTGAGAATAAATGACAATCCACAAAGGTAGTGAGGAGAGGGACCGAGGAGAGCATATAGAAGGGGGGGGCTCTGCCTGGTGACTGGTGGATGTAATAGAGCAGCCAAAAGTCCTCAACCATGTGCCTAACAGGACATCTCCGTCTTGCAGGCCCTGCAGAACTGGGCCAGATCCCACAGGGCCTTGGTCTCCTCAGACAGAGAGTTCCGCCAGGCAAGGGCCATGGCAGAAATGCCCTTACCCTTGTCAAGCACAATAGAACTGCTCTCAGGCCAGGGACTTCAAGTAGGTTTTGAGAACTAGAGCAAAGTATCCCTGGGGGCCATAGCGGGAGAGGTGGTCCTGCACATATGAGGGTCCCAGACCGTTAAGACTTTAAAGGTTAAAACCAGCATCTTGAACCTGATCCGGAAGCGTATGAGCTACCAATGTACCTGGCTGAGAATAGGTTGAACAGAAACTTTCCAAGGGGTTCTTGTTAGGACCCTCACAGCTGCATTCTGTACCAATTGAAGCTTCCCGAGGAGTCTCAGGGGCAGCCCTACATAGAGCAAGTTTACAGTAATCCAGCCAATTGCTGAACACTACAAAGATGATAAAAAAAAACCATCCTGGTAACAGTTGAGACTTGCTGTTCAATGGTCAATGACACATCCAGGACAATACCCAGACTCCTGACAGACAGTGTTGGTCTAATTGTATCCTGTCAAGAGCTGGTAACTGTAGCTCCCGTCCTAGTCTGGTCCAGCTTAGCCACAGGCCCTCCATCTTAGATGCCAGCTCAGTCTCAACCACTTTACCACTGCCTCCATGCAACTAGTCTGGTATTTTGCTGCCGATCCCAACTGGTCGCCCATCAACAGGTAGAGCTGGGTGTCATCCACATATTGGTGACAACCCAGCCCAAACCTCCTGACTAACTCTGCTCTGGTTAGACCTCACGTAGAGAATTGTGTCTAGTTTTGGGCACTGCAATTTAAGAAGGATGTAAAGCTGGAACATGTCCAGAGGAGAGCAACAAAGATGGTGAGGGGTCTGGAGACCAACTCCTTTGAGGAAAGGTTGAAGGAGCTGGGTATGTTTAGCCTGAAGGGAAGAGTGAGAGGGGATATGATAACTATCATCAAGTACTTGAAGGTCTGTCATATAAAGGATGGTACCAAGTTTTTTTTCTGTTGCCCTGGAAGGTCAGACAAGAACCATCTGGTTGAAATTAAATCAAAAGAGTTTCCATCTAGACATTAGGAAGAATTTTCTAACCGAGCAGTTCCTCAGTGGAACAGGCTTCCTCAGGAGGGGGTAAGTTCTCCTTCCCTGGAGGTTTTTAAGCAGAGGCTAGATGTCCATCTGTCAGCAATGCTGATTCTATGAACATAGGCAGATCATGAGAGGGAAGGCATCTTGGCCATCTTCTGTACATGGAGTAGGGGTCACAGGGGATGTGTGTGAGAGGTAGTTGTGAATGTCCTGCATTGTGCAGGGGGTTGGACTAGATGACCCTGGTGGTCCCTTCCAACTCTATAATTCTATGATTAGTTGTCAAACTAGAATCTGGGTTTTTTAAAAAAATAATCTGAAGTTTGAGCAAGCAAATATTTTGCTAGGCGGTATAGTTATACTGTTGTGCTCTACAACTTGCTTTCAGAATTTAAACATATTCGAGTGTCTTGGTCTTTCCCTTACAAAAATCCAAAATATGGGCTATTACAAAGCATTGAGACAGATCAAAAAGAAGGTAATCAAACTTAATAGAATTAGCGCAGATTTCTAGTTCGCCATGTATGTTCCACCCTAGCCCTTAGACTCTCCTTCCACTTGTAACTCTCACTCCATACTTAATATATCTTATTGTTGCTAGCAACTGCCGCACATTTATGCTAGGTAGTCTAAATGCTTTCCCTACAGCCAAACTGGAGGAGTGATTTACTAACACTCCATTATCTGGACACCTCTGTTATTGTGCCTCTAGCATGATTGAGATCACTGAACATGTTCTGTTATTTTGTGACCAATGGTCTTCATTTTCAGAACTCTGGATTTCCCCCATTTTGAGCCACTACCAACTTGCCATTGAACCTCAGGTAGTTTCTGTTTTGTTGGCTGATGTTAGTACTGCAGTTATGCAATCTATGGCCAAATTCTTTCCATTATAATATCTTTGAGACACTCTTCTGCTAAGTATCAATGTGACAATCTCCCAGTTTTTCTAGTGGCATAATTGTCTTTGATTGATCATTCTGTAATTGTTATTGATATTTTAACTATGATTTTATTGTATAGCTCAAGATCTCCAGTCAAAGGAGCTTATTGTTAATAAAGGAAAAGAATGTAAACTTTATGCAGCCTCCTAGCCATTGGTTGAAGCTGCTCAGGGATCAGCTGCCTACAGTTAATCTTTACTTGTGGTGATGGCATGGGGACAAAACAAAGGGCAGCCAGAATAACAGTGGAGTGGAAAACCTTAAGCAAGCTGAGCAGAGGATTGTCTGAACATTCTATGGCATAATATTTGTGACAGCGATACAATAAGTGGGCCTGGTTTTTATTGATAGAATTCCTTTGACATTAAGGAAGAACTTGAGGGATAGGTTTCTTCTACCAATAGTAAACTGAACGTTATTAATCAGTAGTCAAGGTGATACTCAGTTTACCATATGAATGCACAACACATCTGTGTTTGGTGAAAATGTTCTGTTCTTGTATAAATAAATGGATAGTGCTATGAGTTTAGATCCAGGAAAATGTCTCATTTAGCCAACCCATCTGGCATATTGCATTTACTGTATTTTTCGCTCCATAGGACACACCTTTCCATAAGACGCACCTATTTTTTAGAGGAGGAAAACAAGAAAAAATCTTGTTTTCCTCCTGTAAAAACTTGTCTTATGGAGCGAATGCCGGCTGGGCGCGTGCGCGTTGGGACAGCGTGAGCCGGCGTTCCCCGCCCCGACGGCCAGCTGGGAGGCGGGCAGGGCTGCACAGAGCGAGCCGGTGCATGCGCACAGCCAGCTCTGTGCGGCCCCGCCCGCCTCCCAGCTGGCCATCGGGGCGGGGAACGCCGGCTCACGCTGTCTCAACGCGCACGCGCCCAGCCGGCATTCGCTCCATAAGACGCATGGACATTTCCCCTCACTTTTGAGGAGGAAAAAAGTGCGTCTTATGGAGCGAAAAATACGGTAATTCCAAACGATAACCTATAACAAATTTAAAGATGTCACCACATCTCCAGCCTTATAATCCATTATGGTCCCATTGAGATTTGGTTGTAAACTTAAGTATGTATTGAACACTAAACTTTTTCATCCATCCTGCTATTCATGTGTCTATTTTGAAATCTGCAGAGAATGGAAAAGGTACTAACATTTAACAGTGCTTCTTATGAACATCTTTATAGATGAGCCCATGAAGTATATTTTTAGTTAACAAGGAACTAATGAAGTCATCCTCAGTTGATACATTCATTGGGATCCAACACTGAAATAGCATGGCAAGAAAGTGGTACCAGCTCCTCCCCTTCATCATGCAGGCCAGGACCTCCGTGTAAATGACCAATCATAGAAGCTCTTGTTGTGAGTAGGCAAAATCATATAAACAGGCTTATGCAGTATTGACCAATCACATTTGGGCTCAGCTCACGTAGACAATTATGTTATCACCTTCCACAAGGTACATCACCCTCAGGCTAGTTCTGTATGCCTAGACAACCAGGTTCAGTAAGAAACAATCTGTAAAATTATGCTAGTAAACAGACCAATGGTTACCAGGCAATAAGAGCCTTGGTGGCCCTAATGAGGCCAGAAAAGGGAGGGTATGAATTTTGTAAATTAAAATCAATAAATAATGAAATGCAACATTGTGAAGCCAAAAGTGCTATATGCTTAAAAACACCCCGGAATTTTGATCTCTCTTTCAAAATTGCTGCTGCATATTTTGTCATAGGTCTATCTGCCAAATTACTGTGGTGTGCTCAGGAAACAGTTGAATGTGTATGGTAGAAAGTATGCCTCGCAGTTGCAATCACATTCCAGTTAATAATTTGTTAGTATTATGTATTTTAGTGTTACCGGTAATAGTTATTGGAATTTTCTTTCATTTTTCTTTCTATGTATTTTAACAGCAAACAGTAGAAACAGACTTTACAGATGCTCACTTGGTAGGGCTTGTCATTATGGTTGGAAAGCGAATATGACCACAAAAGAAACTGGAATCTTAGATTGTGGTAAATTGTAAAGAAATATTGTTTAAATGCAACAGAAAAGGAAGTTTCCAATTGCACAATATTTTTCTTTGCTCCCTATAGGGAGCACAGACCCGTAGCAATTTAACTTTATAAGAGTCAGCAAAAATTCATGAATAAGAGTTGGCTTGGCAGAGTAAACTACACATATGAAATCTAGAGTAGTTGCTTTTTTTTGTTTAATGAAGGGTCTATAATGCCTTTGCAACAAAAAATATAAAAGAATTGTTAGGGGAAAGAACGAGTATCCAATGACATCCTGTAATATTAAAAGCAGATGTCCTTGTTGCAAGTCTTCAAGATATCTATTAGTAGATGGTGGCTGGACACGCCTCCAACATTAAAGGATGAATCTACTTCTATTTCTCTAGTGCATTTTTATTCTACCCTCATAGTAGTGTTCATGGTTCTTTCTTCCTCATTTCATCCTCATAACTCTGTGAGGTAGGTTAAGCCAAGACAGAGTGATTGGCCCAAGATCAACAAGCTGGCTGTATTGTAGAAGAGAGATTTGAACTCGGGTAACCCAGATCCTAGTCCAACACCTTAAATCATTACACCTTGGATCTCATACTGGCAGCCTATTCCTAAAGGGGGGGGGTAGAAATCTACATCTATCACATCCTAATGCCTGATATACCCCAAAAGGGAGCCTTAACTTAATATGGAATTTCCCAATTAATGTACAATCTAGTTAATCAGTTATCTCTTTGCTACCATGGAGAGAAGATACTTCTTTTGGAATCTCCATCGTGCCTGATAAAATAACACATAGACTTCTGTCATTCCTTTTTTGCCTCTTTCACATAGTACTGAAGGCTCTTTTTAAGAAATGCATTCAGTGGGTACTAAAGTGGCAGGTGACCATGCCTCCAACCTTCTTTGCCTGGGTGAGAAGCACAGCTCTTCTCATTGCTCCATTTGTAAGCAGTTCATTCCTAGGTCTCTGCCAAATGGAATGAATGGGAAAGTAAAGACCTATCCTTCAAGGTGTCATAGCTCTAACACCTCCACTGACAATGCCGTTGAGAGCACCAGAAAAAATAGGTATGCCACCAAATCTTGGTGTCACTGCTTCTCATCCTCTAGCTTCAAGCATCAGGTTCTTTAAACAATACAGTGTTTACCATAAGGAGCCCAGGTATAAACCGCCAGCAGTCTCATACCACCTCCACACCATCTTACCCCTCTTCCTAGATCCACTCCAGAAGACATTTCCAATGTCAGGGAACAATCCCCAAGGACTCATAAACAGGGCTTTGAACTGCCACCCTGCCACAAATGGGGTCCTCCAAAATCTACTTTTATGTCCATCTTGTAACTTATGAATTTCATGTCTTTTAATAAAGATTTTCTTCTTGTTAGTTTTGTTCATAAAAAACAAAGTGAAATACCTATGAAAGCTAGACTACATCTTGGAAGGTTTTGCTTTTAACAGCAGTATGCCATGCTACTTTAAGTCAGCAAGGAATAGTAACAGTAGTAGTGGAAGGAAAATCAGGTACTTACATTGTAAAGAGACTTCGGCATTTCTGTTTAAAGCAGAAAAGTGTAAATATTGTCCATTGTTCTTATAAAAAAGGGAATGATGTGTTTGGATGTACGAATACCTGTGGAATATGAAAGGGAAAAAATGTCCTTTGTAAAGTTATCTTTGATGTGTTTTTTCTGAAAACAAATTGTATCATGGTTTTGCTTCTGCTTTGTGTTTTACATTTGTATCCTGCCATTACTCCAAAGAGCAAAGCATGTGGCTTTGATCCCAACTTTATCTTCACAATTAAAAAAAAGCCACATGCTATCCTTTTCTCTTTGGAGTAATGGCAGGATACAAATGTAAAACACAAGGCAGAAGCAAAACCATGATATAATTCATTTTTAGAAGAAAAAAACACATCAAAGGGCAAGTGGCTTTTATTCCAGCTTTATCTTCACACTAGCAGTCTCAGTAGCCCAGTCTAGTCTGAGCTCATCAGAGCTCAGAAGCTAAACAGAGTTGGCCACAGTTAGTACTTTGACAGGACTCCACCAATGGTTTCTATGCAGAGAAAGGCAATGACAAACTACCTCTGCTCATCTCTTGCCATGAGGGGTCACCACAAGATGTCTGTGACTTGATGGCATTTCATAATAACAATTACAATAATAATTGTTGTTGTTGTTAATTTTCACCTCGTAAGAGGTGAAGCAGACATTTAGTGACTGCCCTAAGATCCCCCAGCAGAGCTCCATTGCGGTCCTAAGGGCAAGGGCAGCTCTGAGATGGAAGCAGGGAGGGAAACAATAAACACAACAGAAAGAAATTGGATATTAAAAGGTCACAGCTTTATTGGTTACAGCAGATGGAGCGTTGGCAAAGCATAGGGCAAGGATCCAGACATCGGGCAACCACCCTGTTGACCGATGTAGCAATCCCCAACTCAAGTATTGGAGGAGCAATCAGAGTGGCGAACCAGTTGTTCCACTAGGATATAAATCTCTAAGTGGTCCCTTTGCCACCTGGGAGTAGAGACACATGACAGTCCCTGAGCTGGGCATCCGTGGTAGGACTCCACACCAAGATCCCTTAAGGGGTCTCTAAAAAGGGGGAAGGCAGGCATGCAGGGCCATCTTCCCCAAATTAGATCCAATGCAAAAACTGCCTAAGCTGTAGCAAAAAACAGAGGACAATAATAACATTAAACAGCGAGAGGGAGGGCAGGTTCGCTGTAGCTGGCAACAAGGCTGGGAGGTCGGGCGAGGAAGCCTTTTATAGAGAATTGGGGCAGGGCCAGCACCACGTGCCTGAGTCTTACTCCCAACCCCTGGCCTCCCAATCAGCAGCCCACCCCTCGCCGCAGGAAGAAACGGACATGAGGGGTGGAGCGGAGATGGCCTGGCCATGCAGCTATCTGTGGAAGCAGCTGGGAGACATGTGCCCGACTGCTGGAATCCATTTCCCTCTCTGAGCAGTCCTATGGCCACCATGAGCGGCCCGGGTAAGTACTCGGTTGCGTTTTTGCTGTGAGGATTTGAATCTAAGTTTCCAACATTTGCCACTGCACCACATTAGCTTTATTTTAGTCAGCATATATTTTGTTAGTATGCCCATGTAGCAGACATAACAATATGATCTGCTGACAAAAAATATTGTGGTCAATTTATTTATTCTTTATGGATAAAATATGTTGGATATATTCATCCTGGCATCATTTTAACAAGTCCCCCCTTCCCAGTGAGTATATTGACTATTAAGTCCTGTTTTTATTTGAAGAGTAAAATGTCAGCAGGTTTTATTATTATTTGAGCTTATATGCAACTGGATATATTTTAACTGAGAGAAGTGTTTTTGCTGATTTTTTCCTTCTCCAATATATTCTGTTACTGCTAACACCACCTTGAGTTAGACTAGTTCAAGTTATTGTCAAACTGAATCTTCTTCTCCTTGGGAAAGAAGAGGACACTGAAACTCACACTCCAATTATGCCAATCATGCACTGTGACAAAATACCATGCATTGTTACTTGATAGTAAAACATGGTTTCCCGGGGAAAGCTTCAGTTCCCCATTCTGACCACATGTGCTCCTAACCTTCAACATACTCAAGGAACATATAACTTTTTATGAAGTGTGAAAAGCTGCATAAAGGGAAGGAATATGGAAAGGTCCAAGTGCTTAACCACTACACCACACTGGATGTTTGGACACATTGTATAATAAACATCACTTGTAATCTAAATAGGAGACATGAGAATGGAAGAAAACTGCAGAAAAGATTCCAGAAGTGTAGCCATGTTAATCTGTGGCAACTAGAGTTGCCAGCTCTAGATTGGGAAATACCTGGAGATTCTGGGGGTGAAGCCTGAGGAGGTCAGGATTTGGAGAGGGGGGACTTCAATGGGGTATAATGTCCTCTTTCCCATCCAAGGTTCTTTATGGGAGATTTACAAAAACTCCCTTTAACAAGAGACTATGTCCATGTGGAATGGGCCAGCCAGATTCCCTACAACACATTATCCTAGATTGTCATTTACATGAGGAACCCCTCAAAAAATTTATATTACCTTTAATTAGCAAATTGATGACCCCTTACAGAACAACCATATGTCAATTCCTGCTAAATGACTTCATGACTGAGGTTATGGTAAAGGTAGCAGAATTTTTGGTGGAAGTGGTTCAGGTTAAGATTCAATCCTAAATACTGATTGTAATTTTTTATGAAACACCTGTTATTTCTGATCTCATGACCATAACTGTTTATGCCAATAAAAGTTATATGTATGTATGTACAGTATAATGTCATAGAGTCCACCTTTCAAAGTGGCCATTTTGTCCAGATGAACTGATCTCTGTCGCCTGGAGATTAGTTGTAATAGTGGGAGATCTCCAGCCACCACCTGGAGGTTGAAGACAAATCAGACACCTCTATACACTTATCATAAGATGAGAAATTCAGTATAGGAATAGCTATGAGCAATGCCAACAATATTCTGGCTATATATTTACAGTACGTGGTAATATACCCACCAACAACATATATTCCCAACAAGCATATGTATTTATTTCTTTTTCATGTAAAATTTTCCCAAAACACAAGTTCACAACAATTCCTATGTAAGGTAAGTATTGAAATAAAGTCAATTGAAATGTCCTTAAAGATGTTGACGGATGCCGAGTACATCTTTAAGGACATTTCAATTGACTTTATTTCAATACTTACCTTACATAGGAATTGTTGTGAACTTGTGTTTTGGGAAAATTTTACATGAAAAAGAAATAAATACATATGCTTGTTGGGAATATATGTTGTTGGTGGGTATATTACCACGTACTGTAAATATATAGCCAGAATATTGTTGGCATTGCTCATAGCTATACCACCTGGAGGTTGGCAGCCCTAGTTACAGCAGAAATAAGCAAGAATCTTATGGCACCTTAAAGACTTGTAAGATTTTATTTCAGCATAAATTTTTGTGGACTACAGGCAACTTCTTTGGCTGCTACTGTGTTTTAAATTTTGGGGATCAATGCATACATGATATAATGTTAAGATTTCATCACTTGCAGTGTTCCAGCATAATAAAAAGTTATTAAATAGCATATAAAATCTAAACGCATATGTCTAACTCCCTGTTGAAATCAATTGGACTTCAAGTGATAACTTTCTTTTTAGGGTAGCCTTGTTTTAATATCCATTCATGTGTAGAGTTATACTTACACTGTTTTCTTTTCTAAAATGCAATATACAAATAAATATCTAATATCTTAGTCAATATACAGAGCTGGATATCATCAGCATGTTGATGACAACCAACTCCAAAGCTCTGGATTATTTTCCTAATTTGCCTCACACAAATATTAAAAAGCATAAGGCAGAGAGCAGAACCCTGAGGGCACCCCTATGTCAATTTCCAGGGCACCAGTCCCACATCTCCTCTTACCCACTCTCTGCATTCATTCACATAACAGATGGAAAGCATTTCAAAGCTACCCATTTGATATTCCAGGTCATGTTACAGAGTAGTATGATCTGTGATACCAAACGAAATTGGCGGCTCTAACAACATCCACAGTGAGGCATTATCACTATCCATGTCAAAATTACCACATCTAAATATAGGAAATGTGTATAATGAAAGGGGGGAAAGCAATGGACATAGTCTTAGTCTAATATTATGAAAATCACTTGACAAATCCAAGGCTATTTGAAACTTTCTCACCATAGTAGCCACAGCTTTAGCCTGTGCCAGCTGATCCTGCTTCTGATGGGCTATTCCGCATGTTTGGTTTTTGTCGGTTTTGGCCCCGAACTACTTTGACTTTGTTCTTCTTTTTTTGCCCCCTAAAGAAGTAGCTTTGATTTTCCCTCAGCATTTTCCCAGCTTTTTTATGAGCACTTTTACCGTGAGGTTTTTTCTGAAGCTGATTCTGAGTCAGCTTCACTCCACATGTGGAAATGCTCCGGGGGTTTTTTGGTTTTTTTTTACTACTGCCCATTGATGCCCACCCATGCCCACCTCCAACCTTCCCAATTGATTTCACACCCTCTTCCAGCTTTCTCCCCTCCACCTGGGGCTTCCTCACTACTTTTGTAAAAATGTTAAACGTGCAAGATTAGTGATTGAACACTACTTTTGTTAAAATGTGAAACGTGCAAGATTAGTGATTGAACGCAGAAGAGCCTGCATCCAGTGAGGCTCTTCTGGTCAGGCTCACTGCTATGAAAATGACCAGAAAGCAATGTGACCATGAAACTGACCAGAACTAGACAGCACAGGTTTCACTGTAGCATTGCTTTCTGGTCACTTTTTTTTAATGGCAATAAAATATTGCTAGATTGCTGGAGCATTAAAGCAGTAGAGTTAGCAGGTTCTCTGAATTCCCAGCTTGCCCCCTCCCTCATGGAGATATAAGGGGAAAGGCACATCTCCATGAGGGAAGGAGATAGAGACTTACTTTAAAAAAAAAAAAGAAGAAGAAGAAGCCTGGAAACTCAGAGGCTATTGCTTTATTGCTTCTGTGATCTAGCGATGTTTTATTGCATTTTTTAAAGGAAAAGAAATTGTCTTCAGGGCAAAATGGCGCCAGTTAATGCTGACTCAGAGGCCATTTTCTTTAGCGTTCTGTTCCCCAACTCTTCCACATGAGCATTCACCTTCCCCTCAGCATTCTACCACTAAACCTGTCCTTTAAAAACAAAAGGGGTGGGGGGAGAAGCCACTTGCACTGGCTACTCTGGAGGGAGACTGCTTCTGTTAATTGCTACTATTTTTTAAAAGAGTTTTGGTTTACATATTATTTAAAATGACGCTGGTTAAGGCAGGGTTCGGAACCATTTTGTTGAGCATTCTCCTCCCCGATCCTTCCATATGTCCGTTGATCATCCTATCAGTAAACAGAGAATCACCAGTGCCACTGGTGATGCCATCAGTCATGCTGAGCACCTTTGCTGGATATTCCTATTTATTTGGACATGTGCAGAAGAAATATGCCAACTACACAAGAGAAGGGCTTCAGAGGAAAGAGCATGATTTTCCCAAGCTGATTTAAATTCTTGTGGATCAACTGCTGAGAAAATCAGGAGTAAGATGTACATGCGGAATAGCCCCTTTAATATGCATGTGGACATTCCAGTCCTCTTTGTTCAAGTTCCTAACGGTGACATAAGGAGACCCTAAGGCCTTTGCTCAAATAAGTATATGTGTGGGTATTTTTTCCTATTCTAGATTTATGGGACAATCTTGTAGGGAAGATGTAGTTTCAAAGGTGTTAACAAGTTGTTATAATAGTGGGCCAACCCTGATCTCAGCAGTTTTTATATATTTCCATTTAACTCCAGTAAAGGTGGTTTTAACTCATACACTAGTAAATGAAAATAGAATATGAACTACTGGCTGTTTTGTTTTTGGTTGAACTATTAAAGAGTGATATCAGAACATGAACAGATGAATGCCTGATCAAAATTTGTCGTAAAGCACCTTTCCTTTCTTTATGGTATATTAAAAATGGATTAGAATTTATTTAGATAAGTCATTTCCCCTTAAAATTGCTCTCTTTTTGTGAACTTGGAAATACCATATATTTTTCGATTGGCTATTTTCTCATTGTTAATTGAAAAACAATTTGAAGTGGAAAGATGGAAATAGGCTTTTTTCTATCCTGACAGTAGAAATTCAAATAACTTAAAACAAGGTTGCTCTGACAGTCTATCAAAGATAGCTATTCCCAGAGAAAGGTCTGTTAGTTCCATTTCAGTAGTTAACTAAATCTTGGCCTGGAACTGAGACAGCCTGGAAATTCCATGTATGTTGATTTGGACTCCTTAGGGGAAGAGCAAGGATATAAATACAAAGAACAAATCTTTTGGATTACTTGATTTTTACCCCTTTCTTGTGTCAGGAAGCTTGTGTCAGGCTCCTGTGATCAAAGACAAGTGCCCTGGGAGCACGAGAGGGTTTTGACCTATATCATAAAATGTTGTACTGCCTTTGGTCCCTTTGCCAAATCACCAGATTTGAACACATTGTTAACATTCTGTGTCACTGTGTATTCAACACAGAGATGTGAAATTTCCACAATTTTGATGAGATGGGTGGAAAAAAATTTTTTTTTCAGAAAAGGAATTTGGGGAAATCATATTTGCAATACTTAACTTTCTTTGTAATCCTAAACTTATTTTACTGGTTTAACAATATAAAAAACATGTATAATTGTTAGCTTTTAAAATTCTACTATTTGGCATATTTGTGGCATTGAAAATAATGTGCCTAACCATGCAATCCTGAAGGGGGGGGCAAATGCCCATAGGAACTGGCATGACCCCTACGACGGCGTCCATGACACTCAAGCTGTGCAAACTGGCACGATGGCATAGAGTGACTTACGCTGGCCCTGCTGGACCACAGCGGCAGCGCGGCTCTTAGACGCTGGCACAGCCTCCACACCAGCGTTCTTAGGGGCAGAACTGCCTTTAGGCAGCTTCCTAATCTCTTTCACCTGGGAATGCCCCTTCATGCTGTGGCATTACTGTTACTGCACCCCCACAAACATGTGAACATACATTCAGATTAACATGGCGAATTAGCTTGCATGTTTGTGCAGGGCACAGTAAACCGGGATCTTTTACCTAAAGAGGTGGCTGTGAGTAGCAAGTCTTTAGTAGGAAAAGATGACAGGGATATGATTTAAAAGAAATACAGAGTTTATTGGGGGATTTGGTACAATAGTGGGGGGGAAGAACCTATCCTAAACAAATACTAGCAGTGCTAAACCAAGGCACAAACACATTCGTTATCCCAATTAATATAGCAACCACTAGCAAACATTCAGCAGAGCTCTTCCAATTTGGAGCAGGAGTTAATCTTTGAGCCAAAAGTGTGAATAGTGGTTTGGAAAATGGGGGGAATAAATCAGAGGGAGAACAAAGATTACCTGTTCTTCTGCGAATAAATCAGATTGAAGAAGGGATCCAGTGTATATTGGGAGTCTGTTGCAGTTAGCTGGTATCCAGGATCAGACTCAGACTCTCTTTCCTGGTTCTAAAGCCAAGTTAGTTATATTATTTTTGGCCCATAGCATAAAATGGGTTATTTTCATGAAAGTATTATTTGGAGAGAAACAGCCTCCTACAGTCACAATCAGAATAGCAGCATATTTGGATATAGATAGGGCTGTTGATTCGGTTCGGCCCGAACTGAAAATCAGCCGAATTTCCCCTGATTCGGTGGTTTTTAGATCGGGAGGAACCGAACTCAAAACTGGCGGGCAACCGGGGAGCCGAATTCAGCGAGTTCGGGAGTTCACAAATAAATCCGGCAAATTCGGGGCCGCCAGTAAGCAGCATAACCGTCAGTAAGCAGCATTCTCCTCCCCCGGCCAATCGGTGGCCAAGCTGGGTCTTCTTCTGGCCAATCAGTCAGGATTGAGTACTGGAGGAATCAGCTGATGTGCGGCCCGGCCAGGGAGAGAGAGAGAGCGAAATCCTCGTGTGTGTGTGGGGGGTGCTTGTGCACATTCGCTCCTTTCTGTGGCTGCAGGGGGCATATTTTTGGGGTACAGACACAAAACGTTTAGTGGAGTTTCAGATGAAGCTTCTTAAGATACCCCCCAAGTTTTGTAAACATTGGGTCAGGGGGTCCCGAGATATGGGCTCCCCCCCTTTTTCTTTCCATGGCTGCAGGGGGCGCATTTTGGGGGTACAGACCCCAAACTTTCAGTGGAGCTTCAGATGAAGCTTCTTAAGATACCCCCCAAGTTTTGTAAACATTGGGTCAGGGGGTCTCGAGATATGTGCTCACCCCTTTTCCCTCCCCCCTTTTTCCATTTATGTGGCTGCAGGGGGTGCTTTTTTGGGGATATAGCCCCCAAACTTTCAGCATAGCTTCAGACAATCATTCTTAAGATACCACCCAAGTTTTGTAAAGATGGGTTCAGTGGGGGCAGAAATATTGCCTCCCCCCTTTTCTCTTTCCGTGGCTGCAGGGGGCGCATTTTTGGGGGTGCAGATCCCAAACTTTGAGCGGAGTTTCAGACAAGTGTTCTTAAGAGACCACCCAAGTTTTGTGAACATTGGGTCAGGGGGTCCCGAGATATGGGCTTTCCCTTTTCCCCTTTCCCCTTTCCCCTTTCCCCTATTGGGATGAATGGATCAGCCGATCCTGTGCATCTCCAGAGCAAAACGTCTCGTGCCTAATTGGAATCATCTTGGATTACAAGTCCTCCCCAGCCCCTCCTGATGGAACAGAAGACAGCCACAGTAAGACCCCTTTGGGGGCTTTAATCTATAATTTTTCTCCTGTGTATGTGTGTGTGTGTGGGGGGGGAAGCAGAGTCTGTGTGTGTGTGGGGAGGGAGCAGTTTCTGTGGGTGGGGGGAAGCCAAAGGGGGCTTTCGTCACTTCTGCCTGGGGTGTGTGTTCCCCCTCGAGTCTCTCGCTCCCTGGTTTGAGGGGGGAGGTTTCAGTTGTGTGTCTTCTGGTTTTCCCTGTTGCAAAGGTGTTGTTTTACTTTGCAGTTGCTTTGCAAACTTTTCAGCTGTTGTCGGGGCTGGGAGCTTTGTGCGTGGGCGGCAAGCTCTGCTGAGAGATGCACATTAAGGGTGGGGGGATCCCTTTCAGGGCCCATATCTCACCCCCCCTGACCCAATCTTTACAAAACTTGGGGAGTCTTTCAATAAACGTCCTTTGAAGCTCTGCTGAAAGTTTGGGACCTCTAACCCCAAAAATGCCCCCCCAGAGCCGCGGAAAGGCGCTATTGTGTTTTTAATGGCTTTATTCGGCCGAATTTTTTCCCCGAACTTTGAATTCCCGCCGAATTGAACGGACCCAAAATGGGGGAGTTCGGACTTCGGCATATCCCGAATCTAAACGGGCCAAATTCGGCCGAATCCGAACTATACCGAATTTTTTAAAATTCAACAGCCCTAGATATAGAGCTAACTTTGTTGAAAACATTGAACTCTTAATACAAAATATAGCCTATTAACTGTTGACAAAGTCAGACTGTCATCCAAAGCAGAGTTGAACCATTCAAGCCCATGGATGGCAGTGGATTTTATTTAATTCCACACCACCACCCCGTCAAGTCACATCTGACTTATTGCAACTTCTGGTGGGGTTTTCAAGGCAAGAGACATTCAGAGGGGGATTGCCATTGCCTGCCTCCATGTCACAACCCTGGTATTCATTGGAGGTCTCCCATCCAAATATATTCCCAGGTCAACCTTGCGTAGCTACTGAGATCTGACGAGATCAGACTAACCTGGGCTATCTAGGTCAGGGCTCAATGGATATAGAAGGATGTAATTATGCTTAGGAGTCAGCTTAATCATTCTCCAATGACATGGATTGTCCTACAAAAAAATATTCATACTACAATTTTGAATTAATTATACCTAGCTATAGTGCAAGTTTCAGAAACATGACAGAATGGTGAAAACCAATAGGGCACTGTTATCCCTGGATATAAACTCTATAGACAGGAAAGGGTTGGGGATTGTTATGCACAAAGAAAGCATAGAATCAAATAATCTAGAAAACATTAAGGGAATAAATTTTTCATTGAACCACTATGGGTGGGGATACTGGGCCCTAAGGGCTACTTAAAAGCAGGGATCAAAACCAAGAGGCAAATGTATAGATGGAGGGAAATAAGGGATGGGACTGAAGTGGAAATGGTTGTAATACTGGGTGACTTCAACTACCCATGCATTAACTGGACAAACGTGTGCTTGAGTCATTCTGTGGCAACAAGGTTTCTAAACATCATAAATTGGAGCAGTGGGTACAGAGCCGCCTAGACATGTAACAACTCTGGACTTGGTTCAGCAAAGTGCTTGAGATGTAGAAGCTGTTGCATCAGTTAGGAACAGTGACCACAGTGCTACTAAGTTCACTATTCTTGTCAATTGACTGTTGCCCCAGAGTCAAAAACAACCATTTTTTATTTCAAAGGAGGGAACTTTGCAAAAATGACAAGGCTAATCAGAAGGAAATTAAAATGGAGACTTAAGAGAAAAATCCATCCAAGTATTCCTGGAAACTATTTAAAACTGCACTATTTGAGGCCCAGGTAGACTATGCAAGTCAGGAACGGTACCTCCAAGTGCTTGAGTGGTTAATAACTGAAACAGCCATTAAAGGCAAAAAAGGGTTCATTTTAAAAGTATAAGGTTTTCTCAGATAAGGTGAACAGACAGGAGTAAAGGTTCTGGCAAAACAAATGTAACTTGACAATACAGTGAGCAAAAAGAGAATTAGAGGAGCAAATTGCTAAAAACATTAAAACAAACAGGCATTTTTTCAAATATATTGGGGGGTAGGAAACTAAATAGGGAGGTGGTTTTGACTTTGGATGACAAAGGAATGAAAAGAGTACTTAAGGAAGACAGACAGAAACTGAATGAATGCGGCGCATGTACCCACGCCAAGGCAGCTGCAGTTAGGAGGGGTGTCTGAAGAATTTAGTCAGATTGTGGTGATGAAAGATGAAGCTCTAGGGCTACTAGGTTTATCAGTGGAGGGAAGTGAGCAGGATTGGTATTGGGACCAGTGCTATTTAATTTGTTCATAAATGATTTGGAATTGGGGGTGACAGGAAGATCTCTCTAAATTAGGTGAGTGGCCAACTATGTGGTAAATTAGGTTCAGTGTTTGTAAGTAGTAAAGTGATGCACATTGGAACAAATAATTCTAACTTTAAATATATGCTGATGGGGTCTGAACTGGCTGAGACCAAGAAGGAAAGAAATCTTGCAGTATTAGTAGAAAGTGCAATGAAAATATTGACTCAGTGTGCCACAGCATTGGGAAAAGGCAAAGACCATGCTGGAGATAATTAGGAAACAACTGAAAATAAATTGCCAATATTGTAATACCCATGTATACTTCCAGCCTCATATGAATACTGTTCTGGTCCCCATATCTCCATAATGATATTGCAGAGCTGGAAGAAGTACAAAGGAGGGCAACTAAGATGATGGAGTTATAACACGTTTGTCTGAAGAAAAGCTGAAGAGTCTGGGACTTTTCAGTCTAGAAAAAAATGACTAAGTGGTAACATGATAGAGGCTTATAAAATTATGCATGGGGTGGAGAAAGTGGACCGAGAGAGCTTTTCCCTCTCCCATAATACTAGAACTCAGGACACCCAATTAAGTTGATGGGTAATAGGTTCAGAAAAGTCAAAAGTAAATGGGTAATTAAATTATGGGATTCACTGCCAGTGGATATAGGGTTGGCTATGGGCATAGATGGCTTTAAAGAGGGGGGCAGACAAGCTCATTGAGGATAGGCCCATAAACGACTACTGGCCATTGTGAGTAAAGGGAACCTCTATATACAGAGGTAACCAGCCTCAATACCAGTGCCAGGAAACACCATTTGGCAAGGCCTTGGCCATTATGCCACATTTGTTGGCCCTTCAAGGCAATGGAATGGCCACTGTATGAAACAGTATGCTGGATTGGATGGACTGCTGGTCTGATTCAGCAGGGGTCTTCCTTCATCCTTAATAACAAGGAACCTTTTACTAGTAGCAACAGACATTTTCAAAGATGATAGTATCATCCTTTTTTCTACGTTATTCAGTGGGACGATAGTATTTTTCTTGGGTGGAGAAGCTTGACGCACGTGAGATGTAATCCTAAGAACACTTTCCTGGAAGTCAAACACATTGAATACAGTGGGACTTCTGAGTAGTCCTGTTAGTTTTCTTATTAGATGCCTAGTTACAGCTACACCAAGGGCTTGCTTTTAACTTTTGCCAGTAGAAACGGATGAAATCCTAATTTGACCTTGTCATTGGACTTGGCACAGTTCTCAGTAAGAAAAGTGTCAATGACAATTCAGATAAAGGCAAATTAGGTTTTTCCCTTCTCAGAGCTGGATTGTTTGAGTTCTTCATGCCTAGATAATGGACTACAGTGAAGTTGCATGTGTTTGTTCAACCAAACTGCCATGCCTTTTAAAGTCTTTCCCATAATGTGTAGATTTATTTTTGCAGGCACTAGCCACAGTCCCCAAAAACATGTATGGCACTAGAATTTTCCTTGCAGAGAGGGAGGTTTCACAGAAGAGCTGAGAAACTGATAGTTACAGAGGACCCACTCTCAGTTTTTCCTGGACAGAAAGTCTGTCTAAAGTTTCAGCGCAGCCTGAAGTTTCACTGCCAGGGATAAGGAAAGATGCTTATGAAGCAGACAGCGGGTTTCTTTCCCATTCCTATTACTTAGTGAGATGAGCTTTAGGGCAAGTCTCCTGTTTGCAGTCTGAGTGCTAATGCAGGGTCACAGTATACTAATGGGAATTATGTTACTTGTGGATCCAGGGGCAAAAAGCAGCGCAAGAGGCAGCAAGAGGGAAATACCGTATTTTTCGCTCCATGAGATGCACTTTTTTCCTCCTCAAAAGTGAGGGGAAATGTCTGTGCATCTTATGGAGCGAATGCCGGCTGGGCGCGTCAAGGCGGGGAACGCCCGAGGAAAACAAGATTTTTTTCTTGTTTTCCTCCTCTAAAAACTAGGTGCATCTTATGGAAAGGTGCGTCCTATGGAGCGAAAAATACAGTAAAACAAAACCAAGAGTCTGCTGCATTGAGTAAACCATGGCCACAAACCATGGCCGTAACTTTATTGATTACAGCCAATGGAGCATTGGCAAGGCGTGGGGGATGGATCCATGCAGCAGGCGACCCAGCTGTCATCCTATGGCAATGCTCCCCAACCCACCTGCTAGGTGATACTGAATGGGATCTTGGGATCCCCTGCCACCTGGGAGTGGAGCCAGATGACAGACCCCAAACTGGGCACACCCCCAATGGCTCCATCCCCAAGACCCCTTAAGGGAATCTTCAAAGTGGGGGCAGACAGGCGTGAAGGCACTGCCTCCCCCACAAAATCGATCCAGCCCCATTACCAAATCACCACAAGAGACAGGCAGGGAAACTGTTCAGCGTGCCTGGCTGCCATGGTGACAAGCAAAAGTGAGAGGCACCTCCAGCTCCCTGCATCCCACTTCCCACCCCATGCCGCAGAATGCCCCCTGGGTAAGTCCAGGAGACTTGCTTGTTATTAATGGTGTGCAGTAGTGGGAAGATGGGAAATAGAGAGCAAGAAGATCAATCTGTAGTAGTAAGTAAATATTTATTTGTAGGTAGCCAAAGGCCTTTACAAAGTAAATTAAACAATAAAACAGATCAATCTGTAACTGACTGTGAACAATCAATTGAAATAACCCACTCCCTTTGAACCAGCCAGTCTTTCTGTCTGGTCCGAAGATAGTGGGTTATTTCAATTAATTGTTCACAGTCAGTTACAGATTGATCTCCTTGTTATTAGTGATGTCAAGGACATGGTACAGGTGGTACCAATGGCACTAGAGTAACCATCCATACTTCACATTTTAGATGTGCGTTAATTTCAGGAAAAAAGCTGAAGGTAACTAAAATCCCCATTATAAATCAAGACATTTTGGGAGCATAATTTTCATACTGTTCCAAGTCATCATTGCCAAAAGGCATGACTCAAACAATACTTCTGATCTGAGGTCATAACGCATTGTCGCTTAGCTTCTGCCAAATTATTTAGTGCCACAGTCATACTGGTTTTTTTGTTTTGTTTTGTTTTTTTGGTTAAACTTACATTTGAACATAAATTCATCTTTAGAAATTTTATGAATTGTAGTATAGCTTTGAAATGTCTTTGGAAGTCAAACAGTTTTTTGGTTAGTGTGTTGTAAAGAATGTGCAGACTTTTAGACAAAAGTACAAAGCCGTCAGGGAAAGAACCAAGCTAGCTGATCAAGTTCCCTTCTTATCTTATTTTTGTCCTCTTTTGCTCCATTCACTGTAGGAGCTCTCCATACCACATGTCTGGCAGGCTGTTCCAAACGTGGGTGCAGCCACCGAAAATGAACAGGCACGGGTTGCAGCTGAACAAACCTCCTGAATAGAGGATACTGTCATAAGTGAAGTGCCTGATAACCTTCATTGATGCACACCATCATGTAGGGAAACATGGTCCATTAGATATGCAGGTCCCAGACCAGGAAGGCCTTTAAAGGGAACAACCAGCATCTTGAATTGTGCCCAGAAAGAAACAGGCAACAATTGAAGCTGCCGAAGCCACTGGTGTTATATGATCATGCCGGCATAAACCAGTTAGTAATCTAGCAATTAAAACATTTAAACAACACTAGAAGGAGGACCAGCAACCATTATTGGGGAGTATGTCAGTATAGTTTGGTAACATCTGGATATTGTTGACAGTCAACCCAAGGCTCTGGACAATCTCCGCCCAAGAAGCATCAGTGAAAGGTCATGCTCCACTGATAAGATTGCCTATCAGCAACAGCCATCCTTTGGGTTCTGTAAGCCAGATAGGAGCAGAACCATTTTAATGCCAAAACCTTTATCCCTAAACCTTCCAGACACTCTGTAAGAAGGTATGGTTAACAGTATCAAAAGCTGATGACAGGTTCAATATAATAAAAAGGGGGGTGTTCCCCTTGTTGATTTGCAGCCAGAGATCATTCACCAGAGCAATATGTGCTGTCTTGGTAACAAAACCAGGTCTGAAGCCAGATTGAAATGGGTCACGGGCAGATGTCTCATCCAAATATTGCTGGTGTTGCTTTGCTACCACTTTATTTTTTTTTACCAATTTGCCTATGTATGGAAAGTTGTCAATCTAGCAATTTTAAGCTGCAGGCTGTGACATCTGTGTGCAAGAATTCCTGTGTTGCTCTTTGTGTATGTTGACTGAAAATACACAGAGCTGTTAAGAAATATTCTGCATCAACAAGAAGTAAAAACAAAAAGGTGAGACAAGTACAGGCAGTATATATAGTTTTATATTCTAGATCAGGTAAGGGTTGTGGTTTCATACAAGACCTGAACTAGGATTACAAAGGTATTTTTGTTGGTTCCATGAATCAGTTGTTTTAATAAGCAGTTTTAATAGCCAGCCACTATTTGTGGTTGTCACCAACGGTGCCTTTTTTCATTAAGAAAAACAAAAAACATGCAGACATGGCCGAGGGGAGGGGCCCTCTCACTTTGCACTAGCCTTAGAGACATTCAGATGCAGCAAAAATTTCTGAAGTGCAACACAAATCCCTTCCCCCAAATTCTACAGGGAATGGATGTGTCCTTTCATTTCATGCCGTTGTGAAATGGCAGGAGTTTCTGTCCACCTAGCATGAAGTGTGAGAATGACCCTACTCCTCTCCCAAGCCTTCTAAAAGGGACAGGGTTACTCATAGCCCAAACTGGGTATTTTGGAAGTACTTGGAAGCTGTGAGAAAGAGATTCGGCTTTCTTCTGAGGGTCCCAAAGCCTGCCTGACCCCCTCCTCCAAATCTTCTCTGCTCGCTAGAAAATTTGAGGAAAGGAAGTGTCTGCCTGTCTTGCAAGAAAACCCCTTCCCACACACTGCAATGCATGGACAATTTGAGGAAAGGGAAAGTTGTTTCATATGATTCTTAGATTAGGAAAGTGGTTACCTGTGTGGTGTACTGCTAGCTGTGGCCTCAGCAGGACCATCAGAGCCTATCCCAGGGCACCTGGAAATCACCCAACAATGGAAATGACAAAAACCTGGTCCTAGAGTGAAAGCCCTCTGTTTAAGGATGCCAAGAACAGCTTGGAAAGCAGTTTGGGGGTAATTGTAGAACTGGCTAGGGGAGAACAGTGTGGGGCAAAAGCTGCAGAAAGCTTCCTTTGCCACAGTAATCCTGGAGGCAGCAATCAGGGGAGCCACAGTGTACTAGAGGCTCATACAGCAAACAGGCAAAAGCCCTCACACCTTTCCAAGGGTGAGTATTGTGGAGCAACAACTCCACATTGGACATTTATGTACTCCCTCAAACTTTGCCTCCTGAAGCCTTTTTTTTATAATAGAACTTGGGCATTTGACCAAGGGAGCAGGAGAGGCTTGCAGTGGTGACCAGACACCTACATCTGTGGGACTCAGTTGCTGGAAAAGCTGTTCACTTTGGGCATGAATCATCTGCATGAATTTTAGTGCCACTAATTTCAATGGGGGGCTTAAGCAAACTGAAATCGTTTGGACTAAACATTCTTTGGATTGGATGCCTTTAATTAGGTTGCAGAGTTAAGTTGCTTCCATGATGTGAAGCATTTAGTTTCTTTGATAATGTGTAAGAAAATACTAATCTGTGCCTTAGGAAGAGAATACATCTGTTACTTTGATCATAACATTTTGAATGGTTTCAATTCTTCTTGCAAATGAAGTTGTTCCAAGTAATCTCAGACCACAGGAGTTGATTTGATGTTTTTTGAATAAGCCCTTTGGAAACAAGAAGGAAAAATATGTTTGTGCACATGGTATGTGCATAGAGCAGTAAAGTTCTGATAATATTGACAGGCCTTGCTGAGAAAGCTGTGCTGGCTGGCTGGCTTCAGTTTCTCCCCCAAAAGATTCAAGGTAACCAGCCCAGTCATGCCCACATTGAGACGAGTCTGCTGCCTGCAGCAATGAAGGAGAACCAGAAAACCAGCCAACCAGAAAAGGAGCTCCTTCCCACCAGGTCAAGGCAAGCTACCATCGCCTGCTTTGGGGTGTTGTCAGGCCTTTGCCCTTTTTTTTGCTGGAGCAAAGGCTCTTGACATGAGTCAGGCCAGGTTCTGGCCACACGTCAAGTCCTTGGTTCTCATGCCTATGAACATCTGTGTACAGTTCCGCTCATCCTGTTTTCTGCAGATGTGATAATGTTTAGTTTGTCTACCTGGGAACTGCTTATCTCGGGGTTTCCTAGCAATGTTTACCTTTTCAGTCCGTAGTGTATTAAGCATGTAACCTGCCTGTGTTCACCATTACTAGCCTCGCCTACCTGTAGGCAGTCAGTCCTTTAATCTGTCTTTTTGCTCCTAATAAAGTATTACTGCTTCAGAGCTACCTGCCTGGATGAGTTTGCTTATGGGGTGCTAGGGACAGACGCCTGATACTGACAGGTGTGTGACTCTGGGTGTATGTGTTGGGTGTGTACATGATGAGAGTGTAAAAGTGTTTGTGTTATATTATTAACTCTTGAAGAGTATTTACTGTGCTAAATTGTGTGCAAGATAGTTTGTTTCGTACATGCCCTTGTTTTGTACCTGTACCGCTCAACCATATAAAGCATATGTACAATTTGACCTGAGTTCTCCCTGTCTCAAACTGTATGCACTGCATAAGGTGTGAGATGTTTGCAGTCAGTTAAGTGATCCCTCTATGGATTATTTTCTCATCTTCAGTGCTTGCCGTTGTACAATGGGGAGATATTTAAGATGATGTTTTCTGCTTCCCTCATTTGTTGATTGATTAATGCACATGTGTGACTTGGCCGGTAGTTTTTGACTTGGCTCATTTTCTCATGCTTTCTGCTGCCCATGTAAGTTAATTTCTCTTTTCTGATTATGGAACTGTTTTCCTCTGGACTGTTTTGTGATCTGTGAGGGCCTGATATCAGGCAAACAGATGTTATGCTGCCCAGTATGTTACAGCACACAGGGATATAGAGGCAGAAATGTTTTATCTTCAGTATGGTAATAAAATATCTTTAGCTAGTTCTGAGAGTATGTTAGGGGTGGGGAGAAGAGGAATGATAGTACTGAAGGAATGGGAAAATACCAGACGCCTCTTAGTGCGGTTTCACAAAGAAATGTGGAGGTCTCTGTCTTCATAAAATATATGGCTGTGGATAAAGAAATATGGAACCACTTTAGTTACAATGAAAATTAGCCCCTTGTTTATCTCTTATAATTTCTACTCTCTATATTTTCTTACTCCTTATGATGCATAATTATATTGTTCTTCATTGTTCCTGAGCTTTGTTTTGTGGTAAAGGCTGTTACTGACATTTCTTAAGTTATAGACATTCCCTTATATTGATTGAAAGAGCCACTGAAATAGCAAGTAAGGATGTGCATTTGGATACAACAAACTGGAAAAAATCGTTTTGGCTTTTTTTTTTTTTTTTTGGCTTTTTTTCAGCCAGAAAAAAGAGACAACATTTTAATGGAGCCAAAAAAGGCAAAGTTGGGGAAAAGCCAAGCCCCCCCCCCCCCGGATTTCCCCTTGGATATTTCAGGTCCATTATCTTTGCAGGGCTCTCGGGGCCTGTTTTTTGAGGTAAAGCCACCAAATTTGCAGTGTAGCTGCAGGTGACTCTCTGTACAAGAGCCCCCAAGTTTGGTGACCATAGGGTCAGGGGGTCCAATTTTATGGGCTCCCAAAGAAGGTGCCCCATCCATCGGAAACAATGAAGGAAAATTGGGGGGCCTATAAAATTGGACACTCAGACCCAATCTTCACCAAACTTGTTCTTGTAGGAGAGGCACCAGCAGCTATGCTGAAAATTTGGTGCCTTTAACTTAAAAAATGCCCCCCCGAGCCCAGCAAAGTTTCCCCATTAATTAATATAGGAGAGCTGTTCCCTTTAACTTTTAAAGGGAACAGCTCCATGTTACCCTATGGCAAATCTTTCTGGAGTTCGGGGGGGGGGGAGCTGTTTTTCAAGGCACTACATTTTCAGCGGAGCTGCAGGTGCCTCTCCTTACAAGAACCCCCATGTTTGGTGAAGATTGGGTCAGGGGTCTAATTTTATGGGACCCCAAATAGAGGATAATTTGGGGGCCCATAAAGTTGGACCCCCTGACCCAATTTTCACCAAAATCAGGGATTCCTGTAAGGAGAAGCACCTGCAGCTATGCTGAAAATTTGGTGCCTCTACTTCATAAATACAGCCCCCCCCCAAGCCCCGCAAAGACTCCCCAAAGAGTGCAGTGTTGCTGAAAAGTTTCCCTACCAATGCAAGAATGGTGGGGAAATTTGTCTCAGATTGACTCTCTGGTCTAAAAGTGTTTGACTGTTGTTTTTCCTTTTTGAACCTCCTGTCACTCAAGGTTCCATGACAGGGACAACTCAACATTATGCAGCTGTCCATCACAGTTACTTATTGGAAAAGGGATGGTATTCTCTAAATCCTTAGAGGTACTTTTCTTGATTAGAATTTTACATATGCTACAGCTTATCTCTGGTATGCAATAGATTCCCAACAAAAAGGAAGTCCTGCTGGATCCTACTTGTGACCTGACAGCAAAAAAATAATCTCCTCTGCTGGATCCTACAGAGTTCTTGCAGAAGTGCCTGACAGAAATAATGCTTTGCCCTCTTCATGATTCCCAAAAGCCCAGATCAGTTCTAAGTCAGTTTCAATTAAACTTGGGCTTTAGCACTGAATAGGTCTATTTTGTTTCGTCTGCATTTAGGGTTGGAAAAATTAAATAAGACATTGTATTGTTTAAGTATACCCATACACATGTGATTATTATTTGGGGGAACTATCTTCAAAGAAAATACTTCTCTAAGGTATACAGTGCTGTGCCACTTGAGTGAAAGCTATACTGTTACATTATTGGAAAGCTTCTATTTAGCCTGAGTCATGAAAATAATATATATTATGTTTCAAAATTAGTGTTTTTGCTGAAGCTGTAAGGAAGCTGTTTATACTTGATATTTAATATATATTTCTGTTTATTATGAATCATTCCTTGGTTGTATTTCATCCATGAACAAGGTCTCCGATTCCTACTGACTTACAACAGTAGAAAGGACTATAGTTTAACAGCCACTGGTTTTAAGCTTGCAGAAAAATAAACTGAAAACAGCTGGACTGGAGAATTGCTGAGGAGAAAATGAATGTTTTCTGTCTGAGTTCAGATGACTGTTTTCTGAGCAAACACAAAAAACATCAAGAGCATAACAATTCTGACTTTAGAAAATACTGCTTTCTTTGCATTCATGCATAGATGCCTTCCAGTAATACTTCCCACCTTTCTATCTCTAACACTAAAATGAGTGACAACCTAATTGACTATCTAATTCAATATCTTCAAAGTATATTTAATTAGATTGTCAATGGTACTACCACTTCTTTACCTAATACTGAATTATTATTATTTTTTGCTGTCAGGTCACATCTGACTTATGGGAACCCTAGGTTTTCAAGGGAAGAGATGTTCAGGGGTGGCTTGCCATTGCCTGCTTCTGAGTAGCAACCCTGGTTTTCATTGGTGGTCTCCCATCCAAACTGCTAATTAGGGCTGACCCTGCTTAGCTTCAGAGATTTTATGAGATCAGGCTAGCCTGAGCCATCCGGGCCAGAAGCAAATACTGAATGTGTGTGTGCCGTCAAGTCATAGCTGACGTATGGTGACCCCATAGGGTTTTCAAGGCAACAACAGATGTCCTTTTGTCTTCTGCTGTGTCATTTTGGAAAGAACTGAATTAGGAGGGTGTGGCCCCATCCACTGAAGTCATGCCCATTTCTGCTCTATTCCCTTGGGATGGGCAGAACCAGTGCTGACATTATTGTCAGTTTAGCTTTAGAAGATCCCAAATGATACACTGAGCAAGTTTGAGTAATCCCTACATGTGGGACTGCATGACCACTCAAAGAACATCAGTCACAAGTAAGCAACCTGTTCTTACAAAGCTATTAGAACATTTACAACGTCAAAAAGAAACTCTACAATATTTAAAAATAGAGGGGGGAATTCTTAACTAGTGAGATATCCCCATGAAATAGAAAACAGAGAAACTACAGAATACTTTTCTTTTCTTTAAGATTGGCCAGAGTAGAAAGTAGCAGAAAAGACCCAATCAGGTACAGAGGAGAAGAGAACAAGACACCATATTAAGATATTCATATTATCATCCATTGTTGTAAGCACTTGTCCCGTAGTACTTCCTAAAGCAACCTCCACAGACAGGTAATCCAAGGAAAGTTGAGTTTATTGGAAAACATACAGGTAATCAGAGCTTGCAGAAGTAAAGCCAGGAATGGGGGGGGGGGGCAGGGATATACAGCAGAATATATATGGAGGACTAATGGTCATAGTAGATAGTATCGGTTGGCACGGCAACCCCAGCTACGGGGCCAGGCTCCCACAGGCATCAAAGGCTGGAAAGGAATGCAACCATTAGATAAACAATCCTTGAGAGAGGCATCTGTGAGGCATCTGCGAGGAGACATAACAGCGAGACCTGACAATTGTGCTATTTGTGTCTCCCAACAACTGCAAAAATTGAACTTTCAGTTTTCAGAAACACCCTAATGATTCCAATTTGGTGGTGCTGGAAAGTGCTTTTAAGTCACACAGCTGACGTATGGTGACCCCGTAAGGTTTTCAAGGCAAGAGCCATTCGGTGGTGGTTTGCCATTGCCTGCCTTTGTGTGGGCTGAGAAAGTTCTGAGATAACTATGACTGGCCCAAGGTCACCTAGCAGGCTTGAGTGGAGAATTGAACCCACCACTTCTCCAGATTAGAGTCTGACGCTCTTAACCACTACCATGCTGGCTCGATTCCAGTTTACTGAATGTTAATATATTGTTTCTCAGATAGTGAAATCAAAAGACACCCAAACAGTGGATTTCAAGCAAGCTTATGGTTTACCACATTGCTTTAATCACTAAAATGATCCCCTCTTTATGCTCCCCTTTTCACTATACGTTCTTCAAATACTAATGGCATTGAACTAATGTTCAATCCCTCCAGCAAATTTCATGATCGCCTCAGCCTTTTGATGTAGGCTTCAAACTCTTCTCAGCTAAGGAGCTCCATATCCAAAGAAAGACTGAAGTTGTATGTGCTGTGATACAGTTTTTTTGTATTATGTGACATTGCCTTCAAAGAATTTGCTATACATGATGAAACTCGAAAGCTTCATTCAGAGTCCCAGAATTCAGACCTCCCTTTAGCATTCAAAGATAAGGTGTGGGTCTCTTTGTGTCTTTCTGAGGAGGCTTCTATGTTGTCAAATGTCAAACATTCTTTAAAAGCAATTGTCAGCATCAGGTAATATGACCATCATTCCACCAATCTTTGTGTGCTGATTATCTCAAGTGCATAACAGAGAAAACATTGTTAAATTGTTTAATTATTGTACTCTGTGTAAAATAATTTTAAGACAGATACAAAGTAAAATGTATTTTATATCAGATGAAACATTTGCATTTAAAAATGTGGGAAGCATTGGTGGAATGCATTTGTAAGCACTTCAGGAAAAACAAAAGAATCTTTGTACAACATCACCACAGCATCACCACAGATTACATTCCTGAGAAATGGCTCAGCGCTAAAGCACTTCTTGTTTCTGTAATGACAATAATGTTAGTGTTAGGTTGGGCTTTTTAGAAGATATTAGTTGCATAAAAGCAGGACCTAAAATACAATGCCAGGTGTGGGAGTAATTATTTTGTCTGAGCTTTTTAAAGAAAATTTGACTGTGTTTTGTTGCATGTTCATTCATGATAGTCAAAAGTCAGTGAAATTCATCCATTCCTGATTAGAGCTGAAGAAATTTTCTTCCTTTATTATGCCAGATGTGATTAATTCAAAAGGCAGTTCTATACTACTTCAACAATAATGAAAGAATCATGTATGGTGCCTCTAACAACTGCTGAAGTTCTTTGTTGCAAAATAACCTTGGGAATTCTAGCCCAGAAGTTTTCAACCTTTCTATACCTGGTACCCACTGATGTGGTTCATGCATGTGACAGGAAGAGGAGGAGCCAGCGTTCTGAGCTCACTAAGGCTGGAGCCATCCGCTGAAGAACAAAAACTGGTAGGAATAGGGAACACAATGAGCAGTGCAATCCTAAGGGCCACCAACACCGAGGTATCTGACCACCCACATAATCATGGCATCCTAGTCCACTCCCTGTGAACATTCTGCAGGCAAAAACAAAAACACACAACCCCTCATCAGGCACAGATGGCACAGCAACCATGGCAACACCCACCAATCGTTCAATGGCAGCCAATGATACCGCAATGAGTGACACACACACAGGCACAGCCATTCACCGACAGCCAATCCAGCCATAGCCCCCCTGAAACACACACAAAGGGAACCAGTGGACAGGGGGGAAAGGCCCTGCAACACCAGCACCCAAACAGAAGCATGTGGCTCGAGAGGCCCCCTCCTCAGCCCAGAGAACATAAGAACATAAGAAAGGCCAGGCTGGATCAGACCAAGGTCCATCAAGTCTAGCAGTCTGTTCACACAGTGGCCAACCAGGTGCCTCTAGGAAGCCCCCAAACAAGACAACTGCAGCAGCACCATCCTGCCTGTGTTCCACAGCACCTAATATAATAGGCATGCTCCTCTGATCCTGGAGAGAATAGGTATGCATCATGACTTGTATTCATTTTGACTAGTAGCCATGGATAGCCCTGTCCTCCATGAACATGTCCACACCCCTCTTAAAGCCTTCCAAGTTGGCAGCCATCACCACATCCTGTGGCAGGGAGTTTCACAATTTAACTATGCGTTGTGTGAAGAAATACTTTCTTTTATCTGTTTTGAATCTTTCACCCTCCATCTTCAGCAGATGACCCCGCATTGTGGTATATGAGAGAGGGAGAAAAGCTTCTCCCTGTCTACTCTCTCCATCCTTTCCCCAGCAAAGGCCAGACTGGCAGCAGTGGAGCCACTCATATGCAAATTGCCTTCTATTTATAATTCTGGTCAAATGACCGTAATAAATCGAATTGAATTGAAATTGCCTTCTAAACCTTTGTTTCAAAAATGTGGAATGCATTAATCAAAGTATGCCCAGTAGAACAACATCTTCAGTACTTGATGAACTGTTACAAATAAAATGAGCAGATTATCATTGCTGCTATTTAAACGTAGCCTGCAGACTCTCATAGATAAGTGCATTTGAGCCTTGATTAGGAAAGTGTACAGAAAAGTCTTTGAAGAAATTATTCATATAAGATGATAAGCAATAGTCTATCCAGTTTCAGCACATTGAAATGCTGCACAAAGAACCCTAACAAAATAGAAATTCCTGTGTCATAGCTCTGCCCTAGTTACTATATATAAGTTCTACACAGTACCTTTTGGGTGAAGGGGGATTTTGGTCTTATTGTATTGCTTATAAACAGAAAATGTTTTAACTGTTATTGTAAGCCTCCTTGAAGCATGAGGAAAGGTGGGATATAAATGTTTTAATAAATAAGTATAAATAAAATTTCTACATGGATAATCATATCAGTGATAAAGGCCTAATAGATCTGGGATGATTTTGGGGAAGTGTGGCTGTTACTACAGTGGTATCTCTAAGCAGTAGGATAACAGTACTGGCAGGAAAGCATATCCCTGTTTTCATACACTTTTGTCAGCAGCTGACAATATGGAAAATATAATGTTTGCTTGTTCCTTTGCTTGCAATCTTTTCATTTCATTTCATTAACCTTTATTGGCATACCAAAGACAGAGATAGAAAAAACAACAAAATACCTCCAAAGGGCAATACATATAACTTACAGTCGGGTTAATAAAACTTTTCTTGTTCTTTAAGAACTCCTGTAAGAAATTCAGCCACGGTAGCAGTAATTTTGGGATCATGGTCACTCAAAAGAAATTTGCATTTCACTTCATTACTCCTGTATGTCTTGTATTGGAGCAAAGCAGATAGCAGTTTATCCCGCTGAGTCACATAGAAGGGGCAATCTAAAAGGATGTGGTCAATTGTATCTAACAAGTTTAAACCGCATGTGCATAGGCGTTCATGTCAAGGGATCTGGAGGTATCGGCCTAAGAGCATCCTAGATGGGAATGCATTAACCCTAGCTAATAGAAAAGCGCGGCGTTGAGAAGGTATCTCTAGGTTATCTAGATACCTAGCCATTTTACCCGATCCATTATTAAGGCCTAGGGCCGCTGGAGAGCAGATGGGGGGAAGAGCTGGGTCTTTGCTTGCAATCGCAGCCACTGATCCAATAAATCAGAGCACAGGAATATGTAATTGTACACTAAGCTTACCAAGTTGCCTGCCCTTGTCACCTCTGACACACTTTCTTAGTGGAAGAAAATGGGATGGCGTGACATTGCAGATGCAGTTTAAATCTTCTGGTTGCCAGTTCACAACACTTTTCCAGATATGGTTGAAGTAAGAGGAAGAAAACTGTGGGGCCACTGCTCAATGAAGATGGTGAAATGTTAACTGATGGGAAAGAGAAGACAAGAAATACTGAACTCCTATGTTGCCTCAAGCTTCTCCCAAGAGGGAAACTGTGTGCACCTTTCACAGAGGCATTAGTGTGTGTGTGTGTGTGTGTGTGTGTGTGTATGCCATCAAGTCACAGCTGACTTATGGTGACCCCGTGGGGTTTTTAAGGCAAGAGATGTTTGGAGGTGGTTTGCCCATTGCCTGGCTCCACGTCATGCCACTGGTAGTCCTTGGAGGTTGCCCATCCAAATTCTAACTGGGCTGACCCTGCTTAGCTTCTGAGGTCTGATGAGATCAGGCTAGCCTGGGGCTATCCAGGTCAGGATATTCTAGACTGGATTATAAACCATTTTGTTCTGGTCTGGAGGCCCTTTGAAGTTGCTGTTGTCTGTTTATGTGGCTTTTTTACATGTTGCATTATTGAAATTGAATGTGTTTTTATATTGGATATGGACCAGGTGATCAAGAAATTAATTAAAATAGGAATAGAAAATAGAAATATAGTGACCTGGTTACAAGAGCTGATAGTTCTAATCTACTTCGCACTGGTCAGACCTCATCTGGAGCACTGCGTTCAGTTGTGGGCCCTGCACTTTAAGAAAAGTGTTGTGAAATTGAAACAGGTTAAGAGGAGGTCAACACAGATGGGCAAAGGAACTAGGTATGTTTAGTCTGGAGAAGAGGACTGAGGGGGGACATCTTCCAGCACCTGAAGTCAGTCACAGAGAAGAAGGCAAAGTCTTGTTTTCTGCTGCTCCAGAAGCAAAACTGGATCCAGTGAGCTTAACTTGGAGGAGGATATATTTCAGTTGAACATTAGGTTAAATTTACTAATGGTGAATACAGTGGAACCAATTACCTGGGAATGGGTGGTGGCTTCTCTCTTGCTGGAGGTCTCAAGTAGAGGCTGGACAGCTATATCACAAATGGGATGTGTTAGTTTTTGGATTTTCTGCATTGAGCATGGAATTTAACTAGATGACTCTTCCCAGGTTTTGGAGTCTATGTGATATAATGTCAAGCGTGTGTATACTTGTCAAAATAATGTGCTTCGTGTTATTTCAATAACAATATGGTGGCACCATTCTATTTACCCACAGTGTTGAAATAATTATTATGACTACTGAATGATTATTTATGACTATTCAGTAAAAGTAGCAATTTTACAAGCCTGGTGTTTGTTTCTTTCAGATGTTGCTTCAAGAAAAAGTTATTTCATATCCCAAATAAAGAAGTACTTACATGGCTAACAAGCAACAAGTTAAACCTCAGGGGGGCATAATCTTAAATAGGGCTATTAATCCCATCTACCATCTACATAGAAGGAAGAAAGACTTGTTTTTGTACTATGAAAACTGTACGGGGCCCAGATGGGATCAGGCATCAATGTCAGCTAATGGTTACAGGATGTCTTGAGATAAACAACCGTCTTGGAAGAAACCAACTATTAGCAGGTCCCAGTTGTTTCTGTAGTATTCTTTTTTAATCTCTTCCCATAAATGAAGAGTTTCAAAGATTAATCTCACTGCTCACAGTGTGTTTATAATATTCAGACTGTTTTGCTGACAAAAACAGCTGAAACAGAACCACTGATGAAGTCAATGTTAGTAGCATAGGTTGCATTCAGAGATCATAACAAACAAGTTTTTCAGCAACTGGAAAAAACATATCTCATTGCTGTCTTATGCACCCTCGTCTCTCCTCCCTCCCTCTCTCCGTCCCTCCAAGGGTGGAGAGTAAGGAGCAAGGTGAGACCACAAGGACAAAAAGCTGTTTCGTGCTTATCATGGAGAATCTTCTATTTGTTGTGATTGCAGCCATGGAGTCAGTCATTAAAGGTGAGGTGGGCAATATATGGTCACCTATGCGCAACAGTTGATTAATTCCTGTGACCTGTGCTATTTCAGTAGAGTTTCTAAGGTCTTTATCTGCCTTTTTTGGCTTTGAAGTGGTGGTATTGTACATCACGATCACACAAAGCAGTGTAATTGTGTCCAAAAGTGTTTTGAGTAAAGGAGGATCTCACCATATATTTCTATTATGCCAAGTTGACAGTAAAGGGAAGAAGAACCAACTGTCTTTCACGGGTTTAACTCGTAAGTGCAAGAATGAGTACATATACTGGAAATCAAAGTGCCTGTATTGTTCTGATAGGCCCATCAAAGAGTATATGGGAGGGGTTATCATATGTCAAGTTGAAACATCAAAGATTTTTCTAACATGCTTGAAGTTATAAAATGTATTAATTTAAACTGTATTGGAAATTAAGTGCTGAATGCCCAAATATAGCCCCTCTTAAGGTGCCAACTAAGTGATATTCCATTCACACCAGAGATCTGTCTAGTGTTTCATTATCTGACTAAACAATGTTTACATTTAGCAAACACAAAACCACAACCTCATTAATGTAAAGGTAGTCCCCTGTGCAAGCACCGGGTCATTACTGACCCATGAAATGACATCACATCATGGCATTTACTAGGCTATGTTTAAGGGGTGGTTTGCCATTGTCTTCCCCAGTCGTCTACCCTCAGCAAGCTGGGTACTCATTTTACCGACCTTGGAAGGATGGAAGGCTGAGTCAACCTTGAGCCAGCTTCCTGAAACCGAATTCAGATTTGACTGCAGTACTGCAGCTTACCACTACGTGCCATGGTGCTCTCTACAAACTCATCAGTAGCAACTTTATCCAGCAATGTGACAGGTAACTGAGAGACCTACACAAAGTTGGATGGTTGACAATAATATAGGAGTGGGAATGTGCATTTTATCTGCTTGCTATTAAATTTGGATTTTTGTATTGTCCTTCATTCTGTTTTATTTGTGTTTTTATTTTTATGAGCTGCTGTCTGCAAGAGCCTATATATCTAAAGAAGTGAGATGTGACTCACAAAAGCTCATACCCTGCCAGAAATGTTTTTAGTTTTTAAGGTGCTACTGGACTCTTGCTCTTTTCTACTGCTACAGACAGACTAGCCCATCAAGACCTAAGAGCCTATGTGTTGAGCTTGCTAGCTACAAATGTCTAAATAAAGAAATACATGGAGATGAATTAAAGTACTGTAAATTGCCCCGAACATGCTTTGTATCAAATTATATGCTTTTCTGAACAGAGTATTTTTTTCCCAAATAATGCAAATGTAGCATTCTAAAGAAACCAAAATTATTACCAAAGGCTTTTAAGTCAGTAAACTGGGTCATTACTGTGGAATGTGTTTGCTCCAAGGGCCTGAAGCATGGAGAAGATTCTAATCTCTTTGGCACCAGTGTAAATTTAAGTATACCACAAGCTGGATATATAACAGTCTTCCCAGCATAGCTATGTTTATTATATCCCTACAAATGTTTTGTATCTCGGTGTTTCTGCTAGCATAGCAGATAATGAAATAACTTCTTTTTGAAAGTAGAACTGAGCAGGACTGCATTTGGCAGCGCATCTTGCAGTCCTTGGTTTGTCCACCATCAGTCGTTAAGTAAAGTGTGCTCTAGACCACAAAAGCTTGTGATCTAATAAATGTTTGCCTGTTGCTCCAACAGGCAATCTGGAACAAAGGTTCATAGGAACAGCCAGACTTCTTGTTATTGAATATGAGTCCCACCAGTCATGGGGCAGTCACTTATTAGATGGGCCTGTCTAGCAAAAATTATAGTTTGGCCTTTCCAACCAGCCCAGTCATTTCTACCAACATCTGTAGACCTCCATAGGAAAGATATGTGATGTGCTGGTTATGAGGATCGAAGCTTCTACTTACTAGCTTTCTTCTTGAAAGGGTTTAAAATAACCTCCTGCCTCTATGTTGCTTAGAAATTGAGGCAACAGCTCCTTAAGGCAGGGCTCTAGGATTCAGTCCTCTTGGTTTACATTATAGAAAAAGTATGTATAACTTTGCGTTTCTTCTTTTCAAACTTCAAAATCTTGATGGCAGTAGTAAAAAGTCTACATATTAATATTTTCCATATGCAGTACGCTAAACAAAACTTGGCTCTATTCTGTGTAAAATTGCTGACGATGTTAATTGCATTTAAGCTACAACCATGTTTTTTAATTTACATTCTTTGTTCAGATGACTTTAATTTAAAAGATCTTGAGGTTTAAGTCTAATCCATCACTTTTTCCAGTAATGAAAACACACAGCCTTTTCTCTGTGCTATTTTCCCCCTCCTTCGTACTGCTGATTCAGTAGCTCCATTTGCTGGGACACATGAAATGGTATGTTGTGGGACATAATTTTAGTAATTAAATTTCAGACTTTGCTTTTATCCATATACTATTTCCCAAGTGTGCCCCCTATTTTCAGATATCTAAAGCTGCAGATCAGGGCCACACTTACCAAAACAGATTTTTGTTTTTTATTATTCAATCTTATACCCCGCCCTCGTCCCTGGGAGACCCTCTAAATTTGCAGAAAAATCTAAAACGTTACAAAAATGCATTGGGGGGGTTAAATTCCCCTCAAATTAAAAAAAGTGTCTGTTCATGCGCTGATAACTCACCTTTGTGGGCCCTGACAATGGTGGCTGCTGCAGCTACACCCAGGAGTTTGGTGGCTGCTTCAGCGATGGGGCGGGGGAGCCTCAGCAGGTCTGAGCGAGCTACCAAGAGTGGCAATATGGGCAAGAAGCCTCAGCAGGAGGGGAAAGACAGAGAGAGAAAGAGATTGATGGAGCCAGACAGAGTACTGAGGTGGGGTGCAGGAAGATAGAGTGCAGAGAGAGTGAGGTGGGAGGGCAGAAAGAGAAAGAGTGCTGTGGTAGGGGGCAGAAAGAGGCAGAAAGAGAGTGACAAGGCGTGGAGACAAAGAGAGAGTGATGGGGTGTGGGCAGAGAATGACAGGCATGGAGGAGAGAGTAAGAGAAGGGGTGGCAGGACTGAGAAAAAGTGAGAGGCAGAGAAGTAGGGGGAGGAGGGGGGAATAATGGTGGGGGGAATGCCCCCTCCCCGCAAGTTTTGTGCGGGTTCTCACTTGTTCTAATCTAGAGTGACCACAGCAGCAGTCTTTGTACTGCTTTACCTGAATGCATAACAACGTTCCCATTACATAAAGTAGTATAACCTGAAGCACCCAAAAGATCTCTGACTTATTCAAGTATGACACTGTAAGAGTTGTGAAGTCATTTGGTCCCTCGTGGGACCAAATATTAAATAAATACTGTCCATCAAGGTCGGTATTGTCTAGTGAGACTAGCAGTGGCCTTACAGGGTCTCAAGTTAAGGTCTCACATCATCTAGCACTTGATCCTTCTAACTGGAGCTGCTGTGAATTGAACCTGGGACCTTTTGCTCCAAAACAGATACGTTACATAACATGTTCTATAATTAGTAAATGAGGGCAAGGCACAAACAAGGAAAAAATGTTCTAGGTGGCAACTACAGACCAAAGAGGATGTATTCTCCTGTGAAGTTAGTTTGGGCAGATATATTGGTTTGATTGTTCGGTACTTGTGAGAAGCTGGGGAAACAATTCCAGACACTGGCAATTACTTAATGTTTCTAAAATCCGAGGAACATCCATTTAAACTCTCGGTTTGCTATGTTGTAACCTGATCATGGAAAAAAAAGGAATTTTTAAACAAGGTGAAATGTTTGGTTGGACGAAACATATTTTCCACTTACTCAGCTGCTGCAATAACAAGGTGTATGTTCCAAAGTGCCTGTCCTGCCCCTTTTAAATCCATCCTCGTAGCAGGGTGAATCAGTTGTCTTGACTTCTTTACTGCTTTTTGTGGGATTTAATTCAGGAATCTTATTAGGTTTTCTTCCTTTTTAAGAAGTCATTGACATTTAAAAAACATTATATAGTGTAGTTAGGCGAAGATATTGTAGTGCCTATTCTACAATTCATTGTTTTGTCATTAGTCTAGGTTCTCAGTTCTGTTTGATTTGCTTATACAGTAATGAGCTTTGAATTTTCCCTTTAGCTATGTTTAAATCCAGTGTGCTACAAACATAACTGTCATGCATAAGGAAAGAGATTTGATTTATCTGTGAATGGAATTCTATTTGCACACATGACAGCTGAGTGTTCTGGCACTAGAATCTTCTAGAAAGCAGTGCCTGTTGCGGATTCTCCTGCTGCTCTGCATATACTGAGTAAAGTCAATTGTCCAACCACTCACTGAGAGATAATTTCACATAGTGTGTGAGCAACTGTTTGGTAAGCTAGTCACCTGTTTCAAATGATGATGCATTTTACAAGGCAATGCAGATAACTAGATCACAAAGTAAATTACCTGCACACCCAGATAGACCAGTGACCACCTAGTAAATATCCATCCATATCCACTTATTGTCAAGCTGTACAAAGGGGAGGGCAACTCCCCTTGGGTCTGCACTACAGCAATCACCCAATCTTTCTCTCACACCTGCTGTCAGTGTCCATCCCTTTTCCTGAGTCCAAGCAAGATAATAATATACACAGCCTTTCAGTGTCTCTTTATGAAATGGCAAAAGTGTTTAGCCAGTCATTTTTAGATAGGATATAACTAGAATCATAAGTAGTAATTGATAATGGATGCTCAGCAGTAGTTTCTCATAATAGTATGCATCAGTAACAGGCACATAGCAGAGAAGAAACCCAAGCCTGTATGATTTCTCTGCTCTGCAATGTCAGGATCTTTTGCGAAAGAGGAGGCGGCGCTGGGGCAGCCAGAGAGAATCTGCGTTGGAGCTTGGATTCCCAAGTCTAGAGAGTGCTCCTATACTCTTCACGCACACGCAAAAGCCTAGAAGAGTGTGTGTGCCAGGTGTAGCTTTTCCACACTGCTGCAATGAACTAAAGCTTCACCTGTCAGGCTGATTTATCCTCCTGTGTAGGAGGAAGGATTTCACCAAATGCAGACCCTCTCATTAAACTGCAGCAATGGGGAAAAGCTGTACCTGGTAGAATTTTGCCTTCTATGCAAAGTGCAGGACCCTTTCAGGTCTGGAAGCTCTATTCGTATTCAAATAAGTTTTCACAGGTTTCATAAAAAGGGATTTTGTTTGGTACAGCTGTTTGTCTGTGTTACTGTAATGGAATTCTAGTTGTCCCTAGTGTGCCTATCCAGGCCTCTGTTCAACAGTGCCTCCTGAATGTATGAGACATGTTGAAAAACAAATATGAGGCCATTTGAAGCTTCAAAAATCTGAAGTATCCAGTCCCTTGACGTTTATCCAGAAATTGGCAATTAGCCTTCAGTGGAACTGGCAACCAAAAAAAAAAAGAGAGAGACAGACTATTCTTGCTTTCCTCCTCCTGGTACTTGTGCTGCTGCCTTTTCACCATCCAGTTGGTTCCATGTTGGCAGGAGGCCTATTCTGAGGAGACAGCTATAGAAACCATATGAACAGTCATGGTTTCTCCCTCCCCTACCACTGCCGCCATTTCCCCCTCACTTTTGTTGGCACTTCAGTCTCTAACCATGGGTTGCTCAGGTTGCTTTTTCATTAAATTAATTTATTTTACTCACGTTATTTAATTTGAAGCATGTATGGTTCCTCACACAATAACTCTCAATGCATCTCGCACTAAAATAACATTACCACATTCAACAGAGAAGTCTGCCTCAGAAGAACAGTCAGTGAGGAAGAAAAAATCTCTTGCATCTCCAAGCCACAACATTAAAAAGAGACATGTGGCAGCCATTCCTGTATTCCAGATGGAAGGAGAATCTATGTCACCAGGGTATTTCAAAGACAAATCCTGACTCACAGCATTTTAACCTTTTCCCCTTTGATATAAAATGAGCTCTTTTCACACATTACTAGCTTTCTTATTTTGAAAGCTAGCCAAATATCAGATAGCGGGGGTAGGGTGTGTGAAAACAATTCACAACAGCAGTTTGAGCATCAGTTCCTATAATGCTTATTAATGTAGTGCCTATTTAGCAATTATATCTCAGACCACTTCATTCTCTCATTTCGTTATGTGATTGAAGGTGCAGCTAGACCCCAAATAATTAGGAGCTTTCAAGTTCTTTGTGTGTGATGTCCAGATTGTCAGTTAAATAAAGCATAGCAGTTATGTTTGGAATTAACAAGTGGATAGTTTAAAGTTCACTGCAAGCACACAGACCCTGAGCACAAGCCAAGAAGTGAGCAAGGGGTGGGTCTGAGGGCCACTTCACATGTTGTCTTTCCCAGGCAGGCTGTCCTTGTATCGAAGGTGAAATTTGACTTACAGTATATAACCTTTACAGGAGCATAAGAGAAGTGGTCCTAGAATGTGAAGAATTCACATACAGGGGAAAGCGTTGGTTTTAGGATAATAATCCTGACTCAATCAGAGCAACAATTCTGGCCATCCAGCGAAATACTGAATACAAATTGTGAATGAAGTGCCCTGCGCACACAGCATATTGAGAGACATTTGAGCGTGATTACCATAGAGATTTGTTTATATACCTTAAATATATATATTTAGTCAGTCATGTTTATTGTGCATGGTTATAAGCCTTTACAATCAAGACAATATTACAACAACTTAAAATATATATAAAATCATTAAAAGTCATAAGATTAAAATACACCGGTTTGGCTCCTTTCCTCATTCGATGGCTTTCTTTGCCCTGATTTTCCTGGCCACAAGGCCATAAAGTGCCATTTTCCGGTAAACAAAAGGGTCAGTATTGGAAAGTAAATGTACCTTATATTAAGAGATACTGCTCTTTCCTCCCACATGCTACAGAGAAAAATGAACGTTTATTATTCAAAACAAAATTGCTTTAGAGGTTGTCTTTTATTTCTGCACTGGATGTTAATTCTCTGATCTGGTTTTAGTGTCAGTTAACAGTTTCTTTTGTGTGACTGCAATTAACGGAGACAGTGTATTCGTTATATTTTGTTCCAGATTTTAATTTTTAAATGGATTACTGTATATACAAATATTTTGTGACAACTAGTATTTTGGAAAGCTGAATATTTTAATTTATGCCTAGGAAATTTAATATCCAAAGTGTCTTCTCCTGAAAGACTTGTGGCTGTGGTGCTGTGCATCAGATACTGTGGAAGAACGAAAGCAGATCTTGCTCTTTAATAAACAATTATTGGAAGATCTTTGCCAGCAGAGCTTATGAGCAAACTATTGCCAGATATTACATTCAACCTTAATATTACTTTCATAACAGTTTTTGTAACTTGTCCTCTGTGAAATCCGATAACGGCTCAACTCGCCCCTCTCCATACCTGCCCTGAAACTGCCTCTTACATAATCGTCCTGTTCTATGGTAGGGTTCTTGCTCTGCACTGAAGCAGCAGCACTTTTCTCTATGCTCCAAACTCCTTTCACTTATGCCTTGTTTCTGATAAGAACTGGACTATTGGTTTAATCGGACCACCATAATTCAGGTGACCTTTATTGCATTAAATTCCCACAAGGAAACCTATTATAAAGCTAACAGGTTGCCCCTTTAGCCACAGAGCCAAAGAAATGTCCACTAAAACCCATGCAAAAAAAATCCTGATTGAGCCCTAAGCCTTTTGTCTCCTCCCACTGTGGAGTAACAGACCAAGCCAAACACTAGTCTCTATTATGAAGAACCCAGCAGCAGAATAGTGTGATCTACTGCTTCTATGCTTCTATGCCAGAGGTGCACCCCCCCCCCCGAGCCAGGGCCAAGATTCCAAAATAGGAGCAGATGGCTCATCAGACTCAAAGCCACTTTCCTGTGTTCACTGTGTTACTTCCCCCCCAAAAAAACATTTTCTCACCTCATTGAGCCTATTTTGTTTTGACACCTAGTGCACTGGTACAAGTCTCTCTAATCCTTTTCAGCTCTACTTTTCTTGCTGCACTCCATAGACCAAGATGTCCTCTTCTCTTCTTTCTACATCACCTCAGGGCTGCAAACACCTTTCTTCCTGTTTTCCCAGCCAAAGGGGCCTCTTTGTAGCCATGTCTCAGCTGCTCTGTTTCTCTGTGTTCCACTTTTCAGTTCCTTTTTCTGCCTTTGGTCTGTTTTTGCTCTGTTTCTTTCCCATTCCACACACTTCTGCTCAAGAAGTTCAGCGGCATCTCTCCCAGCAAATCATTCCAGTGTGGGAGTCTTGGATGCATATGGACATGCAGTATAGTTAGGTGGTGGCAACAGGTTGGGGAAACAGGCACCAGATCCGCCACGTACTTCTGAATGTAGGAGGACCAAAGCGTGCTTAACTAACACTTGCATTCCTCCATCTCTGTTCAACTTTACAACTTCAAGATTCAAATGTAATATTTTTGACATAATTTATTTTATTGTTGAAGGCTTTCACGGTCAGAGTTCATTGGTTCTTGTAGGTTATCTGGGCTGTGTGACCGTGGTCTTGGTATTTTCTTTCCTGATGTTTCGCCAGCAGCTGTGGCAGGCATCTTCAGAGTAGTAACACTGAAGGACAGTGTCTCTCAGTGTCAAGTGTGTAGGAAGAGTAATACATAGTCAGAAAGGGGTTGGGTTTGAGCTGAATCATTGTCCTGCAAAAAGTATCAAAGGTAATGTGCTAATCATTGTCCTGTAAGTATCAAGATAATGTGCTAATTAGGGTGTGGTATGTTAATATGGAACCATTGTATCCTGAAGTGATCTGTTAATGTGTGAAATCCAAAGCTAATCCGCATTACTATTGTGGACTGTAGTCTTTGTTAGTCTGGAGGTTTTCAGGACAGGAAGCCAAGCCTTATTCATTCTTAAACTCTCTTCTTTTCTGTTAAAGTTGTGCTGATGTTTATGAATTTCAATGGCTTCTCTGTGCAATCTGACAAAATAGTTAGTAGAATTGTCCAGTCTTTCAGTGTCTTGGAATAAGACCCTGTGTCCTGTTTGTGTCAGTCCAAATCTTTTATCCTTGATAAAAGAACATGAAAGATACTTTTATCAAGGATTTTATAAATTTGATAAATTTATTTTAACAAGGATAAAAGAACATGAAAGATACTGCAGACTTGGCCAACCTGAGAAATCAGCAGTGGCTGATCATGGACTGACACAAACAGGACACAGGGTCTTATTCCAAGACACTGAAAGACTGGACAATTCTACCAACTATTTTGTCAGATTGCACAGAGAAGCCATTGAAATTCATAAACATCAGCACAACTTTAACAGAAAAGAAGAGTTTAAGAATGAATAAGGCTTGGCTTCCTGTCCTGAAAACCTCCAGACTAACAAAGACTACAGTCCACAATAGTAATGTGGATTAGCTTTGGATTTCACACATTAACAGATCACTTCAGGATACAATGGTTCCATATTAACATACCACACCCTAATTAGCACATTATCGTGATACTTACAGGACAATGATTAGCACATTACCTTTGATACTTTTTGCAGGACAATGATTCAGCTCAAACCCAACCCCTTTCTGACTATGTATTACTCTTCCTACACACTTGACACTGAGAGACACTGTCCTTCAGTGTTACTCCTCTGAAGATGCCTGTCACAGCTGCTGGCGAAACATCAGGAAAGAAAATACCAAGACCACGGTCACACAGCCCGGATAACCTACAAGAACCAATAATTTATTTCCACATACATACTAGCATTGTATTTGTAAACTTTTACAGATGGATTATAATGTTGTTATTTTATTTTTTTAAATAGAACAAGTATCCTAACATTGTAGCACTACCTGAAGGATTACCTGGAGATTGCATGATTTTAAAGAACACTGAACTTCCTGGGTAAGGCACACTTGATGCATTGATGCAAGACATGGGTAAAATGTCACATTAAGGGCTACATTACACAGCAGTTGACATCTAGACAGAATAGATGGTAGCTTTTCAGTACAAAATATCATTTTAAAAATGTATTGCCCTTGGAAATGATCTGTGAAATGGATGCTAATATGAATACTGGCAATCAAGTAGAGATATTGAAGTTGAAAGACTGAATCTTAACTACTGGTTACATGCACATTTAACAACCTCAGCCATGGTGTAGTAGTTAAGTGTTGTACGACCCAAGTTCAAATCCCCAACAGCTGTGGAGCTTATTGGGTAACCCTGAGACAGTTACACTCCCTCAGCCTACTCTTCCTCATAGGGTTATTGTAAAAATAAAGTGAAGGAATAAATCATGTATGTCATCCTGGCCTCCTTAAGGAAGGGAAACATAACAATCTAAACCTGATGTTCACAGACAGTAAGTAAAGTTTTCCTAGAGGCAAGCTGCAATTCCTGTCCTTCATCCACCCATCTCCAGCATTCTTTCCTAGTCAGAAAACAGAAATCCCTCTGCGCTTTAGATAGCATGACAGCTTTCTTTCAAACTAGGAAGGCAGATGAGAAGGGCTTAACACAGATCTCTCACTCCCAAGTTCTTCAGTGCCCCCAACAGCTCTACAGTAGGCAAAGGATTCTTTCAACCAAGGGGGGGGGGGGAAACTGCTCTTCCTGTACCTAGAGCAGAAGGAGTTCATTTAGCTGCCTCTCTTCATTTCATAGTCAGATACCAGAGCCCAGACAGCCACACCACTCGTTGATTATGGCAATAAAAAGGGTGGTTCGCTAAAGGCAAAGCTGACCTTACTTCCATAGCAAACAATTGTGCAAGCTTGTCTCTTCCTAAACAGAACGAAAAACAAGAGACTGTTGCCATGAGTGACATTTCATGATGACACATCAAAAGCTGGAGCTCTCTAAAGAGCATTATTACTCTGATAAGTTGTCAGTCTAATTATTGCTGCAGTAAGAAATAATAGTGCTGTACCTGTGATAATGACTGAAACTGTAGTGAATTTTGCAATAAAAGCTCCTATTTTAAACTGTCTGCAGACACCAGCCCTACATAGGATTGTGCTAAACTGTGCCTGCACAGCAGGGGTTTTTCCCCTAAGTAGTTTTCTCCAGAGAGTACTGCCTTGAACCTTAAGTCAGTAGCTATTTTTTTTGGGGGGGGGGGTATTCAGGAAAGATACCCAAACAACCCCTTCATACAGCTGACTGCTCTGTGTATTGCAGGAAGAGGAACATATGTTGAATCACTATCAGTCAATTCAGTTCTGCTTGTCTCATTAAGAATGATGCTTTAGCCCTCTAACCTTTAAATACTCTTTTGCCTTTTAGATTTGAGCTAATGATTGTTTGGAAGATTCATGTAGACAAAGATGGAAAAGTTGTACCAGTTCTGGATCTCCTGAGTAAAATCCCAATGCCAGGTACGCGTGTATATTTCACCTCTCATTACATACGTTATGATGTACCTTCATACTTTGCTAAAGGTTCCTTTAAACAAGACAGTGTTATCCCATAGGTGACAACATGGTGAATGTTTGATGCCCACAAATGCTTCTTATTTCAAGAAGAACATTAGTTTGAGGTTTTTAATGTTCAAAGCTGCATAGAAGCCACCTCCGTTAGGAGTAAAAGACCAGCTCTCAGCCTGGCCCCCTCTCATCCCCCACTGTTTTTTTTTAAATACCAGTGTCCTCTAGTAATGTGCATTTTCATGTTCCCCAGCAATCATGTGCATATGTTAGATTATTAAATTAAAACAGCAGTTGTACATATGCAACATGAAAAAGTTTTCTTCCTGAAAACCCAGACATTCTAAATATCACTGAAACTCAGTAGGCATTGAGGACTGCAATACTACACTATTGAAAAATTATTAGAATTTGACATTTTACCTGTTTAACCCCCTTCTTTCTATTCCCCCAACAGTTCTGGAAAACAAGAAGTTTGCATCAGATATGCCGCACTGGTTCAGAAGCCTGCTGCATGTACTTGGGATAGAGGCTTCCATTGAAGCAATGATCAAGTCATTTTGCAGGAGCAAATGAATACTGGGATAATGACAAGTTATGCATCTATAGCTTTATTGAATATAAACATTAAGTTATTTTCCATTTAGAAACCATACCCATAAAACATGCTATCTGTACAATTATGGCACATTTATATATAAATTGTCATGACAAATAAATACAGCCTTTTAAATACAAAATGCCAAATAAAATATACAAGTAGAGTGAGTTTCAGTCAAAAATTTAACTCTGAATCAATGTACCAAAGTGGTTTTCTTCCTGTCCATAGCATTTCCTGGAACCTCTTAAAATCTACCTGATAAATTCAAGTCTATAAAAAGTGGCAGTTTCAGTTCACAGCTGTGTATGTAACAGTGATTTTTTGAAAGACAGTGATACTGAAAAATCACAAGTTCCTAATGAAATCAAGGTTAAGATACAAAAAAAAGTGATCCAATACAGTAGCCCAACCATACCTTCTCCCACGGCCTGTGACTAAAGGCAAAAGCCATGTGTTTATAACATACCTCTCCGCTAAAACCATTGTAATTTTACAATGGATCAATAAACATAAAAGTTACAATGTACAGAATGCAGTGTGTTTTGTCTCAGGGGAACTGCCCATAAAAGACAGCTACCCAAAGCACTGACCCCTACATAAGACTTGTCCCAGATGTGCCTCTTGTTTACAGGCTCAGATCTGCTAGGTGATCCTTGTTTTCACAAATTTAGCTCCCATGTCAAGTTTCCCACTGCTGTTTTTAAAGTGCTGTTTTAAAGTAATCACTGCATAAAGCAAACTATGTTTTTCAAGGGCTAGCACCTAGTCATCATGTCCAAAACTGACAGCACCTTAAAAATAGCAGATTAACTCACTTAGCTCCCTAGCCCAAGAGGATACATGTGAAGTATGCCCTACTTCTGACCATCTACGTTTTCCATCTGGAGTATGAATCTAGTGCACAGCATCCAGCTGTTTCATTTCCTTGTCCTGCTGATTTAGGGAAAGATGGGACTGGCAGTCTCCTCAAACAAGCTTTACAGATTAAAGAGACAGCCTTACTCAAACAACATATGATCTAAATACTACAGCTGTTCCCATAGATAGCTAATAAATATAATTAGCAACCAATCATTAGGTGTGGGTTTACCTGATTCAACCCAATCTTGCAGTCAGAGAAGTGCCCTAGACTGCATTTGTGGGCTACTTAACAGCCAGTGAATTCAGGCCTACAGTCTCTACAATCAAAAGTTATAATTAAATCTGGACAGATAGCAGAAATAAGGTAAATTGAGGACTCTTGTGGGAAGCCACCAAATATTAAAATTAACTACACTATTATGAGAAGAGTTAAAAATGACCTACATTCTGACTTGCCACTACATTTCACATTACTATAGCAGCTTTTTGGGTGTCCAGGAAATATGCATGTGGACAGAGACAGATATGGAGGAAAGTCACATCAATGACAACATGAAAAAGGTTATAACGTCTACCACTAAAGACCTCGTCTGAAACACAGAAGCTTTCTCTGGATTGTTCTTGATCCAACTGATGCAGCTGTAAATCTGAAGTGGCTCCATGAAGGAGTCCCTCACCCGCTTACAGTGTTTTCACCCACTTGCCAGACAGTGTCTATCACAGATTTTTCTTATTCCACAATAATAATGGAACTTCAAACATCCAGTGGAACAGTAACATTCCTACAAGCACAAGTTCCAGCCTCCTGCCATGGGACGGCAGCAGGGGACTCTCCACCTAGGGCAGAAAGCTGCTCAGCGAATACACCACACACTCTGCCAAGCCTGAGGCATGTTTTCTTGTTATGGTACATCATATATGGCAAAGGGTGGTTATAAGTTATACACAAGTTATTTCTAGAGAAAAATGTCCCTTAATGCCTATTTAACAAGAGGTAAGTTTCAGTACATAGATTTTGCTCCATGATATGTTTGACTACTACTGAGGTTCCCACTCCAGCCCTTGGAAGAACAAACAGGACGTTGTTAATGTCTAAAAGGAATCTTTAAAGAAACTACAAGTAGAGGAAGAACAAGCCTATCACTCAGGAAGATTCAAAGCCAATATTTAACATTAAAGACTTGCTGTACTGGATGGTGTGTCAGTGAGAGGTATATATTGGGGAGGGGATTAAAAATCACTCAAAGGTTCTACGGTGGCCTAGTGATTAAATTTGCTGAAGCTTTAATAGCAACACCTATTGTGTAAAAGCTAAGTTATTTAGATGATTTCTCGAAGTGATTAAATTAAGGCCACTTTCTTCCATAGCCATAAATAAATGGCCTCGTGTTGTAAGTGTATTTTTGTCAATCACGTTCCAGACCAACCACCCACTACATCGCTTTGGTTGCTTACCAGAGGGTACAATTTCCTTACAAGCCAATGAAAAAATATTTCTGCTAATGTGCAAGCTGCAATGTAGGCAGCACCACATGTCCACTCACATATAACTGTTCACAGATGCAGCAGCACACCTCCCACAAACTCTGGCTCCCTGCACTGAAGTAGTAAGTCGAAAGCATTCGCCTCTGTGCTTCATAATTGTCATTTGGTGAAACCATCTCTGCTCCCCCAGTATCCAGCTCATCAGTGGATGTAGGGTACGGCACATGTCTGTTTTATGATGAATGCATTCCTTCAAGGTTACATATTGAAAAGGTAGATTTAGTGGTATTCTGTGTTTCTGAAAGGCATACAAGTTTAAAGCACAAATGAAACCAAAAGAAAACCAACGTAACTTAATTTTTCCTCTCTGTGCTCAAAAATTTAGCTAGTTACATTTTGTGGAGAACTAGTGTGCAGTTTTCATTCTCCTTCAAGAGACTGGACATCACAGAGTCATCTTTGGCCTGTGTATTTTTCAAATAATAGTTTACTATCTTCCCATCCAGTTTGTACTGATGGTGAATGCTTTCATATGGCTTAAGGTCTAAGTCCAAGACTGAGAGTGAAAAGGTGAATCTTGATTTTGATGTTGGAACCACTGGCCTCTGCTCAGAACTGTAAATCAGAAGAAGATCAAATTCGGTAAAGCAAATAAGCAATGCATCCCCCTCCCTCCAAAAGCAATCCAACATTAGTGTTCATCTGTTATACATGATACAAATCTACCCATTACCTAATCATGAACCAGACAGACTTCAGCTGATGCTGCATTTGTCAAGTAATTGTGGTCTTAAGGAAAATACAGCTTTTTCAATCCAAGATGTGGTACAAAAAGAATTTTTTTGCTCATTTTTCTCCTTTCCCTATAAGTTTCCACTCAATTCATGCCAAACCTCTCTAAATTACTATACCACCAGTACTGCTGTGTGAATGAATTACGCAGAAGTTGGCCATCTGTCTCTCTCAAAGTTACTAACTAGTGAAATTTCCTCCCAAATTTTCTCCCCAAAAACAGAAAAACTGAGAACAGCTACCATCACTCCTTTTAGCCAAGACATGTATGTCTTGAACAAATATAGTCCTCAACAGGAATTGATGTATCAACACGGGCTTGTTGTACAACCCTCTCCTGTGTTATATGGGAGATAGTCAGAGAGAGCAGTTTCTAGGATTACTTTTACACATTTACTTCCTAGTGTGTTTTCTAGTCCTCTATACTAGTAAGTCAATTTTGTTAAGCTTTTTATCCTTGCAGGCAATTCTGACACTGATTAACCACTACACAGGTAATGCTTATCCCTTCAAGAGGTTACCACATCTACCCATATTTCTTTACTGGCCTGAGAGCAATGCCCATTTTACAATAAACATGTAAAAGCATTCTTAGTTTGACAGGAACAAAGTTGGTAGAGATTGCTGTGAGAATTCCACTATACATTCCTTCAAACTAAGATAATGAATTTAGTACGGCTCAAAGTGTATCACACTTTAAGTGAAGAAAACTTACTGGCAACATTTATAATTCTCCTAGCTGGTTGACTGTGTAGAAAATATACTGCTTACCAGTGAGTGATGAATGCCAACAGAGCAAGGGGCAAGATAAATGTGGGTCCAAAGAGTGTCCTGCTCACCTTGACCAGGGCCTTATCTGCCCTGGCCCCTGCCTGGTGGAATAGCCTCTCTGATGAGACCAGGGCCCTGAGGGACCTTAAGGAATTCCACAGTGCCTGCAAGACAGAGCTCTTCCACCAGGCCTACGGTTGAGGTCAGCTGCGGTCTTTCCTTCAATGCTGGCTTCCTTACTCCCCCTATCATTGCCATCTGAATTTATTATAACTATGTGGGTGGCTCTGACTATCCCACAGGCCCTGCTGAGGCTTATATGCCATAATAACTGCACCATCTGATACATATTGTTATCATCCATTGATTTCATGGGGCTGGTTTTATTCATAAGTATTGTTTTAGCATGGTTTTATTGTGGTTGTGCTGCAATAATGTGTAAGCAGCCCTAAACCTGGCTTTGCTGGGGAGGGCAGGATACAAGTTTAATAAAATAAAATAAAGTAAGGCAAGATGGTGATGGCTAATGTAGTCAGGCAGCAACCATGCTTACTATCACAAAGAGCCCTCAGTGTTACATCAGCCGAGGCTGTAGATGCAGCACCACGTTTACTTGCTTTTATTCAAAGCGACAATTGCCAAAAAAGCATGAACCTAAGCAGTACTACTTAAAATGCTGTATACCAAAGAACTTCCAAGCTGCCCAGCTCCTGCCGGTAGGAAACATGCAAAAGCAATCAGAATAAAGCTTTACATGATAGATTCAGATTTCCTTTACCGTTCATCCTGCAGACAAGGTGACAGAGCAATCATAATGGAACAGTCCTTCGCTGTCATTGCGACTCTGTACTGTTGAACCTGTAACAAAGGGTTGTTGAAAGAATGTATTTTAACAGGTAAAGACAAGGACTGTGATGAAGTCTTTGCGCTCACTTGCAAGCCAGCTTCAGTGTCAGCTGGCTGTACACAGATTCAGTCTGCAGTGGTCATGGTCAGCAGCCATTTTCATGATCACATACAACCAGCAGAGAGAAAACCTGACACACATTTGCCCACAGACGAGACTAAGCCCCCTAATTCCACCTCCACAGTTGCTCCCAAACTGCTTCTGGAAACATAAATGCTTCCTTACATGGGGCTGGATTTCCTTTGTGTGGTTGCATCAAATAAGTGACACCTGCCCTTTGAAAGGTTTACTGCTTCCACAGGAGCAGGGGCAACCACATCACTCCAGGTACATGCAAAGGTGATATTCTTTGCCAGCCCCATTCTTGAATTTTCAATGGAGAAAGGAGATGGATATTTTGATTACCGTATTTTTCGCTCCATAAGACGCACTTTTTTCCTCCTCAGAAGTGAGGGGAAATGTCAGTGCGTCTTATGGAGCGAACGCAGCGGTAGCGGGGCACGGAGCCGGGATGCCGGGGCCGGCTGGGATGCTGCCAGCCAGCTGGGGGGTGGGTGGGAGGCCCCTCCCATCCACCCAGCGCAGTGGCAGCGGGGCATGGAGCCTGGCAGCCCCGGGAGCCGGCTTGGGTGCTGCCAACCAGCTGGGGGGGGGGAGGCCCCTCCCATCCGCCCACCGCAGTAGCAGCGGGGCACAGAGCTGGGCAGCCCCAGGAGCCGGCTCGGGTGCTGCCAGCCAGCTGGGGGGTGGGAGGCCCCTCCCAGCCGCCCAGCGCAGCGGCAGCGGAGCATGGAGCCTGGCAGCCCCGGGAGCCGGCTTGAATGCCGCCAGCCAGCTGGGGGGGTGGGAGGCCCCTCCCAGCCGCCCAGCGCAGCAGCAGCGGGGCACGGAGTCGGGCGGCCCCAGGAGCCGGCTTGAACACAGCCAGCCAGCTGGGGGGGGGAGGCCCCTCCCAGCCACCCAGCGCAGCGGCAGTGGGGCGCAGAGCCGGGCAGCCCCGGGAGCCGGCTTGGACACCTCTGTGCTGCCATCCCAGGCAGCGCAGAGGAGTTTAAAGACTTCCCTGCCCGGCTTCCAGGGAATCCCTGGAAGCCCAGCGGGGGGGGGGTGTCTTTAAACTCCTCTATGCTGCCTGGGATGGCAGCGCAGAGCACTTTCAAGACCCCCCCGCCGGGCTTCCAGAGAGTCTCTAGAAGCCGGGCGGGGGTGGGGGAGGTCTTGGAAAGTGCTCTGTGCGGCCCTGCCCGCCTCCCAGCTTGCCATCGGGGCAGGGAACGTCGGCTCGCGCCATCCCGATGCGCCCTCCATAAGACAAGTTTTTAGAGTAGGAAAACAAGATTTTTTCTTGTTTTCCTCCTCTAAAAACTAGGTGCGTCTTATGGAAAGGTGCGTCCTATGGAGCGAAAAATACGGTACTTACAGAAGCAAACAACCCTTCATTTCCTACTGAGCCTTACAACAAATATACAGATACCAAGGTCTGTAGTAAAGTGGCAAATGTTTAGTTTCTGGTGCATTAAAAGTTTAGTTTCTGGTGCATTAAAAGCTTTTCACAATCAATCTATGCATCATCGTACCACCATAGATGGTTCTCCCCCCATTTTGTCTTTAAAATAACTCTCAGGTTGAGAAAGGCTAGCTTCATGTCACACAGTGAACTTCATGGCAGAGCGGGGTTTCAAGCCTGCTTTCCCATGTCTCAGCCTAACACTCAACTACACCACACTGGCTCCATGACAACAATTAAATGCTAGACGATTAATACTGGTTATAAAGGGCAGGTCAGTGCTTCTTTGGGTACAAGCTGGTCTAAACAGAGTACTAACCTTAGTGACCAGTTTTTAAAACATACATTTACTTATCTGGAAAAGTGGTTGGCCAGTTATATAACCTAATTAAGAACTGCTCACAGATATTTCACCAATATTATATCATTGCCACTTCAAGAAAACTGCTATTTAAGTATCAATACTTATAGATTGCCAGTATTAGACTCTTAGGGTCGTTGAGAAGACTTTTACGATTCTGAAGTTACAAGTACCATATCACTGCTGTATATCCAAAAGCACAAATTGATACAAAGATATGAGAATGGAACTTCAGCACTTTAAAAAAAATACCTTTCTCAATGCATATTCTACTGTTCCATCATCGTCTGTTGAGAGGTCTAGCAGCTTTTCATAGAATGATTCATTATAAGGCCCATCTATCTGCAGTGTGCTCCTAATTGAAAACAAACATAGATTGGAGAATAGATCTAGTTATATGACACCTAGTGTGTCAAAACTATCTTTAAATAACTGCTTCAACCTTGTTTCCTTTACTGTTTCACATTTGATTGCTAAAAGAACAGTTTTTACAAGCAAGGCTGTTCTGCCCCCTAGTGGTCTCTGTCTAAATCACAAGAAGCAACAGTGCCCATTCTGCAAAGAATATGTTACAAAACAAGACATGCACAGAATATGGCATTTTGTCCTCGGACATATGGTAACTGCAAGGTGAAAAATACAATGAGCAAGAATAATCTGATTTTAATTTGTCAAACAAAGACATGTACGCTAATCATTTTTTAAACCACAGCTATCTATATATATAAGCTTTTTAGATATGGTATTAATTCGAGTAAGTAAGTAAATTGTCATATTGGTCAAGGGGAAAGGCAAAATACAAGAAATGTTTACAACTGGATAAGTATTTGTCAACAGAGTTCCAGAATACAAGAACTGCCCTAAGTAACAACTCCATATACTTTTTTACCTCTCTTTGGGAAACTCTTCCAAGTATTGCTCTACTCTGTTGTACAATGGATAAATGCCCTCAATGTCCAGCAAGTCCAACATCTGCACCTGAAGTGTTTTGTAGAGCAGGCAATCCCTTTGCAAACCAGAGGTCTCCATTTTATTTTTACCTGAAACAAACATGTTTTCAAAACATTGTAAGAACATTAATCTCTGCAATAAAATGGCAGAAGAACCAGTTTTAAGTGTTATATTCTGGCACAGGGATCCCAAATGTGGTGCCCATGGGCACCCTGGCATGTGCCAGTACTTTCTCTGGTACCTGCCAAGCTTTTTAGAAGATGAACAGGACCATTGTAAGACAAGGCTTGCTGTTAGCTGCCCTCATTCTAACGAAAGGGCTTTCTATGACTGCAATAGGATCAAGACTGGTAAGCACCCAGGCTTTCCTTAGTCCGTGTGTGGGTCCTTTACATTTTCATTATTTTTATTCCCCCTTCTCTTTCTCTCTTCATGTCCTTTATTCCCTACTGTGATTCTTTTGCAAAACAAGGGAGGAGGCATCCCATTTGGCTCCCCGCCCCTGCGGCAGCCATTTTGGGTTGGCGCTTTTCACCTTTCAGAATTCCAAAGGTGCCTGCAGCCTCAAAAAGGTTGGGGACCCCTGCCCCAGCACATATTGTTCCCTTCCACAAAATCTGTAGCACAAGCCATACTAGACTGCACACAACAATACAGAATATTTAAGAACTTGCATAATGAAACATTTATCCCAACGACCCAAGTTAATAGCAACACAGCAGCATGATAGAAGGAAGCAAGAAAGTTGCAAGTCATAATTAGCAAGAAGCTGCCCTCTTCACCACTGCAGTCTGATACACACACACTACTTTTAAAATGTGCTTAGAAAAATAGGCTATGCAAATTCAGTAACACGAGGCACGCACGGTGTACCTTTGCATATGCAAAAATGCATGCTTTGCTACCAAGCATCAAGACTGAGAGCACAGCAAATCAAAACAAGAAAGGCTAATAATTTCCGGTGGGAAGTATACTGTTGAGGGGTAAGGAAATTAGGATAAAGTAGCCTCACTTCACCAAAATAGCAAACTTAATTTGAACTTGAGTTCTATATGGGCAGCTCAAAGTGAGAAAGTTCTAACCGTTTTTTATAAGCTCTTTAGTGAAAGCACTGGCTTCACAGTAACTCCTTCCTTGTGAGGTAGGAACAGTCTTCATATCCCCTGCTTTGCAGTCATCTGTGCTACTCAGCAGCGTCGTCGTGATTACATGGATTAATTCTTTCAGAATCGTCCTTGTACAATGAGGCCCACTGACCAGGCCGTTTGAAGGGAAGAAGAAAGGCTTCAGGTGGCAAGCAAGTTCATTCAAGTCAGAGAGTGAGTCCTCGTTATCTTTACAGCCATAAATTAGCTCACCATTCTGTTGAGGAAAGGGGAACAGGCATTACACCTCTGCCACATGTTGAATGCTGTGCTTTAAGTACCATTGAGGAATACAGACTTCGCATGCTTGTGGTGCTGTTGCTTGAATGCAGACTTTCAACATGAGGAATTTAGAATCAAACCATTCTCAGGTGTGAAGCGCACTAAGAACCTTCAGCAACTCACTACTGCTCTGAGTAACCTACCTCACATGCTCGCTACAAGGCTAGAAGTCCCTCAACAGGGAACTAGGAAGTTTGCCAGCAGACCTGGGTCTAGGAAGCTGGGTAGCCAAATGGCTGAAGAGTCACAGTGGGTGTGTATGAGTGTGTGTAAGTCTGGAGGGAAGAAGCGGTACATGGATAAGAGGGTCCTTAACCCCTCCCAGGCAGATTACATTTCTCAGCTCCTTCCTCCCAGCCATGGCAAACATGAACAACTTTTTTCATTTATTTAGTGCATTAAGCCCAAGAGCCACAGCAACTAACTTGAATCAGAACCTCTGTTAGGGGATAATGTAAAACTCCCACAACTTCTCTGCTCCAGGGGGCATCCTCTCCCTGCCACACTTCAACCGTTCAGTAGCAATCAAAGGTCCCAGACTAGATCCAGTGCCATTCCAGCCTAAGCTCCTTGGGAAAAACGGCCAGACACTAACATAGTAGAGGGACAAGAGACTTGTTTCACAGTTAAGTGGAATACAATCTGCCACATCATAGAGGAAGAGCTTAACAGCTTCTAAGAAGAATAATATTTAATAAGCTGCTTTATTAAACAGCTTGACACCCACTGACATCTATGAATTGGTTTCTCAATAAATATTTAAGGAAGCTAGTCTCTTCTCCCCTCGGGTTTGGTTTTATTTGAAAAATCAATACAATGCACAGCATCAAGTCATGGCTAAATTTAAAATAAAATCTCTTGAAACTTTATTTTACTTTTTCATGGCCCCTGTCCACAACACCAATGGGCTCTGCGATTTCCAGTGGGATTTCCAAAAGGTCCAGAGCTAGGATATAGAAGCAAAAACCTCTCAACAGCAGCTTGGAACTCTATATGCCTCGAGGGGAAGAGTCACACCTTGCTGCCCAATTCCTTCTAATATACAGAAATACACAGAGCAAGTCAAAGGCACCTGTTTGTGGGGGAGGTAGGTAGGTTGTCTGAATGGTAAGCAACCCTGAATTCAGCACACTGAGACGTGTGCAGCAGTGTCTAGGGAAACCTCAGAATCCAGAGAGCACTAAGCAGGACTTCTAGTGACTGGGACAGAAGGGGTTATAGCTAGTACATCACAGGCACACTTAAGTTTTCAGTGAACCTAGGTCTTAGTTATCGATGTCTACACCACACCCTAATTTAAATGTCCCTGGAAAGAAAAAAAATGATTTCCCAGATCCTGTTGACTTACACCACTTAGCATGGAATAGGATGGGTCTTGAAAGAACATTTTTTTAAAAATGAGCTACATCTATAATAGGAGACAGTCTATCTTCCCAGTTAGATCCACCATTAATTTTTGCTACCCAAAGAGGGACATCAAAAATTGTATTTCCATGACGCTTTTTTTTTTTACTTCCATAGAAGATATTAGTTCACTGAAATCTCTTTGGGGAATAAGATAAAGATGTACATGTCTAGAAGCACCATTATCTATCCAAGATTGTTCGGTGCATTTTTAAGCCTGACAATTTATCACCTAAGGCCTGAGGACTGCTGCTGCCTGGGTTAAGCATGCCAGCAGAAGGTTGGGGGGAGGGGGCAATAGGCATGATGAAGAACAAAAGCAATGTCGTACCTTAAATATTTTTAAGTTATTCTGAGCCTCTTGTAACAGGCTTCTCAAGGCAAAGTGCATTCGCTGTTTATTTCTAAAGGAAAAGCATATGTTAAATAGATCCCTATGTTATAGAAAGACAAAAACATTCTCGTTCCTTTTGCCTTCTACTCTGAAACAGCCTCCCCCTTGTTAATCCACCACCAGAAACACTCTACCTCTTCTGGAAGCTTCCTCCTCAAGACAAGTTTCTTCAACAGAGCTTGGGCAGCCTTATTCTGCCTCAGCAGCCCTTCTATTTACCATGACACTCGCTCACCTCTTGCTATATCCTTGTATAGCTCTAATGCCCACCAGATAGAAAACTCTCAAGCTGTTCTTTGAATTCAGTCAGCCCCTATTACACAGATCTCCAACACTTAATAAAGCAGGACACAAACAAATAAAAAAATATATAAATATAAAAATTTATTACCCTGAGAAGAGATCTAGTGGGCAGTATTTACTAAGCCGCTTCCACTTTCCTTTTGCTACCTGCAAAAGCACAACACATACAGAATCTCAACCATTCATTCACTTACTCCTTGAAACATCTTTCAAAATGCAAACAGGGACCATTTTTCAGTTCTTGAGCGTTTAACTGTATGCAGAAGGTGTCCAAAATAAGACTGTTCGTTCTATCATAAGATTCCAACTAAAAAATTAAACACACATACAAAAAGGACAAAGTGGACAGGTTCTCCAGAGGACAGAGCATTACCTTTAGATGTTGATGCATGCAGTAACGGCATACTTTGTGTTTTATCTCTTGCGAAACATGGCTGGAGAATGGAAGGAACCCACATTTGGGCTGCAAAAATATTAAATATATGTTAAGATATGCCTATTTTTAGCCATTTAAAAGGAAGCACAGGAAAACATTTCTATGACCGACACCCCCACCCCATCCCCTGTCCTTACTCTTGCTCTGCTATTAACCAAGCCTAGGAATATCCATATCGTGCATCTAAAAGGAACCTTACTGGTCATGAATTTCACCTGCTGTTTAATAAACCCAACATGTAGGTGGTGATTTTTTAGACTGACCTGAGCAACTGAGTTCTTCAGTTCTATAATGCAGTCAAATATGTATGTGTCCAAGCGGTCATTACATAGACATCTTTTACATAATCAAGGAGTACCTTCTTTCTTGATTAGGATCACTCTTTGTAGCCCTGATTTCTACCTCTGACCTCCATTTTTCCCTCTACAGCAGACCACATGAGCCAACAGTTTAGGCACGCTATGACGTCCACATGACTCAGAACCTTGTACAACTTTAAGCAACTAAAAGATGCAGAATATATAATATATAGTAACTAGGTGACTACTGTAAAGAAGAGGCCTTAAGTATCAACTATGCCAAGACCAAATTGATGGTCTTTATGGAAAAGCCTCACAAGTTTAAGTGGTCCATAGGCGGAACTCCTACAGAGGAATCCAGCACCTTCAAATATCTAGGGATAACATTCAGTGAAACTTTAACCTGGAGGGCTCATTTGGCAATTACCAGAGCCACAGTCTTAAGATCCATAGGGGCTATTCTGAAATTTTATTATTCAAAAGGAGGATTCTTGATTGACCCAGCTCTGAAACTATATCAAAGTAAGACAGTTCCCCAATTTTTGCATGGTGTAGAGGTTTGGGGTTAGAAGGATAGTCTGGTTACAAGGCTGGAAATTATCCAAAAACCACTTATTGAGGAGAATTCTAGCTTTACCCAGAGGTACCCCTGCACCCCGATGCGAGCAGAACTCAGTTTGCCCTCAATCAGGGCCAGTGTTCATGTAGCCCTGTTAAGATCTTGGAGAAAGCAAAGCAGCGACACCACCAATTTACACTGCAGGCAATGTTTTAAACTGATGATGCAAAATGATGCCGACATGCTAGCCTGCTGTAACAACATCCTGCATTGCTACTCCATATCAGATGACACCCAGGTTGTCCCCATAGCAAGTACCAACATTCAGGACTGGGTGTTTAGGTGTGATGTTGTATCAGACAAGCAAGCAATCTCCCAGTGCAAATTCTCACCATAGTTTAAACACTTTAAAAGGGATCATGTCAGAGCTTAATACCTGGTCAGTATTCTCTTCCATAACCTCAGAATAGCTTTAACCTCCCTTCAGTTTCAAACTATGCCGATGGCTTTGTTGGCTGGATGTTATTCCCTAATACCATGGGCCTCTCACCTATGTATTTGTGGAGCGGTTCCAGAGGATCTAACTCATTACACCTTATTTTGTCCTCTTTACACAGAGCCCAGACCTAAATTTCTCTGAGCATTTCTAAAGGGCCTAAATCTTTTTTCAGATCCAGAGAAGCTGTTTTTCCTACTATCAGACACCAATCCTGATGTTTCCTACAAAGTGTCACTCTTTGCTTTAGCAGCCAAGAAAATCCGAGCTAAAGCTTTTTTTAATCAGGGTGTTTAACATATTTAATTACTAGCTTCTTGGACGTCAGACTGTTTTAAAGTCATTTTAATTATTTTAATATTTTGTATGACAGATTGTGATGGCCTCTGGCTACAAGCAATAAACTTTATCACACAGAATATATAGTGCCACTGTCTTTCTGAAGTAAATAAACAGCCACACTTGTTTGTGCTATCTACACTTTAGGGAAGCTTGGGGCTTTCAACTTCCAGGAAATAAACCTGTAGAATAGCACAGGAAAATGATTCCACAGGGGGACTGAAGAAATAAAAAAAAAACCGCCCTGAAAAGTGGGGCACACACAGAATTCATTTAGCCCATATTTTGCTAAACTGATGGCCACAAACACAGACTGGGTATACATCAACAGATGTTTAAACCAGAGCCAACTTAAAAAAAATACTTGTGTGATACTCACTTTTATCTCTACACAAAGTATAGGTCGATGTTCAACAAAATGTAGCCTGGTGAGGTTAGGAAGGCACATAGCATAGCCACTAAGAGCATCCATGTCTTTATCACAGCGAGACTCTGTGGATATAAGGAAAAATATCAGTTTGAATTCCTGCAACTTTATAAGCATTACAAATAAAATACACACCCAGATTCTAAACATCTAAAACATCTAAACTTGCCAGCCAGAAGTCATACACAAAGGTTTTGACAGATTTTTCAAGAAATTTCAAGGGAATCGCCCCTGGACATGAGATGATGTAATGATCAAAGAAAGAAGTAAAGGCAGACAGAAATCCTAATGTTGTTGCCCCCGAACACAGATACTGCAGCTTGTTTTTGTTGTTTTTAAAACGATGTAAAACAAGGAATGATCTGAAGGAAGAGAGTGCATTTGTTAGTGATAATTTATGTCTACATACAACGTATTCTCAATTTTTAAAAAATGTATTACTAATGTCCACCTTTAATATGACACACTGCATGTATTATGGTAATACCCTCCTGAGAACATGTATTCAGCAGCAACTTTAAGACCAACGAAGTTCATTTTGTCAGATACAAGTAGGAATGAAGATCCACCGGCCCTTATATCTAGGTCAGAAGGCGGGAGGGTGTTACAAAGAAGGCCCAGCTGCAGTCAGGACACAGAAGTACCTGACTCTAACAGGGCCTCCTTTGTAACACCCCTCCCAGATTCTGACCTAGATATGACTGATAAATGTTCATTCCTATTTGTTTCTGGCAGAGTGAGTTTAACTCATAAACCTGCAAAATTGTGTTGGTCTTAAAGGTACTGCTAGACTCAAAATTAGTTCTAATATTACAGAACAAAACAGCTACCCACCAGAGATGTTTTGCAAGGCTTCAAATTTTCTAGAAATTTTACTCCTAGCCACAACCACATGGACACTGCACTCTATTAAGGTAATAAAAGCAGGGATCCACAAGGATTTGCAGAAGACATCTTATTTTCACCTCCCCCACTATTTCCCCTTCCCTGAAAGCCCCTATAGCCTTTCTCCTTTTCCTGATCCCTTCTCTCCTTCCCATCCACCAGCCAACCTACTTTTATCTGCCCCTCTGTTTTCAAGCATTCCCTCCTTCCCTCTCTCTCCCTGGGAAAACTCTGTTGTGTTGTGCAGGCCAAGAGTCTGAGCAGGGTTGAGCTGTGTGGTGGAGAACCCCCTCGGACCTGCGGGGGCACCACACTTTCCCCTGAATTTCCTCGATCCCTCTCTATGGCAGACCCCATATCCTCACCTTTCTTTGCTTTCTTATCTCCTTCCCACCCACAAGCCAACCTACCTTTTACCTGCCACATTTTCACCTATATTTTATTATTTACTCTACACTTGCCAACAATGGGGACCAAACACAGCTTACATCATTCATTTTATCTTCACAACAACCCTGTGAGGTGGGTTAAGATGACTGTGCAAATGGCTCCGGTCACTCAGTGAGCTTCCCCCCTGCATTTCTTCCTCCCTTCTCCCTCACCCCTTCGCTCAGTCTCTCTCTTTCCTCGTCCCCCCACCCCTTCTCTCACTTTCTTTGTTCACCCACACCTTCTCAAACTTTCTCCCTCACCCCAAGCCTTCTCTTTCTCCTCCTTCTCTTTCTCCTCCCCCCATCACTCACTCAGACCCCGGCTGTCTAGGAGAGGCTGCAGTGATGAGGCTGGCAGTGGCAGTTCTGCATGAGCACAAAGAGGTTTCCTTGGGAGGGGTTAACCCCGTCCTCCATTTTTGGTCAGTTTTTATATTTTCTACAAACCTGAGGGTTCCCCAAGTTTGAAGGAAAATCTCCCTTCTCCCACCTGGCCCCGATCTGCAGAGGTGGCCAGGTTCAGAATTAGGTATATTGATAAAGTCTGCCTAAAACTCATGGGCTCTCAAACGTTTTCCTGATCTATCCTCTTCAGAGTGCAGCTAGACAATCAAAACCCATTTTTGCTTTGTGGCTGAGGTTTGCTTTACTCACTAAAAGTGAGAATGCCGCCTATTTAATAGGTTTTTCGACAAATACAACCAAATCCCTACAGAGCAGTAGAAAGATCTCTCTTCAGTTCAAGTTGATGATTAGGTAAACAGTCTAGTATCCCCTACCTTGTAGCAAGGCACACCAAAAACAACTCTTGAAGAGTGTATAATGACAATTACAAAATTAGGCCCAGAGGACTTAGTTTCAACTGTAACCTACTCAAAACCAGTGTGGTATAGTGGCATGCTGCTGGGCATGAAAGCTCAAATCCCCACACACCTCACTTGGCCTCAGGCCATTCACTCTCTCAGCCTAATCTCCCTTACAGAAGTTACCATGAGGTTACAAATACTGCTCTAAGCTCCTTGAAAGGAACAGGAGGCACAAATGCAGAACAAACCGCTTATGCTCAGCACACACAAAGCCTCTATATTACTTACTGCAGGAGGCCAACAACCTATTGTGTAGCCCTTCCCCAAAGCAGTGTATGAAATGCAAGAAAAGTGTATTTCACTCAAGTTAATTTATAAGTAGACAGAAAGATGTTTTCCACCCAAAGCTTTCTACATTACAACATACTGAGCCAGTGTAGTGAATGTCTAAAACTGAAGAGACTTGAGTTCAAATCTCCACTCTGCCATGAAGATCACATGATTCAGAATTGTTGAGAGGAATAAAAAATAAATGAGAGGATAAAAAAAATACAAAGGCAGAACCATGCAAGCCACACTGGAAGAAGGGCAGAATAAATGTGATAAACATTCAGTTTTAATATTAATTTTGAAGGAATTCTCCAGTTTACTGCAGCTACAGGCAGTTATCGTCATTGTCACAGCAATCAGCGCTTTAAGGAAGACACAGTCCAATGGAATATTTCTTGAGAAAACTGAGGTTTTAATTTACATTGTGCCCTGCTGCATGACATGGAGCTAATCAGATGCACAGGGCTAGGTGGAGTATTCTATCCAGAAAAACTGGAATTGCCAAACTGTTTCATAACCATAAGAGCATCTGTAGTATGCTGCTGTGAAGCAACAGTTTTCCAGCACTAGAGTAGTGCATTCAGCTAAAGCTGAACCAGAAAAAAAAAATGCGGAAAATTCCTTCTCGGTATTTTTTTTTGGGGGGGGGGGGGTTACCATTAAAAAATGACAGCAATAAAAGGGAGCCAAAAAAGTGGATCCCAAATGTCAATTTTTTGCGGCATTATTGGGGGCCGCTTTGGCCCTGACTCCATTTTCCCCCTCTCTCCCCCCTTACTTACCTGCTGGCTGAGTCAGACTGCCAGCGCCTGGCCTCTGCGAAGACCACGGACTTCACAGAGGCCATGGGGTGATCAGATCCACCCTGCTTGCCAGTTCCCGCCTCCTTGTGGAGGCGGAGCCAGCAAGCAGTGGGGATCGAACTCCCCAGCAGTGCAGAACTATGCTGGGCTCAGCACTCAGCCACATATTCTTCAAGTTTGGGTTTAATAAACCCCAAAATTTTCAAATTATTCGAAAAGCCAAATATATATATTTGGCTTTTCGGATTTTTCAAAAAATTCTGGATTTTTAAACCCAAAAAATACTGGGGGAGGGGGGAAGCTGCACAGCCCTAACCAGCACCAGTAGCTGTTATGTTTAAGAAAAGAGGTAAATAATTTATCCCACCGAAAACAAGTCACAATGTCTGCAATAATCAGAGGGACTACAATTTAGCCAGCACAAAATAAACATTCAAATATCCAGCTGAATCTTACTCTTGCAGAAAGATTTAGGGCGTTCCAATATTTTGCATCCAAATGGAGAATGAGCCAGCTTCAGCCATCATATAACAGGCCATTGTATTATGATTTTTCTAAATCCTTAATGAGGGCAAGGTTAACTCAGGACAGGTTTATTTTTAAAGCGATTCTGTGTTATCATGGTCCTCACTGCCTTTCCAAAACATTACTTTAACTGTTTACCAGTATGCAGGCTTCAAAGTTTTCTTTAGAGAATAAGATTTGAATGTGCACATATACAATGTCCTACTTTCCCATAGCAAAAAAAAAAAAGTACCAGAGAGATGGGTGACCACATATCCTAGGGGAGACCTAACTTCTAACCTTTCACATTCTTACATCATGGAATAAGGAATACCTCATATATATCCAAAGGCTTGTCCAGGTGATGATTTAAAGAGAGGTAACAAACATAATCTCTGAAAGCAAAGCTGGTTGTGTGCAGCACCTTTAATCTGTTACCCTGTTACACAAGGGGAAGACCCAAATTTATTCCTAAATAATCTTACAGAACAATCTCAGACTTTCAGCCTTGCAATATACATCCCTACATAATCCGCGAACTTGAAACACAGGCTACATACAACCTGACTGGTAGTCAGAGGCCATCTGAAACCAATTTTCACACACTCATCAGGCCTCAGATTGCTTGAAATGAAGGGCCAGAGATCAAATGCCTGCCAAAATAACTAGGATGGGCCCATACATCCGGATGAAGCCTTGTTTAAGATACAGCTCCATTTGGGAGGCTACACGTAGCACTACCACTCTGCTGCATTCCAAGCCCCCAATGCGGTCTTCAGAGCACAGGGACTCCTCATGCTGGAGACAGCAAATGTGGCTATTTATCTCTCACTTAGAAGTGGAGAGGGGAGAGGTAGCCCCATGGCTACCAAAATTATAAGGCAGCTGAGTGGAGGTCTGTCTTTCCCCTTTCTCTTCATTCATAGTACAAGTAAGAAGGACTTGCGGAGTTTAAAATAATTTCATTTAAAAATAACCTTTCATTTTTAAAAAACTATTAACAATCACAAGCAAGAGGAACATTTTATGTAGCAGTCATATCATTATTTAAGTTCCTTACCTGGCCGCTCTGCCTGGATCTTTAAACAAAGCTGTCTTACAAAGTCCAAAGATAGGTGCACAACCTCCTAAAAAAATAACCATTTCACAATTACATTTTTATCAACAGCAGCATGTCCAGAGAAATAATAATTTCAGTAATGTTTTTACAAGCTTTTATTTTACATGGAGCCACCTTGATGTTCCTTTGAATGGATAAAAAAGTATGCGAAAGTGTAAGTAACAATAGAGTCTAGAAACCAATGTTCCATTCCCCCCACCCCCTTCTATTCAACTTTTACAGGAAAATACTAAGAGAGATCATGTGGACATTTGGAGTGAGGAGTCATCAATACACAGATGAAACCCAACTCTATTTCTTCTTTTCCAATGAGTCAGATGAGATAGGGATGTCCTGAAACTTTACCTGGATGCAGCAATGAGCTGGATGAGGGCTAATAAACTGACACTCCAGATAGATAGCACCGAGGTGCTGATGGCTAAAAAGACCACTCAGCATTTCAAGAGCCAGCCAGTTCTGGACAGAACGGTCCTCCCTCCCAAGGAGCACAGAGGCAGCTCTGGAGTTCTGTTTGATCTGGGCCTGCAGACGGAGGTACAAGTCTTCTCTGTGCCTTGCAGCAAGCTGGCTGGCACACCAGCAGCAGCCCTTTCTTGAGAGGCAGGTTCTGGCCACAGCCATCCACATCCCAATTACATCCAGGCTAGACTATTGCAAAGTACTTTACATAAAATACCTCTGAAGGCAGTCTGCAAGCTGTGAGAATTACAGGAACCACATCTCAATAGCTGGGAATGAATTTCACAGACTACTGGTTTGCCTTCAGGGACAGTTCCAACTGATGGCTATCTTCTATCAAGTCCTACATTGTCTGGGACAAGGGCACCCAAAACGTTCAGCAAATTCTTTCTGCCAATTCATGTCATCTTTAGAGGCCTTGCCCTATGAGCCCCAACTCTCAGGCATGAGGTAGGTAAGCAAAAAAACTTTTGCTGTGGTGATCCCTCCTTACTAATGTTCTTCATTTCAAGACACGGGGTGGGGGTGGGTGGAATGCAATTTAACCAACGGCTTGAGGAAACACAAATGTATTTGCCTGGCACCTAAAACAGCAATTGGCACCGGATTAACACTTATTTTCCTAAGCCTTTGGATAAATCATTCTCTATCCCACCTCAAGCTAGTACTCTATCTGATGATTTAATATGTAAATGTACTGCCGGTTTCAAGCCTGGCACTGCTTTTTTAAAAAAGACTTGTATACTTTTATCCAATGGATGAGCTGCTTTAAATTGTTTAAACTCTTGCTCAGGCACATTTTTATTGTTTTAAGTCAAAATCCTGGCAGCAACTGGCACCAGAGTTAGGGTTGTTTGTTTAGAAATAAATAAGTAAAAACGTGTGTCTTTTAAAATAAACAGAATTTTGGGAGGAAATGAGATGGGCAGGAAAACCTGGTGAGCACCTTGAGGCATCTCTTGATGAAGGGAGTTTGCCTAAGCCAGCGTCTGATCAGCAACACAGCCAGGGAGGCATGGGAAGGTCTTCCTTGGTACTGGGCAGCAGTTAACTGAACCCTGGCTGCTACACAGCGTGGGGAGATGTTGGTGGTGCTCAGCACAATGCTGCCAAATAAAGTGTTAAACAGGATTGCTCCTCTTGCTACTCTCATTTGTGAAAATAAATAAATAAACATGTCAGCACTAAAAAAAGAAAAATAGTTTTAAAAACTAAACTTTCAGAATAAAAAAATCACCTCCTTGGTTTTAGCTGGTTTTTTATGTGGGATTCCGAATTGTCAGGAGGGCTCCCTCAGCGATGCTACATTCCAGCTATTATCTATCAACCCTTTATTCGCAGCATCAAAAGTTCATACCATCTGGCACAGCATATTAAGCACAATTATAGGTTTTTCTCATTTTCCTTTTCTTCTCTCTTCCTACAATCTATCTTTCTGGCCACAGCTCCAGCACTTGAACATCTATTTTCCTCAGTTAATATTATCAGCCAGAAGCAAGTGGCACCAGCATCATGAGTCATCAGTATTAAATATTCTCACTGAAGGATAAGAGAACAGGACGATAGGAGGAGGCCCTGGTGGTGTTCTCTCTCTGCCTTGAAAGGGCAGGGCTGATAATCCTTTCCACTGCACTGAGGAAACTACAGTTTTCAAACATATATAACTGCTGTGGAGTAGTCAGCATAATGAATGTTTATGTACAAGCTTGATACATTTTGATTCTTAGTTGGATAAGGATGTAGGCAACAGATGGCAAAGCTGACACAGGAACATTTAATAGTTAATTCACTTCCCTTATATGCAAATCTCAAGTGTTTTCAACGGGACAGTATTTTAACATTAACAAATAAAAAGAAGTTTAATCCTCTGTCGTCTGCTAATGGCTAGACCCTTCCATAGCAAATCTAGCTCCGTAAAGACCAAATTAGGCATTATGTTTTTTAACAAGTCAAGTCTGAATACACAATGTCTTTTCCATGAATCCTTTTCACCTCAACATTTTAAGGTCAGTGAGACACAAGATTTAGATTTTTTTTAAAAACTATTATGGTGAACTATTTCCTATACTTTTCCTCTCAACTGAAACATAACCTATAATGATCAGGTAATATTGTTTTGTAGCTGAACAACAGAGAACATCCTCCTCCTGCAGCTATCCACCAACTCTTTTGTGTTAAAGATGTAAACATAATATGTCTGAAGATATCAAAAGGAGCTTCTGTGCTCGATGAATAGCCATTGTTCTACGCTCTGTAACCTGAAAGTTAAGCATGAATACTCCCCGCATTCTTTGTGCAAAATCCCAGCCACCTTGACTACTTCACAAGGAAACAACGGTTAGACAATATCACAAAAAACAAACAAACAAAAAAGCATAGTTACCCCATAATGAACATACTTCTCCCCAAAAAACTGCTTCATAATGTGCTTGCCAAAGTGTACGATATTCTGAAGCTGGTGAAAGATCTCTTCCGGTGTCTAAAAAAATTAGATTAGATGTTCAAACAGGGCACAGCACTAACAGGCAATATCTGTTACATTCAACTGACTTAAAAACAAGGGGCTATCAACCAATGTGTAAAACAAGGATACCTTAAACGTGCAAAGTCCACAACTTTTACTATGTACATCCAAGCAAAAGAAATCTATGTATCAGAAATTAATGTAAATGTATGTAATTTTTGAATTGATATTATTGCTTTTGTTATGACCTGTCTAGAGCAGGTTCAGGAGAAGCAGCATACAAACGCTCTAAATATCTGTCTTTCTGCATCAGCCAATGGGGACCACATGATTAAATAAAGGTAAAGGTCCCCTGTGCAAGCACCAGGTCATTCCTGACCCATGGGGTGACATCACATCCCGACATTTACTAGGCAGACTTTGTTTACGGGGTAGTTTGCCAGTGCCTTCCCCAGTCATCTTCCCTTTACCCCCAGCAAGCTGATAGATAATCTTTATTATGGTCAATGACCAGCAAGCTGGGTACTCATTTTACCGACCTCGGAAGGATGGAAGGCTGAGTCAACCTTGAGCCTGCTACCTGAAACCAACTTCCGTCAGGATCGAACTCATGTCGTGAGCAGAGCTTGGACTGCAGTACTGCAGCTCTGCGCCACGGGGCTCCTACATGGAGCTGCTCATATATTTGATAAAGATTCAGTATCACCACTGGGAGGGGGTTGTTTTAAAAATCCTGCTGGCACAGAAATGCTTGTTCAAAACAGATTTACAAAAGTTAGTAAGGAGTAATAAATTCACAGAGGTCCCAACTACACACTGGAGCTGTGAATTCACTCCTAAGTACCAGTTGCCTCAATATAACAAGCTGCAGTGTGCCAAAAGGAAAGATAGGGTACAAATCTTTTCTTTAATGATGATTTTTGCCAAGTTAGACCTGTGATTTGCAATTCTTAAATAATGCGCTGCCCGCAATCGATAGGGGAAACAAAAAATATGAAAGATTTTTAAAAATATATGCAACTAAAATATTCACCATTATACCCAGAATTGATATAACAAGATCTTTTTCTGCAAACTTCATATAGAAGTAATGTGTCAAACTTCTGTAACATCTACGATTTTTAGATAGGCCTTTTTCTCTTCTGCGGTGTTTGAGCCCTTCTCAGATTAAAATAATTTTATACACATGAAACTAGCAACAGTCTTTGGCAAGTTTATGTCTATTCTTACAAGGTACTTAAGGATTTGTTCTAGTCAATTCAAATAGTGATGCAAGATCACTACAAATAAAAATGCGATCATAAAAAAATGCAAATGCATTTGGAGGGAAGGGGGAAGCCATAAGATGCCGCTGTTCTGGGCAAGTAGGTATCTCAGAAGAACCAGCTAGCAGCTATACTTTGCTCAGGGGGGGGACGGGGACAGATGCATAGCGTCATCTATTCAATGAGTATAAAATACAGTGGCATATCCCCAGCAACTGTTCAGGTCTCCTTCTAGCCCAAAGCAGGAGCTTCCTAGCACTATACAGCATTCTAATCTGTGGCTTAGGGAAAGAAGGAAGTTTCAGGACAGAAGAAAAGTCACTTTGTTTACTTCCAACCTTCCCAAAGCTTGACAATATGTAAATATATATAATACATATGTTAATAGTGAGATTATTCAAAAGTTTAAGAAGCCTCATTGTTTCAATAAACTACTTATGGGCTATCAGCAGTGGAAGCTGTGAAAAAGATGGATAACAGACCCAGTATCAGCATAATACCCTTTCCTTGGGGGCCCATTAAACAAAGAGGCCTTCTCTTTACATGGAGTAGACCATGGGTGTCAAACATAAGGCCCAGGGGCTCTTAACCAGGCAAGCCAGCCAAGATAGCCACCTCGCCCAGTCCCGAGGTGTCAATGATCAAAGACTGTTAAATAAAAGAAAATACTGTAAGAGTGCTATTGTTTTATGCATGTTTGTATTTTAAGTAAAAAATAATATCACTGATTGGCTTTGCCTGTCTCTTCTATAAAGGTTTATCTCTGGTACCTGGCATTAAATTTTATGGTACACATGGCCCGGCCAAGTGACATTTATGTAATATCTGGCTCTCATAACAAATGAGTTCGACACCCCTACACTAGACAAAAAGAAATAAATGCTAGTATCTCACCTTGCTTCGGTTTGGGGGAAACTTCAAGAAGCGTAGGACTATGCAACGCTGAAAAGACAATTTGTATCACATTAGTACAGCTTTCTAATTTAGCTACCTTAAGGTAAATCAACAAATTCAGTAAAATTACTTTGAACAAATTAAACATCTCTTTCTTCATTTGTCAAGTAGGGATATACTCGCTGGTAATTCTGTGTTTTACTGCTTAGTTTCATTTGCATTACAAGTGACTATAAGAATGCAAGGATTGCGTTCAGATAAGTTCATTTAACTCAGAATCCCATCTGCCTTCTCTGACAAACAAAAAAGAGCAAGAGTCCAGTAGCACCTTAAAGACTAACAAAAATATTTTCTGGCTTCAATACAGCATCAAGGCAAGCAGATGGTACACAAGAATTTATCCTATAGACCAGACAAATGCAGTACCTAACGTTTTGAAAGTGTAACCCTGACTTCTCCAGGGAAAACATTAAACATACTTATACGCAACATATATTACTCCCTATAGCCGTGTTGGCGAACCTATGGCACGGGTGCCACTTCCGGCACGCGTAGCCCTTTCTGCCGGCACTCACGGTTCCTCCAATCCGCTGGCCTTTCCGGCTCTGCCCCACCCCGGATGGGGGAGGCTGTAGCCCAGGGGTGGGGAACCTCCGACATCATTGGCGGTGGCCCCCGGACTCTCCCACAGAAGCTGCCGCCATTGCTGCCGCTGGAGCGTGCGCGGCCAGCCAGGTGGGTGGGAGAGCGGGGAACAGAAGCCGAGCGCCCACACTCGGCATGGCTGGCGGCTTCTCCGGCGCCCTCTGGGCCTGTGCGGGCGGAGGGGCATGGCTGGTCGGTGGGTGCGAAGGAGGCGCCCTCTGCCCCACCCTGCTCGCCTCTCACAAGCCTGCCGCCGCGCCCCACCGAGTGGCAAATCCAAGGCAAAACCTCCCATGCATAAATGGCCTCTTTCTTTTTCTGTCTCCCTCTGTCCTTTTCTTTCTCTCCCTTGCTCCATTTCTTTCTCCCTTTCTCTCTCTTTTTCTTTCTCTCCCTCCCTTCCTTCCCTTTCCCCCTCCCTTCCCTTCTTTCCTTCCTTCCTTCTTTCCCTCCAGCGGCTTCTCCAGCACCCTCTGGGTCTGTGCGGGCGGAGGGGCGTGCAGTCCTATTCCACCTTTGAAGTGCCCACAAGCTATCCTCCAAACACCTTTCCATTTGTCTTGATATGTAGAGAGAAAACACTAAGGAACTAGTTGCCAATCTCCAGGTACTAGCTGGAGATCTGCTATTACAGGTGATCTCCAACCAATAGAGATCAGTTCCCCTGGAAAAAATTGCCACTTTGGCAATTGGACTCTATGGCACTGAAGTCCTTCCCCAAACCCTGCCCTACTCAGGCGCCACCCCAAAAACCTCCCACTCATGGCGAAGAGGAACTTGGCAACCCTAGCCTCTCCCTCTGGGGGTGGTATTCAGGTTAAATTGCCGCATTGGCACTCGGCAATAAATAAGTGGGTTTTTGGTTGCAGTTTGGGCACTCGGTCTCTAAAAGGTTCGCCATCACTGCCCTATAGCATAGATCAATAATACATTTTTTCAAAATATAGCTAATAATCATAACTCCAACAAAATTTTCCTGTTACACATAAACTATGTTTTGAAAATACTATGCTTTAGAGAGAGGTATGGGACTGTCTCCTGAAGAAGTGGTTGCCAACACAACATTCCACAACAAGGGCTCTTATGGTCTGACAGCTATTCTTGGAACTAGTTCATAGCTTCTCTGGAGAATCAGGCAATGGAAGTAGATTGTTAGATCAAAGTAGTTCACTCTTTGCCTGTTTATATGCAGCACTTCCTAGAAAGCTGAAGGAAACAAAGATTTTCTCCCTTTGTTCACAGCATTGGTCACTTATTCACAAGTTATTTGGTGTTGGGAAGCAAGTTTTTCTCCTTCTTCTCCAGAGCATCATGATGCTTTCAAGAAACCTCTCAAGTTTTCCTGTCTTTCCTGCAATGTTTTTGGAAAGATCACAGCAAAGCCAGATGGCTGCCTAGTAGGCAGGAAAATCCAAATGTTCCTGGTTCCACCCATATTTACATCATTTTCCCTGCCCTAGTCTCTATGGTGGTCATTCCCTCTTGTTCCACTAGCAGGTATGTGGTTTTTTTTAATGGTAACTGACACATGGATATAGGGATATCTCAATATGTCAGCTGCTGGTTTTAAAAGCCCGCCAATTGTACACAGGGCAGGAAATGGCTGTCAGAGACTTGATAGACCAAAACATGGAAACCCCACTGCTGCTGTGCTACACAGACAGCCATGGCAACAACACGGAAACTACAGGAAAGCACCTAGCATGGAATCAACTCTGCCAGATTATAAACCAAACCAAGATCCAAACTCCTTAAACTGTAACATACTTTAGATTAAGGACAAGATTTATCGTTTGATCAACAGGAGAGAAGTACCTCCCTCCCCACCATTTCTTATGTAATTATGGATAAGTTCTGGATAAAATCATTCTTTAAATCTGCAAGTTTTTCCCTAAGCCAATTATAGTCTAATTACATGCAACATTGGAGTTCTGTGACTGGAGCCTCTGAAACTTAATTTGGCCCTAAAATACAGCCACGGGTCAGCCCCCTCCCAATATTAGTTGGGGCCTAAGCACTAGGAAGAGGGGGGTTAACTCCCCTCCCCCTGGGGTGTTTCCCCAATTGAAACTACTTTCCTCTGGGCTGACTGAGGCCCCAGTAGGGGAAAAGACCATTAGCTATATTAGGACCATCTCCCCACAACACATGCACAAGCTTAAAGCATCTGGGGGAGTACTGTTTCCAACTGGGTAAACAACCAGAGAAGGGAAAGAACTAAGCCTACTTTTCAGCACTACCTCACCAATCAATAGCTGCCCCCCCAGCTGCTTTTTATGACCAAAGTATACATCAGCAGTTCCATTCACAGAACCCCAGCGTTCAGCACTATGACTGTGCAGCCAATTGTTTCAAACCTGTCTCTTCACAACATTTATGTTCCTTAATATGAAAACTACTGATCTTTAGCTCTTTACATGTTTGTTTTCATGTACATGACAACACAGATGTTACTGAGCACTTTTCACTGAAATATTCAATTTTTTGCATATAATTTAAAATAGTAAAGTTAAGGTATGAATAATTGACAATCTTCCAGCAATCTAGCATTTTCAGGATTTTTATGATTAATTTTTTACAGGTTCTATTCTGACTGGTGGAAGAACACAGTAAATGCATGTTCACATTAGAAGTATGTATTACCCTGTACTATGGTTCTTGTTAGTACATGATTTTTTTTTTCACAGAAGAATAAATTCTGCTACACCTTACAGGATGAATTTTTGAACGCATTGTGTGCATATTGAATTATATGGATTGTAAGTATATGAATTTTTCACTATTTTGATCCATTATGCTTATTAGCAATATTTTAATTAAATGATTTTTGACATAGGAATGGAACTGATGAAGAAAGAAACGATCGTCTTCCTATTTAGATTTTCTACTTACCTGCTGAGTTTATATAACCAGCTGTTCAAGTCTTCTTTGGATCAGTGTACCTTGTGGACTATTGGAACATATTTGTGTGTACCGTTGTGGACTATTGGAGTATTGTTGTATATATTTGTATATTTGTTAGTCCTCTTTCACTTTTGTATGCACTTATTACACCTTGATGTTTCACCAGTTCGAGTTGTATTGATTATTGCCTAGGATTCCTGCACTACCTTCCTTACCTTGGTACCAGTGCAGAGGTGTTTATTTTGGCTTGTTCAACACCTTACAGCTAAGCAAAACATTCAGGACAGACAAAAGGAAGTATTTCCTCCCAGAGCATATAGTTAATTTGTGGAACTCACTGCCACAAGATGTGGTGAAGACCACCAACTTGGAAGGCTTTAAAAGGAGAGTGGACAAATTGTGAAATACAGTGGTCAGCCACTGTGTGAACAGAATGCTGGACTTGATGGGCCTTTGTTCTGAGCCACCATGGCCCTTCTTATATTCTTTTCAGTTTGAGAATCTTACTGTATTGCCTACAGCCTATCTCAGAAGCGAAGTAGGGTTGACGCTGGCAAGTATTTGGATGTGAGACCACCAAGGTAATACCAGGGTCATGACGTGGAGGCAGGCAATGGCAAACCACCTCTGAACGTTTCGTGCCTTGAAAACCCCACCAGGGGTTGCCATAAGTTAGAAGTGACTTGGCAAAAGAAAAATACACACTACGTTTTTTCTTGCATTTTCCCTGGGTCTCAGTGTGCTCTGCAAGCACCAGGCATATGCCACCAATTCACACCAGGACCACAGGAAGATGAGGGGCTTAAGCCTCCTTCCATGCTATTTTCCCAACCTGTAACAGCCCCAAGGGGGAACGACTTAACTTCCCATATCACCCACAAGTCACAATTCCAGTAGAAATCTGCCCCTGCACCACCACCTGGGAATTCCAAGCATGGAACTCACAATACAAGTCTCATCACTAGGAACATGCAGCAAGCAAGGTGGTATACACTTTTTTCTTGCTTTTGAACTCAGGGGCATTTTGTTCATCCTAATCTGGTCCTAGGTCTGTAACACAACACACTCCCGAAGTTGAAATATAAATAAAGCATCACATATTAAATACCTGTTGGGGGGTTAAGAATTTTATGACCAATCATGTTTATGGAGTGCATATAACATGGAGGGGATAAGGCAGGCATGCTTATCTTGATGCTGAATGGATCTGAAAAGGTTTTTCCATGGATCTTGCAGGGATGCAGAGAAATGGATAATATGTTTATTATGCATTTGTTTGCATCTCTGCAATAGCCATGCAAATGCAATATACTAGGTACTTCAATGTGCTTTTCTGAAAGGCACTGGCAAGTTATTCTACACCTACAGCTCTGAGAACATGAGATAAGAGGTCTACGAAAATGGGTAGTCACAGCAATGTTTTACTCTGGCCTATATACTCATATCAGGGGTATTATGTCACCTTTTCTCAATAAATTCTGAACAGGCAATTCATCTCTCCTTTCACCTTATTCTAGTTATATGTGAAAGAGGGGATAGTAATGTAACAAATGCCCTTCTTCATTGGCATTTTTCCCTTGTGATTCTCAAATTTTACTAAAGGGACTTGTGACAGTATTCTTTGGTGCTATTGCCAGATATCTTGAATCGAACGAGCATCAGGATAAATTCTTTTTGTTTCTTTCCTTTACTTTGGGAGACTCTACCCTTACAGCACTTCAGAACAACTGTTCTATAAAGAAGTATTTCTCCAACGAAACATTTGATAAAGAGGATGACAGCATTTTCTACAATTAAGCCTTAGCTAGGTACCCACTTATGAACAAATTCGGCAAGAACTATAATTTATTCCTGCACTTAGCAGAAAAACAGAATACCTCAATAACTAACAAATCCCTAATTTCTTATTTTCAGATATGGTGTACCCTCATGGGCTAAAATCTATCCATTATATGGAATATCCCTACTTTTGTTTCACTTTTTTTATAAATCAACAAGTATTGCCTTTACAGTTTTAGAACAACATTCTAAAATTCTAATAATTTAATATGGTATACCAATTCTAACTACAGGAGTTTCAACATGCAAGTAAATTCACTGCTATCATTGTGAGGAGGCTCCTTCTCATCCACACACCTCCACAGCTGCTGCCTCAGTTGCCCTCTTTAAACTTTCCCGCCGACTTCTGACCAGTGAGACTTCAGGAGAAGCAGACCTGGGGGGGGGGGATGAGGAGGATTCTTTGCTCCCACTCGGCAATTAGAAGAACTGGCAGGAAGGTTTAAAGAGGGCAGCTGAGAATGCCCACCTTCCCCCCGCACACCTCCATAGCCACTACACATTTTGTTGCAGGTCCCCACTTGTATTTCACAATACTGTGAAATCTTAATGATCTGTATATGAATTACAAGTTGTTTGCCTTACTTTGTCAGAAAGCAATCAGGTATAACACTGCAATGAAGTAAACATCAAAGGAGAAGATTTTGTTCTGCAATTCACTTAAACTGTTCTTTACGCCCTGTTACAAAAATGCTTACAGAAATCCTTCATTTATGCATGTACTGAAAGTTAGTGTATTGAAAATTTACTGGCAGAATCTGACTATAAATATGTAGAGGGTTGTTTTTTTCACAAGAAACTCCAGCTTCAGCTATAGGAAGTCATTATTCCATACTGGCAACTACCTCCAAAACAGAAAATCTAAGTACAATGTCCTATTGCAAGTCCAATTCGTTTGACAAATGAACATGTCAGGAAAAATAGGCTTGTTGTCAACACAAGCTCACTGTGCTACTTGCGCATTTGATCATGAGCTCATTTGCGAAAGCAAACACCAATTGTTCATTGTGACCAGATTAACTATGCTATCCTCATATGCACTACGTACAATGATTTTTGCACACTTTCAGAAAGCATCCCATAATTTCCAGGGCATTCATACATGCAGTTTCTCAACAAAAGTTTTGAAATACTTAAGTCAGTTATACTCGCTCAGAGGCCACATGTGGCTTTTTGAAATACTACCTGTAGCTCTTCCCCAATGCGGCACCCTTCCCACATTTCAGAAAAGTGGGCAAGGTTGTTGCCATATAGGGCTTATGGCTGGCAGGTGGTTCCCACCTTGAGACAGCTCTGGCAGGAGGGACTGGAGAAAAGATATGATATAAAAGCCTCCCTGATCTGTGGATCTTGTGCCAGGGATAGAAGGGCTTGTCCTCTCCAGCAACTCCCTGCTTTCTCTGCAGCCTCTTTCCCACACCTGGATAGTTAGCTGCAGAGAAGAGAATAAAACCACCAACACCATGGCAGACACCCAAGAAAAGAGCAAACTGACCATAGTGGAATGGTTGTTTTACTCCTTTTTCTCCACAACCAACTCCTCCTCCTCCAAGAACCTTAGCAATCTTACTCTCTCAAATGACCTTCACACCTCATGCTGGGGAAGAGTAGGAAGGCAAAAGGGGAAGCCTTTCCCCTTATTCTAGATACACAGGGGCTAGCTAACATTCCACAGTTGAGAAGGAAAACAGCCCTACAAGCTCAGAGCTACTCTAGTAATCTAAAAGGTTATCGTTATATACTTAATATTAATAGTTGTATATTATATTATTCTATCTGTATGTTTGGTGGGGTGGCATGCAAGGCATACAATAGTCAAGTGTCATGTTTGGTTGCTGGTAATTGCAAATGTGGTTCTCTGCGAGCTACAGAATGAGTACCACTGCTTTATGTGAAAGTGAGCCAGGCAACTTAAGTAGAGATCACAAGGAATTAGCTGGTAGACTATGCGTAGCCATTGCAAAAAAATTGCACGGGCCAGCTGACATGACACTGGTAGCAGTGGTGAATGCCTTCTTGCTCCAAGTGACATAATGCGAATTTAGAACAGTCTATCATCTAAATGACCTGGGGAAAATCTATTGTGCCTAGACACGCATTTGCTATACAGCTAGCTCTACATGGAACATATTTTCAAACTTTGCAGCTAGAACTTTGGATAACTTGAAATACTATCATAGAAGTTTCATTGTATTTACTATCAGAAACTAGTATCTGGCACAACACAAAGTGTTTCAGATTCCATATTTTGTTAATGACCTTTGTCCAAACTAAACTGATACCAAAAACAGTTTGCAAACATTGCCCTGTGAGCTCACACTGTCATTTAAGCTCAATATGACACAGAATTATTGTTGAATCAAATTAGACAGAACACTCAGTCTCATTTGCAACATAATTCTCTAGTTCAGTGTTTCTCAAACTGGGGCTGCAAGCATAATCCAGGAGTCTGCAAATCCTTAGTAAGGACAGACAACAAGCTTTCAAAGAGCAGGTACTTATAGAGCAGCTGCCACAATCACCTAGCCTCCAGATTACCACAAAGAACTAGCCAGAGAATGTGCTGACTAGTTGCTGCAAACCAGCCTTACGAACTCTATTTGGATGAGCAGCACCAAGGACGTAAAGTCCTAAAGCGGTCACCTTTGCTACTTGCAGTAGAAAAGTGAACAGGTTTTCACTCTGTTTTCCAAAGCAAATGACTTTAACAAGCAACCAGTGTTCGTTTTCAAATGACTTACTAAAACTCAGGCTGTATGACACACTGGTCTTTATTTCTGTTAGCATCTCTGGAATTTTTTTCAGGACCCTTACCACTCATCTGGCCTCTGTATCCAAGTTATTTACAAATATGTAAGTTTCTTGTGGTCTACAATGCAAAGTTATTTTCCAAAGGATGAAATTAATTAGAACTTGGGCAGCCCTACAGAATGACCTAAACTGTGAGGCCTGATCTCGTAGGTTACATTGAGAGAATATTTCAGCTTATTCAGCTAATAAGGATCTCACTGTATTGTTTTGAGGAAACAAGAGAATGGAAGCTTCCATGGGACATCCACGGTTTGCTACATGTCTGGCATGTGGTATGTGCAGGGAAGCGAAGGGCTGGGGGATCTGGGGGAAAACTAATCAAAATGGGGGCACTCAAGGCTGAAGTTTGAGATCCACTGGTCTAGTTCAACGCTAGTCTATTATTATAAAATTGGGTCCCACAAGTCAGTGCAGATGATTCGGTTAAAATAAAGTGTCTATCCTTATTTGGTGAGGGGAGAGAGAAAGGAAGAACAGGATGAAATTACCAGGATCTGTTGACACAACCTTCAGACAGAGGGTTAAGAAAACTTTCGCTCTTTCACTGTGCTATGATCCTCTTTATGAAAACAGGAATTCTATAGCTGTCTCTAAAGACTAATTTTGAGTGCTAGTTTTTCAACTACCAAAGTAGGTTACTATGTATAAAAGCCACAAATTAGCTTTATACATACATATCCTGGGAAGCCAACACATCACCATTCTCAAATTACACACTATCAAGTTTGCGTTCACTCTCACCGACCTAACACTAGTATATGCAACAACAAAAAAAGTATAACAGGTGGTAGGAATTAATATATGCAGGAAATGAACTGCATCCCAGTAAGGCCAAATAACTATCCTTACTGAAGGCACACTCAACACCAAGCCAACATTCAATGGTTTACACTTGCCAGCAAAAACATTTGCTTTGTAAAACATTCATAAACATGGGTTTCCGGAAGCTGTTCTTTTGTCCAGGAAAATTAACAATGTGTCCAGAGAAATGTATGTAGATCATTTGAATGTTGAAGGATAAAGTAGTTGTATCAACCTATGAAGCCAAAATAAATGCTCTCAGAAGACCTCTAACAGAGAAAAGAAAAAAGAGAAAAGAGATAGTTTTCCCATGATTAAAATAGGATTTTAATGCAAAAAACTCACACATACCTCCTGGTGCCATGGAGCAAGTGAAATAATCATGATGTAACATAGCAGGGTGGCACCAACAGTTCAAGCATAATTAAACGGAGAAAAAACATCCAAAACAGTATGCATATTCATTAGAATTCACATGCCCAGATAGGTCTGTAATCGGATTATAAATTACTTCCCAGAAGACTAATTTGTGCTCAAAGACTTAATATCTATCACGTTGCAATATTCCGGTAATTTCTCCTCCCTATCATTACACAGAGACATCACAGCCCTACCCACTTATCAGCCCAGAAACATTGAGCCAAAGCTCATGACACAGGCCATTTAAGACCAGCTTTAAAACAGCTCGCATTTTACATCACCGCCACCCCTCTGCTGTTCTCTGGCTTTTAAACACCAAGTCACCCAATTTAAGCTACTCTAACACACATGAAAGCTCCTACCCTGCCAGAAAATATTGTTGTGAGTCTTTAAGGTGCTACTGGACTCCTGCCCTTTTCTACTACTGCAGACAGACTAACACGGCGACCCACTGGGAATTACAAACATGCCCTGGTTGGTATGGGAGACCACCAAGGAATATCAGGGTCACTACACAGAAGCAGGCAATGGCAAGCCACCTCTGAACATCACCTGTCTTGAAAACCCTACAGGGTCGCCATAAACTGGTTGCAACTTGATGGCGGGAATCACTCTTTTTACCACACGCTCAAGTGTGATGAAGGATGTCAAAGGGCGCATTTCGAACTTCCATAAAGTGAAGACTGAGCGAAGCGTGAGTCCCGGGAGAGGCACCTGTGTCTGCAGAGGCCTGCGTTTTTAATAAACAAGCAGGTCACCAGGCGCACCTTCCCGTTTCCTCTACGCCCCACGAAAGCCCTTCACTTTTTAAGAAGAAAGACTCTGTTTTGTTTTCTATCCATCTGGCGGTCACTTTTTTCGAAACCTAAAGTCCACGGGGTTGTTGGCGTTGGCGGGAAGGGGAGAAGGAAGACTCGGCCCCACCACGTTGCCCCATGGCCCGACTGGCGAGCGCAAAAGATGCTCCGCCAGTTTCCTCTTCCCACCCCCCGCGCTGCTCACCAGCCTCCTCACAGGGAGGGGGGCGGCCGTGAATTTCAAGCTCCCTGCCCGGGGTCCTCAAGTAAAAAAGAGAGGGAAAGGGGAGAGGGTTTCCTCCTCTCCCTCCGACCCCCTTCTCCACCTCGGCCCGAATGGAGTTATCGGGATATCCTCCACACACACACCTAATACCGCCGATGGCGGGGTCAAGAGAGGCAGTTAGAGAGGCAGTTAGAGACGCACCCTCCCCCGCCCCCCCCCCGAGGGGGGGGGAAGCAGCCGTTGGCGGCCAGCAACGGACGCGCGCGAGAGCCGCCGCGGGGGTTCCCGCGCGCGAAGCCAGCTCGCTCCCGCGGCCCCCCCCCCGCCTTTACCTTCCTGTGCGAGACGACGAGGCTCTTGTTGCCCTCGCCGTGGTAACGCCATTCATTCTCGTCCATCTTCTCCGCTTCCATCCTCGTTAGCCGAGCAGCCAGTCGCGCTCGCGCCTCGCTTTCCGGCCGGGCTCTGCTCCTGCGGCTCCCTTGTGCTTCTCCGCCTCCGCTCTACGGCAGCCCCTTTCCCGACGAGCGTTCCCCCCGCCCACAAGACCCGTCAGCTCACGACAAGTCCACCATCGGGTAGTTTCCCGACACACGCCTTCCTCGCGCCCGGGTCGCAGCAGGAAGTTCCACCTTCCGCCATGAGGCAAACCGGAGATTATCGCCCCAAGAAAGGAATATATGGCGGAGGGGATAGGGGGAGGGACTTCCTCGACTGCTCATCTTTAGTGTGGGCACCCGCTTTTCCGCCGCTCTTTTCCCCACCACGGGAAAGGGGGGGGGAAGAGGTCAGATCGCCATCTTTATTGCTGGCATGGGGGAGCGTTCACTATAATTGACGGGGGGAGGGGAAATCTTCTCGGGGCATGCGCACGATAATCGGAAACAGTGTTTATAAGGAACGGCGGCGGTGTGCCGAGTTTGCTTACATTGATCGCTTGTGCTGGAATAAATTGTGCTTGGCCCCCTCCATTGCAAATAAGAGTGACATGTTATTGTTCTTATTTTAGGGTCTCGGCTAAACTGTTTCTGAATAAGGCAGAAACAGCGCCTGCTGTAGCTAATGTGTCACTAGTCTTGTATGTTTGTATTGGCTATTAATTATTGCAAGACGTCATTAGGACCAGGGTTTTCTGGTTGCAAGTACAATGCATAAATATTACAATCTATAATTTTCCCCCATTCATAAAGTTTAGAGCAAGTAGTTAAGGATGTCAGGCAGGAGCCCAGCATCACCGAGATGATGGGGATGGGGCAAGGGACAGAAAGTACCTTGGGCTGCCTTAGAGTTGCCATGTGCTTGCTGGGGTGGGAGGTCTCCTATCCTCAGCAGCCCTTGCATGCCAGCACTCCATCAGGCCAGTGAGATTTTTTTTTAATGAACATCGCTCCTTTCTATGACTTGCCAGACACAATGGTAAAGCTATAGAGTTTTGAACAATTCCTGGAGAGGCTTGGCATCACTTCTGGGGGAAGTTTACTGTAGATTTCCCTGAGATTCCTAGAGTGGTGTGGTGCCATTGCTCATGGTTCCCCCATCCCCATGCAGTCTCCTGCTGGTTGCTAGGCAGGGCTTAGCAGCCATAGGCTACCTACCAATGTCACATCCAGATAGGGTTGCCAACCCCCAGGTACTGTGGAAAAGAATAGTACAAGGCTCACAGCTTACTGCAAAAACATATATTGAATAGTGAAAAGGTGAACGTGTCGACATACATCAAAGAAAACATCAAAAACTAAGGTAGACCGGGTATAGCAAACAAAGTAGCCAAGGGCTACAAAGGTTACAAAAAGCTACTATATACAAAGATTTGTAAACAGTCTCCTAAGACTCCAATAAAGTCCATGTACAATAGATTCCCACGGGGGGCGGGAAGGCTGACAGACGCGAGGAGGAGTTGGAACGCCGTCCGGATGCTTTGCGTTTTCACTGCCGCTCAGGCAGCTTCATCAGCTCTCCGTTAAACAGGAGACAAAGCTCCTACAAATAATAATAAAATTACATTTTCTTAAGCTTGGTCTCTTTCTTAATACATCAAGGACAAACACACAATAAACTGAATACAACACGCATACCTCAAGAATGAAGTGAACTTCTTATAAAGTTTGTAAATTTTCTGCACCCGACAGGCTGCTCCGCTCTAGGCTGCTTGGCGGCCAAAGCTACAGGTGCAGTGAATTTATGCTACATGCAGAGCTAGTAAAACTTAACATATGGAACAGCTGTGACTACTTAAATTTCTGAAGGTGACTGCAAGAATCCTACAAAAAACATTAATAATCTAATTCATTGTTCAAACCAAAAGGGGAATAAGATTTAAAAAGGTAAATGTAGCGCATCTCTTGCCTAAGAAGGATTTTTTGAACATTAGCCAAATCAAAAGGGTTACCTTTATAGGTCCATATTGCAAAGAACCTTAGATCATTCTCGTTGTGTTTGTTAGTTAGAAAATGCGAGGTTAAAGGAGCATCAAGAATTCTGTAAGCAACAATCAGATTAATACCCCCTTCCTTCAAAGTCTCAGTTAAAATTTAGACAAAATTATTCATTGGGCTTCAGATCAGGTTGTTAATGTGATTTTTTTCTACCATTTGCTTCAGTGGTAAATTTTATCTGAATAGCTGTGCATCAAACTTGATGAAGCAAGAATCTTGGGCTAAAATATAAGTTACAGTTTTACAGAGCACAAATCAAGTGCTTCACTGGAAATAACATTACGCAAGTATTGCCCTCATTCTCCTTTCTCATTACATTGTTTTGACTCACTTCCTGGAGTGGACAAGAACAATACTGAAACAGTTCAGAAAAAGGATAAGGCATTATTATACTGTCAGATCTGAAACTATTCTGGGTTACGTATTGATTTAGTACATTTTTTACAAGCAGTTTGTATGCATGTGAGGAGAAAAATATATCCTGAAGAGAAGATATGTCATATGAGAGTTTTATTTAAATACTAAAGACCTCATTTAAAAGAATTGGGAGGAGAAAATTGGTAGTTCTACAAAAATGTGCCCTTTTTAATAAACAAACACAGCCCTCGTGTAACCTTTGTCCCAGTTACTTTCAATGAGCCATGAGTGGTAGTAACCCTGAATGGATTGTACCTTAGAAAATCATTTACAGAAGTTAAAAAAAAACCAAACTTTAATGTATAGACTGTTACATTTTATAATACCCTATTCCTATTTGTGCATTAATAAAATATGCTGTATTTGTTAGGTATTCTAGGGGCAGATGTCTCCATATCATTGCTCCATATAATTGCTGCCACAGTCATGTACTTGCTGATAACACAATTCCTAGAATTCTGGCTGTATCTGAAGGAGTGAGCTGCGACTCACGAAAACTCATATCCTGCCAGAAATTTTGTTAGTCTTTAAGGTGCTACTGGACTCTTACTCTTTTTTACTGCTACGGACAGACTAACACGGCTACCCATTGTGATTTAATGCAATTCGTATTTGGCTTAAGAATTAGCAATATTGTTTTATTCTTTCCATAAGAACATAAGAAAGGCCCTGCTGGATCAGACCAAGGCCCATCAAGTCCAGCAGTCTGTTCACACAGTAGCCAACCAGGTGCCTCTAGGAAGCCACTAACAAGACGAGTGCAGCAGCACCCTGACTGTGTTCCACATCACCTAATATATTCGGCATGCTCCTCTGATCCTGGAGAGAACAGGTATGCATCATGACTAGTATCCATTTTTACTAGTAACCGTTAATACCCCTCTCCTCCATGAACATGTCCACTCCCTTCTTAAAGCCTTCCAAGTTGGCAGCCATCACCACATTTTGGGACAGGGAATTCCACAATTTAATAATGTGTTGTTTGAGGAAATACTTCCTTTTATCAGTTTTGAATCTCTCACTCCAGCTTCAGCAGATGACCCCGTGTTCTAGTATTATGAGAGAGAACAAACAATTGAAACAATTTCTTGTACACTGAATGAAGAAACAATACAATGTTGTATATGTAGGTATATTCAGATTGCTGTTCTGATTGCTGTCCTTCGTATAATATTTTGTTGTTGATTTTATACTTTGAGAATAAATAATAAAGCTGAAATACTGCATAGGAAAGAACATGGGGGCGATGTCCGGAGCAGAAAAGTGGCCAGTAGGGAAAAATTAATTGGACTCTCCTCAACTAAAAATCAAACCCTCCCAAAGTTGCTTGTCTGTCTGTCTGTCTGTCTGTCTGTCTGTCTGTCTCTCTCTCTCTCTCTCTCTCACACACACACACACAGAGAGAGAGATGCTACTGTTCTTCTTATGTACATATTTAAATTTCTTACAACCCAAATATTTGTTCTTTGTGGAGTCTATAAAAGTTTGCACAGCAGAGTGTTCATGGATATGAAGGAAAACTGCCCATGATTTCAGGGATTTGAGCTGTTAGCTGTAGCCACTTGGCAAACTCAAAACTCACATTTATGTGTTGTTGGCTTTATAGATTCTCTGGATTCTAGCTTATGACTGAGTGCCTTAAAATTTTAGTTCTATAGACACTGAGCGTTTTCGATTGATTAGCCTTCCCAAACCAGTAAACAATTACAATTAAGGGGGAGAGCCTGTGGCTCAGTGGTAGAGCATCTGCTTGGCATGCAGAAGGTCCCAGGTTCACTCCCTGGCATCTCCAGTTAAAGGGACTAGGCAAGTAGGTGATGTGAAAGACCTCTATCTGAGACCCTGGTGAGCCGCTGCCGGTCTGAGTAGCCAATACTGACTTTGATGGACCAAGGGTCTGATTCAGTATAACGCACCTTCATGTGTTCATGTTTACTTTGACAGTAGATTATATAATTTGGGGCATGTATCCATCTGAGAAGTGGATGTCAGCTTTCACGACAGCTTGAGTTTGGGGCTGTTGAACAGGAAATCTAACCTTGTGGTTTATGTTCAGTCTGTAATTTCTGACATAAAAATGCCAATCTAGTACTTTAAGAATTGATTTTGAGGTGAGAGTACAGGTGTTTTAATCTTTATTACCCCAGGTTTAATTATTTCAACGAAGTTCCTTTCTCAAACAGAAATTTAGAAACCTCCTTTGGTAATCATCAACATAAGAACGTATGAAGATCCCTACTAGATCAGACCAGAGGTCCATCTAATCCAGCATCCTGTTGGACACAGGAGTCAACCCGTTGTTGAAGGCCAACAAACGAAATAGAGGCCAAGGACTTCTCCTGTTGTTACCTCCTAGTGCTTGTACTCAGAGGTTTATGGCCCCTGAGTGCAATGGTTCCCTTTAATCATCATGGCTGGTAGCCTTTGACGGACCTGTCTTCCATGAATCTGCCTAAATCCATTTCAACACCATCAGTGCCATCATTGTAAGTAGAAGTTTTGTAAGTAAAGGTTTGTCGATGGCTCTAATTTACTGGCCTACATACAAAAGTAGAGCAATGTGGCTGTCTCATTCAAATAAAATCAATTTCTGTAATATTAGAGAAGAGCAAAAAGGCTGGCAGAAGCCCCTCTACTAGTGCACAAATCTCGAATCTATGTTCCATTGTGCATGCTCCTAATTTGCATAGTTTCTCTGATTTGCATAATAAATACAATTCTTGTCCAGATTTTTTTTGGGGGGTAGTGAAAGGGTCTCACCCATCCAAGGATCTTGTGCACATGCTTGAGCTCCACAAGCTGAAACGTATCCATATAAATTAGACAAGCAGGTGCCAAAGGTACATCATCTGAACATACATCCACACCAGCATCTAACCCAGAGCAGATCTGGGTGGTTTTGTTTGCAAAGTAAGTAGCGAATTGATCACAGCTGGCTTTCATGTGGTCAGTATCCAATTCCCTGGTACTTGCCTGGAATATGGTACTCCAAAAACTTATAAATAGATTATGACTGAAAAGAGTCTCTTGATTTGAAGTTGTAGCATCATGGAAATACTGCATAGCCCTATATATATATCCTTGGCACTTAAAAGTCTTTTATCAAGATAATTTCTATAGAGCAGGAGCCCCCAAACATTTCTAGCCTGTGGGCACCTTTCAAATTCTGACACAGCATGGTGGGCGTAGGCACAAAATGGCTGTCACAAAATGGCTGCCGCAGGAAGTGGAGGCATCCAAAAAATGGCTGCCCCAGCTTACCTTCAGCCACCTTGTGCTGTGGTGGCAGCTGCTGCCAAAGCAGCATTTTAAAACTGCACAGCCAGCCAAATTTCCAGTGGCGAATCACTCCCCTTGCTAGGCAGAAGCCCCACCTGGCCACCGCCACTTTCTAAATATACTTGGGTGTCAGTAAAGGTATTGGCAGGCATCATTGTGCCCACTGGCACCACATTGCAGACCTCTGCTACAGAGTCTCAAAGTTGCTGTTGTGTCATGGAAACTCCCAAAGCAGAGGTACATTGATGCTGCTCTGATTCTTCCAGAGAGCTGTATCCTAGGTCATATCAAAGAAAGCAAACAGTAAGAACCTTCCCAGGGGCAGTAAGCCAACTCAAGGTCCTTACCTTCTTTAGCCACTGAGACCACTAAGACATCATTCAGGTGACTATAGTTAAATAAGTCTGTGATAAACTGGGATTTGCAGTTCTGATAATCAGCAACTGAGAAACAATGAGACATTGAGGTGACAGCCTACAATGTAATAATCAATGAAGGGCAACAGTAAACTAAACTCAGACTCAAAGTTTAAAATAGAAAACCCACAGAGCAAAAGGCCACAAAACACATTGTTTGCTACCTTTGGAATCTGACTAAAGGTTTTTTCTAATCAAGTTTATAACCAACATGGCCTTGTAATAAGGCATAGTAAAATGCTTATCAACTGTGATAGTGCTATTTTATCATGTCAGTCTCCTATATTCCCGATGTGGAAAGCAGTAGAAATTTGACCTTCAAATAAAGCCCTTGCTTCTTTACTTCACCCTGACCCTCAGGATGAGAAACAGTGCTGTAAGTGATTCACATGGCATTATGTGACATTATCGCCTTCCAAGTTTCACTACCTCCACTCTATTTCATTGGCTCCAGCATTCAGACAGGGAAACTAACAATGTGATGATATCACACCATAAATCTTGCATGTTACCAAGAGAGAAGAAGGAGAGACACAGGGCTCCTGCCTTTAATAGTGGCAACACACCATCTATATCTAGTTCCAACCTAACTCTAAGCTAAACAATGAACCAGGACAAGTATGTCCTGTGTTAACAGAGGCCTTGAGACTCTGTGTAGTTAGCTAAAATAATTACACAGGGGAGGTAGGAGTTCTAGGGTAATTCATGTAGGATACTTAAAGCTTAACAGCTTAAATAGTGGTAAATGTTAGTTAGCAGAAGTACAGCATTTGCAGTTAGATTTTATCACAACATTTGCAAATACCTAAATTTGACTTGGCTAAAGATGTTAATATAACCTCAAGCTGAGATGTCTTTGTGAAATTATTTGCTGATAAAATCTTTCTTGTCCTTTCCAGCTTGGAGGCCAAATTAAGCGTAGATCTGGTACATATTCTTATGAACGGATTCAGATGGACTTTGCCAATGGATGCTGACAGGATTCATGGGGGGTGGGGCGAAAGAGCCACCATCTCCACTCATGATCTGTGCCCATCCTGGCTTTTGGAAGCATGCCAGGGGGAAAGACTTTGGTTAAACTCATCGATCCTTTTCTGAGTGAGGGGGTCCTCTCCAGGCTTTTGAAGGAAGCATTTATTAGATATTTGCTTTTAAAAAAAGCCTTCATTGGCTAGGGACGATGTGGTCAATTATAGGCTTTTGGAGAGAAACTGGAGGAGTGTGTGGTGGCAGAGCAGCTCCACGGTTCCTTGCATAATGCCTTGCCCTTCCCTCATTTCAAGTTGGCTTCAGGCCTGGTTTTAGAACTGAGATGGTCTTAGTTTAGGGTTGCCAACTTCCAGGTACTAGTTGGAGATCTCCTGCTATTAAAACTGATCTCCAGCTGATAGAGATCAGTTCACCTGGAGAAAATGGCCCCTTTGGCAATTGGACTCTATGGCATTGAAGTCCCTCTTCTCCCCAAACCCTACCCTCCTCAGGCTCCACCACAAAAACCTCCCGCTTGTGGCAAAGAGGGACCTGGCAACCCTATCTTAGTTGCATTGGTGAATGATCTTAATTTACTGCTGGATATAGATCTATCAGCAGCCTTTGATGCAGCAGACCACCACATTCTTATTCATGAGCTGGAGTACAGAGCTGGTGTTCTTTCGTTGTTTCATCTTTTTTGACTGGATGTAAAGTTTCTACAGATGAAGCAGAATCAACAGGTCCTGTGAGGTGCCTCAGGATTGTATTCTGTCATGCATGCTCTTTAGTATTCATATGAGGTTGCTGAAGGAGGTTGTCTAGAGCTTTGGTGCTGGATGTCATCAATATGCAGATAACACCCAGCTTTAATAAATCTTGATGCATTCATCTCTGAACCAATTTTTTGAAGATGTAGTCAAGTGGCTACTGCAGAACTATCTGAAACTGAATTCAGACAACATAGAGGTGTTGTTGGTTGGGAAGGCTGATGGTTTAAAGGGATCCATTTATAGTGGACAGGATGGAGTTGGCTTTTGTAAAACAGGTTAAGAGCTTGGGGGTGCTCATGAACCAGACCTTGCTGTTTGAAAACCAGGTCAGCATAGTGGCCAAGAGTGCCTTCTATCAGCTGCATATGATATTCCAACTTTCTCTATTCTTAGACTCAGCTGCTCTGGCAGCACTGATCCATGCTTTTGTAACCTCACAATTAGATTACAGAAATGTGCTATACAATGGGCTGCCCTTGAAGACAACCTGGAAATTTCAGCTGGTTCAGATTGCAGCAGCCTAGTTATTATTAGTGGAAATGTATTCGCCAATGGAAATGTATCTTGTCTATCTAAAAAAGCTCAACTGGCTGCTAGTTGGATTAAAGGTGCTGGTAATGACCTTAAAATCTCTTCATGGCCTAACCCCTACATATCTGAAGAATTGTCTTTCCCAATATGTACTTGGGTTCCAGCTTCAGTCTTCAGATTGCCACCTACTGATTGTTCACTCACTTAAGCCACATGGCTTCCTGTGTGTGTGCGTGTGCGCGTGCGCACAATAACTCCCATCCTATGGAATCAGCTCCCTGAGGTGGCAAAGGAGACCATCTTTAGATGCTCTTAGGAAGCACTATAAGACCATTTTATTCTGAATTACTTTTAATGGGGTGTACGCATTTAGGGGAAGGTAGGGTTGCCAAGTCCCTCTTCACAACAGGAGGGAGGTTTTAGGGGCAGAGCCTGAGGAGGGAGGGGTTTGGGAAGAGGAGGGACTTCAATGCCATAGAGTCCAATTGCCAAAGGCGGCCATTTTCTCAAGGTGAACTGATTGCTATCAGCTGGAGATCAGTTGTAATAGCGGGAGATCTCCAGCTGCTAACTGGAGGTTGGCAACACTAGGGCAAATAGTGCCCACAGGGCCATGTTGGGTCAGGAAAATATGTGGGGAATAAGGTTGCCAGGTCGCTCTTTGCCACCAGCGGGAGGTTTTGGGGTGGAGCCTGGGGAGGGAAGGAACTTCAATGCCACAGAGTTCAGTTGCCAAAGCGGCCATTTTCTCCAGGTGAACTGATCTCTATCGGCTGGAGATCAGTTGTAATAGCAGATCTAGCAGGAGGCATAGGGTTGCCATCCTCCTGGTACTAGCTGGAGATCTCCTGCTATTACAACTGATCTCCAGCTGATAGCAATCAGTTCACCTGGAGAAATGGCCGCTTTGGCAATTGGATTCTATGGCTCCACCCCAAAAACCTCCCGCTATTTGCAAAGAGGGACCTGGCAACCCTATCCTGGAGGTTGGCAACCCTAGTGGGGAAGGAAGGGCTGAAGTCCTTCTCTTCCTGAGCCATGCCCCAAATTGGAGCCTTATATGACTAGGAAATTAGTTGAACACCACTTCAGTCACAGAATGTAAAACTCAATCATATTCCAGGGGAAAAAAATTAAATTAAGGATTGGCAGAATAAGTCAGGACCTGTAGTGTTGTTAATTTTCCTGCAGACAAGATTTTAAAAATATACATGAATAAACATAAAATGAAAATATCTACTAATGTGAAGGGACTTTTCTAAGAGTGAAAGAGGCTTATTAGCAGAATGTAGTTTATTTTATCACAGTGACACATCACAGATGAACAAGAAAATTGCTCTTCCTAGGGAGCAATTTCAACAGTCGTTATTGTAACTTCTTAGAAGTCATTTGTTATACACGAGTGACAAGGACCAGCTTCTTAGCACCCAGCCTGGATGTTGGTAATTTTGTTAGTTTTTGATTTACCACCTTCCTTTAAAATGCTCTTGACAAAAAAGATTTCTGTGAGACAGCAATCAAGAATAATGGCACAAAACAGAGCCAGTAATTGCTTAACACCAAGACCCCTTCCTGAGACATAAGTCTCATTTGCTGTTTGTTATTGTCTTTTCTTTTCTCGCTCATTAAAAATGCCTTAATTTCAGTGTGCTGTGTATACTGCAGTCGTTCTTTGGAAACTTGCTATTCACTGGGTAGAAATACAGATCCATAATGAGCCTGCTGTTCTTTTTCTTCAAGAAAACCATGTTAATTTTATTTTTTATTTTTTTAGTATTCCATCTTTCATTATTTTTACAGTCTGGTTCTCATGTGATTTGTGGCATCCTACACCAGGCTAATATTAATATATAATATTTTGGTGGAAGGTAAGGGAGTCAAGACAGCAAGAGCTGTTGTTCCCTGAAAAATAAAGCAAATGAAAAACAAATATGAGAGAATGAACGTTCCCCCTCCCCGCCCAAGTTCCCCACCTAAGACTGTAGTCCTAAGCAGACTTACTAGGGAGTAACAGTGCCATCCTATTCATGTCTGCTCAGGTTCCTACTCCATTCTATTCAACAGAGCTTACTCCCAGGAAAATCATCTCAAGATTGCACAGTAAGTCCCATTGCAGTCAGAGAGACTTACTCCTGAGTAAACGTACTAAGAATTGTACTGCATGTTTATTGACATGCTTTAGAGTTCAAAATTCTTGCCACACAATCCATTTTTGTGCATTAAACGTGCATTAGATTCCTTTGAAATATGGTGTTGGAGGAGAGTGTTAAGGATTCCGTGGGCTCCCAAAAAAACAAATCAGTGGGTTATAGATCAAATCAAGCCTGAACTGACCCTAGAAGCTAAAATGACTAAACTGAGGCTATCATATTTTGGTCACGTCATGAGACGAGAAGAGTCACTGGAAAAGACAGTCATGCTAGGAAAAAAGCAAGAGTCCAGTAGCACCTTAAAGACTAACAAAAATATTTTCTGGCAGGGTATGAGCTTTCGTGAGCCACAGCTCACTTCTTCAGATACCCTCCACACACCCACCCTCAAGCAGACCCCGCACGGAGAGACAGTGCTCCCACCAATAACCCTCCCTCAACAGCCAAAGGTTCTGAGGGAGGATGACCAGGTGGCACCAGCGTTTGGGTGTGGCAAGTCGCAAAGCTGCAGAAGGAAGCCCAACCAGCCAGCAAAGTGACCTGGTGTCTCACAGCCACATGGATGAGCATCTGGGCAGGGCAGGCTCAGCAAGAGCATTTGATAATAGCAGTTGTAATAGCAGGAGATATCCAGCTAGTACCTGGAGGTTGGCAACCCTACCCCTATATAAAGGCCAGCAAGGCTCTAGCCAGGGAGGAGTACAGCCAGGACCACCCATGCTGAGAGAGAGGGAAAGACAGTTCACTGGCTGCAAGGATCAGGTGAAAGTGCTGTTTAACTTTCCCCACCCTGTTCTGAGGCCTGCCTGTGCAGCCTTCACATGGGGGATGCCCGGTCCCCTTTCCTTTGAAAAGGAAGGTCACTTCGAGGATATTGACCCCTGCCAAAATGGCTTCTCTAACCCGAGCCCAGCTCTACCTTCAGCGGAGCCAGTTGGAGCGCCACAGGGTATTTGTTTTTTAGGTCACTTGGCTGGTGAGATGCCCATTTAGACTGACAAGTGCAATGGACCAGTTGCAATGCGCCAAACAGAAGCAGTTCTGCTCAACAGAATAATAATTCAACACAGCAACTGGAGAAGGGACTTGGGCTCACTGCTGTTTTCAGTAATATTTCATCAGCCCTGGGAACAAATGCAGCTGAATTAAAGACAAACACATTAGAGGATAAAAGCAGAAGGCTGCAAACCACAAGAGACTCTGGGTTGCAGTGATAAGGCTGTTTTAGAAAAGGCGCATGTGGTATGGCTACCAAAATTCACAAATAGCATAATTCAGGTCAAACATAGATGTTGCAACAACAGATGACTCTGCAAATTCAAAACGAATAATGCTTTAGTCATACCTACGGCACATGTTCATCTTTTAAAGTTTCCATCTGCTGTTCCATGTGGTTTTAAATGCTCATTCTGTATTCTTGTGAGGTATGTGTTCTCACAATATTTTCTTTAATGCCCTCTGGACAAACTATTATAAATATTGGAACATTAGTGCGAATAAAAACACTTTGTTGCATAAGCAACAAAGGGTTGCATATCTTAAATGGCATGCATTTCTAGGGTTGCCAACCTCCAGATAATTTCCATTTGCAACTTGCGTGCCATACAATAAAAAATAACCCCCTCGTACATAATAATTCTGATAATTTCTAGGTCTTAGGGAGTATTCCCTACTAGATGTCCTACTAGATATGCTGGAGGACCCAGTGTTATTATCTGAAAATGAGCCATCATCACCCCTTTTGCATTGTCCTTCCTGTCTATTTTGTGGGTTAAGCCAAACGTAAACCATTTTATTCTTGTAGTCTTGCATGTCCCTATCCAACTTTCTTATCTTATATTGTCTAATCTGTTCCAGATTGTTCGGTACCACCACTCTTGGGATATAGAAGGACAGCATCCCTTAAGGATCGCTTGGTGCACACCGATAGAATCGATCCCCCTATGGTAATAAACAGACGAGGCCACTATCGCTGTGGCTCATGTGTAATGTGTGCCTATGCCATGCCAGTTAAAAGTTTCACTTGTGTACAAATTGGATTCAAATTTGAGATAAAATCATACACAGATTGTAGCTCTGAAAACGTGATCTACGCCCTTCTTTGCCCGTGCCAATTAATTTATATAGGCAAAACTATTTAATCATTGAAATTAAGGATTGGCTAACACAGATCGCGCATTCGTAATTCTGTTTTAGACGTGCCAGTCGTTTCCCATTTCATTCAGCACAAGCATCGGGATACCAATTTAAGATTCTTTGCCTTATGGCAGTAAAAGAAAAAGCGGTTTGCCAAAGAGAATATAGATAAAATTTTAAGTCAACAGGAGGCCCGCTTTATTATCATGATGAATACGGTAATCCCTAGAGCTGCAGTTCCATGCAAAGAGAGGACCCATGAATCAAGCTGAACTTTTTGCTACTAATTTGTTTTTCTGTTGCTAATCTGCTTATTTTGCACAAAAGAGACTGGGGAACAGAAGATAAAGGGAACAAGAAAATTTTAGAGGGGGCAAAAACACTCAATAATCCGAATGACAGAGTCTTTGTGGTTTCAGCAGTATGTGAGACACTATTTTGATATTTTTATAAGTCCAAACTTGTTTGAAGAGATCAATGCTGGTCCTTTATGTTTACATTACGAATATAAAGTATCAAAGCTAGAGAAGGGACAAGATCCTACTAGTTGAAATAAGAAAGGCAGGCCTTACTGATTATTGTGGATGGAAGTGTAGGTATGTGGTGATTAAGAAACATCAGTTAGCAGGCGCTGCAGGGGTTTATGAAATCAAGGTAAAGGAGAGGAAATCATTTCAAGGGCCAGAGGGAGAGCTAAGATTGATAAGGAAAAGGCAGTATTAGAATTCCCAAGATTTCGCTAACAGGTGGTGGAATTTATTATTAAGGGGAGGTTGGTTGGCACTTCATGAACAATGGTGCAAAAGATGCATGGATGCAAATTACCATGACGATAGCTCGACCGACTCGGATTCCTGATTTATAAATAAGTCAGTAACATAACTAAGAGTTTATTCTGGAAAAGGGTATCTTAATAAAAATATTAATGAGTGTAAAGGAAGAATTTCAAACATATGCACGCCAACGAGAGCTGGATGAATTAATGTATCCATATAAAGTTATAAGTGAAAGTGTACCCTGTCCCTGTAAGAAGACAAGTGTACGAATCTAACGTTCATCACAGGGAATGAGAATTTTTATAGCATTGGAGAGCAAATGGGCAAGAATATGGTATTATAGTTGTAAAACCCAACAATTGTGGTTACCTGACAGGCTAGGGGAATCAGGTCTGTTCTATAAAGCTGTTGAAATTGTAGATGGAATGCCTTGGCGGAAAATTTGGGGATTAATTTGTTTTTGTACAAAGGAGAAGTATTCATTTCAGTGGCAACAGCTTCGGCCCATAGGGGGGAGGAAGAGGAGAAAGCTGTAATCATGTGGGAGATTCTTTTGATCCCACTCTTAGCCCTTTTAGGGTTTATTGGGATATGTTGCCTATTTAAAGAGAGATTATTTGGAAGACCAAGAGAGGGTGTAGAAGAAGTAAGTGTAAGAGAAATAAGTTGGAGAAGTTATAACCCTGATCTTCTATCAGGTCACATGATTTCTTACCCCAATCAAGGAAATGATGAGAATAGTTTGTTAAAAAAAAGCGAGAGCTCACTCTAGTCAAATGGATAAAGGATTATCATAGGGGATCATGAATTAGCTTACATTTAATCTAATGTATATATATTGATTTGCAAAACTTAAAATCATATCAATATAATGTAAGGGGGAAACAAAAGTTGCAGATGGTGTCATGGGTAAATTGTGTAAAATAGAAAGGGTGGAATTGATGGAGACAGTTACCTGTTTACCCATGACAGTATATATAAAGGTGGCTTTAGGTAGCATGTATAAAATAGAATAGACCAAAGTCTCCTGGTGAGACCTGGAGAGTTTCGAAGGCAAAGGGACTGTCACGCCGCGTCTGGACCTCTGGGACCCCCGGGGTCTCTGCCCTGGAGATGGGTGGAGGCGGGGGAGCCTCCTCGGCCTCAGACCAGTCCGAGGGGGAGTCGGAGCTTTCTCCCCCCTCGGATGTTGCCAGGTTGCCGGCGGACCCACGTTCAGCCTGCACACAACCCTTTCCGGCTTCCTCCCTGGCCTCGGCTCCCCTCTCGCCCTATATCCATCTCAGGCCAGAGAGGCCCCGCCCCTTCCCCGCTCCCATCCCTTCCCCTGTGATCCCCTTGCAGGGCAGCCGATCATGCGGCCTTACCGGGATCTCCCTCAGCTGCGCCGGCCCTTCCCCGACCCGCCCGTGCCCTCCCGACCATCAGCTGGTGAGGGGGGCGGAGTCCGGTGGGCCACGTCATTCCGGCTGCGTCGGGCCCCACGGCTCCTCGCCTGGTTGCACCGTCCCTGGGTTGCCGCGCCCCGTCTGGCCGGCGGCCTGGGGAGAGAAAGGCACCTGCGTTGTTGCCCCCCCCGAATCTCTCTGGGGGGGCGGGTGATCCGGCGAGCCCCCTCCGTTTCCCCCATGAGTATACCTGGGCCCAGGGGTTCGGAGGTGGAGAGCCAGTGGTGTGGGAGCCAGCCGGTAGGCCCCTCCCGGGACAGGGACAGAGCTGAAAAATTTCCAGTCTGTGAAGCTAAGCAGGGGGCCTCTTAGTTCCGCTTTTCCCGCGGTTAAGCTAGCTACTGTAAGCTCAGAACAGGAAACTACTGCAGACAGGGAGAATTTAAAATAGCACAGGCAGGAGGGGGAGAGAGACAGTCTGTTTTAAAGCATATTCACAGCAAATAGATTAAAATCCTATTTCACATATATATAGATAAAGCCATATAAAATTAAACATAATGCTGATGAGATTCTCCTCTTTCCCATGGCTGAGAAAAACTATGCAGAGTCCCTCCTGTCAAGAAGGTTGATGGAATAGATCTGCAAGGATGAGAGTCTCAATCACTGGATTAGAGGACTTGACTGGAATGGAAGCAACAGAGAGATGGGGAAATGACCTGATTCATTTAATGGATGGGAACATTTCATCCCAAAATATCTTCTGTTCAATGGTCTAGCCTCTGGATCTTCAGTGAGATTCTGCAGAGTCCCATTAAACCCAGACAGTGGGTGCAAAAGGTCAAGCACCATGGAGCCTGGTACAAGGCTGGGGAAAAAGAGAAACTGAATCTGTGACAGCACACTGAAATGATAAGCTTGGCAATTAAGGGTAAAATAAAAATTATACTTAGGAAAATAGAGTAGAAATGCAGGCTTGAACTTAATAGTTAATAGCAACAGTATATTAAAGCCATATATTGTAAGTATTAGCTTATAAATAAATACTTTAAGAGAAATCTAAAAGGCTAAGGCAGTTCCCCATTTTCCTGCACAGACCTGGCTTTGCAGCCAGCCAGCCAAAAATAGACATGCAGGCAGGGCAGAAGTAAAATGATTTTAACTGGAAGGAGCTTTTCAATAGATAGATTAAAATACTAAATATGCACAATCTATGAATGCTATAGATAAGGAAATCTGCAGATGAGAGAATTAGTAAACCTTTAGCCAAGGTTACATGAAAAAGCAAGGTAGAACTTTTCAGGGTCTATATGTTTTGATAGGTAAAGACATTAGGCAAGCTTGCTAAAGAGAAGCCTAGATTTCTAGGGGAGATGTAATCTATAGCTTGCATAGTTTCTTTCTAAAGACAGAATACAACACAGTAAAACTACTGAAAGCAAACAGGCTGGAGCAACATACTGTTTAAATGAAGAATGTTAATGTAAAGTCCTTGAGTCTGATAATTTGAAATATTAAGGAAGTAGTTCAACACACAGGGAGATTGCTTCATGACTAAGATAAGGGGACAATTCCAAGTGCCTTCAACTATTGGTTTTTGGATTTAGCAATAAAGTATTAGAAGATTTTAGATTCCCATATAGAATTAAAAGGAGAGGTTAAAAGTTCAGACAGAACTTAAGATAGATGGTCAGAGATGGGAGGGGGGGGGGGTCTGTGAGAGTTTGGACTCTACCCAAAGCACTCAACAGATGGTCGTGGAAATAGGGGAAGTGAACAGTAGAACCCAGACAGTCACAAGGTCTAAAATATCAGAAATAACTTACACTGTCAGCAAGTATTTTGCAAAGATAAGCTCATGACCATCCATAAACAACTCAAGGGACATGAGAATTGAAACTTCAATGATCAGCAACTTAACCATTCTTAGAAATGGGGGTTTCAATGATGTCAATGTATACCATGTATGAATTGTAGGGCGGTCGAGAAAGACTGTAATTTGGCTTTATCCAATCATGGGAAGCCAAAAGGGCCGGTGTTTGGGCATCAGTAGGGGCTGAGCCTCTGAAGGGCTATAAAAGAGCGAGCACTGGACCATTTGCTTTGAGCAGCTAGGGCACTCGCATGTGCTAAGCTATCTCCCTTTTATTATGGCCAAATAAATGCTTTCAACAGATCTCTCTGTGTCTGGTCTTCTCTATCCCTAAATAAGATTGGATAAAGTGTTGATTATTGATTATTGATTGGCATTTCTGACAGACCGACATTAGTACTGGTTACTTTCTGAAACTCTATACACAGCCTCTCTGAGACTGAAAACGTACACACACTCAACTAGGAGTACCACCCGAACAAAGCCAGATTTACTTCTAAGTAGGCGTGCAGAGAATTGTGCTGATGGCCAAATAAGCTAGGGTCTGGTTCCAAAGTATAAATTCAGAGGCTTCCATTCCTGATTCTGTTTACCTCAGCCCCCTGAAATGTGTTTGTGCTAAAAAATTTGTGTCTGTCACAAAGTTCATTGGAAGCTGTGTGTGTTACAAATCTTTTAATCAAGCAACTTCATAGGACAGCAGGGGTTTCAGCCCCTTTGGGTTTTTTTTTGCAGTGCATGTGTAAGCGTGTGTTTATAATAGTACGATGGAAATCACTGCAATGGCAGTTGCTTCCCTGCATCAGAAGTTGCTTCATGCAGTTTGTTAGACTGAGATGCCTTAGTTGTTTTTCAAGTAACAACCATGATACAGAAGTGGCCTATAGAGGGAAGACACCATAATTGGTGGCCCGAGAGGATAAAAGCAGAGGCTGGATTGTGTGCTGTTTTAGTCAGTATTTCCTATACCTATATTCTCTCCAGGCACAAAACCATTCGTTCAATATAATGGCCAAAAGAACATCAATTATAAGAAAATTAAAATTCTCTTTTACACTTGAAAAATATAATAATGACAGCATTAAGCTCTATGGTATAAAGTTATCTGAGGATGTTGGAGATTTATGAGCAGATTTCCCATCTCTTAAACTCCTCTAAATAGCAGCCAGGGCGGACAGAGAATTTCAATAAGTACCATCATGTTGGTGGAGAAGGGGTTTAATTACCCCTGTCACTTGATGAATTTTTCTCAGCATAAATCTGTCCCGTCGTACTGTTCTTTACAAAGACTCCTTAGGCTGGAGAAAGGCTTCAGACTTTGCTTTGGGGAGTGGTAGGATACAGGCTGCCCTGACCTGGATGGCCCAGGCTAGCCTGATCTCATCAGATCTCAGAAGCTAAGCAGGGTCAGCCCTGGTTAGTATTTGGATGGGAAACCACCAAGGAAGTCCAGGGTTGCTGTGCAGAGGAAGTCACTGGCAAACCACCTCTGTTAGTCTCTTGCCATGAAAACCCCAAAAAGGGGTCGCCATAAGTCGGCTGCGACTTGACAGCACTACACACACAGGATACAGGCTAGTGTTCCCCCCCCCCTTATGGGAGCAAACAGCACCACCAGAGGGTCATTTTATAGAAGAGGGAGAGCTAACTCTAAATTAGCCCCCCATGCTACTTATAAATGTTTAAAGAGACAGGAGATCTAGTGATGGATCTCCAGTATCTTGTTATGTAAGGAAAACACATTTGAGAGGAAGCTAAACCTGCCCCATGTTACAGATACTAAGGACAATCGGGGCAGATTAGGTGCACCCAAAGGGCAGAGCTACATGTTACAAGTTATGTGATCCTTTATACTAACTTAATTTTTTTCTTTAGAATATTGATATTTCCACTTTTCTTCTGAGCATCTCAAATCCCATCCCCCTCATGCTATTTTCCAGACAAAAATGCCCTCCACCTCTCTAGCTCCATTTGGCTGAACTGGGGGAAATGTGAGAATGGAAGAGATTAGTAGCTCCTTCCCACTTCACCAGTCTTTAAACTGGGTGATGGAACTACATGTAATGTGCCATTCCACTGTAAGAATGATCTTGTGCATAACCTCCTTACCATTCACAGCAAAGAGCTCTGCTTTGGAGGTACCATTGCTGAGAGTAAAACCCATCTTGCAAGAGGGTTCCTCCTTGCGTACATATCCTGCCAGTCATAATGACAGTTGTTTCATCATTGATGTATAATTAGCTAAGTGCTCTGGTCACTCCCTGGAGATATTAAAGGTGTGAGAAAATGAATGGGTTCCTTTTAAATGTGTTTTGAATTATTAATCCCATGAGATACAAAAACAACAAAGAGATCAATACTGCTCTGATGTCTAACTTTTTAATAAAGTCCCATAAGATGGCATATGGTGCACAGAAGTGCTACTGTGAATCAGTTCAAATGGACTGATGTGTGTACGTCTGGTAAAATCCAAGTATCAAGTTGATCCATGCTGCTTAGATTCTATCACATTTTTGTGCTCAGGGCAATGAACATAAGATTTTCTTTCTTCCATTTTATTTTCATCACCCTGGGAAGTAGGTTAGGCTGACAAATGGAAATTGACCCATGCTCATCCAGTGAGCTTTGAAGCAGATGTGGTGGAAAAGTGCCGTCAAGTCACAGTTGACTTATGGCAACCCTGTAGGGTTTTCAAGTCAAGAGACATTAGGAGGTGGTTTGCTATTGCCTTCCTCTGCATGGGTTGAGAGAGTTCTGAGAGAACTGTGATTGATCCATGGTCACCCAGCAGGCTTCCTGTGGAGGAGTGGGGAATCTAACCCAGTTCTCCAGATTAGAGTCTGCTGCTCTTAACCACTACACCACACTGGCTCACTTTGAAGCTGATAGGGGTACACTTTTCCCCAAAGGGGCAAATGGCAACAGCGTGGTGTAGTAATTAGGAGCAGTGGACTCTAATATGGAGAACCGGGTTTGATTCCCCACTCCTCCACATGAGTGGTGAACTCTAATCTGGTGAACCAGGTTGGTTTCCCCACTCCTACACAGGGTGACCTTGGGCTAGTCACAGATCTCTTTGAGCTCTCTCAGCCTCACCTACCCCCCAAGATGTCTGTTGTGGGGAGAGGAAGGGAAGGAGATTGTAAGCCGGTTTGATTCTCTCTAAAAGTTAGAGAAAATCGGCATATAAAAACCAACTCTTCTTCTTCTTCACCACTTCAGATTGGAAAAGTAGCATGAGGGAAGCCTTGAAACCTTTCTCCTCTTCATGCTGTGTTCCCAATCAGAACTGGGCCACTGCCTGCGACCCTAAAACCCACATTAACTTGACCATGAGAGAGCCAGTACCAGTGATAAGCAGGTAGCTGTCACCATCTGGCAATTTTCTGTTGGTGAGACTGGGCACTAGCCAGTATGGCTGAGGAATCCATCATTCGATGATGCAGAAGTATTGTATTCTACCATATGGAAAGTACATTGAAATGACTATCAAATTGATTAACTAGTCTGAACATGTGCCATTGTGATTTTGAAAAACCTAAACAAATTATTAACCCAAATAAAATGTCTATGCACATCCCTACTTATCACCTCTGATAAGGTTGGTTCTATTCTACCAAAGTGTATGTCACAATAAATCTCTTAGTTCTTAAGGTGCAACAAAACTTCTTTTAGTTTTGGCTGTCAGTAGACGTGTACCAAACGGCACACTATATGATACTATCTCAAGGCTACAGCAATTCAGTGCAGAGGAAAGAGCCAGTGTGTGTTTGCTCAGAGAAAATTAAACACTTCAAACAGAGAAGCACAATGACATAAAACATGGGAGAGTGCTGGCTTTAATTCCCTTTGTTAGCATGCTCACCCATGCTTGTGTATGAAAAGGTGGACTCTTGCATAAGGTGGACTCTTGGGCAGTTTTTAGATAAGAGAAGATCAATTCCTCAGTTCGGGATCCTTCATTACAAATTCTTGCCTCCTGTCTGTCTGTGAGTTTTAAATTTCTAGGAAGGTGGAAGCCGCCACTCTGCAAAACAAGCATACTGTCTATCATGAAGGGCAGAATGATGGAGCATATGAGGGCAACCCTTTGGTTTCGTCTGCCCTCTCTAGTAACATGGTAGCCTTTCCTTCCTTAGAGAGTATGCAACCAAAGTCCTTTACATATTTCCCAAAGCTTCGAGGTGTGACCTTGTGAAGGAATTAGAAAGGCCAAACCCTTTTCTGCCGTTCCCCTCACTTCTACAAGCCAGTACAAGAAAGACATTTACTCACTGCCCCAATCAAACTAACACCAGCTAGTTGGAACGGCTCGAACAAGATTTACTTCACCTTCGTTAAGGCTCCTTGTCTAGAATGGAAGCCCTTCAGAAATGTGTTTGTGGGAAATGTTCTGACCAGACATGGCAATCAGGCATTGTGTGGTTGGCTAACATACCTATTGCAGACATATCTGCTCAGCAACTTTCTCCCCTCACTGCCTCTTTTCTTCCCCACATATCCAGAGAAATGGCAACTTAAACATCACGTGGGGAAATTGGGACTGAAATGGAGAGAGAAAAGCAGAAAAGATCCAGATCCAAAAAGTGAAAGTAATTTCCTCTGGATTAGTTTCCTTGATTTCATTCTGAATTGGGGGGTGGGAATTGTAAATGACAGGTCAAAAGACAAAGAAATGCAAGAGGCATCATCTTCTTTACAAGATACCAATTGGGACATATTTCATGCACTGGATACAGTATGCTCTAGTCCAGGAAAGTTTATGGCACAATAAATCTGGTACTTTAAGGTGCCACAAGACTCTATTTTGCTTTTGCTGCAAAGGATGTGACTGCCGCCCTAGACTTAAATTAGCTAACATTCCATTGACTCATACTCACCTAATATGTTTCTGAATAACACCATTCCAATAACATTACTATTGATCCTGTTCTCTGGAATATCCACACACAACACTACAAAGAGAGAGAAAGAAGATGCCAAGAATGGAGTCCCTATCAAATCAACAACTGGCTTTCCTCACTGATACATGAGCATTGACACTGGCATATGAAGATGAATGCTCACCACTGTGACGTCTGGAGACCGGGAAATTCTTCCCTCCCAGCCTTGAGGGATGGGCTTTAGATTCATTAAAAAAGAGTTAGGTTGGGAGAAAGTGTCAATTTGGGTTTTTCTCTCCATGCCTATTCTCGCGTCTCCCTCCCACTTGTCTTTCCCCCTCATCCAACCCCTCCCCTCAAAGCCATTTGCGAGTGTACCAGCAAGAGAATAATGCTGGAATACCATGAGTCTGCTTATTTGGTCAGTTTCACAGCGAGTGTGGGTATATCTGTGAAATTGACCAAATAAGCAGCAGCATGGTAGTCTAGAATTATTCTCTAGCTAGTGCACTGGCAAATGGCTTTGAGGGGAGGGGTTGGATGAGGGGAAAGACAAGCTGGAGGGAGACGTGAGAATGGATGTGGGAGAAACCCCCAAATTGACAAGTATGCACAGGACCAGTTTTCAATTTGGGATCAAGGCAGACATTAACATCTGTATCCACAAAACACAGGGAAAACACGAGGGGAGAGCAAGGTGACTTCTAAATGAAAATGAAGCCCCGAAGTACTCAGGGCTTGACTGCGATGGAAACAACTGTGCATAAAAGGCTAAGATTCATGATCAGATCTTTCCAGTGTCTTTAAAAGCATAATTAAGCTTAAACTTAATGATTTGACTCAGGGCTGAGCTGAGATGGAAGAGGAGAATTAACCCTTTCACCCCTGCTCAAGCTGTTTGACTCAAGCCCTTTGGTCATCTTCCTTGCTGCTCTCTCTGCCATCTCTGGCTTTGTCTATCTTGCTGCTGCCCCAACTCCCACCCAAGAATGCCTCTGGCCTCTTTGCTCCCCCAAGTCACTCCAAAACCAGTCACATATGCTCTCTAGACCTTCCTAAACTTTTGTGAGAGGAACTAACCTCCTGAGAGTTTGGGGAGTTTTGGAGATATGAGATGAAAAGCATCAGCTCCTTATACTGAACCAGACCCTTGGTCCATCAAAGTCAGTATTGTCTACTCAGGCCAGCAGCGGCTCTCCAGGGTCTCAGGCAGGGGTCTTTCACATCACCTTGTCGCGGTCCGTGCCGTTAAGGTAGCCCAGCTCCTAGAATTGACCCCTTCCTAAAAAGAGATCCGTATCTATTCAGCCCGTTACCCACTAAGCAGGGATCAACACTTTCTATCTCTCGTGAGATAGACTTTCTATTGAATTGTTCCAATAAAAATATGAAAAGATTATTTGAATTAAATTTTATTTATTTCACCTAAAATATATGCATGTAAATAATTACAGAAATAAAAACTATATTAGTTAGTTCAATAGGAACAAATTATATGCAAGCAATATTTAGCAATATCAATAATCTCTATGACTCTGTATGAGAGTTTCTCAAGTATATATTTCATTCAGGAAATAATACAGTTTACAGAAATCTTGTAAAATAATGGTTAGTGCATTGGATAAGTATTCTACTTCAAATTATTTAAATATAAGACATACTTTTACCCAGTTATGTCATTGCAGAGTTTCTGTAAGGATTCTTATAAGTTTATTTAGAATAGTTAGACTTTCTTCAGGTATTCTCTAAATATTATTCTGTTATTTCAATGCCTTTAGTATTTATGAAACTAGGAGAGATCTCTTTGGTTCCATAGTTTCATGTTAAAGCTGGTTCTATAGCTCTTAACATCAGTCTGTTTGTGACTGAAGTCATGAAACCATAAAGTCTCTATATGTTTGAGGTTTCTGGGTCTGAAGCCCATGTTCAGATTAGAAAAAGCTATGGGAAAGCCATTTCTAAGCATGCATTTGATATAAGCATTGCTGTATAGCTAAGAGCCACTTTGATGGTTTAACTATACTGTAATTAATCAGTATTTGCTGTTACTATGTGTAAAGCTTAACATTATGTGTAGAGTATAAATCTCTATTCTACAGTCTCTCTGGCAGTGCCAGTCTTTAGAGAGATACTGAGTATAGTTCAGTTTAAGAGCTTAAGGCTCCATGGATCTCCATCCATGTATTTCCAATTATATGTATTCCAAATAGAGTAATTCTATGTGTAAGCCATTGTTGGCTGTAATGCATGCATGTTTATGTATGCCAGACAGTTCTGTGTCAGACCCCAGCCTTAGAACTGACTGCAGAGTATATTCAGTGCTCTCTTGAAATATGCTCTGGTAATAGGCTTCTTAGAGAAGCTGCATTTACATCTTGTCCATCAGATCTAGGAAGCCTAAGACAGATCTTATGAGAAGACATAAGTCTTGTTAGAACAAATGAGTTCTCAATGTCACCATATTCAGAGATGGTAAGATCCATACCCTCATAGTCCTTAGAATATAAGGGTCTTCATCCTATTCAGAATGAAGCATTTGTACAGACAATTACTCCAGACAATCAGTCTACAGAGAGACAGATTGTGTGGCATAAAAGCTCTCTGTGAGAGTTCTCCAGAATCAAAAGACAAGAATAAATGTGTCCTGATCCACGCAAGGATCAGTTTCCCTAATTCACGCAAGAATTAGACTGCCAAGGGTTTTACATCTTTTGGTCGATGGAGGAAGTCCATAAGTCAGAGTGTTCAGACTATCAAGATCTTCTCTAACCTGTAGTCAGAGAAAGGTCACTATTTATATCTTCCCAGTGTCCTTGGATTGACTGATCTAGTTGACAGTAGGATTTACAAGCAGTGTATGAGCTTGCCTATTTGCATAGTTAGCATGTTGCTTCAAATAGTAATATAATGCGCATAAGCTTTAAGCAATGATATATTTTCTTTTCAATATTTGTATAACCAGTAATACACTACATTGATTAATAATATGGATAATACAGACATATGTAGTATACAAACAGCCTTATTTTAATACCATAACTGGGAAGGCCAGTCAGGAAAACTTTACATTGATTGTAAATCTTGTTGGAAATTCTTTTCCATTTGTATTGTTCTGGTTCATCAGTGTTCAGCACAGTTATTTTTAGTTTGCTTTGTACCTTTAGTTGGTACTAAAAAGAATACTATGCTTGTGTGATTGATGGTGGGAGCAGAGACATCAGAAAACACAGGATACTAAAGCCAACGGTATAGGCAGATTTCACATTGGACTGAACAGTGAAAAGCATACTAAAAGCAAGGGGACAATCAGAGAAATGTGTTCTCTGTGACAAAAGATGAATGTTGAGTGTTTGTAAATTGCACAATCCTAGCAATAGAAACTCCACATTGAAAACTGCATCAGAACCTCATGTAACAGCTGCACATTTTTTGTAGCCCCCCCCCCCAAATCACCTGAAAAAGCAACTATTCATAGACTCCAGTGTATGGTCACACCAGCACATTAAGAACATTTAATTCGTCTCTGTACCATTTTAAGAACAGGGTTCAAAATAATGCTGAGCATACATAGTTGCATCCATGCAGCTGTACACTCCACAATAAGATTGATGCAGTGTGTTGAAAAAAGAGAACACAACTTTGAACAGGGATTGTGAGGTTGTTGCTTTAACTTTTACTGCCAGAAATGAACAAAAGAATTGTGTTGATGGTAGCTGCAGACATAGGTGAAACAACACATCTGGCAATTTAAAAAAAAAGAAGAAAGTAAAAGAGTTCCTGCAAGGAGGCAGAACAATGGTCAGGAAGGCCAGCTCTTCTGAGTACTCTTGTGTTTGTTGTAAGTAGGTTTACCAGTCTTACAGAGATCAGTTCCCCTGGAGGACTGACAGCTTTTGAGGATGGACTCTATGGCATCACTGCCGCACTGAACTCCCACCCCTCCCCAAACTCCACCCTCCCCAGGCACTGCTCCCAAATGTCCAGGAATTTCCTAAGCCAGACTTGGCAGCCCCAGTGGGGAGATATGACCATGAAGCATGGGGGCAGGGAAATACTTGGAAATTGAGATCTGCAGCCATTCTGGTCAGTTTCTTTAGTAAAATGGTGGTATCTGACATTCTGGTTCACATCTGCATGTATATCTAAAGAGCACTCAGACCACTTTATTTCCTCAGAGTGGTGAAGTACTACTTGTGCTTGAGGGCTCTTTAAGCATAAATATGTTTAAGGTTGGAGGAAATCTTCACTCACTGACAAAGAATCATCTCCCCTTCCTCACAATAACCATATCAGAAAACAAAAAGGGCAAGAGTACAGTAGCACCTTAAAGACTAACAAAAATATTTGCTGGTAGGGTATGAGCTTTCGTGAGCCACAGCTCACTTCTTCAGATTGGTATCTGAAGAAGTGAGCTGTGGCTCACGAAAGCTCATATCCTACCAGCAAATATTTTTGTTAGTCTTTAAGGTGCTACTGTACTCTTGCCCATATCAGAAAACCTATGACTAGACTCAAGAATCATAGGCTCATAGAGTTGGATGGGTCCCTACAGGCCATCTAGTCCAACCCCCAGCTCAATGCAGGATCAGCCTAGAGCATCCCTGAAAAGTGTTTGTTCAGCCTCTGCTTAGAGACTGCCAGTGAGAGGGAGCTCACCACCGCCCTAGGTAGCTTATTCCACCTTTGCACAACTCTTACTATAAATTTTTCCCCCTAATATCCAGCCGGTACCTTTCCACCCGCAATTTAAACCCATTATTGCGAGTCCTATCCTCTGCTGCCAACAGGAATAGCTCCCTGCCCTCCTCTAAGTGACAGCCCTTCAAATACTTAAAGAGAGCAATCATGTTCCCCCTCAACCTCCCCTTCTCCAGACTAAACATTCCCAAGTCCCTCAGCCTTTCCTCATAGGGCTTGGTCTCCAGGTCTCTGATCATCCTCATCGCTCTTCTCTGCACCTGCTCCATTCTGTCCACATCCTTTTTGAAGTGAGGCCTCCAGAACTGCACACAATACTTGAGGTGTGGCCTTCCAATGCAGTGTACAGTAGAACTATGACATCTTGCGATTTGGATGTTATGCCTCTGTTAATACACCCCAAAATCGCATTAGCTTTTTTTGTCGTTGCACCACACTGGCTGTTCACATTTAACTTAAAGTCCACCCATACCCCAAGATCTTGTTCACATACACTGCTACCCAGACGTGTGTCCCCCATCCAGTATGCATGTCCCTCATTTTTGTTACCCAGATGTAGAACTTGGCACTTATCCTTGCTGAACAGCATCTTTTTGTTCACATCCGCCCATTTTTCCAGTGCTTTCAGATCTTGTTGAATTCTATATCTTTTGGGGTGTTCACTGTTCCTCCCAATTTGGTGTCATCTGCAAATTTAATTAGTCCCTCCACACCCTCTTCCAGACCAAGGTTCTCGTTTTCTCATAAACTATAAGCCCAGGCAAACAGCAGCAATAACAACAAAGGCAATAGTGTCTGAACACCCCAAGTATCCCTCCCAGATTATACCAGGAGGTATTTTCCTCTTCAGGCGTCTGGATAAAATATCACAGAATTGTCATGTCAGGATTAGTTAAAAGTAAGTTGTTGTAGGGGGAAGAGTCCAGTGGTCTGAAGTACTGTCCATTAGTTATACTTGCTGGTAACAGATTCAACGGTCAATGGGAAGGAGAAAAACTGATACATTACTCATGATACTGCTACACAGGGAATAATGCACAAAACCACCTCCATGACTTTTTTGAGTCACAGCAACATAATCTTTTGGCTTTTGATGCAGCTGTGCATTCTTTTGTTTCTGTGGCATGTACTCTGAGGCCATCGAGTTTGTTTCAACGACAATAGTTGTACCCAGAAATGACTTTTACTAATGACTGTTCTTGCTGTGAAATTCACTGCTTTCTGTTGAATGTCTGGCCCTCCACCTTTCTGCTGTTTCCTCTTGAAAGCACCAATATTCATTTTGTTAACTATTTTTTTCCTGAGTAATACTTAGTTCTCCGAAGTCCTAAAGAGCAACTCACCTCAAGAAAGGTGCATTGCATCCCATTATACTGCGAAATGGCCCAATCCTTTTATCTATCAATGGAAGGTATTAATCATTTAATGGATATCACTGAGAAATATTAGGATTTATTTTTGCTCGTCTCTCTTAACAACAGTTAATAATTGTTGTATGTAAAAGGCCGTAAGCTTTTCTCACCGCTGACAGTGTAGTGTAGTGGTTAAGAGTGGTGGACTCTAAACTGGAGAACTTATCCGCATGAAGCCTGCTGGGTGGCCTTGGGCTAGTCACAGTTCTCCCAGAACTCTCTCAGCCTCACCTACCTCACAAGGTGTCTGTTGGGGGGAGAGGAAGGGAAGGTGATTGTAAGCTGATTTGAGACTCCTTAAAAGGCAGAGAAAATCAGGATATAAAAACCAACTCTTATTATCAGTAGTGCTCTTTTATTTATTCTTTTGCTTCCAGAAGGAAACCATTTCTCCCCTCCCCACACACACTGGCATTTAATGTTTGATCTGCTTTTTACTTTTGGATTTTATTTTAATCTCCCAGACTTTTTGAAATAAGATACTTGTTAAAATTAAATCACTCTCTGGTTTTACAGATTTCATGTCCTACATCATGCAGACTAAATCATTGTACAGCTTGTGTTGAAAATGTTTCACAAAACAATTACCTTTCATCACTTTTATTAATATTTTGGTTATTAAGAGTGATTATAAATAGATTTGAATGCTGTGGATAAAGTAGTATCTTATTATACCTACTTATTCCTGCTGATTGAAAAGCTTGGCCATTTTAAATAAAATGTTTTAATCCATGCCTCATAATTGTGTTGTTGTTTTTTGAGCAGAAGCAATACTTTCACAATAAGTGTATATAAAATAACATTACTAGAAACCTTTGCACAATAAAAATCCAATAGAAAGAAATAATACAATTGTATTAAATAATAAAAAACATTTAAAGCTGAGGGGTTATTTCATCCCAGAAAACGTTTTTATCTTGTCAAAAAAACCATTGTATTGTAGAATATTCTAACTTAATCTCTTTCTATTTTCCCTTCCTTTCTAAGGTAATGTATTTGTAAGCCTGTAGGCACTTCCTGCTTTATTTAATTAATATTTCACTAAATAATTCATTAAAATGTGTGGCATCTCATGACAGCTTGGACCATGAGTATTGCATTTGATCCCACAGATGTTAGATATTAAAAGTTCTTGTCTTGAAATTGTATGTTCTTGTGAACAGGCTTCCCCCCCCAAAAATAGTATAGACCAAAATTAAAATCCTCTGGAGTTGTATTATTAGTATAGATAATATAAACACCTAAGAATATATTATTGGATACTACTAAATTGTTTTAAGAGCCCCGTGGCGCAGAGTGTTAAGCTGCAGTACTGCAGTCAAAAGCTCTGCTCACGACCTGAGTTCGATACCAACGGAAGTCGGTTTCAGGTAGCCGGCTCAAGGTTGACTCAGCTTTCCATCCTTCTGAGGTCGGTGAAATGAGTACCCAGCTTGCTGGGGGTAAAGGATGACTGGGGAAGGCACTGGCAAACCACCCAGCAAACCAAGTCTGCCTTGGAAACGTCGGGATGTGATGTCACCCCATGGGTCAGGAATGATCCGGTGCTTGCACAGGGGACCTTTACCTTTTTTATTAAATTGTTCAGGGTTTCCAAGCAAATGTTAACATAATGATTTTTAATATAAACAAATCTTTTTGCGAACAGAATTCTAAATAACTCGGCTCCCAGTGCATATTTTTAAAAATTCAAATAGATTTGAGCCATCGTAGATTCTTTCAGCAAAGATAAAAAGAACTTTTGTATTTTGTTTTTTAGCATCCTTGTGGTATGAGTGTCCAAGTAGGTAAGGAAATTAGGAAATTTTTACACTTGACATTCAAAACAAGTTTATGCTTGGTCTACAATACAAACACAATACCTTCATTGCAGGGATATATATATCTTAAAATCTAGATTCAAATTCATCTCCATATTTTCTCATGCATTACTTCATAGGATAAAAACTAAGAGGCTAATGTACATTTTATTGCCATGTGTGAAAAACAATTATATAATAATTTTGATGTGACCCTGTCACATATACATGGTGACATAGCTGAATGTAGTGCGTGAGTCCTATCAATATCAGAATTTCTTTTTCCTTATCTTACTCAAAAAATTTCCCCGAGTACAATTTTTATTATTAAAAGCGCCATACTGTCAGACCCCTTATACTCTCATTATAAATACAAAATATAAGATGACCCAAACTGGCCTGATCATGTTAACTCTCAGAAGCTAAGCAGGGTCAGTCTTGCTCAATATTTGGATGGGAGAACAAAATAAAATCGGACTGTGAAGAGCTCCAAAAAAATCTCTTCAAACTGGAGGAATGGGCATTGGCAAATGAGATTCAGTGTGAGCAAGTGTAGAGTGATGCATATTGGGGCAAAAAATCCCAACTTCACATATACACGGATGGGATCTGTGCTGGCAGCGCCAGACCAAGAAAGGGATCTTGGGGTGGTAGTGGATAGCTCAATGAAGATGTCAACCCAGTGTGCAGCTGCTGTGAAAAAGGCTAATTCTATGCTGGCCATAATTATAGACAAGGAACAGAGAATAAAATTGCTGCTATCATACTGCCCTTGTACAAATCTATGGTGACACCACATTTGGAATACTGTGTGCAGTTCTGGTCACACCTAAAAAGGTGTATTGCAGAGCTTGAGAAAGTGCAGAAAAGAGCAACCAAAATGATCAGGGGGCAATAGCTACTGCCCTATGAGGAGCGGTTAAAACGCTTAGGAAGAATGATAGACCTCTATCATTTCTCCCCTTAACTGCCTTCTTTCCAGGCAGTTAAGGGGAGAAATGATAGAGGTCTATAAAATTATACATGGTATGGAGAGAGTAGACAGGGAGCTTTTCTCCCTCTCTCATAATACTAGAAAGTGGAGTCATCTGCTGAAGCTAGAGGGTGAGAGATTCAAAACAGATAAAAATTTCTTCACACAATGCATAGGTAAATTGTGGAACTCCCTGCCCCAGGCTGTGGTGATGGCTGCCAACTTGGAAGGCTTTAAGAGGGGAGTAGACATGTTCATGGGGAAGAGGGCAATATATGGCTGTTAGTAAAAATGGATACTAGTCATGATGCATACCTATTCTCTCCAGGATCAGAGGAGCATGTGTTATATTAGGTGCTGTGGAACACAGGCAGGATGCTGCTGTAGTCGTCTTGTGGGCTTCCTAGAGGCACCTGGTTGGCCACTGTGTGAACAGACTGCTGGACTTGATGGGCCTCTGTCTGATCCAGCATGGCTTTTCTCATGTTCTTATGAGACCACCAAGAAAGTCCAGGGTTGCTACACTGAGGCAGGCAATGGCAAACCACCTCTGAATGTCTCTTGCCTTGAAAACCCTACAGGGTCGCCATAAGCCCGTAGTGATTTGATGGCATGTATGTCTTCAATTTTAATGGATTTACCCCCAATTTATAGCCTATTTATAGAAAACTTTGTTTGGGAATCTGTTTTATGGATTTAATGAGCCTTATTTAGAAGCTACACTTCATCTGATATACCTTTATGTCAGAGTAAGTTCTATTAAAATACAATAGCGGTAACCGTTCAAAAGCAGAGCACATCCATGATGCTTTTAAAAACCATATTATGTGTTTTAATGTTTACAATAGTTTTATTAGCAAACAAATATGTTTGGAACATAGCTGTTAGATTTTAACTGAATGAATTTTAAACTCAAAATATCAGATTAGACTTCCAGGAAGTTATTTGTTCAACAGAGTTTGAAGTGCCATTTGACATTTGCCCAGACTTGCCTCTTAAGAGTCACATCTACTCCATGTTAATTTGACATTTTGAAAGATCTGTTCATAAAAGGCTAACTTCTTACAATGCTCTCTTTCACAAGCAACAAGATTTAAAAGATGGATACCATGGGTTTGAAAGTGATAGCAAAGAATCAATCCCATGAACATTCAATAACAATTATGGGCTGAATTTTTTTTTTAACTAACTAGTTACTCTTGCTAAAAGGAGAATTGGATGTGTTTTGGGGACATCATCCCCACCAAAGCTTATTTTGAATCTGAGAATAGCTTTATAAACATTTTTAACAAGGCGCAGGGTCTGCTGTTTGAAGGGGGAAAGTTTTTAAAAATTCTACTAGGCATGCCTAAAGTAGTTCTTTGGATCCTAGCCACTGGATAGACACCAAAACAATTCTTGCATTTGAGGCTCTGTTTAAAATAAATTCTGAGATTACTTTAAACTTCAATCCCATTAAAAAAAAAAAAAAAAAAAACAACAACCCTGCTTTCGAAAGCTATATCAAGTGTCAATTAGCAAGTAGCTCTATCACACCCAGATCCTAGACAAATTTGATGGCTTGTGTTTTTGAGGGTTTTTTTAAATAGTAAGTTGTCCCAAGCAAGACTTTGAAGAAGCGGCACAGAAATATTCTACATAAAGAAACATCATTACTTGAAAATAATTCTTACTGGAATTAATGGAACTTATGTCCAAAGTGAGATGCTAGGGATCAATCTATCTAGCTCATCTGATTCCAGGAAGGCTTTAACAATTATGTTCTGAAGGCACCAATTATCCCACATAGATCTGTTTTCACAAAGGTATTTTTTATCCAATATTCATTACGGTAAAGCCATATTAAAAAGGTATTTCACTGAACAAGAGGATATGTAATTTACAACTTTACTACCCAAATCTGATTTGATACTTTTCAGCTGTTCGGGAATTGAAACTACTGCCCTGAGTATTTACATGAGACAAGTCGTATTTGTTCTATGGCAGCTGTGTTGATGGCCCCGAAAACGTCTGTGCAGCCAAATCACTGGAGAGGTTTAAATATTCAAGTTGAGCAGAATATCTAGTTTCCACCTGCCTTGCCTCCCTACTCCCACTTCCCAAATTGTTTTCCTAAAAGTACAGAGATGTTGGTCATGGGAACATTATGTGAACTAAAATTCACAGTTTAAAAAAAAAAAGTTAAATTAGTTTCATTTTTATTACAAATAGCCAAGGATTTTTTTTCCAAAATATAAATCTGTAAAACTATCATCTTGACTGTACAATTTCATTTACAGTATACAATCCAGAAAAAGTACAGTTAAAAGAACTGCTTTTTTTATACATTAGCCCTTGGCCACAAAACAAAAGAAATTGGCAGTACTACTACAACTTTAATGACTATCGGGTGAAAATCAACATATCAGTTACACCATCTAACTTCATTATCAAAGTGGGATACATACATACATCATTGTACAGGGAATGTTATTTTTTAACTGGAAACTGTCATCATGTTGTAGTTCTTGGAAGGGCTGGCTCTGCCAATTCTCCACTCCTCTTTACAGCTGCTCATACTCTCAAGAGCTTTGGCGTTCTTCACTGCTGGCTCAGGGCCTTCGTAGAGGACACAGATCGACCCGTCTTCCCCGATGCGATAGGACACCTCAAAGGGGTCTATCCACAGAGTTAGTTCGCTGGGCAGGAGCTGGAAGAGTCTGTTGTGGCTTAGTCCGATCATGCCTGCTGCCTTTCCTATCAAGGGGTCCATCTTGTGATTGATCCTAATGCAGCGGTACCCTGAACCTTTGGAGGGCATCAAGGGGAACCAGTGGTGCTTGTAATGGTCTGTGAATGGGAACAAAAGGGGGGGGGGGGAGAGACAGAGAGAGAAGAGTTACAGCCCGCATAATGGGGATTCCTCGGGCAGCTGTCTGCACCCTCCCCCTCCTTCAGCTGCCCATCCGTACAGGGGCTCCAAATGCAAAACCGCGGAGGAGGATGGAGCTTAGTGGGAACCCACAGAAGGTGCTTGTTTCATCTGTGTTAGGAAAAGAGTGCGACGTGGTCAATCGGGAGCGCGTGTTGTTTGTGCAGTTAACTCCCCTTCCAATTCTGCGCGGTGGGGGGTGGGGGCGCAAGAACAGCTGGGGAACTTACCAGGGTCCTGGTGGGGAGCAGTAGAAAAGGGCAAGAGTCCAGTAGCACCTGAAAGACTTAACAAAAATATTTTCTGGTAGGGTAGGAGCTTTCGGGAGCCACAGCTCACTTCTTCAGAGCTGTGGCTCACGAAAGCTCCTACCCTACCAGAAAATATTTTTGTTAAGTCTTTCAGGTGCTCCTGGACTCTTACGTGAAGTAGTGAGCTGTGGCTCCCGAAAGCTCACACCCTGCCAGAAAATATTATTGTGAGTCTTTCAGGTGCTACTGGACTCCTGCCCTTTTCTACTACTGCAGACAGACTAACACGGCCACCCACTGGGAATGATCCTGGTGGGGAGCAGTGTGTGTGTGTGTGTGGGGGGGGGAAGGATTGCTGGGACGAAGGGAGGGGGAGGGGGAGGGGGGGAGTCCAACTCCGCACTTCCTCTTTGCGGCCTCCTCCTTCTGTAGCCGGCGGGGGCCGCCCCACACGCCTCGCCTGCCTCCCGGGGGGAGGAAGGGGGGGTCCCCCGAGGGACCTCCTCCTCCCGCCGCCTTACCCCGCAGCGCCTCCTGCAAAGAGTCGCTGAAGCAGCGCAGCTCCTCGTCGCCGATGCCGCCGGGCGTCCGGAGGAGGCGGGTGATGAAGCCCGCAGCCGTGGAGATCTCCGTCTTCATGGCCCTTCCCCGCTTGCTCTCGCCGTCCTTTCCCCCCACGCTCCCTTCTCTCGCTCCCCTCGCTGCGGTCGGGAAGGGCGAAGGCTGGGCGGCCCCGCCGGCTGAGGGAGGGCGGGAGGGGCGATTGTGATGTGGCGGCCGGGCGGGCGGGGGAGGGGGGGCTGCGTGCGAGGGGGCGGGGTCCCGATCCGCGCCGCCGGCCCAGCTGCTGCTGCTGCCGCCGCCCGCTCAGCGCTGCCGCATCCGCCGCTGGGGACTGAGCGCGAGAAGTAAACAGATCGGCAGACGGCCGCCCTCCCCCCCGACACTCTCTCTCTCACATACACACTCACTCACTCACGGGGGCGGGCAGGCGGGGGGGTGGGGCCAGTCGTGGCCAATGGCGTCGCCCTCGAGCTACAGCATCACAGATGCCGGGCGTTCCCCTCGGAGGACGCCAAACCGCCCTTCCCGATTGGGCAACAGAGGACGGCCCCCGGCTCGTGATTGGCTGGGAGGAGCCAAGGCGGAAGCGGTGGGAGAGAGTCGGTTGAGGCGCTTGTTCCTGAGGGTGGATGAGTCCTCTTCTTCCCTCCTCCCCCATTCTGTGGGTCGGTGGGTGCGAGGGAGGGGGCGGGGCTTGGCTGCCCAGCTATAGGATCATTCCCAGTGGGTGGCCGTGTTAGTCTGTCTGCAGTAGTAGAAAAGGGCAAGAATCCAGTAGCACCTTAAAGACTCACAACAATATTTTCTGGCAGGGTAGGAGCTTTCGTGAGCCACAGCTCACTTCTTCAGATACAGCCAGTAGAAAAGGGCAAGAGTCCAGTAGCACCTTAAAGACTCACAAGAATATTTTCTGGCAGGGGATGAGCTTTCAGGAGCTTTCCAGGACATTCTGTTGCAGATTTAAGGGTAGCCAATATAGGAGTGCTCCAATGGGGGCAAGAAAGAGCGAGGAACGTTTTCTCAGCAAGCGTCACCCAGTGGGGCGTCTTGAAAGAGAGGAGAAGGAGGGGGCAGGGAGAGAGCAGGCAATAAAAGCCCGCAGGGTTTGTTGACACTGTGCGGGGTCTGTAGGGCTTAACTGGGCTGAGTAGTTTCCAGTCCGTTAGTGAAGCAATCCTTGGGAAGGGGGAGGGTGGCGTGACGTCTTCCTGATAGAGAGTCCGCCAGACCGCACTGGACGTGCACGATGTGGTGTTTATCAAAAGCATGGAGGAGGAGGAGGAGGAGGAGGTGGGGCGAGGAGGGGGAGCCACGGCTGTGCAGAGTTAGGACAGGCCCGGGCAAGACCAAGGGAAAGGTGCGGCGGACACGCTGTAAATTTATCTCCAGTTATTGTTATCCTCGACGTTAACGCAGTTGAAAAGAGGCTACTAATAAAGAGTTCGGAATACTTTTGCTCCCTGTTTGTATCGTGCCCTTGCTCCAAGGAGTGCGCCATAGTTCTCCCTCCTCCCATTTAGCCTGCAAACAACCCTGTTGGTAGGTTAGGCGGAGAGAGAATTGGTGGGCCGGTCTACCCATTATGAAAGCTGTGGCAAAAATATCGCCCAGTGGTTTTAGGCGTGCCAGTTTCTGCACATGGGGACACGCAGATTTAGTATACGAAACTGTTCTAAGGGTTGCTGACGTTACATTTTCAACCATTGTACATCTTAACAGTAATCGGCCTAGATTACCCATAAACAAGGGTAATCTACCTATACTCAGGAACTCCCCACTATACAGAAAAAATGTGACTTTGCTTGATAACCAAAACAGAAACTTCTAAAAACTGCCTGATGAGGATTAAATGTTTCAGAAAGGAGGGAATATTGAGAGCATCTGAAAGTCAGGGGAGGAGGGAGAATCAGACTGCAGAAACCTCACAAAGTTTGAGAGTTATTGGAGGATTCTAAATAGTCCTAGTGTGTCTCTACCTTGTTATACTATTACCCTTGTTTCAGCAAGGGGAATAACTCTGTGGGCTAGGGAAGCAAGCTATATTGTGTGTAAACTTCATTTATGTTGATGTAGGACTTGGGCTGTTCCCCAGAGTTTTTTTTCCAAAGGAAACATGATTCATCATAGCCTGATTCACAAACACATTTGTGCACAATGTGATTCAAAAACACATCTTGTCTCAGTGTACATAAAACGCAGTTGTATAGAACCTAACAGAAGCATTTAATCTTAAATCCATCAGAAGAGAAACCTTACACAAACCTGTGATATTTCATAACAGACACACTGGAGACCCACAAGGAATTGCTGGAGACCTCCAGACTACATTTATTTCTTCAGGATCCTATAAATAAGGTTGCCAGGTCCCTCTTTGCCACTGGTGGGAGATTTTTGGGGCGGAGCCTGAGGGAAGGCAGGGTTTTGGGAGGGGTGGGACTTCAATGCCATAGAGTCCAATTGCCAAAGTGCCCATTTTCTTCAGGTGAATTGATCTCTATTGGCTGAAGTTCAATTGTAATAGCAGGAGATCTCCAGCTAGTTCCTGGAGGTTGGCAAACTTTTGTGCAAGCCAATTCTCCCATTCTCCTTTATTTCATCCCTTTAAACAAATTTAAAACCCTGATGCTTAGCTGCCTTCAACATTCCACTACACTTGCAGAGCAATAAGTATATTCAGACTGTTTTGTTTTTGAACGGGTGGGGTTGGAGAGGTCTTTTTTCTGTTTTAATTAATACAGTATTATTTTTCTATATAGGCAGGAGGTTTTTGGGGCAGAGCCTGAGGAAGCCGGGTTTTGGGGAGGGACTTCAATACTATAGAGTCCAATTGCCAAAGCGGCCATTTTCTCCAGGTGAACTGATCTCTGTAGGCTGGAGATCAGTTGTAATAGCAGATCTCCAGCTAGTACCTGGAGGTTGGCTACCCTAACTCTATGGCATTGAAGTCCCTCCCCAAACCCTGCCCTCCTCAGGCTCCGCCCCAAAAACCTCCCACCAGTGGCGAAGAGGGCAACCCTAAGTGGACCGACTGTACTGGGTCTTTACATCCAGCCTAACTTCTTATGTAGTGCCCTGGTTGAAGACTTCTACTGGGCTTTTTCTGGCTCAAGAAAGAGTGAGTGCTATATAGTAGTTCCCCTGAGCAGACATTTCCCACCAGCAAGGGACAGTGTGGCCACTTTATTTATATAAAATGTGTTTCCATTTCCTCTTTACATTCAAAGCAGCTGGGAGTGACTTTAAAAGTACGAAATATTTTTATTTTATTTACTTTTCATAGTCTGCCTCTCTCACTGAGACTCAAGGCAAAGTTCATGAGATACAACAGTGCAATTGGACAGCACAAGACAACTAATGAACAATGCAGTGGGAGTAGGATTGCAGAATTAGAGAACTATGCAAACAACAAACTAAGGCAAGGCATATTATAAACTATATAAAGTGGATTGTAAGACCATGCAGGAACTAGCTACAGTAATCACTGCAGTAGACAACAATCCTATTCCATTATAAAGGCGCCCTCCTTGATTGTTCCATTCTACTATCCATCTAATGTGGTATTATATTAAAAATATGTGGCTACCCATAACTTCTTTCTACTCTGAGCAGTTCTTCATGTTCTCAAACAGATTTCCAGTCCTGCAACTGGGGATCTTTATCTGATTGGTACAAGGATTGAACGTGGAACCTGCTGCTTGTAAAATGTGGTCTGCTATTAAGCTATGGCCACTCCCCAATGAAAACCACCATGAAATACAACAATAACTGAACTACAAACAATAGTTTGCACTTGCCAATAAACAACAGATTTCACAGAGAAGACTCCCTTATATAGTTTTTGTAATCTAGAGAGGGATGATTCTCTATGGAGTTCCTGTGGAAGGCCATTCCATAAAGTAGGTGCTGCAACTAAAAATACTACGGTAATGACTTGGTAGAGGAGAACCGAATCTCATGGTGTGGTGGTTTATACAGGAATAGGTGATCCTTCTGGTTTAAATATTTGAAATTTAAATGCAAATTCAAAATCTATATTTTATTGACATTTTACACAGTGATAACACACAGATGACTCAGACTTTCCACATACCTGTTCCAATACTTCACTCATATCGCAGTAATGTTAACCCAAATAACTTTCCCAAATGAAAGAATGAGTAATAAAGAAAGATGTGAGTAAATAAAAAATAGGATATATGATGGTATTTGGGGATGGAGAAATATAGGAAGCTAATAACTGCCATGCCCAGCACCCACTGGCCCATGGCCACACACCTCACCCAGCTAATGGCAGCACCTGAGGGGCAATATAAACTCTGGTTTATCTGCATGCAAGTCAGATACCAACCCGTGCGGCATGAGGCTACGTCAGTTGGCCCTGCAACGTGGGACGTAGCATCTTGCATCATGGTAGCAGTTCACACATACTCAAACAATGGGCACACCATGTGGGAGCACAACTCACCGTCAGGGCAGATAGGTGGGGGAAGCAGCTGCAGAGGGCCAGCAGACCCTGGAGGCCCTTGCCCGCCTCACAGAGGGGGTACCTTTGCCCCTGCAAGGGTGCAGTTCGGTTCTGTCCCACAGACGGCCCGGCTTAGAGCAGCCATGGAGCCCCAGCCTAGGGCACAAGGCATGGCTACCCCAGCACGGAGCAAGGTAAGCTCAATGCCCCCTCCCCCTTTGGCATGCCTCCCTCCCATACCCCTACCCGCCCAACCAAGGGCCATGGCTGCACCTGGGAAGATGCAGCAGACACCCCTGGGGTGGACCAACACAATGCTCAACCAGTGGAGAGCTGCTGCCAACCATGGCCCCTGGGGGAAAGCACCTCGATACCCACCCACTGCATCACGAATCTCTCTCTCTCAGCGCTTCAGTACTCCCTGCCATCAGTCCACAATATTGACATAATAACTTTGACAAGGTTTGCAGCTTATCTGGCTATTGCCGTAATAATAAAATCATTCATAATAACTTTCTGCTTCACCTTCCCATTTGCAGTGCAGGGATCATAACACGGGACAGTATGAAACGTTTGCACAGCAACTCAGAAAAAGGGCTTTTAAAATGGCACACACATGAAGCCCCGAACATAAACTTGTATGGTTATAAAAAAGTAATAAATTTTTTTATAAAAAATAAAATAAAATTCAGGGCGTAATGGTATTTTTATATTAATAATAATGTATTAGCAGATAATTCATGCTCTGTATATGTATATGTATTTTTTTCTTTTATGTTTTTTTCTTTTTTTGGTATTTTTTGTATGATTTATTATAAAAAAGCAATAATTTTTTTTATAAAATAAAATAAATAAACTTGTATGGTGTGTTGCGGGGGAGGGACCGGCGGGACAGGGCAGAATCCGGCCCAGTCGGTGCAAGAGCAAAGGGCCAGGTTTCCTTTAGCTCTCATAGAAGAAGCTGCCACTTTTGCCACTCTAACCAAACATAACCAGGAAATCCGGTCTGCAAACCAAAGAACTGCTCACCTCGGGCCCCTTTTGCCTCGCAGAGCATCCGGCTGATCGGCACGGGAAAGCTCCATTGCCCAATTGCTGAAAGCCTTACATTGTGCGTCAACTTTCCCCCTGTGTTTTCTACGTCCTTCCTCCCTAGAGCTAACCGGACGTTACTACCCTATTCAGAGAGGAGGCCCCCGATTGGTTGATAGAGAGCGGCGACCTGGCCGCTATTCCGCGCGCTAGCTTGGGGGAGAAACGAAGCGGTCCTGCCGGCGAGGCGTTTCCTTCTTCCCTCGCCCTTCTTTTACCAAGTCGCCGTTGGCATTGCCAGAGTGCAGCTTCCGAGATTGCAGGTGAAGAGGCTGCGGCGTGACTCTTATCTGCCCCTTCCGTCTACTTCCCACCCTTTCACGAGTGCAGGTATAGTTATAATTGATCCCTGGCAGGGTTAGATCTCCTGGCCCCCAGAAGCTCCAGTCATTCTATATGACATGCGGGTAACACGTTTGTGCAGGCACAACTTGCAACAGGTGAGTGTGTGCAGCAAAAAAAGCATCTAACTTATTGTGGCTTAACTGTGTGTATGGAAGAAGAATGGAATGTAGAAGAGTGCATGTAAATAAATAGAAGGGTCCAGTGGGTAGGGGGAAGGCAAATGTCAGGGTCTTATGCATAGTGAGTCCTGCCCCTAAAAGTTGTGGGTTTGGCTAAACATTCGATTTCAGTGGGTTTAAACCGGACTAACTGCAGAGGATTACGCTGTAAAAGTGATGGTTGGGAGGGCATGCACTCTAAATACCTTGTGTTGTCGTGCACGGCAGCTGTTTAAATAGGTTGTTGCATGTGAAAGTTAATATCACAGCTGATTGGACTCTGACTGCGATCCTATGTACCCACAGCCCTCTCCTGTCTGCAGGCTTTGCGATGAGTTGCACTGCTATTTAATATGCACTTTTAGAAACAGGGACAGTCTTAGAGGATGATCCTCAGTAAGAAGGATGACAAAAGTTTTAAACTATATTTTAAAAAATGCCTTTTGCAAGTCTGAAATATCCTACAGTGAATCTGTTAAGCAATCATGACCTTTTTTTTTTTTTTGAACTCTCATTTTGTTCTTTTTGGATTTTTTTCCATAATGCACCAGTATAGTTACTTATAATTTCTGTCTTCTCTAGGAAAGAAGAGTCAATAAAACTGAGACGATTCCACATTGTCAGAGCTAATCTTGAGAGAGGGATAGCCTGAGATTTTGAAGAGGAATGCAATGCCTTAAACTATTTTACATCCCCTGTATTTGTCAGGGTAATTACTAATACAGAATGTCAGTGAACCAGTTATTTGGGAATAAGAAAAGAAACAGCTCCATATTATATGGCGTGGATCAGGCAAAAATTACTGCTTCATCTTCATCTTTCCAGGGAGCTACAAAGCAAAGTACTATTGGAAACCATGGAGATGGCTTCCCACCAAACAAGCGTTACAAAAGTCTTGTTCCCAACGAGCAGAAAGAAATGGAAGATCCTTTTGGGGACAACGATGACTTTACAGCTGATGACTTGGAGGAAATAGATATTATTGCTTCCCAGGCATTTACGCAAAATTGTTCTTTGCCAACAAATGCTGTGACATCTGAGTGGAATGCCGGGCTATCTTCCCCACTGAATAACACGAGCAGACCCTCCAGTTACACGAAACAATCAAGTGTTGCCCTCACGACTGGCAGAAAAGTCCAATTTGGTATGTGCAGTCTGACTGTAGTTTGCAACATGGACTGAGTAATGCATTTGTATCTGAATATATGAGAGGGAACACATCTTGGCCATCTTCTGGACATGTAGTGGGGGTCACTGGGTGTGTGTGTGTGGGGGAGGTAGTTGTGAATTTCCTGCATTGTGCAGGGGGTTGGACTAGATGACCCTGGTGGTCCCTTCCAACTCTATGCTTCATAGTCGTTAGTCCGTAAGGATTAAAAGGGGAAATATTTTATAATGCAACTCCAAACATGCCTAAAGAAGCAGGATTTTATCCATAAATCTCAGTACCAGTGTACTGATTTATTTAAACTTCTTTTCAGGCAAGTAAGTGTTTGCTTTTGGCCACTGCACACAACCACTCCACATTCACAGTTCCTAATGGCAATAGCTAGAAGAACCTGGGACTTCCTTGATAGTCTCCCTTCCAAATACTTACCAGGGCCAAACCTGCTTAGCTTTCTAAAAATGATGAGATCATGCTAGCCTGGGCCATCCAGATGAGGAAAAAGTTGCATTCCACATGTGGGAATCTCTTTTGTCCATGGAAACAGTGTGCTGGATTCAATTCAGTATCTTTCAGCCACACAACTAAGCCTGGATAAAGACAGCATTAAGAGGTTGCTATTTGAAGTTCATTTTTAAAATTAACTTCTATGTAATCAAGACTTTTTGCCCTGACCTGGAAGGCCCAGGCTAGCCTGATCTCGTCAGATCTCAGAAGCTAAGCAGGGTCATCCCTGGTTAGTATTTGGATGGGAGACCACTAAGGAATACCAAGGTTGCTGTGCAGAGGAAGGCACTGGCAAAACCACCTCTGTTAGTCTCTTGCCATGAAAACCCCCAAAAGGGGTCGCCATAAGTCGGCTGCAACTTGAAGGCACTTTACACACACACAATCAAGACTTTTATATTTCTCTAATGATAGTAAAAAATACTGTGTTTCTATTCTGTTTTGAAAAGTATCCTGTTCTTTATGGATTCTGTTTAAAAAAAGACAGCCACCCAGGGGGATGGATTGACGTGGAGTTCAATAGATCCCCCCCCAAGGTCTACATGTATAGCAGCCCACTAGGTCATCATTCAGATAGCCCAATGTGAAAGGGAGGGCTGGATGAAAATATGGGTAATGCACATGGGTCTCTCCTTCCGGTAATGACCTGGTGTGTTGGCAGTGTGCATAAATGCCAACTGGAGAAGAGAGTTTCCTTGAGTCCTATGCTGATTAGTGTATGTGCTAATGATTTAACCTATGTATGGAGATGTGAGTTTGTAGCCTCTATTCACTAAAACATGCATTCCTTATGTCAAGTACTGAGATCACAGTAATTTCTCTCAGCAGGGAATAGTACAGAGGAAACATCAACCAGAGACAAATTTAGACTTGAAACTCTTCAAGCGCAATATGAGGAAGCGAAAAAAAAGGTTAGATTTTCTGTTTTACGAAAAAGATTTTGAATTAAACTCAGTCGTGCCCTGTGGCTAACCTGTACAAATGCCCTCCTAAAGACAAACTTGTCCCTTAATACCTCAAAATAGTGTAAATCATGTGTGCTGTGTGAAATCAGTAAATATATTGGCAGATGACTATTTTATGGAGAGAGAAAATCAGCTATGTGCCCTTCACCCATGCTAAACTAAAATCTCTTAATTTGCTAGTACCTTTGCAGGGTCAAGAGCTAGGCTGAACAAAATTGAAGTTCCTTTTATCCCTTAGAAGCTCCTTGATCAATTGATCTTGAGCAGCATATATCTAGTGTTGGAGGGATATAAGGACTGAAACAAATCTTGCCACTGACATTGTAGCCTTGGGGTCCCTATCGCTTAGTAAAAAAGGCATTATGTCAGTCACAGAGGCATTGGATTTGTATATTAAAAGGGGGGAAATTTAGTGGATCGAAGTTCCTCATAAAAGCGGCATTCCAAAAGGGCATGGGCTAATGAATCAATAGAGCCAGAAGAGCAAGGGCAGATCCTGTCTGACTATGGTATATTCAGAATTCTGCCCTGCATTACCATAGAAGGGTTAGCATTCAATCTATCCAAGCAAAAAGCTCTACAGAGACGAGGAGTTGTCAGATAATATGTATAGGCAGGCAGACCACGTGGAGGGGGTATTCCGAAGAACTGGGATGAACAGACGCTACGAGCACGAAAAGTAGTGCTGTTATAATCGAGCGCTTTAATGCGCTTTTTAATTTTGGCAAAAGCTTCAGTTTTCCCAAGATCTGATAACATATCCTGCGAAAAGCCCAACAACAGCAGTTTCTCATCTAAGATTTTTTGCCATGAGGATTTAAAAGGGTCATGCTTCAGAGAAGCTAGGAACCCCTCAGTGCTAAAGCACAGTTTAAGGTGTAGTTTAAAGGCGGCCAACCACGCCCTAGCTTCAAGTGACATTTGGCCAAACTCGGAACGAAGAGTAACGCCAGCAACACATCGAGGGGCATTTAGGAGTTTTCATAAGAACTGAAGCAGTGGACGATCTATAGATTCATTGATGACTGTAATCCAGATGGCAACACCAAAGAGGATAATTGGGGTAATTTTCAGGTTAAAAACCGGAATAGCCCCTGGAATATATTTGCCACCTTTGGTGTGAAAAAAATTGACAATAGCACCAACCCCAGGTTTAATTTTGTTGGGACACTGCTTTTTGATGGGCATTCCAATTTAGGTTATGGGAAAACAGAATGCCAAGGTAAACAAACTCCTTGACTTGGTCAACCTCAAAGCCATCTAATACCCAGCAAAAAAGAGGCATTTTTCTCCTCTTAGTGAAGATCATAATCTTAGATTTATGATGGTTTATTTTAAGACCTTCCCTAGAGCAGTACTCAAAAAAAGTTTGCAAAGATCTTTTCAAACCATTTCTTGTGCGGGACAGGAGAACTGCATCGTCAGCATAGAGTAGAATCGGGGTGGGATGAGAACAAAATTGAAGTTAGTGGGAGTGGCCATGGTCTAATACTTGAAAATTCTTCTCAAGCTCTTGTTCTTAAAACAAGAAACAATTGACTACTAGATCCCATGTGCCGAAAACAATACAGAACACAAATGAATAAACTAGATGTTTTCAAAGGACCCTTTCCTAGGGCTACAATTGCTAGCACTCTTTGAACGTAAATTTCATTGCAATCTGTGGGGCTTATTTGGAAACTAATGTGGATAAAATGGAAGTTTATGTCTTGGCATACAAGAGGCGGCATAAGTATATTAAAGGTACATGCCCTTAAACCCATCACCCAAGATCAACTCAAAACCTCTCAGTATTTCTCCCCTACACTTCTCTTCCCCTATTTTCCCATTGTTTTCTTTCCTTCTGTGCCCTGAGAGAGCTAAACTGCATGTTTGGCAACACATGTTTGTCTAGGAAACACAGCTGCTGCATCTTCACTTCAAGATGATAGGGAGGTGTGACTTGTAAAGGAGAAGGTGGGGAGGGAGGCCTATTCTTAATTTGTCTGTCTGCAGCTTTTCTTGACACATACACAGACATCAGTCTGGTTTTCCCCATTTGGTTTAGCCAGTATAGTTTGTGATTGGGGTGGGTAGGGGAGAGGCTGGAAAAGATTGAGTGTACTCTCCTGCCCACCACTTCTTTCTTGCCAAAGCAAAGAAACAGCAGCCAGGATTCTTAGATCTGCTTTTTTCTCTTTTGTTTCCTTCTATTTCCAATTTCTTTGCGTGTATGTGTTTGTGAAGCAAACTGCACAGATCTAACAGACTCTTGTCTTCAGTGAATGAAGCATTAGCATAGGGGTGCAGATCTGATATGTAGACAGAAGGCTCTCATAATATATCATGCTGGTATTCTTATATGTCACTTTCTAAAACTGTGTTTTCATATGTGCAATCATTATGAGAAGGCTCTCATAATATATCATGCTGGTATTCTTATATGTCACTTTCTAAAACTGTGTTTTCATATATGCAATCTAGATGAAGGAGGCGTGGCCTGGGATATTCATGTTCTGCGCAATGCATAAATGTCTTCCTCCAGCTATTCCCCCCACACACCTGGAAAAAACCTAGAATAGGGCATAGGAAGATCATTAACTTCTAAGATTTAGTAGCCTGAGCCAATGTTGACAATTGAAGGAACACGCATAGTATCTCCTGATGGGAAAAAAAGTTGGGTTTAAATTTGGGAGACCTGCGTTCAAGGGTGCTCAGGCCTGATGGCTGGATGGTCTCAGGCATGTTCCTGTGCAATCCTAAGCACCCTTCTAAGTCCATTAAAGTTGCCTGTAAAATGAAAATGGCCAGTTTATATGTTACCTACCAGCAGGAAAGTAATCAGAGAGAGCAACCTTCCTCTTTTCGTTTTTAAATCTGCTTCCACTGTAATAATGGCAGTGATGTATGGTGTCCTTGGCTGTTACTTTAAGCGGGATGTGTGAATCCTTGTTTAAGTGTTAAAGTGGGGGGGGGAGTTGTCTGGCTGACATCTGCTGCTGCTTTCTCTCAATATCATATTTCTCAGTATATGTGAAGACTGGAAAAGCCATTTTGTGTTAGCTTTTAGCTTAGCATCACTATTCTCCATTTTGGATGCCTAGAAACTGCTGCCTTGTAAATGTGGAGGCCTAGCAGAGACTATGAATAACAAGATGCACCTGCAGCCTGTTACCAGAAAGATAAGACCCGTTCAAGGCCGAGCCAACATACCAGCCTAATTGGAAGCTAGTTTCATCTGTGGGAAGTTGGGATGGGGGAATGATCTCACTCTTCACTCCTAGGGCCCAGTCTGGGCTGAACCGGCCTGAACCATCTGGAGATTTTTTTGAACCACTGTTTCTGATTGGAAGTCATGGGTCATCTGACTAGGGTCCAGATTGCCATAAGTTTAGCGATGTTCATTCTATGTTAACTATCTTCATCACCTGAACTGCTTTAGCATGTTATTCTGCTCAACTACAGCAGTGCCGCAATGCAAGAAACGAAGGCCTGAACCAGCTTAGCTTAAGAGTAAGGAACCTCAGCTGTGTAGTAGAGTAGTAAGTATAGTTAGAAAGACTTCGTTATTTTCTTTGCCAGTGTGCCTTTAAGATTACTGTACTCGCATTTTAATTAATTTTGAATTTTATTTCTTAATAAACCTTTTCATTCAAAAGGTGGTTTGAGTTATTTGACCTGACTCGGTTACGTGACATCTCGGCTAGGGCTCTGGAGAGGGCAGCCAGTCGTGATAATGTATATTGTTAAATTGTTACTAATAGATGATAATGCTTATAAGTAATTGTTAATTATGCATGATATTTGGGTGGGTGAATTTTGCAGCTGCAAGAAATGCAGGATGAAATCCTTATTAAAAATGGAGAAATCAGAATTTTGCGGGACTCAATGCAGCAGATGGAATCCACAGTGGAGGAGCAGCGGAAATCACACATATTACTGGAAGAGGAGAAAGAGGTACATTTAAGAGAAAAAGAAAAGGAATTCTCCAAAAAGGTACTGCCTGATTCTTATAAAAAACTTGTAGGTTTGGTTAATGTGAAATATTCTAGTCCTAGAAACCTGTGCAGTTATTCTTGGTTGTGGTATTGCAATGTGTTTGCTGATATTTCACTGGCAAAACTGTTAGCATGCCCAAGCACACATATGCTAGTAAAGAGTAAAGAAAGTCTTAAGTTTGGAAGCACTCAGTATGTCCAAGTTGGAATTAATTAATCTACAGATGTTTTTAAAAAGAAATCCCACAGTAATATCCTTTCTATTCCGTCTGTTTCTGAACACTCATTGTTTTTCTCAAACTCCACAGAAGATCTGTGCTGCTAATACTACTGGTAAAGCACTTCAGGGTTTTTTTTTTTTTTTGCATCTTTTCTACCTATAAATGCTGATAAATTTCCATAAACGTATTGGTGGCCTATTGTATCCTATATTTTTTTCTTAAGTGATATGTAGTACATACAGGTATTCTATCAGTTGTTCTTTCATGATATACCTGCAATTTGTTAGCCTATTGATTTGGCTGTTAACTGGGATGACAACCTTGAACAAAAATGTATGCGGTGTAATGACAAAACAATGCTTTGGGGGTTGATTTCTAATAATGTCAGGTATTCATTAGTATTCTGTTTGTGTTGGTTTCACTAAGTTTCTAATATCAAGCAATTTATTCTTTCAGTTGCAGTCACTACAGTCTGAGCTCCAGTTCAGAGATGCTGAAATGAATGAGCTGAGAACTAAGCTTTTGAACTGCGAAAGAATTAAGTGTGTTATACCTTCCAGTTCATATACCAGGTATAAAATCAAGTAGCTCTCAAGACCTCTGTGCTCTGAACATAGCACTGCTGTTTCCCATTACCAAAAGTAGTACACACATCCTTGCTGAACCCAAAACTAGGTCTAAACTCCTGCAAAGAATGCAGGTTTGATTTTTAAAAATATATCCTTCTTTTTTAAGTTGTTATGGTCAACATGCGTTATATCTTTTTAAAGTTCCCTTTTGGCTTTACTTTCATGCCTTAGTAAGACTATTCAAACAGTGCAGGATCAGCTATAGTCACAGTTACTTTGCTCTTACCCATGCATACACAGAGCTGGTTTGGAAGTTTTTTCCCTTTACAGAACACATTCTTTACTTCAGTTCCGATGCTTACCTGGAGATAGGAAGCTTTTGACATATTTTAGGATGGCAGAAATTTAAGGTCTGTATCAGGAGCATGCAGGAATATGATCCTTCTTTCCTTGATCTAGATGAAGCTTTTCATTTATTACCTGTTGTCCTACTCCCCCAAAGTAACTGCATTTATTCAAACATGGAATATCCCTGACTCTGAAATAAAGCTTAAAGCAATATGTCTTGTTATGTCAGGTAAACAATCCTGCAAATTTAGTATTTTGCTGCTACCTGTAGTAAGGGGAAAAGAGAGAGTATAAGAATGAGGGGGAGTCTGATTTCATTGTAGGTTGAAACTTGTGGGGGGGGGGCAGAGGGATGAGAGACGAACAAATGAGGTCGAAACGTAGTACATGTGCTCTAATTCAGGGATACACTGTTGAAAGTCAGTTCTCCAGCAGTGCTTATGATGCAGGAACAATATCCTGCCCCCACCTCCCCCAAAAATTATTTCTGAACTAAACATTTTCAGGATCTTATCAATAACTAAAATCCATGTGCCCTTTGATCCTCCTAGTCATATTGATTGGGGTTTGGGGTGGGTTTTTTGGTTAGCGGAAGAAATAAATGCATCTTCTAAGGAAAGTCATAGAATATAGATGGTCTACATTCTGTGCTGCTTGGAGATAAACAGATAGCAGCAGTGGCCATGAGAACCTTCCACCAGCTTTGACTGATGAGCCAGCTGTGGCCTTTCCTGCATAAAACAATACCTTGCTACTGTGATACATGCCCTGGTAACATCTGGGCTAGATGACTGCAGTGCTTTCTTCAAGTAGCTACCCCTGAAGAGTCTCTGCAACTACAATTGGAACCGAATATTTCAGTGAGAATGCTGGCTGGAGTGGGTGGTAGAATCTGTATCACTCCAGTCTTGTTCCATTTGCACCATCTTCCAATTTGTTTCCAGGCTTAATTCAGGATGCTGATATTGACATTTAAAACCCTATATAGCTTGGGGCAGGCATACATTAAGGACCACATACGCCCACATAAACCCATCTCACCGTTACAATTGTCTACAGGCACTGCTTCAGGTGCCCCATCCTCTGAGGCTAGATGAGTGGCAACTTGAGAAAGGGCCTTCTTGGTCATGGCACTAAGGCTGTGGAATTCCCTCCCCAGGAAGTTTCCTCTGATCCCCCCTCTGTCATTGTCTTCTGCCAACAGGTGAAGACTTTTGTTTCATGTGGCATTCCTTGATTGACCCTCTTTTTTGTATGTTTTAGTTGTTGCTTTTATATATGTACAGTTTTAAAAGTTGACTTTAATGTCTTCTTAACGGTTTGCTGCCTCAGTGATTCTAGTTGGGTGGAAAGGCGAGATACAAATATTTTAAACAAACAATGTGTCGTATGGTGTTTTCTGCTTATTGTGTTACGTTGAAACTCTTTAGATTGTGATTCAAGCACAATCATTTTGCAGTCATACTTCACTCAGGGCAGCAATGCTGCCCCCTTTTTTGATGGGGAATTATTTGAAGACAGCTATGAAGTTCTTGTGTGGTTAATTCAAATATTTTTATTTAATTTGTAGTCCTAAGAAGAGCCCTTCTCGTATTGTAAAAATTGAAGGATGTACTCAGAATGAAAAGCAAGAGTATCCTACAAAAGAGTCTTTTGGATCTGAGCTATCCTCCAAAGCATCCTGCTCAAAAACCCTGGTGTTTGCCCAATCTCCGTGGCTTAACAAAGGTAAGTATTATATTATGTTTGTGCATTTTTATATTGGGCAAACATAAATGCTGCTGGTGTTCAAATTATTTCATGGTGTGCAGCAGAAATGCTTTGTATCTGGAATTCATTTTGACCCTTACATTATTTTTAGGCTACAATACTAAGCATGCATACTTGAAAATAAACACTGATAAAGGGTGTAGGATTTACATACAACAAATTGTTTGCATTTGTGGCGGAATGGGCCTGCTCAGATTCTCAGGCCATATTCCACTCCTGCCCTCTCCCAGAGGTTCTCAACCTCTCCTAGAAGGAGCTGCCTCTTTCTCCTTTTAGGTAACGGCTGCCACCACCTGACTGTTGTACAACTTGCCCACTGGGGTGGGGGTCAGGATCCCCCCCAGCATCCCTCTCAAACCCTGAGGCCTTGCCTTGGTGTTTCCCGCTTACCCCACTTCTGGGCACCATGGGGACAAGATACTGCCTGGGGTTGCCTCTGGAGAGATAGCTGCTTGCCAACTGCCAGCCTTCCTCCCTCCTAGGGCTCCCCTGTTTTCTAATAGTGTGTTCCAAGCTGGTGGAGGACTATGTGGTACAGAGAACTATGGTCAGCATTCAAAGTTTAAAAGTATTTATTATGAGTAAAACATTTCCAAGGGTACTTCCAGCACAGCAACAGATTGAGCAAGGGATTCAAAAGCACTGGGAGAAACGCAACTCCTCTGTCCCTCTCTCTATACATGCCCTATCAGATGTTGGAATATAGGACAGGCTCTTAAGCTTAGGGTACTGTAAGTCTCCATCTAGATTCCATTACCTGGAAGGTTTCATCAGCGCCTGGGGCCAGCATATTGTCAAAAATGGCTGCCCCCTCCAAACCTCAAATGAGCTCCGTCTTTCCTGAGTGTCCCAGCCAAAAGAGGGCTCTCTGCTCCCTTTCAGCAGTGTTAATCCTTTTCTGTCTCCACCCACTGACTAGGTCAACCTGGGTCAAAGAAGTTTTTCCTGGAACCTCCAGAAACTTTCTTCCTGGAGCCCCCTCCAGCATTTCAAAACCTCCAAGTCCCATTTCTTCACAGCATTGAATGAAAACTTTGTTGCATTCCTTTTCTATTCAGTGGTCTCAGTGTGTTTCTTTCTCCTCTGTAAAGATTACTGTCATTGTCGCCTCACTTCCTCCCATATTCCACAACTTCCAGATACATCATAAATGATTTGTGGTTGACTATAGAAAGCCTTTGACCATTGATAAAGAGATCTAGATGGGCAGTAGTAAACAGTTTCAAATTGTCTCAGAATGATTCAGAAGATGTGGCTTATATCCTGATATGAAGCTGAAATTGTGTCAGATGGCTGCCCCAGTAACTATAGTTCTTGGGCTTGGTGTTGGGTGAATAAGCAGCTTACCTTCCTGCCACATATATTCCAGGTAAAGAATGAAATGCAGAGAGGCATTAAATGTTTTGACAGTGGTTGCTCCTAGTTTATGGATTGCATGTGTGTTCTGCAGATCTATTAAGTGGTCTGCTCCTAACTGGAATTATAGCTCTCTGTTCTACGGTTTGGCTAGGTCTTGAAGAAACATGACCCTATCTGTTATCAGGGGCTCAGATTATGTATTAGAATATATTGTTCATAGAAGCATTTGAACCACTACTGAGCATACAGTGTGGTGTTCTGCAGAATATTACCAAATGGTGATCCTTCCCTGATCTTCCATTTGGAACCGTGTGTTCAGTGCTGGTGGAGAAACTTGCCTAACTTGTGTTGCTCACTGGACTTGCCCAAGGGCACCTATTTAACAGTTTGCCAGCTGACCAGAAAAGAAACTTGGGTTGCCCTGCCCATGTGCCTTTGGCTGCAGCTTGGGCTGCAGAAATCAGGAAGTGAAGCTTTTCACAGGAGGGAGATAAGCATCATTGCTTGTTAATGTGAAAGACTCAGAACCAGGGACTGGTACAAAGTTGGCTGCTCTGCCATTCGATCATGAACACTGTTGAGATTTGAGTACCATGTAACGTGACATTCTCTCTCTCTCTTCAAATACCCAGCTTTGTGCCAGTGTCAAATAAGTAGAGGTATTGATGCTTAACTGCCCTGCTACTGGCTTATGCACAAAATATAAATGTTCCTACTGATTTACTAGTGCAGCAAGATGCATTTTAAACCCACTAAAACGTTAACATGTTTGTGGGATATTGTTAAGTCCAAAACATGTTAAAGTGAGATAACAGGAACAGTGTTTGTTATCCTGTGATACAAGACAATCTAGATCAGGGGTGTCAAACTCATTTGTTATGAAGGCCGAATATGACATAAATGTCATTTGGTCGGGCTGGACTATGTATACCATAAAATTTAATGCCAGGTACCGGATATACAAACTTTATAGAAGATACAGGCAAAGCCAATTAATGATATTATTTTTTACTTAAAATTCAAACATGCTTAAAACAATAGCACTCTTACAGTATTTTCTTTTATTTAACAGTCTTTGATCATTGACACCTCGGGACTGGGGGGGTGGCTGCATCGTCTGACTCGCGGGCCAGATAAGAGCTCTCAAGGGGCCAGATCCGGCCCGTGGGCCATATGTTTGACACCCATGATCTAGATAGAATTAAAAACCTGAAACAGTTTTACTCTAAAGCTTGGGTTACTATAAAGTTTTCTTTCCAGACAGCGAGAAGCCTAGCCTTGATGCTAAAATTGTGAAGCAAGAAAATAGTTACATCTGTGCTCAAAGACAAGGTAATGTCTGTTCACAAATTAAATAATCTTTTAACTGTGTTATTTGATTAGGACTGGAATTAGGGGACAGTGCAGTTTCTCCAGTTGATTTCATTGAGTTTAGACTTAAGTTAACTCTGCACAGGATTGCACTGGGAATCTACTCCAGGTAGCATAATATGTTACTCCCTAGGTTTAGTAGAAACCCCAAAGAATTTGTAACTTCTTTTCTCACTTGGAAGAGAAAGTTGTCTATTGCATGGATGGTTCCCTACACATGTGTGTGTGTTCAAGTGTTACTCTTCTCCTGCCTTACCAGCATTTGTTTCCTCAGTTTTCCATGGGTAAAGACATTTTAATGTTGTGGGTTTCTTTTTCCACTCCACTCCTAAATGCAGCTACTTGAAGAAAGCTCCCCATTTTTGTTGTAGCGTATGATGTCTCTTGAATGTTGTTACTGTATGCAGGTTCCATCTTGATAACTGCATTGATGAAGCAGCCTATTGTTGAGGGGTCATCGCTTGGACTCTGTTATCTTCTTAGCAGCCATGTGGAGGCTCAGCCTGGGCCTGTCCTGCCGACTAGTTCATTCAGCACGTACGTCGAAACCAATAAAAAAATATTAAAAACCACTGTACCAACATAACACAAACAGCAAAACAATTCACCAGATCGGAAGAAAATATGGTTATGCGTTTGCATAGCCTGGCCAAAGCCCAAAGATGTGAAATAACTGTAGGTTGCTAAACAATTATTCTGTAGCCTATTGGTTCAGAAATGCTAGCATTCCTCTATAGCAGAAAATGGCAGTTGTGAGAATGTATAGATGGGGAAAACCCATGTACTTAATAGTGCATTCATAAACAGAGTTTGTACCCTTCTAAGCCTATTGACTTCAATGGACTTAAAAAGGTGTCCCTTCACATAGGACTTCATTGTAGGTCAACAATTGAAATAAGACATTTTAACCCTCAGTTGTTTCTATGGGAAAGTTGAAAAGCTAGTGAAAATAAGGACCTGGGCAAAGGAAGGATGGGGGGGAGAAAGGAAAAAAGAAACTCTTAATTGAAGTCCAGTTACGAAGAGGTTTCCAGAAGTAACTTGGAGGAGGGCTTTTTGGTATTTTTAGTGTACCCTTTATTGACATGCCCCTTGACTGCTGTTTGGCATCTTATGTGTGTGCGTGTGTAACAATGAGTTAAAGGATACACAAATGAGAATAACTCTTTAAGAAAATCTGCTTAAATATCTTGCACCTACTCATGCTATACGAAACAGAAAAGTTACAGAAGCAAATACTCTGTATTTAATCAAATTCTAGTGAAGTAAAAATATAATTTCAATACATGTTGACAATCGATAAAATAGAGGTTTGGAGAACGGTGGCTGTGTGATCAATGCACAAATTCTGTTGGCCTCATTTTGAGTCTTGTGTCAAAGAACTGCTGACTGTGTACATTAATTCAAGGAAAAGTTCCAAAATGTCCCATTTTTGTCAAATATTTGTAATAATATATTGGAGTGTGATTTTTTTGGTCACTATCCGGATCTGTTTTACAAATTTGAAATACTTTTCTCTCAATGTCAGAGAAACCGAGGCAAGCTCTGGCCTTTGAGGAACAATTGTGTGAAGATCAAAAGCCAGGTTAACTTCACTGTAGAGAGCTTATTCTTTTCATGCCTTTTGCATAAGAGTGGTTAAGTGAGAGGATGCTATATGTCATGTGATATTTCAATTTCTGCATTTCCCCCCCCCTACCTAGAGGATGCACAGGAATCTTCAGCAGTAGGAGTACCTGCTCTGAAGAACAGGAAGGGCAAGAGGAGGTATTGTTGAAGCTTGCTCAAAAACTTGCTGTAACTGGGTTGAATTTGATTGCTATGGATGATGGCTCTTTGGATGAAAGCTCTGAGGTGAACAAGAGGCGAATATCCCATCTTAAGCGTTATAAAATCCCTGGGGCAGTTCACCTGCTTCCCCTCCTGGAACATCACATTGGTGCATACTGTCAAGCCCTTCAGTCAGTGTTGAAGACTGGAAGCACACCTTCTGGAAACCAGTCAGCTGCTTCTTCCAGAATTTCTTCAAGATCAAGCACAGATGATTTTCAGTCTAACCTGGAAGAGTTTGCACTTACGTCTCTGGGCATTCTTTATTACTTGGTATTTTACAGTTGGGATGTTGTTTGTACACTTCTTTCCCATAATATGAAACCAGACCATGGTTTGGGAGGCACAGACATTGTGGGAAAGGACAAAACTGTTGCTTGTACCAAGCAGTGTAAAGGCAATCTTCAAGAGCCCAACCCAGAACTAGATGCTGCTAATGATGACAGACCCCAACATCCTTTGTTTAAAAGCCTGTTGCACCTCTTGACTTTATGTACTTCAGTGGTAGGATGCCAAAGGCATTGCATCCTGAATCAGTGCCTCAAAGTTCTGTTGAAATTAGCTGAAAAGTCAACGGTGGACTTACTAATGAGGTAAAATACAGCTTGAAAGCAACACCACTATTTTTATTTCCAAACAATTTCTTGATACCTGTCCCAAATTAAGAAAGGATGTAGATTCTTGTCCACCATGTTAGTGCCTGAGGATTATGCCAGTTCTTCTCTGTATCTTAAATGTTATAGTTCTCTAGTGGGGAAAAGTAAAACTGCAGACCTGTAACTGTTATTTGATAGGATAGTAGGTTCCATAACTTACTTGGATGTAGCTCTGAGTAAACATGCGTAGGGCAAAGCTATAAGATAGTTTACAAAAATTTATCTAAGGTGGAAAAATTAGATAGGAGAGGGACTATCTGCTAGAAACTTGTCCTGGGGCAGAACTATTGAAATGAATGGGAATGACACAAGCAAACTAATGTCCATCACTGAACACCTTTTAAAAAAAGACACAAGAAGGTAGGAAAAGGCTTGCTGGATCCAACCAGTGGTCCATCTAGTCCAGCTGCCTGTGTGGCCAACCAGATGTTGGCCAACCAGGAGGACCTTCCTCCTGCTGCTGCTGCATCCAGCAACTGGCATTCAGAAGCGTATTTTCTCAGCCCAGGGTCCTTTTAGCCATCATGCTAGTAATGGCCATGCCCCAGGACAGCGAGGTCCACAAGGTACTCATTGTGTTGAAGTACTATTTTTTATATTTCCTGCATCTCCTGCCCATCAATTTGATTGGGTCACCCTACGTTCTTGTATTTTGAGGGGAGAGGGTAAAAAAGATCTCTCCCATTCTCAAGGCTATGCATAATTTTAAATGACCTTTCATGCCCCCTTCCTTAGTTTTTTTTTTTTTTCTAAAATGAAAAGCCACAAACTCTAGCTTTTGCTCATAGAGAAGGTGTTCCATCCTTTCACCTGCCTTACCATCAATTTACCGTTGTTTTGCCAAAGCCTCTGCACCTTGTTTTCCTCATTTGGGCAAGCCTTCTACTTTTTAAAGTAAGTCTTCTTGCCTCCTGTGGGTTCTTTGACTCTGCTGGTTAATAGTCAGGTGTCCTAGCACTGACAGAGCTTTTCCTAGTCTGCCGTATACATTCTATCAGAGTTTCAGTTATTGTAGATGTAAACAGCATCCAGACATCTTGAACAAATTTGGCCCTCTTTGAGACTCAAATGTAATCATGTTGGATATTTTTGGACAACGCTGTGGCAATGTTCCTAATACGACACGTACATCGCTCACCATGCTCTGAGTATTGCCTAGGATCAAGTCTGGAGCCGCCACCTTTTGAATTGGTTCTGTGATTTCTAGAAATTGTATGTCTTTGTCACAATCAGACCACGGATGTTACCCACTGAATGTGTGTGTAGTTGTATTACAGCATTCTCTGCTGTTCTCTGATTGGCCACATTCAGAACCAAATGACATGTTACAGCAGCCACAGGACCAACCCATGACCACCCAACACCATTTTAGAGGAAAATTTAGCCATTTAAAAAATTGTCATGAGGATTGATCCTGATCAGTCCTGTGCTGCAGGCCCATTCCTAATTGGGCTGTTGCTGTGGCGGTACAAGGTGATCTTGTTCCACTCCCCCTGCACCTTTCAAGCTCTGAAACAGCCCCCCATGGCTGTTCAGCACTTGAAAAATTGTGGGGGGGGGGAACAAGATTACCTGGCACTGCCACGAGGGCCTAATTAGGAATGGACCCTCACAGCAATTTCAGCTAAATGTTCTTCTGAAATGGCATCGGTGGCCATGGGCTGGACCTGTGGCCACTGTGTAAAGTGTAGTTTGGCTCTCAGATGCCCTGACAAACCTCTCACTTGTCCATGATAGGGCACAATCACAGCTTGTTCTTGTGCTTCTACACTCCCTCCCACCCTCACTCCTTGCAGGTAGAGCATGACTGAAAGCTTTTCGGTCTGGGAAAAGTCATTTGAAACCCCGGGTTGCCTCATTGTCTAAATACAGGTGCCTGGGGAAACGGAAGTTTGTATTTTCTCTGCAAAACAGGAACCTACAATTGGATACCAAAAAAATGGAATTTTACTAAAGTCTTCCCGAACCAAAGAGTCTTCAATTGCACTCTGCCTGCAAGGAGAGGAGGGAGAGAAGAGGGAACTTGTGAGCATGAGAACAAGCTGTACTTTCTCTCTCACAGTGAATACATCTGAAGGCAGCCATTTCATCCAGCAGTTGCTTGGGAATCTCATTCTGTACAATAAATGTATTTTAAGGCTTATGTATTAAACATGGAACATATCCTCCACCTGGATGTGCATTAAATATATAAAGAGAATTCAGGCATGTAAACAGTTTAGGAGCAACTACAGATGCCATCTGTTCAGACTCCTAACAATGCTGTGTTGTGATACAAAAATGAACATGGTTTTGGAGACCTCAGAAGAGAGCATTTCTTGCCAAAGTCATAGGCTTTATTCTGGTTTCTAATTTACCTGGGCTTTTTTTTTCTTCCCTTCAAAGCTTCTCACCGTTGCTGAATATTCAAGCGCAGGCCCTTCTCCGCTGCATGTCTACCGAAGCTCCTGTGTTTGCTGTCCATTTGACAGTGAGGCTGTTAACTTTGCTTGCCGAACACCAGGAGTTAGCTGCTCGGCTCTGTACCGTTTCAGGTGAGAGAGAATCTTCACAGTGTTACTGCTTTTACAGAAAACCGAACTCGGAAGTGTACAGCAAATATGTAGACTATAGTTTATTAAACAAATCTTGTTTCTATGTTTTCCACCCTGGTGAAGCAACATTATCTGCTATATGACTTCAGCAATCTTGAACATTGCTTTGTGTGTGTGTGTGTGTGTGTGTTAAGTGCCGTCAAGTCGCTTCTGACTCAAGGCGACCCTATGAATGAAAGTCCTATCTTTGACAGCCTTGCTCAGATCTTGCAAATTGAGGGCCGTGGCTTCCTTTATTGAGTCAGTCCACCTCTTGTTCGGTCTTCCTCTTTTCCTGCTGCCTTAAACTTTTCCTAGTATGACTGTCTTTTCCAGTGACTCTTGTCTTCTCATAATGTGTCCAAAGTACGACAGCCTCAGTTTTAGTCATTTTAGCTTCTAGGGTTAGTTCAGGCTTTACATTGCTTTACACATTTTAAATTTCTACATTTAAAATTCCTCCCAAGAGATAAGAGTAGTATATATGGTTCTCCATTTTATACTTCCAGCTTTCTGCCTGTGAGGTAAGTTAGGCTCAGACGGATTCCCCCAAGATCATCCAGTGAGCTGTGTGTCAGAATGGGGATATGAACCCCCACTCAGTCCTAGTCCACCCCCATAATCGCCATACACACAAACATGGGCTCTCTTAAATTTTATGCCATCTTTCAGTGTTCAGAGCCTTGTTAAAGTAGCTGTGCAAGTCCATATACAAATAATACCCGTCTAGAAGAAATGTTATTTATTGTTTTCCATTTCTATTCCGCCCTCCCCAGCCGGAGCCAGGCTCAGGCCGGGTCTACACTGGGGTGTCCACGTACCACACAGTATTTTGACAAGTGATTCTGACAAGCCGTAACACTGGAAGGAACTGTTACTTATCCAAGGCAAATCCTGGCCGGGACTCAGTGGATAGGGTTAGGAAATTGTTAAGCAGTGAGAATCTTCAGGTCACAATCAAGGTCGCCAAATATTGTGCTGTTATTATGAAGCTTCGTAAATCTCTGTTTAAATGATGTTATCTGCACTTACTGTGCCTTGTTTTCTCACTCCACCTAACTTTTTATGTAAAGTGTCCTTGAACTTATACAGTATATATTTGCTCCACCTGGTTAAAATCGCTTTTATATTGTTTTTGCTGAGGTTTATTGCTGTAAAAAAATGTACTGGTCTGACTGACTGTTTTAAATAAATTATTATTATTATATCCAAGGCAAATGGATGAGTGGTCAAAAGCCTGTTTGCACCAGCACCTTATGTGTGGAAAGTTTATTCTTTGTACCACCATTATCATTTGTGGGGGGAGCAAGGATTTTGCACAACCAGGTATAGATGTGACCCTGGGTCTTAAAACCACCTGGCATGGCAGTACCTGGTCCCATCTCTCAACTGCATAGTAGGTGGCAGCTGTTTCTTTCTTGTTACACCCTAGCATAGAGATGGAGCATGGAAACTAGATGTGCCAAGTGCTCTACCTGTCTGTCTGACACCACAGTGAAAACTCCACAGAGCCAGTGTGGTGTATGGTTTACAGTGATGGATTAAGATCTAGGAGACCTGGGTTCAAATCCACACACTGTCATAAAGCTTGTCAAATGACCTTGTCTGAGATGTTGTGAGGGAAAGACGGGAGAGGGAGAGCCACATATACTGCTCTGAGCTGTTTGGAGGAAGGGTGGGATAGAAGGTATCTGTCTACTTTCTTGGCACAGTGCTTGTTTGCTTTCAGAGGCAGTGGCCCCGCCCAACTTCTTTTTCAATGAAAGCTTCATAAAGTGGGCAGGAAGTTTGGTCTGGGTGTGGGAAGAGGCAGGATGGGAACAGGACAGGCTCTCCACTTGAAGTACAATTCCAAGATTGTTTTAGGAGATGATCTTGTTGGTTCTCCCTGTATGTGTATTTCTCCCTTTTCCTCTTTTTTTTAGAAAGCATTTTTAAGGTCGATTCCAAATGTGGTTTATAGTATTTAATTTTTTATATTAAGTGCCCAAGTATCCAGCGAAGGGCACGATGCTAAAAATAACTCAGTAGTAGTTTTCATGTTTAAAGTATTGCAATAACATTACTAATTGATAATACTGAAATGCTTTATGTCATTTTTAATATATATGTATATAGAAAACTGCCTCCTCTTGGCCCTGTACATGTATATTACTTCACGACCTGATAAATCAACGTCTGAGATGCTTTGGCTTCAGTTGGAACAAGAGGTAAAGGTTTTTTTTTTTTTTTTAAGATTGCTCCTTCTAACTCAACAGGAAATGCCAAAGGAGCTACTTACCTGCAACAGTAAACTACCCAGCACTGATTCAAATTCAAGGAACAAACCTTGGCACAAATCCAGATGCCACTCAAGTAACATTACTATAGGACCTAATAGTATCAGTCATAAGCATCAGGGGTTCATTCACTTATTCCAATGTGGAATAAAGGCTGTCACCTGCCAAAAGTGTCCTGTCTATATAGAACAAATACGTCAGTCCATGTGTAAAAGAATAACTGGACACAAATCCGGCATAAAAAAATAAGTGTTCAGAAACCTGCTGGAAAGCATTTCCGTTTTCTTGGACACCCTGTTGCTTACCAGAAAGTTATCATGATTCAACAAAAGAACGTCAAAGAAATAGTAACATTTCCCAGTGATTTGCATAGTGAACAGGAATTTGAACCTGGGTCTTGCCAGGCTCAGTCCAGTACTCTAATGACTATGCCACATTGACTGTATGCTTACATGTTCTTGTATGAATAGGTTAAAGTTTATGTTAATTTTAAAGGACAGTGTGTTTTACTTTTCCTTATGCTGCATTGTTTCAAAAGCTTGTCTTTTTAAAAAATCTTAGACTGTTCGCTTCCTGACCAAATGTATGCAGTGCTGCAGTATTTCTCTAGTTGGAAGAGATTGCCAGTGCAATCCTGAGGTAAGCTACTAACACCTTAACCCTAAATTCAGTAAAGAATCCATGGACCTTAATGCTTGTAATACAGTACATGTCTAGGATTACAGGCAAATGCTGTTTATTTTAAAGCTGACAAGTTGAATCCATCCCTAATGTACTAATGTTAGTCAAGGAAGTTTAACCTCAATCTCTTTTTTTCTAATAAGGGTCTTGCTTCTGTGTTGAAACACTGCCACTTGTAAGATTTTCACGGCTGCCCATTTTGCATGTAAAACATGTGAATGAGAGAACTGCATTGTGTTTTCCCTTGCAGGTAGTTAAGGCCCTTATTGTAATGGTACACAGACAGTGGCTGACTGTCAGAAGGGTGGAAGGAAGCTTGTTTGATGTACGTGGAAAGCAAGTTGTTCAGTTTCTACGGGACACTGTTTTGCTCTTGCACAGTCTGTCTCAAAAGGATAAACTGTTCCATGATCATTGCCTGGAAGTCCTTCATCAGTATGATCATGTCATGCCTGGAGTCAGAGCCATCCTTAGAAAAGTTCCAAATTTGAAAGCCTGTGAAGGTAAGCCTGCTCATGTGAAAAGTGTGCCTAAAGGACAATAAATTAAAGCAACGTAACTTAACCAGTTTTATTGTAGTTACTGAGTTTTACCAATTTTAGGATGCCTGTGTAGTCTGCCTAGTGGTATAAAATATGCTCTGCATGCAAAGTTACCTTGGATTTGCTTCCCTTGTTAGACTCTGTGTCTTGGATTCCACCAAAAATCTCTGCTGAAAGAAGGGATTTCGGCTAGTGGAGTATGGCTTCTTTGCCTCCCTACTCCTGCTTCCGCCCAAAATGCCCCTCGGAAATACTACAGGAGAATTTGAAAAACAACAATCCCAGAATAATACAGGTGGGGGAGCTGGTGAAAATCACTTTCCCTTTCTATTAGAAGTGATCAGAATCCAGTCCCAGTACTGTAATGCCATGTTTAATTATCTAAATCTCACTATAATCGTAGGCTGGATTAAATGGTGTGTGCTATCAAATCCTATCCTTAAAATATTAGAGTGAGTACGTGGTAAGAATGTAGAATATACAAAAATAAGTGGGGACCCCCAACCAACTTTTGGGAGTGGCCATCCCATTCCCCACCTTTGCTTCATCCTCTTATCTCCCCCCTCTTTCTCCCCCCTTTCTCCCCCTCTTACTTTCTGTCTCTCTCCCTTATGCCTACTGTCACTCTTTCCCTCTCTTCTGCCTCCTCCACACCATCACTATTTCTTTCTCTTTCTGCCCCCCAGCCAATCACTATTTTTCTCTCTTTCTGCCTCCCCCACCTTATCACTCTCTCTTTATTTCTGCCTTATTGGTGGTGGCGACTTTCCTGGCCACCCAGCAGCTTCCTGTCCCCCCATAGCAACTATCCCAGAGGCCAGCACACCCAGCAGCTTTCTCCCTCACAGTGACAACAGCGGCAGCAACTCTTCTGCCTGCCCAGCAGCTTCTCCTCACACACGGACACAGCAACAGCAGCGGTGATTCTCCCAGCCACCCACCCATTCAGCAGCTTCCTCCAGCTTCCCCTCGCCACAAACACCAATAGTGGCTGTGACTCTCCAGCCGCCTGCCTTCTGAGCAGCTTCCCCCAGTTTCTCCACCCTCCACCCCAATGGCGGCAGTGACTCGCCTGTCCACCCACCAAGCAGCTCCACCCCACTCCAACAGGGGCGCAGTGAGTCTCCTGGCAGCTTCCCCCAAAGCAACAGTGCCAGCAACCTCCCTGCTTGCCTGCCTGCATCTTCGTCACCTCAGTGCAGGTGCAGACAAACCTCGTGTTGGGGGGGATTAAATCCCCCAATATATTGTTTTCAAGCTTGTGGAAACATTTTTTCTGCCAGTGATATAGATATCTGCAGATCAGCCCATGTTTGGCTATTAGGCATATAGATGGGTATGAACACAGTGTTGAAGGCCATACGGGCCTCATGGGACCAGAACTAGAACTGCTTCTTTGAAGCTGTGATATTAGCCATATAAACCCATCTTTAAAATATTTTATATTCCAGCATTTCTGCTGAATCAGACTGTGGGTTCATCTAGCCCAGGTGCTCTTATTTGTTACTGGCAGATCTCTTGAGGTTACAGGCAAAGGTGATTTTCTACTCGAGATTCTCTTTAGCTGGAGATGTCAGGGATTAAAGCTGTGATTTTCAGCACTCACAACATGACTTGGGGGCTCTCCATTCAGCACCTTTCAAAATACTAGTTCTGAAATACTAGTCCTAGTGCACAGAGAATTTCTCTAAATGAGCATCCCAATACTATGGGTCTGCTTTAGCAGTGAGAGCTGCCTCGTGCTAATGCATATTTCTTGGAGGAGGGGCTCAGCTGGGTCCCTTTTGTACTATGGCTGAATATGCATCGCTCCAATAAGTGGAGTTTTGTGGGGTTATGAACTGCTGCTCTGGAGTAGGATCCATTAGGCATTTTTTTTAGCAGTAGCCACCGCTTCTTGCCCTCTGCTGCTGTGTAGTGTCAGAGAGACAAAGATCCTGTCACAAAATAGGCCCATTCCTTGCTGCCATCTGAGAGGCGGGAAGGTGGTCACAGCTTCTGTTTCTTGTTGTTCTGTGACAGAGGGTTAGGTGCTGACAGGGAGCCTCTCCAGCCTGGGACTTCAGCAGCAACCTGAGGATGCAAAACACTCGCCAGCTTTGCAGTGGCTTATACAACAGTGTCTGTGCTACTTATAACTTAAAAAATGGTGGCACTACACAATATTCAAGGAACTTTACTGTTGCTTCCCCAGTTATCTTCACAGTTACTCTAAACAGTACCCTGGGCTTCCTCAAGGCCCCTCAGTGGCCCTCATGGGGAAACAACGAAGATCCTCAGTGTACCGAACAATTTTGGATATGTGTGCTCAACGTTTAAGGTCTTGCACTTGTAAAATACATATGTACTCTCTTCCAGAGCTTGCATTGGATGAACTGTATCCATTGGAGACAGAAACTGATGATCAAGAAATGGATTGCAGCTAATCTTAGATCAGTAACACATAAATCTTCCCAGAAAAGTGTAATTTTTGAAATTTAACTAGAATGCAACATTTTTTCTTTTGGTAAGAACTGAAAAATAAATGAAAAGCTGGTTAAAGATAATGTACCATAAACTGTCAATGTAAGCATTATGTTGGAGTTTTATTGAATGAATTCCCAGCCGAATTCAGGATAATATAGCATTGATATCTGAAGAATGTGGTATTAAAATAATGAATCTGAAAAGCTTTGTTTTTTTTGGTTTTTTTTTTTTTTGGAAGAATAGCTTTAAATGGCACTTGGAATCCTGCTCTCTCCAGATCACAAAGACTGTAGTCCTGTGCACTTTTACCTAGGAGTAAGTCTTATTGAATAAAATTACGCTTAAGTAAATGTACATAGGATTGCATTGCAGATAGTTAGGCACTTGCTATTCAATTTGAACTCTTTAACGTGTATTGTTTACAATGCATGTAGGATTTAACAGAGGGCAGTTTTTTAAACAAACATTTTAAACACATATTTCACTGACCTATTTTCAGAGTACTCGAATTTTTGAAAAACAGGCTCGCCTTCAAACAGCTTGATATATATATTATTGTAATATGCACATGAAAGTGATTTTCAGACACTGGAACGACATGTACGTAACATGGAAGATGCATCGGTCCTAACAATGTCATGCTAAAGCAGGGATAGGCAACCCCTGGCATATGTGCCAACAGCAGCATGCCAGACCCAGGGCCAGATCTCTGCCCAAGCAACTGGAGCAATGACAGCACTGCTGGGGGCCCTCAGTGTGGGAGAAGGCGACCCACATGGTTTATGTCCATCATCCCCTCCCAGACTTGCACAGCCACCTGCAAATCCCAGGTGAATCCTTGAGATGCTGGTGCTGCTGCTGGAACTTGGCTGCGACGAGTGTCTCTGACTAATTACCCCTATGATTCTGCCCTCCCATTTGGCTTGCTGGTGCACCAGCATTTTTGCAGGTAGACGTTGCATTTTCCAGCGCCTAAGGCCAAAAAAGGTTTCCCTACCCCTGTGCTAAAGGAAAATTGTGTGTCTTTGAAGGAACGCAAGTAATCTGTTGTTCAGGTGATGAGTTTTCAAGCACATTCACTTGCCCTGTGTCATCTTCCTTAACACTTCATATGGTGACAGCTTATTTCTCACCTTATTTTTTGTTGTTGTTGCTTTTTGTCCTGGGTGTCAAATGTTTGGGGGTTATTGTGTGCAAAAGTGACATAATAGTTCCAGAAAGTTGAATGAACTGAAAACTTTTTGGAGTAATTTTCTCTCTGTGAGCTTTATTTAGGCAACATACGAGAACGAATGTGTAAACAAATGAAACATAAAGAATGTGTGGAGAAGGGGCAGCAAATCCTTTCCTTTTACAATTGATCTTGAGCAGCATATATCTAGTGTTGGAGGGATATAAGGACTGAAACAAATCTTGCCACTGACAATGTAGCCTTGGGGTCCCTATCGCTTAGTAAAAAAGGCATTATGTCAGTCACAGAGGCATTGGATTTGTATGTTAAAAGGGGGGAAATTTAGTGCGATCGAAGTTCCTCGTAAAAGCGGCATTCCAAAAGGGCATGAGCTAATGAGTCAATAGAGCCAGAAGAGCAAGGGCAGATCCTGTCTGAGTATGGTATATTCAGAATTCTGCCCTGCATTACCATAGAAGGGTTAGCATTCAATCTAGCCAAGCAAAAAGCTCTACAAAGACGAGGAGTTGTCAGATAATATGTATAGGCAGGCAGACCACGTGGAGGGGGTATTCCGAAGAACTGGGATGAACAGACGCAACGAGCACGAAAAGTAGTGCTGTTATAATCAAGCTCTTTAATGCGCTTTTAATTTTGGTAAAAGCTTGTTTTCCCAAGATCTAATAACATATCCTGCGAGAAGCCCAACGACGACAGTTTCTCATCTAAGATTTTTTGCCATGAGGATTTAAAAGGGTCGTGCTTCAGAGAAGCTAGGAACCCCTCAGTGCTAAAGCACAGTTTAAGGTGTAGTTTAAAGGCGGCCAACCACGCCCTAGCTTCAAGTGACATTTAGCCAAACTCGGAACGAAGAGTAACGCCAGCAACACATCGAGGGGCATTTAGGAGTTTTCGTAAGAACTGAAGCAGTGGACGATCTATAGATTCATTGATGACTGTTATCCAGATGGCAACACCAAAGAGGATAATTGGGGTAATTTTCAGATTAAAAACTGGAATAGCCCCTGGAATATATTTGCCACCTTTGGTTGAAAAAAGTTGACAATAGCACCAACCCCAGGTTTAATTTTGTTGGTCACTGCTTTTTGATGGGCATTCCAATTTAGGTTATGGGAAAACAGAATGCCAAGGTAAACAAACTCCTTGACTTGGTCAACCTCAAAGCCATCTAATACCCAGCGAAAAAGAGGCATTTTTCTCCTCTTAGTGAAGATCATAATCTTAGATTTATGATGGTTTATTTTAAGACCTTCCCTAGAGCAGTACTCAGAAAAAGTTTGCGAAGATCTTTCCAAACCAATTCTTGTGCGGGACAGGAGAACTGCATCGTCAGCATAGAGTAGAATTGGGGTGGGATAACTTGCAAGCTTTGGGGAGTGGCAAAACTCTGAGAAATTGGTTGCCATATCATTCAGGTATAGATTAAACAAGAGAGGAGCAAGGAGGCAACCTTGTCTAACTCCCTTGACCTGTTCAAAGGGCTCGGTTAGTTCTCCTTGGTTGCCACATCGAACCTGAGCTGTGAGGTCAGTCTGAAATTGCTGAATAAGCCATAGTAACCTCCTATACATAGTAGAATTTGATAGTTTCAACCATAGCCTCTCCCTCGGGATGGTATCAAAAGCTCCCTTAAGATCCATAAAACCCGCATAAAGGGTGCCATTTCGGGGGGAGGAATATTTCTCGGCTAGATGGGAGAGCACTAAACAGTGGTCAGCGACAGACCAACCCCTTCTAAAGCCAATCTGTTTCCAGCCAAGGATGTCATTACTCTCAACCCAGTCCAACAGCCTCTTTTATAAGTAGGAGGAATACAATTTGCCTAAGCCAGACAAAAGGCTGATTGGACAATAACAGCTTGGGTCAGAGCGCTGACCCTTTTTAAAGATTGGGATGATAATAGTATGTCTCCAAGATTTTGGAATGGCTCCTGATGCATTAATTTGTGTAAATACAAGAGTAAGAATGTTGGCCCACCATTTACTGTTGACTTTAAAAAGTTCGTAGGGAATTAGATCAGGACCTGGGGCTTTGCCTGAGCGTAAGCGATCAATGAGCGGTTTAATTTCATTAGGAGACACATCTGGCCAGGAATTCAACAAAATAGAAGGTGCTACAGGTATAAGTCCCTGGTTTCCCACAGAGTAGGAGAAGAGGCTCTTGAAGTAAGCTACCCAGACCAATGACGGGATACATGCGGGGACTCTGGCATAGCCATTACTTAAAGAATTCACAGTCCGCCAGAAGGTTTAATTATCATTGTTTATAGCTGTAATCAAGCTCCTCCCATTTTTATATAGGGCCTCTTTTTTCCTCCAGTTTACCAAGTCCTTGAGGGGCAGCATATCAGGTCATCATACGATGACCTAAAAGCAAACAAAGATGATTATTTTGGCATTGATAGAGGAGGAATAATCCCAATGATGGGGAGATAGGGGGGTCTTCTCAGCAGTAACTGTTCTGTTAATTAACACAAACCTGGTAACCTGCTGTTTATGCATCTTTCATATGCAGATTTAGAGTCTTTCCAGAGAAGCGTGAGGGGTGTCTTGTATATATAATATAGTTTTTGTTTTTATCATTAGCACCCCACCATCTCCCAGCATTCAAGGTGCTTTTTAAATGCCTGATAATGGAGATAATTTTATACTATAAAACACAACTGAGCTGAGATACTGGTATAATAGAGGTTCTAAGGATTTCTAAACTGTTGCTCATAACGTTTTAATAACTCCAGCACCATAGAAACCTCTTCTTTTTATCTTAGAAATTAGACTTGCCATTTTAACATGCAGTGGTCTACTTCAGCCCTTCTTTTCCCCCTCCCTCTCTCCCCCCCCCCCCAGTTCATTTTCTACCTCTGAAGGTGGAGTGAAAATTGGAGGGAGGAACATTAATAATTTGAGATATGCTGATGACACTACATTATTGGCAGAAAATAGTGAAGATTTGAAACGACTCCTGCTGAAAGTTAAAAGAGAAAGTGCCAAAGCAGGACTACAGCTGAACATCAAGAAAACAAAAGTAATGACTACAGGAGAATTACACTACTTTAAGGTTGACAATGAGGAAATTGAAATTGTTGAAGACTTTCTATTCCTTGGCTCCACCATCAACCAAAAGGGAGACTGCAGCCAAGAAATCAGAAGGAGATTAAGACTGGGAAGGGCAGCCATGAAGGAGGTAGAAAATATTTTGAAGTGTAAGGATGTGTCACTGGCCACCAAGACTAGATTAATTCATGCCATCGTATTCCCAGTTACTATGTATGGGTGTGAAAGCTGGACTCCCATCCAAATACTTGTGTAGTTTCCCCAGGGTCGCTGTGCAGAGGAAGGCACTGGCAGACCACCTCTGCTAGTCTCTTGCCATGAAAACCCCAAAAAGGGGTCGCCATAAGTCGGCTGCGACTTGACGGCACTTTACACACACACACACAAGGAGAACACATCCCTTTGCAACTGAAAGTAATGCGAAAACCTGGTACTTCAGTCCCTGCATCAGATGCGGAACTGGGTTTAACTTTCGTTTGTACCCGGAAGTGGGGAAAGCTCCGTGCCAATTCAAGCACGACCGAAAACGATTGGGATGAGTGCTCGACCGTAGCCGCTCTACTCTCTCAAATCTGCATTCCGCCTACGGCCGCTGCCTCCAAGCTGCCATTTGCTCCAGTAAGTGTTGAAGATCAGTCGAAGATTTGCTTTAAAAACAGGGGGCGGGCGGGGGGCGCACGAATTGCCTGCAGATGCATTGCTGTTATTGAGGCACTAATTAAACCCGTTTATGTGCGGGAGGTTTTGCCTTGGATTTGCCGCTCTCTCTGGGTGTGTTAAGTGCTGTCCAGTTGCTTCCGACCCATGGCGACCCTGTGAATGAAAGTCCTCCAAAATGTCCTATCTTTGACAGCCTTGCTCAGCTCTTGCAAATTGAAGGCTGCGGCTTCCTTTATTGAGTCCGTCCATCTCTTGTTGGGTCTTCCTCTTTTCCTGCTGCCCTCCACTTTTCCTAGCCGCTCTCTAGATGCACATTTTTTCCCCATCTGAATTCTCGAACTCCGCAATGGGCGAAAACGCCCGGCCTCCTTTATTCCCTGTTTCAGCCAGGATCGAACGCACGTTCGGCGAAACGCCTGCGTTCGATCCTGGCTGAATCCGGGAATAAAGGAGGCTACAGCGACCGGGCGTTTTCGGCCAATAAGCCCGCCCCCCACGCAGAGTTTGGGGAATTCGGATGGGGAACATGTGCATCTAGGGAGCGGCAACTCCCAGGCCAAACCTCCCGTGCGTCAATGGCCTCAGTCAATGGGCAAATGCCAGGCAGCAGCCTCTCCCATGCTAGCGTGTTGGGAGTTCGCCGCATGTGCCAAGGGCTCGCGGGAGAGAACAGTTTGGCCACTTATTCATGGAAGCCAAAAAGGGCAAGAGTCCAGTAGCACCTTAAAGACTAACAAAAATATTTTCTGGTAGGGTATGAGCTTTCGTGAGCCACTTTTTGACTACTGAAAACAGACTAACACGGCTACCTACTGTGAATTATATTCATGGAAGCATTTGCATTGGATTTGCCACTCTATAGATGCCCGCTTTCCCCGTCCAAATTCTCAAAACTCTGAATGGGGTTTTATTGTTGAGTTTTGAGAATATGGATGGGGGGGAAGTGCATCTAGGGAGAGGCAAATCCAAGGCAAAACCTCCCGTGCGTAAATGGCATATGAGTGCCAGACCCGAGGAGGGGGGGGGCAGCTTGGCCTGGTTTTTTTTCTCGGAGTGAGAGCACGCGAGGGCCCCCCTAGTGTCATCCTCCTTTTGCACGCGTTTCCTCCTCTTCTCTGGCTAAGAGCCGGCACACACCCCGTTCCCCCGTCACAATTTGAATACAAGGGGTCGACGTGCCCGGGCATGTCCCTGTTCTCTGGAGCTGAGGAGGCCGTGACGCGTCGCTGCTTGGAGGGGGGAGAGCGATGCCTTTTCTCATAGATGAGCAAATCCTGGCTTGGCGCCCTGCCTCTAGGTGCCTGGCTGGCAGACCTTGAAAAAAAACACACCCCAAGATTTCTTCGTGAATTCAGATAGAAAGGTATCTGAAGAAGTGAGCTGTGGCTCACGAAAGCTCACACCCTGCCAGAAAATATTTTTGTGAGTCTTTAAGGTGCTACTGGACTCTTGCTCTTTTCTACTGTAGACAGTACTGAGTTTGATGGACCAATGAGCTCATGCAGTATAAGGCAGCTTGGTATGAGAGGGTGCTTAATGGGTGAGCCCCTTTCCCTTCTATGAGCCCACACGGATGACCGTTGATGTGTTTTTTAATTACATTTTTATCTTGGTCTTTCTCCAAGGACTTCACAGTGGCATACGTGGGGTTTCATCTCTCTCCCATTGTATCATCACAACAACCCTGTGAAATAGGCCATTCTGAGGTCAACTTCCAGTCAACTTACTGGCAGTGTGGTTGTGTGGCACTGCTTAGTTAGACAATGTATGTGCCTTAATAATGCAATACAATCGGAAAAACAAAAGAATGTCAATAATAAAAGCAAGCCATAACAACTTTCCCTGGAACCAAAACAGCACAAAGTGTGAACTGCTACCCTGGTTTACCACATATTTAATAATTCTGCATCCCCATGTTAAAACCCTCCTTTCTGCATGGGAGAATGATCGAAGCACCCTTTAGTCATTCATGCAGGCATGTATGATTGTTTTTCCTTGAAACAATTGCAGGTGGGTGGAGGATGCCTTATGGGACAATCAAGTAGATCTTTCCCATAAAGTTGGCATTAGCCTGTTCTTTTTCCCCCCCATGCATGCTCAAAGTACAACTAATCAGCTACCCATGAGGTTGTGTTATTTAGAGGCTCCCCATGTGAAATTGTCTCATGGGAGAATAGTTCCCACACGTCTATAGATACCCAAACCAACCGGTAGTAAGTCAGAGATAAATCCCTCCGGCATTGTATGGGCCTCTTGTAGGGGGTTGTCACAAATTTGAAGAGGTGGGGAGTACTGTTGCCACTTCCCAATGGCTGTATACTGTATAGAAAGGTTGTCCTTGTGTTCTAGACATACAAAATGTGAGAGTTTAATGTGGTTCAATCCTGCTGCATCCCACACTATAGAGGTGGTATATTCATCACAAACGGAAGGGTACATAGGGGGAAGAATTTGTACGTAATTTCTTATACAGAAAAGATAAACTTATAGTAGAAAATAGCAGTCATATATTAGGGCCTAGGCGGTACACATTTTACACATAAAAGACGATTTGTCAATATACATGAGTAGCAAAGGCCGATTCTGACATTACTGCTCCATGTTCATCTAGTACTCCAGATTTTCCCCCTGAGAAAAGTATTGTATTTTAAACAGTGATAATATTCCTTATTATTGTGTCTTTGTGGTGGGAAAGGATGCAGTTCTTAAAATTTTGTTTGCTCAGCAGCTGTAAAGAGCCTCTGAGAGGAAAAAATTGGCAGTCCTATTTTCAACATTGTACAAATTATCTGAAAAAGTGCCGGAAGACATGCTTTTGAAATCCGCAAGTTGTGACTGACTGGCAAGCACTCTCAAAGCTCATCCCACAGCTGTGTTATCAGAGCTGGCTCGTAGCTTGACCAGAAGCTGGGAACAAAGCTCAAAATGAGTCATCCTTGATTCCCACTTTCTGCTGCATTGTGTGAAATGGAATTCCCACGCCGTGAGCTCTCAGAGGAGAGATGCAGAAGTTCCATCAAAGCCTTCACATTGTTCAATCTTTATATAAATGACATCTCTTCTAATTTTTCTGAGTCTACCTATCCCCCTAAATTGGCCTTCAGTGTCTTTATTTTTCTCTGTGCAGCAGCACTTTTACATTTCTTTTATTCTAAACGTGAAAAAATACATTCCTGGTGCCATTTTGGCCTTTAACCTAAAGGCTAATTCTCCTTACCTTATTTGGTGCCTCTGTTTGAATAAGCTCTGCTAGCAAGGCCCTGGACTGAACACTTGTCAAGTTTCTTCAGAAGCTGGTGAATGCCCTTGTTGTGTTTCTGGCATTGCTCTCTAGGCAGAATTTGACCAAAAATCATTGGAAGCCAGGGCCTGGTTTTCTGCATTCAGCCTAAGGCTCAAGCAGGTTTTCAGCTAGCAGGGGTATTTGCAGGTACTAAGACTGGAGTGCATTGAGAGGGGATGTACTGACAGGATTGCTCATTGGGAACAATGGGAGAAGCAGGAATTCCATTGCAATTCTGGTAGCCAGAAATGACTTGCATGGATTCCATTGCAATGCATTACTGCACATGAAAGTTACAGTGAATGCAGAATAGATTTTGAATCACAGTCTCTGGGCACAGTTAGATTGCTCTGTGAGTGGAATGAAGAAGAAGAGGAGGAGTTGGTTTTTAAACCCCAATGTTCTCTACTTTTAAGGAACCTCAAACCGGCTTACAATCACCTTCCCTTCCTCTCCCCACTACAGACACCCTGTGAGGTAGGTGGGGCTGAGAGAGTGTGACCCAGCTGGCTTCATGTGGAGGAGTGTGCTGAGAGAGTGTGACCCAGCTGGCTTCATGTGGAGGAGTGGGTTCACCAGACTAGTGTCCGCCACTCATGTGGAGGAGTGGGGAATCAAACCCGGTTCTCCAGATTAGAGTCCACCGCTCTTACCCACTACACCATGCTGGCTCTCAGTGCCCAGAGGGGAATGACTGTTATTCCAGTCCAAGAATACTTCTGTGCCACTGAAGAGGCTATTGAGGGATCTGAGGGTGGTGCTGCATGCCCCACATCTGAGCCCACCCCAGTGGCTCCCTCTCCTGCTCCACTGCTGTCAGTGGTGGCGTGGGGGTGCCCTTGGCAGAGTGGCTGGGCTGCCGGGTGGGGGGGGGACGCCTGCTGGTGAGTAGAGGACACTTATCACTGAACAGATCTTTGTCATGTCTGCTTGCCCCTTTCAAGATGATGGCAGCCTTTGTATCGCTTCAGCCAATGGCTTGTTTGGGGCACTGCGGGAGGGGGATTGCTTGGGTCCTTGCCAACTCTGTCAGCTGTCCAGGGACTGATGGCAGAGCCCAGTCCCTTTAAAAGGGTGTGGGGTGTGCCCCTTGATGCCGCTTGCCTGTGAGGAGCACAGGGCCAGGCCCTTCCTGGCCTGCCAGCCCTTGATTGGTTCTGCCTGCTCTGTCCGTCACAGCCTAACCATAGCAACACGACATCTGGCTGGGATGTTAAGGTGCAGTCCCCAGTTGCTGGGGACGCTGATGCGGCCTCAAAAACTCAGCTACTGAGGCCCGTTAAACTGAGACTCAATTCTGAGGGGTGCTACATTTTTAGGTGTGCTGTGTTTAGCAGCTGCCATTTTAATTTCACTTCTGCTGTTGTCTTATTTATTGTGTGTTTTTATGGTTTTATTCTATTGTATGAGTTTTCATTATATATATATATCCGTGTGGGCAAGGCAGAAATATTGTAAAGAAATGTGTGCATGCATTTTAATACCTTCTGTCAGCCAATTTAAAATTAAAAGTTACGTGCATCTTATTTTAAAGTGTTTTTGTCATTTTTAGTGTTTATTTTTTCTTTTATTCCATTTACAGACAAAATTAAGTATGATGAATAAGAATTACACATGGACAATGCAATATCTTTTTCTAATTGTCACTTGTCTCTTTATCCTAGGTATCCAGCATGTGCACAGCCTCTGACTCTCCTCCAAAACCTATTGAGACATTTGTTTTTATGGATCTAGAAGCGACGGGTTTGCCACCCTCACAGCCTAAAATTGCAGAAATGTGCCTGTATGCTGTGAATAGGCATGCTTTCGAGAATCCGCAATACAGCAATTCTACTTTTAGACCAGTTCCACTATTTCCTCGCTTAGTAGATAAACTTTGCATCTGTATTAATCCGGACAAGCCTTTTACTCCAGGAGCAAGTTCCATTACAGGACTGAATTATGAAGCTTTTGCGGAGAACAAAAGGCAAAGCTTTAACGCACACCTTACGCACATGATTACCGCTTTTCTCAGTCGGCAGGACCCACCAGTCTGTTTGGTGGCGCACAGTGGCTGTTCTTACGATTTTCCTCTGTTGAAAGCTGAGTTATCTTCACTGGGTATCTCAACTCTTGGTGAAATCTATTGTGCAGATACCATTAAAGCCATGAAAGCACTGGACAAAGAAAATAACCAACTCCACCAGTTTATATACCAACCGAGCCTATTCGGCAGCAAGAAAAATTATAAGCTTCATGATTTATACTTTAAGTTCTACAAAGCATACCCTTTGAACAGTCACAGTGCAGAAGGAGATGTCATTGCACTAATAAGAGTCTTTCAGCAATGTCCCAGAGACCTTATGCACTGGATGGATTCAAATGCAAGGCAGTTCAATGCCATTAGAGCAATGTACAAGGGAAATGAGAGGTGTGCTTCCATTTCCAAAGCACCTTGGAGACTTCAGCATCCAGGTTTTTTACAGGTGGGGCCACCTCGGCAGAGGCTAGCAACAGTGGGTGATGACAAAGCATCCTTAAGACAGAACGCTGCTGAACAAGAGTGTGACCAATGCAGACCACTCAACACTACTGATATTCCTGATGAAATTAAGAATATGTTGCTGTTTGTTCTTGGATTAGCAATACTCTCATGGATTGTACTCAGAAATCCTGTGTAAACACTTTGGTTTTTTGGCTACAGTTAAGTCGCAAAGGTTGCAAAATGATATTTCCCAGTTGCCATTCTTAGCAATCCTTCCTTTAAAATTCTGGTGTTTTAATTTCCCTTTATATATTGTTATAATTGATGTTATTAGTCTTATAGCTATTTTTTTTACAAGGACTGTTATGTGATGTTTGTGTTATTTTTATAAGTCACGCTGGGTGCAACGGAATAGAGTATAAATCATTACAATTTATACACAGAGAGGGGGGGGGAGCAAAGAAGAGAGAAGAGAGAGTGCATTGGCACATTGAGGCCATTTGTGGTAGAAGGCCAATACATTATGAGAAAAAGGAAACATGAGTGTGAAAAATAGCCACCTGCTTCCAATAACTCATATTTTAGGGGAAAGTATTATCTAGGATGAGATAAGTTTTGTAAACCAGGGACAGAATTTCCTGTGGAATGCAAAAGGTTCAGAAAGCAATATATAGCTTGTAAATGATGAGATTAGGAAACAAATGTTAAAGAGAGAACAAGAGATTATTGACTCAAGTGTTACCATAGACTTCTAGCTTCTTTAATTCTTTTGTTTTGAAGTAAGGTAGTTCTTTCTGGTTATGACCTACAAAGCTCTTAATGGCCTTGGAACCTAATACCTACAGGACTGCCCCTCCTTCTATACTCCCCTGCAACAGCTTTGCTTATCTGGACAAAGCCTTCTAAAAGCGCCACCCTGCAAATGGGTAAGATTGGTAGGTGAAAGTGTACTTCACAGATTCCCAACCTTGTTGAGCTTGTGGGCACTTTTAGGATTTTGGCAAAGGGTAAGGGGCATCCAATAGCTGTCAATAGCTATCAATCTGTCTTGGGCTCTTCCAAGGCACACCCTGCAACCAAAGTGGAGGGAAAGCTAGGTCTGACACTTTGCTTCTGTAAAGTGATGCTATTTGGTTTCAGTTTCCAAAAAAAGGGGGAGTGGTTGCATCCTGTAGAGCCAGAGGGAAATGTCCCCAAACCCAGAAACACCAGCAATTCTGTCTCTGTTGTGAAGACAAGGACACACTGCTCTGATGGCTTTGTCAGGGACCAGCACAACATTTTGCTAGTCAACCAGCATGTAGGGAATGTGAACTACTTTTTAGTGTTCTATGCTGTATTTATACTAAAAAACTTAATTTCCCCAAGGTCTCTAATCATTGGTCAAGACAAAGAAACCACCAACCCAGGAACAATCACATGTAAGTCTCATAGATGTTTGTGGGACTAAGTAACCATAACAATTTAAAAGAGATTTTAATTGCAAGTAATTTTATTTGTATTTGGGTGACTGTCTTTTACATGGAAGGGACTGCATGCCATATTTCTAAATTGTATGATTTAAAACAAGTGTATTTTAACTATCTACATGTATTACAAAGAGTTGTGAATGTCATTTGAATCCTTTGAATACATCTTTATTATGGGAAACAAACCAAGTACACAGCAGTATTATAAAAATCAAGGATTTCTACAAGAAATGTAAGGTTCATTGATATAGTACATTGACTAAATTGCTAGAAAATTCTGAAAAGGCACTTTCAAATAACAGAAGTAAAAACTGAACATGTACAATTTAAAGCTCAATTTCCATTTCCCTTCTGCTTTAGTTTAAAAAAGTAATGAAATTGACCCATTTGCTGCACTGAATAAAAAGTATGTCATCAGCCACAATAATTTCTATTAACATGCAATTGGTTTCAACAGGACTTGTATAAGTAACTGTAGGATTACCAACAGAGAAATATTACCAGTATATAAGCAAAATACTGTCATGGACAAATTCTGTTCTTAGTTATACATTCATGCCATTTCTAAACAAACCATGTGACTGTAAACTGGACTGCATGGTGCACAATGGTAGCTAAATACTCAATGTGTATGAAAGTCAATGCTAACAGTTAAAAGAATCTCTCCACCTAGCACAGGGAGTGAGAGAGAAAGCAGGCAGGTATCCTTGTTACAGGTCCCCATATGGTTTCACATCATTCATATGTCTCATGGCAAGAGGAACAATTGTTTGTGATGCAATGCATGATCAGCAACAGAGTTACAAGCAGACAGGATGCCAGCTGCCTTGTACTAAGATAGCTCCCATCACTTTGATGTCTTCACGAGGTCTGGGGAAACTTTTTTAGCCATAATGTATAAGCTGTTACTTATATATTAAGACAGAGATCGCTTAAAAAGACTTCCCTTTTATAGCATATGGAAATCTATAAACATATATCTGTTACCAAAAGTATAACCTGTATCAAGGCTCCCCTCCCTTTTCATTTCACACTAAACTTACTGTGATGGAAATCCATCTCACATTATTCATAATCACAAATCTTTCTTATTCCACATTATTATTATGTGGACAAAATGCATAGGCAAAAGGCTGCATTCTATGAGTACACACAGGGCTATCCTTACATCAAAAATAGTCATTTTATATGTGCCTTGTTTCATGGCAAAGTAACAGGAAGGACAATGACTGTAAAGTAGTACAAAGGTTATAGTAACTTTCTTCAAATATTCTGCTCAGACAGAGAAATGAATTACGACTTTGTAACTCCAAAAGCAATCTGTAACAAAGAATAACAGCTCCTGAAATAGGAATGTACAAAGACTTGTTTCTGTCCCTTTACCACCACCCCCAGCTAATCAAACAGGTCTGCTAGCAGTTTTTGGGGTCCTTGGTATTTGCTAGAATTCTGTACTTGGACATCTTCATATGGAACAAAACAGGAATGAGAACTAGGTATGCCATAATTTATGCAGTACAATTATTTCATTATTCCTTTCACTCCCACTGATTTCAGAAGTACTTCTTTAAAAAATAAACCCTAAAGTTTAAGGGATTGTATATATCAGTACAACAAATGAAAAGCAAAGGAGAAGAAAGACTGTTGCTTTATGCCTTAAATGGTATCTTGAAGGTATAAAATGACGGCTCTAGTTTTTGTGACAGATTTATAAAAAAAGGGTAAGAACACAGTCAGCTCTATACTGACTGAATCAAGAGTAGAAAAACAACCTTGTTAGTCTCAGTTTTTAAAAAGCTCTTTAGAATAATGAAAATGTTAAGTCAATTATACAAGCACAAGGTTTAAAAAAGTTTGGATACTTCACCAACCATGTCAAACCAGAAGACATACTTCAAAAATATTCTACCAGTTAAACATCCCTGATATTTTTTATAACATGCATGGTCATTTTCCAATTTTAGGTAGCTTTCCAAGTTCCCATTTAACTTCAAAAGGTATACTGAAAGTATTTCAGTAACTTACTACATAATTTGGTCTCAACATTTAACATGCAAACAAGAAATTCCCTTTTACAGACACATCTTGTCATCAAGTCCCTAATTCCATTGGGCCAGTTTCTTTTCTTTATTCAGCCAAGTTTGACACTAGTCAGCTATAGCTATCAGACAAGAATATAGGTACCTTGCTATGTAAAACAGACTTTAGTATTTAAAAAATATGATTTCTCAGATGTGTTCCTCTTCAGAATATAACATTTAATTTGAAGGTTATCTTCCATCTGAAATGTTTCTGTTAGCATACATATTATAGAACATGAAGCATGTGCAAAGTAACTCTTATATTCTAATATAGTATAGGGCAGATCCTCTAATTTTTCATGGTTACTTGCTCCAGAATCCAAACCAACAAGCAAGATTAAGAAAAGACTAAGAAATTAATTTTCAGATGACAAATTGATTCTTCTCAAATGGCTGGAAAAATTCTTTTGTGTACAACAAAGTAACAAACCCCTATAGATGTTCTCATTTGACAGTTCTTATTCAGCGTCAGCTGAAACATGCTTTTGGGTACACTTTCAGCAGACAGATAAAAATTTCTTACAAGGATAAAAATCGAAATACTAATCTTTTAAAGTGAAGCACCAAAACAAGAAGAAAATTCACATGGTTGACATTAAAATTCAGAAAAGCTTACAGTGAATAACATAAAAGCTGCACACAGGACAAACATACAGAAAAATCACACATTCCTTGCTATAGGCTAAATATTCTACCAAACAATATTTCCATTTGAAGTTATTTTATGACAGTAGTCCAAAACAAACAAATGAACAAAAACCCCACACACCCCACAATATCAGGCTTTACACAGACTTTGCTGAGTCATACCTCTAATTCCCTTTGACTGGCAGAATTATGACTGCTACTCACATTATCATGAACATTCCCTTTTATTGGACCTCTAAGTATTGCAGGATATATCTGTGATTTCCACTTTGAATTGTTCTTGCTTTCATCTCTTTCTAACTGAATATCTATTTTATTTGTACGAGGTATAAGTAAATCCAAGTGCAGAATCTTTTTCCCCCCTTTGTGATACTCAAGGCATTTTTTTTAAAGACTACTATCTCTTGGTGATTCGTTTTTTTCTCTCTCTCCCTGTAACAGAATAGTATTTTAAGATAGTGTGTCTCAAGATAGATTCAGTTTGAAGAAATCTGTGCAGACACACAGCAGGTGGTCCATTTAATAAGTAGGCTTTGGAGGGTCCATATATGCAGGGTTATAGGGTGGCTGAACTGTTGGATAGGAAGCTCCAGCACCTGTTACAAAACAAGATAATATATCAAAATTATATATTTTATATATTTTTTCCCCTTTTGGTCTTACTTTACAATGTACTATCTTACAATTTCCTAATGTTTTCCTTCATGACTTGCACTTCCACATTCAAAACGGAGGAGGAGGAGAAGAGTTGGTTTTTATATGCTGACTTTCTCTACCACTTAAGGAAGAATCAAACCAGCTTACAATCACCTTCCCTTCCTTTTCCCCACAACAGACACCCTGTGAGGTAGGTGGGGCTGAGAGAGCTCTAAGAGAGCTGTGACTAGCCCAAGGTCACACCCAACTGGCTTCATGTGTAGGAGTGGGGAAACCAACCTGGTTCACCAGATTAGTCTGCCACTCATGTGGAGAAGTAGGGAATCAAACACGGTTCTCCAGATTAGAGTCCACCGCTTCAAACCACTATACCACACTGGGTCTCCATGCTATATAAGACACTGGGGGGGATCCATGACAGACCTTCCCAGATTCTTTTTAAGCACTCATGGTGGGGCTGGATGATAAAGCAGAGGGGATTGCACTCTCCCAGCTCTGCCCAATTGTAATCATTGGATCTGACACCCCCAATACTATTACAGACCTTTAAAGAAAAAAAAAAGGGGGGGGGGGAGACTGGTCCCATCTTTTTTCTTTAAAAGACTAACAACAACAAGGGGTTTCAATTAATGAAACTGGGCAGTGTTGGGCAGGTTAAAACCACCTCTCCTCACATGGCCCAGATCCCAATTGGGACCTTGTGTAGCTGTAACTGCTAAAAGAAAAAAGCTGGGTGATAGGTGATCTTCCTTGAGTCTAGTTTGACCCCGTCACAGAGAATAAACATGTTTAAGAATTCAAGAAGCATTTCCATCTTGATCTGCAAGATTTTCCAAGCAAATTGTATCCGTTATAAAGAAGCAAGCATTATACCAAGATGTAACCAATGACCACAATGAATGGATTCAAAGTAACTTGCAAATAACTGCCAAAATACTTTCAGAAATTAGATTATTTCCAATTCTGTGGTATGCAACAGTGAAAGCAGTACAAGTTACAGCAAATCACCTGGAAATGATTAAACAAAGGGCTAATTGTATTAACAATGGGGGAGGGGGAAACTTGAGCTCATAACTTTGTCTTTTTTGCTTGCTGAATACTTTAAGTTCCAGTTTCTAGAGCTATGACTTCCCTATGCACCGTTTAAAAATTTCCCCAGGGCAAGGAAATCCTATTTCCCAGCTATCCTATGCCCGTAGAGTCCCATATTCAGTACGAAGGGAAAGGTAATGTATAAGGGAGATGAAGATCTTCTGTGGAGGGGGGAGTGGCAGTAGGTGTGAAAAACTTACAAGGCAGATATTACAGAATGGGAGACTGAAGGAAGCTGTCTGAGGAAGGCGGAACTGTCAATGGACCCAAGGGATGAAACTCCATTCCTATCTGACGAAGTACAGGGTGCAGCATAGACCATGACGCTGCCATCGTGAAATGATCAGGGCAAGGAAAGAAGGTGACCCACTGGTAGCTCCTATCAGAAGGGAGCCTGGACAGGTGAAGGGAAGATGCCTGCAACCCAGTGCTTGTGCCAGCTGTCTGCTGTACCCCTAGAAGAGTGCAGAAGATGTGCTGGAGAGAGGCAGTCAGTGGGAGCAGGGTGCTCAGAGGCACCTCTCTTGGGGTGCACAGTGGGGGGGGGGCGGGATCAATATTTTTCAGTTCCTCTAATGCACAAAAACGAAATTTTGAGCTGATTTAACACATCAACTTAAACAGAGAAAAAAGGATCATAAAGAATAAACAAGATCAGGAAATGAATATGACATCAATTATAACATGTTGTGAGCCCTGCCGAACCCGGCATTGCCAGGGAGGGACGGGATAGAAATTGAAAAATAAAATAAAAATAATACTGCTGGTGGCTAAAAGGAAAACAGTTCTGTCTCGTTGAAATGAATGACTTCTCAGTAAACACTTGCTGTTTGGGGATGGAGCATTGTGGGATGTTAATTAGGATAGTAAGTTCACTAAAGCCCACCCGGGAACCACAGCTATAATTCCTCAAAAATGCAAAAGGACCCAAGAATGGAAGCACATTTAAATAAGCTCGCAGAGGCAGAGTATGAGTGTGCACACACAGAGATAATTAGTTTAGATTGGTTAAACTGCTTTTTAATTAAAAAACCAAACATGAATAATCTTTTTTTTTTTAATTTGCACCGAACATATGAGTTAAACAGTTAGAGGAAGGCCACTATGTGTGGCAGGACAGCTTGCATAAGTAAACTACTACAATGAATAACAACCCTTGTGGTCACCAGGCCATTTAAGGAAGGAAAACCAATGATTTCAGATGCTTTCCTCGAACAGATTTGGTCCCCTTACCTGCCATTGTTTCGTGGTAGGCTGGTGGTCCTGCAGGCTGCATGGGGTAAGGCGGAGGATACTGTGTCGGGTAGGGTGCTGCTGGCGCTCCAGGCTGCGGCTGCACCGGCACAGGACTGTATCCTGTGTGGTAACCTCCATGGTAACCTGGTGCCATCCCAGGCTGCTGGGGATACGGCACTTGCACCACGGTAGTGGCTGTAGTCGTCGTTATAATAGCTGCAAAAACAGACAGAGAGCCAGGAAGGCCAGCCATTTATGAACAAGGAACTTTCTAAACAACGTCTGCTCTCTTTTTCGCAACGGGTTTTTTTTTTCCACTTGAATTTTTAGCAATTCAGCAGCACAATATTAAAAGCTCTTATTTAAAGAAATTAAAAAAACATTGCTTTATTATCCATCCTATTTCCATTTTAGTAGAGAAGATTGAGATTATGGCTCCAGGCAATGCTGTCATTCATTTATTTTTCATAGAATCATAGAGTTGGAAGGTACCACCAGGGTCATCTAGTCCAACCCCCTGCACAATGCAGGAAACTCACAACTACCTCCCCCCTAGACCCCCACTCCATGTCCAGAAGATGGCCTAGATGCCCTCCCTCTCATCATCTGCCTAAGGTTATAGAATTTGCATTGCTGACAGATGGCTATCCAACCTCTTCTTAAAAACCTCCAAAAAAGGTTGTCTTTTTTGTCTTTTGAAAAAACAGTTTTCCTAATACCTTTGGCTGCACCATTATCCCACAAAAAAAGGTTCATAATTTCCCCCAAACATACCAACACACAAATCTCCCTCTCTCCCTCTTCTGTAGAGCAGTAGCTCGCACACAGTTTGAAGTGCGACCTGCTTCTTAAATTACTGTAGCTTACAAGCCAACTGGTAAAGTAACTTCATGCTATCCCCCTCCCAGCTTGAAACAACAGGAATCTCATGAGTTAACACTCAGTAAGTTTAGAGGTCTTTTCCATGTTTAGTATTTATAATAAATACAGAGCACTGTTGAGCAACAGGCACTATTTCACCACTATTAAGGCACTATTTCACCACTATTAATCCTCCTCTCCTGGCAGATCCTTCCTGTTCTCTTCTTCCCTCCTGGCCTCACAAACCCCCAGTCTGAGAATCATTGCTGAACAGAGACATATCTTCAAAAAACAAACTTATCATCCAACATTTTAAAACTAATATTGTTGTGAGATTATTATTTCCCCTCTTATTACAGGGAAAGCCCTTCTAAATCAATTACTTTCAGGAAACTATAATTCATCTGCATAGCAACCCTGGTATTCCTTGGTAGTCTCCCATCCAAATACTAACCAGGGCTGACCCTGCTTAGCTTCTGAGATCTGACGAGATCAGGCTAGCCTGGGCCATCCAGGCCAGGGCCCACAATGCTGGTTACATATTTGTTAATTCCAAGGCCTCTGTGTATAATTTTATTCAGAAACATAGTCTAAAATATTTTTAGAAAACAAGGCCAATGCTTTTCTTTTGTGCCACTGAGTTATTAAATTCTTTTCTACCAAGCTACATCTTCTTCCTTTTTGATCATCTCACTTCCAAATCTAAAAACATTCATGCACCTTTTTCCAGAATTTTTTTTAACTAAGGGTTGGAAACCAAATTACATGTTCAAATATCTCTTTTCTAAAGATAGGATCATTTATATGTAAACTATCAAGCAAATCTTTACCTAACATTTAAAAAATAACCAAGAATGTAACAGTTTTACCATCTTTATTTGCTCTATTAACTAGCTATTCTTGAATGTTCCTGAAACCCTGCCATCTTCTAGTAATTCACTCCTATGCAGTTACTTCTCTAAAGCTTAGTCTGCTCATGCAGTAGAATGAGTAGATCTGGCCTTAAACTGTGGTAATTCTATACACAATTATACTGTTAATCACTGGAAGTTTAAAGAAACATTTAAGAATTGCCAGACAATGCAGGAGAATGAGACAGTGATCAGGTGACAGAAATGGGTACCTTTTACTGAGGCCTGGCCTTGACCCATGGTTTATGTCATTTGAGAAAGGGAACAGCAAACTTTCTTTCATGACTCAGGTGAACGTATGCATAGGATGGGATCGTAGTGAAGGTGGGCATGCTACAAGATTATGCTGGGCCCTGAAATGATGTTTGGCCCCAGGTGGTAGAATGAACTGTACCGCTTTGGAATGCAGGTAAGGAAGTATATTTTTCTGAGTTCTCTTATATTAATAATTCCCTGTAAGTGAAAATTAGTGCAGAATGTAAAGCATTAGGATAGACACTTTCTCTGCAGGGCTAAATGTTTACTTCCCCATCCTCCCCCCACCTATGGTATCGAGGAGGGGGATAATCTGCTATATTCCAGTCCCAAAGTGGCAACTAGTTTATTTTATGCCATCTTGTTGTTGTTTTAATTAGTGTGATGTTATGTTTTTGCCTTGATGCTTTATGGTTTTGTGTGATTTTATAGTTGTCCACCCTGAGCCAGGCTTGGCTGGGAATTGAGGGCGGGCTATAAATTTGATTAAATAAACAAATACTTTCAGAAAGTTGTTACATCAGACAGCACTCAAAAGATGACTCTTCACTCCTGCAGTCTGAAAGGTTACAGCTTTTTCTATCACCTTGTTCTGCAGTGTGGGCAGATCAGGCGTGCACAGGACTGAACAAACTGCCTTCTGCATCTTAATCCCGGAAACTACACGTTACTAAGAAGTGTCCTTGCCATGCAGACTTCTTTTTCTCTTCTGGTTTGACAATGGCACTCTTCTTTTTATTAGGCAAAGCAGAAGGGAAGCGACAGACAATACTCACGCCGTGCTGCTGGTGGCCTTCGGCATGCTTTATACAAGCAGCAACAGGAGCACGTGAAGCAGAGAATAACAGTCACAACAAACAGCACGAAGAGTGTAACTCCAACTGCTACGAAAGTCCCAAAGCTGAAGGACAAAAGACATTTGAGAATTAAGCTTTTTGTACTACAGATTTTTATAAAATATATATCATGCACAATTGGAAAAATTGTTTTACAGTTCAAAAGAATAGAGAACTAGGAATAAATCTTCAGTTAGAACAATAAATAGTGAAATAATATAAAATTACTCCTTGTTAATCAGACATCTGATCTAATTTATGTTACAAAATGAAAAAGCATAAATGATAAATTTTTCGCAACAGTACAGAATTTCCCTTATTTGGTTGTTTTTTAGAACACATTTTAAGAAAATCATTACGACCATGGTGCATGAAAATTATAAGCTCAGAGCCAAAAAAACGATAGTGTACAAAAATAATTTGCACCGTGCAGAAAGAACCCCCACACACAACTGCAAGGAAACAGATATGAACACACACACTTGTATTAAAAAAAAGGAAGTGGAGGTGAAGCCTGGTATGTCATGCTGAAGTGCGGGATTACATTATTATGAACATTGTTATACTTTTCTTATCAAATTAGTCAACCTACCGTCTGCAGAAGTCATTAGGCTGACCCACACCAGTGTGTACCTGTCCTATTTTTAAGTGGCACCCAATGGGGTCATTGCAGGATCTAGGCACAGGACCGTTAGTATGTAACGTTTATTTAGTTCCAGCAGTGACCTGGGCATTGCTCGGAAGTGCCATGGGTCCTGCCCATACATATTCTAATCCACAGTAAAGGGGCAGGGCAGTGGAAGACGCTGGGGTGAGACACATTAGCAGTGAGGATGAGGTAGGGCAGAGTCAGATGCTCTGGAGGAGCACAGAAAGTAAAACTATGCCCTTTCAGGAAGGGTCACGGTGCAAAGCAGCTCTTGTCTTGTGGGACTGGAAAGGTGGGGTATAAATGATTGATAAATGAGAGGGAGAAGCATAGACAACTCTGAAAAGAGATCTCTCTCTCCCCCCCCTCTGCCCCCTGGACATTGTTAGTCAGTTTTCCAAGGATGCTAGATGTCAAGCCTTTTTGTTGGAATTTCTGGTTCAAACTATTTCTACAAGCATTCAAAACAACCAGAGTTAAACAAAATGAAGCATTTTAATGGGTTCTTCATCTTCTGTCAAGCAGTTGAATTCAGCTCCTACAATCTGAGCAAAAAAAGAAGTGTATGCTGCATTAAAAAGCAATTCAGCCACTGACCTATTGTAATTATACATTGGAAGCAAGCTAAATATTAGTCTCCAGCTTTCCGTTGTGTTGTGAGGCAATTCAGAGCACTTTGGTCCTTTGAACTCTAAACAAACGTTACTCATAAAAGGCAAGGGGTCAGCTCCTTGAAACTGCACCGAGCCATTTGGAAGCAACAATATTGGCTCACTAATTCCTTAAGCCCACAGAAAAGTTGGAAAAAGCACCCCCACAAACATCTTGAACTCATCAACTGTTCTTTCCTATTCGTGTAAACAAGTGCTTTATTTGGTTAGTAAGGAAAATGAGACTCAAGGCCTATATGAACAGCCGACTACTACAGCCTGACTATTCAACCTCTCCTATGATTTTTTTAAAAAGGAATTCTTAGTACACTGGGGGGAATAAACATTAAAGCTGGAATTTCCTGATGGACAAGGATTGCTGCTGTTAACTGTACACTATAGGGATGCAAGCTACACCTGTTCACGTACTGTTTCCCCACATGTGCTTGACTGCTGAGGCCAATACATCAACCTCATTACCCATAAGCCACACCTTCAAGGACGGGCTATAGCTCAGTGGCAGCATTGCCAAGCATTGACACAAGGCGTCACCAATTAGCAGGGCAGCAGAAAGCCTCCCTCTGAGAGCCTGGCAATTTCCACATGGAAGTTTTGATCTGTCTCGACTTCTTTACAGCAGGGGTGTTCTTGGGAGCATCTGCATAACATCGTCCTCTATTAATCCTGTCTCCATGTTTTTTCCTGAGACATTTTCCAAGCCAAGTTTGATACAATCTTTTGGGAAATATTGCAGTGAAAGTACCTTTGGGCCACACAAAGCTAGGATGGTATATATTTTTCCGGTTCTGCCTATGACCGGGGGGGGGGGGGATGTTCTGATGCAAGTATCAGCTCTTGTAGGTTATCCAGGCTGTGTGACCGTGGTCTTGGTATTTTCTTTCCTGACGTTTCGCCAGCAGCTGTGGCAGGCATCTTCAGAGGAGTCACACTGAAGGACTGTCCTTCAGTGTGACTCCTCTGAAGATGCCTGCCACAGCTGCTGGCGAAACGTCAGGAAAGAAAATACCAAGACCACGGTCACACAGCCCGGATAACCTACAAGAACGGATGAACTCTGACCATGAAAGCCTTTGACAATATTTTAATGCAAGTATATTTTCTGGAAGGAAATATACTGAAAGTATACCCAAAAGCATGTTTCAGCTGACGCTGAATAAGAACTGTCAAATTAGAACATTCTATAGGGGTTTGTTACTTCAGGATATAACTGTTGTACACAAAAGAATTTTTCCAGCCATTTGAGAAGAATCAATTTGTCATCTGAAAATTAATTTCTTAGTCTTTTCTTAATCTTGCTTGTTGGTTTGGATTCTGGAGCAAGTAACCATGAAAAATTAGAGGATCTGCCCTATACTATATTAGAATATAAGAGTTACTTTGCACATGTTTCATGATCTATAATATGTATGCTAACAGAGACATTTCAGATGGAAGATAACCTTCAAATTAAATGTTATATTCTGAAGAGGAACACATCTGAGAAATCATATTTTTTAAATCCTAAAATCTGTTTTACATAACAAGGTACCTATATTCTTGTCTTGATAGCTATAGCTGTCTAGTGTCAAACCATAGCCCTGCCCCATCAGTGGGATTTTCCTTACTTCAGGACCCATTGCCACTATTTTTCCCATGCCACTGGAGAGCTTTTAAAAAAGGGGGGGAAAGGAACCAGTAATTGATTATTATAACGCTATAGCAATATTACAGCAATGTACTAGTTCCTAGCTTTCACTTTTTTAAAAAGGATCTAGCCCCGTTGCAAAGTTATAAAGAAAAAGGTGCAAGATGTTTTCCCTTGTTACTCTTCAAAAAGAGCCAGAGATTTACTTTTTCAGAATTCAAACTGGGAACTAACACATTGTTATAACACTACAGCAATCTAGCCACTACTGACATTAAAAAAAAACACACCCTCAAACAAAAGCCCTCTGGGTTGCACAAAGCAAACAGCAACTGTAGAAGGGATGAGGCAAGGAACGTGGGGGAAACTTGTGTGGATACTCTGAAATGCCCCCTCAGGCACAGCAGCTGCCAAGAGCTACAGAGGATCACTTCCATGTGGAAGGAGCCTCTGCAGTGCCAGAGTGGTTGGCACAACTAGACGATGCAGCATCCCCAGGGACGACTTGGGGAAGCTGCACCCTCTTTACTGCCAGAATTCTCTTGCTTAAAAAAATGGCATGGAGGGCCGGATCCTGCTCAGGTGCAGGGGGAGGAGAGGGATCTTCTCCCTTCCCCACTGTGGCTCCGAGCAGGATAAGGCCTCCATGACATTTCTGAAGCAAGACAATTCCAGTGGTCAAACAGCTCCAGGCACTCTATGTCATGTAGCTGTGCCCTCTGAAGCACTGCTCGTCAGGCTTGCAAGCAAACAGTAACTAATAAGACAACACCATACTTCATTATGCAATCACATTTGCAGCACAACCAGTTTAAACCACATAGCCAAGATGACATAAATGAATAATGCCTGCTTCGCCTTGCTACAGTAATTTTCTCTGCTTTTGCTTGCTCAGAGAAGTGCTTCTTTTTATTGGCTGTGCACCACATTTTTCCTTACTGCTGTGCTTATATCACACTTTCCCAGAAAACTAAACTGCAATATTTTGTAGTAAGTGAATGACTTCTTCCTGTTTATTTTTCCTCTACATATCACATTTGGTTGTACTGGTATTGCTGGGGAATTAATACGGCATAACCCCTGCAGGACTTGTGCAAGTTCCCTCCAACTGCCTTATGTCGTGACTTTTTGTTCTTGTTTTTAAACTACTTGGAGGCTGTGCACTTCTGCATTTTATGACACCAGAATGTGAAAACTAAGACCTAGTACAGGGGTCTCAAAACTGCGGCTCCAGAGCCGCATGCGGCTCTTTGGCCTGTTGAGTACGGCTCTCCGAACTTGGTTCAGAGCCCCTGCTCTTGCACCCGCTTGCACCGGCAGCCGGGCTGCGGAGCCGGCGCGCCTGAGAGAGAGAGAGAGTGGGCGAGCTGTCTCTCCCCCTCCCCGCCGTGGAGAATGGCCGGGTCCCCCTTTTCCTTGCCCTCAATGGTTGGGAGGCTAAAGCCTCCCCTCCCCTCTAGCAGCGCGATTGCTGGGAGGGCGGCTCGGCAGTTCCTGCCCCCCCGCCTATCAGCTGTTGGGTGGGGCGGGCTTCCTTTGGTAGACCTGGTCTCTGGCTGAGTCCCATTGGGAGGCCATGTCTACCCACTGGCTTTCTTGGAGGTAGACCTGGACTCCGAGGAGGGGAAAAAGTCCCCCTTCAGAGGCCAGGTCTACCAATTGGCTTCTATGGGCCTCCGGAGGCCAGGTCTACTGCCAAGAAAGCCAATGGGTAGACCTGTTCTCCCAATGGGACTCAGCCGGAGGCCAGGTCTACCAATAGGCTTTTATGGCGGTAGACCAGGCCTCCAGACGAGGACTCCGGACGGAGAGGGGGAAATGGCAGGGACTTACAATTTATTTTTTATCAATAAATAAGATCACTATTAAGTATGATATCAAGTTTTATTCAGTGTACCTATAGTTTAATTAAGACTTAAAACTTTAATTAAAGTTTATTAAGTTAATAAACAGTGTACCTACCTATATAGTTTAAGTTTAAGAAATTTGGCTCTCAAAAGAAATCTCAATCATTGTACTGTTGATATTTGGCTCTTTTGACTAATGAGTTTGCCGACCCCTGACCTAGTATGAGATCATTTATGATAGGATAGCTGTCCCTTTATTCTTTAATTCCATTTTTGGTGCCCAGTTCAAAATATATACTGAAAAATCTATCATGGGGTCACTCACCTCTCATAAGCCTACAATTATCCCTTATTATTATTATTATTATTTCCCAGGCTGGGGTTTGATTCTAAAAGTGTCTCCAGCTGGGCACAAAACAATGGGGTGGGTGGGAATTGAGGCTGCAGAGGAGAAGAGGCTGGGTAGGGGAAGGGCTACCATCGCACCCCTGCTTTAGACATGTTGAACCAAATGAAAGCAAAAGGGTAGTCTGAGTTCAGAAACCCTAGAAACAGACTAGGGTTTGGTTTTATTATCCCCCAAGTGTCTGACATCTATAAGTATCCCATCCTTGTCCCCCTTCTCAGTGAGCCAGTCTCTCGTGTGCTGTGGCTATTCCCAGTTTACTCAATTTCTTCTCTCCATAGTAATTACTACGGCATGCAATCCATAGGTATAGTTCTTGTGTTTACTGCAACTTAACACCTATTTGCAGAGGGATGTTGGCACCTTGAGGGAGATTAAGGTTCATATCTCTTCTCTCATTTTCTGTATTTTCTTGACCAACAACTTTACTCAAGCCTAGCAAAAATGAAAGAAGAGATACAAACTTTAATCTCCCTCAAGGTGCTAGCATCCCTCTGCAAATAGGTGTTCAATTGCAGTAAACACAAGAACTATACCTTGAACTACACGTGATAGCAGCAATCACCTGTTTAAATGTGCACACACCCTGCTTTCTGTGTGATTGTGACAGATGCACATCTACGTTTCTGAACAGAAATGGTGCATGGGTGAGGAGCATCAACCCTCTGTGGCCTAGCCCCAGATACCACTTTTCAACTAACCAGACTCTGATACTGTGAGTGGAAATGCTTGGGGAGAGGGCTGCAGGAAGGTAAGGATTAGGCTACTGTCCTCATACACAGTTGACCCCACTGAAAAGTCTTAAAGTAAGTGGTTAATAACTGTTACATGCTCTGAAGTAGAGAAGGCTCAACAGGATTTTCATTAGTTAAAGGATGGAGTTTCTCTGCTGGTCCTATAATGTCTATCCTGCTCTCCCATCCTACAAGTAGACCTGAAAATATCACGCATAGGATCAAACACACCTTTTTTAATACATCTTTTATTTACATATATTTATTTGGGATCCAAAAGTACCAATTTCTGCTCTCCAAATCTTAGTCTGATTTAGAGAAGCATACGTTTATCTCTTAAGGGCCTGCTACTGTTCTGAAAACAGTCAGTCAGCATTATTCTACTCAGATTTTATGTCAAAGAAGTGGGAAACTGCCTTATACAGAATTAGTCCCCTGGACTATCTAGCTCAGTACGTGTGGTTCAGATTGTGCAGGAGTTTTAGGTTAGGATTGTTCAGGTTTTGCAAGTCTACAAGTAGTTAAGACCATGAATTGTGAACCAAGAACCACTAGATCAAAACCCCATCCAGACATTAAATTCCTATGTAGCCTAGCTCTGATGCAGATGCTTCTCTCTCGGTCTCAGCTTATCCCTCAGTCTCAGCCACACCCACGTGACCTATTTTGTAGAGTTGTGTAAGAGTTACTGAGACAAAATATTAAACGCACAACACAAACATCAAATTATTATAGCAAGTTCCATAGTTAGGGGCCATTCACTAGAGTACTGCTAGACATAGGGCACAGTAAAGTTCTGAGGTGCTCTAATTCAGAGGACATTTCTGCATGCCTCAATACATATGCCTCTCAATTTACTGGAGACTGCCACATGCTTTGGGCTTGCAGGTAGACCCAGAAGCTTCCACATGGCTGACCAGCCTGGCACCTACCTACTTGTTTCCAGCACCTAGTATCTAGCAAGGCAATCTGGGGAAAGTTATAGGCTCCCATTCCTCTGTTTCTCAATGCACTTTATGGGCTCAGAGGGCAGCAGATTTGCTTCTGGGACACACATCACTCTGTCACTGTCACATTCAATGTGCTGTAATACAGTGAACAGGTGTATGCTGTATGCTTGAATTAGCCCCTGTAGACTTAACTTGGTAGCCAATGACACCATGGGCTAGTGCCATCTCCATTCAAGGGCTGATTGGTCCACACAGGAGCTTCCATTCACCACCCTCTATGTGCAGAATACAGGGCTTGGATTTTGCACACAGTGCTTTGCAGATGATCAGTACTCTCAATCAAGAGTATCTGTTTGACTACACACTACATGGCACCACGCCAACTATATGTTGTATAGATTCCTATAGATGTCCACAGATAACAGTCACCACTGTGCCCCCTCCTATGTATCACTATTGTGCGATAGAAGTAGTATCACTAGTAACTCACAGCAGGTCCATTCAGTTTAATGTAAATAAAGCTCAAAATACAGTTCAAACATTGTAATTTCTGAACAAAGCTGAAAGCCACTTAAATAACATTTCCAACTTGAAGGGTATGAATTGTCTTTCAGTTTTAGAGATTGTTGTATTTTAGAAAGAAGGTCTGTCACGTCAGTTATGTGTGGAATTTTTGAAAAGACAGGGCTGCTAAGAAGTGAATCCTTGATTGTGTTAACATTACATGTTCAATGGACAAAAGACATAAAGGTTTAAAGATTTTTCCCCTCATCAGTTATTCTGCAGGTCTAACTGTTCAGGAAAATGGCTGCATTTCATAAAGGTTGTTTTGTATTTGGCAAAAGAAGGATTTTCAGAAAACTGAGTTGTTTCCTATACAGTACCTACATAATTAAAACTGTGTAGAAAATCCCCAGGATTCACAGTTTTAAGAAGCCTGAAAGAAATATGCCAGAATACAGAACAGTTAAAACTTACCCCATTCTGGTTTCCAGCAAAAGCTTCTACCCTGTTTTCTCTCTAAAAATCCTCTTCTCAGTCCCTTAGGCCCTTTTCATTTCTTCCCATTCGAAAACGAAACTGATTGCATTTTTGAGAAACACTGAAGGCTGGCTCTGTGTTACCTTTGCAGTGACATCAGCAGGAAAAAACACACATGGCAGGCTTCTCTAGACACGCCCTGCTCAATGCTAAAAAATCCTACTTAAAGGCACAGAACACCAATTTTCATTCTGGAGGGCCACAGACAAATTCAAGGCCAGAAAAAGAAAAGAAAGATGTTTGCACTCAAAATTTTCTAATAGCTTTAACTCATTCTGCCCAAACTTTCTGTATGAATAATATAATTTAACTCTGGTACACACAAAAAGGTTGAGGCAACAATAAACTAATAAGATGCAGAACCCAAACAGAATGATCACCTAACACATTTTAATGGTGCTGGGAAACAGAAAGGTTCCTTTTAAATCTTTCAAGAACTAGTTAATGAATCTGAGCAATCCTTTTTAATTGTTATTTACAACAGTAGCCATCACAACAATTTGGGGAGGTAGCCCTCCCCAAATGTGGCACCCTGACCTGGATGGCCCAGGCTAGCCTGATCTCGTCAGATATCAGAAGCTAAGCAAGGTCAGCCCTGGTTAGTATTTGGATGGGAGACCACCAAGGAATACCAGGGCTGCTATGCAGAGGAAGGCACTGGCAAACCACCTCTGTTAAGTCTCTTGCCATGAAAACCCCAAAAGGGGTCGCCATAAGTTGGCTGCGACTTGAAGGCACTTTACACACACAATTCCATGTGGCAGTACAATCCTATGCAGAACTGCTCCGCATAGGATTGCACTGCTAAATTACGCTTTGTCCTCTGGCAGACTTTTTTGGAGAGGATTTTCTAGATCTCTTAACTACATTTGTTAAGACTGCTCCCTCTCATTTATATGGCATTTTATTACTAAAAGTGCTCTACAGTTGGTATTTTGTTTGCTTCACAACAGATATGTCCTAATTATTCCCATGTTAGAAACTGAGACCATTTGTGAATAAGTATAAATGAATCTTCGAGATGTGTACAAGGACAATGATGAGCACTGTAAAATAAGAATATATTAGCAAGATACATGTGTATTTGCATTCTGAACAGAACGGATGACTAAAATACAGGAGAGCAAGATGAGATTACAAGCTTATGCAGGACCGAAATCAATATCCATATTCCAGCTGTTGCCATATATAGTTTCTAAATGTTTGAAAGTACTCACAGTTAGCTTTCCCTAACTTATAAACTCTTAAAGGGAGGGCAATTTGAAGCAAGGTAACTTAAAGAGTATTCTTAAGATTGTAGAGCAACATGGAAAGACTATCAATAGTGCCTCAATAATCAATAGAGCACAACATGAGACAGCTGGAATATTTATTTATTTATTTAGTTCAATTTATAACCCGCCTTCCCCGGCCAAGACTAGGCTCAGGGCGGGGGAACATCAAACATATCAATATTAACAATAAAAGTAATAATTCTAAAATTAAACAATAGAACCCAATTTAAAAAGGTTAAGGTAGTCCCCTGTGCAAGCACCAGGTCATTCCTCACCCATGGGGTGACATCACATCCCGATGTTTACTAGGCAGACTTCGTTTATGGGGTGGTTTGCCAGTGCCTTCCCCAGTCATCTTCCCTTTACCCCCAGCAAGCTGGGTACTCCTTTTACCGACCTCGGAAGGATGGATGGCTGAGTCAACCTTGAGCCGGCTACCTGAAACCGAATTCTGTCGGGATCGAACTCAGGTGGCGAGCAGAGATTGGACTGCAGTACTGCAGCTTACCACTCTGCGCCACGGGGCTCCAATTAAAAACCCTGAAAAACTCCAGATGGCGCTTAATTTGGCCCATAGTGCCTGGAATAAGCAGTAGGTTGCCCTCCCCCCTAATAATGAGAGTAACATAGAACAGGGTGGGGGGGAGAATAGGGAGGCCTGCAGAGGATTTACCGGTACTTTTATTTTAAAAATTTATTAGCCATCTTTCTACCTTATGGAAATTAAAGGCAGCTTACAATGTAAACAAAGCAGTAACCATAAAAATGTATAAAACAATAATTTAAAATCACAATTTAAGGCAGCCAAAAATGTAAAAACTAAATTAAACGTCATCCTAAATAAAAACCATCTTCAACTGCCTCCTAAAGATTGAAAGTGAGGGGGTCAGGCACACCTCACTGGAGAGGTTGCTGAATAACTGTGGGGCTGCCAAAGAAAAGGCTCTCTTTTGCATGACCACCAGATGAGCTTCTTTGATTGGAGGGACAGTCACAAGGGCCTCTTCCTGGGCAGGAATCTATGGGAGAAGACTGTCCTTCAGATACCTCAGTCCCAAGCCATGTAGGGCTTTAAAGGACAAGGAACAACACCTTGAATTGGGCTCTGGAGCAGACCGGTAGCCAGTATAATTGCTAGCACTGATGGCACATGCTCCTGGTAGTTGGCCCCAACCAACAGTCTAGCCGTTGCATTCTGCGCTTGCTGCAGCTTCCAAATACTCTTTTAAGGGTGCACTGCAATAGTTCAGTCTAGATGTAACTAAGGCATGGATCACTGTGGCCAGATCTTACTCAACCAGGAATGGATACAGCTGATGCCCTGCCAAAGCGTGGTGGATAAGATCAAACCCTGTGGAATCCCCCCATCACCCCCTGACAGCAGTTGAATCAATGTAACACAGTGCCCCTTAGTCCCAGCGCCAAGAGGCAACTCAGTAGGATACTGTGGTCAATAGTATCTAAGGCTGCTGAAAGATCCAGCAGGACTAGCAGGGCCACTTTCTCCCTGTCTAGTTCTCGGTAAGAGTCATCAGCAAAGGTGAGCAGAGCTGTCTGTGCTGGCCCACTAGGGCGGGGTGCGCCTGTAGCAGCACGGTGCTCTGAAGAGGCCTGCAGCAGGCAGGGCAACAGGCTGGGGTTTCTGAAGCCGAGGCTTCTACAGCTGGCAGCTGTATTAATTGGGAAAGGGAGTAATAACGCAGTCCAGTAACAGTCCAAGGTCAGTCAGGGTGAAAGGCAATCCATCAGAGCGATAGGCAGAGTCAAGGTCGGGTCGGTCCAAGGTCAGGCAGGGAGTCCAGAAGAATTCAGGGTCGAGAAAGCAGTCCGAGTCGATACAGTGTCAGCCAGAGTGGAGTGCCGCAGGTTCGCCACGCGTTGCTTCCACAGCTTCTGCTGACTCAGCCCTCCTAAATACTTGCAGCTGTATGGGAGGCAGCTTCTGTAAAGACTCACTCACTATCTTCATGACTGTCCTGGTTCCTTCTTTGTTGTTCCAACCTGGCTGAATGCCGGCGTTGTTCTGCCAGGACCCGGCCCATTTTCCTTCGACGAGTCCCAGGAGACATCTGTTCCTCATGGTCTCCCGGCTCCCTGGGCAGCTTCCTTGATGTTCCTGGGTTGGCCGGCATCTGGTCTTCTTTAGGCTGCTCTGTAGCCGGTGACTTTAAGGTATGTCTTGGCAATACATCATCATCAGCTGTTTTCTCTGTCAGTGTCGGTGGGGAAGGAGGACTCTTTCCCTGGATCTGGTCTCCGTCAGAGTCTGAATCTGTTGTCAGGCAGCCTCTGACACTGTCTCTGTTCCAAATCCCAGCCTTCAGCCAAATTGAAATGGGTCCAGAAAGTCAGTCTCTCCGAGGACTTCCGCTAGGGACGCTGAGCTGAGCACCACGTCTCTTGGGGGCTCCCAAGGGAACCAAGATTCGTTCAAATCTGGGGTGTAATCCTGCACCCCTACCCGATCCTAAATAGTGGATTGGGAAACAGGATCTCTCCTGCTGCCCACGAAGTGCGGTTTGACCCCCACTTTTGCCGAGAGAGCCATCGTGCGACTCTTGGAATCCTGGATGAGGTCCCGTCTGGCTTGAGGGGAAACCATTGCCGCGAACGTCTCTTTGGAATTAGGCTCAGCTCTCCCCTATCTATTACCATCTAAGCAACGATACATAAGCAAGAATGCCTACTCTTCTAAAATCTGAGTAAGTAACAAGAACTTTTTCGTTTTACCAGGAATTGGAAGTTCTGAAGGAGTGGAAAAAATATCTGTAGAATCCGTATCTCCCCATCTGAGGTTTGGATGACTCTTTGACATTTAAAAACATTGGATAAGCCGGCAGGATCTTAATCAAATTGATCAGTGGATAGACATAACAATCGGGACTATTTGAATGACGGTATAGCCACCAATCAGAAATCTAGAAGTGTAAAGGGGAGGGACGAGCAGATTCCCCCCCACTTCCGGGAGGAGGCTTTTCTGAGTAAACAAATTCCTAAGCCATGTCTTAGCCGGTAGTATCAGCTATCGTCTGCCAATGCGAGAATACTATGGGATTTAAGACTGGATGTGTGGCACCACTGTGTAACTGGCAAATACTTCCCAAGTTCCTAGGCAAATGGAAGGAACGGCAGACGAGCAACCTCTTATCCTGCCCCCCGTAACACCATTTTACAACTTACAAGGTATACCTGTCCGGATTTTACAAATTAAACTTCAACAAACTACCAGAAGTAGCAACCATGGAAAGTGAGACTAAATTCATGGATCGACTAGTCTCTCTGACAAACAATATCTACGAACTTGCTAATCAGAAATTGGATGTATTTTTGGGAGATCTTAAGGACATAAAAGACCGAATTATCACAATGAGATCTGAGATGAGAGAAGGAAGCTCCCCAAATGACAAATCATCAAAAGAAGAATTAAATTCTGCAAAGGAGATGGAGAGCTACAAAGGACTACCGAAGGATATACATCTGCAAGAAGAAATCGAACCAACCCAATTGACAACCATAGATATGAATGTAAGAGACCTTGATTTTTGGCTGTATAACTTACCTGACGAACATTTAAAAGTCAACTGGGAGAATTTAAAAGGGCAAAAAGCTGGAAATACCGGGATTTTTCTTCTCACCTTAAGAGATGGAGGAAAACATGTTGCAGATTCACTATCCCCCATCAATTTTCACAGAGGGAATTGCACTAACAACTTCCATGGATGCCCTTCGTCGTTTAAAGCTACTAGGAAAAAGAGGAAGATGCTGGAAATTTAAGATAAAGAGACTGGGTCAAAGGGCTTAGTTTTTCTCGGGATTTACTTAAAAAGGACTGATTAAATGGCTTGGCTTTGACAAAAATAGAATAATTAATGGCATTAACATGACACTTATTAGATATGTGGGAGAAATGGAGGAATTAGAATATTCATTCTTAAAGGAAGTTAAAAATGATACTTATCTACCTTATATACTTGCGCATAGGCCGGGTTTTCAGCCCAAAAAAAGGGCTGAACAATCCCAACTCGGCCTATACGCGGGTCAATACGGTAGTGGAGGGAAGGGGGGAACTTACTGCTGCCGCGGCCGCAGCTGCCGCCTTCAGCGTGGCTTCCCCCGGGCCAGGAGCGGCCAGAGAAGCCTGCTGCGTGCTGGGGGGGGGCTGCTGCCGCCTCCAGCGGGCCTTCCCCCGGGCCAGGAGCGGCCACAGAAGGCTCCTGCGCGCCAGGGAGGGCCCGCCGCCGCCGCCAGCTGATGGCGCCTCTCCTGGTAAGTAGGAGGTTCACGGGCTCTTCCCCCTCCCCCCCCTAGGGTGGCGCTGGGGTCGGGGTGGGTCTTTAGGGCCCGGGAGGCCGGCCGGGAGGGCGACCTGGGGGTTGTATAAGCCGACCCTCGGCTTATACGCGGGTGCCTAATATTTCCCCATTTTTGGGGTGAAATTAGGCACCTCGGCTTATACGCGGGTCGGCTTATACGTGAGTATATACGGTACTCCATTTTTTATTATTTTTTTAATATATCTGTTTTTCTTTCCTTTTTACTCTTTCTTTTTCTTTTCTCTTTTTTATTTTAATATAGGTAAATGAAATAGTAAATGTTATAAATGTTTGTAACAATATTAGGATTAGAATCTTAAACAAAGGAGATTACAAATAAATGATAAGATTGAGGGAGGTGTAGGGGAAGTCTCTATATTTTATTTTTTATCTATATATGTATGTATTTTCAACAATTATTAATTAGAATTTATACTCTGATGTTTACTTATATTGATTGTTGAATACTTTGTCTAATCAGTATAGAAAAATAATTAAAAAAATAATTAAAAAAAAACCAGAAAGGCAGTCTCTTCCATGCGCCCTGGAGCGGAGAAGCAACCACCTGCTCCAGAACCTTGCCCAAGAATGGAAGATTTAGAGACTGGCCGGAGGTTCCTCAACACAGTAGGACTCAGAGAAGGTTTTGACAAAGCAGGTCTAAATCACTGCCTCCTTGAACATGGATGGCATAACTCCTGCTATCAAGGAAGCATTCACCACTCATTCAGCCAGCCCCCTGCCTCTGGCAGCTTGTATCAGCCAGGAAGGGTAAGGCTTGAGAGCACAAGTGGCAGATCTCCCCTCTCCAAGGATCTTTCCCACATCTTCAGGCTACACAAGCTGAAAAGTACCCATATAAATCAGACAAGCAAAAGCCAAATGTGAATATGACTGTCCCACCAATCAATGAAGCTCATCTGATGGGCACATAAATATGGCCATTTCAGTGTCAGCCGGACAATTATAGAACAACCTCCCCAAGGAGGCACACAGTCTGCAAAAATTTAAAAGCTTGGTGAAAAAAATACAAACAGACTGAAGATCCCTACAAGAGCCTCAGACATGTTGCGCACGTTTATGACCACTTTCAAATAATTGTCAATGCACTACTATTTAACTTCCAGAGAATATTCCACAATAGCTGTAACTACAGGTAATGAACTTCAGACAATTGTAACAAAATATCGCAAGTGCCCAGAACACTGTTTACCACATCTATCACAGAATACAGCTTTTCCAATGCAGTGAGTTAGCTAAAGTCTGTGACCTCAACACTTTCTACATTGATCACAAACATTCAAGTAATATTTTATTTATTGTAGTACCTCGTGTCACGAGCCGCATTCCAATCATCAAAATCCGATCTGAACTTCATTGCTTCTCCCATCACAGACTCTTCCAATGTGCTGTAATACAAAAAAATCTTTAAGTGAAATTTAGAATCTTTTTTCATATTTAAGCCATTGTTTTATGTCCTGAAGCTGTCCTTTATTCCTACCAGCTAAAATGAACTGTTTAATTCCATTGCTTATTTAACTTATTTAATATTTAAATATTGTTTGCACACTTACCCTTCAAGGGGAAAAATGCAATCACTTTACTAAGCTAAAGCTATATGAACTAGTCAATGACAGAAATGTCTCAAATCTGGTATTATCTGATGAAAAGAGCTCTCAAGATTATGGAGGAGCAAGCTGCTATCAATACAACTGGGCAGCTCATTCCCTACACAACTGCTGTGGTTAAGAGGAAAAGGTCGGTACTCAAGCCTCTCCACCAATCAGCTACACTGAGCAAAAGACTTACTTAGGCTATGTCCATTGGTGGTAAAAGATGCTGAATACTGTTAGAAAAGGCATTCTGAAGAGTAAAGAAAGTTAGAATGTTCTGTGAGAAGTGAAAGATCGTAGTGGATCTACAGTATTGCAAGTGGAACAAAATTCATGGAATGGGATTGTCACACCTTCTCCATCCCGCTGAGTCCCCGCTCCAACTCTCACGGCATGAGGGCTACGTGTGGGTCTACAAGTAGAAGAGGGATTTGGCAAATCACCTCCACCCACAAAAGTTCCTTTCCATTAGTATAAATACCATTATACTGCTGGAGAAGCATCGTTGGTTCTAAGTCAGTGTGTTTGCAGGAGCACCAAGTATACATTCATAAGTGACAAAATATGTTGCAGTGTTAAACCAGCTTCTTCTCTTTTCCATTCAACCACGTGCTTTAATCCCAATTTAGAATCTTGATTTGTGGCCAAGAACCGACCCCCAATTCAGATGTCACGACAAACTGTAATTAAGTCAAACTCTCTAAACCAGGATATGTACAAAAGGAAAGGAGGGAATGAGCATGTGAGCTCATGAATTCTAAGTTCCATCTGAATGCAGCCCATGTTTGGGTAAGGTCACTACTTGCAACCATTCCAAGGTCTCATATGTTACACGTAATAAATGCACTTATTCCCCATTTGGAGCCGTATGTTATGCTAAGAGAAGAAGCAATGCACATCTAATATATTTAAAAGAAATAAATATAATGTAGTATTTTCACCTTTCTGACATCGCATTACACATAAGTTGAACATCTTCATCTAATTTATGTAACTCGTTCGAGCAACAATATCGGCTTGTACAGGTTCCACAGCAGAATTCCAGGCAGGGTTTTTCTGAATTTAAGTGGCCATCAGAATCTTTGTATGCTGTACAGTTTTCACAGAAACCTGTTAACACAAAAGAAGCAAGCCAAATGAGTACCAGGCATTATGAAGTCTTCAGCTTGGATGCTGTTTGTGAATAAAGGGTTGTGATAAGACACCATAAAGCCACAGACAAAAAAAGAAGCATAAGAACTAGAAGTATGGATGGTCATGTCGCTTATAAAATCGATAATAACAATTAAAGAAATTAATAATCCTCTTAATTAATACTCTTAAATTAGGTGAGGAACAAGAACTCTTAGTCTGCCTTTCTCACTGAGACTCAAGGCAGATTACAGTATTAAGTCAATGCAATCAATAGGATGAGACATCTAATAAGCAATGTAACAGGACTACGATTATGGAAATCTGTAACAAAGCATATAGTATTAGACGTAAGTTAAACAATGCAGAGAATAGTAGACATGTTCTTGAAGTAGTAGACACAATATCATACCATATAATCAGACCACAACATATTAATTCTTATCTCAAACTCTGAATTCTGCTACTAATTCAAAATGTACACTGAAGCGTTCCATGACACTCTTTTCCATTCTCACTTTAACAGCTTTAATGCCACCCATTTTCTCCACTACCAAAAGTAAATAATTTGACAATGTGAAGCTTAACAATCCGTGTTTACATCTTTTATTAACACAACTTGATATTGTTAAAACCATCTAATTTTGGACACATTTACTTGGAAGTAAATTGTATTGCATTCCATAGGACTGTGCTTACTACTATTTAGGATTGGATTGTAATTTTATTTTAGATTAAAATTTTCACCACGAAAAAGGTTAGGGATTGATGACAGGCAGAAAATGCAGGGCAAATGGCTCACTGCTGCATTCTAATTTCCTTATCCTCATGTCAAATTTGATTGAAAAGAAAAATTCTAAAGATGTTTTTTCTTCTTCAAGGTTGTAACTAAAGTCAGCATACTGAATGAATCCCTGAATAAAACAAAATAGAGTAACTAAAATTGACAGCATTCAGTTGAAGTCTGCCATGGTTATCTGGGCTGCCTGTTAGATTCTTAACTCAATTCAAGGCCACAACTTTAACCATTTAATGCCACTCACAGACTGCATATTTGATAGCCAAGCCTGAACAAGAGTTCTTCCAGTCTAAACCTGTTAACCTCTACACAGGATTGCATGAGTGTAAGAACACTTCTGTAAAATAACTTTGACTTTGTATGAGCTCATGCACCTATTATAATCATCTTGAAGGGACATGATTAAAGTCTCCTTCTCCAGAAGATTTAGCGCTATGGATAGATGGGGACACAGGACTTTTCCCTGAGTCTCCTGAATTTTTTAAAAAATATTATCTTACACAATTTATACCTTGCCTTTATAAGTGCCATCAATGTGGCTAACAAATTAAAACATCAATAAAATCACACAAATTAAGACAATTAAAACCAGAGCTAAAATGCAAACAAAAACCTAAAAATCACCATTAAAACACTGGGCAGGAAGGCTCATTGAGGGAGCACCAAGCAAATAAGTCTTCACCCACTGGCAGAAGATGGGAACAGAGGAGTTTCCCTGGGGAGAGAGTTCCGGAGTTTTGGTGCCATAACTGAGAAGGCCCTTTCCCAAGTTGCCACCTGCCTAATCTCAGAAGGTGGGGCCACCTAGGATTCTGTCCACATCCTCAGACTGAATAAGCTGAACAATATCTGAAACAACTGGACAAGTCAGCACCCTGGCACCATCTGACCCTGTCACTGCTATGGAGAGCTCAAGTTGGAACAGATGCGAGCAATTTTACCTGCAAACTGCTGAGCAAAATGGTCACAGCAGGTCACCAAGCAATACATCCCCTCCTTCAGACCAGATCACAATAGGCCTCTGACTGCCCAGAACAGCTTCGCTGGCCTACACTGTGGCAGAAAAGTGTTCTTTGCTGCCATCACCGCCATGGATTATGCTTTAAAATGAGCTTTCGCTCATGTTTTATCAAATTCATTCTGAGGCTTTCTCCACTGTTGCTCTAGCCATCTCCCTTGTCTTTTCATTGCCCTTAGCTGTTCAGTAAACAAAGGGGCTACCTAGGCCCTAATACTATTAATTCATTCGGCTTCTATGCTGCCCCTTTCCCAACCAAGTCAGGCTCAGGGTGGCTCCCAGCAGTGCCAACACAATTAAAATCACACCAATTTACAATTTAAAATCTACAATATCTCTGACAAATTCCAAGGGTGCCCTTAAGCCACACAACACTATAACAATAGCGGGAACCAATTCAGAGGGGAAGAATAAGGGAAGGAAAACAATAGATTTCCCTCAATAAGGGAAGGGATGAGGAACGGAAGTGGGTAGAATATAGGTAAATAATGAAGGGAGGGGAGTGAGGGCTGCGAGATGGAAAGAGAATGAGAGAGAATGCCTGGGAGAGATCCTGTCAACCTTGCAGGAAATTTCCTTATCCTAGAGGTCAACCAAGGCATCAGTAAGAGCACTAAACATAACAAAAGGAAATCCCCTAGAGCCATTGGAAAGCCATTTGGATCCATTCAGTTCCATTTAACTCCAGGGGCAGATCATAGACCCTCAACCCTGCAGAGTCTTGATATCCCTGTGAGGGGTTGTTGTTTTTTTCCCATCAAGTCACAGCTGACTTATGGGGATCCACAAGAGACTCTGCAAGGTGGCTTGCCATCGCCTGCTTGAGACTAAACCCAACAAACAGTGATATGTCCATGACAAAGGAATTGTCATCAATTCCTCCACCCTCAGATCATATTCTTACCGTCCAGCTCAGAACGAAATACTAAATCAAGAGTGTGAGCTGCACAATATGTAGGACCAGTTATTGCCTGAGACAGGCCCATGGTTGTCACAGAGGCCATGAAATCCTGAGCTGCTCCTGACAAAAGACAGCCTCTGCATGAATGAAGTCCCCCAGGACAACCAGCCTAGAAGTCTTCAACACCACCCCAAGTCCTCCCTCTGAAGGGCTTTCCCCAACAATACTATACTGCTTTTCTTAACATTTACAGACTTTTGAAATTAATGGGGAACTCAGCCAGTGTTATCATAGTTTGTGGATAGATACGAAAGCGACTAGCCGTTTAGTATCTGATGCCTTCTAGATTTGAAAACTGGATTTTATCAGCTGTTGGGCTTTCTAGTGTTTTTGTATTTTTTTAATGTTGTTCTCCATTAGGGAGAAAGATACATGAACAACAAAAGATGCAAGATAAAAATGGTAAAATAAATGCCAACATATTGATATACATCTGCAAAGCTGGACTGACCCTTGTGTGTTTAAAGTGATGTCAAGTCACAGCCGATTTATGGCAACCCCTTTTGGGGTTTTCATGGCAAGAGACTAACAGAGGTTGTTTGCCCCTTAGGCACTGCTAAATTTCTAGGGATTTCACCAAAGGCTTGCATAATTTGGAGACTGAATTTCCATCTGTAATCAAAGATCTTGGCTTGGATCTCATGGAAGGGATCCCTTCTGTGAAGGGATTTCCTTCACAGAAGAATGTCCTTGATTCTGCAGCCCAAAATGCCTCCAAATGTTACTCCTGTGGGGAAGAATGCCAAGGAACAGCAAGAAGCAGAAGTTGCTTGTTTATGTGTTTAGTTGAATTATTTTGTAAATTTAAATGCATTTTAATTGACGTGTATTAATCTTTTATGTTCGCCACCTTGTGGACCCTGATTTGGTGGAATAAAATGTTTTAAAATAAATAAACAACATTAGTAAAAACTCCCCCCCTCTTCTATCAGTGGAAATTTTTCAATGAATCCAAGCCATTTCTTGTAAATAAAGAGAAGCCAATATTCTTCCTAATATGAGTTATTTAAAACAAACAAAAAACCCAACCACTGTTTCTGTGCTTCATGTCACCAGCTTGCTGTTGCCTTAGACAAACATTCATTACACACAGCAAGGAGTTGTGGGTACAGAAGAAAATTAGATTAACTACAACCCATAAGGCAATGCTGCTGAAAATGAACAGTGCTTTAAAGACTAAATTAACCAACGGCCTGCTAGAATCTATTGACCTGAAACACTACACGCAAACGCAGAAAGAAAAACAGAATACTTCAAAACAAGCTGAAGGTATCTCAACCTCAGTGTCTCCTAACTTCTCCCTAAAACTGACATTCAAAGGCCTTTTCATAACTTCTCTAAATCAGAACTTGCCTGTGCTAAAAAGAGAAAAGTGCTGTTTTTTCACTTCCCCACCCTCCACAACATTTCCTGCAGAAGGAGAAGGGAGGAGTAAAAAGGGAGGAGTAAAAATAAACCACCAGCTTCTTTATATCCTGTGCATCTGAAAATTAAATGCATCTCAGAGCTGTGTAAAGCACTTGCAATTAAATATGAAAATAAATATACTTATATTCAATCAACATGGAATTTGAACACTTGTGGTAAATTAAAGTAAATCAGAAAGCATTTTAATATTGTCAGTTGAAGAAGCCGAGGATCCAACTGTTATGTTTCTTCTAATTTGGTTACCATGCTTGCTGTTTATTTCTCTTAATTTATGCAGCAGTTTTAATCAGATTGAATATTACCTTGAAGATTAGTTTTAAGAGAAGGGAATAAATCCCACCCCCCACCCCCAAGGATCAACAGAAACCTGCAGGTAAAGGGAGCTAAAAAACTTCTAATTTGTCACTAGGGTTGCTGACCTCCAGGTACTAGCAGAAGATCTGCTGCTATTACAGCTAATCTCCAGCTGATAAGAGAGCAGTTCACCTGGAGAAAATGGCAGCTTTGGCAATTGGACTCTATGGCATTGAAGTCCCTCCCCACTCAAACACTGCCCTCCTCAGGCCCCGCTCCCCAAATCTCCCACCAGTGGTAAAGAGGGACCTGGCAACCCTATCTGTCACCAGTTTGAGCCTGAAGATGATTGTGAAACAATGGAAATCCTTCTATGACTATATTAAAACCCAAAACAACAAATAAATCCCATGAGATACAGCAGACTTAAATAGGAGATCAAATCAATTCTGTCAGAAAGCTAATACAATACGATACTTCATAAGGGGGCAGTAATAATTATGTAATTTTTTTTCTTTTCCTCTTTTATCCCTTTCCCTTTTTTCCTTCTGTACCCCTACTTATTATCGAAAACCAATAAAAATATTTATTAAAAAAAAGATGATTGTGAAACAACTCCATACCTCTAACAGTTGCACAGATGGGAGAGGAATGAGTTTCTTCTGACAAAGAAAATTCTCAATTCAACTCAAGCAGGAGTCTTAAAGACCTAGGCATTCTAAATTTAGAACTTGAAATACTCCCCCAGTAACTGCAGAAAACATTTATTCACCAGTTTAGAGGCCCTATGCACATTTCTTGCCATTCCACCTATTCTTTCTCTTTTGTCTACTATGGTATAAGTTTCACCTGCAGTGACACTAACCATGGTTAGTGTCTCTCCCATAATACTAGAACACGAGGTCATCTGTTGAAGCTGGAGGATGACAGATTCAAAACAGATAAAAGGAAGTATTTTTCCCCACAACACATAGTTAAATTGTGGAACTCCCTGCCCCAGGATGTGGTGATGGCTGCCAACTTGGAAGGCTTTAAGAGGGGAGTGGACATATTCATGGAGAAAAGGGGTATTCATGGCTACTAGTTAGAATGGATACTAGTCATGCTGCATACCTATTCTCTCTAGTATCAGAGGAACATGCCTATTATATTAGGTGCTGTGGAACACAGGCAGGATGGTGTTGCTGCAGTTGTCTGGTTTGTGGCTTCCTCGAGGCACCGGGTTGGCCACTGTGTGAACAGACTGTCGCAGTAGCAATGATCTCATCCCCAGTACAAGGAGACACCTGTTTGCTATGTCATCCTTTGCTTGCAGTTTTAGTTTTTAGCTGATATAATCGGGGAAAGTTTTTGGGAAAGTTTGGGAAAGTTTTAAAAGGTTATTTTGATGAGATCGTTTCTGGTCTTCTATCTAGCTATTTCAGATATGTATTGATCATGTGATAAAGTGAACAGATGAGTTTATGCTGCCTTGCCTATTACGATAGCCAACCAGGTACTTAGCAATAGTCACATGATTGTGATAAGTGACTTCAGAGATTGATCAGATAGATAAGTTTTGCTATAACTATGCATGAATCTGAAGACCAAATCAGATTTCCTTGGACTGAAGCTCAAAGATTGAAGGACCCTTGCTTGGTAAAATATTAGGATCCTTTTGGCTTAATTGATATTCCTTAAGAGCAATGAATAAGAGACTGAATTCTGATTTATTCTAACAGACAACTAGTTTTAATATGCATTAAAATAATGTTAGGAGAATTGATTATTCTTGCCTGCTTAATTACATTCTGTATAAGTTTAATAATATTAGTATTATATGGTATACTGTCTTGTTTATTAAAAAGAACCTTTCCTTTTGTTAATAAAAGTTAGAAAGATTCACACAGGTGTCAAATCATTTGCTGGTTACCTAAACAGAGAAATGAAGGACCTATGTCCTGAGAAAAATATTATACTATCAAAAAGGTTGGATGAGGTGTTAAGCCTTTTCTAATTTGATAAAACTGGGAGGATTGTGATGCTGTGAATAGCGGCCAAGAGCAAAGCCTTGAGCTATTTTCAATTCATAGTTCTCTGAAGTTATGGGCCGAAATCCAGTCCGTTACAAGACTGCTGGACTTGATGGGCCTTGGTCTGATCCAGCATGGCCTTTCTTATGTTCTTATGGTTAATAACTGAATTTAGTAAAACCAGCTTCTAATTTTGGTTTCACACTGTAACTACGATAAGCATAACATGACTCTCCATCACAGTTCAGCACAGATGTATCAGTCAATCTAGGTATAGTATGACAGTCATGGACCAAAGACTGCTCTGCAGTTTTAACAGTAATAAGCAGGTGGCTTCAGCATTAACTGTTCAATGCCACAGATCATAGAGTTACAAAGAATACAATTACTTGAAGATCTTAAATCACAAACTGAACACCCATTTCTCCCAAACATTCCAGCTTTGGGTTTCTTACACAGAGTAGTGGGGTTGCCATAGATGGACTATATGGCAACTTCCATCAGAAAACAAGTAGGCTGTTCTGTCTAGGAACTGATTGTTGAACTCCTCTTAACAGGAGAAAAGTACCTCTGAAGGTGAAATGAGACATCATTAACAAGGCATTTATCTCCAGAATCAGTTGAAGGCAAGTTATCACTAATTATAGCCTACATTTACATTTTCGAGGAATGATTACATAGTAAGAATCTTGTTTACATAATTAGACAGCGTTGCCCCAAATGCCAGATTGTTGATATGAAAACTCAGTCTAGGTTCAAAGAAAACGAACAGAAAAGTTGAGAACACTTTCAACATACAATAAGTTAGCGGGGTCTGGAAAGCCTTTCCTTCAAGTCTTATAGTCCAAACGATAACAGTTTCACAGAATAGAGGTATGGTAATATGTGGATGGAGCAGCAATATTTGCGCATGAACAGAATATGCTAAAACTTTTCATTTCAGCTGTAGAACCGCCCCACCCCCATGAAAAATACAGAGCACAAAATAGTCCCCTGCTTCTCCCTCCAAAGCCAGCTGAAAGACCCCTGTGTCCAAAAAGAAAAGAAAGAAAAGCTTTTTCACCCAGAGGAGAAAAGGGCAAGAGTCCAGTAGCACCTTAAAGACTGACAAAAATATTTTCTGGTAGGGTAGGAGCTTTTGTGAGCCACAGCTCACTTCTTCAGGTAAGAGTCCAGTAGCACCTTAAAGACTAACAAAAATATTTTCTGGTAGGGTATGATCTTTCGTGAGCCACAGCTCTGAAGAAGTGAGCTGTGGCTCACGAAAGCTCCTACCCTGCCAGAAAATATTTTTGTCAGTCTTTAAGGTGCTACTGGACTCCTGTCCTTTTCTACTACTGCAGACAGACGAACATGGCGACCCACTGTGAATCACCCAGAGGAGGAGATGAAGAATAATCTTTTTTTTTTTCCTTTTCCTTGTGCAACAACCAAAACAAGGCCAAGATTTAGCTATCTTTCCTTTCTACGACAAATTTTCCTGGGTGAAAATGGTCAAGGGCCATCCCAAGCTGGAATAATTTTTTTTGGCCCCAAATCAAATACCTAGGTACACAGCCAATGAAGCATCTGATTTTTATTTTTTTAAGGTGAGACAAGAGGCCCAGCCAAGGAAAGGCCATCTAGGAAACCAGGGACAGGATGCTAAATTGGTTTAGAATGAGTCACAAACGGATGACTGGGAGTGGTTTCAGCACACATTACAGGCCGCCTGTCTCCATGAGCAAGAAAAGCGTCCTGGGATGGCAACAAGAGAGCAAGAGGAGGCCTAGAAGGGCGGGGTTGGTGGTGGTGGTGGTGAGGGAAGCGGGCCTGGAACTTAGGGGCAACAGGAACTTCGTCAAAGCCTTAGGAAGGAGCCGGGGGGGGGGGAGCCAGCAAATGGTTCCAATGGGAAGTCCCCGAGCCAGACATGATGCCATTTTTCAGAGGAACCCTCTAGCTAGCGACTCCATTCCTCCTCCCCACCCGCCTCAAAGCACTTCAGGAAGAGAGGGGGATTCCCTCTGGCTCAGTGGCGGCCACTGCAAGCACCGCCCGGAAGTTGCCACACAGCCTTCGTCGGCCAAAGTTTCCCTCCTTCTACCGGCCCATAGGCCCTGACCTGGATGGCCCAGGCTGGCCTGATCTCGTCAGACCTCCGAAGCTAAGCAGGGTCAGCCCTGGTTAGTATTTGGATGGGAGACCACCAAGGAAGACCAGGGTTGCTGTGCAGAGGAAGGCACTGGCAAACCACCTCTGCTAGTCTCTTGCCATGAAACCCCCAAAAAAGGGGTCGCCATAAGTCGGCTGCGACTTGACGGCGCTTTACACACACACACACCGGCCATAAAGCCCCCCCCCCAAAAAAAACTCCAGCTCTCCCTCTCCCACTTCATCGACGGCTTGAGCGGCCAGCGCTTCCCTCCCCTCTCCCCGCGCCTGGGAGGAACCTCTCCAAGGCCAGCCGGCGCCTCCCACTCGTCTGGAGGGTTTCAAGCCGGCGCCCTCCCCTCCCTCTCTCTCTCTCCCCCGCCTGGGCTCCCAGGAGGGGGCTCCGCTTAAAGGTCCCCCCCCCCCCGTCCAACTTCGTGACTCCGCACTCACCGCCGGGCAGCAGCAGCAGCACCAAGCACAGCACCGACGGGAGGGCGCCCAGGGCCAGAGGGCTGCCTGGGCCAAACGCCATCGTCTCCCCCCCTCCCCTCCCCTCTGCAGAAGCCTAACGCGAAACCCTGCGCCCGAGCAATGGGCGGTGCCCCTGGCTCTCTCCAGCCGGAGGCCCGCCCCGCCATGCCCGTCCCCTCCCCAGATCCTCCCCACCAACCCACCCCCGGATCGCCTGGGAGGATCTCCGGAGCACGCGGGCTTCCCGGGCTCCGCTCTGGGCTCCAGGACTGGCTCTAAAGCGCGTCCTCCCGGTCGAGGAGGCGGCAAAGAAGAGCCCGCCCGCCCAGGTACCGGGAAACTATGCCTGGAAACAATTTTTTTTTAAAGTCCCCTCGAGCATATCGCCGTCGAGAGATACCATCTCCTGCTTATCTGGAGAGAAAAGATACTGCTGTCGGCAACAAAGATGCACTCCGGATTTTCTTTGCCCGTTCCCCATTCGGGACCATCCCGCAAGAGGGCAAGGGTTATCCCTTGGCCTCGGGGCTCCTAATGGCAGTTTCGCCCATGCTGAAAAAGGCACCTTTAGTCCACCTTCAACGCACTTTGCAACTACAACAAAATTCACTTGTGCACCGTCACTCTCATTTAAAGCGGATTGAGAATTGTATTATTCAGCATGTGTGAATAATGCATCGCCTTAGTTCTGCTTGTTCTGTGTTGGGAGTACATGCAGAATGGTGAAGCCGTGCTGGTCCAGTGGTTTAGTCTTGGGTCACCAGAGCATCACTACAGTAATTTATACAGTGTCTTGGCGCATGTAGCAAGTATGATATGACAAACCCCTGAAAAAGTTACACAAAAGCCGAGGCCTCTTGCTTCATCTCAAACAATTGGAAATGCAATGTTGTCTAAAGCCCTTTGTCTTTTGAGATAATGACCTTTGTGCGCTACTGCCAGGGTCACCACCCAAGCCAATGACCTGTAGTGGTTCCAGTCATGTGTTCAGTGGTCATATAAAAGATTGTTTGTGGGTCAACCTGGTCCGATCTCTTCCTGGTAAATTAGTTAACCTTCCTACCAATTTGGCGCAGTATAACAGTTGTGGTTTTGTATAAGCACCTTATATTTCTTCTTGAAGTGCACCACTGTATGACCACAAGGATGTTTCATGCTAGATTTGTTCAGTAATTTTTCTTTCTGGGTGTGCTTTCTGGGTGTGAACACTTAGTTCTCAGCTACTGAAAATATTGAATCAACCAGTCATGATATAATTCTGCAGTTTTAGACTATCTTGATTCCACCTTCATCTCAAGGTGCATTGCAGACAGTGAGTGCAAACTGTAAGCTCTAGCAATGTGTCCTCTGCAGGGTATTCTTAGGGACTAGAGGCAATTACCAAAAAAGAACAAAAATCTGAAACTGTGTATATATGTATAACACTCGAAGGTTTTTCTTTGAGGGGGGGTGGAATTTAGTCCACTGGCTTGTGCTGTTTGGGATGTAGCCTGGAATGAAACTGTGATTTGACAATCATCTGAGTTGTAGGTCCCTCATAAAGCTCTTGCAGAAAAATACAAAGAACACAATCACAGTATAACCAGTACTCCACAATGACCTCTATGAAATGGTATATGGTATACAGTGTATCCTGAGAACTCACTCTTGGCTTTCCTCAGAAGCTTCTCTAGTTTCAGATCAGAACTACTGTATAATCTGTGGAGTACCTGAAGGCCAACCATTCTACGCTGAAACCCTAAATTGATTGCTTAGGGTTACACAGTGTCAGTTGAAATTTGGTTGCTTTGTTATGGGAAACGATATATCTGGAATGAGCCTGAAGTTAGAAATCTTTTTTTATGTTATACATCACTTAAGAGAACTTCCACATATTAAAAAGGTGAAAGTCCCCTGTGCAAGCACCAGGTAATTCCTGACCCATGGGGTGACATCACATCCCGACATTTTCTAGGCCAGTGATGGCGAACCTTTTAGAGACCGAGTGCCCAAACTGCAACCAAAACCCCACTTATTTATCGCCGAGTGCCAATGCGGCAATTTAACCTGAATACCACCCCCAGAGGGGGCCCAGAGGGAGAGGCTAGGGTTGCCAAGTTCCTCTTCGCCATGAGTGGGAGGTTTTTGGGGTGGCGCCTGAGGAGGGCGGGGTTTTGGGAAGGACTTCAGTGCCATAGAGTCCAATTGCCAAAGTGGCAATTTTTTCCAGGGGAACTGATCTCTATTGGTTGGAGATCACTTGTAATAGCAGGAGATCTCCAGCTAGTACCTGGAGATTGGCAACTAGTTCCTTAGTGTTTTCTCTCTACATATCAAGACAAATGGAAAGGTGTTTGAAGGATGGCTTGTGGGCACTTCAAAGGTGGAATAGGACTGCACACCCCTCCGCCCGCACAGACCCAGAGGGCGCCGGAGAAGCCGCTGGAGGGAAAGAAGGAAGGAAGGAAAGAAGGGAAGGGAGAAGGAAAGGGAAGGAAGGGAGGGAGAGAAAGAAAGAAAAAGAGAGAGAAAGGGAGAAGGAAATGGAGCAAGGGAGAGAAAGAAAAGTAGGGAAAGAAAAGGACAGAGGGAGACAGAAAAAGAAAGAGGCCATTTATGCATGGGAGGTTTTGCCTTGCATTTGCCACTCGGTGGGGCGTGGCGGCGGCGGCAGGCTTGTGAGAGGCGAGCAGGGTAGGGCAGAGGACGCCTCCTTCGCACCCACCGGCCAGCCACGCCCCTCCACCCGCACAGGCCCAGAGGGCGCCGGAGAAGCCGCCGGCCATGCCGAGTGTGGGCGCTCGGCTTCTGTTCCCCGCTCTCCCACCCACCTGTCCGGCCACGCACGCTCCATTGGCGGCAATGGCGGCAGCTTCTGTGGGAGAGTCCGGGGGCCACCGCCAATGATGTCGGAGGTTCCCCAGCCCTGGGCTACAGCCTCCCCCATCCGGGGCAGGGCAGAGCCGGAAAGGCCAGCGGCTTGGAGGAACCGCGCGTGCCAGCAGAGAGGGCTACGAGTGCCGGAAGTGGCACCCGTGCCATAGGTTCGCCAACACGGTTCTAGGCAGACTTTTGTTTACGGGGTGGTTTGCCAGTGCCTTCCCCAGTCATTTTCCCTTTACCCCCAGCAAGCTGGGTACTCATTTGACCGACCTCGGAAGGATGGAAGGCTGAGTCAACCTTGAGCCGGCTACCTGAAACAAACTTCTGTAGGGATCGAACTCAGGTCGTGAGCAGAGCTTGGACTGCAGTACCACATATTAGTGAGCCATTTTACTTTCCTGAAATAAAATGCAGCCAGATCCCATGTGCGTTTCCTTGGCTCTCGGTTCCTCTTCGCAGTCTATAAGGCAGCCCTAGTGCTACTCATTCAGCTTGGCACATCCCGATGAGCTAGCGCTATAGCAGGTCCCATCTTCAACAGCTGTAGGGCATGATTGTCATGGGCAGAAATCTCATTCAAGTTATTCACAGTTATGCCCAGTTGAAGAAATATTTTTCCAATACACACTGTTCTGTATTTAAGGTTACTTAGTCAAGATGAATCTTGATTCTCTGTTACCATTTTAAACTAGTAACCAACTCCTGCTATACACAAAAGATAATAGCATTTTGTAAAAAGTATTGAGGCTGCAATCATGTATATACTTATATGGCAGTAATTTACTATTGAAGTCAGTGGTAGCTTTGTTGGACCAACGTGATTAGATTGTTTCTGCAATTAATCATGATGCGTCTTTTCCTACAATGCATAAACTGATGTGAAATTGTAGTGACTTCTACAAAGACATCATGATCAAATGTAGAAACAGAGAGTTACCCCACAAAAATCACTTTAGAGAGCAACCCGGGGGGGGGGTCAGTTCAAAATCCTAGTCAGGCCTGTTCAATGGTGTTTACTCCCAGGAAAATGTTATTAAGAGTGCACTGGAGTTTGGAATCGCAGCATAGCCAATAATCCTTCCATATACCAGGAAAACTATGTGCCTTCATAACTGGAGCTCCTTCTAAATAAACCTTCCCCCTACACTGGAAGAATCATGATAATGGCACAGGGCCAGCTTTTCTAGCCTTTCTTTACATGTGGTAACAAGACTTGTGAATTTACTGCTTTGTCAAATGTACTGAATCACTCTGGTTGGATTTTTACTGTTTACATGAGAACACGGTGTACACTTTTGCAAGAAGTACCTTCTTATTGTTGAAGAGACAAAAGGGGCAGGAAGTTACAGTTGCAACACTGGAACGTATTTGCATTAGCTTAATTTTTGCAACCACCTGCTTCCTGTTATATATTATAAAGTTTCTGTATGAGAAAGGGATCATGACAGTGACTGCTTTCTTCACAAAAATGTAAAAAAATGACCTCTTTCTTCACAAAAAAGTAAAAAAAATAGTGTAAAAAAATCACAACAGCACCTGCTTCCTAATACAACATTTAAATTGGCTGGGTTGACTGCATGTGAACATTTCTGCTTTTGTCTGATATTTCAGTCTCTGCTGAAATTATTTTCCTGCAACCATGATGAGAAAGGCTAGATCCACTTCTGCTCTTTCCCTGTAAAGCTATAGCTATATTATTGTACAATAATACAACTAGCTACAGTAAAGGAAACAATATGTTATTTAAGCCACACGCTGCTGCTCTTCCTCAGGAATTAATCATCCAAGTATATGAATGAGAAATTAAAATAGAAAATCCCAAGGTGTCTGGTGCTTTTGTATTCGGAAAGCCTGTGTTTATCAGGTCTGCAGCAAACCGAAAACATAACTGAAATTTAACATTGCATTGAAAATAATTAGCAGGTTCCTGCTGGCTTGGAAATGAGGAAGTTAATAAGCAAGAAATGAATTGCTCCATTTTCCAAGCCCAGAAGTCAAATCCCAACTCTTCTCTTTAACTATAAGCATACTCCTGTATTCTCCTGCGATTATATTCTTAAGCTATATTCTTAGGTAAGGAACAATGAATATCAGATATAGCAAAAACAGATTCATTTAACAATACAACAAAGAAAAGTCAATATGTTGTCTTTCAGCCCCATGTTGAAAGATCTGCACTGGCTGCCTTATATTTTTCTAGCCTCTATCTAAAGTGCTGGTTCTTACTTTTAAGGCCATGAATGGCTTGGTTCAGGGTACTTGAAGGACCACCTTCTCTCATACTGTCCAGCCTGCTGGCTAATATCTTCCTCACAAGCCATGCTCTCTGTGAGCCCATCTTCAAAGGTGAGACAGGAGAGCAACCAGATATAGCGCCTTTCCAGTGGTGGCACCTCACTAGTGAAATGCCCTTCCCAAGAGTCTTTCCTGGAGCCTGCCTACTCCCATTTAGACATCAGGCCATAACGCTTTGTATTACTAAATCTTTTAATTAAGAGGGCTGGGTTTTTTTAACTTCGTTTTGTAGTCTTCTTGTAGCCTAAAAATTATTTTATGAGACATTTTTTAAGCTGTTAAATGTTTTGTGCCATTTTTATGTACTGGCTAGGTTAGTAATTCTCAACAATTTTCATTGTGTAAGTTTTTTATTATGTTTTATAAACTGTCTCCAGCAGGTCCTCTGGAGAGGCATCAGAAATGTTCTAAACAAACAGCTAGAGGGGCCCTTTAATTCAGGAATGTTTAAGTATTTCCTTCCACACTGTTTGGCCTGATCTCACTCTTCACCTACTTGGGGAATCATATCAATTTATAGTATGTTACCTCAGTAAGGCAAATAGATTCAGGAATAAATCTGCAAATTGTAAAATGACAATTTGCAAATGGTATTTATTCGAACTCAAGACAGGATTTCCCCCCTAGGTATTCTATCAAAAAGAAGGGATAATCTTACATTCACATACAAGTTACAGCTGTATTCAATAACTTCTCTGTGTATATATAATTGTTTTTTTGGGGGGGTCATTTTACATTTGGGTTGTATTACACCCAAATTTAGGACCCCTTCAGCCCTGCCCATCCTGCTAGGGTTGCTAAATACCTCTTTGCACTGACTAAAATGAACAATGTTATTTGCAACAAAAGCATGCTTTCCACCATCTACTTAATGTTTGGCTAGGAACACTGCATAGGCAGGAAATATATTTTTAAAAGCTTTTTATCAACAGGATAGAAAACTAAAACTTTATGACCAACAGTGTGCTATCGTATATACTCGTGTATAAGCCGACCCGCATATAAGCCGAGGTGCCTAATTTCACCCCAAAAATGGGAAAAAATTAGGCACCCGCGTATAAGCCGAGGGTCGGCTTATACAACAGGTCGCCCTCCCGCCCGGGCTCCCGGGCCCTCCAGACCGACCCCAGTGCCACCCCCTCCCAGGCCCTCCAGACCCACCCCGACCCCAGCGCCACTCTGGGGGGGGAGGGGGAAGAGCCCCTGAACCCCCAACTTACCGGGAGAGGTGGGAGGAGGAGGCCCGCTGATCAGCTGGAGGCGGCAGCGGAGCCCTTCCAGCGCTGGAGCCGGTGGCGGCGGGGCCCTGCCTGCGTGCAGGCAGGCCCCGCTGGCCGCTTCCAGGCCGCCCAGAGCGCGCGCGGGCCAGCGGCGGCGGTGGCGGCGGTAAGTTCCTCTTCCCTCCTTCCCTCCTTCCCTCCCTCCTACCGTATTGACCCGCGTATAAGCTGAGTTTAGTTTTTTCAGCCCTTTTTTTGGGCTGAAAAACTCGGCTTATACACGAGTATATACGGTACCTCATTTTCCAGTGTCTCTAGTTTAATGGATCAGGTAGGAAGTGTCAAAGAACCTTAAAGCCAAGGTCCCATTTATGGGCAGGTCAAGCAAGACAGAGCCAAAAAGGCCAACCTGTGAATCTTACTACCAGCCCCTTTCCTACCCAGCCAACTAGTGACCAAGGGACAATACCTTTAGCCCTCCTGGAACTAAGATCAAGAAAGTCACCCTTACAAAGTAGGAAGCTTACAGAATTAGTTCCAAGATACAAGTATTCTGGTAGCTGAAGCCAATAAGGGCTAAAGTACTGGATTCATATTGAAGCTTCTTGAGTTTCAGAACACCACACAATCAATATAAGTGTTTTATTATAGAATTGTGCAGAAATAGTCAATTAATGAGCCATGAACAGGGAGGATAAAATAATAAAGCTATAAGTCTATAAGCTAAGCACATTTATAAACATTAGTTCAAAATTTACAGGGTTCCAAAGTCCAAGTCAAGGTTTCCAATTATTATGACTAAAAGAAATATCCCAGAGTAAGATATAATCTAGATACAGGGCAAAACTAGAATGAAGGATCTTTCCTTTATGCTCAACAACTCATGTTGGCCTGATTCTCGTTAACCAATCAAATATATAGCAAATGATGTAACTTGACCAATCAGGTGTGTTGCTAACCAGGTGATATAAACGATCAGGTGAGCTTGCCAGTTAGACCAAATGCCTTCAGCTGCATCAGGTCCAATTAAACAAATCTCCCACCCATGAGCTCCTGCAATAAGGAGATGGAATGTACCCTCATAGAGTCTTGTGGCCTTGAAACTACCAGGCCTAATAGTATGACCAGCACCTGGGTTACTACCCATCTCCCTTATCTGGGTCTTTGAAACTACAAGCAGCTTGACCTAAGTTTTCAGAGAGATAAACTTCCATTTTTTTCTAGGTTTCAGCCTGAACCATTATCTGAATTGAACAAGAAACTGCTTAAAGGGATCAGTTTACTGACAGAAAGGAATGTGAAAGACCTTTTCCTAAGACCCCGGAGAGCCACCCAGTCTGAGCCTTGATGGACCAATGGTCTCATTCAGCATAAGGCAGCTTCATGTGTTTGTGTGTGTATTAAATCCAATAGAAACCAACCAAAAAAATAACTCAAGTTATCCAAACATTAAAATAACAAGTATTAATCAATAAATCAAAATTTAATTCTAGCTTTTGTTTTGTACACCCATACCTTTTAAAAGCAACTGAACTTTTGTCTGCTAGAAAATAGATCCCGGTCTTCTTTGAGAATAATTGTTCTCCCTTCCCAGTTTCTTTGGCAACTTCACTTACAACATCCTTCATTCAACCATAAGCACCCTCCTCAAAGAATTCCCAAGCCACTGCTTTTATAAACTTATTGAACTCTTGTTACCTAATTTAAAAAGCTCTACCTATAGCTCTAGCAATCTCTGCCAATTGCCTTTTGGTCACCTTTGTCAAAGAGTCCTGTATAGGGTTGCCAGGTCCCTCTTCACAACCAGCGGGAGGTTTTTGGGGCAGAGCCTGAGGAGGGCATGGTTTGGGGAGGGAAAGGACATCAATTCTATAGAGTCCAATGGCCAAAGCAGCCATTTTCTTCAGGTGAACTGATCTCTATCGGCTGGAGATCAGTTGTAATAGCAGGAAATCTCCAGCTATTACCTGGAGGTTGGCAACCCTAACTGTATAAACTTCCTTTCTAATTGCAGCCTCAACTCACTGTTTTGATGAGACTCTCCTTATTCTCAGTGTAGTGTGAGAATATTACTGGATTGCCAACTGACCAGTAAATTAGCCAGGCCTGCTCTCTTGACATTAGTAGTACTTGTTCTGCAGAAGTCAGAAGGTGAAACTGAAGGTAAGCATTATAACGTGCTCACATTTACAGATTAAGCTACAAGAGGCTAGCAAAATAATTTACAGCCCTAAGAAATCACCTAGAATTTGACATGTTATTTCCATTTTTTAGGATGATCAGATGTCAAGGACAACAAGGCTGTTTTGAAGGCAGGATTTTGGCAGGTGTAAATTGTTTCACCCTTACCGAGATCAAACAGCATTTGCTAAAGTTCTCTTTTTACACAATTATCAAAGCTATAGCGATCTATCGGACTGTGCTCTGATAATCCATCCACTTTCTTTAATGCTATCTGAAAGCAATTGGATTAAAGCATAATACACTTTATGCTTTTTCAGATTTCATTAGAAATCAGCAGTGCTCGTGACACACGTTTATTTTCTTGAATCATACATAGCACTTTATATGAACTCAGCGGTGGATCTGAATGGGAATGGATTTGAAAAGAAGTACGAATGAATAATTCAAGTGTGCAATGGTGTGACATGGCAGTTGTCACAAAAGGGGGACGAGAGATAGAGGGAAACTGTTCAAAAGAGAATGGTAAATAGCAGGATTTTTTTCAACGGCTTCCCTGTTCTTGAATGCCCCTTCCCTGGAAATTCCTCAAGTACCAGAACTGATGTCTTTCCAAAACTGGGTGAAACCCAGTTCATGTGATTTTTATAATGGTCCTCATTTAAATTTCTGGTTTTGTATATATTACTGCCCATTGTTTTTATTCTGTTCTTTAAGTCTGCTTTAGGATTGATGATTTAAAGTTGGAATGCTACTTAATAGTGTTTTAAACAGTTTTATTATATTGTTAACCTCTCTGGGAATCACTTATCTGGTTGTGGGGTTGGATATAAATACTTAAATGAATGGTAGTGCCCTTTATAGAGTTGTATTTTATCTGAAAGACATTCCTAGTGTAACAGGCATTTCAGGTTCATTAATCTGTTAAAAGGCATAAAGTTAATCAACTAATAATCTCAAATCAATAGCTGTAATTACTATTTCCCCAAAATCCAGTAGATCTCAAAGACCTTTTTTGTATCTTATCTATACCTACAGGCTAGAAACTCAGTCTATACACTAAATACAGTATTCCCTATCCAGGGGGATTTGTTTTTCCCTGCTGTCTTCCACCAGCAGGCGAAAACTTTTCTGTTTTGTTTGGCATTCCCTCAGTGGCTTCATCCTTCCTGTTAATGTATACGTGTCTGTGTTTTGCTGAACTGTTTTTAGCATTTTTTAAAGTCACCAATATATATTCTCTCACATCAATCCACCCTGTACTAAAATGATAGTCGTATGACGAAAATGGAAGTTAATCTAGTTCTGCTTTGCAGGATATTTTGGGGATCAAGAATGTGCAACAATCTGCTTTAAAAGGTGAACTCATATGAGAACAGTTCCCTCTAGTGTTTTACAGGTAAAGGCTGAAATCCTGAAAATATTCAAGTTCTCTTTGAAAATTACATGTTAATTATAGATAAACGTGTAGTTCATGTTGCAAGATACATTTGAAAATGTTGTATCTTTCTGAGCTGACAATGGCTTTTTTGTGTGTTTTGTAGACTAAAAACATGTTATAAATAGATGAAGAAAATAAATTGGTTTATGCAGTATCCATTTTGCCCAGTATAGTCATATCTAATAAGATATTCCAAAAGCTCTTGCTTCCTTCTCTTTAAGAGTTTACATACAAAGTGTTGTCAGAACCCTCCTATACAATGCTCCTGACTGTGGTCATTTCTTTCCAACTCAATTTGGTAATAATTGGCACCAAGAGCTAGCCTGCAGAAACATGTGTGGTGTTCCTGGTTATTTTATTTACATATAAACCTACATGCCACCTTTGTGTGTTCCTTTTTACAGTGCACTCACAGGTGGCACATACTGCCGTGGCTTGTGCAAAAATGTTTTCAGTCATTGCTGCCACTTTGTGGCATAGCCCACAGGTGCCCGTGGAGTCATTCCAGCCATTCCATCATGCCCCTGTGATGTCATGTGGGTGTGACAGCATGGTTCCTGGGGATGCTGGCATAGTCACATCCATGTGGCCCAATTGCACGAGCATCTGCCTAGTCTCTGGCCTATGCAGATTCCCTTTAGGGAATGGACCAGTGGTGCCACTGTTGCTCTGCCTTCAAGATTGCGCTGAAAGTCATGGGTTTCCTAGCAGAGCAGGATTAGAACCAAACATTCCGTCCTACCTGCTAACCACTACACCAACTGGCTCTGACAGATGTCTTTTTCATGGCCTCCTAGCTGTTTCCTTTGTGGGGTCTTGAACGGGTCTCCTTCTTACACTCAGAGACCAACAGTGCAATCCTAAGAATGCTTTCTTGGGAGTAAGTCCCATTGGATAAACCTGAGTAGGATTATAAGTAGGCCTGTTTAGGATTTCTCCCCAAATTAGCTAGACGTTATTAGCAAAGCACAGGGCTAAGTATATAGGTGGCTGCAATGTGAAATTCATCATCCAAGCAATCCAAGCCACACCAGCAGGGCTTTTCCAGAGGGAAAAAGCCCGTGCTGGTGTGGGGGATGTGTGTTCCCGGGGCGTTGCCAGGGGTGGAGCTGTCTTTAGGCAGCTTCCACAGCCCTTTTGCCCCAGGAACACTCTCTTGAGTGGCCGTGGGACTGCGCTACCATTTTTGGTGGCGCAGCCTCACTGTTTTAAAGGGGCATTTACCCCTTGTTTCATTATTTTATTTTTTAAAATGCTTTTTTAGTCTCCAGGGTGGCCAGGAGCGGCGGAGCCATGCCGCCTCCTCAGAGGCTTCCTGTGGAACTACCCCCCCTTCAAGGTTGCACTCTTAGACCGGTCGCAGCACCACCCATTGGTAAGAATGGCTATCTGATAATTACAGTATCCAAAACGCGGTAGATGTATCATGCAAGTTGGCCCTGCCAGTTTTCTTTGCAACTAGTCATCCTAGCACTGGTGGCTAGGGTTGTCAGGTCTCCCGCTATGGTGGGAGACCTCCCACCAGTAACCTGTGCTTTCCCCTGGTGGGAGAAAATTTTCTATAAAATTGTCATCATCACATGCAGTATGACATCACTTCCAGGGAAAACCCAGAAGTGATGTCACATTGCTCTAGAAATTGGTTTTACCATAGAGTTTCGGGCAATTCTTAGAGCTATGTGATGTCACTTCTGTTTTTCCCTGAAAGTGACATGACATTGTGTACAATGACAGTGCCCATTATCTTCCTAATTTATTGTAGATGTATGTAACTTCTAATATTCTAAATGTTTTCCAGCTTTTACATAACACAGAACAGAAGGTTATGTGGTACACATTTAAAATCATAGTCCACTATTAGCAATGGCTAGCACACCAAATGGTGGACTGGTAAGATCAAAATATTTTAAATGTATGTGTAGTTTGTACAATAAAAATAGAAGAGATATCTTGTCCATAGAATATTTTATAAGTGGCTGGCAGCTCACCATGAAATAATGGATTTTTTTCCACTGCATTGTTGAATGCACATGTAAATAGGGTTAATAGAACCCTAATAGAAAACACACGTAAATAGGGTTAATAGAACAAATGTACATTTTATGTGCTTGGACTTCTAGAAATGTAGATGCTTAGGGACAATGTGTTTTCTTAGCAGGCTATTGATTTCTTTAAAATACTGCCATTAAACTGACTCTCCTGGAGATCATAGTATACAAGGGAAATCAATTTGTAATGGGCTTATACATACAACCTGGTTTTTTGGACATAAATATACCTTTGCTTCTGATTTGCTGAATATAAGCTCCACTGTATAAAATGAGATAGTTCTTAGTAGGCATGTTTGGGATTGCTCTTACAGAAGAGTTGGTTTTTATACCCCACTTTTCTCAATCGTAAGGAGTCTCACAGAGGCTTACAATCGCCTTTCCTTCCTATGCCCCCCCCCCACAACAGGCACCTTGTGAGGTAGGCAGGGCTGAGAGAGTTCTGTGAGAACTGTGACTGGCTCAAGGTCACCCAGCAGGCTTCATGTGGAGGAGTGGAGAATTAAACCTGGTTCTCCAGATTAGAGTCCACCGCTCTTAACCACTGTACCGTGTTGGCTCTGTAGTGTTATTTCAATTTATTACTTTTGTTACAAACCTAAACTCCCTTTCGAAATACTCCAAGTGAAATATATATTTTGTACTGGGAAAAGGTACTTTCTGTCCCAGATATGGTGGCCATGTCATGAGTGCATATTGGATATTTTCTCATAACCAATGCAACATAACTGGGCTGGTGTGGTGTAGTGGTTAGAGTGTCAGACTAGGAACTGGGACTAACTGGTTTGAATTTCCTGCTCTTCCAAGGAAGCCCATCAGCCTCAGGTGACTTTGGGCCTATCACAATCTCTCATCCTAACCTATCATCACAAGGCTGTTGTTGTGAGGATTGAGTAGAGGGGGGGAACAATGTGAAAGGTTTCTTTGGGTCCCTGATCAGGAAGAAAAGCGGAATATACATAATTAATAATAACTCTCCCACAGCAAGGCTATCCCATTGCGCTGATAATTTAATCTTAGATTTATTTCATTAGTATTTTGCTGGAGGTATCCAGCTTTCGTGCAGTATAGTATCCAGCTTTCGTGCAGTATAAATGTAGTTCAAGTGCTCTTCTGTGGGCTCCATGCCTGGCTCCTGTTCATGAGCTATTTGGTTTTCTTGGCAGGTGTCCTATCTGAGTCCTGGGTGTCTAAGGGCCCAGGGTAGGGTTGCCAGGTGCCCCCTGGCAACCAATGGGGGATGGGGGAAACTAAGGCCTAGGCCTCTGTTGCTGGTGACATGTCAATGTCACTTTCAGTGCACACCGGAAATGACATCATCATGTCGCCGGTGTAGGGTTGCCAACCTCCAGGTACTAGCTGGGGATCTCCTGCTATTATAACTGATCTCCAGCTGATAGAGATCAGTTCACCTGGAGAAAATGGCCACTTTGGCAATTGCATTCTATGGCACTGAAGTCCCTCCCCTCCCCCAAACCACGCCCTCCTCAGGCTCCACCCCAAAAACCTCCCACCAGGGGCGAAGAGGAACCTGGCAACCCTACGCTGGTGACACTCTGGTATTTGGGCAAAAACTCTATGGTAGAAGCTGTTTGTTAGGAGTCCCGTGGCGCAGAGTGGTAAAGCTGCAGTACTGCAGTCGAAGCTCTGCTCACGACCTGAGTTCGATCCCGGCGGAAGTTGGTTTCAGGTAGCCGGCTCAAGGTTGATTCAGCCTTCCATCCTTCCGAGGTCTGTAAAATGAGTACCCAGCTCGCTGGGGGTAAAGGGAAGATGACTGGGGAAGGCACTGGCAAACCACCCCGCAAAACAAAGTCTGCCTAGAAAACGTCGGGATGTGACGTCGCCCCATGGGTCAGGAATGACCCGGTGCTTGCACAGGGGACCTTTACCTTTTTTTAGAAGCTGTTTGTATCATAGAGTTTTTACCCAAATACCAAAGCGCCCCCACGTCACCAGTGATGTGATGAAGTCACATCCGGTGAGTGCCGGAAGTGATGTCAACGTGGCAACAGAGGCCTAGGCCTCAGTTTGCTGCTGGAAAGCCCCCCTGCTGACCGGTGCCAGGGAAAGGGGCCTGCTCCCAGAGGGGGTCTGGTAACCTAGCCCAGGGTCTGTGGGGTCTTCTAGAGTCTTGATCTCTGCAGGGTCAGGAGCCATGACTCCCTCATCTTCCAAGGAGGACTTATCAGGCTCAACCCTGACATACCCCAGGCAAAATGAAATGTGTAATTAGACCCCATGAAGTCTGGATGGTAAGCCTTAAATTGACTCTGCTTTTACCAGAGACCATACACACATTCAGCACCACCAGAGGTCACTGTATACTTCAGTCAAAAGCAAAGATGGCACACATTTATAAAATGATGAAATAAGCCCATTCACACTGGAAGTTCTGAAGATTCTTAGCGTACCCCACACCATATAATCAGATTCTTACTTCTTCCCTTTTCCCCTTGAGACTTCTATTGTTTATATAAGAGTAGAAATAAGGTTTAAACAAGGAGTAAACAAAACTCCAGAGCATTAAAATGTGGAACAAACTCAGAGTATCTGAGCCCTCAAAATCACACATACTGAAACTAACCTCTGAATTTACTGATTTACATTAGCTTCCCTAATGCCCAAGTTACATAGATAAACAATTAGTGTAGGGCTTTCAATCAGAATCCCCATAGTACTAGCCAGTTCTGTATGTGCTTACAGGATTGGAGCTACGCATAGAGGACTCCCTAAGCTTAGAGCCTAAAGTCTCAGACCTGAAATCACTCTGTTGTAATTACAATGTGGAGCTTCAATTGCGCTAACAAATAAGCTTTTTGACAATGGTCTGCCTTTATTAATGGATGGGAATGGGTTAAAACAGAATCCAGACAGCTGCACCTCTTCCTTGTTTAAACTGCTGATAAAAGCCATTGTTGAAACTAGCAGCAAAGAATTGTAGTTTGGTGTTGTAAGATGGCGTTGTTTGGCAATGTTTTTGTCTTTGGTAAAATCTGTATGTTATTTAAAGTCCTAATGTGATTTCCCCCCCAGTGGTGGTAACTAATGATTTAGAGATTTTTTTTAATATGTAGTTTTTCTCTATATAGTTGACTTTATTTTTGCTCTTAATGTGACTTTGATAAAAGGAGTATATTCAATTCACATTCTGAACTTGTAGGTGGAAGGATGTATTTTCCTTTAATGAGTTTAAAAGTAGACTTAACTAATAGTAAACTTTGCAAAAGTAAAACTTTATCTTTTGATGAGTTATACATAAGGTACAATTCCAAGGGGAGGTAGGGAAGAAGAGAACTCTGCTTTAAGATATTAAAAAAACACTAATATTAGCAATGGGGCATGCTTTTCTATAGTATCAGTGTTAACTTCTACCTTTTCTAGAAATATGAGAAGTTCTTCTTCATAACCGACTAGGAAAGCTTGTGACTTCTGTATGAAACATCCTGTACAGTGTGTGAATGTTGAGAATATGTAAAATGTTTCTATTAGCTTCAAGAAACTTTCATAAATATGGCTCACAGTGAGACAGCACAATGTCTGTAATTCACTGCAAAATTTTGTTTTTCCCTATCCAGCTCCTGTACCTGAAGTACCCTGTCCATTGCTTGTGCCTCATCCATTTTTAAGTTCTCCAAATTCTTCATCTTCATGTTGCAAATCACGGATCTCCCTGGGGAGGACAAAGGGGAAAGGAAAATACAGAACAAAAAAGCTAAGCAAAAATCATATTGGTTCCCCCAATAACTTTAAGTAAGTGACATCAGAGCTGTAGCCAGGATCGTGGTACACTGTCTCCCCTGACAAACTGATTAACCCCACCTAAGAATTATTGTAGTTTCCAGAATAGAAACGTGTAGTTAAAAATTAAGTGGAGGCTGTTACATTCTAAAAAGTGATGGCACTCCAATTTTGTATTTCTGTCCTGACTTGTTCTGTTACCCCAATACCTTCCCCAACCCAGACATTCTTGCCGTTATTTCGCTTAAGACAATAAGCATGATAAGACCCTTACATGAAAAATGAGGTAAGTTAAAATTCTAACTAATGAAGATGTAGAAAAGAAGCACCAGTTGGGGAACATAAATATATTTTAAATCTATTCTGACACTAACAATTTTATGGACATTAAAATTCACTTAGACACTTGAGCTTGGCAAGAAGGTAACAGAAAGAAGCTGCTCCCTCCCTCCCCCCCCACTGCTCTCCTTTGAAGTGCTGCCTAGAACTGTAGCAGCTCCATTGAGTAAGGAAGGTAGGCTATTGCCTTGGTGTCTCTGAAGTAGCTTATAGCTTAGGTTGGATTCCTATATGCATGTAAGTTATTTCATCAAATGTATGGTTTTAATTTAGAATTGTTAACTGCCATTAGCCAAAACAGAAGGATGGGGTATGAATGTTTTTATAAAGTAACAATTGATAACTTGCCTCTAATGGATGAACTGTCCATTGAAAGTAGCTGTTGAGCAGATAGTGGGTGCTATGAAGCATGAATATATCAGTGTACTGTCAGATTAAATGGAAGTTCTGTGCTACAGCCAATGCATAAGGGAACCATCCCTTATTCATATAGGACTTGGAGACTGTAGTCTGAGAGTTGTTTTGTAGGAACAAGGAATTCCATATTGTCTCTTCCACAAAGTATTGTGACCCATTCTTAGCGTTCACTGGTCATTTCTCAATTTAATTGTACTCTTAACAAAAGTCATTCTAAGGGTAGCTGGTGCTATAAATGGCTATCTACAACCTAACCTGGATTCCAAGCAACTAATTGCCTAATTCCCAACCCATTGTAGTGATTAGCTTTAAAGTACTTTAACTTGCAATACCATAAGGCCAACAACTCTATACAGGCTTAGATGTTAGCAGGTAAGCCTGTGTATTTCTGTAGTATGGGAAGGGTGGAACCTTCAAGTGATTCCTTAGATGAAACTATTCAGGGTATAGGAGCCAGCGTGGTGTAGTGGTTAACAGCGGTGGTTTGAAGCAGTAGACTCTGATCTGGAGAACCTGGTTTGATTCCCCACTCCTCCACATGAGCGGCGGAGGCTAATCTGGTGAACTGGATTTGTTTCCCCACTCCTACACACGAAGCCAGCTGGGTGACGTTGGGCAAGTTATAGCTCTCTCAGCCCCACCTACCTCACAGGGTGTCTGTTGTGGGGAGGGTAAGGGAAGGAGGTTGTAAGCTGGTTTGAATCTCCCTTGGTAGAGAAAGTCAGCATATAAAAACCAGCTCTTCTTAATAATGGCAGCAGAAATAAATTACTATAGCCATTGCTCAAAGTCAGTGATGTAGCAACAGCAGTACGCTGTGTTATGCTTTCTGTAGGCTTTTGTGTACAGGCCTCTTCAATGTGTTACAGAAATAATAAGCCTTTAAAGCAAGTGATAGGCATTTGTACTGTTAATAACTGCATGTTAAACTGCAGGTTAAACTGACAAATCAATTAAATGTGCTAAAAATGTTGCTATGTCTTCTAGACATTTGTATCACATTGGATGGAGTCCCAAAACTGGATTTGCTGTAAGTAGGTGCTTCAGACTATGATTTACATAGTTACTAGGGTTGCCAGGTCTCTCTTCGCCATCGGTGGGAGGTTTTTGGGGCGGAGCCTGAGAAGGGCGGGGTTTGGGAAGTGGAGGGACTTCAATGCCATAGAGGCCAATTGCCAAAGCAGCCATTTTCTCCTGGTGAACTGATTTCTATCGGCTGGAGATCAGTTGTAATAGCAGGAGATCTCCTGCCACCACTTGAAGGTTGGCAACCCTAATAGTTACTATTACTTTTTAATTTGTGTTTACTGAGATTGTTGCTACTAAATTATCACTGTTCTAGAACTCCAGTTTAGGAGCCTTATTGCTCTAGCTTCTCTTTCCTTATAGCTGTTAAATATATTATGAAAGCTGTATATGTGTGCGTGTGCACGCCATCAAGTCACAGCTGACTTATGGTGAACCCGTTGGGTTTTCAAGAGACGTTCAGAGGGGGTTTGCCATTGACTGCCTCTGCATGGGCTGAGAGAGTTCTGAGAGAACTGTGACTGGCCCAAGGTCACCCAGCAGGCTTCATGTGGAGGAATGGGGAATCAAACCCAATTCTCCAGATTAGAGTACACTTCTCTTAACCTCCACAACACACTGTTTGTCTTTACTAAAAATATTTCCACTAAAATTATTGGTTTCATACTACCAACTGTTACTGCTTCCTTCAGAAAATTCTGGAAATTATGTTCTGTGGTGATGAAAGGCACTGGAGGTCTCTATCTTTCTTTCTCCCTCGCTGCTACAGCACTAAAATCCCAGGGCTCTATGTAAAGAGAGATTGCCCATTACATTGTTCAGAACCTGGGTATCTTAAGCAACAACTCTGTCAAGGTGAACTATCCATACATCTATCAACAGTAGAGGCCCTACTCATTGCCCTGTTTCCATAAGTAGGGTTGCCATCCTCCAGGTACTGAAACAACAATGTTGCAAACAATGTTCCAAACAGCAATGTTGCAAACAATGTTTTCATTTGCAACCTCCAGGTACTAGCTGGAGATCTGCTATTACAATCTCCTCAGATCTTGGAAGCTAAGTAGGGTCAGCCCTGGTTAGTAATTGGATGGGAAACCAACACGAAAGTTGCCAACCTCCAGGTACTAGCTGGGGATCTGCTATTACAACTGATCTCCAGCCGATCTCCAAGATCTGCCCCAAAGACTGGTGGCGAAGAGGGACCTGGCAACCCTATCCATAAGTGGTACGATAAATAGGGCAGGGGTCCCCAATAGGGTTGCCAGGTCCTTCTTTGCCACTGGAGGGAGGTATTTTTGGGTGGAGCCTGAGGAGGGCGGGGTTAAGGGAGGGGAGGGACTTCAATGCCATAGACTCCAATTGCCAAAGCGGCCATTTTCTCCAGGTGAACTGATCTTTATCAGCTGGAGATCAGTTGTAATAGCAGATCTCCAGCTAGTACCCAGAGATTGTCAACCCTAGTCCCCAACTTTTTTGCCCCTGGAATTCTGACACGGCATGGTGGAATCAGCAAGAAAATGGCTGCCACAGCAGGGGTGGAGCCAGCTACAAAAATGATTGCCCACTTCCTAAAAACACTTGGCAGGTGGCAGAAAAGGTGTTGGTGGGCACTATGGGGGACCCCTGGAGTAGGGACTCTAAAGTCCTTTAAAATTGTGCCCAATGTCTGGAACTCTGTGCCCCAGGACATTTGGCTGTCCTCTTGATTTCTGGTCTTTTAGGTGCCAAAGACTTTGTTTTCAGTATGACTTTCAGACTGGAAAGTAATTATGATCATCACCTTCTGGCGTCATGTTTATTTTTGGTATATTGAACTGCTGTTATCTGTGGTTAGCATAAATCTTATGATGGGTTCAGGTTTTGGGTACCGTATTTTAATGATGTTCTATCTATGGATTATTGGCTACTGTGAGAACCCTCTGAAGGTGGGCAGAATTCTGAGAGTGCAGGATACAAATCATTTAAATGTCTTTTTCTAAATTGTAACATTGGAGAGTGAGCAGTGACATCATTACATAAGTAGCCCCATTAAACATCGTAAGCCTTGCTTCCAAATTTTTAAAAAGCATAGGACTGGATTTAAAGGCTTCTTGGCGAACAAATTAATGAGACAAAATTGCTATGGTTTATATTGTAGTCCAGTCTTGCTCCAGAATTAAAGACAATCTTTCCTCAAGCTGGCATAACACAAGATCATCTGAAGGACAAGAGAACTTCAAAGAAGGTTTTTGAAATGATTGAGAAGAAAGGAGGGATAGAAGCAGTTTTGAATGAAGTAAAAACAAAAGGTACTGTATTGTATTTAAGCACTTGTATATGCATCTTTCTTTAGATGTTTATGAAAGCATGTATCCAGATGCATTCTGAAGGGACAGGTACTGGTTTCCTTGTAACAAAGGAAAAGAAGCCAAATCTACTGATGGATCTAGATTAGTTGTTCTTTGAATTAAAACATATATTATTATTTGCTTGCCTTTTGCCATAACTATTCAGAACTGGTTGGAATAGTGGGACTTCTTAGAGTAATAGATGTGTAGTTACAGTGCAGATCTTCTATTACAAGAACGTTTCATTTGAAAATGGTCAAAATATTTTTTGGGCTGTGAAACTGCAGCTTTCCCTTCTTTTTCTGATAGTATAATGTAGAATATCACTATACAAATGACACAATTCAGCTCTTGCCTGTGCCAGGTGCCAAGTTTGTTTAGTAAATTCATAAGCTCATTGCTTCCCTGGCAGGAGGGGGAGAGCTGTAGATCTCAAAAATGAAGGTACCTTTGCTGGTATTGGCCAGTATTCTGATGCTTTTATTAGACTTTTTGTTGGAGGACTAACTGTTCTCACTGCAGCACCCATCTTTGCGTTAAACCCCCCCCCCTAATATATAGTGCACCTGTTTGTTTTACTCCCCAACTACCTGGGGAAAGGCAATTGTGCTTTATCGAGTAGGATGACCATAACAGCTTGCTAACAAATCTATCTCAACTTTAAAAAATTGTCTTGGAAGCCCCTGATCAGAATTGGCATGCTAACCACATTCCAGCTTCCAAATGGAACTTTACTATAACCTGCAGTTCAGAATGTAACACCAGTGTTATTAGGTATCATGTATGCAGGGGAGGGCCCGTGGCTAAGTGGTAGAGCATCTGCTCGGCATGCTGAGGGTCTCAGGTTCAACTCTTGGCATGTCTTGTCAAAAGGATCAGGTAGTAGGCGATAAGAAAGGCTTTGGAGAGTTGCTGCCAGTCTGAATAGACAATACGGACCTTGATGGGCCAAGGCTATAATTCAGTATATGTCAGCTTTGAGTTTATGCATTTAATAACTCCCTTACAATACTGAATGAGATTGCTTCTCTTATCACACATTAACAATCTGGTGAGCACAGTCCATTTTGCACTTGACCACTAAAATACTTTATTTCAAATCCTAGCTCCCAAGTGAAGAACACCAATATTTTGATGATGAGAACTGATTTTGGATTAACATGTTTAACAATTTCACATGTCCTTTCCCCACAGACTTATTGATGAAATCCTCTAGTCCTTCTCTACCTTCAGAACTAGGTTCAGCTCACCACCTTGAAAATGGACTAGAATGCCAAACTGAGAGAGGAAAAAATAGATTAAAACATGTACCAGTGGGACATTCCTCCATATCAGAGGTGCAGAGAATATTGCAGAACAATATCCCTTCAGCTGTCATTTCCTCGGTGCCTTCCATGTCCCCTACCAAGAAGAAACCCCAACATAATTTGATCCTAAATCTAAAAGAAGTGCAACTGAAAAGGGCAACAAGTGACCATGTACCTCTTTCGGGCCCAGGGGTATTTATGTGTCAAATCCAAAAGGAAACACAACTGAAACCGGCAAGTATCTCTTTTTTTTTTAAACTCTCAGTACCATTTTTGTTCAAACATACAGGTGATAGGCTGAAGTAATTCTAAATACTTAAAGGCCAACCTACAAGTATGTTTAAAACAAAACTCCTTAAAATACAATTTAATATTGAACAGCTTGTGTGTGTATAATTTCACTTCAGTCTTACCTTCCTTTCCTTTTCCTTTTATCCCTTAGAAGCTCCTTGATCAATTGATCTTGAGCAGCATATATCTAGTGTTGGAGGGATATAAGGATTGAAACAAATCTTGCCACTGACAATGTAGTCTTACTGTTGGTACAGAATGAGCATTTACTTAGTAAGCCTGTACGAACGGTAAAATTCTAGTATAATTCATTTGACATGCCTCACAGGCAGTCTAGTCCAGTCTTTAAGATCTCTTCTTGGACGCTGTAGATACCATGGTAGATGGGTGGGGGGGAAATCTATGTTCACAGTATATTCTAGACCTCCTCAGTGAAGGGCACTGAGATCCATGAAGCCTAGGGTTGCCAAGTCCCTCTTCGACACTGGTGGGAGGTTTTTGGGACAGAGCCTGAGGAGGGTGGGGTTTGGGGAGGGGAAGGACTTCAATGACATAGAGACAAATTGCCAAAGTGGCTATTTTGTCCAGGTGAACTGATCCCTATTGGCTGGAGATCAGTTGTAATAGCAGGGGATCTCCAGCCACTATCTGGAGGTTGGCAGCCTCTTATCCCTAATGCAGCCTCCTAATACAGGAATAATATGCCATAAATACACGGATGCTTCTGAAAATGGGAGATGGAACATGCAATATTGGCATTATAAATAACCTTTTTATATATGACCCATTGGTGACTGAAGGAGTTAAATACAGCTGTTGTGTAAATTGAGAGAGAACTTTGCAAGGCCATTTATGGAGTGTGTGTGTGTAAAGTGCTGTCAAGTCGCAGCCGACTTATGGCAACCCCTTTTTGGGGTTTTCATGGCAAGAGACTAACAGAGGTGGTTTGCCAGTGCCTTCCTCTGCACAGCAACCCTGGTATTCCGTGGTGGTTTCCCATCCAAATACTAACCAGGGCTGACCCTGCTTAGCTTCTGAGATCTGACGAGATCAGGCTAGCCTGGGCCATCCAGCTCAGGACAATGGGTACTGGAAATAATCATTGTAGATTGTAACTTAATAAACTTCTGGTGGCAGGCATATTGCAAAGCCAAAACAAAGTCTGTCAGCAGGCAAGAAGAGCAACATTACAGTGCTTGTGTTATTTTGGTTTTAAAGTGCAGGAAAGATTAAGGGCCCATTCCTGAAAATTGGGCCCAAAGCCCTTAGGAGGCCGACTACGGCCTCCACCGGTGCAGGGGCCCACACCGCCAGCGCCTGAAAGTCGCACACTGGCATTAGTGGCCCCAGCACCGGCGTGCAGGGCCGGGCACCTCTGGACACCGGCACAGGCCACAGCAGCAAGCCGGAAGGTGTTCTGGCACCCCAGGAGGCATTCCCAGGGTGTAATGGTGCCAGCCACGGGGCGGGGCGACGTTAGTCAGCCTCCCGAGCACTTTTGGCTCAGAACGCCTCTTTTTATTTTTGCAAAAGCTGGCATATCTCCCGTGCAACCCTATGAGGTTTGCATGGGTTTTTGGCACCAGGCAGAGGTTTTGGCTGTGCCGAAACCTCTTTAGGAGGCAACGCTGCCAGTTTGCCTCCTAAGCCCGGCGCGGGCATTCCTTTCAGGAATGCTCTGTATGTACAACTGTAAATCATTATCACCTGACAGGAACACAAAAATCTCCTCAGGTTTTTTACACACACACCAATGGCAGAAAAAAATATATTAAAAAGTTCTTTAAGTACCGCATGTGAATTTGGCCCGGGTTTAACCACTGCCAAAAAAGGTTCAGATTACATTTTTTAATTACAATACCTTTGAGTGTATTGTTCATGATTGAACTTTCCAATATCTGGTGCTGGCTACAAAAACAGCAATTCTATTTGGGTAAAAAAAGTCCTTTGTGGTTTCCTTGTGTTCCTCAGCTTTCCAATTCTGAAATGGCATGTCGTCAGACAGTTATCATATAGCTGCACAATGTAATGGTGCAAATTGCACTTGGATAACTACTGTGCTGGCACTGAGTGATACGAGGTAAGCTAGCATTAATACCCTCCCTTCCATTCTTGGTACCTGCACCAAACCGTCACCTATTGTCAGCGAGGGCATCTGCACTGCAGGCTGGCAGCACATTAGCACATTGTTGTGTTAACGAAAGCCGAAAACAATCCCATTGTTTGTTTACTTGAAAAACTTCTGTGCCGTCTCTCCAGATGGGTCACAAAATAAAACACAATAAAACCTAGTTGCTAGTTAAAATCCGCCCAGAGCCTAAAAATCAGAACATTGAACAGCTTATAAAACATGTTTTTTTAAAAACCAACCCTTAATTAAAAGTCTGAATAAACCAATGTTTTGACTGGTGCCTAAAAGAGTAGCTTAGGCACCAAGTGATCCTCAAGGGGAAAGGCATTCCACAGGTGAGGTGCTACCACTGGAAAAAGCCCTGTCTCTGGTTGCCACCCACCTCACTTCTTCAGGTAGCAGCAGAGGAGAAAAATTCTTAGGTGCTGTGTGCTGGATAGAATGGAACGAGGCAGTCCTTCAAATACTCTGATCCCAAGCCATTTAGGTCCTCATAGCCCTGACCTGGATGGCCCAGGCTAGCCTGATCTCGTCAGATCTCAGAAACTAAGCAGGGTCAGCCCTGGTTAGTATTTGGATGGGAGACTACCAAGGAAGACCAGGGTTGCTGTGCAGAGGAAGGCACTGGCAAACCACCTCTGTTAGTCTCCTGCCATGAAAACCCCAAAAGGGGTCGCCATAAGTCGGCTGCGACTTGAAGGCACTTTACACACACACAGGTAAGAACCATAACCTTAAGTTGTGCCCAGAAGCAAATGGGCAGTCACTGTTGCTCTAGTTGTAAGAATGCAAAACAATGGGCAGTTAATTAAAATTTTTGCAGGGAAGGGAGGGAGTTAGTTTACCTATACGCTGCCTGGCCAGATATCCTTGTGATGCCTCATTATGTTAACTGAATGTTTTCTCTAAAAATTTTCCACTATCCCATAGCTTGCTTCTGAAGTTCATTCATTTGTGTATGTCTCTAGAGTAGGTTTTGCACAGGAAAAGTAAGGGAGTCACACTGTGTTATGAATGTATATAAATGCACTGTAGATTGTCTGAACTTCCTGCTTTTGTATCAGGCAGTACTAACTAGCCCCTCAACTTCCATGTTGAAATACATCCTCAAGCTTCAAAAACAATTGTGCGGGTGGTAAAATCTGCTGTTAAAACCCCGCTACAGGATGTTGACAGTTATCTGAAGGAGGTGGCTTGAGGCAGCTCTAATACTTCTAAGGTTGCAAGCTGTAACAGTTGCACAAGCAACAGGGCCTTGGTAACTGGAGACATATTTTAATCTTGCATGTTAAAAATATAATAAACATCAATCCTAAGTGCCAATGACAGGCTAATAACCACAACTTCTTTTTGGAACCAGGAAGAAAGCTGATTGAGCTAATATATCTTACTGCATGAAATGCCTGTGGCAATGACCGTTCTTATTTGAGAGGCCAAGCTTTGTCTTTGATTTGCCATTTCATTCATTTCACTAGAGGGGAGAGGCTGTCTAAGAAAGAATTTATTTCAAAAAGAAGCCTTTAACAATAGTATGCATGTCAAAAAAAATACAAGCACCCCATCCTGTTTGTCTAACAAATGATTTCACTGTAAATTTGTTAAAACAGCAATGTAATGCCTTATTGTTAACTAGCTTTAAGTTCCTCAAAACTCTTCAGGTTATATTTTTCGGTTGAGGGAAGAAAGATATGCTTTGGGGCATGACAGAAAAACCAAAGGCTGTAGATTCGTAATCATGCCCTGAAACATCTGTTCTACCCAGTGGGACCTGAAGTAGCTTGCAATATTATTCTCCCCTCCATTTCATCCCCCCAACAACCCTGTGAGGTAGGTTAGGCTGACATTGCGTGGCTCAAGGCCACCTAACCTGTTGCCATGGCACAGTGGGACTTTGCACCTGGGTCTCCCAGATCCTAATGTAACCCTCTAATCACTATACCACGTGGATTACCTCATGATGTGTTTGCAAACTTTATCACATAGAAAAAGGAAAATTGTATGTATTGGTCCTTTATAGTCTGAGGATGTTGGTTGTAGTCATGGCAAGCTAGATGTTAGAAGTGTTTGTTACACTTTGAAGGACAATACAGAGTTTGCAAAGGGAAACTTGCCCACCATGGTAATCTGCCATTGACGCTTGCTTCTGGTCCCAGCCAGAATGAAGGTGGCAAGCCCTGTCAAAGCAGGATCACTCTAGTGGATCAGATCCCTAGTTTGTACGTTTCATGTTTTGTTTTGTATTTTTTTGTTAATTTTTTTCTTTTTTGTTTATTTTTGTGTTTAATTATAAAAGCAATAATTAAAATAAAAATAAAAAAAGATTCCTAGTTTGATCAGTGTGTTTTAAATACGTGTAAATGTCAATGGGAGCTAAGCTGTGAAGGAAGGATTAGTTCAGCTGTGAAGGACAGGTTAAAAGTTCAGAGTCTGACAGCAACAAGACTTTAAAGGACACTCCACCCCTTTTCTAGGGAAAGAAACTGACAAGCACAGCTTTTCTCCCATCCATTATGTTTGCCACGTGTGTGTGTGTGTGTGTGTGTGTGTGTTTGTGTGCCTTGGTTGTGTATCTCTTTTTAGTACTTGAAAATAAAAAGTATTAATACATAAACAGTAAAAAGGTGTCTTGGATTAGGAGTTTAATTTAAGGATTGGAAGCAAATCTATCTGGTATCTAAAATGAGAGAGTTTTGTGGCTTGCCTCAGGGTGTTCTGAAGCTTCACATCCCTTGTAGCTTGTATTCATTGGTCTGCCTTTCACTTGCCTAAATATGTACAGAGACAAAAGATGGTATTTATGGTCTTTGACTGCCAATAACTGCCTCCAAATGTGCAAGATACTGAGCAAGGAGAATAGTTAGTTGAGTAGCTTCTATTCAAGAGATACTGAGGAATTCAGAGAGCTGAGATTGATCTGTCTGTGGGTAATGATGGGACCTACAGGTAACCTGAGAGATGCTGTGAAGCAATAATTATCTAAACATGGGAATCTCCTGATACAAACATTTCCTAATATTTACACATACAAATCTTAAACATGAAATAATGATCCTGTTCAGTTGGATTATCATCTTGCACAGGTGATGCTGTCCTAGTAGAGTCAAGGAACAAAATGTCTAGATCGTTTTGATCATAGTCAATTCCTTAGCTGAAAGCTGTCGCTTTCTGAATCTCTGAAAACAGGTGGTTCTGAGTCCATTATCTCCACAGTGTCCCAGCAATGGAGGAATAATAGCTGCACTGAAGGATGTTATTCAGAAGAGACACAAAGTGATCCATGTCGCAGGTAGATTGTTCAAATCCTGCGTCCCCTTCACATGTATCAAAACTGTTTGACTTCTTGCTAAAACTTTAAGCAAACTTCTGCTTGATATCTATGTTACAGTCATGTCATAAGACTTAGTAAGATACATGTTTTCCTTTTGTGCAACATCTCAGTTTGAAAGTAATGTTAGGTATCCATTCACTGGTATAGAAACATGTGGTAGCAGCTTTGCACTTATAGTTATTGGTTTAAATTAAACTTCAAATGTTGAAGCAGATGACCCAAGCCATATCCCTATGTGGTGCCTTTATACAATACATACATACAAACAATACATGCAAGGGTAAACGAGTATACTAGCTACAACAGACCCTTAGCTAAGAAGGATACAAGGATACAAGGCCTGTGAAAATATGAGGAACAGCGTAAAGTTCACAAGCTGAAATCTCTGATCTCTGATCTGTCTCCTTCTAAAGAACTGGATAGGTCCAAGAATCCCAAGCACATATTTCCTTATTCTATTAATGTGCCTAGAAATGGATTTCCATCAGTTGTCTGGGCATAATAATACGGTCACTGACCAGCAGAAAAAACAACAGCCACAACAGATAATGAGTTGTCTGGGCACTTCTACCAGACTTCTTTTCAGATCATGTAGTCTATTCTAGCTTTCACTAATTTTTCTAGATAATTACTTTCAAAAGGTACGGTATCTATTCTAAAAGAGTAAACCTTGTTCATCCCAGAATTCATGAGTGCTACGCAATGAAGCCATTTTTAAAAAATGTTTCTATGTTTTAGAATCTCTTCCTAGAGTATTCAGCTATTTTCAATTGCCCAAGATGCTTTGGCAAGTCTTGACTTCTCATAATTACATGATTTAAAGCACCTCTTTTCAAATAATTTACTATCTTCTTAAGTTTGATAAATAAAGTGGGGAATTCTTTCTTTATCTTCCCATATAATTACTATGCTTTTATTGCTACTGAACTTTGTTTAATAAGCAGTAATTAAAAGGAAGGTCTTCTTTCCTGCCAACTAACACTTCAGTTCTAAACTTATCTGCAAACCTAAGAGATATCGGAATAACTTCTACATAAATGGGTTTAGGACTGGTCATCTTAATTTCTAAATATTAGTGGAGTAACCTTGAACATTTTGGGACTTTGATGCAAATTCCACATGGTTTTTGTCAGATGGGATAAGACCTAATAGTTCATTTTTATGGGCTATTGCTTTCCTATTGCTTACGCTTCAGAGTAGATAATTTCTAGCTCTATTTGAGAGCAGATCAGGAAAATCACTGCTATCTTTGTTGCAAGTATCTGGGTGCAACCCTGAAATGTTTTTTTGCAGTCTCAAATAATGGAAAACAAGGCTTTCCTGGCTAATCTAATTAGGGAATGATAGACACAATGTAGTAACTTTTCCATTAGTTAAATATGGACGTGGCATCATACTAAAATTCCTCCAGTGTATGTATCATTTGTGGCCCAACTGAGCATGCAAAACTGCCTCATCTATACCTAAAGTACAAGGTACTTAAAGGTACTTGTGGGTAGAACTACAACCAGCAACTACAGTAATTTAAATTACACTGAATTGTATCTGTACATATTTCCTTTGGAGGAATAGTAATATCCTAAACCTTCTTGCAGATGAAGAAGCTGATTTGGAGAAAGGAGATGAATGGGATGAAGATGTTGCCACTGCTCCGGAGGAGAGACAATAGATTAAATGTTACTTGAATTAATATAAATTTCTCTAAAGTGATGAAACAGTTTAATTGGGGGCACAAATTGTTAAATGCTTTGAACTGTGTGTTAATTTTAAATGATTATTTAAAATAAACTAATAAAGAGTAGATAAAAAGCTAATGCTTTATTTTACTTTGTAGTTCAGATATTTCATATAATTCAAGCACTTTGTTGCTCCTATAATCTACTGTAACCATCATTTATCTCTTCTGATTCTTTATTTAATGCTAGCTATATGGCTAGAATGCTAATATATTTTTCTGGCATTCAGAAACCAGCCTATAGAGTGCAAAGTCTTGGTAAGGTCATAGGCAATACATCTGATTATATTTATGGAAATGTGCTTTTCTGTGGAATGCTGAAAGTGCAAATATATGACATATACTTGGACAATGAGGCAAATATGTAAACCCATTGCAGTTTTGGGTGTTTGCAATAAAAAGAAATAGCACATTATGAATTCTGATCTAGGCTTAGAAGAAGAGCTATCATGGCATCATAAGCATGAAAGGAATGGAAAAGAGGCTTCTGCTTTGTTATTCATTCAGGCTTCCAGGAGAACCCCACAAGAAAAGATCTTTCATTCCAGGAATATTCCATGGTTTGTGCTCCTGTGATGACTTAATTCACATTCGTGCAACCAATGGAATATGCCTTTTGGAAAAGTTAATGTTGTTAATACTTTCTGTGTGAGTGACTTTTCATAGAACAATTATTTCCCAAGTATCTTAAAGTAGTATCTGAACATAACAATACATTCACTATAGCTGAAAAAGAAACCTATATTTGAACGAAGTAGTACTATTTCTTGTTGGTAAACTATAATGCTATAGATAGATAATTCCATTGTTCATTCTTATATGTCCTCTGCTAGTTCCTATTTTATTTTTTCCTAACAGATTTCCTTTATTGGATCACACCATGTAGGAAGGAAGCTTGAGCTTTGCATCTTGGGTCTTGAACTGAAGCTATCTAATTACCTAGGTACAAGCAGGATCTGCCATATCTACATACCCTATGCATACTCATCAATATTTTGCCATATTATATTGAGAGAGAATTAGGTTTGCAGTAGCAGATAGTCCTTCATGGAGGAAAAAAATGTTGGTAATTTAAGAACCTCAATTCTTTTTCCAATCAGGTTGGTTGAAAAAATTACTTTTCCCCACAGAGGTAAGACTTAAAATAGGTTTTTAGAAATGTGTCCTTTTAGAGTTTCCATAGTTCTGCACATTTTTGTAATTACTAAAATGCTCAGGGCAAAAGTGATAAAAATAAACAGCTCCTTTCTTTCAGTTTGTGTTTCAGATCTGTTTAGTGCTGTTAGAAATAAGCAAACAAAACTGTCTTTCCATAAGTATATTTATCTGCCTGCAGCTGTGGTAGCCTAGTGGAGTGATTCTATCCATCAGCCCCATTAAGATGTCACCTGCAAATTGTAGTTTTGTTTAATAAGAATGAGCCTGGAAGTCCTTAGACGTGTGCATTCCCTTTCCTTGCATATAGCTTGAAAAATTCTTATTTAAACCACACATTATTGTGACATCTGAATTGGGTGTTTTAACAAATGTGTGGTTTGTTTATTGCTTACAAAACCAGGGTTAAATGTGGTTTAGAATTCTTAATTGGCTACAGCATCTAGTTCATTTGCCGCAAGGAACTAACATGGTTTATGGATTAGCAAGGCCAGGTTGCTTCTGTGACCAGATGGAATTTTTAATGCATCTGTCATAAGTGTGCAGTGCCTGATACAAGAATGAGGAATTTTGTTGTCTTTCTATGGTGTGCAAGGAGGATCTTAAGAACCAGCAGCATAAAACAAACCAACAGCATTCAGGTAACGAGTGTATTATTTTAAGAGTGTTGCAATCTGAACACATGAAGCTTCCTTATACTGAATTGGACCATAGTTCATCAAGGCCAGTATCGTCTACTCTACTCAGACTGTCAAAGGCTTTCCAGGGTCTCAGATGGAGGTCTTTTACATCACCTACTACTTTATCCCTTTAACTGGAATTGCTGGACATTGAACGTGGGATCTTCTGTATGCTCTAGCCAAGACCCTTATGTTCCCAACAGCACACCATGTTGTCTTTTGTGGCAATTTCCTGTAAGGAGCATTGCAGTATTACACTTTAGAGATTACAAATGCATGGATCAGTGTAGTAAAGTAAATTGAATCTAAAAAAGATGAAAACTCTCTATATTAGGTATTAGAAAGAAAGTGCTTATAGGTATACTGCCAGCCTTGCTTCTCTAATAACAAGACTGGGCCCAAATCTACCTCCAAACCTTCCTCTTATCTACAAGTAACAGGAGCATCCCATACAGACCTAACATCTAGAACATCAACCTCCTCAATCAGCATGTCTTGCCTTGATTCAGTTTTAGTTTGTTCCTTCTTGATGGCTGCATTCAGGCACTGATCGAGGACTGTTGCTTTTGGAGGCTTTGTTCTATTAATATAGAATTGAGTGACACCCTGCTCCACAAATTCTGGATGATTTTGTTAAGCAGTCTGTCATAAATGCTCAAGAGCCTGGGTAAGTGTCTAGAGCCTTGAGAGGCTCCTCAAATCCTAAATAGGTGTCCTGATGAAAATTCTGAGGCTCACAAGATAAAAGACAGAAAACATCAGAAACCTGTCCCTGTAACCCTCAACTTTTCCAAATTCCTGATAACATTAAATGATCATCCATAGCTTTAGGGATAATAGGAGGGACCAACACTGCACTGGACATATTTTCCTTGTCCATGTAGATCATGCCTCAAGAAGATTAACAGTATAATAAGTAGGATATCTTCCCTAATGGAGCTGATTTAGATAGTGTCGTGTATGTTAGAAAACATTATTTTGGGACATGTGCAGAGTATTCTGCTATTCTACTAATCTGTTTAGAGCCCCTCGTGGTGCAGAGTGTTAAGCTGCAGTTCTGCAGTCCAATCCCAATGGAAGTTGGTTTCAGGAAACCGGCTCAAGGTTGACTCAGCCTTCCATCCTTCCGAGGTCAGTAAACTGAGTACCCAGCTTGCTGGGGGTAAAGGGAAGATGATTGGGGAAGGCACTGGCAAACCACCCCGTAAACAAAGTCTGCCTAGTAAATGTCGGGATGTGACGTCACCCCATGGGTCAGGAATGACCTGGTGCTTGCACAAGGGACCTTTACCTTTTTACTCATCTGTTTATAGAGTTTGAAAATTTTCCATTTAGAAGAAAAAGATGGGAATATCCTCCTTGTATGTTGAATATCTAATGTAAACATTAGCTAATGGGCATGGAAAATTTTACCCAATAACTGGAAAAGTTTAGTTCTCATGCTCAGAACTATATACGTAATTCTATAACAGAAGCTGTAAATTGAACTTGTAAATCTGGTCCTGTCACCCTATTGTCTGGGTGGTATTCCCCACCCCCCTACATTTCTTGACAAAGCTCAGATGATTAGCGGGCCAGAAAATCTTCCTGCTATCTTAGAGTCAGAGAGAAGAAGAGTGATGCATATGGAAATAGACATGGTTCTCTTTATCTTACTCATAAATACTTCTGTGTCTCCTCCCTGCTGTTTGGGGAAGTTTGCATGGGACTATAGAGGGTAGATGGTGGTAGAATGGTGGCCTGAGATTGCTGTAAGCTACAGGAGAACATGGCTTGTATAGGGTTTTCCTCTCTTATCCCAGACACCAGATGCATATCTTTAAATCCCCAGACACAGCGGGACTCAAGGAGACAGTGGGCTATTCCAGCTCACCTCATCTGGAGTCCCATTTACCAATGCACGGGACAAAGAGGTCATTCCATGAGATCAGGAGGGAGATGTGGCTACCTTTCCCCTGCTATATGAGGAATTTAAATGTATAAATCCAGAGTCAGGTCTGCAACATCTCTCTCCCATTCCAAGAGACCATTCAGCAGAGCCAGCTAGGTGACCAAGTATGAAGGAACATCATCAATGACAGAGAGGTCTCAATTAGAACAACTGAAAGTTTTATGTACCCTGATATGTGCATGTGATTTATTTGGAATTATGGACCAAGTCATGTGACTTATTTGGGATTATGGACCAAGTCGTATATGTGTGGACACTACCTGATTATTAAACACTAGATGTGCAAACTGACTCCATGGAAAATGTTGCATGTCAGGATGGTTTGTGGTGTTATTCATGTGAAAGCTCATTTATATACGCGAGTCATTATTTGATTTGCAGTCACTGCATAATGACCATACATCTGCAATCCCACCCTCTTTTAATTAACAGCCATAAAACATTCCTAAGTACCACATTGTGGATGTTATTTTAAGCAACGGGGCAGTGTAACTTGTTTCCTTTTCCATCCTGCTGATTCTTTTATCTTTTTGCTGTTTCTTTTCCAGTTTTGCTTATTTGCTTCCTTTCTGTTTTCTTTTCCTTATGTGTTGCTATTATGTGTTGTTCCTTTAATATTTAGTAAATGTATTATCAAAGGTTACTTGTAATATTTTCTCTTTCTAAATAGAATGATACTATCCTATTGCAACCACTGCTATTTCAAGAACATAACATTCTATAGCAATTACATGTTTATTGTGTTGTCCCTTGAAAAACCTCAAGCCAGCATATGTGGTTCTCCCTTGTGAGGTAGGCTAGGTTAAGAAAGTGAGTAGCTTAATTTAAGGTCACCTGTTAATCTTCATGGCAAGAGAGGGGATTTGAAACTGGGTTTTCTGGTCCAAGAAGCGCTCACTAATTCCAAACGATTGGTAGGGTGGTGTGTGTGTCATTTACATGATTTAAATAATCCTATACAGTGGTGGAATATGGTATTTTTGCAATATTAATAGCTGTATTTTGCTGGGAACCTATGCCTTTTTTAGTTGTATAATAAGATTGCAATGCAGACTTACCATGTCTTGGGCTGGTTCTCATAACTACTTTGGGGCACATCTTTCCCAGTTCCTAATTTTTGCAATAAGCAGAGTAGCTTCTGTTTGCCGTAACTGGTATGAGCTATTGGTGTGGCAACATGCAGTGATTGGGTAACATAGTGGCCTTTACCTGAAATGATGAAGTAATCAGTCAGTGACTTCAAATTAGTGCCTGCAAATACTTATCCTAGTTTTTTAAATCCTAAAACTCATTATAAATTAATGCACCGCTGTCTGTGATCATTTATATAAGTTTGAAAACATGTAAATATTGTAAAAATCGTACTGATTTTGTTTTAAATGGAAGAATATCTATATTCTAGCTATATCGGATTTGCCTGATGTACTCCTGATGTACATGTAATATAAGTATTCAATACAGTTTTGAACTGGTTTGATTATATTTTACATTCCGTTTGTGAATATATGTAGATAACTATAACTGTACAAAAAAGCATTTCCTTCCGAGTGGTTTTAGAGTAACATTCTTTATTACAGTAGGCAGATATCTGGTGTTTTTTGTTAAGGGTCTGGTGAACAGAGGATAGGATAATGCCAGACCATTAAAGTTGTTCTATTTTAACTTCGTGATTAGATTTACTTCAATGAAACAGAATTACTATCAAATTAAGTATTATATTATTTATTATTAATAATGTTATTCCATTAACAGTAATTAATAGTGATTGATAATATTAATTATTATATTAAATTAAGTATTATATATATCACATAGAATGCTAGCTGAGAGCATTCTAATCTTCCTTTTTGGGAGGATGGATGAGAAGGTGGGGAAATATACAGTGCAACATGTCGCAGTAAACAGGCTGAGATAATTTTGGCAAGAGTTCACCCTCATTTATCTCTTTGTTATCATCATCATCTACTCTTCAACTTCAGTTCTACTTATATGTCATTCCCAACAACTGTAACACCAAGGCAGCAGGCAATGGCAAACCACCTCTCAACATTTCTTGCCTTGAAAACCCCACCAGTGGTCTCCATAAGTCAGATGTGACTTGACAGCAAAAAAAAAAAAAAGTGGACTTTGCAGACAGGGAATGAAGCCTATCCGGATATCAACAGAAATTTATTTCCAGTTAGGTCGGACTATGATCCTACGCACACTTAAGTTCAGAGCAAGTTCTACTGAACATACCAGCATTGGTTGAATCATGCAGGGTTCAGCCATAGACATAGTTGTCTCCGTTGATATTTTATAATAGGCTTAAAATCTTATTGGGATGGCATGGAATTTAAATGAATGTACACGGCGTAGTCTGTCAACAAAATGCTTCTGATGAAGGAAATTAGTCCAGTAGTGGGCACTATGCCACCATTGCAAATGGATCTTAATGTAGTCTTGTAGAAACCGTGCTTGGAAGGTTTTTTGGCTCGACAGACTTATTAATAAGCTTGTTTGTGCCATATGTTCTGTCTAAGAATAGATACAGGACTATGTTTCAACAGTAGGAACAAAAACAAATGTGATAGTGCGTCAGAATAGTGGGAATAATTTCCAACACATCCCCTTACAGCCCTCTGTTTCGTTATATGACGGTGGAATTACACAGAGGCTGTTAATGCGGGAAGTGCTCGACACTTTTACTTGTGTAATATGCAGGTAAATTGTGTAATATGTAAACTGAAAGCTTTTTGGAATTAAAGGCAAGGGTTATGGACTATTTTTAAGATGAGGCCAATGAGTCTATTGGTTTCAAATTAATTTTGATGCGGAGCCAGAAATAACTTGGCCTATATCTGTTTATTAAAGAACTGAAGAGGCACAGGAGCATCGGTCCTATAAAAATGCAGAAAGCAGATGTTCTGATTACAGCCCCAATTTTTGCAGTGACTCCCCAGACTGTTTACTTTGTTCAAAATACAAAATGGCAGGGACATTAGGGGAGTAATCGGCAGAAGTATGATTCTGGGGTGGAAAGTATTTAATGCCGCTGACCTTTGATCTTTCAGCATGCCTATGTTACAAATGTGAGGCGGTGTTGGACTACAGGGAAGAGGTTTTCAGCCAGCAGCCCTTTACGTAGGAGGAGTGGCGGACTGGCCATTGTGCATTAGACAATATGTTAAAAATAAAAAATAATAAACATTAAATGATAGCCTTATAGTTGTGGGGTGGGCCCCCTTTGTCTCCTGGCAACCAATATTTTTAGACCCAGTTTGGCACTGCGTATGAGTTTCAAACCTGCAGCGTGACCCCGGCCATGCAGGAGCGAAGCGCAAAGCAGGTCAATGAGGTTTCTTCCCCGTAAGACTGCAGCCTCAAAAGAGGTTGTTGCTTTTATCCGGCGGAATGCAACACCGGGCGGGGGAAAAAAAACTCCACTCGTTTCTCGAAATAATTAGCCCCCCCCCTTTTTTTTGGCTGTTGAACGTTAACAAACATCCACAGACGGGGAGGCAACTTCAAAGTCAGGCAAGGCTGCGGGGAATCCGGAACACGGGTTCGCACCAGGCGCCCTCCAGCCGGAGCCAGACCCCTTCCTCCTCGAGCCGTGCACGAGGCTCTTTGGGACCTTTCGGGACGGAAGGAGCCCGTTCTGACTGCAGGCAATCTCCCCGCCTCTTTCCCCGCCCCTCTCGGCGCGTCCGTCCAATCGGCTCGCGGGAGAGGCGGGAGCGCACACGCCCCCCCCGCCTCTCTCAGAACCGAGGAGGGAGGAGGGGGGAACCCTCTCCGAGGGGCTTTTGCGCCCTCCGCGGGATGCCCTCGCGCCGCGTCCGCCCGCCGCCGCCGCCTCCCCCAGCGCGGGGCAGCTAGCCGGGCGCGTCCTCCTCGCGGCCCGCGCGCCTTCCCTTAGCAGAGGCGCGGGGCGGTCCGGGTGCTCGCTCCCCCCCCCCGCACCACCCAGCATAGCGACCGAGGCTGGGTGACGCTCGCTGGCCCCGGAGCCGGCGCAGCGCGGAGGTCCTGGTGGCTCAGCAACGAGGCGGATGTCGGTGTCGAGGTGCTGCGGCGGCGGCAGGGCTGAGCGTCCTCTGCAGGGCCGGGATTGGAAAGGTAAACCTTGGCGCGGTGCGCGTGGATCAAAAGGACAGGGGCCGGGCGGCGTTCACGTACACAGCCACTGCCGAGAGACAGGAGCCGCCGCCCCATCCCGCCTCCTGCAGGCTGCGCTGGGGAATATCGGTCGTCCTCGCCTCTGGCTGTTTCTCCTGCTGCTGCTGGCGCCTGGGCACAGAGGGCTGCCTGCGTTTCTGGGCTCGGCCTCGCCCAAAGGAAGCGGCACGTTGCTTTTCTTTTCCTCCTGTGGTCATGGCACGTTGGCCCTTTTCCTGGGGAGGCTTCGCCATTCTCCACCCCGGGGCTTCCTTTCCACCCCCCACCCCCCTTGAGGCTTGTGGATGGGCATCTCCGTCACGCTGCCGCTGCTTTTCTTTCTGTCGGCCCTTCTCTCTCCTCTTGGTTTGCTGGCCTCCAGGCGCGGGACGGTCTGCTGTCCGGGACTGCTCTTGATTCCCGCCCGCTCCCCGCCTTCTGGGATTAGGCAATAATGCAGTTGCAGAAATCCGAGGGGTTCGAACCTGACGGGCAATGAGTCCTTCTGGGCTGTAAGCGTTTGTTCCCGAGACCCAATTTTGGGGTGAGGGGAACAGCATTTTGCGCATGCTCAGAGGCAATGGCTGTCTGTGACTTCCGAATGCGTTGAGGGCTTTGAAAGCCTAAAAGTATCAAATAAACCATTTGGAGAAATGCACGGCCTAGCGGTAAGCACAGAGTGCAGGATTTAAATGACCGGTTTGGAGTCTGCCTTGAGAAAAATAATGTAAGTCCTTTGCAGAGATGGGGACAGGTTGGAATGAAATCAAGTTTCTGCTGCAATAGTAGATGGGGGGCTAAGTTTTTCACTTTTGAGGCAGCAGTAGATGGGCCAGCTAAAGTGTTTTCTAGTTGAAAATGCTACTGGTCTGCAATCTTTAGTTTCCTTTTCAGCTGCATTGGGCGGGTGAGGGATAGGTTCCATCTTTTTTTGCTATTTATATATCATATGCAGAGCTTGAATCCTTGTACAGCCACTGAATTCAGTAGTGATCTCCACATGCTGCATTTTAGTTCACAGCCAACTGTGCTGCTATTGGGGCTCCTCTTCTGAAACCTGTCTGGGACAGTGGCTGGTTCCATATGTTTCACCAACGCAAACACCATTGAAAAGTAATGTTTTGGTTTTCACAATGAGCTTTGGCTAGACTAAGGATACGACTAATGGGAACTACAAGATTTATTATTAGTTGCCATGGTCACCTGAGCTAAAGGTAAATCTGCACAAGGGTTTCGCCAGGGATCAGTTGTTCCTCCGAATACCTGCAGTCCTGATGCAGGCCCTCAGCCCACCTTAATTTTCTGCCAGCGGCATGATTTGCTGATAGTCCAACAGTGAAGTCAATATGGGATCATCAGCCTGCATAATCCAAGATGTGTTGGCAGAGCAGGATTGCCTCATGCCCTATGTTGTTTTTATTGGGGGGGAGGGTGTCTGCTCCAGAACTTCCAGTTTACAAATGAAGTGCTGAGGAGGAAGCAGGAGACGCTCACATGCAAATGTATTCTAATGCATTGTTATGTTGAGCTCCTGGGAGTGGCTTGATACTCCCATGGCTCCAAACTGTTTTATATGTTACCTATATCGTATATGCATAAATCACTTCCGTTATAATGGTTGATAATTCTTTATGCATCTGCTTTGTACTGGAAAGCCATGATGGGTTGCAGCTTCTTCATCTGTGTATGTGCAGTGATTTACATGTGCGTGAATATCATGTGTTGCATTTTCCACACAGGAATCACATAGTTTAGATGCCGAAGAACAGCAATATATGAAATGGCTTGCTTTTTCTTGACAAGATACATATATCAATGAACTCCATCTTCTATTTCAATGTTCGTATGAATGAATAATTATGAAATAAGGAAGCCTAATCTAAAGGGTTAGGTTATTTTTTGGGTTGTGGAGTCCATTTTCAGCATTTTTGTGTATGTGCCTTTACCATGGTGGAGTGCACAGTGATTATCAATTTTCCTGAACTAGATGCATTGGTTTAATGTTTCTCCCCTTTAATCGGCTTGAGCTCTGGTCAGTGTCAGGTGAGATATCCAACGTGGCAGGACAGCAAGTGGCAGCCTGAAGACCATTAAAGTCCATAAAACGATTCACTAACAAAAAATAAACCAAACAACAGAAAATTAATAAGCAGCATGAGTAACAGGCAGGATTCATCTGGTGCTTAAAGTTAAGTGAGAAGCATCTGGGGTGAACTTCCAAAGACAAGGGCACTGTCACAGAAAAGGACCTATCCTTGGTGACCAGTCTCTGTACCTTAAAATGGTGGGAGCTAGGGCTAGAAAAATGTCCTGTCCCCTTAACACTTGGCTTAAAGGAATGTTATTTACCCAGTGATGTTATTTGCCTCCATGCCTTGAAAAGCCTCAACTGCTGATTTACACACATTAAGACTCTGTTAAAGGGGCAGGAATTTTTTTCCTCCAGGCTGTTGGCAATCCTAGTGGGGGCACACACAGAAGAGCCACTGCAGAAGGTTTTAACTGGTAGGTAGGGCCACATGGGAGCCAGCAATCCTTTGACTGTCTTGGCCCCAAACTATTTCTGTGGATATCATTGTGAAGATCCAAACACTGACTACATGTACCAGTAGAGGGTTAGATGGATAGCTGAAAGATTTATCCTATATGAATATCTCTCTAAAAAGGTAATTCTGGTATTTCAGAGCTTCTTTCTCTAGAAGATAATTCACAGTGGGTTGCCGTGTTAGTCTGTCTGCAGTAGTAGAAAAGAGCAAGAGTCCAGTAGCACCTTAAAGACTAACAAAAATATTCAGAAACTGCTGAATTACAGTTGATATTCAAACTAAAGACAATGCATTTACCTAGGCTGAATAAAGACCTTGCATTCATGGCTCATTACCAATGCTGATTTCTCCGCACCCATCTCTCCCCTGGACATCACAGACTCTTCTGCATACCACACCTAATCCCATCACGCCTGCTATTCACATTTACATACTGTTAACATTTACATACTAATGCTTGTCTGAATTCACTCTCCTCTACTTAAAGACAGATGGATTCACATTCTAGCTGTATCTAAAGAAGTGAGCTGTGGCTCATGAAAGCTCATATCCTACCAGAAAATATTTTTGTTAGTCTTTAAGGTGCTACTGGACTCTTGCTCTTTCTCTAGAAGAATGAGATAATCTTTATTAGTAGTCAGAATTTGTGCTGTTTAATTCAGTATGTATTTTGCAAGTGCCATGGTCAACCCACAATGAACTGTTAGGTTTTTTTCTCAGATTATAAGGGTTGCCGTTGAAAGCATGTTGTGCCTGACATGTGCGCTCTCTCTCTCTCTCTCTCTCTCTCTCTCTCTCTCTCTCTCTCTCTCTCTCTCTCTCTCTGTATGTATGTATGTATGTATGTATCATTTTTACATATGTACTAATAGATAACTTGGGCTATTGTGTTTCCAAAAATAGTTTCTGTGGATGAGCTTCTTTTTACTTACTTAATATAGAAGTCTCTTGATACCTGTGAACTACTATAGATGGGTATTTGAGAAATGCAATTGTTTTAATATTGTTAATTTTTCAACTTAATTGTTCTTTTCATACTGGGTACATTTATTTTCACTATGACATTTTGAAATGCTTTATTTTTCAGTGAGGATGAAAATGTGATTTGGTTTCCTCTCATTAAATATTAATTCGGTTATATGGTACCATCTAGGTATAAAATCCTGATATCCAAATTATTGGTGTTATATGAACATGTGTTAACTGCAATCCTAAAATTTTCCTGGGATTTAGCCCCATTGAGTAGACCTGAATATGATTCTGAGTAGACCTGTTTAGGATTACTCCATAAACCACATAAATTGATAGAATTTAGGAAGCAATGGGAAAAAATCAATTTATTTTTATAAGTACTGTGCTGAATGGAAGAAACCTTGCAAGAAAGGGCAGTCAGCATGGAATGTGTTCATTGTTTTACAAGCTGGAATGGTCTCAGAGCCACATTTCATGTGAGCGTGGCAGTTCTATGTATGGAATAAGTATTTGAAATCTAAAAAACTTTTCCTCACCAGCCACTTACCTCCTCTATCGCTTAGGTCCCAGAATGCTTTTAAGATGATCTAGAAGTGATGTCATCTGGAGGAAATGTGCTTGGGGGAGGAGGACTGTGGTAAGGCACGGGAAAGATTAGGTATCCCTCACTCATTTTAATTTTTTGTCCTTGTCAGACCCACCAACCACCTTCTCTATGCGATTGGGGCAGTTTCATACTTAATTCATGGAACAGCAGCCACCATTTCTAGCCCGGGCCTTAAACATAAGCGAAGTGTACAGAAAGAATGAACAATCATGAATATCATGGACACTTATTAGGAAACTGGCAATGATTTGGCTGAATAATTGAATGAAGGAGTAATATAGTTTCACATATCTGATAGACACACATGCCGACTACAGCCCAGCTTCTTTGACCTCTATTATAGTGACTCCAGCAAACTATCCACATAAAGAGGTAAATGATATAATACTCTTTCATTGTATTTTATCTTTGAGAAGATTCTAATATTTATTATCTCCATATCTAATGACTCCAGTCCTACATAGCTGCTTAATGCCACGTGAATTGTCCTCCTGAGTGCCTTAAAACTCCATTGTGACTCTTCTTAAAATATGGGTAAGTCTGCTAGGGAACATAACATGTAGGCTGTAAGTCTTATGCCATCAGTATGCTAAGGCATCCTGTTCTATTTTTACTTTCAGTGATTCCAGAAGTTGCTATTTCAACTATGAACACAACAGCTTACTAGAAAAGATCAACCTGAAACAGCATCCAGTTAAGACAGCTGATGCTGGTAGTCTGCTAAATCTTAGGGGAGGTCAATTTACTTGTCTATTGTAGGGGTCACAGCAGAACAAAGATACTGTACCTAAGATCCTGGGGAGCTGCTTCCAGTCAAACTAGACACTACTGACCTTGATATGTCAGTGTTCTACATCACGGGTCCCCGACCTTTTTGATCTTGCACACCTTTGCAATTCTGACACAGTGTGGTAGGCCCAGCCACAAAATAGCTGCTGCAAGAGGGAGAATCAGCCACAAAATGGCTGCCACGGTTTACTTTCAGTCACACGGTAAAGATTTTTGTACTGTGGTGGTAGCTGCTGCTAAAGCAATGTTTTTAGAAATCTGCCAAGCCAATCAAATCTCCTGTACCAAGCAGAAGCATTGCTGGGCCAAAGCACCCACTTTCTAAATAAACTTGGGAGGAAAAGTGTTTAGTGGGCACCATGGCACCCATAGGCACCATGTTGGGGACGATGGTCTACATTAGCATAAGGCAGTTTTATGTGCCTATTAAACTTATCTCAGGCTTCTCCTTTTTTTGAGTTCACTAATGCCGGCGCAAGGGTCATGCCACTCTGCCCCTCATCAGGATTGCTCTGCTAGTCTTAATGCATTGTTTCTTGGATGACTTACGTTGTCTTTTTATGTTGTGTGATCTTTCTTGAGCATCAGGAAGAAAGGCAGACTATAAAAAAAGCAAATTAGTACGAATTGCAGGAGGTGCTACAAACCGTAGATGTAAGCTTCAAAAAAGTATTATAACACTGAGAAATTTGAAGTTTGTGAAGTTAAGATTTTTTTAAAATCTTTGTTTTCAGTGTGTTGTGCAGTTTAGCCTAATCTACTGCCTTTCTTAAGATATGCAAATATGCAAGTCTTAATTGTAACCTAAAAATATTTCAGGTACCTACAGTGCCATCCACATTCTTTTATTCGTGATTTTTGTACTAGAGTGCATGTATGTAAGAAAGATAGTGAGGTGTCACTGTAGATGAACTTTGTGGTGAAGGATACACTGCTGTAATTTCAGTCACTTGTTCTTCTCTAACAGGACAGTACATATTTTGAGCCAGCATAAAGTAGTGGTTAAGAGCGGTGAACTCTGAATTGGAGAACTGGGTTCAATTCCCCACTCCTCCACATGAAGCCTGCTGGGTGACCTTGGGTGAGTCATAGTTCTCCCAGAACTCTCTCAGCCCACGCAAAGGCAGGCAGTGGCAAACCTCCTCTGTACTTCTCTTGCCTTGAAAACCCTATGGGGTCGCCATGAGTCAGCTGTGACTTGACAGCACTTTCTACAACCAAATATTTTGAGAACTCTCTTTCATGCCTTGCTTTGGGAGCAATCAATGATGTAACTACAGTAACATCACGTACTGCATTACTCCATTGCTGTTTAGACTGTGGGTGTGTTGTGAATGGTATATTCTGTGACATTTTGGGAGTTAAGATACTGTGCAGTATGCATGTTTCTATTCCCAATTACTTCAGCTATTTGAATTTTTTTTGTCCCAAGTCAGAACACAGCGCTTACACAAATCTGAAATATTTTGAAGAGGAAGAAAGAAGAATAAGCTTTCTTGTCAGTTTCTCACCATCTTAATTCATTATTATATATTGCTGGTTAATTCTTGAAAAAGTTCATATCAAAGACCATAACTGTTTACAAACAGTTTCATTCGGGCTACTAGGCCTTGCATTTCTTTGTTGCAGTGTTTGCATTTTGCACACATGCCTGCCTTACCCATAGGTAAAAAACTTCATTAAAATATTCCTAAACTGGGTCTCTTTTCCGGCCTGCTGCCATTATAGATTTTCTCCTCCAGGGAGAGAATAATCTGGTAAACCTCAGGCTATACACTCAAAGATCCCAAGACTTGTGGAGTATTCTGCTCAAAAGGTTGCCCCTCCCTCCCCACACTTAGCTCCTTGTGCAGATCTATTCCACGCCAAACAATCTTCTGTTCATTGAACTTCTTGAAACTTAGTAGTTAAGAGATAAGGGGTTGATTCTGTGTAAATAGATTTGCAAAGGAACAATGGGATTAAGGTCTTTTTCTCAACTCTGTTTATTTCATAACATTTTTGTTGTGAAGAAGAGGCACGTTATCTATGCAGACACAAATTCAGTTTTGAGAACTGTAAAACCAAGCATCTGTGATATCTTCTAGACAGAAAAAGAAGATATATGCCAACTTTCTCTACCACTTAAGACAGAATCAAACTGGTTTACAATGACCTTCCCTTCCCCACAACAGACACCCTGTGAGGCAGGTGGGGCTGAGAGAATGTGACTAGCCCAAGGTCACCCAGCGGGTTTCATGTGTAGGAGTGGAGAAACCAACACGGTTCACCAGATTAGCCTCCACCGCTCATGTGGAGGACTGGGGAATCAAACCTGTTTCTCCAGATCAGAGTCCACCGCTCCAAACCACCACTCTTAACCGCTACACCACGCTGGTTCTCAGAAAAATTGCCGTAAATAATCGTACAGAAACCACTGGGAGAGCATGGTATTATGAATGGATTAATGGAATTTATTTACCAAAAAAAAAATAAACATTGTATGAATATACAGCCTCATGCTACCTAATTAAAACTAATCCTTATTTCATGATGAATAACCTTTGAACTATAATGTATCTTAAATAGAAAACTAGATAGATTTTTCCCCCTCAAAAAGCATTTTTTTTAAAAATCTGATTTAAATTTAAAAATTTATTGATTTTTATCCACCCTGAGATAACGTAATTTTGGGGCTTTTATCACAAAGTGAAAAATCCAAAATATCTGAGATTGAAAATTCAGAATGACAAGCTAAAAAGGGGGTAATAAAAACAGCTCTGAGATCCTCATGAAGTGGATGCTTGAGAAGAATATGAGTTTATACCTGACAACAGTGGACGGGTAATTATGTCTGAGCCAGCATGGCATAGTGGTTACAGGCAGCAGACTCTAATCTGGAGAACCAGGTTTGATTCCTCATTCCTCCTCCACATGAAGCCTGCTGGGGAAGGGAAGGCGATTGTAAGCCGCTTTGAGACCCCTTAAAAGGTAGAGAAAAGCAGGGTATGAAAACCAACTCTTCTTTGTCAGTTCACCTTCGTATTCTTTTATGTTTGAAAAAAATCAAATCGTTTGTTTTTGTTTTACTTGAAGAGCCTAGCTATTAGAAAGTTTGGTTTACCTGTGATTTATTAGTTCATTCACCTAAAAGAGTATAAATTGGTGGCAGTAATTTTAACTTGAAACAGTTGGCCATTACATGAAGCAAAGGCTAGTCCAAACAAATGTTTTATTTGGCTCCCAGGAACAGCTGAGAAAGAGATGTATCTATTTTTGTATCATCAGTTTATGGGATGGTACTTTGCTTCCTGGACAGTGTAGTTTTTGTTAAGCAAAGATACTTATTGGTTGCTAGATGCAAGGGGAAATACTCACCTTTGAGTCACTGACACTATTTCCTCCTCTTGCATATCTGGGGTTTACCAACTAAGTTATTGCCTCACTAACTCACAGCATAAATTCATTGCAAATTATTTTTTAAAATTTTCTTAATGGTCAGTTATCACAAAAATACTGATGCGTTTAGCTTTGTTTTTAAAGCACCATGGCAATATTATTTAAAAAAGGAAAAAGAAAATGAAAGTTGTAAGCGAAACTGAGATGTGTAGAAGCCATGGAATTATGGAGATATTCAGTATCTCTTCCCTTAATGACCCTTTAATTTTATTTTAATATCTTCTGCATCGCCTATTTGCCTCTTCCCACCTCACCATTGCCCTTATGCACACTTTTATTCCTCTTTGAATAATATGTAAAGCACATCACAAGCACAAAGTACATACTGTTTTTAAAATACAGAGTGTGCCATCTCTTTTTAAAAATACTTATCCAATTAAGGTTATAAAAGTTTGTGGAATACTTTTTTTCTTTAGGATGCAACTGCTGATAACATGATCAGATTAAGAAATTGTGCAGCACTTGGATTTCAGGACCTAAAAGGCTGATTTGTCTTGACAGTTGTTTATGAAATAAGTGATTGTACATCCATCTATTTTTGCTAATGCACATTATCATTATTAGGACTGAGGACTGAAGAAATACACAGCAGGCATCCTGACCTCATTCTGAACCTGGTTAAAGGCTGTTTGAAACTGCAGGGATTTACCCTTTGTTTGACCTTGAGACAAAGCCTAAAATGAAATGGTCTGAAAATGGCTTAGCCTGGTGAATAAACCCCATGATGATAGTTTTTAACTGTGAGAGATAAAGGACTGTTTGTCTTATTTTAAAATATTATTTTTGGTGAGTGTTGAGTAAATCTGATCAGATTAATAAACTGGATGAACTTGCATGGGCAAAAAATTTAGAAATCATCTTACACTACTTTCCTTACTGCCCTAAGAGAAATGCACTCATATTGTTATGTTATATCATAATGTTTCCACGTTTGGAATTGCTGCCATCTCTATTGTTTCAGGTTAACTCAGTGCAATGTTTTTATTTTCCTGGTGTAGGTAGTGTTGGAACACTCAAGATGCTGTGTTCCAGCATGTCTCATGTAAGGAAGTCTGTAAAAACCTCTGGTTTTCCTGGCTGTGTAATAGGGAAATAAAACAACAGTCCAGTGGCACCTTACAGACTGAAAATTTTTATTCCTACATGAGCTTTCATGAGTCAGAGTTCACTTCTTCAGACAAGCTCTGACTCATGAAAGCTCAGGCTGGAATAAATGTTTTAGCCTTTAAGGTGCCACAGGATTTCTGTTTTATTTTGCTATACTGTTCTAATTTGGAATGAGAGCCAGCATGGTGTAATGGTTAAGATGTAAGATTAGGACCTGGGAAACCCAGGTTCAAATCCCCACCTGCACCATGGAAGCTTGCTTGGGTGACCTTGGGCCAGTCATACATTCTTAGCCCTGATCCTGGCAAGTATTTGGATGGGAGACCTCAAAGGAATACCAAGGTCACAATGTGGAGGCAGGCTGTGATGGATCGAATTTTGGATTTTGGCTTGGATTTTTCAGGGACATTATGTCTGTCAGAAATTTGATGGCACACTAGAGGCTTGGTGAGGTTAAGTTCAAAATAACAGATTTTATTAATAATGGAAAGGCAGGATGAGGACTTAGGCAGGTAAACTTGGATTTCAGAAAGGTATTCGGTTATTCCAAAAACAAAGAGTAGGCATTTCACAATAATATATATTTACACAAGAGAGGTTTGGTTCTTCTAGATGATATGGCTAAATTCACTTCAGGATGCTAGATCTTTGTTTTCATTGATATACTTGTTTTTGTTTGTCAGTTTCTTGTTTAGATTTCACTTGAGTTGACTTTAAAACACACTCCAGTTTCAGTTTCTGAAGTAAAGCACTACACAACACTCTTCACCAGTTTAACACCTAAACTGGACTGGGATTAATCAGGACTCTAGAGACTAATTCTCCTCAACCTTACTTAGGGATCTCTCCATACACCTGAGATGACTTCCCTCTCCCTGGTTTTTGAGAACTCTCTTTTTCCTCAGAGCTAACTCCCCATGTAAAAAATCGAGATGCACTCTATTTGCTCAGAGTTAACGTCCTTATGACCCCAGTTCCTGATTCTGTATTACTCAAACAACTTATAAATACCGTATGTTCCTTTATGTTTCATTCCTGAGGACTACTCTTCACACAGTGCACTGTTGCCCCTAGCTTTTCAGAGCTCTATCTCTCCTGAACTCTGGAGCTGAACTTCTCACTGACTGAGAGCTGAATGTAATACCTTCACTAGCCACTTCCAGGACTCCCTTTAGCAGTCAATCAACTGCCTCTAAGGTAAGAACAGCTTCCTGGTTTCTATTGCCTTCTTCACACAGGCAATGGCAAATCACCTCCCAACATCTCTTGCCTTGAAAACCTTATGGTGGGGTGTCGAACTGAATTGTTACAAGGGCTGGATATGACATAAATGCCACTTGATCTGGCCGGATCATGCCTCGCCAGCCCAGATCGAGAGTGTGGGGCAGTGGCTGCCTCAGCTGGCTTGCGGGCCAGATAAGTGCGCTCAAGGGGCCAGATCCAGCCCCTGGGCCTTATGTTTGACACCCCTGCATTACGGGATCACTATATGTCAGTTGTGACTTGATGGCAGGAAAAAAAGGTCTAATGTGGAATTATAGGGAACTGAAGTCGGAGAGTTTGTATGAGAAGGAGTAGAGTTTAGGAAAGAAGAAATTATTGGGTTTGAAAGTCTGCATAGGGGAGTGTGAAACTAGCTGGAGGGAATAGGAAGAATAATCTAGAGGTGGAATGCTAGTTTAGAGGGAGGGCACTGGACATATGAGAGTGAAGGGCTAATCTTGGAGGTCTCCTTGCATAGATTGGAAGGATTAAAGAGATGTATATTGCTTTTTAATTTTCTTGATGTCACATTTTCTGTCTATAACCCCAAGAAACTTGGAGCAACTAAATTTAGTGAAACACTAGAATGGTCACATATCCATCAATATGTATTCTGACAGTCTTGCTTTCAATCTTACATTTAATTTAAGAGATTCAATTTGTAAGAAAAAGGACAATAAAATAAAATTTCATTGTATTGGAATCAGTCAGAATTTTTTAAATGGCCAGCATTTCAGGGGAAGAGTTTTTTATTCTTTCCAGTTCAAATGCCATTCCTTTTAAAAAGTACCAGTAAATTGCGTTAATAAAAGTGAAGTTTATCATAGTGGTCCTGAAATAAAACTCAATAAGTTGGTATCCTGTAAAATGGGGTAAGGCTTCAGTAGTTGCGTTTCTAATATTCTAGTCATATGATAGTCGTGCTCCATGCCCATTTACCGGTACTGGTTCCTTCCTGTATAATTTATTTTTCCTTCTCTAATAACTAGTGTTGCCAGCTTTGGGTTGGGATATTCCTAGAGATCTGGGGGTGGAGCCTGGGGAGTGAGGAGGGACCACAATGGAGTATAAAGCCATAAAGTTCATCCTCCAAAGCAGCCCTTTTTGTCCAGGGAAACCAGTTTCTGTAGTCTGGAGATCAGTTGCAGTTGCTGGAGATCTCTAGGCACCACTTGGAGGTTTGCAGCTCTAGTGACAACTCTGTGTTGAGAAAAAGGTGTGGTATATAAATGTCATAAATAAGTAAAACCATGTAACATTTTAGAGCATGGGTGTCAAACATATGGCCCTTGGGCCAGATCCAGCCCCTTGAAAGCTCTTATCTGGCCTGCGAGCCAGCCGAGGCAGCCACCACCAGCAGTCCCGATCTGCGCTGGCGAGGCATGACCCTGCCTAACCAAGTGACATTTATATCATATCCGGCCCTCATAACATTTGGTCCAGATAGCTCAGTATTGGCTAGTTTGACAGGCAGCAGCTCTCTGAAGTCTCAAGCAGAGAAAGGTCTTCTCCAACACTTGTTACTGAGATTCTTGGAATTAAGATGCCAGGGATTGGGACCTTATGTATGCAACGGATGTGCTCTACCACTTAGGCACAGCCTGTCCACAACTGGTTGTTTCTGTTTTCCAGATACTGTTTTTCCTGCATGGATGAGTGGGGGCAGGATAAATTCCAGTCCTTCTTTGAATAGACTATAGCGGTGTATTTTTAATCCTCTAGCTTCTGTTGTCTTCTTGGGGATGGACAAATGGGTGAGGGGAACCCATCTGTTTCTTCTTCAGGACTTTCTGCTTTTAATTTAAGAAATTTAATTTAAGAAAAAGGACAGTGGGTTATTTAGACTGGCTTACTATAGTCGTATAATATTTTTACTTTATAGCTGTGCAGCAGAAGTGCCATCTACTGGCAGTGATGGCTTTGGCTTCTAAAAAATCATAATTGTGGTATTTGCCATATTCCGCTTTTGTACAAAGACCAAGTACATGTTAAAACATTTGCTAAACCACATTCATTTAATTACACATCAAAACTATTTAAATGTTGTTTGTTAACACTTATCAAAGATTTATATACTGCTCCACTGTCATGACCCAAACAAATATAATCCAATAATAAGGTCTGAGTTCAAAAATAGCAGCATGACCGATCGTCTTTGTGGCAAAAATCATGAGTCCTTAATCCCATAATTCTTAATGTGCTTGCTCAGGCTGTGAATCTTTCTTTGCTGAAATTCAGATTAAAACAACAACAACCCACAGTTCCTAATAGACTCATCATTTCAATCAAAGGGCAAAAATGCTTCTAGTCAGAAAGAATGTAAGCATTAGTCTTAGTTCACAATTTTTAAGTACCAACAAGAAAAGTATTTATCCAAGGATTTTGACTTGTGTTATGAAAGGGGGAAACATATATAAAACTTAGATACATATTGGCTTTGTATATGCTTCTTTCATGGTGAGCAGTTTTATGTACATCTTTTACTGGGAAAAATAAATAAAGACATATAACCCAATAGGCTCCAGTATACCTTGAAGTGGTCTTAAGATGAAGGGTGACTTGCAACTGGTGCTGGTTCTGTCTGCATGGCGCACACAGAGTCACAGACTAAGAGCCAGGGGCCAAGAGCCCTTTGGCTCATGCCCAAGTCTTGTGTCTCTTGCCAAGCCCAGCATCCAAATAGTTTCTAAAGGGAAAGGGATAGATGCTTACACCAAGTTGTCTATAGCTGGCTCATTCTTAATTTGTTCTTCATGTGATTAGTCTTATGAGAGTATAAGCATAAATATGTATAGTAGATATGACGTGTCAACTTCTGTTGCATGGCAACATTTACAATTGCAACATCTGTTGGTATCTAAATATGGGCCTGTGGGATTAAGTGTCTCAGAGTCCCCTTTGTTCCTGGAAACTCTAATTGAATTGACGTGGAAAACAAAATCTACAATATTTGTCTATAAATATTTGATGTTGATTAATATGATAGGCAGAGTATCAAGAATGAATGGAATAAGGAACTAGATCACCCTATTTTGCCAAAGCAATGGGATATGGCCTTAAAGTTTATACCTGTTCCTCTATGGCTTTTACGTTACGACTTATTCAGCAAAAAAATAACATTTAGGATGTAGTGGACACCACAGCAACTCTTTAGCAAAGGACTAAGTAAAGTGTCTAACTCAGGGGTGGGAAACATTTTTTCTGCCAAGGGCCATTTGGATATTTATAACAACATTTGCGGGCCATACAAAATTATCAACTTAGCCGACCAAGCCCCAAGTAGGCAGCTGCTACAGATTACTCCTCCCCCCTGGTGCGGGCAGGCATCCAACTAGTGGCGCACTCGCCCATCTGGTGGCACAGGATGGTTTGTTGCACCAGCCGGGCATAACGGTCCAGCTACTCGCCTGAGTTGCCCCTGCTCCGCATGGTTGGGGCCAGATTCTACAGCCGGCTTGTGCTATCTCTGCCTGCAGGGATGAAATGAAGACACACTTGCTAAGAACTCGCCCCCGCGCATTCTGGCCATGCCACCTTTAACCCCTCCATTGTCCCCACTTCGACCCCCAGCCCTCTTGCGGTACAGAGGGAATACTTTTCTCCACAGCCCGAATGGGAAAGGGTTAACACAGTTTCTTGGGCGGCCCTAGCAGCTCCATAGCTAACGACTCTTCTGCAAGGGGGAAAAAGGTTCCTTTTCTTGGCAAAACAAACTCACATCCGCCTTGAATAGAGGCTATTCCTGTCCGCAGGAGGGGGCAGATCTCCTTTCCTTTCCTTTTATCCCTTAGAAGCTCCTTGATCAATTGATCTTGAGCAGCATATATCTAGTGTTGGAGGGATATAAGGACTGAAACAAATCTTGCCACTGACAATGTAGCCTTGGGGTCCCTATCACTTAGTAAAAAAGGCATTATGTCAGTCACAAAGGCATTGGATTTGTATATTAAAAGGGGGGAAATATAGTGCGATCGAAGTTCCTCGTAAAAGTGGCATTCCAAAAGGGCATGGGCTAATGAGTCAATAGAGCCAGAAGAGCAAGGGCAGATCCTGTCTGAGTATGGTATATTCAGAATTCTGCCCTGCATTACCATAGAAGGGTTAGCATTCAATCTAGCCAAGCAAAAAGCTCTACAGAGACGAGGGGTTGTTAAATAATATGTATAGGCAGGCAAACCACGTGGAGGGGGTATTCCGAAGAACTGGGATGAACAGACACAACGAGCATGGAAAGTAGTGCTGTTATAATCGAGCTCTTTAATGCGCTTTTTAATTTTGGCAAAAGCTTCAGTTTTCCCAAGATCTGATAACATATCCTGCGAGAGGCCCAACAACGCCAGTTTCTCATCTAAGATTTTTTGCCATGAGGATTTAAAAGGGTCATGCTTCAGAGAAGCTAGGAACCCCTCAGTGCTAAAGCACAGTTTAAGGTGGAGTTTAAAGGCGGCCAACCACGCCCTAGCTTCAAGTGACATTTGGCCAAACTCGGAACGAAGAGTAACGCCAGCAACACATCGAGGGGCATTTAGGAGTTTTCGTAAGAACTGAAGCAGTGGACGATCTATAGATTCATTGATGACTCTAATCCAGATAGCAACACCAAAGAGGATAATTGGGGTAATTTTCAGGTTAAAAACCTGAATAGCCCCTGGAATATATTTGCCACCTTTGATGTGAAAAAAATTGACAATAGCACCAACCCCAGGTTGGGGCAGATCACGAGTCTTAGATCCTTCTGAGCTAGAGATCTTCCAGGACCCACGAAGGGCCAGACCAAATGATTTTGCGGGCCTTAAACGGCCCCTGGGCCTGACATTCCCCACCCCTGGTCTAACTGCTGGTGTTGTAACACACTGCATGCGTCTTTTAAACATATGCTTTGGCTGTGACCAGTCACTTGGCTTTTCTGGAAAGATTATTCATATCAATTTTGTATTAGAATATTCATTGATTTTTGAGAATGCTTATGTACTTTTAAACTATCTGCCTGTCTTTTGAAGGCTAACTGGTGGTCAACAAATATGGACCCTCCATGTCCTTACTACAGTTAAAAGACTTGTATTACAACACTGGAGAGATAAATGCCCACCTCTGGTAAATAAATGGATTAAGGACCTTGAATATTTGAATGCATGACATATAGATAACAGACGACTCCAGAAACCAAAGCCAGACAAAACAGAATCTGATTCTGTGAGCACACTCCATTCTGTATCCCACATATTACTTTCCTTTCCTTTTAGGAAAGTAAGTACTACTGCATTGCATACATACATACATGAACCTTTATTGGCATAATAACCATATTGGCAGATGCATTTATACAGGCGCCTTAAAAAGAAAAAAAAATGTCTTCCATCATAAAATGACAAACTGGACTGCATTGCATATCAAAATGTTGTTCTGCTGGCCTGGGAGGAAAATGTTGTGATTGGCCCGCAGCTAAACAACTGCCATGTGCTCTTGCATCTGATAAAGTGGCCATTTAGTGTGAAGAGTGGCCACAGTGTGAGTGATGAAGCAACAGGATTTCTATAGAGAGCCTGCATGGTGCAGTGGTTAGGATTTTGTTGACTAGGATTCTGGGAGAGGTAGGTTCAAATACTCACTGTACCATGGAAGCTGGCTGAACGATCTTGGGTCTGTCGCTTTCTCTCAGCCTGACCTACCTCATGGGGTTGTTGTTGTGAAGATAAATTGGAGGCAGAGAGAACACTATTGCAAGCTTCTTTAGTTTCTCATTGGGGTGAAAGCAGGGTATAAATAAAAAGGAAACATTCTCCTGTAGTCCCAGCATAGTGGATATCACCCTTACCTGCTGTTTTTATGTCACCCTTCAAAGAGCTTAGGGTGGTGTGCATGGTTCTCTTCTATTTTTATCCTCACACCAACCCTGTGACGTAGATTAGTTCATGAGCTAGTGAATTCCCTACTCCCTGGTACTACTCTGACACTCTAGCTTACTACTCTAATCACTGTGGCTCCCTAGCTTGTTCTCTTTAAAGTAGCTTTGTGTGGAAACTTGGTGTAAGGGACAGCGGCATGCCCAAAGTCATCCTAGGTCATCCCAAACTAACATTGTTCCTTCACAAAATCATGAGCACAGGATGTATTCCATTTACATGGGTCACACTGAAATAGTTGGTCATCCAATTATTATAATAGAGAGCTTAATTGTCCATTGCTCTGTAAGGTACTTTAGGTATTACAAGACATTTAGGATTACAAGACAAAGCATAACTTACAAAAGCCTGTGGAGGTTTAGTCAGTCTGTCTGGGCAGAAGTCAGCTTTGCTTGTTCCCCTGACAGTTATCATTAGAATACAGGTTTATAACTACACACGGACAACCATGGTGTGTTTTGAATCCTATACTACGTAGTGGTCTCTCTGTCCACGGAACATGGCGTTTTCCTGTATTCCTCTCTGTTCCTGTGGCCTCTTCTAACCCCTGAACAGATCATTCCCTGGGTTGCAGGACCAGGGTGGAAGATTAGTCACGCAGGTGGGGCAGCTGGAGTGACAAAGAGTAAGGGGTGTGAAATCACTCTTCTTCCACAAGCATGGCTCTGCTGAGGAGATCCCCTTCTCCCTTCCTCACACCAGCCCACCATCTTACACTGCTGTTTCTGTGCATGGACCCCATGACCCTAGGAATGATCTCTCTGCAGTTCAGATGGAGCTGCGGATATGGAGAGAAATGCAGGAATGTGTACTTCTATATGTAGATGGTTGGATATATGCCATTGGCTAATATAGACTATTTTCGCTTCATTAAAGAAATTCTAGTCTTGTGAAGAGAGAGAATGCTCTGTCAGAGATATCTACTCCTTCCCCACTTCGAGATTATAGTTCCCAGAATTTTTCTGCAAAGAGGGACCTTAAAGTAGTTTTATCTAGTTTCACTAGTTCTTTGTCTTTTCCTTTGTCTCCCCACATCTTATTTTTTTCAGTGCTGCCTGTATTGTAACAATCTTTCAGAATAATTTTAAAGCATTTTAAAACAACTGTATGCATCAGTTGCATAGTGCACACTTGTACTTTAACGTTCCCTTCCTGTCTTGAAAAACCTGAAGTCACTTGCAGAAGATTTTACAAAGATACTGAGACTTCAAATAGATTTTGAATGTAGAAAAAACAGACCAGAAATTAAAACGAACACAGTATTTCATCTTTATAGAATACTATCTTCACAATGCTCATCATTCCATTTAAGTAGAGAAGGGAGACAAGTGTTAAATCACTATACCTGAAGGGAGAAAAGTAGACAGTGTCAATGGCATTCATAGGGAGAAAAGCACAAATAGAAGTCCGAAAACTCCACAGAGTAGGTCCTTACAGACACAGGCTGCATTCTGACCTCATGACTAACTAAACAGATTTGTCAGCATCATGCACAAACATGGGTTGTTTGCTGTGTTCATGCACTCCCCTTGCGTCTCCCACCTCCTTTCTCCTCTAGTGTACAGAGCTTGATTGATTGAACACTTTGCTGTTCGGTCAGGCTTCAGTTTGCTGTGATTTTGAATGCAGGTGCTGTAGCAAATAAGAGCTGCTTTCTTCCCACAAGCTGTGATTTTAAAAGTAGTGCTTAACAGACTTTTATAGTGCAATCTGAAACAGACACACTCTTCTAAATCAGTAGAAGTCCCGTTTGAGGATTGGGTTGGAAGGTCCGCAGCCATGAAAAAGTTATTTAAATCGGTTTTTAGTTTGTTCCATGGCAAAATAGAAGCAAAATCTACCGTGAAAAATTTCCCAATGTGTGTGTGTTAAGTACTGTTCAAGTCACTTCCACCTCATGGCAACCCTATGAATCAGTGTTCTCCAAAACATCTTATCATTAACAGACTTGCTCAAGTCTTGCAAAACTGAGGGCCTTGGCTTCCTTTTATAGAGTCAATCCATCTCATGTTGGGTCTTCCTTTCTGCTGCTGCCTTCGACTTTTCCTAGCACTATTGTCTTTTCCAGTGACTCTTGTCTTCTCATAATGTGACTAAAGTATGATAGCCTCAGTTTAATCATTTTAGCTTCTAGGTACAGTTCAGGCTTGATTTGATGTAGAACCCACTTATTTGTCTAAGACGGGTCCTCAAACTTTTTAAACGGGGCCAGTTCACTGTCCCACAAACACTGTTGGGGGCCGGACTATAGTTTGAAAAAAATATGAACAAATTCTCCGCGTGTGCGGGGGAGGAGGAGGCAGTGCGAGGGGGCTCTCCTGAAAAGCATCCTCCTCCCGAGCCCGGAACTTCCCCCTTTGCTCTGCGGCTGGGGCTCGGCCTTCCCTCGGCAGACGTGGCCCCGCCCCTGCCCCGGACTCCCTTGTGCTCTCCGCGCGCACGCACAGAGGCGACTTAATGGGGAATAAAGAGGCTGGAGTCCGCGGCAAGTGCCTGCGCCTTACAAATGTAGTGGTTAAGAGTGGCGGTTTGGAGCGGGGACTCTGATCTAGAGAACCAGGTTTGATTCCCCACTCCTCCACGTGAGAAGCGGAGGCTAATCTGGTGAACCTGGTTGGTTTCCCCACCCCTACACACGAAGCCATCTGGCTGACCTTGGGCAAGTTACAGCTCTGTTAGAGCTCTCTCAGCCCCACCTGCCTCACAGGGCGTCTGTTGTGGGAGGGTATGGGAAGGGGATTGTAAGGCAATTTGAGTCTCCCTTTAGTGGTAGAGAAAGTCGGCATGTAAAAACCAAGGCCATTTATGCACGGGAGGTTTTGCCTTGGATTTGCCTCTCTCCAGATGCACATTTTCCCCATCCGAATTCTCCAAACTCTGCCCGGGGGTGGGGGGAGCTTACATTTGAGTTCTGAGAATTCGGATGGGGAAAATGTGCATCTGGAGAGCGGCAAATCCAAGGCAAAACCTCCCGTGCATAAAGGCCACAAGTCTTTTTCTTCTTCTCCCTGGAGATATGCCCAGCCCCCCCAAGGGGCCCCTACAATTACCTCCAGGCCACAAGGATACCCCTGGGAGGAGAGAGAGCCCCGAGCCGTGAGAACGATGCCCAACTGCGGCCTAAACAGGAACGCCAGGGCCACGTTGGGCTGCATCATGGAGGGCCCAAAGGACCAGGCACAGCTGCATGGAGCTCGAGGAGGCCAGGCCCAGCCAGGGCACAAAGCTAGGCAATGGGAGAAGTCTCCCGGTGGGGCGTGCTGCGGAAGAGAAGGGGGCGACGGGGCCCAGGAAAGGGGTTTTGGGCCGGGGAGGAAGGGGGCGACTGGGCGGCGCGCGAGGCGGCAAGACTCCTTGTGCACCCAGGAAAGGGGGTTTTGGGACGGGGAGGGTGAGAGGGAGAGGGCAAAGGGGGCGACTGGGCGGTGCGCGAGGCAGCAAGACTCCTCATGCACCCAGGAAAGGGGGTTTTGGGATGGAGAGGGAGCAGGGAAGGGGGCGACTGGGGCGGGAGGGAGGCTTCCGGCTTGGCGCATGCGGCCAGGAAGCCCAGAAAAGCTCTGGGGAGGGGGGCATGGGGGACTGGCTTTCTCGGTCCCCGGGCTAGACAAAAGCCCTCTGGGGGCCGGATCTGGCCCGCAGGCCGTAGTTTGAGGACTCCTGGTCTAAGAGCTTAGAAGGGTGTAACTCTGTTTAGTTTTGAAATCCTAGTTTGAGATGGAGGGGGGACTCTAGTTTGTAAGAGTGATATTCAGATATCATGTTGGACCCGGAGCTTGACCGAACTGAGAAGTGTTAATTAAAGATTGTGCATGACATGAGGGAGAATGAGGGGAGTACGTGGATACAGTGAACAAGTTGTGTTCATTCTTTATACTGACAAACCACTGTTTAGAGCAGGGGTGTCGAACTCATTTGTGACGAGGGCCACATATGACATAAATGTCACTTGGTTGGGCCATGCCTCGCCAGTCCAGATCGGGAGCTGGTGAGGGGGTTTGCCACAGATGGTGAGCCCGCAGTGGGCTTGCCAGCCAAGACTGGGACGGGGGGTTGGCATCCTCAGCTGGCGATCGGAGAAAGTCCCAGTGTTGGCATGGATGACACTAGGTCCGAAGCCACAGATGAGGAAGAAGTGGCCTCCGCATGGACGTTGAAATCTCCCAGTACCATCAACCTGGGATACCTCAAGGCCCCACTCAGAGAACGGCTCTATCAGGCTCAGGAGGGTATCTGCTGGTGCGCTAGGCAGTTGGTACACCAGCAGGATAGCCAAAACTCTCTTCAGAATTCCACACCAGGCCAACACTATCAAAGCCGGAAATCTCCGGGGATGGGGACTGTCCTGAAGGAAAAAGACTCTCAAATGAGCAATGCCACCCCCGACCTTTTGTCCGGGACTGATAAAGGACTAAAACCCTGGGGGCGGGGTTCTTTCGGGGCAACAGTTTCACCCTCCCTCACCCAGGTTTCGGTCCCGCATACCAGATCCACAACTTGCACTGAAATATAATTTTGCAATGTAGTGGTCTTATTATTTATGGACCTGGCATTGCACAATGACGGAGAAGGGTTATTAGCCTTCACTCCACCACCATTGTATCTCAGGATGGGATGGACGTTGGAAGGAGACCGAGCATAACCATATCTCAGTCTCCTTCCCTTATAACGTCTCCTCCCACTGCCATATCTCCTATTCTCCAAGCCAATTGGCTTGAAGTCAAAAGTTTCAAACCTCATTGGTAGATCAGTAAGAGAACAAGGAGGGGGAAATTGAGAATGTTGATCACTTCTTTGATGAAGTTTATGGCCCCAAACGGAATAACCAGCTTTGGTTATATGGTCACCATTAGTTTGGATTGAATTCTGGGGGAAATCATAGTGAAGGAAATAAATATATCAAAACTGGAGATTGATGAGTTAATGTGTCATTCCTATCTGATGGACAGATCCTGTTAGTGTGTGTGGAATGCTGAATATAATTAATTGAGACACTGCTATTACCTGTGAAGGGGGGAAGAGGGAGTGAGATCACGCGCATTTGTCTTTTCAGAAGCATGGATGTAATAGCATTACATCCTGTCTTTGAGGTGGTGTGATTTGCTGTGCAGTGTTTCCCTTCTGCCCCCAGATTAGAGAAATACATTCCAACCTGCTATTCCAAACTTCGGTGGAAGACAAATTAAGAAATTTTTAAAAAAGAATGCATAGTTCTTCTGGGGTAATCAATGAAGGGATCACATTTATGTACTTAAGCACTGATCTGAGAGCCTGCTTATGGGGTAATATAGTGGGAAACAGTTCTGTTGTCTTGGAGCAATCTATTGAGGCTATTTCCCATAAACTACGGGCCCTGTACTGTAGAAGTTCCATGAGCAGGGCTCCACAGTTATGCTCAACAGCCTGCCATTGTTAAGTGCATTTTTAAAACCGGGGTGAAGCTCATCACCCCCATTTTGCCAGAGCCTGAAGAAACGTAGGCACTCTTCTTGTTGTTTTGCTGAACATAAGAAGAACAGAGAAAGCAGCCTGAGGAAAGTACAACCTATAGCTAGGCCTTGAGGCTCATTGCAGCTTTGGGGAGCAGGATGGAAGCTGGTCCCTGCAGTTGTGCTCCTCCAATTGGTTTCACATACAAGACTTCTCTCCCACCTAGGAGGGTCTAATTCTGTGTATATAATAGCATTCTGGTTTAGGACCGTAATAAATATTTACTTACCTAGGAGGATCAGGATCAGTGGTGAGTACAATTTTGCTGCCAAGGCTAGCTAACTTTTCTGGAGCCTTGCCCGTAAACGTTCAAAGTAATTTAGGTACATTAATAGTACTTACAGGTATGTGTTCCAGCTGAAGAATCCAGGAGTGTGCTGGAAATAAGAGGTGTGTTAGATGAGAGCTGCAAGTTCGCACATACCTTCTTTTGTCGGAGGAAATGTGAAATTGTTATTATTATCTCACTGTCTTTATTGTATGGATTGAATTTTGTTGAACCTTGATCCACCTTACCCTTAGTCCGTGCATTGAACCTTGATCCACCTTACCCTTAGTCCATGTGTTCAACTTCTGTTTTCAGAATGTTCTTTTTATCGTTTTATCTTACCTTGTGCAACAATCCTCCACACGCACCTTTGTGTGTGGATTTATGATAACATCTTTACCTAGTCATTTCATGTATCTGGTGACACAGTATTTTGCCTACCAATAAACGTGTTAGTTTTTAAGATGACTTGTGACTTTTTAATGATACTGTTTTGGGTTGGCTTGAAGATAATGCTCAACTTCGGAGCACAGGGAAATTACCCTCCGATGAAAAAGTGCATACTCTTTGATTTCCAGGGCATCTTCTGCGCAAGTCAGAAGAATGAAATCCCATCCATTACACATGCTCATGACACTGACAGAAAGCTGCTGTTTGCTTAACAAACAGTGGCCAGCTGTGTCTATACAGATGTGTATGTGTAATGGAAATTTACTAACTGTACCCATTAGGCACTGAATGTACCCATTAGGCTTATCTGAAATTATTCCCCCTTATGGTACATCTCTGTTCCACGAGATCCAAGAAATCAAAGGTAAATTTAACTACTGTTAGGCGTGCTGAAAGATCAGCATGGAAATACATTAACTGAACAGGACAAAATAAAGAAAAGGTGGGAACAGTACACTGAAGAACTATACAGAAGAGATGAAAGGATAAAAGATTCTTTCCAAGAAGAATCTTTTGAAGAAGAACCTATAGTTTTAGAAAGTGAAGTGAAAGCTGCATTGAGAGCAATCGGGAGATACAAATCACCAGGAGCAGATGGGATATCAATAGAGCTATTCCAAGCCACAGAAACGGAGTCCATCAAAATTTTGACAAGAATATGCCAACAGATATGGAAAACAAAACAATGGCCCACAGATTGGAAACGATCAATTTACATTCCAATTCCCAAGAAAGGAGACATCAAAGACTGCAGCAACTATCCGACCATCGCATTAATTTCTCATGCAAGTAAAGTGATGCTCAACATCTTACAGCAAAGGCTGTTACCATATATGGAACAAGAAATGCCTGATGTTCAAGCTGGTTTCAGAAAAGGAAGAGGCACTAGAGATCATATTGCAAACATACGCTGGTTACTGGAGCATACGAGAGAATTTCAGAAGAAAATCAGCTTGTGTTTCATAGATTACAGCAAAGCTTTTGACTGTGTGGATCATGAAAAGCTATGGCTGGTTTTAAAGGAAATGGGTGTGCCACTACATCTGATCGTTTTGATGCGCAACCTGTATTCTGGACAAGAGGCCACAGTTAGAACAGAATATGGAGAAACGGAATGGTTTCCAGTTGGCAAACGTGTTAGACAAGGATGTATTTTATCTCCCTATCTCTTCAATCTATATGCAGAACATATAATTAGGAAAGCTGGATTAGATTTAGATGAAGGTGGAGTGAAAATTGGAGGGAGGAACATTAGTAATTTGAGATATGCTGATGACACTTCATTGTTGGCAGAAAATAGTGAAGATTTGAAACTACTACTGTTGAAAGTTAAAAGAGAAAGTGCCAAAGCAGGACTACAGCTGAACATCAAGAAAACAAAAGTAATGACTACAGGAGAATTGCACAACTTTAAGGTTGACAATGAGGAAATTGAAATTGTTCAAGACTTTCTATTCCTTGACTCCACCATCAACCAAAAGGGAGACTGCAGCCAAGAAATCAGAAGGAGATTGAGACTGGGAAGGGCAGCCATGAAGGAGGCAGAAAATATTTTGAAGTGTAAGGATGTGTCACTGGCCACCAAGACTAGATTAATTCATGCCATCATATTCCCTATTACTATGTATGGGTGTGAAAGCTGGACAGTGAAGAATGCTGATAGGAAGAAAATAGATTCCTTTGAAATGTGGTGTTGGAGGAGAGTGTTACGGATTCCGTGGACTGCCAAAAAACCCAAATCAGTCGGTTATAGATCAAATCAAGCCTGAACTGACCATAGAAGCTAAAATGACTAAACTGAGGCTGTTGTATTTTGATCACGTCATGAGACGACAAGAGTCACTGGAAAAGACAGTCATGCTAGGAAAAGTTGAGGGCAGCAGGAAAAGAGGAAGACCCAACAAGAGGTGGATTGACTCAATAAAGGAAGCCACAGCCTTCAATTTGCAAGATCTGAGCAAGGCTGTCAAAGATAGGACATTTTGGAGGACTTTCATTCATAGGGTCGCCATGAGTCGGAAGCGACTTGACGGCACTTAACACACATGGTACATGAGGCCCTGACCTGGATGGCCCAGGCTAGCCTGATCTCGTCAGATCTCAAAAGCTAAGCAAGGTCAGCCCTGGTTAGTATTTGGATGGGAGACCACCAAGGAATACCAGGGTTGCTGTGCAGAGGAAGGCACTGGCAAACCACCTCTCGTGCCATGAAAACCCCCAAAAAGGGGTCGCCATAAGTCGGCTGCGACTTCACGGCACTTTACACACACACGGTACATGTGACTGGGCTTGAGCTTAGCTTTTAATTGACTTACGATACACATTCCATGTATGCATTTTGAGGGATACCGTAAAGCAGGAGTGTACGTTTTTAAAGTATACAGTTTAAACTGTGATGATGTGTGGTTTTTACCAACACGAGTTTCCTGAGAAGAGCCCTCCTTGACGACAAGGTAATTACGTTCAGTGGCAAGCACCATTCCATACAGTGGAGCTTACATTTTAGTAAACGTCCCTAGGAGCGGGCGCGTTTCTTCTCTTGGGTTGGCAATAAAGCAGGAAAGAGGCTGGGCGTAAAGCAGCCGATCCCTTCTCCATTTTTTTGCGGAGGCTTTCCCTTTCACTAGCGTTCACGGGCAGCTCCGCTGTTTCTTGCAGGGGCTTCCCTTTGTCTCCGCCAAGCACGCGGGGGGGGGGGGCGGAGCCCAGGCGGCACCTCCGCTCCGCGCTGGGGGCGCGTCTTTCAGCTTCGGGCGTCGCCACTTGTTCCCTGCGCTGGCCTGAGGAGGCGGGGCTTTGCTGTAGACTCCGCCTTCCCGGGGGAGCCCTGCCCGCCGGCCCGCCCGCCGGCCTCTTTTAGTCGCCGAAGGGAGCCCGGGCTGAAGCCGGCTGGCGGGCAGGCAGGCAGGCGGCGCGGCGCCCTCTGCGTCTGGCCAGGAGCCGCTTCGGCTGTCGCAGCGGAGGGGACTGCGGTGCGGCTCGAGCCCCGGTGCGGGCATGGCGGCGGCGTCGCCGGCGCGAGAGCTCACGCAGAACCCCCTGCAGAAGATCTGGGTGCCTTACAACAACGGGCTCCCGGCGAAGCACAGCGCGCAACGCGGGGGTGAGCGAAGGGGAGGAGGGGGTCAGGGCAAGCACAGGGCCAGTAGGTGGGGTTGGGCAACGAGACAGCGGCGGAGTTGCACCACCTGGGGGGAGGTGTTTGACGAGGGAGAAACTAGACCCAGCGTCCGAGGCGAAGGGCGGGGTGGGGAAGGAGGCAAAAGAGTTTTTCAGGGCAGCCAGAGACACTGCAAGATCTGAACAGTTTTTGAGCAAGAGCGATCGCAGGAACCGGCGTCTTCCAAGGGGAGGCGGGGTAATGGGATGGCCGTAAGGATGGGGGGTGGGGGAGAGAGTCGCTTTCTTTGGTGTCAGAATTCTTCTAAGACGCCGATCCGGCAGGATCCTGACATGGAGCAGGTCGAGGGGAGTTGGAGGGATGACCTCTGGGTGCCCGTTATTGTCGGCACAGTATTGCGAGCATTTACACTTGCAACTGGATTTTTTTTTTTTAATGGAATAAAATGCATTTTAGAAATGGTGTTAACTGGCACGTTGGTAGTGGAAGCTCTGTGCTACCTTTGATTGCTATACCGAGCTCAGTACCAAACGATTGCGAATACGGGAAGTGGCTTGAGAAAGAGCTCTCACCTTTATACCCCTTGCGGTAGGATTTCAGTGTTGCCTGGTGGTCAGTGATATTAGGTGTGTGAATAGGTGGGGGCCAATATAAGGTGCATCTCTCTCTCTCTCAGTGTGTACCTATAAAAATGCTGTTTGAATGGGTAGCATCACATTTCCATCCACTTAAGAACGTGTACTGCACAATTGCTTTCCCGCAGCAGCTCTCTTTGAAACTTCTGACCCTCGTTCTCTTCTGTGTTATCTTGACTTAGTAAATCAGCCTTGAAAAAATGACAGCATGTGGTCTAATATGTTACGCTGTAAAGTCATCAGTACCACAACACCAGTGGCATTCTTTCGCAAGTCACTTCTTTATCTGGAATTGTAAGGAAGATTGCTGTTGTTACTCTTTGCCTTGGTCTGTATGGCAGCAATTCCTGAAAAACAGAGTGAATATACCAAATTTTGTCCCACTTTGAAAATGAAAGGCCCTTAGCCACCTACTGTATTTCAATAATCCAAGGATGAGTCCTAACCCATCATTTGGGAATTGGTACCTTGTGACTGTTTCTGATACTTCAGTACAGTTTATTTTATGCACCATTTTATTAATTGTTAGCTCATCGTAAATACTTGGTTTACATAGGCAAAGCTATACTATAAATACTTTTTACATGACTAATTTTTCCTCATAATAAAGGGAAAGGTTTTTTTTAAAAAAAAAACCTGTGTGGGCCCTTAAAATAAATGAGATCAGTTTTCTACTTTCCAGGGCAAATAAATAGCTGCATAGAAAGTATGGATGATATGCATAAATGAACGTGCCCTTTTAAACAGCTGCATAAACATGTCTGAAGAGCCTGATTGTGGAAGGTTCATTAGAAGAATGTATGCAGGGATTTAGAGAGGAACTCAGCTAAAGGGAGGAAATTGGGAGAATTGGGGTGGGGGTATTTTATGGAATGGTAATTTCCAAATTGTTCCCCTGATACAATTATTTGCCCCTCTGAGCATGTGTACTACAAAGCATATATTTTTTGTTTAACTTTTACTAACATTTGTCCACAGTATTCCATACTGTGCATATGATGATAATACACTGTTGAAGAGTTCAGTGTATTTGAAGTTGTTAAATATGAATCAGTATCCAAATCTGATACCCTTCCATATTTTGACTGTATTAAACATTGCTTCTGAGTTCAAATAATAACCATTCTTTTGTTTAGCTGCAACATCTATGGTTTATATGTTTAGGAAAAGCTAAGCATCCCCGCACCCATTTCTCAGAGTGCAAGATCTAAGATAAGTGTACTTTGGTAGTATTATGGTGCAGTAAAGCAAGATGTGTACATTTGATAAATATGCAAAGTAGTACAATTGTATATGCTAACAAAGTTATGAATTCTGATCCCCCCCCCCCCCCGGAAACATGACTTTAAAATATCTGGGAAAGTTACATCTTTATTATAATGTGGATTGGATTTTAAGACAGGTGACATCAGTGGACTCAGGTATGTTTACAATCCCTTTGAGAGAAATGTGAAAAACAATATTCAGGGTTTATCCACTACTTCAGATCAATTTCCAGTGTATTGTGAGATAGTAAAATTTACCCTTCCCCAAACTTCCGGCTTTGACCTTTAACAGCATGAGCAGAGTGTATAAGAAGGCAATTTTCTCACCTCTATGATCCTACTGTGGGCTTCTTTGTTTCCCAAAATTATGTTACTGTGGGTCTGGGGACCTGAAAGAAAGTGTGGGGAATGAATTAGGATTCTGCAGCAGGAGGCCAGAATCAGCAAAAATCTCCTTCCTTCTTCCTGACAGAATAGCAAGTTAGGATCCAAGCCTTGGTGTTTGTGGTGGAAGAGGTCAGTGTCTTTCAGAGCAGCCTGTGTGAAACATCTGTCATTGGTAATCACTAACATTTTTTTATATTTGTGGGATTACTTTTCTAACCGCATATGTTTCTGTGGAGAGGTGCATGTTCTTTGGTGAAGATTTATGCCAATCTTGGATCAGTTTTTCTTTGCAGAAACTAAGAGGATATACTTTTTAAAATTCCTATGTATTATATTGGCTGGGACAACAAAGCGTCTCAGTACCAAAATCAGTAATTTTTTTGAGCTTTTATATTATACCTTAGGTGCTTTTCTGTTGACAAAAGAAAATAAGTGGTACATAGCTGTACTTTGGGGGTAGTGTATACTAGTGTGCAGGTAAGTGTCTAAAAGGACAAAGCTGCTGTATGCATTTTGTTAAAAAAGTGCAGCAGGGATGATTTTTTAATGCCAGGGTTTATTCTATGTTGGATTGTGGCCAGTATGTGATTAATCGATTCAGATCTTTAAAGCAACTTAAAAAAAATTAAACATTTGAAACTATGCATGGTATCTTTTCTTCTTTTTCTTTAACCCTCCCCATGTGAGTAGGTAAAACACTTCCAGATAACAATATAATTTAAAATAACTTCCACTTCAGCTTCCAAATTGCAATACATTAGATGCCTCCATTTTTACTTACTACCGGTATAACTTTGTAAACAGCTGTCAGTATTTTCACAATTCTTACTTGACCTGAAGGAAAGTGTCTATGGCACATGGTAAACATTTTAGTGATGTTCTAATATAAAAAGAAAATTGAGGGGGCAGCTTAGGCTTCAATGATCTTTCCTAATGCCAATAAAATTTAGTGTTCTTATCTGAAATGGAGAACTGATCAGCACTTCTATGAGATGCAAAAGTTTCATATTCACTGCTGTAATCTGTTCTTAAAATAATTTGTACCTGGCTGCAACTTAACTTGAGTATAATTGGCTCAAAACCAAAGCTGCTTTTCAAGTTAATCTGTTAGATTTCCCCCCAGATCTGTGTCAGTTCATTACAGCAATCTGTACAGAATTCTGATCGCTGCTTAGTGGTGTTTTGATGGCTTTCCCCCTTTAAGATCAACATGCTGATGACAACCCCTCCTGTTAATTATTTAGCATTTTTAAGTGTGCTTTTGAGATAAGATATGGGCATGCCCTTGAAAAGTTTTCTTAAAACTACTGTGTAGCAGACACAAGTAGGGTTGCCAATTACCAGGAAAAAAAGGGCTGTCCCTTTTAATAGAAGCTTCATGCCATGAAATCTTCAACTGCCCATTTCCACAAACAAAGCTGATTTTAAAGGGACAGGACATTTTACCCCAGGCCTGTTGATGTTACTACCCATAAAGTGCTTGAAAGTACCCAAGTGCAAGATATTGATTTAAAAGGTTTGTTCTATTAGTGCATTTCCAGTGCAAAGGTTTGGCCAAAACCAGGGGTATAAATATAGTCTCTCCCTGGCAACTACAGAGGCCTGCTTCAAAACTGAAGCAGTTCTGTGAATGTCCACTTCCAGGGTTGGGGTCCCTCCCCCGATGTGTTTCTTCCTTAACTGGTCTGTGCTTGCAATGTACTGATAGCATATATGGGGAAGTTTCTCTTTTAGAACAATGTCCTGTACTCCTAAAAAAAACCTTTCCTGGGAGTAAGCACTATTGAATAAAATAGAACTTACTTCTGAGTAGACCTGCTTAGGCTTGCTTCCTGTGTCTATTATAACCTTTAGCAAAAACTCTTTAACAAAAAGAACTTCTAGCCTTCTCTCTATTTCTGCCTACATTTTCGGTATGGGTATATTAACAACAACCCGCTTTACAGTTTTAGGGTAGGAATGACTGAGGTAATGTATGCTATTTCTCCCTCGTAGAATCTCTTCCTGGAAGAACACAAAACAATTTCACTTCTCTAGCCTCCAAGAGGTTGACTTCTGCTGTCAGCAAGAATGAGAAAAGTTCAAAGGCAGAGGAATGTACTTTCGCCTTGATGGCTTCAGTTAATAAGAAGCGAATGACCTTGCAGATTATGAAGTTATGAAGCACTAGCATTTTATTGTCATTGGTACTTTTTCCCCTCTCCCCTCTTGCCCCACAGAACCTAGTGGACTCTGAAATGTTGCTGTAAATACTGTTGTTATGCACAGGCTTTCAGTTCCAAATGTATTAATCTGGGGGGGGGGGTTATTGCAGTTTAGCAACTCTACACTGATTAGTATTTTGATGTCACAAGTAGGGACCCACAAGCAGCTATCCCATTCCCCCCCTCTCCCCGCCTCTCTCAGTCTCTCACCTTTCTCCCTCCTGCCACCCCTTTTCTTACTCTCCTCCATGCTTGTCACTTTATTTCTGCCCCCCACTCCATCACTCTCTCTTTCACCCTTGGGAGGTGAGAATTGGGGAGGGAAGCAACCTCAGCACGGTGTAATGTCATAGACACCCCCCCCCCAGCACCCATTTCCTCCAGGGGAACTGATCTTTGGCATCTGGAGATCAGTAATTCTGGGTGATATCTAGCCCTCACCTGGAGGTTGGCAGCACTAGTTCCCCTGGAGGAACTGGCTGCTTTAAAGGGTGGAGTCTATGGCAGTATACCCCGCTAAGGTCCCTCCCCATCTCAAATCTTCCCATCCCCAGACTTCACCCCTCAAATCTCCAGGAATTTCCCAGCCTGGAGTTGGCAACCATATCACCTTCCCACCCAACTGCCAACCTGGCAAGCATTGTATACAGAGTTCTAAACTTGATCTGCACTGAATAGTAATAACCGCTTCCTGTATCTATGATTCAGTTTGTTAGAGTTAAAACTTAGTGGCTTCTCCCCATTGTATATTGTGCATTATTTTACAATTTTATTTCTTCTCAGATAATCTAATGAGTAAAAACCTATAAAATACAGTTGGCTATATGAACAGCTGGCTATCACTGATATCATCTTAACATCTACCACTTGGTTAATAGAGGTGTTTGTCAAAGAGCATGTTTAGAACAATTTTTGAGCCCCTTGTGAAGAAGGCAATAGAAACGAGGAAGCTGTTCTTGCCTTAGAGGCAGTTGATTGATTGCTAAAGGGAGTCCTGGAAGTGGCTAGTGAAAGTGTCCCATTCAGCTCTCAGTCAGTGAGAGGTTGAATTCAGCACCAGAGATCAGCATGGGCAGAGCTCTGAGAAGCTAGTGGCAGCTGTGTGCAATGTGAGGATTAGTTTTCAGGAGTGAAACATGAAGGAACAGAAATATAAGTTGTCTGATTAATACAGAATCAGGAACTGGGTCATGAGGACGTTAACTGAGTGAATAGAGTGCATCTGGGTTTGGACATGGGGAGTTAGCTCTGAGGAAAAAGAGTTCTCAAAAACCAGGGAGAGGGAAGTCATCTCAGGTGTATGGAGAGATCCCTAAGTAAGGTTGAGGAGAATTAGTCTCTAGAGTCCTGATTAATCCCAGTCCAGTTTAGGTGTTAAACTGGTGAAGAGTGTTTGTGTAGTTCCTTACTTCAGAAACTGAAACTGGAGTGTGTTTTAAAGTCAACTCAAGTGAAATCTAAATAAGAAACTAACAAACAAAAACAAGTATATCAATTAAAACAAAGATCTAGCATCCTGAAGTGAATTTAGCCATACCGTCTAAAAGAACCAAACCTCTCCTGTGAAATATATATTATTGTGAAGTGCCTACTCTGTTTGTTTTTGGAATAACCTAATACCTTTCTGAAATCTAAGTTTACCTGCCTAAGCCCTCATCCTGCTTTTCTGTTATAAATAAGTTCCTGATGAACCTTTACCACAAGCCTCAGTGTGCCATCAAATTTCTGACAGACCTAATTTCCCTTCGATCCATCACACTCCTCTTCATTTGTACAAGGTATTTACTCTCTAGCACTCTAGTATTTACTTCTTTTACAGCCCATTCCTGAGAATGAGGCCAAAAGACTATAGGAGGCGGCGTGACCTGGCCACCAGCGTAAATGCGTGTAATCACGTGAATACACGCATTCACACTGGTGGTGAGGCCACTCCCGGCGGCAGCCGATCACCGCTGGACTGTGCCTCCCCCCTCCGCCAGCGTTGCCTCTCCGTGGCGCCTCTCCGTGGCGCCGGCAACCGCGTGGAGAGGCCACGCTGGAGCACGGGGGGGCGGGCCGGGGCCACTTGCACCGGTGGCCGGAACAGCGTTGCCTGGCCTGCTATTTTCAATGGGGCGAAAAGCCCCAGGTAAACGGCTTTTTTTTGGGTTTAATGGCGTCGGGGAAACGGCTTAGGAAGAGGCGCCGCTGCGGCTCTTCCCTGCCGTCCCCGTACGCCTCAGCTCAGGAATGGGCTGTTAGTGCAACAGATAAGGTCAATTTCAGACTTTGGTTTCAAGCCTTCATAATTGTGATATGACACATTTTGGATTATAAACATGTAAGGGATTGCTGGCCTTTACATACACTTTTCTGAAAAAATCATGTGGAAAAGTATCCATGGGGCAAAAATGTACCTCTTTGGGGTTTTTTGTATAATCTGAACTAAGTGGACTTTAATTTTTTCTGTCAATTTTATCTGAATTGCTTTCAAGAGTGATAAATGATGTACAAGATAATCTAAAATATAATTAACAGCTTACTCTGTATTTTTTATTTGAAGAGTCCAACAATATGGGAATATAATTTGCATGTGAATCACACTGATATCAGTGTTCTGGAGAAAGATGCTGTACCCTTCATTTTAGGATGTGTCTTAGATCTTTGCTGGATTGGAGTGATACATCCCAGGAACAAAACAGTCAGTGACAATAACTTGGCATGCCAAAAAAAGGAGCTCGGTTTTGTGCTCTTAGTGGTCAGTTGTAGGCTAAGAGAGCGAACATGGCTCTGGGGTAAGATTTGACTCCAGTGTTCAGTGTTGATGCCTTCATTTCCACTAAGTCATCTTTCTAAATATAAATGCAGTCATTTTGGACTATGTTTGATATATTCAGGACCTAGAAATCTTATGTCCAGGTCCTTTTTCATGATTTCTAGTTTGTCTCTTGAGTTTGTTTACCTTGCATCTTTTTACCATGAACTTCAGATACAACAGGATGTCCAATAAATAATAAAAACAATTGGATTTTGGGGGGTGAAAAATTACATTTGGACACAGTTTGGCAAATAAAGGAACAAGAATTTCTAATCCTCAAACCTTTTTATTAGCTTGCCCGTCCACACGTACCTGTGCTAGTCAACTCTGACTTTAAAAAGGGAAGAAACCCCAAATGTAATGCAGATTTTCTGTATGATCACCTGGAGACAATTCTTATCTTGCTACATATGATTAAGTCATTTGAAATACAGTTCAGAAATTAAGTAAATGCATATGTATATGATAATCTCACATGGGTGTTCTCTAATTCTGTTTTACTTTGACTTGCACTATTTGATGCTTTTGGTCTAGGTGTCCTCTGGATAGTATGCATAAAAGCATAGCACATGTGAAAATGATGTGCAAGTATTTGTTCCCCTTGTAGATCCCTGGTCACAGTTTAGTAATTCTGGTTTATGCAGGTGCTTCTTTAGCAGAGGTTTTTTACCAGGGATCATATTGTATAATTGGGGGAAATGAGCGTATGTCTTCCCTATTTTACTTTGCCCTTTCACTTATCTTCTGCCTAGTTGTATGTGCCCATAAAAATTCTCAGTGGATTTCTGGTTGCTCAAAATCCCACTCTTGCATGAATACAGTGCATGTTTTGGGTTTGGCACATTATAGGAGACAGTGGATGTAGCAGGAGCCTTTTCGAATTCAGTCGATGGTTGAGTTGTAAGGATAAGTGTACTTCACGCAACCATCAATTGAATTTAGAAGGGCTTTTGGCACATCACCTGTCTTCTAGAATGTGCCAAATCCAAAACATTGTGTATACATTTCTGATACATATAGACCATGATCCAATGGATATGTATGAGAATCTCACATGGAATTTCTCTGACTTCGATACAGCGGCTACATGTAGAACTAACTTTTAAAAATGAACATCACTTTAAGTCTGCCCCTGCAGTATTTACTGCAAAGTCGATCTGCATATGGAATGTGTATAGCTTGGATGGTGGCCATATTTGAGATTTGTTCTGTTTCAAGAAAGAGTAGATGGATACAAGTACTGTATTTGGAACTTTGCAGTGTAATGTTGAATAACTGAAGTAGCATTTTATTCACGGACAAGATTTGTTGGGTTAAAAACAGCTTACAATTTTTGACTTGAAGCCTGTGGTAAATGTCCACTAACAGATGGCATTTATGTCATGTAATGGGACTTCCTTGCCTCCCCCCTCCTGCTGCCCCCAAATGGTCTTCCTGGGTGGGAGTTGGAGATCTGCAGTGGGAGAGGGGATTGGTAAAAATTACCCCCCTTTCTATTAGTGGGAATCTTCTGTGAGATTGCACCCATTATCTGCAAATTAGGTTGTTAGTTGTTGATGAAAGTTAACATAAGTAACAGACCAAAACGTTTTATCCCTTGCCTTTCAGTTAAATGGATGAATGTAACAGGCAAAGGTTGATAGACTTTATAGAGTTCAAGGAAGGGATTGAAGTTCAGTTTTCAGAAGTTGACTCATGTTAGTGCTTTTGCATGCTTAAATCCTTTTCTAAATGGAAGAGATACATAAGACCGCTTAGAATGTAAAAATTGCCTTGTTGGATCAGACCAAAGGTCCATCTAGACAGGTATTTTGTCTCCAGCAGTGAATGGCCTGATACTTGTACAAGTATAACTCAGCCAGCCTCTTGTTCTTAGAGAGTAATGGCAGAGAACTCTTTTAAAAAATGATGATGTCTATTGCTGTTCAACTCTGATGGGTCTGTATTAACCTGAGTAATTGACCATTGGATTTCAATTTGTTTTGTGACAGGTATGGATTTTAAATGTTATTTTCTTTTGCCTGCACTGTGCCTTTTTCTGCTCCAGGGTTGGTTCTGCGCTGTGTGCATTCCTCTGTCACCAAGTGCTTCCACTTCGGGCAAGTGTCTTTCAATGAGCCCAAAAGTGCCCAGCATGAGAGGAATGTGCGCTGTAGCCAAGGACTGTCCCTGCAATGGACATGATACAGCACAAGCGGAAGCAAAGGTTTGGATCCAAACAACGATTTCCCCCCCAGCTAACTACACCACTTAACCAGGCTGGGAATTGGTACTTCTGCCATCAGAACAGGCCAGTGGGTGTCCTGTGGAAGAGTTCCTTCATGCTTAAGCATGTTTCAGTTGTCTTCGTTATTAGAGAAACAGGTGGAAATATGAGAGTGGGGAGAATCTTCAGCTACAGGTGGGAAGTGCCCCCTCCACCCTCACAATAAAGTCTGCCTGTTTGATGTAGATGCTTATCGTTTCCAGAAACCTACATTCATTGTTTTAGGAAAATGATCACCACAAACTACGTGGATAATTATTCTGTTTCAAAACTGTTTAATTAAATTGGGCCTTCCACTTAATTAGAGACCTACAGAGCCAAACAAAGCCTCTAGCGTCGCATGTGGCCTGCCAAGTGCTTAAGAAACTCATGGTTGTTTTTTTTGTTTTTGTTTTGTTATTTGGCTGATGAGCTGTGTTTGGCTCGAGTCACATCACAAGTTGTGCAGGCCTCAGTCATGTGAAGAAAGAACAGGGCTCCATGTGATTAGTGTAGAATATATTACGTTTCCATAATGCACCATACCGTTGCACTCTCCCCTGCCTAATCCTGAGATTGTGAATGATACTTGAATTTATTTGCTTTTCCCTCTATCCATCTTGTGGTTCTTGTGACAAATGGAAGTGATTGTAGAGAGCAGATGATGGTTTGAATGTAACATCTCTCCTGAGTGTTAGTGATTAAAGCCCAAGAAGTAACAAGCTTTTGTTGATGATATGCTAATCACTATGGGGAGGGGGGCAGGTAGGCAATGCACAAGCCTGAGATCTCCTTGAGATTTCTCCCAGGAGACAGTTTTGGCGAGACAGTAATGTCCAGACTGAGAGATGGCAGTACCTGTACTGTTCACACTTTGCCTAGTTTTGTTGCAACGACTGTTATTTAAGGGTCTGGTTTTGTAATATTTTTTGGCTTTCTTTTAAGATAGATTGCACACTAAAATGGGCTAAATATACTTTCTGTTACATGATTGAAATATGCAGCTTTAAAAATCTGGCTGAGTTTAAAACAAAATTCTGATCATGGGGGAACAGTGTGATATTAGCAGTTACTGGTATATTATTCCTCAGAGTTTATGAGAAAGTTAAAAGCATTTAGCAATGTTGTATGCTTTTTCTCTTTTCTCTTAAAATTTAACAGTTTGAATTCCAATAGTGCCTGTATGACTATTAACCAGACCCTAAGTGTCATTCTGTCTTGATTGAATGTATATATGTGCCATGCCACTTCAGATTAATTGTTGCTTGTATTTAACTTCTCAATTACTGGAATTTGAGGCAAATCTTTCAGATTTGTTACCCATAGTGACATAAAGTAGACTGTTTTTTATTTCATTTTTCCCTTGACAGTTACCAGGAAAGTTCACCAAGGGTAAACATAAGGTTAGCATGTAGTTGGATTGGATCTAGCAGTAAATTTCCATTCAGTGGTGTGGTACAATACCTACTACCTTCGTTCAATGCAGACCCCCAATTCTCTCCTCATGCCATTCCTTAGTATCCTCCTTCCCCTGGAACAGTGTGTCTGACTGCAGCAGAAGGGGAAAGGTAAGAAATTACTACAGGATCCAACCAAATAATGCTTAGTGTTTTCTTGATACATGCTTCTGTTATCATATACAAAAATGATAAAAAGAGAGTGTTGTGCAATATTGTTTCTGAAATACACATTGAGGTGTGGATGCAGCATTGCATAAAAATTATTTTGTAATTGTGCATTATATTATGATTGCATGCTTCCTTGATAATGAGTTTGTTAACCTGATTAGAGATTACCACATTTAGGTGATTGATTCTGGGTTATGCTGAATCAACAACTCTTGTTTCTGATTACCCTTATCATTCGTGTGTGATTTTTTTGGAACACAGTGTGCCTGCTTTGAATTCTAGATTCCACTAATCTCTGCAGGACCAAGGTAATAATAACACACCAGCAGTATTGTTTACGTCAATGAGGGCTAATAGGTGGCCTCAGAAACCAGTTTATGTAAAAAGTAATTATTGTTAGAATTATACTATCATTAGTTACAGACATATTTATTTTTAAAACTTTCATGATTTTTAAGCTACATGTCAGTATCCTCTGATTATGTTCTGCCCAGCTTCTAAAGGATGGATGTTTTTGACTAAAATAATTGCAGAGCATTTTCACTAAGAGCCTGTTTTTAAAGTTTGTTTTATTAGGGGTGATCTACACGTAACACAACATTTCAGCAGACATATCCCATGTTTTTGATGAGTGCACATTGCTCCTGGAATGTTTTTACACTGCTTACACACTTGATTAATCCTTTGGATTACACAACAGTTGAAAATAAAATGAATTAATGAGGTATTTGAGAACTGTTATTTGTGCAAATAAGCTCCAAATTAGTGGGCTTCCATGTGCGAGTTAAGCAGAAAGCAAGCTGTTTTTTAAAAATACCTTTGTTTAGCATGTTGTAATATGTCAAATGTACTTGAATCAGTATTGATTTATCAGTAAGGAGGGGGAATTTTCTGGAACAATGTCAAGCTATAACTTAAGTTTAATATAGAATCTCATGGGGCTGTTCGTAAGCTTCTCAACAGGTAATGTTAGGTTTATTTGTCAGTTATGAATTTTTCAAGCACCAGAGGCTGTTGTTTGCCACTTAATCCTGGGATGTAGCTTCAGGGTTGTATATTGCTTTATTGCCAATTCCTAAAAATACTGGGTCCCAAGTAGGGCTGTTGAATTAAAAAAAATTCGGTACAGTTCGGATTCGGCTGAATTCAGCCCGTTTAAATTCGGGATATGCCGAAGTCTGAACTCCCCCACTTCGGATCCGTTCAATTCGGCAGGAATTCAAAGTTCGGAAAAAAATTCGGCCGAATAAAGCCATTAAAAACACAATCGCGCCTTTCCGCGGCTCTGGGGGGGGGCATTTTTGGGGTTAGAGGTCCCAAACTTTTGGCAGAGCTTCAAAGGACGTTTATTGAAAGACTCCCCAAGTTTTGTAAAGATTGGGTCAGGGGGGGCTGAAATATGGGCCCTGAAAGGGGTCCCCCCACCCTTAATGTGCATCTCTCAGCAGAGCTTGCCGCCCACGCACAAAGCTCCCAGCCCCGACAACAGCTGAGAAATTTGCAAAGCAACTGCAAAGCAACTGCAAAACAACACAACCTTGTTAAACAACACCTTTGCAACACACAACTGAAACCTCCCCCCTCAAACCAGGGAGCGAGAGACTCGAGGGGGAACACACACCCCAGGCAGAACCGACGAAAGCCCCCTTTGGCTTCCCCCCCACCCACAGAAACTGCTCCCTCCCCACACACACACAGACTCTGCTTTCCCCCCCCCACACACACATACACAGGAGAAAAATTATAGATTAAAGCCCCCAAAGGGGTCTTACTGTGGCTGTCTTCTGTCCCATCAAGAGGGGCTGAAGAGGACTTGTAATCCAAGATGATTCCAATTAGGCACGGAACGTTTTGCTCTGGAGAAGATGCACAGGATCGGCTGATACATTCATCCCAATAGGGGAAAGGGGAAAGCCCATATCTCGGGACCCCCTGACCCAATGTTCACAAAACGTGGGGGGTATCTTAAGAACACTGGTCTGAAACTCGGCTCAAAGTTTGGGATCTGCACCCCCAAAAATGCGCCCCCTGCAGCCATGGAAAGAGAAAAGGAGGGGAAGCGATATTTCTGCCCCCACTGAACCCATCTTTACAAAACTTGGGTAGTATCTTAAGAATAATTGTCTGAAGCTATGCTAAAAGTTTGGGGGCTATATCCCCAAAAAAGCGCCCCCTGCAGCCACATAAATGGGAAAAGGGGGGGAGGGAAAAGGGGGAGAGCCCATATCTCGAGACCCCCTGACCCAATGTTTACAAAACTTGGGGGGTATCTTAAGAAGCTTCATCTGAAACTCCACTGAAAGTTTGGGGTCTGTACCCCCAAAAATGCGCCCCCTGCAGCCATGGAAAGAAAAAGGGGGGAGCCCATATCTCGGGGCCCCCTGACCCAATGTTTACAAAACTTGGGGGGTATCTTAAGAAGCTTCATCTGAAGCTCCAGTGAAAGTTTTGTGTCTGTACCCCAAAAAATACGCCCCCTGCAGCCACAGAAAGGAGCGAATGTGCACAAGCACCCCCCCACACACACACACACACACGAGGATTTCGCTCTCTCTCTCTCTCTCCCTGGCCGGGCCGCACATCAGCTGATTCCTCTAGTACTCAATCCTGACTGATTGGCCAGAAGAAGACCCAGCTTGGCCACCGATTGGCCGGGGGAGGAGAATGCTGCTTACTGACGGTTATGCTGCTTACTGACGGCCCCGAATTTGCCGAATTTATTCACGAACTCCTGAACTCGCTGAATTCGGCCCCCCCGGTTGCCCGCCAGTTTTGAGTTCGGTTCCTCCCGAACTAAAAACCACCGAATCAGGGGAAATTCGGCTGATTTTCAGTTCGGGCCGAACCGAATCAACAGCCCTAGTCCCAAGCAACAACTTTGCCTGTGCAGTCATCAGGCCCTGAAGGTACTATAGCATAAGAGCTATGAACCCAGAAAGCTCCAATTCAATTCTTATGTGTCATTATGTTCCTGAGAGGTAGGGCTCAGAAGATAACACTAGGGGCTACTTTTCTGCCTTTGGCCTCTGGCCTGTGAGGTTCCACAAGACTCTGTCTTGTCCCAATTCTATTTAGCTAGTGACATAAATTTTCTGGTAAAGGTTTTCTGGAGATTTGGTGCCACTGCTGTGGTTATATTGCTCAGCTTTGTCTCCCCTTTCTGTTGAATTTGGGAGGCAGTAGAAGTTTCTAAATGAGGAAGCATTCTCCTGGAAGAATCAGGTTAGCAGCTTGGCAGTTCTTCTGGCCTGCCTCTGGGTGCTCTGATGGTACTCATAGCCAGGAGATCCCTTTTTGCAGCTAAGGTTGGTAGACTATTTTGGGGATTATTAGGAAAGGAAAATAAAGCAACCACTGTGTGAGACAAGATGCTGGACTAGATGGGCCACTGGCTTGATTCAGCCGAGGGTCTTCTTATGATAAGGTGATTTCCATCAGTTTTTCTCCATCCCTGCTCTGCTGCCGCCCTTTCTGCCTTGAACAGGTTCTCTGGAGAAGTGGCATAGAAATTTTTCTGCATAAATACATTTTTTCTCAATAAATACTGGCCATACTTAAGATTCAACCCAGGATTGTTCTGTCCCCAGACTCTGGAATGCTCAACCTTACCTGACTTCATCTTTTTAGTTTCTGATATCTGAAGATGCTTTTCTGGTGTTTGTTCAGGAATTGAATAAATGAGATCGCCTAATGTTTCCTTTTTTTGCCCAGCTGAGTCTTTTTTTAATTTAACAAAAATGTAGTGATTTTATGTTCTTGTTTTTAGCAATCTTGGATCAAAGTTATCTTCTCCATGGGAATATAAATATTTTGAAAAATGAAAAGTGACCTTTGGCAAGCTGCTGTTTCTCCCATCCCATCTGCAATGTGTTCTTATTTTTCCCCTTATATTTTTATCCTGCCTTTATTTGTCACGGGCCACATGTTTAGATAACATTGATCTGCCTTACGGGGTTATTGCAAAGCTTACTGTGAAATACTTTGAACCCTTGAAATGAGCTTCAGGTACCTGCTATTAATTGGTGTTTTGTCTTGCTTTCTATATGGCTGCACAAAAGGAAATAAATTGTCCAAGTGGAAGCACAAAGAGATTTATTTTCTTAACAGTAATAGAATAATATCCTGGAGCATTCTATGGTTGTTATTTATATGTTATGGAAAGGCGGACGAGCAGCTGTCAGAGATGCCTTTTCAGGAGTCATGTGCATCCTGTCCTAGGGCAGGTGGTGGGATTAGATAACCTTGTGAAATATCCAACTCCGAAGTTATGACTGTTTTGAAAAATTAAAAAGATGATTTATGGAGGATCATTGCTTTGTCGAAGGCTTTCACGGTCAGAGTTCATTGGTTCTCGTAGGTTATCCGGGCTGTGTAACCGTGGTCTTGGTATTTTCTTTCCTGACGTTTCGCCAGCAGCTGTGACAGGCATCTTCAGAGGAGTAACACTGAAGGACAGTGTCTCTCAGTGTCAAGTGTGTAGGAAGAGTAATATATAGTCAGAAAGGGGTTGGGTTTGAGCTGAATCTTTGTCCTGCAAAAAGTAACAAAGGTAATGTGCTAACCATTGTCCTGTAAGTATCAAGATAATGTGCTAATGAGGGTGTGGTATGTTAATATGGAACCATTGTATCCTGAAGTGATCTGTTAATGTGTGAAATCCAAAGCTAATCTGCATGGCTATTGTTGACTGTAGTCTTTGTTAGTCTAGAGGTTTTCAAGACAGGAAGCCAAGCCTTATTCATTCTTAAAAGAAGAATTTTTTCTTAAAAAGAAAAGAGAGTTTAAGAATGAAGCTGCTGGCGAAACGTCAGGAAAGAAAATACCAAGACCACGGTTACACAGCCCGGATAACCTACAAGAACCAATTATCATTGCTTTCTTTATAAAGATGCTAAAATGAGAACATTTCTGAAGAATGGCTACAGAAAAAGAATGAAAACCTATAAGTAGAGCTTTAAATATCTCCTTAACAATGCTTGTAGCTTAAGATGTTGTTTAGACCATTCCATCCAGTGGGTCAGGATTATTGTAGGGAAAAGATAAAAGTCCCTTCCTTTCCTTTCCCATCACCAACTCATCTTTCCTTCCTTCTGGTCCCGGTCTCCTTCCTCTTGGAGCGGTTGAGACTGCTGCACACCTGGTGACCTCCCTATTACCATACTTAGCTCGCCATCATCAAACAGGAGTGTAGTCAGGGCACCATCTTATATGTATTAGTTAGATTAGGGCTGTGGTTTTAATTATATGTTTTAACTATGTATGTGTGTGTGTGTGTGTATGATTTATTGTTGTAAGCCTCCCTGAGCCTAGTTTGCTGGGAAAGGGTGGGGTATAAATCAAATAAATAAATAAAATGAAAGTACAAAATTGAAATGGAGAAACAGTATGCATATGTCTAGCCTGGAAAATCAGAGTTGTAGCCTAAAGGGACTCTGCAAATCTTAGTGCTAGTTCTTGTTAAGTTTTGGCTGGCATTAATACTAATTACAATTTTTTTCTCCCCTTTTTTGCAGTATGTATGACCAATTGTCCGACGCTAATTGTTATGGTTGGCCTCCCAGCAAGAGGGAAAACTTACATCTCAAAAAAATTGACACGCTACTTAAATTGGATTGGAGTGCCTACAAAAGGTGACTGATTTTTCTTATTGTACACATATAACAGTATTGTCAGGGATAACTACATAATGTATGGTTGGAAGAACTATATCGCTGTGGCATTTTTACTGTACTGTTCTTCCAGAAAGGTGGCATGTAGATATTTTTGCTTTACAAATAACATGTGAGATAAATTGTGGCTGAGAGAGATCATTACTGGTCCAAAATAATCCAGTGGGCTTTATGAATGAACAGGGATATGAACCTGTGTCTCCTCATCTTAGTCCAACATTCTAACCACTATATGATCTCGGTTCACCAGAACTGGACAGATTTCTGCCAGTTTCTTTCCCTCCTTATCTGACAGTACTTTGTGAGTACTTCCTCTTATACTTAGCAGGATGCATCCGTGTGAAAGTCCAACAGTTCAGAATAAGGAAGCTCTGCTGTTGCTTTTGGGAATGACTCTGGATAGGATAAGTTGGAAAGGAGGGCTCTAGCCTTGTTGTGATAATTGTTTGGAACTGCTTTCAGTAATAGCATCGCTAATATTGCAATAATGGAAAGAAGGTGAAATAATTGTTTTTCACGCAATTATATATACATGTAACGGATCTTTTTAAAAAATCTTATACATTTGTGTGTATTGTGTAAACATATACATACATGTAAAGAAGCAGTTCATAACTGTATATACATACATCCATAAGTAGAAAACCCCCTGCCAAGCTCAAACAAAAGAAAGCTCCTTTTAACTGCTTCACTTTTTTTTCTCTTTATGTTATAAGTTTCTTGTGCTGCCCAATCCTATGCACACTTACTTGGATGTAAACTTAGTTCAGCATGACTGTTCTGTGTGGATTAACGTTTCCCATTGGTGTATCATTTTATGTATTGCAAAACTGACTTGTTGTTGGTGTGACCTTAGATTTGCTTGACCTGCAGGTTCAGGTCAGTAAACATAGCATCTTGAAAGGAATCTAAGAAAATGGCTGAGGTCTAGAGGTTATGGCAGGTTGGCTACTGGTGAGCAGATGTTACTAATGGTTCAGTCGCATTATGGTTCCACTACTCTCAGGTTATACACTCTCTTCCTACATTCTTAGGCCTTCAGTTAAAGTTATAGAAATTGTCTTGCTGAGAGCATTTGATGCTATTTCATTTGAGGAATAGAGCAGTGCTCTCTTGAATATATTTAATACTAGTGGATTTTGATAATAAGGTGTATAAATTCAAATGGGAAATTAATATCTCTCATTATTTTGGATAACATCTTGAAGAAAGTGTATGGTACCATCAAGCTGCCTTTTCCTAGTTATACAATGAAGGAAGTCTCTTTATGTTGGTACTTCATCCTAGCAAGACTGAATAGGGTGTATAATATCAATAGTTTTAAATGTTGGAAGTGCTCCCCACCCCAAGATTTATTTATACGTGTCTGGTAGACTTGCTGTAACAGACAATGTTTTTGGTAGCAAATTGGTGCTGTTATTATGGCAGCCTTCCATAAAGTTGTTAATGTTAAATCTCACTGCTGCTCGAGTTGTTTCATCTGGATATTGTTCCACTGTTACTGGAGTGGTTCCAAAAGTTTTGAACCTCATGGAATGTTTTAGGATGTGTTTGAGTCCTTCTGAGGTGTGTATGTATATTTACACACACACACACACACACACACACACACACACACACACAGAGAGAGAGAATTTGAGACTTTGTATTTTTGAATAATTTGGATAATTGGTGATATATTGTAATAATAAATATATTGTAATAATATGATATATTGTAATAATAAAAGTTAAAGCAATTGTGCAAAGTCAAATATGGCTTATGTATTCCAAACCAAAATATACTTTGATTTAAAACATTCACAGAGCCTTTAATTGAACCATGTTGGGTCTGTCTAGGTATTAAAGAGTTACGTTTGGGTGTCAGAATCTGAACGTGCAATGTTTCCATAAGGAGTAGATGCTGGAGGCCGTGAATTGGACATATATTGATCTTAAACTACTCGAATGGGATCGTGCCACACTTCTGGCATGGTCTACTTTCAAGTGTGCATCAGGCGGGAGCCTTAGGAGTATGGATGATCATACCTATAAACCTTGTGGGAACGAGGACAGCACAATGGGCCAAATAAAAAGTGGACTTTACCTGACTTTCTTTGTTTTCCTAAACAGAATTTAATGTTGGCCAGTATCGCCGAGACTTGGTAAAAACGTACAAGTCCTTTGAGTTTTTCCTGCCGGATAATACAGAAGGCCTGAAAATCCGAAAGTAAGTTTGTTTTCCCCCCTTTGCTTGGCAGTGTTGTTTTGAACTTAAGAGTGTTAATTTTTTTTAAAAAACTAGCTGTTAGTCCTTGTTCTCAGGTGGTTTTTTTTTTTTTTTTTTTTGGCTAGTTCTTGTTTTTAGTGGAATAGAAAGTAAGGCAATTTTCACAGAAAAATAATTCATCACTTTTGAAAGCTACATTCTTTCCGAAGATGAGATCCTTCCGAAGAAAGAATATGAGGTTCAAAACCTTGATACCGCCATTCCAGCTAAATATTATGGAAGCTATTTTCTGCATTTGCGGAGTCAGATTTTTAGATATCTTTGCAAGATGTCTGGATTTCTGTAGGTTATATTGTACTTTAAGCATGCTAGGAACAAGGTAACTGCTATGTATATTTAACAACATATTGTATTCAAAAATCTGCTATATTTTCTCTTTAAGGAAGTGTGCCTTAGCAGCACTGAATGATGTTCATCGGTATCTCAGTGAAGAAAAAGGGCATGTGGCAGTAAGTTCTTTCAACTTCTCCCCTTGAAAAAGTAAACCTTAAACCACTCACTGAGCATATAACAGCCTGGAGGGCAAGTACACTTTAGAATCTTGGCTCTATCCTGATTTGATAGCAGAAGCTGTCTATTGCATTTAGTGATGTTATTACAAAATCCTGTTGCAACACCAGCAATTAAATAGGAATATCTTCAGCTGAGATTAGTCTGCAGTTTCCAGATCCTGTCAGTTGCTATTTCTTAAGTTTGCAAGAAATGTTCCTTTCAGTCCTTAAAGGTATTGATGTCAAGAGTTATGGGGCAATAGTATTCAAATGAATGAATCTTTTGCCACTGTTTAACAGTGGATGTGGATTGTACTCTTAAACCTGATTCATGCATGCAGGAGAATATTGTGGCACAGCTTAAGGATTAAGTTAGAATGGGTCTGCATTAGTGCAGACAAGAGGTAATGAATTGCAGCTTATAGAATCATAGAGTTGGAAGGGACCACCAGGGCCATCAAGTCCAACCCCCTGCACAATGCAGGAAATTCACAACTACCTCCCCCCTCCACACCCCTAGTGACCAGAAGATGGCCAAGATGCCCTCCCTCTCATCATCTGCCTAAGGTCACAAGCTTTGAATGTTCCTTTGCTTCAGCAGAGATCTAGCACAACACGGAGAAAGGTTTTACCTTCTCCTTGCTTGTTTTGACTGTTTCTGTTTGCAGGGAGGTTTAAACATGGAATTTTTTGTGTGGTGATTTCCCACCTACCGTCAATTCTACCACTTAAGATCTGTCGCCATATTCCCCATATGTATGAATCCAGACCTTAGTTCAAGGACATGTTTAAGAATTCTGTCTGAGAGAAAGGGGAAAAAGCTGTTGAGGAAGTTATGTTCCTTTTTTTTTGTAAATGCTACTAAGATCTGTTTTGAAACAGTGTATTCAGTAGCTAGTTCTTTAAAAACAGTTAAAGTTAAAAATTTTCTCTCTTTAAGCTCCTCACTCTCCAGTGAGGCAGGCATGCAGCCTCATGAGATTTCTATAGGAACAGAAAACAGTGATAACTAAGAAATTAATACAGTTTACTCTTATGCTGAGGGCGACTTGATGTGCTGCTGTTTCATTTATTTAAACTTTTAACTCTTGTTTTCTAGCTTGCAAACTTTGGCGTTTGTTGAGAAAGCTTTTAGAAAAGTGCTCTGTCACTTCTGCTCTTCTGTATTTTTACACAAGGGCGAGAGTGGATGCATCTGCTGAAATGTGTGGGAAGGGTCTGGCACAGCAAGCGAGCAGGGCAGGCTTCCTACAGATGCCATACTTAACTATTGTTCGTTGCTCAGACGTGACAAATTCAGTCCACCTCCATTGTAGCATTCCCCTCCCCAAAGTTAAACACAGTCCTCATGTTGATGTCAAACTTTAGTTAAGAATGTGTTCAGTGGATTTGTGACCCAAATTCATGATCTCTTGACAGATGGCGCACCCAGATGTTACGAAATAGACATGGCAATGCCTCCAATTGTGATAATAGGCTTGTGGAATACTGGGCATTGTTCTGTACTGGAGTGAGACATTTAGCAGGAATATTCCACTATGTGTTGTAATAAAAATGGATTCTTTCCTCTTAGTACTGTAACTTCTTAGCTCTATTATTTTCAGTTAGTTTTAAAAAAAGACATGTTTTGAACAATAAATTCCTTCTTATTCAGTTTGAGTCTCTTGCAGTGTAAACTATGCAAATTTAGTCCAGTCTGTTGAAATCCATGGGTTTAGATGGGAGTAATGCTGCATAAGGTTCTGCTGTTGGTGGGTTAGGATTAGGGAGTTCCGAAACTTTGATAATGTAAGGCATTTGGGCTAATTATTGTTCTATTCTTATGTGATTAGAACATTCCTGTATTTTAGGGAAGTATGTCCCACAGTTGCCATCAGAAACAAATATCTAATGTTAAATTGTGAAAAAGCCAGCAGGATAGCTTTGGTTTATAGAGATCATTGGTTTTTTTCTTAGCGATTAGTATGGGGACCTGTTAGACCCATAGCTTTGTCAATAGTACTGTGATGTCTTTATCCAGAGCTAGCATGGTCTGGTATATTTATACTGGCTGTTGATTGTTTTACTAATGAAAATTTGACTTTAGTTCTCCAAATGCTTTGGAGAAAGCCCTATTGTCTTATTCACATAAATGTGCATTGGCCTGTGTGAACCATTTTTTATATGTTTGACGAAGAACCCCAGATGAGTGAATGTGCTTGATGTACAGAGCCAGGAACATGCATTTACAGTTTGGAGATGTTTGCCGCATAACTGTCAAAATGCAATGAGTGACGGAGCTCTTGTAATACATAATGTGACACTCTTCCATGCTGCAGCTGTGCTTTTTTCTTTAATGCAGTACTGGTTCTTTTCTTCTTCTAGGTTTTTGACGCCACAAACACTACAAGAGAACGCAGAGAAACCATCTATAAGTTTGGGGAAGAGAACGGGTACAAGGTGAGTTATGAGCAAAGATAACAGAATTACATAGTGGTGGGACATGCCAATACTTCTGTTTTCAGTACACAAGTCCCATGTTCGCGCTAACTATGTCCATAGCAGTCTTGGAAAAGTATCTTCTCCACTGAGCTTTGTTAGCTATTAAGTTCATATTGTGAAGTTAATGAAATAAGTAGCTCCATCTCATAGTAACAATTAGTGATGATTCCTGTAGTCTCTGGCTAAGGAAACATCCTGTGGTCCTGACTGTTCTCTTGAAAGCTTCTGTTTCATCTTTTGGTTGCTGCTGCTTCATCAGAGCAGGCTTCACAAAAGAAGAAATGGGGGGATGTCCTGCACTTCTATCTCATGCCGGCTAGGATAGTAGCCGTGCATTTTGATCAGGGACTGTATCCAGCAGCAATCTTGATACATTCCTGGCTCCCTTGAGACAATTATCTTCTGCTATCAACTGTTTAAATAAAAGTGTGCTTCCTGGAAATTAGATGGGAAGCAGAAGCGTGTGTGCGTTTGGAGCACTACCATAGTAGATACATTCTAATCTGTTTTCTCTCTCCTCTTCCCCCCCCCATTATCTGTAAAAGACCTTTTTTGTTGAGTCGGTATGTGTTGATCCAGAAGTCATTGCTGCAAATATTGTGGTAAGTAGTATCTCCCCCCTGCTTTTTAAAAAGTCTGTGTTCTAGATGTAGTTTGCAGTCTTTTTTCTTCCTCCTGCTTCTATATCTTATCTCCTTTTTATTCCCTCTCTTTTTATGACCAGGGCAGGCTGCACTGGCTGTTTTTCATGTGGGTTACTGTTTTATGAAAAGAGAGGTGCGGTCCACATTATATCCCGTTCTCTGCTTCCTGTTTTTTTTCCTGGTAGACCTTGCATATCAGTAGAGGAACAAAGTTTTGCCACACTTGTTTTTGACTAAAGTCTCATATTGCCCTGCCTCAGTTTCTTCCTTTTTCTTTTTAAGGCAGCTTTGCAAAACTGCACCTTTGTACTAATTCACCCTGCTGCTGTCATCTGCCTTGAGTTCCTGTAAGTTAGAAAGGCAGCTAGTAAATGTTTTAAATAAATAAATAAATTAAATCTCTTAGCTAAAATCTTGGTACCTAAAAGAAGTATTTGGGATCTAGGCTGCAGTCTGGCTGCCCCACAATGCCTTGGGTTCCAAATCTTGATGTCACGTGCCTCCTCTGAGCTGTTTTTTAAATTCAGAATTATGTCACAAAAAACTGTGCTGGCTGGAAATCTAGCTATGTATTGTTGGTCCTCTGAAGAAGCATTCAGCACCAGGTGGGAATAACATGGCTACTTCATGATCACATTGCAAGACCCTCATTATTATTTAATATACTAGCATACTGTAAAATATTTAGGAGAGGTATTATTGGTGTATGGGTGCATGGCACAGTTGTTCGAATTAAGTTGCTAGTAATAGGGAAAACTACTGTCAGAAGAATTGTAAGAGACTTGTGTGAAGACTATTTCTGTGTCACTGAAATAAAATCAACAAAAATGTTAGTGTGGGCACCATCATATTGAAATTGGAAGAAGAGGTTCCTGTTAAGCAGATGAGCAAACACGACTTCTCTGAGAAGAACAATTTATCAGCTATTGTTGTTTAGTTTTCAGAAAAAGCCTGATATAAAGTATTGGCTCTTCAGTGGCTTTTCTGTTTTAGAATCTTTAAAGTGTTTTCATCTCTTTATTTTCTTGAAAGTGTCAAACCAGATACATTTGCCCATTCAAGAATGCATCATCTGGGAATACTCATTGGCTTCTAATTTATATCTTTCAGTGGAAAGATAAAATTTTTCTAAAGTATTCCTGTTTTTAATTTCTCCCCTCCTTCCTTAATTAGCAAGTGAAACTGGGCAGTCCTGATTATATTGACTGCAGTAGTGATGAAGCTACGGAAGACTTCATGAAAAGAATTGAGTGTTACAAGAATTCATATGAGACACTAGATGAAACCTTAGACAAGTAAGTCTTCACATAATACTGGATGTTACCTACTTTGTTCACCCTGAAATTCTCAATGCTGTGTAAGAAACTTTGGTTTAGTTCTCACTCGGCAGGTAAATTTGTTTCTAGTAGTGGTGGGACGTCATGAAATTGAATGTTCCTCTGTATAAAACAATTTCGTGTACATAGGACACTAGGGCTGTACACCTACGTAAGGACAAACCATGCTTAGTTTTTACAAGAAGAAGCCTTGAAAGTTGTTGGGCTTGGGGCTCCTGTGGTTTGTAATCCTGGATTGTAAGGAAGAGAACATATCACAGCTTCATTTATAGTATTTGCCCAACTCAAGTGTCAAAGCAAAATGGAATGTACACAGCCTTGCAGTTCTGAAGATGTAAGTGTGTGTCAATTTTCATTGAATCCTTATGTACTAATGCTACTGACCACCTAGGAAGACCGCGGGGGTGCTTTTTTGGCTTCACCAGGAGTGGGGAAATGGGGAAGGTGCTGAACTGCAGGGTCCGTGGATGGTTGGATACATGCCAAACTGGGAAACAGGAATTCTTTAGTGACTGAGCTGTCCGTGGGGTGAGGGAGGGCGGGCACAAACCCAAGGATTTCCAAAGCTCTTGAAATGACAATGGTTTGCTGTTATGTTTGAATGCAGTCGAGATACTGAAGGAAAGTTTTAGCTTAGCTTTCTCCTTGATATGCTAGTTTTCTATGTAGCATTTTTTCCCTGGGTGAGTTTTCAGTCATATGAGCTTCCCCTCTCCCCCATCTGAAATTCTATACTCTGAACACAGGTTCCCCCCTCCCCCCCTTGAGAACTAGGCTTTTGCCATTGCGCTATTCAGTAGCCATGCAAGTAGGTCAATACAAGTTACTAGGGCACTTTCCTAATTGAATGAATTGTGGCACATTGATGCCAGGAAAGAAGAATACAATCTCTAACTCTCTTCCAATTTACAAAAGCTTCCTAGCTTGTCTGCTATTGCTTGTTCACCAGAGGCAACCAGGAAAATGTCTTATACAATGCTGCTTTTCTATTGGAGGCCTCCATCTTAGTAAAAGCAATCTCTGACTTTGTTTTCAGTGTATACATGCACACAAATACACGTATGAAAAAACAGCTAAATTAACAGTTCAGCGTAAGCTCTTGCTGGCAAAAAAGAAGTTAAATTTCTGTTTTGAAACATAACATTCACCTAATCCTGTGTCATGCTGAACTGAAAAAACTTCAATTATCGTGATCTGTGCAGACAATTCTAGGTGAATTGAAATGGATTATTGATTCTCTGTAACACACTCAGTTTCTAGGAGGATGTACAGTTATCTCTTTAAGCAGAAAGTGACAGCCATGAAATGTGTGCATTGTGCTATCTAAGGCAAGTGGTTCTCTGCAGGATATGTACATCTCAATTTGCTGACAATGTCAGTGTCATTTCCAGTGCACAGTTCCTGTTTTTAAGAGTGTCAGCACTCTATAATCAACTATCCAGTTCCTTATGGACCACATAGATGCCTTGTTTGTTTATCTGCTTCCTTAAAGTTTGGGAAACGGGTTGGAAGCCAACATATGAATGATTTTGTATTAAATCCTGGCATCAGCTCTGTAGTGGTCTGTATTATTATGTATCTAGGAGTGGATCAGAGTTAATAATTAAAACAATAAGGGTGTTTAATTCTGACTATAAGCGAAGGATTTAAAGAATAAATGGTTGTCTTCATCGATAATGTGTGTTAAAATGCATTGTGATGGTAATTCAAATAGACATTCCTGCCCATAAATGCTTCAGGCTGAAGCATGACCATCTGTTTAACAGACCAAGTTAAAACACATCTTTCTAGGTGTTTTTTTTTAAAAAAATTAAGTCATTGGGGAAAGTATCTGGTTTCTCAGGCCATCAGGTGTCAGATGGTATCTTGCCAAAATAGTCTACAGATCCCACACGGATGATCTTGTACTCCTTTTGTGCTCGCTAACTACCTAAGCTTTGTAGTATCTCCTCAGGTTATTGTTTGGCTATTTCTCTGCTAACAAAATTGTGTGGACATTTGCTTTCCAGTTCATTCAGAAACAGTTACTAACAGTACCATCCTAATCGGAGTTGCACCTCTCTAAGTCTATTGTAGTCAGTGGACTTAGGAGGGCATTAACTCTGTTTATGATGGCACTACAGGTAATGTAGTATATAATAGCTTGCTTGTGGAATGTTCCACACCTATAATCCAGTCCTAATCTTGTCTTCTTGGAAGCAAATTCCCACTTTCTTCAGTAGGACCTGCTTCCAAGTTAGTGTGCCTAGAGTTGCACCTTTCTTTTTTTATGCAAGTGATCTTGATTAGCTTCTTGCATGTGTACAGAGATTACAAAAGAAAGTGGTCTCTTCTGTCTAAGCAGATAAATCCACAGTCTTTGAGGTCTGTATGATCAGAGGTTTTGGATTATGCTTCTGATTAAGCTAAATTATTTACAAACTGATGTGTTTATAGCAACTAATGCATGTTAGTTCAGAAATGTATGCAGTTCAGAATGGGATACTTGTTTTAAATCAACAGCATAAATTCATCTTCTTTTTCTTGGTGATTTACATAACTGACTTGGATTACCTTGATTTTAAACCAGTGCTCTGTAAAATAAACTGCTTCTGCTACTTTCACTGCATGATCTGTTGGCCACCTGTGTCCAGGGATGTATTTTTAATTACTTGTATGTAGTATATTTATCTTAGTAAAATCTGTCTGTCTCGTCTCTCTTTTCTTTAAAGAACAGTGACATTTGTTCCCAGTTTAATTGATTTGTTTAATCGATGCTGGTATTTTCAAAGCAAAAGTGATTGTGTTCCTACTTTAAAAACAGTATGAAGAACATGTGGACTTAAATACCTACATTTAAGCTTTGGAAATGCTCCCTATAAGAATTTTGTGTAATTGCTATTTGAGCTATCAGCAAGTTACATTTCAGAAAAATACACACAGCAAAGCTTTAGAAAAGTTTAGATCTTGCTTTGTGTAGTAAGCTTATAAAACCTATATTAGGTTATGCTTTTAAAAATAATTACAGCCCATGACTGGAAGCCGCAGCAGCTGGGGATGGCGTGCCTGTGGTGCTGCCACAGTGCCTCCAATGAGGCTTCATGGCCTCTGTAAGGGAGGGGAAAGGGTTTTTTTATTTAAAAAACCCCCGGAAATGGTGGGAAAAGCCCCATAGCAAATAGTGATTCTGTGCCACCAAAAAAGTGGTGCAGCAACACTGTTGAGTTAGGGTGTGTTCCCAGGCCGAAAGGGGTTAGGAAGCTGCCTAATGGCAGTTCTGCCCCCCAGAATACCCCGGGAACACCTCCCAGGACACTGGCGTGGGGACTTGTGCTGGGAAAATGCCGGTGGGAGGCTGTGCCAGTGTCCGGGGGCTGTGCTTTCACCACAGTCTAGGGGGGCCAGTGTAAGTGCCCCTACACTGGCGTCCATGCCAGTTTGCATGGTGCAAGTGGCACGGACGCTGGTATAGGGGTCACACCGCCTCCTAAGACCATTTGCCCTTCAGGAATGGGAATGCACTGTAAGTGTATGATCTGGCCAAAATCATTATCCTGTACTATTGTTTCTAATTAAAGTAAGTTAAGCATATGCTGGGCTCTTTTGCTACTGAAATCAATACTTTGGCTTAATCATATCCTTGTTTGTAGACTAGCAGAGGGTGATGTTGCATAGTTTTATTTATTAAAAATATTATGCCTTGCTTTTCAGTTTGATAAATATCTAGGACAGCTAACAACAATTAATCAATACATCAAAATTCATTGCTAATATAAATAAACTGAAAGAAAAGCAGCAACAGCAGGATAAAAACCCACACTGAACATTAAAATAATATATTTATATTTTAAAACCTGGTGCCTAAGGATCAATAAAATTGACATTGTGTCAACTGCTGAAGAACATAGCAAATTATTTGAGGTACAGGGAGATGCATGACTGGATCTTTCTTTCCCGCTCTGAAGGAAGGGCATCTTGATCTTTGGGTGTTTCTCGCCCATTGCTAGGGGTAGGCAGGACTTAACTAACAACTTCCTGTCTCCTCGGTGAGGAACGCCTCCTCTTCCAGTTCTTCTCCTGCCTTCACTGGGGTAGAGCGCGTGCATTAAAGATCAACTGGATAGGAAAATGGAATTTCTTTCCAAAAAGGTGCACGAGGCAGCGGCACTGTCTATTCAGGCCAACACCTCTTTAGCTCTCATGGCCAGGGCTTCGAATGCTTGGATTAAGAAACTCTCTCAGCTTCTCCCCACTGCAGATAAAAAAAATAGCAGAAGGCCTCTCTCGGGTATTAAAGGCGTTTTCCTTCATGGAGGATGCATCTTTAGACTTGGTGATTTTCGCTGCTAGAGCGGTGGCCTCTAATACAGCCATACGCAGGACCTTATGGGTAAGACCATGGACGGCCGAGTACAGGTCCAAGACCATGTTAATGGCTCATCGCTACAAAGGCAGAAAGTTATTTGGAGAGAGGCTGGATACGATGCTTTCTGAACTTAAGGATAAGAGTAAGGCGATTCTTAAGTCCTATAGAAAGGAACCCCGCTTTGGTCATTACTCTCAGCCCTTTCGATCCTACCATACCGTATCTAGGTTCAGACAGGATCAGAGACTCCCACACTGGTCATCTCAGAGAGGGTCCTTTCGACGCTTTAACGGATTCAGTCGCTCTTAACAACAACAGCCCTTCCTGGCAGACAAATCCGACAAGTTCTCCAAAGGGAACAAACAGTGATGCCAGGGCCCCAGTGGTGGGGGGAAGGTTACAACTTTTCCTTCCACAATGGCGCCACTCCCAGACGGACGCCTGGGTACTACAACTGATTCAACAAGAATATCTAATAGAATTTCATCGCAAGCCCCCAAATCAATTCATCGCCTCTCCAGGCTACCGCAGTGCTGTGAAACATCGAAGAACTATGGAAGCCATCTCTCATCTGCTCCAAATTGGGGCCATAGAGGAAGTTCCTATACCGGAACGTCTCCAAGGGGGGTTATTCCACCTTTTTTACAGTCCCCAAAAAGAATGGGGACTGGAGAGCTATCCTGGACCTCAAAATTCCTCAATCGCTTTGTTCAGGCCAAGCACTTCCGTATGGAGACTCAGAACCATCGTAGAGGCATTGCGTCCGAACTCCTTTATGACTTCCATAGACCTTACAGAGGCCTACATGCCCCCATTCATCCATCCCACCACAGCTTCCTGCGCTTCAGTTATATGACCTTCATTTACAGTTCAGGGCAATGCCCTTCGGCCTGACATCCGCCCCCAGAGTTTTTTTCAAAATAATGGTGGCCATCGGGCGTTGCTGAGAAAAGAGGGGATCCAACTGCATCCCTACCTAGACGACCTTCTCATCTGTGCTCCCTCACACGAATTGTCCCTACAGCACACCAGCCGGGTCATCTTGACGCTCGAGATGCATGGTTACCTTATAAACGAGACCAAAAGCCTTTTAATCCCGACGCAGAGGATCAAGCACCTGGGAGTGATCATAGACTTCACTACCAACTCAGCGTATCTTCCAACAGACAAGGCTCGCAAGATTGCAGCTGTGGCCAAATCTGCAGTAAAATCATCTCGACATCGACTCATTACTCTGTCAAGGCTCCTAGGCCTCATGGTGTCTTGTCTAGGCCTGATTACCTGGGCGCGATTTCACTCCCGACCTCTTCAAGCAGCGCAGCGTCCCTTTCAACTGTTCATCACACACAAGATAAACAAGACCTCCTTGGACCCGCTGGCCAGGGCGAGTTTTTCCTGGTGGACCAACGTCACCAACCTAACTGCAGGTCAACCGTATCTACACGATCAGCCAATTTAGGTGTTCACAGACACCAGCCTCAAGGGCTGGGGAGCCATGGTGGAAGGTTCCTTCGCTCAAAGGCTATGGAATCTTCCCTCTACATCAATCTCCTCGAACTCAGGGCAGTGCCCCTAGCTCTCCTCAAATTCCATGACCTGCTTCGAAACAAACATGTCCTCATAAGGACAGACAATGTGGCAACCAAGGCCTACATCAACAAGCAGGGTGGGTCTCGCTCCTCTCGCCTACACCAGGAAGCTGTGGTCATTTTGCTCTGGGCCGAAAAACACCTTCTGTCTCTGAGGGCAGAGCATGTCAGGGGCATCCTCAACACCCAGGCAGACTGGCTAAGCCGGCAGACTCTTCAGGAAGGGGAATGGGTGCTGGACCCACATGTCTTCCAAGCCATCGCCAACCAGTTTGGAACTCCCTTGGTGGATCTGTTCGCCTCGTCCCAGAATCGACAGGTGGAGAGGTTCTTCTCCCGATTTTACCATCCGGAAGCAGAGCAAGTGGATGCCCTTCTGACTCAGTGGCCTCCGGGGCTCATGTATGCATTTCCACCTCTTCCAATTCTTCTGAAGGTGATAAGATCAGAGCAGAGAGGGCGGAGATAATCCTGATTGCTCCCAATTGGCCACGTCGGCCATGATTCCCAGCACTCCTGGAACTCTCCATTCGGACGCCCTGGCCTCTCCCAGTATCCTCCAATCTCCTTCAGCAGGGACCGATGACTCACCCGGACCCAGGATGGTTTCAATTGACGGCTTGGAGGTTGAGAGGACAAGGCTCTTAGCCCTCGGCCTTTCTGAGGAGGTTGTGGGAACCATACTAAAAACCAGATGTCCTTCCACTGTACGAATATGTCAATATTCCTGGAAAACCTTTGCCCGATGGTGCCACCGGAAGGCGATCAATCCCATCTCTCCCAAGCTCCCTCAGTTGCTGGAGTTTCTTCAGGATGGTGCCCAACAGGGTCTTCGAGTGGCTACCTTACGGAAACAGATGTCTGCAGTTGCCATGGTTTACCCAAGAATTGATGGGACTCCCCTGTTGTCTCACCCCCAGATTAAGGCCTTTATTAAAGGAGTGGCTCAATCTACCCATCCTGTGTCACACCGTTTTCCCATGTGGAAACTGAACACGGTGCTGTCGGCTCTAACCAAAAGTCTATTTGAACCTATGAGGGAAATCCCCTTACGGATGGTGAGGATGAAAACCTTATTTTTAGTTGCCATAACCTCCACCAGGAGGGTATCTGAATGAGTGCCCTTTCTATCTGCAAGGATTTATGCGTGTTCCATAAGGACAAGATTGTTTTACGGACTGACCCCTCCTTTGTTCCCAAAGTGAATTCTAGATTTCATCAGACTCAGGAGATTCACCTCCCTTCCTTTTGTCCCAATTCTTCCACTCTTAAGAAACGGAATTGGCACTCATTGGACTTGTGCAGAACCATTCGCATTTACATTTCTAGAACTGAACCTATTAGGAAAACAGAATTTATGTATATTTCCATTTCGGCACCCAACAAGGGTCTTCGCATGTCCCAACAGGCCATAAGTACATCAATTAGACTATGTATCAGGGAGGCTTACCTAGCCAGTGGTCTCCAGGTCCTGAATGGTATCACGGCCCATTCATTGCGGAGCGCAGCCACCTCGGCCGCCTTTTCCAAACAAGCTTCGTCTGAGGAGATATTCAAGGCTGCCACTTGGTCCAATGTGACCACCTTCATTAGACATTATCGGATCAATACCTTGGCCTCCGCTGAGGCGGCATTTGGCAGACACATTCTACAACTCGTGGTGGAAGATGATGAGGATTAAATTTCCCACCTGTTACATCATTGCCCTTGGATATCCCAAAGATCAAGATCCCTTCCTTCAGAGCGGGAAAGGTACATTGTTTACTCAAAGAGAAGGTCCTTTCCGCTCTGAAGTAAAAGGGCATCTTGCCCACCCAGAGATGGAAGCATCATCTTCCAAGGGTGGACGGACGCACACCAGTCTGACATACAGATCCGATTGACCTCATAGTATGTTAGAGTCATCTTTGACTAGTTCTACGTTTTATTGTTCAGTTCTGTTGTTTGTTGTACTCCTTGTTTTGTGAGTGCACTTTCCCTGTCTCTCGAGCTCGCTGTAGAATAACTGGAAGTGGAGGCGTTCCTCGCCCAGGAGACAGGAAGTTGTTAGTTAAGTCCTGCCTACCCCAACCAATGGGCAAGAAACACCCAAAGATCAAGATGCCCTTCTACTTCAGAGCAGAAAGGACCTGCTCGGTGAGTAAACAATCTTCCTTCCTTCCTTCCTTCCTTCCTTCCTTCCTTCCTTCCTTCCTTCCTCCCTCCCTCCCTCCCTCCCTCCCCCCCCCCACACACATATTACTGAGGGACATTTAAAAAAAAATGTGATGAGACTCCAAAGCAGGTGTAAAAGGAAAATGGAGGTGAGAATTTAACAGAATAATCTGAGATTGCCTGTTGAGAGTGAATGAGGATACATACGTCTAGTCAAAGTAATATTCAGATACGTTACAGCACAGAATAATGAAATGCCTGTAATGTATTCTCAAAGCCCACACAAAACCCTCGTGTGACATAAACCTCAGATAGTAGAAAGTTGGATAGGAAGAGCATAAAAGGGGACAAGGGCAGGAGAGAGATATACTACTTATGATTTGTAAAATAAAGCCAAGACTGAATATAATTTTTATAAGCAAGTTCTCTTTTCATCAGGGATCTTTCTTATATTAAAATCATGGATGTTGGAAGGAGTTACCTTGTGAACCGAGTAATGGACCACATCCAAAGTCGGATTGTTTACTACCTCATGAATATCCACGTAACTCCTCGTTCCATCTACCTCTGTCGTCATGGAGAAAGCGAACTAAATCTGAAGGGAAGGATAGGAGGAGACACAGGATTGTCCCGCAGAGGAAAAGAGGTATGTGCCATTCAGCTAATGTGGCTATACTTTTCTGTTTCTTATCTTCAATAAAGCTACAAGTAGACTTCAGGTTAAACTTCAGTTTTAAGACTTAAATTTGTATCTATATTACTTTTTCTTGCCTTCTGAGAATGAAGATAGCAGATTCTTTCAATGAGAAACTGGAGTTGCAATATAAAGTCTCTCTTGTGTGATTTTCATTTTAAAAGCCACTAGAATTGTTTTGTTGAAGTCATACACTCACTGTTTTTGAAAGACCTCATTATCTTGTAGTTGGAAGAATAGGGCCTTTTGGCATATCTCACTTGTGTGTGGTACTTTAGCTGTAATTTCCTCATGAAATATTGTGCTTTGCAGTTTGCCAAGGGCCTGGCACAATTTATTAATGAACAAAACATCAAAGACCTGAAAGTGTGGACAAGCCAGATGAAAAGGACCATTCAGACCGCAGAGGCTTTGGGAGTGCCTTATGAGCAGTGGAAAGTTTTGAATGAAATAGATGCGGTAAGATGTTCCAGTTTTCTCTCTTGATCCCATCTAAATCATTGTCTTTTAGGGTGGAAAGAGAATGCTGCAACTAAAGTAGCTTGTTTCGATTATACTGCAAGACTGCGAAGCTTGTCTTTCCGTTTCATTGGTACAGCACTGAGTTAGACTTGTGCTTCAACAAATGCTAGAAAATAATAAATAGTAGCTTCACTTTTAAGCTGTTCAGTGCCTGCTTGAGGTCTTTGGCCACTTCCACAAAATGACAATTCTGTGCGTACTTTCGTGTTGTGGCAAATGCAGAGACCTTCTCAGCAGCAATGAAGTAACAAAAAAGGGCGAGAAACTTACCTTTTAAAAAATGAAGTCTAGGAATTCAGAGGATGTAGTAAGCACATCATTTCAATAATATGTCAGTTATTTATTTATTTAAAGTCTTTGTATTGTGCTTTTCTCCCAAAGAAACCTTCTGTGTTGGTGGGGGGTGGGGGAGATGGCAGCTCCAGGGCTGAGGCTAGGAAAATGGCATCAATGTGGGCACGACCTGCAAAAATATGCACCTTGCCATTCACATGGTGTGGAAACATGCTTTTACTGGCAACCAGGTTTGGGAAAATCAGCCAGGGCTAACACATAATGTGGGTTATTAGAGGACAACCTTGTGTAGCTATTCCAAAACAACCCACTCCAGTTTGGAAGGTGACCCTGAGCAAAACCTGTATTGAAGCAGCCTTTATCTTACATTTTGGGAATTCTTTGGGTCTAGTGTGACCTCGCAAATGGCTAATTCCAATACCCAGAAACATTTCTAAGGGGAAAAGTTATTAGCCCAAATCCTGAAATAACATTGTGCATCCAGTTGCTGGTGCTGTGGACTTCCTGGTTTTCTTAGACAGTAAGCTAGACTAGCTCTCTTATGTTTCTTTGGTTTTGTTTAGGGAGTCTGTGAAGAAATGATGTATGAAGAAATTCAAGAAAATTTTCCATTAGAATTTGCTTTGAGAGACCAGGATAAATACAGATATAGATATCCTAAAGGAGAGGTATGTTTACATTATTATATGTTTCTCCCTGTAAGCTAAGAATATAAAAATAATGATTAGCAAATGGGCTACCAGGAAGAAAAGTGTATTTACTGCAGGGAATTTTTTTCTCATTATCTATGCATAGTGAAACTGGAAACAAAGTCTTTTTGCAAGTTTTTATTCTATAAACTAACTAAAACAATCAGATCCTCATATGTGTAGAGAAGTGTTACTGTTATAACTGTATAGTCTTTTCATATGGAATATAACTTTCTGAATTTAACTCCTGGTTAAGGCTGAATGCCTGTTATCCATTTTTTGTAATAACATGATAGCTATAACTGTGGGGAGGGGGGTAGATTGTCTGGATAGATTGTAATATCAAGCCATTAAGTTGGAGCAGTCATTTATTAGAAAGATGGCCTAACCCTTAGTGTTAGAATTCAAGTGTTAATAATGAGCGCTGATTAAAACACCTGTTACAGTATGTATGAAATGTGCATACCTTGCTGCTAGCTCAGTGCTCTGCCTACCTTGAATTGGCCATGTGGACATCATGCTGAGAACAGTCTTGGAATACAGATGGCCCTTATTTATTGCACACATGAGCAAGCCCTATCCTAATGGTTGTTTGATAATATGGAAAGCTTTCTAGTATTGTTTGCTAACCTTTCAGAGGGAGACATGTGTTTTCTGTTGGTTTTCCTGATTGATTAGGCCATTTTGTTGGTGCACAATTCACATGTTCTTAAGAGCAGCAAAGATAACACATATTCCTCAGTTTACAGTATAAAGGACAGCTAGTACTCCCTAGAGGAGTCCTTCTCAGCTAACCTATCTCAGCCCATTTATGGGCAGCCCATTCCTGGAGGGGGGTGGATCCATGGCGGCCAGGAGCAGTGCAGCCACGTCGTCACCTCATAGGCTTCCTGGCCGCTGTGGAGGGAAAACAAAGCTGTTTTTAAATGTAAAAAATGAAAAACGAAAAAAATGCCCATAGCGAACAGCAAGGCTGTGCCACCGAAAAAGGTGGTGCAGCCCCGTTGCCGCTCAAGGGAGTGTTCCCGGGGCGAAAGGGGCTAGGAAGCTGACCAACATCAGCTCTGCCCATTGGAACGCTCTGGGAATGCTCTGGAGAATTACTGTATTATAAGATTGTGAAAGTCCACTTACATAGAAGTATTTCAGTTGTTCCCAGAACTGACAAGAAAGCTTGCCTAATTATTTTTAACAGAGAAATGTAGCCTTACAGATTGACATACCATTTATTAAACTTCAGAAAAAAGAGGCTGTGCCAGAAATCTGAGCAGCCTGTGAATCCTTAAAATATACCAGGAAAGCTATAGAAAGGTTGTGGCAGCATCTACCCATTATCTTCTGCATCCCGTGCCTTGGGGCGATATAGGAAAAGCATATAAATCCCGTCTGTGTGTATGTGCAAACAAAGTGGTCTGTGTATATGTGAAAAAGAGAGAGGGTGGCAACCATGTACACATTATGTATGATCCTTTCTGTAAGATCTTATCCTTTAGTTGTCATTAGTGACATGTATCCAGCCACACCGTTCCTCCTATGGAGTGGCATTTCTGTTTGAGGAAGAGGAGGGGGGGATTTCTACCAGTTCTCCCCTCCCACTGCAGACCTGCCTCCTTTTTGTCACCTATGCAGTTCCTGAGGGTCTGCTGGAAAAATTTCAGAGATTTCAGTGGGCTGCAGCAGGACTGGGAAGCAGGAAAGTCCTGTTCTGCAAAGTTCACAGATGGCTAGATACACACCAGCAATCCTCACTTAACCTGCCGGCAAATGTTAGAAGGATTTTTCTTTTAAAAAATTACCCATTAAGCCCAGTCTTGGAGTGGCTACGGTTGAATAGTTTTTGGTGATTGGTTCAGCGAGTCACTTTTTTATGTGTGGTGTTGATTTTTCCAGTCCTACGAAGATCTTGTTCAAAGATTGGAACCAGTAATTATGGAATTGGAAAGGCAGGAAAATGTGCTTGTAATCTGTCATCAAGCTGTTATGCGCTGTCTGATTGCTTACTTTCTGGACAAGCCTGCAGGTAGGAACCCTTGTACAAACTGTAATGGAAATTTTTCACCTTTGCCCATCAGCAGTTTCTGTGCAGATGATGACTTTTTCCTCATGACTCATCAGTTGGAAGTCGCAAATTGGGCTTCCTCAGGGCACAGTCTTACTCCCCATGATATTCACCCTCTGGGTGAAGCCTTTAGGAGACATCATCTGTAGCTTTGGAATTGGATGTTAGCAGTGTACACCTGTACTCAGTACCTCTCTATCCATATCCCCTGGTGATACAGTAGAGGTATCTTGAGCAACTGCTTGACTGTGGTGGTTAAATATTTGAAACAAATTGAAATAGAAACCAGACAAGATGGAAGTGATGCTGGTTAGGAAAGCAGAGATCTTGAAGCATGCTGTGTTCCCTATTTTCTGTGTAGTTCGCCTAACCCAGGGGTGGGGAACCTCCGGCCTGTGGGCCGGATCCGGCCCGTGAGATCATTTTGTCCGGCCCGCCTGCCGAGGCTGGGAGCTCCACGGCCCACCTGCCGAGGCCGGGGAGCTCCACGGAGCTAGCTTTCGCTAGCCAGGCCCTCATCTCAGCACTTCGGGCTTCACTGGGAAGCCAGGGCATATGCACACAAAGCTGAAGGTTGATTGGGTGATTGTGGGGTGTTTCCCCCAAGTCTCCCTGCTTCCTGTGCCTTGCGAGAGAGAGAGAAAACATGTGCCTGGCCAGCTCTCTCGGCAGCCCAACTTTGTTTCCTTGGCCCCCTCCCCTTCGCCTGTGCCCTACCGGCTTTTTCCAGGCGAGCGAATGGCTTACCTCGAGTTCTTGGGGCGGCCGAGGCCCCTGCCTCCATCCCCCCCCCGCCGCCTGGGTGCTTGCCATGCCACTTGCCGAGGGTCTCCGCCCAACCCTCCTCTGCTTGAGCCCCTGGCCCGCGCGCTTGCTGCGCTGCCACCGAAGGTTTCCCCCCCCCCCCAGCCCACCCTGTGTTCCATTCCCCCGGCCTGCGCGCTTGCTGTGCTGCCGCCGGACGGTCCACCCCCAACAGCCCTCCCCGTGGTCCATTCCCTTGGCTTGCGCGCTTCTATATGTGCTTGTGTGCGCGAGATCCCCGA